>NW_026137580.1:0-1484172 GCF_009805555.1 Andrographis paniculata | reverse complement strand
GCGGCACACTTTAAACTTGATCGAAGCACTATACCGGCTACAGATGAAGATGTTAGTTACATGAAGACAGTTCCATATTCAAGTGCAGTTGGAAGTCTTATGTATGCGATGGTATGTACGAGACCGGATCTCGCTTATGCGGTTAGTGTGGTGAGCAGGTTTATGGCTAATCCGGGTAAAGCTCACTGGGGAGCTGTAAAGTGGATCTTGCGATATTTGAAAGGAGCGTCTGATATTTGTCTGGTATATGATGATAAAGGCCATGGTGATGGTCTTGTTGGCTATGCAGACTCTGATTACGGGGGTGACTTGGTGAAACGAAGATCACTAACTTGTTTTATCTTCACTCTGTTTGGATGTGCAGTCAGTTGGAAGTCTACTTTACAACCTACGGTTGCATTGTCGACGACTGAGGCGGAATACATGTCAATGACTGAAGGTATTAAGGAGGGTATCTGGTTACATGGTCTGGTGCAGAGTTTGGGTCTGAAGGTGGAGAAACCGGTGTTATTCTGTGATAGTCAAAGTGCTTTGAGTTTGGCTAAAAATCCAGTGTATCATGAGAGAACCAAACATATTGATGTAAGGTTGAATTTTATCCGTGATGTTCTGGAGGAAGACAAGTTTTCTATTCAGAAAATAGCTACAGAACACAATCCAGCTGATATGTTGACAAAGGCGCTACCGACGGAGAAGTTTGAGCATTGCTTGAACTTGGTGAATATTCGTAGGAGGTAAAGCCTTCTCGGGGCATCTGGCAGGAAGGAAACGACTGAGAGATACTGACGAACCTTTGGCGGTTGGAGAAACTCCAAGTCAAGGTGGAGATTGTTGAAACGTGACTTGAATTTAGCGGTCTACCCGACCCTAAACCAAAGCGAAAGGGCTGTTTCAATTGGCAGGGTTCCTTTTGGGCTTATCCTAATTAATAACAAATGGACTTAGGGTTTAGGGTGTTTTGGGGTGCTTATAAATAGACAACTATGGTTCTTAGTCGGATGACATATTGTAAATCTCTGAATCAGTATAATAAAATCTCTCCGGTTCCTGCCCGTGGACGTAGGTTGACACACCGTCACCGAACCACGTAAAACCTCTGTGTTCTTTATTTGCTTTCTTTCTCGTTTTCTCATAACACTAGGGTACTGTAATACATAGCGCATTCTAGCAAAGATGAACACGGCGCATTCTAGCGCACCAATAAAGCAGAGACGAATTCTACAGAAAATCGCAGAATCGAGAAAAAGTACGATTTATAAATTGCAGAAAATAAATAAAAAAAATATATATATATATAGAAATTGAGGAGGAGGAGGAGATAATGCTAACCTGCACGCCGGGTGAAGTGAACCCGAGGATTCGGATCTTGGCTCCGACATCGCCGACGACCCGCAACTCGACCCGGTCGTTCAAGGAGGCGTCCCTGAGCAAATCGGCGGCGTCCGCCTGCAGCAGGCTGACGCGATCGACGGCTATGATGGTTTCGATCCGACGGACGCTGTGCGCCGGCTGGTAGAACCCCGGCACGGCTCCCCGGCCGAGGGGGATGCCGCGGTACATGATGCTGAACCTCGATTCCCTGTACTTGATTCCGACCTTGTTGTCGTTCCTCGCGGCGAAGAGCATCCGGACGGCGAGCGACACCGTCGCCGAGGAGGCGGTGGTCGGATTTATGCCGACGTACTGGACGGCGACCTGCTGGAGCTCGAACTCCGGTTTCTTCGGCTTCACAGCAAGGACCACGACAAGGACGACGGCGAGGACGAGGAGCGCGAGGAAGGAGAAGAGGAGGAAGAGGCAGCAGCAGCAGCCGCGGAAGGATGCGCCGGCGGAGGACGACGGAGGAGGATAGTGGCTGTGGCTGTGGCTCGCGCCGGAAATCGGTCTGGAGGTCATTTTGTCGGCTGATTTTCCGCCGCCGGCGACGGGCCGGGGTTTCTGAAGTGGGGTTTTTTTGGGGAAGGGGGGCGCCGACTAAATAAATAAATATTGATTTTTAAAATTGTGTTGGGGTGTGTTTGTTTGGAGGAGAATCTGTGCAGCATGTGAGAGAGAATGGGGCTGTATGATAATTCATATGATGATGTCGGAATTCACGACTTTTGTTTATTGCCAAACACGGTGTTGTTAAATTAGTAGCCGTGTAAAAATTATTGCCCCTCCATCTAAAATGCGTCAAATAATTTTGATATTCTTTTTTTTAAAAAATTATATATAAATTGTATATGCAATATTATCTTTATAATTTTTATAAAAATTAATAATACTTCTATATTAATATATAATTAATTTTACTATTAAAAAATGTTTTTAAACGTGATAAAGAAGAGAATAATAAAAATAATATTACTATATATATATATATTTAGAAACATTATAGATTAGTTGTGATTTAGTGATAAATTATTAGTAGTAGTAGTATTTTTTTCTTGTGTAAATTGATCTTATTTTAAATGAATTTGTGTAAATTTAGAGGGTTTTTTTTTTTTTTGTCTAAAATTGAAAAATTAATTTATATTTAATTTAAATAGAATTTTAATATAATATATTCTTATTAAAAAATGGTATAAATTAAATAATAGTAATTTGAGTGAAAATTCAAGCCAAACACACCCTTACTATATATGTTATAATTTTTATAGTCTTTACTAATTACAAAAGCTTACTTACCATTAATGGAAGAGTTACAATATTGATTAATTTTAAATTTGTTGGATTAAAAATTAATATAATGGTTATTATATCTTTGAGGAACAAAATTGTCATTCAATAAATTATGACAATGTGAAGAGATTATGGCGAGAAGTTTTGAGATTCCGTAATATTTTTGTTCGGGTTTAATTTATAAATTATTAAATTTTATAAACGAATGAAGAAGCGGACAAATAAGGGTGTGCTTGTTTGCGGGTTTGGATTTTGAATTGAGATTTAAATGATAAAATTTTAAATTTGAATAGTTGTATGATGTGATATAAATAGGTGTTGATGTGATATTTTGAATGTAAAATTAATTTTAATATAATATAAAAAATAAAAAATAGGTGTTTGATTTAATATTGTTTTGGTGAAAAAATAAAATAAATAGTGTATTTAAAATTCAATCCGCGAACAAACACACCCTAAGTGAAAGACAAAAAAAAAAAAACAAATGGTGATGTTCACTGGGAAGAAAATATATAGATGAACCGAACAAAAAAATCAACAGATAAAAGATAACAACTAATAAAGTAAATTCAACAAACAAAAAAAGTAAAAATAAAATTATTCTCTCAATTGGTTTAATAAGTTTACATTTACTTTTTGCGTGATTGAATTTAATATTAAAAATATTCTTATATTTGTATAATTTTTTTGTATAAACATTTTTATATTAGTAATACAAAACATTCATAAAAATATTTTACTATTTTTCTTTGATTTAGACTATATTTTGATATAATTATTAATATTAAAAAATAATTGTAAATTTTTAAAGTGGACCAAAGAGTATATAATAATAACAAACAAAAATATGACATTAATTCATTGAGTTCTGAAGCAATATATTTTATCCGTCCCATAACTAAGCATTTGTTTATTTTTTGCCCGTAGTCTTAGAAATATTAATATTATATTAAAATATAGTAAGAATAAAATAGAAATGACTAAAATAACTTTATTAGTATTGTGTTGTGTAATATAAATGTAATGACATTTGTTTAATATATTGTAAATTGTAAGGGTATTTGAAATCTTAGATAGATACTAAAAAGGAAATGAATATTTTGTTAGGAGATGGACTAAAATAAAAAATAGATAGTTTTTTATAGGACCGAGGAAGTATATTTAAGGGTGTGTTTGTTTGGGGGATTGGATTTTGAGTTGGGATTTGAATAGTAAAAATTTTGAATTTGAATACTTGTATGATGTGATATAAATAGGCGTTGATGTGATATTTTGAATGTAAAATTGATTTTTAGTATAATACTCTCTCTCCGTCCACTAAATAAGTATACATTTACTTTTGACGCGGAGATTAAAGAATAATAGTATTTTAATTATAGTGGATAGATAAAAGTAGTGAAATGACATTTTTGCCCTTACTTTTTTTGGTATAAAAGTAATGATGTGATGTAAAGTAGGGGTATTTAATGAAAAAATGGGGTATTTAATGAAATTGTTACTTTGTAATTGGACGTCTCAAAATAAAAATATGTATACTTTCTAATTGGACGGAGAGAGTATAAAAAATAAAAAATAAGTGTTTAATTTGATATTTTTTTTAAAAAAAAATAGAATGAATAATAAAAATCTAATCCAATCCCCTAAACAAACACACCCTTTAATTTGCAGAGACACAAAAGTCTAAACACCGCCTATGTATCTACATCATGCATGTGTATTTTAGGAATACAAATATCTTATTTAGTTCGACTACAATTCATTACTTCATCTTCGGAATAACTTAAAAATGCATTCTAATTTCTAATCATTTTATTTTAATTATAAATTATAAATTTTACTCTAAAAAATATATTTTTTATATTTTACATTTAATTTTAATTTATTTTTAGATTATCATCCAAAAATATACTAATTTATATTTTATTTAAAAATTACATATTACTTTACATAAAATAAAATTATATATATCATTTTAAAAAAACTAAAATTACACATTACTTTTAAACAAATAAAATTACATATCAATTTTTAAAAAATTAAATTATATATCATTTTTTAAAAAATAAATTATATTGCTTTTCAAAAAATAAAATTACATCACGTTTTAAAAAATTAAATTTTACATTTTTTTAAAAAAACTATATATAAATTTTTAAAATATAAAATTATATATCATTTTTTTTAAAAAAAAAATTATAATAAATTACGCATTACATTCAAAAAATAACAAAAATATACAACAAACCACCCACGCGAAATCTCATGTCGATTCTTTGTGTTGTACAGTGAAACGCCGAAAAATGGTGTTGCCCTTTTATTTTATTTTTTAAGAAAGATTGTTAATTTTTTTTTCTTTTTATAAATTTTTAAGAGAATTATTGTAAATTATTAATATAAAAAATTGTTTAGTAACACTAGTATATAAAATAGAATATTTGAAAAATATTAGTAAAAATAAAATTGTGATTAAAGTAAAAATATTGTAATAATTACATTGTTTTGAATTAAAATTATATAAATGAAATTTATGGATTAAAAATGGTTTAAGAAACTCCAAAATGGGGTGGAAAATGAGATTGGGTAGGAGCCCAACCCCCAATTTTAACACAACGGGTTGGAGTCTTTGTTACTCTTTTCGTATCCTGGAAAAAATCTTGTTTTATTGTAAATACGAAAATTTTTAAAATTCGTAATTAGTAATTAATTTAAAATATATTAGTAAAAGTAATTATAATATTATAGATTAAAATTAAAATTTAAAAAGTTATAAATTATACTCTCTTCGTCTCATAACAAAGTATCCATTTTTCCATTTTAGTACGTCCTATAATAAAGTATTCATTTTGTTTTTTTTAGTAACTGTACTATCTACCTAACCTTACAAATACCCTTACAATTTACAATATATTACACAAATGTCATTACCTTTATATCACACATACTAATAAGGTTATTTACTCATTTCTATTTTATTCTTACTTACATCTTAATACAATATTAATATTTCTAAAATTACGTGCAAAAAACAAATGAATATCTAATTATGAAATATAGAGAATATAATTTAAAATATAATTAAAATGTATAATATTTTTCTTAAAAATAAATTATATAGATCGGATGGAAATAAAAATAATTGACACTTTACAATTAGAAAACACATGTATATATCTTTATGTGTATTTCAGGAACATGCCTATGTTATTTAATATACAACCACGTCATTAAATAACATTAGTGTGTCTGTGGGATACACATGCAATACAAACACTATTTCTTACGTTGCAAGTATCGTGATTATGTTGTTATTTCTGAACGACTTATATTTTATATTATTATTATTTTTATTTTCAAAAAAATACATTTTAATTAAATTTTAAAATTTTAATTTACATTTTTTTTAAAATTTTAATTAGATTATAATTATTTGTATTGTATTGTAATTATATTTATTAATATATTTTTAATTAATATACTAAGGGTGCGTTTACTTCGAATGAATGGATTATAATCCCTCGATAAGTTTAACGGATTATTTAATCAATTGACTAATTAATGTAAGGTTTATTTTATGTGATTAAATATTATATAAAGTTACATTATGTTTACTTTATTAATATTATATATATATATATTTGATAACGTGAGAATCCACCGCAGTCGTTACTCGAAAGTGCGCACTGGATAAACTCTCGATCGAACCTAATACGTTGCAAATTAGGTCCGACAATACAAATTTTATTAGACGAACATGTGTCGACCTGGAGGCGCAAGGTTTGAACCAATGATCTCATAGTCATAAGTTCGCTCCCCACATATTTTTTCTTACCTAAAATATCCTTAATAATTTTATTATAAATTATAATAATATAATTCATTTTATACATTGTTTTCTTTTTGGTAAGCCAATATATTATGTGACAATACATTGAAATTTAATTATGATATTGTCAAGACATAATGTGTCTATAATTTGATACATTTTGTTATTATTTATTAAATATATGTACTTTTAACTTAAGAATTATAAATTAAATTTTAGTAATATATTTATATCATTCTTATCACTTTATATTATTAATTAAAAATTAAAATTAATTAATTAATTAAATTTCAAATGAAATCAAAATATATTAGAAAAAAATATTATTATATTTACATAAAATGCTTATAGGTGTATAAATAAAAGGATAATTTAGATATTTTATTAAGTATGATTAGTTAATACTAGAGGTTAGATTGTATTAATAATATAATAAATTAGTATAATTTTATCGGAACTTTAATTATATAGGACACAAACACATTAAAATAAATATGAAATTAAGTCGAATAAAATAATATTATTCACCATAATCTCGTATAATAAACAAACCCTAATCATATTTCTCCTAAAATCATTCGTATGTGTATTAACTAATACACCATATATATCAAATTATTTTTTGTACGTAGTTTTATAAATAGTAGTATTATATTGAGATATAATAGAAATAAAATAGAAATGACTAAAATAATTTTATTAGTATTGCGTGATATAAAGGTAATGATATTTGTGTAATATATTGTAAATTGTAAGGGTATTTGTAATATTAGGTAAACAGTATGCTTATTAAAAAAAAAATGAATACTCGCATTATAGATGATGACCTTAAAGACTAATCACAACCATTTTTTAAAACAACCGTAATGTAATACTCCCGAAGTTGGGTCGGTGCTAGGCCAACTCCCATAGATGAGCCGGTGTCAGGCCATTCGAGGTTGAATATAGGTTAAATGGATTGAACAGACTACTCATGTCAACAATATGCACTCTCCTTTTCGGGAGCCTTATTGAAAGAACTCTAGAGTAATTTGAATATGGGTGACCCCTGAGAGACTTTTCAAGGTGTGCATGAGTAATGACATAAGCGTGCTGGAAGAACTCGTGTTAACTTGTGGGGCCAGTCCGCAATCCAGATATGCTCGGCTTTACATAGTTTGCGGGTCGGGGTGTCACAGTTGGTATCAGAGCCGGCATGCGACAGCTCGTAGTCGTTAACCCGGACTAATGATGGGCCTAACAGTTGACGATCCTTAGGGTGCAACGTAGACGCTGCATTCTTAAGTGGTGGAGGATGTAATACCCCCGAAGTTGGGCTGGTGTCAGGCCATCCGAGGATGAATATAGGTTAAACGGATTGAATAGACTACTCATGTCAACAATGTGCACATTCCTTTTCGGAAGTCCTACTGAAAGAACTCTAGAGTTAAGCGTGCTTGCTCTAGAGTAATTTGAGGATGGGTGTGCGTAGGTGAGGACAAAAGTGCGCTGGAATGACTCGTGTTGACTTGTCAAGCTAGTCTCCCATCCCGATACGCTCGGCTTTGCATGGCTTGCGGGCCGGGGTGTCACATGTAACCACGTGTTTTTCAATATTCGGGTATCTCAAGTCCCAACCCTTGCGGACTGCCTAATCCTTAAGAATCTCCTTAAATTTTTCTCGAGAAGGGAACTTCATATCTATGAAAAGATCATTGCTTCCCATATCAATATATTCGTCTCACTCACCCATTCTTTCCTAAAAAAATACACTTCCCTCAACAACTGTTTAATTTTGGTTCGTTTATCCTATAGTTCTTGTGCCTGTTTTGTGAAAATGTCATCATCATTCGAGCCATCAAATTCATCGTACATCCAAAAGGGATCGTTTGATTCCTCGGCATCCTCCTCCTCGGCACCCTCCTCGAAGTCACTATCATCAAAGTAAAAAAGTTTTGGACATTCATTATCAAAACTTTATGGCCCTAAATTCCACCTCGGTGTTGCATTCATTCTCTCCGCAATCTGATCCTCTTGAACACTGCCTCATCCATATTCCATTGCATCACTAATAGGATCTTCCATATCTTGATTGACGTTCTCTATCACCCAATCACCCATTTTTATATCATCATTCCCATGTTTGCCTTCTCTATTCATCCATAAACATTTTTTCCCATATCTGCATAACATAAATATATTTTCAATAAGGAACATTTGAACAAATTCAAAAAATAAACTCCATGATCTCTACAAACACCTTCCAACTAACACAAAATCCAAAGAAATCCCCAAATATCAATAATCCAAGAGCGTCTAAGCCCAAATCAAAATACCTCAAACAATGCAAAACAATCCCCAAATTCATCACTATAACTCAATGGGTTGTCCTAATTAACACTAGTGACTAAGAAAAATCGCAACAAAGACCAAACTCTAGATAAATAAGCACATAAATCCAACAACGACGTTAAAAAAACTCAAAATCCGAACTATAAATTCATAATTTCTACAAAATTTTGCATCGTATTAGCAACATCATATAGAAATCAAGATTACTCACTGTAAAATCGATCGAGAGATTCTTACCGACAAACTGCAAATTTGGTGCCAAACGAGAAATGGAAAATGCAAGGACAAAGAAATACCAGCTCGGACGGGTGAAAACTCCCCAATGAACCGCGGTGACGGACAACGGTTATATGTTTGACTAGAGAGAACTTGGGGGAGATTAAGAATACTGGGGTTTAGGGTAAAATTAACGAACGACTCACAGCAAATTTGAGAGAATATTTTTTATTTTGGTAAACCTTGGGGTATAACGGTCCAAATACACACTCTATTCGTTTCAAATCAAAGTATTCTTTTTACCATTTTTGTTTGCCCCACTTCAAAATATTCATTTTCTATTTTGGAAAAAATTAATTATATACTAATATTAAAATACAATTAACTTTTACTTAAATTACAAACATACTATTACATATACAATTACTTTATACATAATGGGCAAAGTAAAAAACTCTTACACACTTACACTACCTAATAAAATATTATTATGTATTAATTTGCTACAAAATTTCAAAAGACTTTCTTGAATTGGGATGGATAAAGTATATTTTAACAATGTTATATTGTTATAGTTAAAAGGTATGCGCTTAATTTTTAGCATAACAGTGAGTTAAGCTAATATTTTTATAATAGGGGTATTAAGTTAAAATACTAAAACGTAGGAGATAGATAATTTATCGCAATTAATTCAATAGACACAATTGAATCAATATAGAGCTTATTTTCTTCGACCGTCAGCTCCATATCAAGCTGCCCATTTTATGCTATCAAATCAAAAAGCGAACTAACAAATTTCAGCTATATTATACAAATATATACTCCATAATTTATATATATATATATTCAATGAGGTCCGTTACAATTTTCTCATTCTTGAGAATTAATTAATTAGTCCCTATCAAGAGCAGGCTAGTGAAAAGAGCAATGAGCAGGGCGGCGGCACCCAATCCAGGAGCGGCGGCGGCGGCGGCACCGTTCCGCTTAGGGAGGCGCGTGGGAAGCGCGCACTCCTCCCCATTGAAAATAAGCTTGGCGGGGAAGCCATCGCCGGCCACGACGTCTAAGTCCGGCGACTCCGCCTTGGAAAACGTAATGGCGGTCTGCTGCTTTCCGGGCACCGGTGGATCTTTGTCCGGGTGGGACGAATTCGTCTCTCCGACGAGATAATTGTTGCCCTTGGTGCCCCTGAACATTATGGTGTTGTGCAGCGTAGGCACCTTGGTGGCGTTGAAAGAGTGCATCCTCACGAAACCCTTGTAGCCGGGCTTCATCTGCACCGCCGCGTACCAGTCGGCGAAGGGGTCCTCCTCCCAGTTGAAGATGGTGACCCTCACCGTCCACCCGTTCTTGTAGTCGGAGTCGACGTGCCAATTCACGCTCACGCCGCAGTTGTCGGGGCAGGGAAGCTTTTTAGGGATTTTGTGGTGGTGCATCTGCGCCAGCGCCTTGGCCTTCGCCGTCCGGTTGGCGAAAGGGACGAGCAGGGCATCAACGGGGAGGAGCATCGACGGCGCGTTGGCGTCGCATTTTCCGTCGTTGTTTCCGTCGCAGCCGCAGGCGCACGTGTCGCAGGAGACGGCGGCGTCGGCGTAGTAGGCAGAGTAGGAGACGCAGCACCGGTTCTGCTTCGGCTTCGGGCGCGTGATGTTGCACGTGACCTGCCAGCTGGCGATCGCCGGCACCGTGGCGTCGAGCCCCATCGGGTCGGGGAATTCGGTCGGTTCAACCCGGAGAGGAGGCCCGCATTTGTAGGTCGGGTTGACCCGGCCCACTATCCGCCAGTTCTGCGGCGGCGTTATGGCGTTCCGGTCGAGGTCCGGCGGGAGTTTGAAGACCTGCATTTGGAAAATGGCTCTGGATTGGGTTTCGTTTATGGATTTGGGGAGGAGGACTCCATTTTTGCAGCAGTAGGGGAGTTTGCCTAATTTGTCGTCGTTTTCGAGCTGGGAAGGGAGATCGGCGATGAGGGGGCTTTTCTGGCAGTTGACGACGTTGGTGAAATCGAAGTCTTTGTAGTAATGTCCCTGAGGGCCGTTGATGCAGTCGGAGGCACCCTTCTCGTGCGTGTAGGCTCCTTTCATGGTGTAGATGAACTCGTTCCTCATCCATGTCCACGTCAGATTCCACTGGTCCAGACGGCCCAACGGGTGGTTGTTGTTGATGGTGACCTGCGCCAGATATTTATTGCTGTCGGCTTGCAGAACATCGTACATTAAATGAAGATCGCCGTACTGCCGTGCCCCGAATTCCTTCTTCTTGAATTTTGGATCCTTTTTGCAGCACACGTGCATAGTGCCACCTGGACGGGATTTAATTCAAGATTAATTAATTATATAATAAATTAATTAATAGTATTGTTGACTCGAGGGATGGATTCTATACCGTACCAAAAATACTGATCAATATTGATATTGTATCGAATTTTTTGGTATAATAAAAATACATACAGGTACAGTACCGATAATTTTGGTATATACTATTTATACAGAAAATTTTAATTTTATTACAATACCGGTATATACTGTTTATATTGAAAATTTTAATTTTGATACGATAACTGCATATAACAAAATTATAATTTTAAATTTTAAAATAATTAAATAAATAAATAAATAAATATCACAATTCTTCACCATAAAAATATTATAAAAAAATTAATAAATTTTCAATAGTCTATCTATTTTTTTTGTTATGATTTTAAAAATTTATTATTATTATTATTTATATTAATAATTAAATTATTTAATAAAAATAATATGGACTGCAAAAATATCGAACTTTTTTAAAATATCAAAATTTTCGAAATTTTCAACGCAGTACGGTGAGTTGGTATTTGAGAATGTTGGGTAAATTTCTTTATCCCTAATTGTTGTAACTTGTATGTAATAAGAAGGCAAGAAGAGGAAGACCATTCTTGGCGGGGGCGGGGCATTTATATTCGGGGTTGACGAGCTTGATCGTTTTGGGCATGGCGGCGTCTTTGGCGGCGCCGCCGAATTGGGTTCCTTTAATCTTAACCTGCGCCTGCATCTGCGTTAAATCGTTAGCGGTGTCGATGGCGGTTTTGAGGTCGGACTGAGGGGATCCGGCGAGGATGGTGCCGTTCTTGCCGACGTGGACGGGGGAGCCTTCGCCGTCGACGACGGCGCCTCCGTCGACGGTGACGAGGATCTCGTCGTGCTGGAATCCGACATAGAGCTGCCAGGACTTGAGCTCCTCGGCCCCCATATTAATGACGGTGGCGGTGGCCTTGAACGCCCACGACTGCGCCGTGGCGTTCTTCACGTACGGATATTCCTTCTCCCGCCCCTGCGAAATGTATGAGGCGAATATGCCATTGCAGTCCTGCGCTTCCTTCGGGGGCTTCGGAGCGCCGCCGTCCCCCTCCGCCGCCGCCGCCGCTTCCGGATCGTCGTTGTCCTGCGCCGCGCCGATTGAAATCAGAGCCGCGATGAAGACCCAGGAAATTAGAATACTGCGCACCGACATTTCTTATTTTTTTTTATTTATTTTAATTAATTAGTTTCTAATTTCTAGAAATCTTCTATGGCTTGTTTTGTTTTTTTAATTTGAGAAAGAGAGAGAGAGAGAGAGAGAGAGAGAGCCTGGAATGCCCCGTGCAGGAGGACACGGCGCATCGGGCAATGAAGAAGAAGAAGAAGATGATATTAGGGACAAGGAATTTGATTATAAGAGAGAGAGGAGACGCTGAAATCTGTTGGACTTCATTCAATTCAATTTAGCGCCCTTGAGGTTATCTTCTTCCGCCATTAATCTTCACTGGTTCAGAGATCATTTAGGGACATGAATTATCTATCGTTTTTATTTTATTTTATATTGTTACATAGTATTTTTTAACCTTATATTTTTAGCATTTTTTATTCTATTTTCATAATGACAGATTTGTATGGTATTTAAAAGATCATTCACTCATGCTCAAAACATAAACAGTCCTCCCAGTTATAGGGTAATTATCCAAACTGATATATGCGTAGATAGCTAATATATATATATATATATATATCAATATTAGTACCCCATATAAGCCCAATTAATCAAATTTATTACTAATAAAATTTTAATCAAAAGTAATTTTATTATTGTTACTTTTTATAGGCAATCCGGAAATACAACATTTTGGACCAACGAAAAATAGACAGACATGTAGTTAGAGCAAAAATAAATAAAATATTATAATATTATATGTATGAATAATAAATTAATTGGAGAAGGCAGATGTTGAAGATAAACTCTCTCAATTGGGTCATCAATTTGATACTTTACATGGGTCATCTAATTTTGCTAGTTTGTTTCTTGTTTCTTTATATATATATATATATACATATCAAGCATGTACTACAAGGTGTGTTCAGTGATTAATTCATAATGAAAATTTCTCTTTTTTTGTTTCCCCCAAAATCTCAATGGAAACTAAAGAAAATTGGAGTCTGCACGTTACACATATTGTATGGGAGCTCGAAATGATCGAAAAAACACTTAATCAAATTGTTTTTCTAGGTTCGGATATCATGGTTTCCGAATAAACAACCCACAAGTGACATTATCATAAAAACAAAAAAAAAAAAAAAAACTTTCTAGTCTCTTTTCGATCAAAAATAAACAAAAAAAATTAGACTTTCTATTCTCGTAATAGATAACCTAATGGTGTGGGAGTGGAATCGTGACCGAAAGATCATAAATTCAAACCCTGACGCCATGATTTATTTAATATGATTTATCTTGTCGAACTTAATTTGCAGACTATTAAATTCAGTAAAAAATTTACTCAAAAGACAGATAAAAATGTTTAAAAAAATAAATAAATAAAAATAAGACTTTCTAGGATTCAAACCTCTTGTCTGCTAGCTGAATATGTAACATCTTTAGTAAATGAAAGTTAGTCAATATGACTAAGAAAGGTTCTTAATGCTTCGGACTAGAAACAGTCATAAGTTGCAGTTATGTTCTCTATGATAACATGTTTTCTCATCCTATAGCCAAAAAGCCTTTCATGCATGAAGGACAATTAAATACTTGGAAATCAAACACTAGTACATCCAAGGGCTTATGGCAAAAGAAAAAATTATGGTAAAATTCTGCACGTCTGATGAACTACCAGATTTGAATCAAGAAGACGTGTTGAGGAAAATATGATTCAACTGTTCAAATAGATGTGCCATCAAATAAATAAATAGGCATGTAATGTAATCCATACACAAACAATAGAATATACTAACTTTTCATCCAAAATTACAACAATATCCCTCTTTTAATTTAGTAAGTATGCAAGGCATTTTGTCCATTGATACAAGACAATATAATCTATGACATTTTCAACAACTATATCAAGAAGTCAATATTCTATTAAGTCATTTATAACATTATATATATATATACACACCAGTCACCAGCCGTTGGAACAATAACAATACAATATATATATATATATTTTATTCTAAGCTATAAAGGTAAAACAATGATATCAAATTCTCTAAAATAGACACTAAACTTATATACCAACGATTTGTTTGAGACGACTCCTACTCAGAAGCACCAAACTGCTTAGACACATTCCAATATCTGGACAAGGATTTGCTAAATCTTCCATCAGTCTTAATACAGAAAATGTCCCAGGAGTTGATGACATTGCCAATATGCTACGATAAAGGTTATGGCTTACTCTACCAGGCCCCAAAGGAGAAAATATGGAAGTCCCAGGTGGGATAAACTACATGTGTGTGTATATATATATATACACACATATATCAGGGCTCAAAGATTTTGAGCAGCTTCAATAATAATAATAATAGTGCTACTGTATTCATATCATTTCACTAAAATTTTCTTAACTTATGGAGAGAGATCGCCATCGTCATCAAGATGTACCATTAGCAACTTATTCCTATTTTCCATTTTACAAGAAAAAAAAATGGAAAATCAGTGCATATTCCACTCCTTATAAGAGCCTGCTTATTTACCAACTGAGGCAGCAAAAACATAGCAAGAAAGGAGTCAGGACAGGACAGAACAAACCTCTACGGAGGAAATCAAATCAAGATTCCAGCTTAGCATCAGATGAAGTCAACCCTGAAATGGTCCCGACTGGAGATAGGAAACTCGGTTGTCTTCCTTGCAGTATTCTAAGCGATGGCTTCGAATTAATGTACTGATCAAGACAAGGGAAGATCAGTTTTTGCAATTAACAGATGTGGGGTTGCATGTAAAAAATGGAGTGCCTGTGGGTACCTTAGTGAAATCCTGGAAGAAAGTGTTGATTTCTTCTTCAGTCAGACCGCCCTCATCAGTGTTTTCTTCCCAGCCTAAAGAACGAAGGAAAGCAGCCTCTTCCTCCTCTGAGAACACAAGATCAGAGAGAGGAAGATTTGTTTGGTTGCTGGAATTTCTCTGCTTGACACAAGCAGAATCACCATTGCAGTTCAAGTCGCCATTCATCTCAGCAAAATGGTTCGCCCTTTCAGAACTTGGAGCACACAAAAACTCCGGTTCGGAAGGTATATCAGAACTAGATGAAGACACAACAACTGATGATACACTTCCTGCAGAAGAGGATTCTGTCATAGATTTTTTTCGCACCGAGTTGAAGAAGTCATTTCGACTCTGAGCTTGAGAAGTAGGTCGCCTCTCCAACATAGGTCTGCGCTCATGGCCGGGATTGGTTAATGGGCCCCTAGTTGCAGCTGATCCAGAAATCGATGGAGCAGCGAGCAGAGAATTTACGAGTTTCCCACCACTTGCTTGACTCGGGTTGTCCTTGATCACAACAGGTGTAGCAACATTCTTTTCCCAGACTGGCTTGAGAACATGGAGCTTTCCCACGTTTGTCCTTGAAGCATCGCTCTTTAAGGACCCACTGCGCGGAGAGTTGTTAGCAGAGACTGAAGATAATGTGGGATGCTGCTGTTGACCTGCTCGGGTTTTATGTTTATCCAAGGAACTCAAAACCTGAAGAAATCATAAGGAAATTACAACCCAATAGGTTTATTGAATGCAACGCAAAAAATATCAAAGGCACAACACATGGAGAATATTTCAGGAAGAGCCTCTCAGCCTGTTCTGATAGCATAATACAATAGAAAAATATGCTTGCTAAGGCATACTGATCTTCTAAACATTACATAAACCCCTCTAAAGAATTTGCAGCCTTTTCGATTACTGCTACCATGGAGGTCAACTTCATTCCTAAATTGAGATACTTGTGCATACAAACATCCGACTTATCAAGTATGGGAAATAGCTGGATGCATTAAAGTTGCATCACAACTTGAAAAAAGAATGTGTAATGCAATATCTACTAGCATTGCTTGCAGGGAAGGAAATGATGAAATCAGATTCTTCCTGCATCTAGGATATTGGCATTTCAAACATGGACAAACTGATAGCAATGCATAGAAGTGAAGCAATCTTTATTATTACTATTAAAACCAATAATTGAAAAGCCAACCAAAACCTAAACATCTCACATGGTTTCTAGACATTTTAAGGCTTAAGTAAACCATCCTGCACAACCTACAATTACGCACATGTGTTCATACACTATTGCCGTATGGTATCAAGGTGAATGATCGGATCACTTCAATTTGATGCTCAAATATATGCAATACACAATTTCTGCATTCTTGTAACATCCAAAGCATCAATACGGATCATGAACAAATTATTAAGGATCATATATGAAATAAAAGGATATATTATTTTTCTGTAAACTAAATAACAAGACTATATATATCATAAAAATAGTTAAAATGCAGTAAGTGTGCTCCATTTGAAATCTTTTTTTATCTCTTTGGAAGCATACTTCAATAAAAAAAATGATACAACTATATCTAGCACAATCATTCCACAAAACTTTAATTTCAAAAAGGATTTGTGATATGCTATAGATAAGATGAGATATAGCTTCAATAAAGATCATTGTCTCAAAAAACAAATATGAAGAATTGGTTTAACAAGAAAATATATAACAAACCACACTCTGGTCATCCCATCATCTAGCCATTCCCTATAGCCCGCTTCCAATACTGTAAAAAATGATTTCATGTCTGTTGATAAAGCTGATTAAGAAGTCATTTGTCAACTTTGAAGCATCTATAATCCCACAAGGTGGGTACCTGCTGCTTTCTGGCATCAATTATGGATGCAGTGAAAAACAGAATGCAGGTCCTCACATACAATAAATAAATCTAGTGCATCCATATAATTATTGTCGCCAGATCAAAAACTTCCTCTTTATTGTATATAAAACATTGGAACTCATGCAATGCATCAAATGTATATGGATAAAAGCTCCCTGTTCAGCGAGATTTAAAAGTATGCGATTTACAGAATTAATAATCAATCAATAGCTTTTACCCAATTTAACCTCAGTTTGGGATAAGCCCATATGCCAAAAAATCCAAAGTATAATGGATAATACATGCGTATATATCTCAACTCTATTTTAGTTTCAATATATACATGCAATAGCTATGATCAACAAATAACTTACCTTCTTTTATTTTAATTTTTTGGTTTTGGTTTTTAGCATAAATAGTGGGCTGAATGTGATGTTTTGAAAGAAGAGAATAGTGTATTTTTATAGAAAATCATGAGAATTGCATTGTAATAAAACTGAATAAGAAATAAAAATAAAAATAAAAAATTATAAAGCAAACAGAACCTTAGTTCTCGTACATTCAAGTTAGCTTTACTCGAACTCCCCCATGTAGTTGGAAAACTTATCCATCCTGTTACACTCATGCATGCTTTCAATTCAACTGTGGCATAATGCTCACAGCCTTTTTTAACAGCTAATATTGCATAGTAAAGATGAAAATCTATGCCCTTTTTATTTGTACATGACCTATCAAATCACAGAGATGGAATAATTTTGGAATTGACCAAGATAATTAATTTATTTCAGCACATTAATCCACGATACTAATCTACAGATAACTGGTTCAGGGCATACAGTATCCATTATTAATTTCACTAAATACTCAGGTTCACTGCAATAAATTTGCCCATCAGTATGCTGGGGAAATTGCAAACCCATCTCTTGCCGTAGTTTACTTAACTGTTTTTTAAATAAAATATTAGTGGTGAGCTCTTTTTACTTTCTAACTAATAAATAAAACAAAATTTCCATGCATTGGACGGTACTAGTCAATAAACAATTAAGAAACATAAAATATGAAACATGTATAATTGCATTCTTACCAACATTTTTGGAGAAGATGGTGTCACAGGAATCAATTGCCTAGATTGCTTAATGGCCAGTTCTTCGAGTCTCTGAGTTCCCACAGATAACTACAAAGAGACAAATTTTAGAATGTGGAGACTTAAACATCATCATCTCCATAATGTAAAAAGAGAATGTGGCCTACTTGGGGAGCAGCTCCAGCACGATTAGGGCCTTGGGTTACAGCTTCTGCCATGTTGAGGATTGAGGAAGTACCTGCAGGCAGAGATGCAGAACCTGTAGTAACCTCATGTTGCACTGCTATCATGCCAGCTCCATTGCATCCAACTATATCGGGAACCTCTGCCAAAGCAGAAGTCCATTTTCCACCGGTAATATTAGCTGAGCTACCTACGGGCAAGCTCTGAATGGCAGAACTCGGTCCAGGAGAAGGGACTCTTCCAACCTCCGATGTGACCACTTTCTCTTCTGGTCCCAATGATGGAAAATCTCTCTTGAATGTTATTTTGTTGACCCCTCCAACAGGACTGCCTTTGGAGAGTAAGCCATTAGTATAATTCCCACTAGTGCTTGAGTTAGTACCAACTTTATTACAGGATGTTTCTCTATGTTTCCCAGAAATTGAATGCGAGCTCTTTAACTCATCTCTCTCAAGTTTAATTAACAAGGTGTTATCCACAGATTCTGTAATGTCTTGATACCGTCGATTTCGATCCCCCAACAATGGCTTCTCCTTTGTGTGAGAATCATGCATACCCCTCTCCCAGTCCCTGTCATGTTGATTTTTACCAAAGCTACTACAAGACCTCAGATGGCGAGAACCATTACTACTAGAGCTCCGACGAAAATAAGATGATGAAGTTTTGTCTAAACTAAGAGATCGTCTAAAATCATTATTATGGCCATCTACAAATGACTTATTTCTCACAATCTTCGATGGAGTGTGATCATCTAAAGAAAAACATCCAAGAGAACAGTTAGAATCTAGCAATAGTCAATGACAACTGAAAAATTACATATAAAGTTCACTTTTAACTCACCTGAATGCGAAACAGAACTGCCGCCGTTCTGGTTTCCGGTATTTTTCAACCATTGAGGTACTAAACAAGGCTCAACTCTTTCCATAACTGGTGTTAAACATTATCTTATAGCAAAGAAAAATTGGAAAGTAAATTGATTTTCCTACAATGTCAACTTACTCCAACATTTTGTCACGTGTCAAATCCATATTACCCTATGGCAATCGAAGCCTCTATCAAACATAAATCTTGAATCATCCTAGCACTAGTCCTTCCATTATTCTTCACATCAACACCCCTGTCTCCCCACTCCAAAATAAACCAGTCACAGGTTGACAATAAACATTTAAAATCCAGTGCCTAATCCTCCCGGTCGCAAAATGGCACATTCAAAATAAATAGTCAGAATTGCTCATAACTAAATGATTCTTTATCTTCTGTACAGTATATTTCACTCCTTGAGTGACCAACTATATCCAATAAATCTAAAAATTGGAACTCATGCACTGTTCATATACCCACAAACACCATTAAAAACACATTCCAGGGCCTCCTCCCCTCCCAAGAACATAACAAACCAAGAAAACCCTAACATCTCATCAGCCAGAAAATGCAACAACAACAACTAAAAATTCACCTGATTCCATTCATAAGTAAAACCCCAGAACTGAGCTCCCCTCAGTGATCAACGGAATCCATACACAATAACGCAGGAATAATCAAACTCCCCCACTAAACGTCTACCAAAAAAACCTAAATCGGAAAGCCTATGTACTCCTAGGGTTTGATAAGTCCAGCCACACAAAAAATCATCCCCAAACAAAATCAGAACCAGTCTACACCCAAATCAATCTAAACGACTCAAAACCCGACTGAAACCAATTCCCTCGTGTTAAATTCGAAACGCAAAATCCACACTCCTCAATAATCCACCTTATAAGCTATAAAAAAAGAAACCCTAGACCGTCGCAATCACCGCCTCTTAATGTTTGGATTGTTTCAGAATGTGAAAATTATTGAAACGTTCTAGAGAAGGAATCCCAGTACCTCCAATTCTCTCAAATTATCTACGCACTGTGTGTTTGTTATGTGTGTGGTAAGTGTGATCGAGGAGAAGAGATTTTGGCTGTGCCGGAGGCGTGGAGATTAGATGCACAATTATTTTGTATGTATTCGCGCTTGTATTCTAAGAAAGCTCGGCTCGTGTGTGCGTGTGTCTGTCTCTCGGTTACAGAAGAAACGCTGTCTTCTCTTGCATCATGTTTTCTTTTTCTTTTTCTTTTTTTTTTTTTTTTTTTTTTTTTAATAGCGCCTGTTTTCTATTTATTTATTTATTTATATTTATTGTGTTGTAGAGTGCTATGTTGATCTAACTTCTATGACGTAAATCTATAGTCAAACTATTTATCATGGCTTGTTTTGAGCTAAGTAGCTTTGTTAGTTTTTATATTGATTGTTTAAATTTGATTCAAACTTGTAAATTATACAAATTTGGTTCTAACTTGTTAAAAATTTGAGTTAAAATAGTGGTTCAAATTCAATTTGTTAGGTTCAAATTCAAGTTTGAACTCGGCTCATATATGTTGGCCTAAAAATCGACCAAACACTTAGCAGCAATAACAACTCTTAAAAAATCAACATATAAAAATCTCTCAACACTGATTTGTTGTTTATTGGATGATCAACTTTAAATGCAGATACTAGTAGCGACAAAAACATAAAATACAAAACAATTATTAACTCAGTTCGATTGCACCAATTTACATCTGGGGTCTAATCCAAGCGTGATTCACTATCAAAACCATTGAAGCAAAATACAATCGAGCTACACAATCTCACCATTTCTTGATGATTTCCAACATTCAATCTATCCCCCAATATTTCTCATTTTCAATGATCGAACATTTCACCCTAGTTCTCCCATGGAAACTACTAGAATATTTCCCAACCACGGCCACTCGAAAATCGTTGTTTGGATCGTTGTAACAAATTTAGATTATTCTCTTTTGGTATATTACTTCCATTAGACGCGCCTTCACTAGGACCACCGTTAGTAAACATAAAAATAATTTATGAATCAACAACCAAGTGGGCCTTTATAATATTTGGGTCCTAATCGTGAAGGCCAAGCTTATGCAAAGGCTCATATATCTGTCATTTGTGTGCAAACATCAATCAAAATTTAATCAAGAAAATAACTAGTAATAATTTCTGTTTTTTTTTTAGTTAATATTTTCCAACCACGAAGGAAAGCAAGAAGTATTTTACTATCATCAATGAATAGACGAGAAATCAATTTATCTTCCTTAAAGCAAACACAATCAAATCAAACTAAGCTTAACCATAGTTACAAGTTAAAAAAAAAACAAGGGCAATAAGGACAAGTATAAACAACAACCAAAAGGTGTAAATGACAACAACTCATTCTCCCTTTGGGATACAACAATCTAAAAAAGAATATTAATCTATCAAATTAGCGGGCTCCTCTTTATCCATCACAAACACCTCATTTGCCTTATAAATGTTACCAACACCTGAAATATCTCCTCCAAACTATTTGATAAGCCTACAAAATTTTTCAAACACATGGTCCTAACAGATTATCTCCTCAAAATAAAGTGAACAAGCTCAATTCTCCTCCATTAAGTATAATTAATTCCAAACATTAGAGATATGAATTGAAATATGTATCTTCCATAAGGATGACAATGGATAGGAGTAGACCGAAATCTGACCCAGACCCGGACTTTACCAATTTATTTGGAGTCGGGTCTAATTATTTGGGTATTAGATCGGATATGAATCGGATCTTTAATAAATTTTTGGGGATCGGGTTGGGTCCAGGGTTTAATTGTAGACCCTAACCGACCCAGACCCGGACCTGATTAATTAAATAATAAATTGTATTATGATTATTATTATTATTATTATTATTATTATTAGTGTTGGTGGTGGCATAGGTGTTAAGACAGTATAGGTGAATATTTATATTTGTCGTATATATATTTTTTATTTATTTTTTGAAATAAGTAAATATTTTTTTTACGTAAATCAGGTAGAGTTAAACTTGTGTTGAATTTTTTTGAATTTGGCGGATCTGACGGATACATCATAGGTAGGGTCCGGTGACATACGGATCCGGATACATTAGGGTCTGAATAGGGTCTTGAGTACAATAATATACATATGGGTAGGGTTTCGAGTCTATCTATACTTGACCCATTGTCATCCTTAATCTCTAATAAGCATGAGCCCAAACCTTCAATACAAAGCATTCTCATTTGATCACAATGATGATTACTTTTGTTGCAGAGATACACTTCCACGTTCGACCACTCTTCCAAGACGACACCCATTATTGCAAAAATGTCTACAAGATTGGTATCAATGATGTTGACACATGCTGAATGAACAATCAATGTCCACAATTTATTTCTTTCGAATTGCAGCAGATTTTCTTGTATAGTTACCACCTAAAACTCATTTCTAAGGTTGTTGTAACATTTTTTTGGTTCAATCTTGAAATAAAGAAATTCAACCTGGCAAGTTCTCTGAAATTAATTGACTTTCTCCTTATCAAAATCGATCTTGTGGATCACCAATGATTTGATCTAGAGGATGGTTTTTGCTATTTTTTAATGGACCTTCAGCCTTTAATTTGAAATTTCCGGCTCTATAGTGCAGTTCATGCGACGTCGAATTGAGTTTGATTTTTGTTCACTGTCAACTCTTTTCTACAAATATGTTTTGTTCGAATCATCATTCAATTACAATATGTCTTCATCTAAGTTTTGATCTTTTTATTCACCCAATTTGCTATAGAACTTCACACTGACTTATTTTGTGACATTTCTACTTCTGAATATCCTTGGCCTATCACAATCCAACAAAAATTAATTCATCATATCAAATCAAGATAGATAACGAACCTAATACCTTGATTAGAATTTCTGCTAGTTGCTTTGTTGTATGAACGTGTTCAAGATTGCATACTCTATTTTCGAAACCTTCAACAATACTGTTTTGTTTGATTTTGGATATGCAACAATGAGCGTCTCCAATGATAAACTCTTATGGATGCAACAGTAGACCGAACAATGCTTTGTTGTTAATTCAAGGTTATTGCTTCCCGAGGGTTGTTCATGTGATGTTTGGATGGACTCTCTTTTACTTTCATCAGTCAAATTCAATCCTTTAATGCTACATTTTAATTCAGATCTTACTTTGTCATCACTTGAATTTTGTTTCATTCTCTCATATAATTCATTGAAGAAGTCCACATTAACGGACTTCTTTCCAATATTTTGCATGGATAGAGCAATTAGACATGCTTCTTGATTCACCTTAAGTCCCCATACCAATCTTGCCATAATTATGTTATTCAAGTGTTTTGATGGCCAAAATACCTTTCTACTCGGCCATAAATTTTGTCTGATCTAATCACAGTCCAGCTCTTGGTGTTCCGATCACTTGCAATACTTCCAATTCGACAATTGTCTACCTGATTATCGAACATTCATTCGATTTTCAGAAATTTTCAGAACAACATCCAGTCTCCCAATCTCTTTGTTATCAGTTGGTTCAAAGAGCAGTCCACCTCTAACAAATATTGTTTTAGAATGTTCTAACCTTATGAGTGTAGTCAATCCCACTATGATCACCATATGATTTCCCGACGTTTAACACTTCGTTATGCTTTTGTTTCCTTTTCAGCAACTTTTTATTTTCATCCATGAACTTTTTGTTTGTAAAATCAAATTCTTCAACTTTCTTCCTTAGATAAGTAGCCTCGTCAACTACTTTATCTTGCTCTGCAGGAATTTCAGTTAACTTTTTGTTCATTTCCATCAGCATCTCGATCTTTTTGTCTAATCTCATAACACATGTCTTTAATTTTTTATTTTTTACAACTAAGAATTTATGTTTAGCCACCACCACGTCATAAGCCTCCACCAATTTTTCAAATGTCATTTCAGTATATTCAATCTCCTATTTTTTTCTCATTATCACGAATAGTGAACACAACAACCTTGTCTTCTTTATTTTCGTCATCACTCCAATTTACACCTATTACTATCTTATCATTTTTCATAGTTGTTGCATATTCTTTCTATGCAGATTGTCTGTCAACTTTTCGATTGCTATTCGGTCTTTCAGTCTGAATCATATTCGATTCAAGGTTTTGGAAATATTTTTAGATAGATTGTTTGACTATTTTCTTTGACATATATTTGGAATATTCTTCGGTAATATGTTGAAAATGAGGCTATGATATCAATTGTTAGCCCACAAATCAATCAAACACCTAGTAACAAGAACAACTCACTTCGAAAATCAACATATAAAAATTCCTCAATACAGACTTGTTGTTTGCTGGATGATCAAACTGAGAATGCACGTATTAGTGACGATAAAAATAAAAAATACAAAATAATTGTTAACCCAAATTGGATGCACCAGCCTACATATCAGGAGTTCCAACCCAAACGTGATTCACTATTGAAACCATGGAAATATAAGAATATATGTATACAATCGAGCTACACACTTAAGAAATCAATCTCACCGTTTCTTGATGATTCCCGACACTCAACCTATCCCCCAAACCCTCGCACTCTTAATGATCAATTATTTCACCCAGTTCTCCATGGATAATACCATAATATTCCCCAACCACGGCCACTCGCAAATCGTTACTTGGATCGTTGTAACAAATTTAGATTTTTCTCTTTTTGATATATTTCTTCTGTCAGATGCGCCTTCATCAGAACCACCATTAGCAAACACAAAAATGATTTTTGGATCAACAACCAAGTGGGTCTTCGTAAATTTGAGCTATAAGGTGGCTCAATCTTCTGCGGAGGCCCACATGTCATGCCGACTACCTACAAATATTAATCGAAATTTAATCGAAAAAATAACTAGAAACAGTAAAATTCTAACTCGAACTCGAATTCAATTTGAATTTTATATACTCCATCCGTCCACTAAAATTAGCACAATTTGATCCAGCACAAAAATTAAGAAAAATAAATATTTTTATTGAAAAAGTGATAAATAGTTGGAGGTTTTGAAAATTTAGGGTATGTTTCTTTAGAGGGGTTTGGGAGAATTTGAATTTGAGTTTGATTTTTATTTGAATTTTGGGATGAATTTGAATTTTGGTTTTTCTTTTGTATTTGGGTTTGGTTGGGGTTTTTGGGAGTTTTGATGGTTATTGATTTAATGAATAATTGATATTGTATGATTTGATTAGTAATTTATATTATACCCAACATATATATTTTAAATTTTTATTTATTCGTATTATAAAAAAAATTATTTTCTACAAAATGATATATATATTGTATAGATTTTTTTTACCCTATAATTATTATAAATATTAAATAAATATAAAATTTGAAAAAAAATTAAAAAAAAATAATAAACAAATGGCAGCTTTTGCTGAGGATCTGGCCTGGTTTTGGAGAAAACACAATGGACCAGAATAAACAAGCCCTTGGTTATAAATTAAAGTAAATGAAGTGAGGGAATGTAGTAAATTTAATGATATTGGTTATAAATAAGTATTGAACAACGGAATTAAATGTTGATTTGTTAATTTTGTCAAAATTAGTAATGAGATAACTTTAACAAACAGATTAATAAAAGAAAATAAAAATAAATTTAACTGACAAAAAAGTATATGTTATATATTTTTTATATATAAATTAAATATTTTAAATTTTATTAATAATATAAATATTGATATAAAAAATTATATATATTATTTTAATATATAAATAATATAAATATATTATGACTTCAACTAATTACTTGTAAATTTAAAATAATTAAAATTATTTTATATATATATATATATATTTATTTTCAATATCCTCACTAAACAAACACTTTTTTAGTATTTTTTAATAAGCATATTTAAATTTCTTATAAAATATTTATTCCGTCCGCGTCCTAATTCATTATATTCCAAATTCAATAATATGAGAATAAACTTTGGGGGTGTTGGTGTTTTTTTAATAGATGTATTTTTTTAAATATTAAATATACAATTTTTTTTTTTTCAAAATCAAATTTGTTAATGATATTGAATTATAATATTATTTTATTATATTATTATAAGTAATATATTATTGATAATTTTAATATATATAAATAAATTTAAAATATATATTTAAATATTTTATTTATTACTCTCTCCATCCATTTTTTAATGTCCTATTTGATATTTAGAGGCATTTTTAGACAATTAGGGTTTTTTGTTATGTATAGAAAACGAAATGAAAGAGTAAATAAAGTAAGAATAAAAGAGTAAATTTTGCATATAAAAATAGAAAGAGGACAATAGTTATTGGACATGTCAAATAAAAAAATAGAACGTTAGTTTGTGGACGGAGAGAGTATATACATGTAATATGAATATATTTGATAGATAATAAAATTTTAAATAATATAAATAAATAAATAAATATATTTATTAATTTATAATTATTGTAAATATAAATAAAGGGATTTAAATATATATATATATATTTATTTATATTTAGTAGAGAAGACACCCTGAATATTTAATAAAATAAAAATAAGAAATGGGAGGAGGAATTGAATATCATCTATGACTGTACGGAAGCCCGCTAAAACTTCATTCTCCCCGCCCCAAAATTGTAGCGACGCACTCCAGAATCTGCACGATTATCGAAGATTTTTGGGTGAAAACGGGGGATTGAAGTTGAAAGGCGCAGTTCCGGCATAGTTGAACTAATAAGCAGGCAGAGATGGGGAAAGACGAGGACGAGATGCGGGGTGAAATCGAGGAGCGGCTGATAAACGAGGAGTACAAGATATGGAAGAAGAACACCCCATTTCTCTACGATTTGGTCATCACCCACGCCCTCGAGTGGCCTTCCCTCACCGTCGAGTGGCTGCCCGACCGGGAGGAGCCGCCCGGGAAGGATTATTCTGTCCAGAAGGTTATTCTCGGCACCCACACCTCCGAGAATGAGCCCAATTACTTGATGCTTGCGCAGGTGCAGCTACCGCTCGATGATTCCGAGACCGATAATCGCCACTACGACGACGAACGCTCTGAATTCGGCGGCTTTGGGTGCGCCAACGGAAAGGTAGGGTTTCTTGCTCGATTAATTATTAATTATTAGGGAAAAATGTGTAGTACTTTGTGCACTGGAGATTGTACCTCCGTAAAGAGGCTATGGACTGGTCCTTCATCTGCGGGTTGATTGGTATTTACAGTTTACTAGGAAAAAAGAAAAACACAAGGGCTCTCAGCTCTGCCCCAATTTGGATCGGATTCTTTTAAGGCCCCATTTTGTTGTTAATTAAGGAATGTGTTTCTTTGTGCATAATTAGGGTTCAAATATATGCGAGTTTAGTTTGGAAAACTCTATTTGTCATGATAATCTTGATATGTATACATTACAGTACAGTACATGTTTTGCAAGCATGTGTGTGTAGCTTTCAATACTAATCTATCTATGTATGTATTATGTTGTAGGTGCAAATTATTCAGCAAATAAATCATGATGGGGAAGTGAACCGGGCTCGATACATGCCCCAAAATCAATTTATTATTGCCACCAAGACCGTCAGTGCTGAAGTCTATGTTTTCGATTACAGCAAGCATCCATCTAAGCCTCCATTGGATGGTGCTTGTAACCCTGATTTGAGGCTAAGGGGGCACAGTACCGAAGGGTATGGTTTATCCTGGAGTCATTTCAAGCAAGGTCATTTGTTGAGTGGATCAGATGATGCGCAAATATGTTTGTGGGACATCAATGCAGCTCCTAAAAACAAATCTCTCGATGCAATGCAAATATTTAAGGTATATTTTTTGGGGTGAGTGTTTCCTGTGGGTTTGCTGTGTGTAAGAGGGAAAAATCAATAATACCCATAGGTTTATGTATATTGTGTGATGGTATTTTGGTAAATAGAGGTAAGAGTGAGGTAAATTGTTAATTGAGTGAGAACCGCATAAATTATAAATGGAAACGAGCTATTGAGGTGAAATCATTCTAAATGAAAATTGAGATTATTTAGGTGGGGCGAAGGGAGTACAAGGATGTGAAAAGTTTATATTTATATATATATATCTTTCTTCCTGAGTTTCTCCTGCTCGTAGCTACTGCCGTTTGCCCTCCTGTTTCAGTTTTTCATTTTGTTTTTTCTTTTTCTTTTTTTTTCTGATTTTTCTGATTTTTTTTCTCTATTAGTATAGTAAAGTTATATTATTAATTTCATGTTATACATATTTTTTGAGAGAAGCTTGATGATTATTTTATTTATTGAAAATTTCTTAAATTAATTGCATATATATCTGTGTTATGAATATTGAAAATATTTTAATAGTTATAGTGCATGTCATGACATGGAATACCATGTGCTTTTTACGACTATGATTCATGTAAAAGAAGAACAACTAGTTTTTTGGTTTGTTGTGTAATCAAATAAATATGGAAGTGTGAAATATAGCACGAATGAAAACTTATTGACAATTTTAATAATTTGATAGGTTAATATTATTCTACTTAGTCTGCTCTGGATTGTAACTTGAAGCCAATACAACTTTGGTTGATGAGATTGTTTTGTCATACTTTTGTATGGCATGAATGCCAAATGATCTTGAGCGTGTTTATGATTCACAAACATGAATATAGCAAATTGTTTTCACAATGAATTGGACACGAATAATGATTTTCTATGTAGTGAAAGTGAAAGAAAGAACAAACACAAATATGTTCAATTAGCTTAATGAGCTCAACACAAGGATTTGGTTTGGTTAGGTTCTTACAACCCTGATTGAAGTTTGCCTTTTTCCAGTTTTCATGAGCTGGTACCATTGCTTTTAGTTACAATAAGCTTGCATTTGCTAACTGCAGATTCATGAAGGAGTCGTTGAAGATGTAGCATGGCATCTCCGACATGAGTATTTGTTTGGTTCTGTTGGTGATGATCAGTATCTGCATATATGGGATCTTCGTACCCCAGCAGTTAGCAAGCCCATTCAATCTGTAGTCGCTCACCAGAGTGAGGTTTGTTTTATCTTTATGATTTGGCTGAATTTCTGAAAATAAAATTAGTTGTATTTGTGGCTTAAGAGTATAAAGGAAAAGTTAAATTACATATTACCCTTCTGAAACAAAAAGTTTCCAAAAAAGCCCTTTTAAAGAGAACCACAGAAAAGCCCTTATATATGTTATAATAATGTAACATATTTCTATTCGGGAGTTTATGTGTGGTTTAACTTTTAGGGTTTTACAGATTACAGAG
Organism: Andrographis paniculata; assembly: GCF_009805555.1. Taxonomy (NCBI): domain Eukaryota; kingdom Viridiplantae; phylum Streptophyta; class Magnoliopsida; order Lamiales; family Acanthaceae; genus Andrographis; species Andrographis paniculata. Next base: position 1,454,630 of record NW_026137580.1, on the reverse strand, counting down.
GGTTATTCTAAGAAAATTAAGCTCTTGTAGATGTCGTAAACATGTCTGGAATTTGGCATCTAATGGTCAAGCTGTTCATCATCAGTTGCTCATTTCCGGACTTTTTGATAGTATCACATGTTGTGGTCAACTTTTCATATATATTTTGCAATTTGCAGTTAATTTAAACTGTTTTTCAGTCTATCTAAGAGGATAATACTAGATGTTGAAGTTAATATGCTAATGCCAAAAACATTTTCTTTTTCCTTGGTTTACTGTCTCCAAGTTGTCATATCACATTTCCACTGATTATCATCGTGCTGATAGAGAAATATACATCATCTGATATGATTATCTCTGCTTAATCATCTGGTATTTGTGCCCTGAGAATAATGTCCCTCCTATGCTTACAGGTAAACTGTTTGGCTTTCAATCCATTCAATGAATGGGTTTTAGCAACTGGATCTACTGACAAGACTGTGAAATTGTTTGATATGCGAAAGATTTCTACTGCCCTCCACAAATTTGATAGTCATAAGTAAGATGTCTTTTCTTTCTATTGGTTGTAGAGGGGTTATCATTATATTGCCTGGTCATTGGTGAGTGTAAGAACTAAAACTCTCATCTTTATTTTACTGCTGTCTAGAGAGGAGGTGTTCCAGGTCGGATGGAATCCAAAGAATGAGACTGTTTTGGCTTCTTGTTGTCTTGGTCGGAGGCTGATGGTCTGGGATCTTAGCAGGTATTTTCTTCGATCTTCCAAGCATTTTAATGTGTAGTATTATTTATGTGGATGTGGAACCGGATCTGCTATTTCATAATTGTAGAACTGATGGTTGAACAAGGCTGATATTTAGTTTTCTTGATGTATTTGGCTTCACAGGATTGATGAAGAACAGACACCAGAAGATGCTGAGGATGGACCTCCAGAGCTTCTGTTTATTCATGGTGGTCACACTAGTAAAATTTCGGACTTCTCATGGAACCCTTGCGAAGATTGGGTCATTTCCAGCGTTGCAGAGGATAATATCCTACAGATATGGCAAATGGCGGAGAACATCTACCATGATGAAGATGACCTGCCCGGAGGTGACTCCACTAAAGGTTCTTAGCTTGAAAAGGAGCCCTAGTATGATCAGGTGCATTACCTAATCTCATTTGGTTTTCTTTCTGTGCGTTTTGGTTTGTCAACAGAGTTATTTATTTTATTGTATTGTGTATTACTTCGTATTCGTGGATTTTTCGACATGGGGTCTTATGAATCAAGTTTACTGATGAGATGGGGTGTGGAACCATGGCTATTAGTCCACAGTATACACCTGTTGATGATATAGGCTTGTGATTAGATGAAATGGAAATGGTCATGCTATGATATATGCACAATAGGTGTTTTTTATGCTTGTGATGTGATCAGGTTGATGTTAATGAAGTGTATTACTGATCAATTATCTTTAAAAGGATTTAGGTATCTTGATGAGCTTGCTACTTGCTATTTTGCCATGTTTATTTTACTACTTTGCATGTTTATACATATGTATATATACATATATGAATTGCTAGACTGCCTATTGGATCTAATTAGCATGAGGTTGATAGGCTCCAATTAGCACGTAAAACTATAAGGGGCAGCACAAAAAATAGAACATAATATATGTTGTATAAGCGATTAGTATGTATGGTTTGTTTTATTTTATATGTGCTCTGTTATGTGTTATTAGTTCATATATTTTGTTCAAACCAGGATAGCAACCGTTGCTATATATTATGGGAAAACAACCATGCAAATATGAGGAAAAGTCTCAGTTTAGACAAGATTTTTGGAAGTTTTGGAGTTTTAAAAAATTTAGGAATAATAAAAAGACGTTTGCCACAGAAAAAAAGTATTTGATAAAATGATTTTAAAACATTGAAATAGTGTTAAAGATTCAAAGTTGTTTGCCTATTTATGATATCTTGCATTTATGCAAAGATTGGAATAGGAGAAAAAGAAAAAACTACAATTTAAGAGGAAGATGTGTATAATTACCAAAAGAATTGATACTATTTATACACTAAACTAGCCCTGACCTTTGTATTATACATGTGTATTGGATTGTATTTTTAGTGCTGTTTTTTTTTTTTTTTTTTTTTTGCATTTTATATTGTATATGTTTTGATAAATATATATTAAAAATTACTGATTTTATTATTAAATGACTATGATATATTGTAATTACTAAAAAATATAAACGTATTGTGATTACTTGAATAAATTGGTACGCTTTTTACACTGGAATTAGGAAAGTGTAATCATAGGTAAAAAAATATATTCCAATAATCTTCAAATATATTATCTTAAGTTTATCCATTATTGCCGTTTTAAATTTTTAAAAACCAAAGTTATCTTCAGTTCTTGTTAATGTCTTTTTAAAATTTCAAGCATATTTTTTCTTGTATTTGTTTATTTATTAGTGACAGATTTATTTTGTCTCATGTTGATACAATTTTAACTTTTAAAATATATATACATATTTAAATTAATATGGAGAGATTGCATGGATAATTCAATTTATATATCTTATATAATTCGGATAAAAATGTGTGCATGACCATTAGAAATACCTTTAAATTTACACTTTCTACATTGGTATTATTAGCGCATAAAATTAAAATAAACAAGTAAAATAGTACTTCCTCCGTCGAAATAGTGCACGATTTTTTAGGTAATTATTATTATTTTTTTTGTTATGAATTTAATTTGTCCTTAATTGTACAATAGAGATTAAAACTAATAAATGAATGAAAGATAAAAATGTAAAATTTATATTTAAAAAAAAAATAAGACAGTTGTTAAACCTACCAGACGGATGAAGTATTTAACAAATGAGTATTTTATTTTTTTTTCAATCATGACACGTCAAGGATACTAAAAAAAGTAGTAAGTTTGTATCCTCTATATCATCATACTGTAATAAATTTAACATTTGAAATTAATTTCAACATAAGCTTTTTTATCCAGTCTTATTATAGATCAAATCTACTTTCTTCTCCAATCTAACTACATAAAAAAAATTACTTCATGAGACAAAACTCTGAACGAGAAACAAATTCCACTGCCCATTTCTACTTTCAAACTCAAACTCAAACTCAAATCCCAATAATAATAATAATAAATCCAGAAATCAGAACCTTACTAACAATTGTCTGATTACACACATACACACACACACATAAATCATCAAAATCCCAATTAAGTTGGTTGCTGCATTGTTAAAATTCTACAGTGTCTGTTTTCCACAAAACCACCACAACATCACATTACAACACACAACATCATCATGAAAGCTTACACCCCAAAAACAACTAAAGAAAGAACAAAAAAAATTGCAAGAATCAGTGGGGTGGGGAATGCCAATGCTGCCTGCTTCCATTTCATTTCACCTATACATTTTAACAAAGAAACAAAATGAGTTTGTTCTTCACTCGCTCGCGTACCAGTAAAACTCCCGGGAGCCAATCTGATCTCTTCTCGACTCGCTAATGCTGCAAGTGCCAAGCAAGCTCCCACTACCACGACAAGGATGGAGATGCATGGATCGTCCATGGCATTTTCGTCACTCCCTCTTACCTTCCTCTCCCTCGTCCGCGTCAGAAGAGTCTCCATCCTTTGTATCTTGCTTGACTAAACTTATGTTGCCCGGAGATTCTCTGCATAATGATTCAGTTTCTTCATCATCCGTCTCATCTCCCTTGCTGTCCATGTATGCATATCTGGTTCAAGAAAAAACCAAAACATAAAAAAATCAAGTGAAACATTGCTTGATCGAAAAGCAAAGAGAGATTTGGATTCTTTCTTGAATAGTATATATGAATTCATAAAAAAAAATGAGTTTTTACCGTTGGGAGTTTTGGGACGGTGCCCAGAGATAGCAGATGACACAGAGTAAAGCAAATGCAAGAATGTCCCAAAAAGCAGTGATTATCCAAGCGCTCTGCCATCTTTCGTTGAAGGGGTCTGTTGCTTTGAAATAAACCTGTGCGTAGCAAATTGTGGGATGCATGATCTAACGTTGGTATATAAATTGTGTCTGAAAAATGATACGATAACAAAGGAAAGCCAATCGTAAACAAGCACATTTATTCTCTAATGCCAAGTGCAACAACAAAAGCACAAATTAGTGTAGAAACTATTAAATGATGTAAATGAGCGTCTCACCTAAAAGCTTGACCTGTTAGAGATACGCATCATTTATTTATTTTATCTGCAAACGGGAGGTCACCAACAAGAACCAAGATACACCATATAAAAATGCTTACTATGTATGATTCAGTTATATTATCTAATCTTCTAAAGAGTGAGTTAGTGACCTTAACAAATAAGCAAGCATAGAAGAATAGAAGTATAGCGCAAGCAATAAATCAGCTTTGAAAATTTTGGATTGATAATAATAGAGAAGTCTGTGAATGAAAAAGAATAAATTGAATAATAAATAAAAAATAAAACACACACAACAGAGAAGCAAGAAATGGGAATATATACCTCATATCCTATCCACACAACTGAAGCAATAACAGCAACTGCAAGGGCATTCGAGAACTTTCTGTAAATGTCCAATTTGATCGAGCTCCTTTTAGCCTGAAAACAACTTTTTTCAATGTCAAAAGTACTAATAAACACAAGGGCAGGTTAACTCGGGGATCAGAGCCCACAAATCAATTATACTATGAAAACCTCAACTTACTGTAACATAGGAATTACCTGCAGTTGCTCCAATGTCTTCGAAAGAGAAGTGAAGATCCATAAAATCAAGAAGGCATCCAAAAATGCCACTGGGAGAACAAAAAACACTCTTGCTCGCCCTGCTATGTCATTTATGCTTCCTACATACTCCGCAATATTGAGCATTTCTGATGCCAGGAAATAGGTGATTCCAACAAGAAGCACCTTTGTCGTTAGACCACCTAGGGTAGGTCGAACAACACCATAGCCCATAGAAACAGAGAGTATAAGAATGCGTGAAAGGGTTCTTCTTACAGCTCCAATTGTCACAACCCAGGTTGTAATACCAACCGGCCTCATTCCCGTGCTATTGAAGTAAGCATAGTCAAAGTACCAGAATGTCATTTCCAACAAACCAAGAGCAATAACAGAAGTGATGCAATGCTGCAGTAGCAACACGTCGTCCCAATATCTGGCGTACTGGAAAACCCATATACCACAAAGAATTGCATATGCTATCGACATAAATATGTAAAACTTCATCAGAGGAGCCATTCTGCCTGGTAAATATCCACCGGGGTTCTTCCAAACAGTCCTTCCCGTCACTCTCATGCCCCGGAGTCTTGTGTCGCATGTCATAAAGAATAAATTATACATCCCCGTCTTTTTTATGTTGACCTCTTTTTTGTTCTTCATATGTGCGTACGCCATGTCTCCTCTAAAATAAATGTTCAAAGCAACAGGCCAGTTCTTATCTGTAGCTGACGGCGTTCTAATTACTTCCCCTTCTTTGCACCCTTCGAGTTTAGCAAGATCAGGTGTGCAACAAAGTGATCTCTGGCCGCCGTAAGCAGATCCGCCGATATTGTCACGATCAGCTGCCTCAAATATAATAACTTGAACCAACCCACCGTTGAAATCCACAGTTGGTTGATGATCAGCTGCTGTTTTACTCCCCCAGAAGGTTATGTTCTCAAATCTAAATCAATTTTACATTTAATCAGCAAGTGATGTTTTCGAATGAAGATGATTTAAACTGAAGACATGATTGAATTATCAATTCTCATTCAATTTATGAGCAATCAACAAGCATCATTCATGCATTTGAGAACCAAAATATAAACCAAATGAATTGTAACCAACATTATTGAGATCCTAAGTATGAACATAAATTACTTACAGATAACAAACCATAATAGCAGAGCTAATTTTTGCCCTCTAAAACTGTTCAAGCTGATCTCTAAATCATGTTTTGAAAGAGGGAAGATGTTTAACATTCTGTAAGAACACTGGACCTCAGATCTTCCGTGTTCTCCCCAATACTTACAGTCTCTTCTTAATTGAAACCGCAAAATCGAACTAATTCTATTCAAAATTCCAATACGACTGCATCAAGCTAATACTGCAACAGAAATGGTGTCTAATTCTTCAACAAGTTAAAAGTAAGATGATAACAATCCAATGCCGGTCAATTCGAAATCAGATCTATTAAAATTCAATCACTACCAATCAATCTCACTTGCTATACAGAATCATTAAGAAATTTAAAACAATAATTGGAATACCTAATATAAGACCTATGCTCATCCGAGGCAGCGATGCCTTCGCTGCCGCCGGAGAGGAGATAAGCATTGCCGACTTCCCGAAGCGGATCGCTTTCGTAAACATGAATCGACGCCTCAGTTGATTGGAACGCGGAAATCAAAAGCAACACTACAAGAGCAAATCCGAGAATGACGCTGCGGCGCTGAATCGGAGCTGAGCCCATGGGAAGGGAGATCTTCCCCAAGTTTGTAGAGAGAGAGAGAGAGCGAGGAGGAGAGATTGGAGGGGAGAATTTGGTGGCGGTGAGGTGAAACTTTGAAGACAAGTGACATTCCAACTAAATTGAAGCTTAAGCAACAGCCACACGAGATCAGAAAGGAGCACGTTCGTTACACGCGCCGATCAAGCGCGTGGGCGCCATCCTAACATGCGATGATGTAATAATAATAGATACTGGTTGACAACAGTGAGGAAGATCATTCATACCGACACCAACACTGTGTTATATGTACTAAGGCTCAAAGCCCATTTGAGCCCAATATTATAATAAGCAGGCCCAATATAGTAAAATACAGGGAATGTACTACATTTTAGTAGTATTTAATTTAAGTTTGAATTATAAATAATAAAAATTTAAAATTAAAATAATTATTAGATATATATATATATAAATAAATGTAGCTATAATACTTTGAATTAAAAAAATTTAAAACTATATTTTTAATATAATATTTTAAAAATAATAATAATGAATAATAAAAATTCTCGAAGAAACTCCAAACAAACACATGTGCTAACATATTACTAAGTTTATTACTCCCTCCGTCCCAAAAAGAAGTATCCATTTGCTTTTTACAAGTAGTTTTAGAAATACTAGTATCATATTGAGATATAGTAGGAATAAAGTAAAAATGACTAAAATAACCTTGTTAGTATGTATGATATAAAGGTAATGATATTTGTGTAATATATTGTAAGTTGTAAGAGTATTTGTAACGTTAGATAGATATATCAGTTACTAAAAAAAGAAATGAATACTTTGTTATGTGACGGACTAAAATGAAAAAATGGATACTTTATTATGGGACGAAGGGAGTATTTTTCATGAATATTTTATATAAAGAATGAGCATCACTAAAAACTTATTACAAAAAAAAATATATATATATATTGTGAAAAAAAATTAGTGGAAGAAACAATATGTTGTTCTTCTGTAGATTTGTGACCAGGCAGGATCCTCGGTCCCGGGAGTGGCACTCCCTGGACCTGGGACCGAGGATCCCCTGCGCTTTGTAACGGAGGGAATTTTTATTGATTGAAATTTGGTTGGATAAAGAAAAGACAAGACAACCAACCGTAATAAGAGAGGCCCGTTTGTTTTCATATAGGTGAATGAACGAGTGGACAAAATTGCAACCGATTAATTTCACAATCACAGATTGCTTCCATGGCTGTTGCCCGCTTCTCTTCTGCTGCTCTCCTCAACAATCCCATTGATTTCTACCCTGCTTCAGCTTCGATTTCAGTTTCTTCCTCGAGTGTCCTTCGTCCCTCTACACACACGAAGAGATTCTCCTGCGCTGCTGCTGGCCTGAACCTAAAATCATCGCAGAAGTGGAGGATTGAGGCTTCTTTCTTTTCCTCTTTCTTGGACAAGAGCACTGAAATTGAGAGCCTGAAGACGAGTCTTCTCGAGGCTATTGCGCCATTGGACCGCGGCGCCGCAGCTACTCCGGAAGATCAACAACTTATTGATCAGGTACGTTAGGTTGTTTGTTTTTCGATTTTTTGATTTGTTACTTAATTTTTCTAATCGAATGTTGAAATATGTTTGTTTTGGATCTTTATTTTGTTTATATGTTAACATTTAGGTTGGTTTTGGGGGATTTGGAAAATAACCTTGGCTAGAATGATCAAATTGTGGAACTAATTATGAGGAACTAGGGTTTGCAATATAGATTACTTTGTAATAATTTTTTGGAGGAATGCAATAGAGAAATAGTTGATCAAGTATAAGTATGGGAAGATCAAGGCGCATAGATTACTTCCAGTTTCTTAATCTTTTTGTTTCTTCCCAGATTGCACGCAAACTTGAGGCACTTAACAAGGTGAAGGAACCGCTCAAATCCAATCTTCTAAATGGGAAATGGGAATTGTTGTACACAACATCCAAATCAATTCTTCAGCCTGAGGTTTGCAGCTGTCTTTTCTTTTCCATTTTTTAACTCTTCTCACTTCTCAGTGGCCTGCAAGTACTCGTTTCTATACTCGAAAAAATTTTAGCAATGAAAACTGGTGCATTTATAGCTCTGAATGCTCGGAATTCATGTGGTATGACTGCATTATAGTCATACAACACATATCAAGGCTTGAGTGCATGAGCAGGTCAAGAGAGGAACAATGGAGTGAGAGAGGAAGATGTTTAAGCTTTGCTAATTTCATGCATTGCCTTCGGTGAAGAGAATAATAACTGATTGTGTAGTGAAAAAAACACAATCAAAAGTTATATATTGTTTTAGTATATAGTTTATTTGATATAAATTTTATAAAAGTGATTGGATTATTTGATTGAATATGAGATTGATTGTTAGTCTCCAGGGACAGAGAATTGTGTGTTTGAATAAATAAAATTTTAATTAACTAGGATTTAGGAAATTAAGAAAAAATATATATCTTTTTGGGAATTATTGTTTGGTGGGGTTAGGTGTTTTAGAAATGTTTTTGCTGGAAGGCATAACTATGGCACAAAACATCCTCACCAACCCCTTCTTATATAATTAAGTTTTCTATTACGGCATTGAACTACTGAATAGATGCTATTAAACCCTAAATAAAAGGGATCATGTCCAAGAAGGCTTTTTAAATACACGAAACCAATTTAGTAAAATAATTACTAAAAGCTTAGTTTTACAAATGCAATATGCACACACTCACACACACCCCTTTTGAAGGCTGTGTGTTAGCTTTTGGACAAGGAAATATCAGATATTATTTATACTGCTAAACAAGTCCAAAGGAACTGCACAAAAGAGATTATTGTGGCAATATGATTGAGATTGGACTGAACTTTTTCTCCTGATTTAGATGAGGAAGCAATTCTAGTAACTACAGTTTATGTTACTCTCCATGCATGGTTTAGTTACATACACATCTGAGAATGATCCATGTGGCATTTTCTCCTTATCCGTGTTTTGACCAGAAGCTGCTTTTAATTCCTTCCCCAAATCCATTGTAGTGTTGGATCAGCTCTTATGGAACTCACTTTTGTTCCCTGCCGTTTTACATTGCTCCAATTGATTAATCTGGATGTTCTATTGTATGTTTACAGTATCATCTTGTTATAAATTGCCTCCTTCAATATCAATATGGCAGAGACCCAAATTTCTTAGACCAAATGGAAAAATCTACCAGGCAATTAATGTGGACACATTGAGAGCTCAAAATATGGAAACTTGGCCATTTTTCAATCAGGTAACTTTTATAATGCAAGTACTTCTATTGTTATGTTATGGTGGGATTTAATAAAGCTTCGTTTTATCTTGCCTGCTTGTTCATTTCTCATTTGATTGCCTTGGAAGGCTTCGGAAGATTTTGCTTAAGCACCAAAACTCAAAATAGTCTAAAAGGGATGTGCCATATTCAAGTTTGTTGGCAAAAAGCAAAAAACAATTAGGGAACCCAATTTTTCTCAGAGATTTCTTGAACTGTTGGACCCTGAATCCATTTTCTAATATTCATTTCATATCTATTCTATTTTTAAACTTGAACTTTTGGTACATCTTTATCAATGTAAACATAGGTTTTTCAAACGGTCTATTGGTACCGTACTACAAAAGATGTTTTGCTCGGCCTTCATTTCATTTGTCGATGGGCATAAGGAAAAGGATTGGCCCTTCATTTTCCCCTGTCTCATCTCTTATCATCTAAATGTTTTAATCCTTCTGTCGTCTGTTTTGGATTTTAAATGTCTTAAATTTTTTTTTAAACTTTTGACATGGGGGAACTGACGCCTAATTCAGTCTTGTTAAATTTCTCAAAATGACTGCCATGAATTCTGTGGTGAACAATGTGGGTTTCCTCATCCAAATTTCATTTTCACCGAATTCTGTTGGCATATGACCGATGCTTTTGTAGGCTACAGCAAACTTGGTTCCATTGAATGCATGCAGAGTAGCTGTTAAATTTGACTCATTCAAGGTGGCCGCTCTGGTATGTGAATTTCCCCTCGAGCCATTTGCAAAATGCCATATCAAGTATTCTGACCATTAATGATTATCTTCAAACTCATGAAGATCGAAAGAATTTATGCCATAACTAATTTTAAGAACAATCTTCTGGTCAATCAAGTTTAGGAACATTACACTGTACATTTCACAGATACCTATTAAGTCTCGCGGAAGTGGTCGTGGCCAACTTGAAATTACATACTTGGATGAAGAGCTGAGGTAAGCTTCTTCAATCTAACTTCTCAGAGAGAAGAATGCATCTGGAAATGTCTTCAAACAATTTAATTTTACCTTGCATTACCATCAAAATGGTGGTGTCTCTGTTTTACAGTATTTGTTGTTAAGTTGCAATGTTTTATGTTGTCAGGATATCAAGAGGTAATGAAGGGAATCTATTTATTCTGAAAATGGTGGATCCCTTGTACAGAGTGCCCCTTTAGTGTAATCCATGGAATGAGACCATAAAGAAAGAGGAGGAAGAATTCTTGTCTGTAATCATCAGAAGAGGGAAATTAAGGTCAGTTTTTGCTGCCATAAAAAAAATCTCATTATATTTTATCGAAATTTTGAGAATAATAAAAAAAAAAATTAATAAAATATTAATATTTAATGTGATGTAAATAATTGTGGATGTGGTATTTTGTATAAAGAAAAATATTATTTTAAATAAGATGGATATTAGATGCAGCCATTCCAGAGACTTCTCTCAACCTTTTTCTTCACTTTCTTCTTTTAGATTTCTCAACAACACTCCATGGTGATGAAGATTTTTAGCCTAATCGAAGTGTGAAAGTATGGGAAGTAAAATACAGGAATTGTTGGGAGCTTTTGAAACTACTTGAAAATTTGATAAAATTAAAAGTTTTTTTTAAAGAAGTTGACATTTATAACAAAATAGAATGAATAATCACTCAGAGGATTATTTCTCAGTCTCAGAGCTTTTGAGTGAGTTTAAATTGCTTGGCAATCTATAGGTGTTGATAAAGCATATGGTTATGTATTTTTGTAGAAGAATTATTAATGACAATGAATATATTGGATAAGATTTCTACTAATTTTGTATAATCGTGATTAGTGGCAATAATGATTTGTGTTATTCTTTTATGGGTTAACGATTAAGTGAATTTTGGGCTTAGCAATCAATGAGTAATCGAGAAGTGATTACAGAGCTGGTTGAAAGCTTGATCCAAGACATTGGATGAGATATCACAACTTACATTCAGATTTCATAGCTTGAGACGTAGATTTTGAAATTTGATTTGTGAGATTATGTTTTGAGTTAAATTGCATTTCGTTTATAAAATTGATATTTATGTAAATTTTATAATTTATGCCTACAATTGTTTTATTTAATTTTTTATTGCGATCGAATTTTAGATTAGTTTAACAATTGTGTGCTAATCGAATATTTGCATCCGTAATTGTGGACTTGTTTGATTAAGCAGTAAATAGCTTGACAAGCTTAGTCTAGAAGTTATATATTCAAATAATTTAATCTTTTCGTAATTGATTGAATATTTGAATTGGTTTTTTCTCGTGCTATTTTCGATTGAAAATATTAATTTATGATCTACTTATATTATATATTTGAGTAGGGATGCGGTAAATTGGTCGTACAATTGTCACCAATAAAATAAGAAAAAACTGAACGTTATCGTACATATACTCAATCATTTATGTGAGTTGAGTGTATCAGATTAATTGATATATAGTTGTAAATATTAGATGATCTCAATGACTTATTTTACGGAAATTTGAACTTATAACCTTACGATCGCGAATTCATCCTTATACTAATAGACCAACGTTTACGGAACCTATTGATATATAGTTTAAATGATTGATAATGGTATTGATAATGGTATATTAATATGGAATGATGTTTTCCATATACACCTTCCGTTTGGTTCTAAGATTCACGTTTACATTCTGCGTCATTGTAATTAAGGGTGTGTTTTTGATGATCTCAAAAGATTTTCACTATTCATCAATTTTTTTCTCCAAAAACATGAAATCAAATACCTATTTTTTATTTTTTATATTATACTAAAAATTAATTTTACATTAAAAACATCACATCAATATCTATTTATATCATATGATACCACTGTTTCAATTCAAATGTTTTACTATTCAAATCTCAACTTAAAATCCAAACTCTCAAACAAACACACCCTAAAAATATTTTTATATTTTGTATAATTGTTTGTACAAATGTTTATTATTATAAGAGTACTTTTGTAATTTCTTCTTAATTTATATTACGTTTTCACATAATAATAATTAATATTCAAAGAACAATATGCAAAAAGTAAATGTGTCCCTTAGAGCCGGACGGAAGTAGTATAAATTTAAAATGTGTTTGTTTGTAAGTTTTTAGTTTTTATTACATTATTTTAACTTTTTTCTCTAAAAAATTAAATCAAATAATTTTATTATTATTGTCATATTAAACTAAAATGTAATTTTATATTAAAAAATACTTCAAACTCAAAATCAAAACTCCACAGAGAAACACAATTGTGATTGAATTTTGAGTTATAATTTTCTATCTTGTTTCCTATACTAATTTAATTGCAGTATTTCTTTAAATTTTAATATATTTAAATATTCAATATATTTTAGACAAATAATATCTTAAAAATTTTAAATATCAAACTTAAAAAAATTATCGAAAACAGAAAATGTTCTTTTATCTTTTAAAAAAAATAATACTGCAAAAAAAATCTTAATTTGATAATGAATCAATTACTTTAAGAGCATCGACAATAATAAAAATATCCTTCAAAAATTCTGATAATGAATCAATTACCTTCGCAACAAGAAAATATCAATTTTGTAATAAAATTTTTTCATCTATAAATTTACTTTTTCATTTACTAATGATATTAGAGACGGAATTAAAGAGAAAATTGCGTTAACTACGTGAACTTTATAGACGAAATTCTGTTACTAATATACTATTTTTTTTGTAGTGTCCAAGAGCATCGGAAACAATAAGAATATCCTCCAAAGATTCACGTAGAAATTTAATAATAATAAGAATAATAATAATAACTGTTATAATTAATTTGCTGAAACATTGAAAATTGTATTATTTGATCATGAAAATAAGAAGCTTGGCATTATAACATATATTCAAATCTAAATAATTTAATTTAATGGATATGACAAAATTTAAATTAAAACTCGAATCTAAAAATTAAATATGTAAAATATCTAAACACCCCTTCAAATTTAGATGGGAGCGCACATAACGGTTGCTCGTATGACGTCGCCTCCACCGCTCTCAACAAAGCTTTTGTTCTCGAACACATATTCAAACTCTAACGCAAACGCAAATAACAGGGCTTTGTCCGTCGTTACCGTTGCCGCTCCCGGATGAGCTTCTGTTCTCACACATAATAGTTGCTCGTCTTATGTCACTTATGCCGCTCTGAACAAAACTTATGTTCTCGAGCACATAATCAAACTGAGCTTCTGTTCTCGCACATAACAATTGTTCGTCTGAGGTCACTTCTGCCGCTCTCAACAAAGATTTTGTTCTCGAACACATACTGAAACTTTAATACAAACACAAATAACAATGGCTTTGTCCGTTGCCGCCATTGCTCTCGACTGAGCTTACGTTCTCGTACATAACAATTACTCATCTGACGTCGCTTCCGCTGCATTCAACAAAGTTTTTGTTCTCGAACGCAAACACAAACTCTAGCATACAATTGCAAATGGATTCAAGATCAAAGACCTCTAGAGAAATTGGCAGACTGTGTTTACTTTAGAAGAAAAATAGATTTTGATACCATGTTGATCAATTTGCGGAAATCTTAAAGATTGCATTATTTGATTAGCAAAATAAGAGGCATATATATATAGGGACTATAAAATAGATACTATGGATATAACAAAATCTAAATATAAATTTAACAAATTTAAAAACTAAATATCTAAAATTTCTCAATAATAATAATAATAAATAGGTAATTTTATCTCAAATGGTCAGGCCAGCCTTGATAGCATATGCAATGGGAATAATAATAATAATAATAATAATAATAATAATAATAAAAGTCTCAACATATGCGAAGAAAACTACGTAATTTAATACTTTGCAAATTAAGTTGAACAAAACAAGTCACATTAGAGTTTGAATCAATGATCCTAAATTCATTCCCCACATCACCAGTTCATCCCTTACGAGACTACGTGTATTTTTTTTTTAAAAAAAAAAACCACATAGAAGAGCTTTGTATAGAAAAGATGAATGAGAATTCTTGCCTCCCAATTGCCTCCCAAGCGAGAGTGGCACTTGCCATTTTTTTTAGTTTATATATATATATATATATATTTGCAATAATATATTTATGTTCATATATGATTTTTATAAATATGAATATATAAGAGATTCATGTTATAATTTATATAATAGCTAATTGTGCATTAGTGGGTTTTTTTTTATATATAAATTATTGACATAATATTAGGTAAATAACTTATTATGATAGAAATATAACATTATATTTTTTAAATATATCATATCAAATATATTATTATCATAAAGTATATGCATATATTTTATAATATTTTTAAAATTTTTTGTAAATATATTTTTACATGAAAATTTTAAAATAGAAACTAAATAAAATTAAAGAACAACAACAATAACAATAAATTTCAATTTCAATTTTAAATAAGAAAATAAATTATTACTTAACTAATTGAATTGGTAGTAATGAATTTGACAATGCAATATTTGTTAAAGAATCTTCATTCCTTATACAAAAAGAGAAACATTAATATAAAGGTCAAACTAAATATATTATTATGAAATATCGACACATAAAATATATGTATATACCTTATAATATTTTCTAAAATTTTTTGTAAATATAATTTTGCATGATTTTTTTCAAGAAGAAGAACAATAACAATAAATTTCAATTAGAATTAAACAAATAAAATTATTACTCATGTGGTTGAATTTATGATAATGGATCTGCCAGTGCAATATTTCTTGACGAGTCTTCGTTCCTTATACAATAAGAGAAATATATATATATACATTATATAAAATAGAAATAATAAAATATTTATATATTTTGAAATATGCGTACGGTTTAGTTATCGTATTCAATTTTTCGTATTTTTTCAAGTATACATTCTTCATGTGTGTGGGTTTAAATAATTCGGAGGGTCACTCGAAAGTTTGTAGGTACGGCAAAACCTCAGACATTCGGCATCGATATTGTTAATGATCAAATCCAAGTTTGAACCGGTTGACGTCTGTGTTGCTCCTAACAGAGTTGCTTTTTCCATTGTAATTGAACAACTTTTTGTTTTGCTTGTATAGTGTGTTTTTATCTGCCACACATAGTTCGTCTAGTGTGACTTGATTTACCGGACTTATTTTGCAGGTCATTAGGTTCACCCGGAGGTCTACCCAGAGCGCACTTGTCGAATAGCAGTTGCGATTTTCCATGTTATAAAAAATAATAGATAAAATGTTATTCCCCCGTCCACCCTTTTATTTGTCCACAACAATTAACACATTTCTATTTTGAGTAAAACTTACTAAATCAAAATATACTTAATAAATATAAAGAAACTTAATTAACTACGTAAACATATAACATCATACATCATCATGTAGGACCATTCAAAAATATTTTATTTCTATCTTTCCTGAAAAAACAAATACTATTTTTATTTACATTTAAAACTCACATCTCTTACAAAACTAATTTATATTAATTATACATAAATTTTATACTTGTATTATAATGATATTTACTTGTATTATACATAAATAATGATATTATTTATTCTCTACAAAATTATATCCATATTGCATATATTTTTTTTTGCGATATAAATTTTAAAAGATTTAAATGTATATTCTAACTTTTTAATCATACATATTAAATTTAGTTTAAAATTATCATTATTATTAATTATATATAAAAACTAATAATAAAATAATATCACAATTCACAATTATTAGCTAATTAAATATTATTACTTTAAATACCGTATCACTAATAAAAATAATCATTTATTTTGGTACAAAAAAAAGTATATTATAATTATTTTTACAACAATAATAGTTTTGTAATAAAATTTACTACAAAATCAATTGAGGTTTTAGCGCACACTGAAAAGTAGGATAAAGAATCACGTTGACCCTACAAATTCATGATGAAAGTGAGTTTTTGATATCCAATCAAATTTTTGAAATCAGTTTCAAAACCAAATACATATTAAATTTGAAAAATGAAAAATTGTTACATGTACTTCATAACTAAAATCATAAATAGAATAAATATAAACATAATAATAAAGTACTACAACTTAATAAATTATATTTTTAAATATACCAAAAATAAAAATCACAATACTACTTGTACAAATTAGAACAACTATTAAAGTGAAATAGAAAATTTATTTTCCATTTTCTTTTTTAAGATTAGTAGACAATTATTTATTTTTAATTTAGTATTTGAGATTAATAAATAAGCAAAAATGATTTAAATACACAAATTAGTATTTATAATTACTGAAGATGAAATATCAACTACAATTACACAGTTTTTTGAAGGAAAATTTAAAAAATTAACAACATATGTTATTATTAGTTATATTTTTTTGTAATTAAAACTATTTAAAATTTTAGAAATTGAGTAAAACTGTTATAAAAATTTGAAAGAGTACATTCGAGTGACAAGAAAAAAAATATATATTTTTTTTATTGTTCATATCTACCATAAAGCACAAGTTTATTCAAAAATACAAAACAAACTCACCCACTATATATATATAAATATTATGCTTTATTAATTATTTTGAAATTCAACACTAATATTAAAAAAAAAAAAACAAAACAATAGACTAACGGACAAATATATTCCATTTGTCAACTTAAAAGTATTTATTTATAGTATTATGTTTAATTTTTACATAAATTATATGAATATTATTATGTATGCATCGAGTATAACTATTTATTTATAAATAATTAAAATTTGATAAACATTAAGGCCTATTAGCTCAGCTGGTTAGAGCGTCGTGCTAATAACGCGAAGGTCGCAGGTTCGAGACCTGCATGGGCCATTATTATTTTCTTTTTCCACATATAAACAATCCTTATTAAAATTTAATTTCTTTTCATTTTTTGTGACTAACTTTTCACATTTTTACAAAAACTATTCCTACTTTTTTCACAATAATTATATAAATTAGGAGCATTTTGATATTTTAGAAATATTTTTACAACTACTATCAATATAATACTATTAATCTTTAATTTTCATGCCCATCATAAATTTTCATATTATTTTGGGACAAAGGAATAAAAATCTTAGGGTAAATTATATAATACTCCATTGTATTTTACTAAAAATGCATAAAACACCCAATGTTTTATTTATTGGGTGAAACACCATTGTGTTAGTTTGCATGAAATACCTTCTTATCCAATAATACTGATATATGGTTATAAATAAGGAATAGAAATCTTAGGGTAAATTATATAACACTCCATTGTATTTTAGTAAAAATACATAAAGCACTCAATGTTTTATTTATTGCGTGAAACCACTTTGTGTTAACGTAATGTTTGCATAAAATACCTTCTTATCCAATACTGATATATGGTTATAAACAAAAACTTTTACACAAGTTTTATACATATAAAAAAAGTAAAATATTTTAAATAATTATTTTTTAATAAAATAAATAAATAAATAATTGATCAATCATTTATTTTTATAAAATTTTAAAAAAACAGATAACAATTTGTCTCCATAAATTATAAAATAAAATATTAATCAATTATTTATTTATTTATTTTATTCAAAAAATTTATTTAAAATATTTTACTTTTTTTATTTATATAAAAATTAAGTTTTTGTTTAGAATCAAATATCAATTTTAAATAAAATGTAATAAATAAAAACAATTTTATGCATTTTCACATAAATCATACATGATAGTGTTATATAATTTATAAAAAAAATAGCCAAAAACATGAGAAGAATATAAATACAGTGAATTAGCACCATACACGTGGCTCTCTTAATGAACGGCGTAGATCATTCTGGTGTTACAACCACGATCTCCCATGAATCACCTCTCTCGCCGGCCGAATAAATCTTTTTCGTAGGGAAATCAATTCTCACATAAAGATTGTGAAAGCGAGAGATTTGGAGCGGGCCAAGGCCAGCGATGTGGAGGGGAAAATTGATCCCTCGAATCTGAAATTGGCCGAATTGACTTCAATTGATGAGGAAAATTGCATTAAATTCGATAATTCTGGCGATCCCTTCGACAAATCGGGTCTCCAGTTTGTCTCCTTCACAACCCATGGCCGCCTCCCCCACCGCCCCTTTCCTCCTTCCCACGAAACCCACCGTCGCCGCAGGCGGAATCCCATTTCGAACCCTGTGCTTATCCACCAAGGCCACGCCGCCGCAGCAAGAGGATGCCGCCTCAACAACGCCGCCGCCGAAGAAGTCCTTCGCCGTATCCACGGGGGAGTTCTTCATCGGCATCGCCTCGCGGCTGGTGAAGAAGGGAGGGAAATCTGTCAACGGAGTAGGAGTTGAGAATCCGACCGTGGAGATGTTCGTGGAGAAGGAGAAGCAGAGGGATTGGTGTTGGAGGCGGCTGAGGAAGGAGGGGCTTACGGCGGTGGACGACCCGGTTCAGCCGGAGATCGTTTGGGAGCAGAGGGAGGAAGACGTGGAGGCGGAGCGGCGGCGTAAGGCGTTTACTAGCCCCGGCTTCAGCTTCTCCGCCGCTGGGCTATTGTTTCCGTACCATCTTGGAGTAGCTCAGCTTCTCCTTGAGAAGGGCTACATTAAGGTTTTTGTCAATTCTTTAGATGATATCAATTCTTCTTGTTGATGATATATATATATATATATATATGTTTATGAGGTTAATATACTCTGTTTTCCATGTGTTTTGAATATGAAAAATAACTTTGATGCCAAAAAGAAAGAAAATGTATCTTGTGTTTGTGGAAACAGAACCAATTAATGTTTGTATGGCCAATTTTTGAGGGCTCTACTTGGAACTACTTATGAGGTTGTATGTAGTGTGTTATCCTATTTGCTTATTCTGTTGTTTTTATTTTGGATTTGCACTTCGAATTTTGTACTCGATGAGTTGCATTGTGTTCCATTATGTATAACATAGTGTTGAGTCTTGATGCTTATTGTCCATCGACGGATTTAGCTGTGGTTCAGGAGATTTTGGACTAAAGAGGGTCGGCAGACATGATTTATTGAGTGAAAATTGTTTCGATGAACTACTGGAAGTTGTTCCCCTTTGGGCGTGTCTTCATATTTTTTGTTCATATGAATGTGTGTGGCTGAATTTTGGTTAGGTGTTTGTTTAACAAGATATATAATTCCATGAGACAGGAAACAACACCGCTTGCTGGATCATCAGCTGGTGCCATTGTCTGCGCAACAATAGCCTCGGGAGCCAGCATGGAGGAAGCACTAAGAGCGACCAAGAAATTGGCTGATGATTGTCGGCTTCGCGGGACTGCATTCCGCCTAGGGGTACTTATCAACCACTTGAATTACATACATTTTTGTACATGGAAGTCCACCAAATAATCTTTTATTTTTTCATCCAGGCCGTTCTTCGGGAGGTTCTGGACCAGTTTTTGCCGCATGATGTTCATATCAGGTCCAGTGGAAGAGTTCGTGGTGGGTACACTGTCTCTCTGCACTTGTAGTTAGAAATTAGTTTGTTATTCTCTGGTTTTTTCCTGAAAGTTTTTGATCTTTGCTATGCCTGTGATTAATTTCGATTAGTGCTTCATTTCTGGGAAAAATACAATAGTCGCTCGTGGCTTGAGTGTTGATAGAATTCTTGTGTTTCATGTCAGTTGCTGTCACGCAGTTACTTTGGAGGCCGAGGGGATTACTTGTTGACCAATTTGATTCGAGGGGTGACTTGATCGATGCGGTGATCACTTCATCGTTTATTCCAGGGTAAACATACACACGAGCCATTTGAGATTGGATTGTATGTATGTATGTATGTTTGGCGTAAACAAGGATTTTAACGGTTTCAGATATTTAGCTCCAAGGCCGGCAACAATGTTCCGGAATCGCTTGTGTATTGATGGGGGTTTGACACTCTTCATGCCGCCCACTTCTGCTGCTCAGACGGTATGCATTAACATGTTGGGGGATTTAGAATTGTTATCAAGTGTACGTGTATCTTTCTTACTATGATGATCCTACATTGCATTGCAGGTACGTGTTTGTGCATTTCCTGCAAGTATGTTGGGGTTGGAAGGGATCGGAATTAGCCCCGACTGCAACCCGGAGAATCGGGGAGGTCCTCAAGAGGTAGGTAACCCTTTTTTGAACGCTTACTGTTGATGTATTCCTTGCTTACTTTTGATGTTTGGTTATAGCTTTTTAGTTGGGCACTGGAGCCTGCATCGGATGAAATGCTCGACCGTTTTTTCCAACTTGGATATCAAGATGCGGCTGTGTGGGCTGAGAAAAACCCGATTGAAGAAACCGTCCGCGAAGTCGACGAAGGTGCTGCATGTCTTGAAAATGGTCCTGCAAAGTAATGCATGTGACTATGAACAACATTTTGTAGAATAGAATACCCACAAAAGGGCTTGGATTCCATAGTGATTAGAATTCAGAGCAGTGCAGAGCTGTGCATCCCACATCGGTTGTGGTAAAAGGGTTAGCCTGATGCAAGTGTAGTAACTGTTCTTATATATCTCATGTTAAATTAATATTTATTCTTTTATGGGGAAGGTCTGTTAAGACAGCTTGCTGTTTGAATTGAGCACACCCAACTGACTATTTAGGTTCTGGAATTTTGGTATTAGTTCAGGAGCATTATGAATATTTTTAATTCGTTGGATCATTTTTATTGGCAATTCAACCATTGAGTTTGACGAGGATGTTTGCGAATAATTACTTTAAAATTGTATACATTTAAATTATAATGATGTATACAGTATCACAAATAATATAATATCTCTGCTTATATAATTTAATAAAACGATGTTCAAATAAATGTACATGATAGATACATTTTATGATATGACAATTATATAAATAAATTAGAAACCAAATATATATAATATTAATTTTTTTAACCATTCATACTCCATCTTATTTACCAAGCTCTAAATTCACTACGCAAATACCCTTCCTCCGTCGCGCCCTCTGTCTACAACGCAGTCCGCCGCTGCCGCCGTCGACCCCTCCAGCCACATCCGCTGGCGTCAAATAACCAGCCCCGCCACCGTTTCCTTCTCTATTTGCATATCCGCAAATTCAAAACAAAAAGAACGAAGCACATTCGAGTACCATCTGTGCCAAGAAAAATAGCAGATTTCAACAACAAGTTCTTTTGGCCAAATAGACAAATTTGTTAGTTGTGTTTTCAATACGGCGTAATTTTTTTATGGTAATAATGAGTATATGTGCATTCTTGATTAGTCTCTCGTAGAAAAATAAATGTTTTCGCAGTTATTCCTAAAAACCTTTATGTTGATCTTCGCACACGCACACGTACGATGTATATTCATGATACATATGTTGTTTAACTCATGATAGACTAATGATACAAAATCTTATTATGCACACTTTTATTTCATGTTATGGTTCCTATTTATGATTTATATATCGTATAATTATGATATATTTATCACATTTAAATGATAAACTATGTTAGATATATTTTTCACCATTATATTTATAAATATGATGTATAACTTCAATAGACATGATATATATATCATATATAAATGATATAAGTTGCATATATGTATGCTGCACGTATAGTTATGATATCTTTCATTTTATGATTTATATATTGCATAGTTATGATTTATTGGTCAGGTTTAAATGATGGATTATGTTATATATATTTTTCATCATTATATTTATATGTATGACTGAACGACAATATTCTTTGAACATGTTCATTTATTATTGGGGTCAATTTTACTTTATTTTTGCACCCTTTTTATTGCGGCAATAATGAATGTGTTGATGCAGATTTTCAACAATAAAAAGTAAAATCCGAAAGTAGAAATTATTTTCGAATTTGATAAAATAAATGCCTGAGATTAAGAATCCCTAAGCACCGTACACATAAATAAAATATGAAAAAATAAATACTACAGACTGTAAAAGTAAAATGGTGATCCCAAAAGAAATCGACTGAATTTGATGTCGACTGAAGATGGTTTCTTTAGGTCGTGAAAAGACCTATTTAAAACCCATGTTAGCCGCCATAACTAAGTCGTGCCTTTATATCCGCTCGTCGGTTGTAACTTCTCTCAACTGAACCGCTTTTTGTCCGACCTGCACACCTACTGCCAAGTCTCCTCTTGCCCGTCTTCCACTTGCCCGACCTCCATATCGGCCGTCTTACCCTTCTTCGCGCGATTTCATCTTGTCCGACCTCCGTATTGGCCGTCTCATCCTTCCATGCTCGACTTCATCTTGGCCGACCTCCGTCTAGGCCGTCTGATCCTTCTTTGCCCGACTTCATCTTGTCCAACCTCTCTGCATCCATTGTTCACTTAATTTACCATTTTTCCAGACCCATATAAGACCCTGCTACCATTATCAGGCCCATTGGACTATACATCGGTATAATTTATAAGCTCATTCTCAAGAAACTCTATAGATTGGTTTTTTCCACTCAACAGAATGTATTGTATATTTGATGATCAAATTAAACTAATGGAAGCCTGCAAATATTCTATTGTTTCAACCATTGACTAAATAATTTTTGTGTGCAATTATTGATACGTTGAATGACTAATACGATTACGATGCATATATATTTAAAATATGATGTTCAAAAAATAGGGATATGATGTAATAAAAATTCGTCAACAGTTACTTTCACGGTCGATAAGAAAACTTACCTCATTCTGTAATTTCTAAAACGTTATCTTCGTCCACAGTACATTGGAACCGACTGAAATGCACATCATTTTGCTTCATCTTGTTCTACGCTCCGACTTCTTCACAATTTATTTTCTTAGATGGATGTCGGTGAAAGAAGATGAAGTTATCTTCTTCTTTTTTTTTATGTGAACCTACTAAAATTATAAATACGACTTGCATCTGTTTATATTTATATTCTTTTAATTTATGTTAAAATAAAGTATTGACTTATTAATTATTAAAATCAAATTACATATCTACTCCTAACTGCAATTTCATCCGACTGAAATTTTTTCAGAAAACCATATTCCGATTGTAGGTTCTGATTAGATGTTTTTCTATTTGATTTGATATTTTGTAAGAAAAAACAGTATATTTGAAATAAATTTTTCCAAACATAAATGATACTAAATAAAAGATATTGCCTAAACAAAGCCTAAATTTTGTAACTTTATTTGTATAAAGTTTCTTAAGGCTTGTTTCTTTAATTCTAAATTTTAAGTTTTTACTATATGAAATTTTTATTTTTTTTTCTCATAAACATCACATTGTATATTATTTTAATATTAAATTCAAATCAAAATTTTTCGAAACCATATAAAAAGAAATTGTTTGAGTTTGAGGGCTAGTGATTAATTTGGGCTTGCTTGGAATATCCATGTCCATTATTATTATTATATTTATACCAAAATACTGCTGGCAAAAACAAAACAGTAGGTTGGTTTGGAAATACACAAAAAAGAAAACCATTGGACAAGCAGCTGGTATTTAATTTAAGAAATTAGATATTGTTGGCAGCAGCAGCAGGAAAAGAGTGAATAAATAAACCAGAGACTGACTGCCCACAGCTTACTACTTAAACCGATATATATATATATATATCTCTATGGCATCTCCCTCTCTCTATCTATATCTATATCTAGAGAGAGAGAGAGAGATGTCAGGAATTGTCGATATGTGGTGCAGTGAGGCGGATAAGCTGAGGAAGAAGAGCAACAGCAAGGGCTCAGGCGGCTCGGCTTCGGCTTCGGGTCCAGCCGCCGACCATGGAAGAACCGGCGGCGGCTTGCAGCAGTGGTGGGCTGAGAAGCTGAAGGCGGTGCGCTGCTCCGAGGCATCTCTGGCGATGCTTCTCGACACCTTCAGTGCTTAGCAATGCCAATAGCATCCTTTTCATTTTAATTTTAATTTTAATTTTAATTTTGTAAGATAAAATAATTAATGATGGTATGTTTACTATTTCTAATGTAAATTATTAGTTGGATGCGAATACGTTATGTTTTTATTTTCATTTTCATTTTCATTTTTAAGTTTTTAAGAATTATAAATATTACATAAAAATGGATACACAAATATAAATAAATAAATAAAATCCTAATTATTGTGATGTAATTGGGTTTGGACAAATAATTTTTTCATAAATTAATTATAACGTAATGATATATTCTATTCGATTGTAAGGTTTAATAATTTATTACAAATTATTATTTTTTATAATATAAATATAATTTCACATACCTAATTATATATATATATATATCAAAAGATACAAAACGAACAAACTATTGCAATGGAAAAAAAATAAAACTATTCGTTTGATGATGTGTAGGGTGTGTTTGTTTTGTATTTTGTTTTTAAGAAAATATTTTGATATCAAATACTCCCTCCGTTCCAAAACTATAATATGGGTTGTGTTTGACACATAATTTAAGGAATATTGATATAATACTGGTAGTGAGTAAAAAGTACCTGTTGTGAGTGTATTGGTGTAAAAAATAATGACAATTATGTAATAATAATAAAAAAAATAATGATAATTTTATAGTGATATGATTATTTTCAGAAATGTGACTATTGTTTTGGAACGAACAAAAATGGTAAATAGGACTATTGTATTGAAACGAAAGAAATATAAAAAATTACATAGATAATATAAAATAATGAATGTATATAGTATATTAATTTTTTATTTAATAAACAAATAATGGGTTGAATTCTTATAAGATATTGGATCTGTTTTTGATGTAAATTGGGATCAAAATTGGTACTACAGGTTTTCTTCGTATGCATTTTAAATGAGTTGTTTGTTATTCATTTAGTATGTTATACTATAATATAGTTATATTATTTTTATAAAATATTAAATTAAAGTATTATTTAATTTAAATTTCAAGTAAAAAAATTTCAAATACAAATACAAACTACACAAGTAGTAAAATATATAAAAACTAATGTCAAATAATTGATTTACAAAACAATATACTCCCTCCGTCCCAGAAGTCTGGGTTATATTTGACACGAGATTTAAAAAATATTGATATTATATTAATAGTGGATAAAAGACTTTGTAAAAAGTAGTGACAATCGTATAATAATAATGAAAAAATAAAAGTAGTTTTATAATAATATTATTATTTATAGAATTGAGATTATTATTTTGGGACGAATAAAAGATTATTATATTGGGACGAAAAAAAAAAGTACAAATAGCTAATATACATTCATTTAGTCAAACATGTTAATATTTTTGTTTGTCCATTTTATTTATTCTTTAATTTTTAGAAAATATAATTATACATTTTAATTATATTATAAATTTCATAATTTATAACTTTTTAACTATATTATTTAGTTATCTTAATTTTAATTATATTATTTAATTATTTTAATCATAATATATAATTATATTTTTTTCTAAATTCTCGTATATGCCGTAAACCAAATACAAAAGGTGGTATAGAGGGAGTATTAGATATTGAAAATTATAAATATATTATTAAAAAATTCTATTTTTGTTATTTTTTAGATATTTTGTGAGAAAAGTAGTAATTTATTCACCAAAGTGAGATGATTCCTCGTAAATATTATAAATATATATATATAAATATATATTAACATAATATATATAATATAAATATTTTATTTATTCCAAAAAAAATAACAATTCAATATAAATTATTGTTTCTTGTATTAACAATATTATTTTTCATATTTTAACCTAAAAATACATTTATCTAAAAATACAAAAGTCATATTTACTTGTGCTATTTTCTTTCTTGTTTAGGCATTTACTATTCAAAACTCAATCTACAAATCCTACCCTACTCCAATCTACTAGTTCCTAGGGCACTAACACAAATCAATATTTTATTTTATAAATATAATTTATTAGTATATAATTTCATTTATTCCTTTTAGGAAAAAAATAAAATTATTTTTACTTTAATAAAAAAAATCAATCAAATTTACTTTTTTTTTTTTGTAAAAATTACACTCATGCTATACAATTTACCATTTTCTTTCTTAGAGCGGATTAAATGACGGTATTTTCCTAAAAATGATTATTGTGTTTGGTCATGATTTTAAATCGAAATCAATACTATTCATCTAACACAATTTCTCTATCACCAATCGATTTCCTTGTATCCGCATGCCTTAAGTTTTAAAGCAAATACAATAACTTTAATTGGAAGGCTTACATCACATTTTCGAAAAAAAACCTCGTGTAAGAGACGAAAATCAAAGACAAAATTTAGATTCAATAACGTTTTGGCTTGTACAGTAAAAACGTAGATGGGTGTTTTGTTCTCATTTTTTTTTTTTCATCTTTCCACCTCTTTTCTCTCAACTTCTCTCAAACCCACTTGAGACATTGAGACATCATTAGCGGGTCAGGAACGTTAACTAGAGATGAAATTTGGAGGATGTTTCTTGATTTTTCAAAAACAAATCTCAACCAAGGTACAATTGAAAATTTTATTGCGATTATTTTCATGGTTTATCATTGGATAGATTTTGTATCGACCAATTTAAATTTGCATGAAAATTTTTTGCTTATCTTACTAGTGAGAAATTGTTTGGTTGATGTTTAAGTTAGTTCTGTCGACCATTTGCTTTCGTTTATGATTTTTTTTATATAAGGATTTGAATTCTAGAGAACCGATGGCTATATTTGGTTTAGGGTATTTTCTTAATAAATAAACTTAGAGGTATTTTTCCACTCAAATCAACACAACTTTCTGCATCAACGGTTAGCATTATTTTTATTATTTTGTATAAATTTTTTTATTATTTTAAATTTGCAATTTTGTGTCGTTTTACATTGTTGGATATATTTTTTTTTAAATCTAAATTTTTTTTGTATATTGTTAGACATTGGAGATGAATTTGAGGAGCTTCTTTATCTTTTATGAAATAGAGAAGTGCCTTTGATTAAAAATTTTGATTTTGTGCTTTAGGCTTGGATATGATTAGAAAAAAAATTGTGATTAAAAAATTCTAATATATCTATAGTTTTTGTTAATTACTTTCATATAAATATTTTTTCACTAGTTGATCAATCCCAATTTGTAGGATCTATGTTTATTGGAATCTGTATTTGTTGTATAATGTTAAAATTGTATAAGTTTTATATAAAATATCAATCGTCGAACAAGATGATTAAAGTGTGTAAGATATATATTCTTATTCATGTTTGTTATTATATTTATGAATAATTATAGTTCATTTCGTAATCTTTTTTATCACTGTAATATTTTCTTGTAATCAAATACTCATCACATTTTTCAGATAATTCAATAATGATCTCCCGATGAGACAAAAATAAAGTGGATGGAGTTTTGAGTTGTCTGAAACAAATTTTAGGTTCCAAACACTTCCTCAAAACTAAACTCTCTGCACTGATACATAGAATGCCAAAAAGAATATTATATTCTATCCGTCATGTAAATGTGTATTCATTCCACCGGGTACAAGTTTTAATAAAAATAAATAATAATTCTTATTTTTTTCTTTTATAATAAAAAAGTACATATATGCACGGGTTTAAATCTGTACTAACTTTCCTTTTAATATTTTTACTTATTTTTTTATGACAACCCAAAAAGAAAATAAACACAGATATATATATTAATTTCATAAAGAATTGTTCAGTTCAAAATGAATATACACATACATGCAATAATAACGTCATTTATCATGTCACCATCGGCCGTATTGAAATATAAAAATCATATACTACACTATAATTAATTTAAAATTTTCAAAAAATCTTACTTCTCACCAATGCATGAATTTATAGATGGAGATAAAATAATCACACCCATAAATAAAAATAATATGTTCCTTTCACTAAATTTTACAATTATAAAAGGGATAACGTTATTAATAACCGTTATAATTCTAACAAAATATATATTCTACCAACCTCGACGCTACATAGAACTGAATATTTCATCATACTACTATAACAAGATATCATATTTAATTTTGAATATTAATATCATATTCATATATCGTATATATTAAGAGAAAAAAATACATATAAATTACGTTTACTTTAAATGATAGAATTATAATAAATAGATTATTTTAGTAAATTATATAATCAATAAATTAATAAATACAATGTTTATTTTATGTTATTAAATATGAGTAAAGTTATATTATATTTACTTTGTTTAATTATATAATTTTTTTTAATCTAAAATATTTTCATAATTTTATTATATATTATACTAATATAATTTTTTAATATATTTTTATTTTTAATTATAGCACTATAATGTATAATAATATATTAAAATTTATATTGTTATGACATTCATATATTATTTATTTATTATTATTGAAGAGTATTAATTTTTTTTTTTTAAAATTATAAAATAATTTTTAACAATATATTTTATATTATTCTTATAATTTATTTTATTGATTAAAAATTATAAAATATGTTTTAAATAAAATAAAATTATATAAACAATAAATATCATTATATTTATATAAAATATTTTATTAAATAGAATTAAATAATACTTTATTTTATATTTTATTAATAATTTTATAAATTAATATTATTATATCGAATAAAATAATAAAGCTCATCGTGATGTACTGCATAATATAAATATAAAAATATTTTTATTATTTAAATATAATTTTATTTTTTTTTAAGATTAGGGTGTGTTTGTTCATTGTGCAAACAGTCCAAACCTAGTAGTTCGGTTTGTGTCACGCGCTGACACACTTTTTTTTTATTTTTTATTTTTTTATTTTTATTTTAAATTATAAATTAAATTAATTTTTTTTATAATATGTTGTATAATTTAATAAAATACAATATATAAAATAATTTTTTATAATATAGATAAATAAAAAATTTAAAATATAAGATAAATTTATAATGAAATTATATAAATTAATACATATTTATATTACTCTCATATCCTATTGAAATGTTGCCATTTTTTATTTTTGTCTGTTCCAAAACAATGTTATCATTTTCCAATTTAGTAATTGTGCATCCTACCTAACGTAATAAATACCCTTCCAACTTACACTATATTACACAAATGTCATTACTTTTATATTACACATTACTAATAGGGTTATTTTCGTCTTTTTTACTACAATTTATTATAATACTAATATTAAAAAATCTACTTGCAAAAAATAAAAGACAATCTTGCACCAGAACAAATGGAGTATTATATTCAGAATCATCAAATCAATATACATCAAATTTTTTCAAACTGAAGCCAAACCTAAACATTAAGGGTGTGTTTCTTCGGGAGAGTTTGGAGAAAGTTGGACTTGAGTTGGATTTTTATTTAAATTTTGGGATAAATTTGAATTTTGTTATTTTTTTTGTATTTAGGTTTGATTGGAATTTGGGGAGTTTTTTTATGTGTATTGATTTGATGGATAATGAATAAAATAATATAAATATATATTAAATTTAATTGATAAAATTTATATTTAATTATGAATTTATATTATACCCAACATATATATATATATTAAAATTTTTATTTATTTGTATTATAAAAATTTTATTCTCTACCAAATAGCATATATATTACATATATATTTTTTATTTTAATTATAATAAATATTAAATAAAATTTTAAATTTAAAAAAAAAAAAAAAAAAACAACAGATTTTGCGCCCTAAAATAACAGATTTGGGCCAATCCTCGTTGGAGAAACATACCCTAAAAAAAATAAGCATCGGTGTGTTTGTTTGAAGGATTGAATTGGATTTATATTATTCATTTAATTTTTTTTCCAAAAAACATCAAATCAAACATCTATTTTTTATTTTTTACATTATATTAAAAATTAATTTTATAATCAAAACATCACGTGAACACCTATTTATTTCGCATTATACAACTATTTAAATTCAAATTTTTTATTATTCAAATACCAACTCAAAATCCAAAACTCCGAACATACCCATCCTAAATAAACACACCTTGAATATTGGAGTAACTCAAATCTAACCCCCATACTGTATTTTCCCCCTCCAATGTAGTCGATCTTTCAATTTGATCTTTGCCGGAGTAGCAGAATTGGAGCCACCGGCGGCGAACGACGATGCGGCGGTGCCTCGCGTCCTTTTCATAAATTATTCCTATAATAGCATTAAAGTTTGGTACAATTGTAGCCTATTATTATTCATTCTTTCTATCCCATCCCCACTCATCTGCGCTAAGCAGATTCATGTCCGTGCAATTAGGGTTTTGTCCCAATACTTTACACCCTACAGGGCAGCCAAATTTGATTTTGGTTTTTGGACATTCAGACAACGGCGTCGAGTTACACGAGTTTTCACTGTTGGAGTTCTTCGCTGCTGCCGAAGAAATGTTGAGAAAAATTGCGGCGAGGAAAAGTTCACCACCTTACGAAAAATGGTCCTTCGATTTAGTCCCTTTCCTAACTCCTCAATAATCCATCCATCCAATTAGCACTTACTCGAATAGGTATTTGTCCTCTTCCCCTTTTCTATCGAACCTTTTGCTTGTCCAGTATTCATGGTTTTAATTCAAGTGAGCACACTTGAATAAATCTCTGTTATTCTGTAAATTGTTATTGAAGGCTGACGAGCAGAATCCAAGATGCTTTCAAAACTCGCCGTTAAAGCATCCCCTCAAATAAGTTGTTCTTCCCCTAGATTTCCATACCAACAGCCTAAGCTGTACTTGAAGAAGGTTGTGTGCTGTGGGAAGGATGGTTCTTCTTCGGATTCTCCCAGTTCTTCGGACAATAAGCTGTTCAAGCTGGTGGAGCAATCTCTGGTCGACAGGAATTGGAGGAAGCTCGATGATATAGTGGACACACGTGGGCTCCTGACTTTGAATTGTTATTTGTTCTATGCTCGGATTATATTGTATCATGAAGTTATCCCTGTTTTGATTGACAGATGCTGTGCAAGAATCGTGGAGCCAGTGGCTGTCGAAGACACAAACCTTTCTGCATAAAGTGGCTACTCCGCTGGTTAAATCTGTTCATGACAGAAGGCCAGCAATTGAGAATGAGAATGAAGAGATGATGGAGGATATGTTGATTGTTGAACAGACTGTTGATTCCAGAACCCCTGGAGGGGAGCTTTCCGA
This sequence comes from Andrographis paniculata, assembly GCF_009805555.1. Classification (NCBI taxonomy): domain Eukaryota; kingdom Viridiplantae; phylum Streptophyta; class Magnoliopsida; order Lamiales; family Acanthaceae; genus Andrographis; species Andrographis paniculata. Next base: position 1,422,833 of record NW_026137580.1, on the reverse strand, counting down.
GGCTGCCATCATTTCCATCGAGCAATTTAGCCGGTAAATGCACCGTTTTTCAGTATTTTATGTTTTAGGCTTTTAAATCTTAATTAATAGTTCAAACATGACTGGATTGATAGATGGTTTTACCTAACAAGGGTGCTTATATTTAATGAGTCAAGTTTGAACCTAACATCAAGATTCTTATGAAAACAAGTAGGATTACTTTTAAGAAATGATAAATTTTTCCTTGAGTCGATTTAAGCAACTTGTTTATTGGATCTACTTGAGCTTTCCTTTGTGATCTTGTTTTGTTGCTGTTCTACAAAGTTTGGAGCTTGTTAAACATTTTCGTGAGATACTTTATTCTTTCATGTATTAGTCTTAGAAAAGCTCGAGATTTGATGAACAATACACTCTATCTTGCTGATATAAAGGAATTAATTTTAACCTTTTCCATATGTAAGATATGCAGGATGAATGGATTGACCGGGAATAAAATGCAGAATATATTCAAAGCACTTGTTCCAGAGTCTATTTATAAAGATCCACGTAATTTGGTGGAGTATTGCTGCTTCAGGTTTTCGTCGAGGAATAATGCCGATGTTCATCCTAGCCTCAAAGTGTGTATTCCTACTGTTCTATATTTAAACATGGTTCTTCATTAATTAATGAATTGATCTGATGACTTTATTAATGCACTCTTGGTGCTGATTTGAGTAAATGTCAACCTTCTCAAACTAATCAAAGTTTAACAAACACATAAGAACAAATATTTAAAATTTCTTCAATAAACTTGACAAATCTTTTGGTTTTTGAATGTCATGATTTTTAGTTGAAAATTGGAATCTGACACTTCTTGATCTTTTGATGTATTTTTCAGGAACCAGAGTTTCAGAAACTAATTTTTATAACGATGCTTGGTTGGAGTAATCCTTATAGAAATGTAGGGGACAATCGAAGTAAACTACAGGAAAGAAACACCTTCCAGGTAGCTTATGGTTTCCCATTGTTCCTCGTTTTCAATATGAGTGTATTTGATATGAGATTGGGTGATCTTCAGGTTTATGTTAGATGATGAAAGAACCTAGTTCATTTAGAGTTGATTGTAGCACAAGGTTGATGACTTTGCAATGTGCGTTTGTTTTATTTTATTTCAATTTATTTTTTAGTCTTTATTTATTTAATGTGTTTTGAGTCAATAATGTACATGGACCCATATCTACTAGGGTCCATGATAAGCAGTGGACATAGACGAAGGTTTACTCAGAACGACGGCCACGAGAGATATGATTCTTGACTTATTTCCACAAGGCTCTCTACTATGCCCATCAAATGGAAACAACCAAAGTAACTATGGTGTGATGAGGTAAGGCGGCTGGCTCGTCTACAAAGATTGGGGGCATACTAGGAGTAGAATGCATGGTGGGGGATGTTAAAGGGACCTGAAATGTCCCGACAAAGGATTTTAATGCACAACGTCCCTGAGGAGATCAAAGTGAGTCTTGCGTGGATGGTGATGGATGATGAGGCACTATATTGGTCCCACTGGTATAATGCATGCCTTCGCCTCTTGGATTGAATTCTCCCATATATTGGTTGCTAAGTTTGATGATCGGTTTATAGGAGGTTTCTATGAGCAAAAATCTTACCTCGAATTGTAGGCAATTATCCAGGACTATATTATAAGAGAACGTATTTCGATTATGAATATCGACAAGGAATATTGTTGTATCGGGCTCACTTGCTGTAAATGGCGACATCCCTATGGATAGTGATGTTGGAGAAATTTTGTGATACCCCGGTTGCAAGCCATGCAAGACCGGACGTGTCGGGATCGTAGAATGGCCCCACAAGTCAATACGAGTTCTTTCAGTGCGCTTCTGCACCCTGAGAGACTTCCCAGGGGCACCCATCCTCAAATTACTTTAGAGCAAGCACACGCTTAACTCTAGAGTTCTTTCAGTAAGGTTCTTGAAAAGGAATGTGCATATTGTTGACACAAGTAGTCTATTCAATTTATTTAATCTCTAATAAACTTCCGATGGCCTAATACTAGCTCATCCACACACGGAAGTTGACCAAACAACCGCCCAATTGCGGGGTATCATAAATTTTATGACACCCACTCGGTGGACATGCGGGAGTGCACCGTACCTACCAACAATTGGTGGGTTTTGTCTATTAGGTAAGAATGCACTTTATAGAAACAAAATATAAATGATAAGAAGAATCAAGCTATATCAATCGTTTGCCCTAGAGCAATCAAACGACAATTACTTTATTTCCAAAATTCCAGAATGAGTCTCAAACCTTAATTACTCCTTAAATATTACTCCCTCCGTCCCAAACATCCTGTCCCAAATTCAGTGCAATATTTTCAAATTTAGAAATAATTAATAATATATATTAATATACACTTCACTTTATCTCATCACATCACTCAAATAAAAAACAAAAATAATCATTTCTCTCTCCAACACATCACTTAATATCCAAATTATTTCAAATTATCATACTTAATATTTTCTACCTGAATTCCCGTGCCAAACACAAATGTTGTATGGTGTTTGGGAAGGAGAGAGTATTTCCTAAACTCTTCTGTTCGATCTCATCATAATGGCGGGAACGAAATCGAGCAGGTTCGAGCAATTTATAGGAATGAAATAAATGATAAGAAAATCAAACAATATCAATCGTTTATCCAAGAACGAGCAAACGGTACCTACCGTTTGCTCAAAATCTAGCCGCTACTTTATTTCCAAAATTCTAAAATGATAGTCTTAAAACCTAATTACTCCTTAAATACTTACCTAAACCCAACGTACTAAAAATAAAATAAGTCCATTAAACAATAATAGAGTTCATAATAGAAGAGAAAAGACAGTTCATTAGTGTTTATTGTGATACAAGGTTGATGACCGTAGAATGGGCTTTTGTTTTATTTTATTTTAATTTATTTGAGTTTTTATTTATTTAATGTGTCATAAGTCAATAATGTAAATGGACCCAAATCTATAAAGGTCTTTTAAAACAAGATAAAAGTAATATAAACAATCAAGCCAAATCAATTGTTTGCCCAAAAGCCACCATACTCATTTATTTCAAGAATCAAAGAATAATATTCTCCAAACCCTAGATAGTATTTTTAAATACTTCTACTATATCCTACTTACTAAAAAATAAAATAAGTCTACCTAATAAGTAATAACCAAGGGACTAGTCCAACTCAAAACATAGGCTTTGCTTATTTAGTATTTTTGAATAGCACGATTCTCAACAAATATTATTAAAAGAATACAATATGCACGCATTAGCACAATATATATTATATATTTTATTCATTAACAAAAAGTCAATAATTTAACACAAAATATTATTTTTTTTTTACTAACACAATTATCTATATCTAATTGTTAAAATATATTTAGATACAATATATTATATTTATGATAGTTATCTTATTTAAGAGATTCGTAGGATTCTTGCCTTATTTAAACGATTTGTATATCACTATAAATATGCACGTATTCTTATAAATTTTCAGTTTCATATTCTAATATGGTATCAGAGCCAAATTCTCTTCGGGTACCTCCATAACCCGTTATATCCCGTATATATTTTTATATTTTATTATGCATTTGCTTCTATCCACGATCATGCTGTTATTTTCATGTCGTCTCTGTCTCTACTACTCCACTGATAGAGTATACTTTCGACTCTAACGCCGTTGATAGTCCTGTTTTCGACCCAAACTCTATTGAGAGCGAGGGAGTCCTGTTTCCGACTCTAACTCTATTATGAGCGAACGAGTCCTATTTCTGATTTTAGCTCTATAGAGTAAGCGAGTCCTGTTTTCGGCTCTAGTTCCATTGTGAGCGAGCGAGTCCTGTTTTCAACACTAACGGTGTTGAGAGTTCTGCTTCTGACTCTGATCCAATGGACGAATTCATCACTCTCAGTCAATTTTGGCGAATTCAAATTCGTATGTGGAAGATCTCGGCTATATCTTTTTCGGTCACTTCTGATAAACTCAAGTTTGTTCGATCATATCTTGAGTTTGAGGAGGGGTGTTAAAATATATTTAGAAGCAATATATTATATTTATGATAGTTATCTTATTTAAGAGATTCATAGGATTCTTGTCTTATTTAACGATTTGTATATCACTATAAATATGTACGTATTCTTATGAATAACTGAAATAGAGAATTTCAGTTTCATATTCTAACACTAACATAAAAAAACATTCATCCAAAAACACAAAGGGAACAAACCCATAATTTCTTAATAAGAGAACAAATAAATAAAATCTAAACCTATGAACAACTTGCGTAATCCCATCCCCCTCGTCGATATACAAGCAACAATTGAAATTTCATTTTCTCTTTAATAACTCCATGCTATTTTCTATCATGCTCTCTATTAATTCTATCCCCATTCAAATCATCCTTGTCCCCAAGGTCGAAGTGTCGGAATTGAAAATAAGCTACGCTTAGCCTAGTTATTTATTCATTTGATTGTCCCACCTACTTAAGCACAATTTGTTCTTCCTTTTATCTTCTTTCTCACAGGCTCGATCCAACATCTTTCGGGTGATTGGATTATGATTTATGATATAGGGTTTGGTCACCTGTAAACGTTACTTGGCTGCCCTTCCACTCAAAGGATATAGTTAGAACTTCCCAATTTGTTTGGACCTGGCCAACGTTACTAACCAAGTCATACCAAAAATAATATCAACACCTTTAAGGAGAAACATAAAATAATTGATTGTTACCTTGCAGCCTGGCAATGAGACTCCAGCATCCCAGCATAACCTTTCAGATTCCTGTCTTCGTCCATCCCATAACTGAACTACAAATCTTTTTATATGATCGGGTGTTAGCCGTAGTGTGGATATTAAGGAAGAAGATATAAAATTGTGACTAGCGCTACTGTCGATTAATATTGTTACCTTTCTTCCTTACACAACTTCATGCAGCCACATAGTCTGTGGACTCGAGAAGCCCTCATAGAGAAAAATGCTAAGGTCCCTTCTATCAATACATCTGGATGCTCTTCCTTCCAATCTTATTGCCCAATTACATAACATTTTTAACTGTTGAAGGTCTAAGAGCTTTTCACCCTCTTCAACTACCATGACTTGCAATTGTTTGGAGGGCGTTCATATCTTAGGATGCATGGTTTCTTGCAAGGAAAACAGTCCCTTGGCTCGCATTTCAGCCAATTCCTCGGGGAGAGGTGGGTAAATCGAGCCACTGAAGGATGATCGGAAGGTTAAGAAGAATTGTTGATAGATCCGTCGTGGCTGACCCTGTTTTCGAGACCCTAATCATGTTCTTGGTCAGAAAATAGAGCTTCTGTGTGGTGTCGGGCGACTCATATTTTGGTATGGGTGTTTGTCAGCCTGCACTTGAAGATTATCTTTAATGTTCTAGACAACTCATAACTGTCTCTAACGACTATAATCTTAACTTCATGCTCTTTTCAATCCTTATCTATCAGGGTCCATCTAGATCATATATATAAGGGTCCATCTAGGTTATATATATTTATATATATATATATATATAAAAGGGTTTTCTAGGTCATAGGGGATAGTTTTTGGTTGAAGGTGGCTTGCTCTGTTGGTTTAGTTCTCGTGCTAGGAGTAAAGTTTATTATTTTTGTTCTACCCTATGTTTTTTTTTTTTTTTTTTCTTTTCTTTTCTCTCTTGTGGGTTGAGTTTTCTCAATTATCTCTTCTCAAGTGGTAAATGTCCTAATGAAAATATGTTATCATGGACCCAAAGACAAAGCTTGTGGGAGAAGAGGCATTCATTCGCATTGCACCTGCAGTTGCTGGACTGGCTGATTGCCCCACTGCACATAATCTTTTCAAAGCCCTAGCAGGCAACAAGAAAGGCATCTCTTTCGGCATGTGGACCACATACACCAACGAACTTCTCAAGTGAGTGCATGTGGAATTTCATACTATGTGAATGCATGTGGAATTTCATAGTCTCGCACCTTGCAAGTACAACTATTTTTGCTATATGGTTTCGAAGTTTTGTGAGATACAATAATAAATTTAACTTCATTTTGTAGAGTCCATGAAAGTCGGAAAGCTCATTCACTTCAGGAGACTTCCTATTCCGAGGAAAGAGTCTTCTGCCTTGCTTTTAGTCGAAAGCAGCCAGTAATAAAATGGGACAAGAACATGGCATGGCCGGGAAAGGTCACGTTGACTGACAGGGCACTTTACTTTGAGGTACTGCTACACAAGTTGAATTATCTTAACATTGCATATTCATTCCATAAAAAGTTATAATCTTTTATTTGTAGGTTTTTGTGTAACTTTTTTCAACAAGAAAATGCATGCTTGGTAACTAGAAGGTGCAATCAAACATTTGATGTTCTAGAATTAAAAAATGTTTGTAAAGATTGAGAGCAGAGAGATCCTTGTTAAATTGGGCATTAGGCATTATTAATTATGTTATAGGTAAGTACAATACCGCACATTGATGGAATTTTTGTTTAATGTGATCCTTATTGATTTGTATACTGCACAATGCTAATAATATTATCAGGCAGTCGGCTTGCTGGGAGAGAGAGAGGCGGTAAGGCTGGATCTTACTCGTATGGAGTCTAGAGTAGAGAAAACAAGGGTTGGACCTTTAGATTCAAATCTTTTCGACTCAGCTCTCTCCATCACATCTGGTCCGGAGTGAGTAAGCTTCTCCAACCTATCTTGATGCCTTAAATTCTAGTCCCGACTTCTGCGAGCTTAAATTTTTTTCTGAAAATTCAATTTTGCCAACTTTCTGCCATTTACTTCTGGTTAAATTCAGAGTCAAGGTTAAAACTTGAATAAGATGATAATTTTGCAAACAAACCTCTAATCAAAAGGAAAAAATAATTGCGGATGAACAAGGTATTCAATGACTATTTGATTTTAGTTTATTTGCATATGTTTTTGGCAACAGGTCCCGACCTTTGGTGCTTGAATTTGTTGACTTGGGAGGTGAAATGAGACGGGATGTCTGGTATGCATGCATCAATGAAGTTATTTCTTTGCACAATTTCATAAGAGAATTTGGACCCAGGGATGGCGATCAATCTGTCTTCGATGTATATGGCGCTCACCGCGGGAAAGATCGGGCTGTTTCTCACGCTGCTAATTCAATTGCTCGACTTCAAGCTCTTCAGTATATGGGAAAGTCGTTAGATGATCCCACCAAACTTGTTCAATTTTCGTATTTGAGCAACGCTCCTTACGGAGATATCGTTCTACAAACGCTCTCTGTTAATTGCTGGGGTGGTCCCGTAATTAAGAAAACTTCCTTCGGCCCCAATGGATCTGGCCAACATCCTGATGGGACCACTGCAAGTAGTAATCACATTTCCGATGTAGATGGAAGCATCTACTTGAGGAAATGGATGCGATCATCATCATGGGGCTCGAATGCTTCATTGGCCTTTTGGAAGAATGCACCGTCTAGACAAGGACTTGTGCTTAACAAAAACCTTATTGTAGCCGGTATGAGTCTAGTTGAAAAGGCAGCAGTAACGTGCAGAGATAAGTCCAAGGCTGCTGAAAAAACACAAGCTACGATCGATGCTGCAATGATTGAAGGAATTCCAAGCAACATCGACCTTTTTAAGGTTAGAATTAACTCTAATCATTTTATTCACAGCAAAGTAGTAGTTTTTCTTTTTTTACCCCATAATTTGATAAGATGTTGACTCTATTTGATACAATTTATTTCTCACAATTTTTTTGACCTGAGAAAGATGAATGCAAAAAACGGTGACAATTACTTCAAAGTTTTTTATGATCGGTTTTCACTAATTTAGAAGTCCAAAAATGTTGTAGGACTTTGCCTTGATGAATATTGAATTTGAATTGATGACTAAAATTCAAATGAATCTATTGTAGGATCTAAATTGTAAGTTTATTTTTATAGACTGTAGATATATTGGTAGCCTCCCTATTTCTTTTATGCACTTCTCACGCATTTGTTTTTTATGTTTCTTTATCATCACATGACATGCTTTTTCTGATCATTTGGTTTTCTCTTTAGGAACTCATTCTTCCTATGACCATCATGGCAAGAAATTTCGAAAGACTTAGGCGATGGGACGATCCCTTTGTGACAGCATCTTTTCTTGCACTATTGTATACAGTTATCTTCAGGTATGCTTCTCGTATATTCAAGGCTCGAGTATTCGTCCTCATAGATGGAAACTTCTGGACTGTTCGACCACCTAGTACATACATTTCCTTGGTTATCTCAACATTAAAACTGACATTATACGATTATTATTAGAAACTTGCTGGCATACACATTCCCAGTGACATTGATGGTGGTGTCAGCTGGCATGTTATTGCTGAAAGGCCTCAAGGAGCAAGGCCGTCTTGGGAGATTTTTCGGGAGGGTTACCATATACGATCAGCCTCCATCAAATACAATCCAGAAAATCATAGCCGTAAAAGAGGCTATCCGCGAAGTGGAGAAGTATCTCCAGAATGTGAACGTCGTGTTGCTCAAGATACGCTCTATCATTCTTGCCGGACACCCTCAGGTATTTTTTCCATCTCGTAATCTTTGATATGGTTATGAAGAGGTAAATAAATATTACACTTTACATTTCAATAGGTAATAAATCTTACTACATAGATAGGTGGGATTAAAAATTGGATGCGACATTAATTTGAAGTTTCTATACAAATTGGCTATGTGCCGAGCTCGACATGTTTATTATCATGAAATGCTTTTAGGTGACAACCGAGGTTGCGCTGGTGCTACTTTTGGGCTCGACTGTTCTTCTCCTTGTCCCGTTCAAGTATGTTCTTGCAGTTGTAATCTTCGATCTCTTCACAAGGGAGCTAGAGTTCCGGAAGCAAATGGTGATAGCATTCATGAGCTTTCTCAAGGAGCGCTGGGATGCAGTGCCTGCAGCTCCCGTTGTGGTGTTGCCGTACGAGGACAAGGAGTCGATGGGAAAAGACCAGAGGAAACAAGTGAACGGAACCAGCGCCGTAAAGTCGGATGGATCGAAACCGAAACCGAGGTACAGTGATTAATAAGCCTGGAATTTTTGGCTTCTCAATTATCTTTTGTATAATGAGACTTAGGATTTTGGTATGCAAGAACAAGATGTCTAATGGGCTTTTGTTTTTTTTTTTGAATAGTTTCTAATCTGATTTTGATTTTTTTTTTTTTTTCCGTATATATAATAGAAATTTGGGTAGAAGGTGGTGATTTGGATGAAATGCAAGCGTTTTCAGCGAGAAAAAGCAGTTTAGTTGACACGAACTTGTTTTCTTTAAATTTTGGGGTTTTTCTATATATTAAGATTAGGAGCAAAAATAATATTTGTCCCATTCAATATCATAATTATCAATTTTGGTTCAATTCAAAAAAATTATTAATTTTGGTCTTGCTCAAATTAAAATTTATCAATTTTAGTCCCAAAATAGTTGATTGGGATTGAACACGGCCGTGTTGGTTTGAACACGACCGTGTTGGATGATTCAGAAGGTGACTGGGCGTTCCAGACAGCCGATACGACCGTGTTGATTACCCTATACTTCTGAGGACGGTCATGTTTCTGTCCATATTTTCAACGCAATCATGAACACAGTCATGTTCTAAATCATGTTCACAACCAGATTAGGAGATTTTTCGCCTAGGTTCAACACATTTTTAGAGAAAGAAATGTTTTGGCGGACGGATAGGCAAAAAGAGGTGCAAGGGTTCTCCCAAATTTGGTGGCTCGGCTTTGAAGAGGCTGAAACTTTTGAATGTTTTGTAGTAGCGGTTGATATATTTTAAATATTTGATTTTAAATTTAAAAGATTTATATTTAGATTTAGTTTTATACATAGATTAGATTATTTATATTTGAGTCTATCGATTTTTTCCAAAATTTCTAACGGTACCAAACGAAGTGTCAGTTGAAACAGCCGATGAAAGAGAAGGTATGTTTGGGTTTTATTTCTGAAATTGGCATGCATTTTTTTTTTAGGCAGGGCAATGGTTGATTTGTGTGTTGTCTTAATGTTCATATTTCGATGAAACTAACAATATCTTTACTTTTCAAAAAATATATATATATATATATATTCAAATTCTTTGTATTTGATACACAAAATACAAAAAAGTTTGGAGAAAAAATAAATTAAACAGGGAATTAATTTATTTGTTTGGTATAACAGAAAATTTTCATGTTGAAAAATGCAAAAAATATTATAACAAACTAAATGAATCGATTTAAACAAGATTGCATATTATGAGTGAAAAATAAAAAAAATGAAGTAATTATGAAAAACCATGAATAAAAAAAATTTCGATAAAGTAAAAATTTATGAATAAATATTTTTATATTTAATTAGTAAATTTTAATAATGATAATAATAACAACAATAATATTGATATGAATTTTATGAAATCGAAAAAATATATATTTTTTTAAAAAAAAGACAAATAGTAAAATAAATTAAAAATAATAACAATATTATTAATATATAATTAGGTATACAAAATTTATTTATCTTTATTTCTCCGCAGAGGAGAGAAAAAAAAAAGTAATTTATTTTTCAATTTTGATTTATCTTACTTAAACGAAAAAAAAAAAAAAAAAATTAAGATATTTTTATTTTTTTGCATCAAACAATAGAGAATTTATCAAAAATTAAGAAATCTCTTCCATCCTATATGTATAACCCCATTTTATCTACTTTTACTTTAAAATAATAATAATTAATAGTCTTTAAAATCAAATAAAATGTCATTCCACAAGTCTCTAACCAACAATTTATGTCCAAAATACTTGATTTGATTTGAGAGTCTGTTCTATGCTATTCATTTTCTAATACAAGAGATCGACTAACAAAAGAGTTATTATATGTCAACCAAATTTCATCCTCACTCACTCACTCAACACTAGCCAGCTCTTCAAACAGATCCAATATAAATTTCCCTTTCAATTAATTGGACTTAACTAAATGATCGATTACGGGTCGAAGCAAATAATATCATATGACGAGATTGATTGCTCTATGCCAATCTACTTAATTAGCTTCCTTCAATACGAGGCTAAGAAGGTGCATTGAAATTACTTTTCTTACATTGCACCGAACCGAAAGAGTTTTTGTTCGAATGGATTAATTTTCATGCTGCTACTTCTTGCAGCAGAAAACAGGAGATGTCGAGCATCATCAAAATTGGAACATATAGACCATCCCTTGCAACTTGCTCCTATCCTATCCTATCGATCTTGTTATAGTGCTCGATTTAAGTGAAGGTGCCAAGAACCTACATTTGTATGATTAGTTTTCAACAACACTTTAAGGGTTGCTTAAGAATAAGAGAATGCTGATCAATCGACCAATCAAACACTAGATTTATTTTAGTTAGTTCGATGTTGTTATATTCTTGGAAAGAAAATTAAACTTGTTCTTTTTTTTTTTAGATAAACCCCCAGCTGAAAAGTCACATTAAGCGAACCATTTGTGGCAGGTGGATCTGAAGCATCGGGGGTTGAACCCATGACCTCATGGTCACAAATCCAACTCCTACACCACCACCAAGCCATCCCTTACAGGATCTTTATGTTATCTTTTTGAATCGATGAATGAGAGTTTTCTAATATTTTTTACCATTCTTTACCTTTTTCGTTTTGTTCCTTTACAAAATTAAATTCAATTCTTGTTTTTTTGTTTTTTATATTATACTGTATAAATTTATTTATGATATGTTTGAGTCAATATTTTTTTCTTTAAATTAAAACTATAATTCATGTTTTTTCTATTATATAAAAAAATTTAAAACATGATACTATGCATTATACAACTAGTTTCAAAGTAAGACATTTTAAAATTAAATTTAAAAAATTAATAATGTATCAAGATTAAAAAATACAATTTTTAAAATTAATATTAAGGTGTATCAGTATATAATTAATTTTTTTTTACGACATGAACAATTCATAATAAAAAAGAAAAAATAATATATTATTGTTATAGGACAAAGAAAAAGAATATATTGTATAAAAAATACTCTCTTCCTCCTATCAAATTAGTCTATTTTTTTTAGTTGTCCTATCAAATTAGTCAACTTTCTTATTATAGTAATAATTAATAACTAGTACTTATAATTAACAAATTTAACCATATTCTATTAACTTACTAAAATATTTAGTTTTACGGTGTGTTTAGCAATTAACTAATTCGATAAGCTGTTAGCTGTTAGTTGATTCAATTAACTGATTTGACTAACTGATTCGACTAGCTGTTTGTATTAAAGTGTTTGGTAAAATAGCCGTTTGATATTAGCTATTTATATATAAAATGATAATTAATGACATTTTATATTTTATTTTCAAAATATTTAGTTGAGTTTTTTTCGGTGGGTAGACTTTTTAAAATTTTATTATTAATATTTAAAATTAGAAAAATTTTAGTAAGATATTTATTTTTATTATTTTAAAAATATTTTGTAAAGAAATCATGCAAGTTTATTGAAAAATATATTTTTTTTTCATTAGAAATAGTATAAATGTAAAATAACAAAAATTATTAACATATGTATTTTTATTAGATTAATTTCTAATTAATATATATTTACATTAAATTTATAATTTTAAATAAATATATTCATTTTTAATAAAAATATTATGTGATAAAAAAGCTATATAATTGATTCAATAATATTAATATTTTTATATTATCTTTATTCTAAAAATTTAAAAAAATTATAAATAAGATAAATGACATATAAAAAAATAATTATTTTAAATTTATAAATATGAATGTATAAATTATTAGAAGAAAATATATCTAAATAATTAATAAATAGTGTAATAAAAAAATATATGAATATATGTAAAAGAATTAATAAATTTGAAGGGCAAATAAGAAATAAGAAAAATTAAAATGAAAAAGCTAATAAACGTTGGTATATACAGTTTTTTCAAAATTAGCCTTTTTGGACTCTATAAGTTTGAAAACACTAATTTACCGAACACCAAAATTAGATGCTTTATTGGTCACAGCTAAAAGTTCTTGAAAAAATTGTTTATCAAACACACTCTTACTATTTATTTAGTTGTAAATTTAGAAGTTAGGACTAAAATTTTGAATAATAAAAATAAAATAAATATTTATTATGATATAAATAAGTATTAATCTAATTTATTTTTTTAAAATTAATTTTTAATATAATATAAAAAATTGATGTTTGATTTGAAAAATTATGGCCCAAAAATTAATTAAAAATGAAATTTGATTTTGAATTTTTTTTCTTTATTCAAAAAAATTAAAAAATAAACTTATTTATCATGCAAAATTATAAAATTATTTTTAATTTTGATATTTTAACGTAAAATATTATATTCTAATACCGTATATATAATTCAATTAGAGACAGTTTGAGAAAGTATATTGAACTATATGATACACTGTACAAATTTTTTTAGATTATTAAAAAAATATCGATATTATATCGAATATCCGGTATATGCAAAAACATCGATTTTTTTTATTATTTATATATACCGAAAATATCATGTATATCGTTATTATACTACAAAAGCATATCGTGCCGAAAATTTATAATATTTTTTTATATTTTTTTATGAGTATGTACGTTATTTCCGTAATTCAATATTTTTATTCATGAATTCGGTATACCAAAATATTTGTACGGCATTGGTACGGTAAAATATCATACCAAATTTTTTGATACCATATACAATGTAACATTACATTTGATGTGGCATAACGACATATTTCTAACAGCAATCAAATTCGAAAAATTTATGTATTTTTAAGTAAAATTGTTATTATGTAAGATGTGTGTTTTGTGAGATTGTTGGAAAGAAATTTTTTTATGTTAGTATAAGAAATTGTATACGAAATAATGAATATACGTAATATATTAACTTTTTTGAAAAATATGTTGGCGAAAATTTTAGAAAGAATAAAACCGTACATTTTTTATTGTATTAATTACATTTAAATTATTATTATTATTATTATTATTTATCTAATTACATACATTAATTTACCATAAATACAATTATTATTACTATTTTTAAATCATTTCAATAAATAAAAAAAATTTAATATTTAAAAATTAAAATAAAAAATATTTAAACTTTTAATCTAATATTTTATCAAATAAAAAATATTTAAAATAAGTTTTATTATATTAACTAATTAAATTAATTAACTGCATAATACAATATTTCTTAAACTAGATGTCGAAGAGAGATAACTAATTGCACGAAAAAGGAGGGAGTAAAAAATACGGATAGGTAAAAGAATTATTAATAAGCTTGTGAAAACCTAAAACATTAATGGTACAATAATTGAAAATACCTTTTTAAAATAATAAATTAAATAAAATAATGATTTTCACATTAAAGGCGGACTCCAACGGTCAAAATTGCTTAAAGACTAAAGTAAGTTTCAAAAATCAAAAATCAAAATCCGTTTGCATCGCTGTTCACTGACACAGCGCACTTTCTAAGAAAATTAAAAAAAAAAAAAAAAAAAGACAAAAAACAGAAATATACAAAAACCCCTCTCAGTCTCCTTCCCTCTCTGTGATTTGGAAATTCATTCAAAATTTGAAATCTCCCTCACTCCCCTTCTTCTCAATCTCAATCTCAATCTCGCCGCCTTCCACAATTCTGCAATTCGCAATACCTCCCTCCAATCCTATATATGACGCTGTATGTATAACCAACTCACCATACGCTCTGTGTCTGCGGCCAAAAGCTTTCGCTCCTGCAGTCTCCAGTTGAACTGAATCGACCTTTTCCGGTGAGTCGCAATCTCTCTTCCATTTCTTTGATTTATCTTGTTCCCCTGCGTCGATTCTCTATCCAAACTGAATTTGTTAAATCTGCGGATAAAATAGTCGGTACTGTGAATTCTTTTACTTCGATTTTGTGTTAATCGTTCATTACCTGAATTCTAGGGTTTCGTAGATCTACAAATCTCATGTGAACTAAAGCTAACCATTAGGTATTTGAACAAACAATAGTGTATGGAATTGATTTATTTCAGTTTCTGGTTACCTCTGCAGTCTTTAATCTGTGTATAATCTGCTGGACAAATTTCAAATGGAGTCGTTGCCGGATGCAATAGTTCAGCACATTTTATCCCTAATCAGTAATGCAAGAGATGTAGCATCTTGTAATTGTGTATCAAAAAGATGGAAAGATTCAACTCCATATTTGAGGAGCTTATTCTTCTCCAGAGGCCTCTTCGATCGCCTCAGCAATGGCAGCGGCGACACTCCGGATGCCGTGCTCTGTCGAATGATTTCATATGTTGTAAAGCTAGAGGAGCTTGTAGTCTACTGCCCATTCACAAGCTCCAGCTTAGCCTCATGGCTGTCGTCTGCTGGATGTTCGTTAAGTAAACTTGAGCTTCGACTCGACAATATATCCGATCATGATGAAATCCCTTCAAAGTTGGATTGCTTGAGGGCTGCTGGAAATTTAGAGTCCCTTAAGCTTTGGGGTGTGTTGATGGTTCGTGCTCCGAAATGGGATGTTTTCGACAGGCTTAAGAATCTTGAAATTGTTGGCGCTCGGTTGGCGAATGCTGCGTTGTCTTATGCGCTCCACGCTTGTCCGAATTTGACTTACTTATTGCTTCGTGGCTGCGAAGGATTAACGACTGTTTTGATAGATAATCCTTACCTTAAACAGTGTAAGCTGGATTTCTTCGGAGCTGGCGACTGTTCGCTGGAGATTGAATCATCGAAGCTTGAGTTGCTTGAAGTGCAAGGCTGTAGTTACATTCGGGTTCCTGAAACAAGTTTCTTGAAGGACCTATCGATCGCCAACAACTCGGGTGCGTGTCTGCCTGCTCGCCCTGTGTCTCTTTTACTATTTCTAGGTTGTGTAGATGTGTTATTGTACTGAGATTTTTTCTGATTGTTGCGATGACAGGACGGGTGAGGGTTGTCGAATTTGGGATGCTCGCGGCACTGGACATGTTGTCGATGAGAGGTGTTCAATGGCACTGGAGTGCCATAAGCAAAATGCTTCATATGGCTAACAAGGTCAAGAATCTCTACATGAAAGTGGAATTCACCGGCGATTCGGATGTCTTTCATCCCTTCCCGGAGATTGATTTTGTCGACTTCTTCAACAGTCATCCGAAGCTGCATACTTTCGACATGCACGGCGCAATGTTTGCAGCTCTTTGCCAGAGGGACAGCCTGAAAAATGTGATTTTCTTCCTTCCTGCCTTTTAATCTTGTTTCGACTTCGAACCAAATGTCTGCATTGTAAATAACCCTTTTTCATCTGCATTCTTGTTCTGTAGGTAGATTCGAGGTTCGACATACCTGCTCTGGAGGAGGTTGTCATCACCGTTCGGTCCCCTTTAAATGCCGAGCAAAAGATGAGTACTCTAGAGTCATTGATAAAGTATGCAAAGAATTTAAGGAAGATGAGAATAAAGATTCTACAGATGAAGAGCTGCCATAGCAGCTCCGACGATTTCTTTGATGATATCTGCAAGTTTCGACGCAAGAATCGCAGAATTGTTTCAATAGAATGAAGAAAAGGATTTCTTTTGTCCTCTATTCCCCATTTGATTGTGTTGTTATTTCGTTCACCTTTTTAACTCTAATAAGAGAGACAGAGACAGACTATTCTTGCAGAGTTGTCGAAAATTCGAAAGAAATGAAACCATTTTTCATCTCAAAAAAACATATCGACAAGAATTCAAATGTGTCATTAACATAATAGCAATAAAGCTCAGTTCAATTTACCTTATATGAGTTTTTTCTTTTGGAAATATTTCTTCAAGTGAAATATCTGTGCTGTGGAGACAAGAATGCAGATTCCCATGGAGACAAGACTCAACCTGGAAACTCTAGCATTTGTTCTTTCGCTCATCGTCCTCATCTCTGCTTCTCTGCAACAACAGAATGGTTTGAGAAGAAGCTCCCTACTCTCTCTCTATTATAAAAAACAAACACACCCTAATGAAACCTGACCTACCTGCTCTTGAGGTATAGAAGATTTTCATGGATAGCCTCCACTGCTTCTTCCAGCTTCGTTAGCTCAAGCTCTACGCCCTACTACAGATACTTTATGCATTATTCATTTTTTACACCACACACTAATTCATACATACATACATACATATATAAATAATTAGCTGTAAGTAACCTCAATTTTTTGTTTCCTCGCAACAGATTCCCAATCCTTAGCAGCAACACCCGTCTTCCATATTAGGTTAATGTTGATCTCGCCATGACCTCCTGGAACATGGCCGTCCAGTGCAAAACAAGCTATGTAGTTTCCAGTCTCGCTCGAGGTAAAAGCAAATTGACCGTGAGTCGCATTTTCCCTGTGGTGGATTATGTTTCCGTACGGCGAAGTGACCTAACGAAATGCACAATCGAATCGAAGGTGTCGAATGAATTAAATCAGAAACTGTCGTTTAGTTATCAGATGTAGCAAAATAATGAATGAATTTACCTTAGCGGTGACTGTGGGAGTAGGATGGACGTGATCGTTGGTGATGACGATATAGTCCGCCAAGACGACGACGCTGTTGTGGATTTCCTCGGAGACGCACTTGGAACCGCTCCCCGGCAACGCCAGCCATATCGCTTCGCTGTTCTGCGAGATTATTAATAGCAACCAAATTATTATCGTCGCCGCGAGCACACTTGCGCTCGCCATTTCCTCCAAAATTGATCTCCAAGATGAACGCCACAGAAAATTCTCGATCGATCGTTCGCAGCCACAGACAGATTCACCATTGCTGCATGTAATGTAAATGCGATTCAATTGGAGGGGTGAAATCCTCTGTACTCAACTTCCTCTATTCCACTCAATGAAACTATGACACGTGTCCGATAGAAAAAAATTAGGGTAAAATTATATAATACATTTTGTATTTTAATAAAAATGCATAAAACATTAGTGTCTTATTTATTGCTTGAGACCCGCATGTGTTACTCACGCAATATATAAAACACGGTATGTTTTGTAAATTTTTTTTTTAAAATATAAAGAGTGTAATATAATTTTCTCAGAAAAAATTATGATACCTGTGTTAACAAAGTGAAAGAGAATAGAAATTAAGATCTATAATTTATGTATTTTTGTTTATTTAATTTTTTATTATTTAATTAACTTTTTCCAATAATGTTGTCTATTAGGGCTGCAAAACATCTGCCATCTTAGAACCTTCCATAGGTTGAGTAGTATATTAAATTGTCAATGTCAGTTCATCAATTTTTTGTTGCTCTAGTCTTATGAAGACGAACCATAATAATTTGAAAATGAACAAAATATATTCAAGACACTATGATTCATGATATTTCAAAGTATAAGATGGGCAAATTGGTAGAATTTCAATTTTTTTTTTTTTTTTTGGTTGAATTTCAATGTGAAAAGTACAATTAGTAGAAATATTGGATTTTTTCACTAAGAAATAGGGCAAAAATATAGAAATGAAAAATCGACAGTTGAGATAACTTTTCATTAAAATTGCTCTATCTCTCTCTCATACTTTTTTTTTTTATGAAATAATTTTTCAAACTATTTTTCATCATGTAGAATAATTATTTTCCACAGTAAAATTCATGAATAGCAGGAGAAGCATTCTTAGTTAAGAGGTTGCCAGACCAAGTCTAGTTCATATTTAAAACTTCTTTATACACCATGATTGGATGAGGGCAACATAAAGTTACTTTTTTTAGTGGCTTCTTCATTTTAAATTTTAATAGTCAAAACAGGTGAAAATTTTTAGATTTTCTTTTGTTGTGTATTGTATAAGGTTACCATGAAAGACATGTTATTTCTTTGCCAAATTAGACTCATATCAGGTTGTCCAAATTATTGTAAATTAAATGGGTTTCGATTGGGAGGTAAGATCCTATTGGTCCAAGTTTCTGTTTTATTAACATACGTTAGGACAATATTTGTTTTCTATTTCTTCATTTTCTGTTAATCACTGGTGTAGTACTATATCTTTCATTATTGAACTGTAAATTTCTATTGATATTTCTTATCTTGAAACTATGTTGTAACTAGGTATTGGAATGATAAAGAGGTCTTCAAGAAATTGGGGGAAATAATTGAATTTGTAGTCAGAGAAAATGTTTATGCTTCTGCTGGTGATGATGCTGCTCTTGGTGAGGATGACACAAAGGATGCAAATAATGATGAATCCATTGTTCATCACACTGCTAGCGTTGGTCACGTAGAGGTAAATCTTCGTGGGTTTATTTTGTTTTTCTCATAGCATTTGCATAATGTTACAAAAGACCAAATTAGGCAATAAAGTGCTTCTAGTTACTGAACAATTTAAATCTCCTTACCATCTTGAATTGTGGGAAATTTGAAGTTATTGGCATCCTATACTGTCTTTCTCTGAAACAATTAGGGCTTTAAGAGTGCTCTAGGTAGTGGTGCCGATAAGGATGAAGAAAATTTTGAAGGGAGAACTACATTGCATTTTGGTTGTGGATATAGAGAGGTATTTTAAATCCAAAAAGATAATCTTTTTCCTAACCTTAACCTCATTAGTTTTCGGGGTTGATGGTTTCTGCTCATCTCTATTTTGATCAAATCAGTCGAACCATACAAGGTTAAGTGTGCCCAAGTTCTTCTTGAAACCGGATCAAAGGTGGATGCATTGGACAAGAACAAGAAAACTCCCCTCCACTGTGCTGCCCGTTATGGAAGAAAAAACAGTGTCAAATTTCTGCTGAAAAATGGCACTGCTGTGTAACCAATCCCTTCTCCAAGTTCCAACATGAACTTTCATATTCCTAAAAGTTTCTACCGGCATAAGTATCCATCCCTAAGTGCAGCACTCTTCAGAACTTGGATGGAAATACAGCAGTTGATGTGGCTTAACTCAATAACCAAAACGACGTTTTGAGTTTGCTGGAGAATGATGCATTCCTATAATGAGAGGTAACGGGTAAGAAAATTTATAACTTCGACTTATCCGTATTGCACCTATGCTGCTATACTTAAAATCTTGCTAGTTTAATGTTTCGTATTCGTAGAACTTATGTATTCCTATATGAAATGTGTATGCTTTTTTTCTTTTTATTTTCAAGAATGGATGTTATAATGATAAATATGCACTTCATAATCATTTGAGGTGTGTTACAAGGTAGGATCAGTACGTAGGGTGTGTTTTTTTGAGGGTTTGGATTTTGAGTTGGGATTTGAATAGTAAAAATTTTGAATTTGAATAGTTTTGTGATGTGATATAAATAGGTATTGATGTGATGTTTTGAATGTAAAATTGATTTTTAATATAATATAAAAAATGAAAAATAGGTGTTTGATTTGATGTTTTTTGGAAGAAAAAATAGGATTAATAATGGAAATCCAAACAAATCCCTCGAACAAACACACATACTTATGGGTGTTTACTTTCCTTGGACTATTTAATCATTATGTTATAACTTGTACATTTTGCTAAATAATCACTTTTAAAAAGCATCTCCAAACAATTTTATTTTTTATTTTTTAACTCAAAATATCGTTTAATTTGTTTGTTTGATTTTTCCTTTAAACTAGTCTAACAATCTCCATTGTTAGTTTTTAACTTTGTAAATTAAGTAGTGTTGCTTCAAACAAAGTCTTTACATTTATAAAGAAAGTACTACATACCCGATAACACATCTTAATATAATATATAATGTATATTTTGAGAGCATATTATACAATTATGTGTAACACAAATATATTCTAATTTTAATACAACGAGCATATTATACAATATAATACAATATATAATATAATATTTTAGAACAATAAACAAATTATACGACATAGCATATTGTATAATCCACATAGCATATATATCTATATAACAAGCATATGTTATATGTCTTGCTTAAAACCAGTGTACTAATCAACCAGCTAAATCAACATTTTAACCGTTTTTGAGTAGTTACAAAATTTGAAAATGAAACATAATGTAAAAATTTGTGAGGTAACACTCCCTCATTCGAAGTATTTGGTTCCGTTTTACTTTTTTTAAATCTAGTTCTTATAAATTATATTTTTTAAAAAATATCTACACTAATTTTATGTAATAAATTTTAAAGAAACATAAGTTATTTACAACGTTATTTTTGCTTTTTTCAACAAGTTCGGTCTGGCCCATTTAGCCCATTATAGTTTTTTAGTTTTGTTTATATTCTTAATTCTAAAATAATTTAATAAATTTTACTTTTAAATATAACAATTGAACCTATGATTTCGTAGGTATCTTAAACAAACTAAATCATTAGACTACCCCTTTATTTTTAATTTAAATTCATTTGTTAATATATTTGTAAACTTACTTTTTAAAATTATATATAATATTAAAAATATTGGGTCGGGCCAGATATGGCCCGATTTTGATAGGCCTGGGCCCGGGCCAGGATCATACTCATATTAAAAATCGAATTTTTGGACCATATCTATTTTTTCAGTTCTACTTTAGAATCTACTCAATCAAAAAATTTTAGGCCCAAAATCTGAAAATTTTTGTCTTGTTTTGTAAAAAACATATATATATACATTTCTTTTTATAGATAATTTAATAATCCTTGTCATCCAAATTTATTTTCAAATTTTTTTATTTGTCATTTAAATTTATTATTATTTTATTTTAGTAAAAAAATACCATTTTTTTACTTTTTCTTTATCTAAAAAAATTAAATTTTTTTATTTTTACCTATTTTTCTTAAAATTCGTGTTCAGTCAAATAAACATACAATTGAATGATAGAGAATATAATTTAATGAAAAATTCAAATATTAAAGAACACACTCTAGTTATTTATTTATTATATTTATCAAAAAATAATTTTTATTCAAACTATTGGATTGTTTATTTTAAATTGAATTTAACACTCTTTATTCGGATAATTTTTAATAAAAATATATTATTTTATTTACAAAACATCAATTTGAATAAAAATTCAAATTCAACACTTCATTTCAAATTAAATTTAAACAAACCCTTTAATTTGAACATTTTTATTATATATATATATATATTAAATTGCACAATGTATCGCAAAACATTAGAATAATGAGTTTATTTATTTGTGTGTATGTGTTTGTGTGTTTTTTTTTTTTAATAATTTTTAAACTTAAATATTTGTAGAATGTAATATTTTGAATAAAAATCAAAAGTTTTGAAGGAAAAAAAATTTGAAATCTTATAGTATAGTAAAAAGTTGAGTAGAAAAAAAAAAAAAAAAATTCTATCCATTTACTTCTAATGTATACATTAATTTTTTACACGTAGATTAAGAAATACAGTTGAAAAGTATTTAGTTGTGTAAATATAAATATATTATTCCAATTAGAGGTTAAAATAATAGTATGATTGTAAAATAAATGTAAAAATAAAAATATTTGTAATTGATGGTAAAGTCTATTGTTACTATAAAAAATTAAAAAAAAATGTAAATATTTGAATTGAACAAAAAAAAAATAAAAATGAGTCAATTTTAAAAGTGGGGCGAGGGAGAATAAGAAAACAAATTAATAACTTATTGGGATATGTTAATTTTGTATTTTAAATATCTCGATTTTAAATTTTTCTAAAACTAAAATAGTTGTTAAATTTAATATAGAACAATAATATGTTTTTAATTATTGTATGGTAAAAAGAAATTATAAATTTTCAAAGAAAACAAAGTCTTTCTCAAATTTCTATAGATATAGGATATATTTTTATATGAATCAAAGGATAAAATGCGTAATGATGCTCGGATTCTAAGCATAACATATTAGGGTTTGTTGGGTTTGTAAGTAATTTTATTTATTTATTATTTTCTTACTATGCAACTAATATAAATTTTTTTTAATAAAAATGGAGTATTATTTTTTTTTACAAATTATTATACTCCGTCCGTCCCATAAGTAAATATCTATTTGCTTTTTGCACGTAGTTTTAGAAATATTAGTATTATATTGAGATATAGTATGAATAAAGTTTAGTATGTGTGATATAAATGTAATGACATTTGTGTAATATATTGTAAGTTGTAAGGATATCTGTAATGTTAGGTAGATAGTATAGTTATTAAAAAAAGAAATGGATACTTTGTTATGAGACAGATTAAAATAGAAAAATGGATACTTTGTTATGGGACGGAGGAAGTACTTTTTTCGTCCGATCAGAAAGTATACATATTTTTATTTTAGATTGTCCAATTATAGCATAACTATTTCATTAAATATCTTATTTTTTTTCACAAATATTTCTACTTTATCATCACATTATTACTTTTATTTTTTTTAAAAAAAAGAAGGACAAAGTTTTTAAAAAGCCAGTGCACTCTTAGGTACCTCCGTCCCATATATTTTAGGATTATTACAGTAGATACAGGAATTTAGGTAAAATATAATTAGTAAGTAATTAAAAAGTATATTAGTAAAATTAATTATAAATTAAGATTAAGATAAATAAATAGTTTAATTAAGATTAAAAAATTTATAAAATTTAAAATGTGATTAAAGCGGATAATCATATTTTTTTAAAAAAATGACAAATTATGTGGATGGACGAAAAAAAATAGAGACAAATTATGTGGAATGGACGAAGTAAATTTTTTGTATATCACAGTATTTGTTTCTTTTTTTTAAAATATTTTTTTGTAGTTTTTTTTTTTCCTTATTTTTTCAAAAAACAATAATATTACATTTAATGGGTGAGTCAACTTGGACAATATTTTTTGTAATGCGATTTACAATATATATATATGTATATAATATTTATACTTTATTATATTGTATAATAAAAATTAGTAATTTAACACAAAATACTAGTATTGTTTATATTATATATATGATTTACCCTCCTTCCCACATACATTGTCCGTTACATTATAGACACGGTATTTTAGGAGGGGTGTAATTAGTAGATAATTAAGAATTATTAGTGAAAATAATTATCCGATAATATAAATAATTATAAATTAAGATTAAGATAACTAATTAATTTAATTAAAATTAAAAAAATAAAATTAAAAAGTTTAAAATGAGATTAAAGTGTGTAATCACTTTCCAAAAAAGAAAAATGACATGGTATGTGGGACGGACAGAAACGACAATGTGGACATGGTACGTGGGACGGAGGGAATATCTTACTTTATATAAAAAAAGAAAGAAAAAAAATTAATTAAAACACAACAAATATATTGAATATATATTTTTTAAAAATATCATATTAATAAGTATTTTGCCTAAAAAAATATTCAAAATTTAAAGCACGAACATTATCAATTTTATTCAATGAAACTCCAATGATGATTTTCTACTTTAATGCATAAAAAGGACAATGAAGGTGAAATTATTTTGTGGAAAAATGAATGACCAATAACTCAAAAACAAAAAATAATTTTAATTTTTTCTTTTAAAAAAAATCCATAATGAAATTGAGCGAATATCAAAACTTATTGACCTGTCTATTGACAAGTAGTCATTTCTCCATCCCTCTGATTGAGTCAAACCCCCTTTTCATTTCCATATAATAATAATTAAATAAATATTCCCTCCGTCCCACATAATTTGTCTTTATTTTCTATTTTCTCGTCCATTTCACATAATTTATTATTTTTTTTGAAAAATATTATACATTTTAATCATATTTTGAATACTCTCTTCGTCCCATAACTACATATCCGTTTTTTTTTGCACAAAATTTTAGAATATTAGTATTATATTGAGATATAATAAGAATAAAATATAAATGACTAAAATAATCTTATTAGTATTGTGTTATATAAATGTAATGAAAAAAAAATAGATACTTTTTGTTATGGAACATACTAAAATGAAAAAATAGATAATTTGTTAGGGGACGGACAGTGTATCATAATTTATAATTTTCTTAATCTTAATTAAACTACTTATTTATCTTAATTTTATTCTATAATTATTTTTATTACTAACTATACCTAAACTCTCGTATCTACAATAATATGCCCAAAATATGCGGGACGGGGAGAGTATTTATTTATTTATATATTCACTCCGTCCCATAACAAACTATTTTTTTTTTCATTTTAATTCGTTCCATAATAAAGTATCAATTTTTTTTTAGTAAATGTAGTATCCAACTAACATTATAAATACCATTACAATTTATAATATATTATACAAATGTTATTATATTTATATCACACAATACTAATAAAATTATTTTAAGGGAGTATTTAAAAAAAAGAAAAAAAAAAAAAACCCAAGAAGACGACACACCTATCATTAGCACATGATTACATTACACGAAGGTGGGCCCCACCTCTGACGTGCGTTCCCATTGATCGAGGTTGTCTTGTCTGAATCCCCTCCCAATCTGGGCCCCACCTCTTCTCTTCTTTGATAAGCGTACAGCTACCCCTCATTTACTCACCCTTCATCTCCACCGTCCATCTTCCCCCGCCCGATCTGGACCGTCCATTTCAACAGCCTGACCACCAATCCGCGTTGTCTTTGACCACCTTTAGCTGACGAGCAGTAATTGCCGTCCGGGACTCCACTCCTACTCGCTGCACAGCGCGTGCCGCCCACCTTCCTGGGTATATATGCATAACTCAGGGTACACGCGCGATGCGGCGCGTTTGGGAAAAACGGTGCGCGAAGAATCTGTGAGTGAGTTCTCGTTATTCGGGTAAATGGGTGTTTGTTTTTGTGTTCCGGATCCTCCGGTGGCGCTGACATTAGGTGGGTGCCAAAAATTAAAAAACGTCCAAACATGGCTTTGGTGACCTAAAGATACTTCTTAGGGGACCGTTTGGGTAATTCGTGGTTTATTTAAGAAAAGCCTTTAAATATTGGCATTTATGGCGGTGACGTTGAGTTGCAAAATTTACGCACGGCCAAACAACCTAAACGTTCGGGTTAGGGACCGTTTGTTTGGTTTCTCTAATTTTGATTCTATATCAAAATTATCAAATTTGATAATATTCAAAAAAATTTACTCTCCGTCCCGGTGCAAGGATGTTGTTTACTTTTTGCACGTAGATTTTTGAATATTAGTATTATAATGAGTTATAGTGAAAAAGACGAAAATACCCATATTAGTATTGTGTATATAAAAGTAATGACATTTGTGTAATATAGTGTAAATTAGAATGATATTTATTATGTTAGGTAGGTAGTACAATTACTAAATTAGAAAATAGTAACCTTGTTTTGAGACGAACGAAAATAGAAAAATGACAACCTTTCAATGGGATGGAGGGAGTATTAAATTTTAATTTCATTCAAACTAAAAATAATCAATTTTTGTTCTACCATAGCTTACATGGACTGAACAAAGTCATGTTACATTGAACGGTGTTTATTATTTTATTTTGAACATGACCATGTTCATACCTTTGTTTATATTCTGAACACGATGTGCTCATATTTTGAACACAACTATGTTAATTATTTTTTTTTATATTTTTATATAATTATAAAAAAATATTTTTGTTAGAATAATATATTAAATAATTTGAAGAAAAATAAAAAGGTAAAAAAGACAATAAGTATGACCTAGAAAATGGTCATGCAAAGAATAAGACCGTGAATATAGGAATTAACATAATTATGTTTAGAAACGGGCGTGAATACGATCATGTTCAAACAATAGCCGTAAATAGGTGCATAAACACGGGTATATTCATAATAGGGTAATGAGCACGGCCGTATTGATTATTTGTGAAGCTCAATTATTTTTATGATAAGTCATTCTATACAGTTGTGTTCAGTCCATATCAATTATCATAAGACTAAAATTAATTAATTAATTTTAATTTGAATAAATAAAAGTTGATAAAAACTTTCAAATTAGATCAAAATTGATAATTGTAAATATTATGTTGTTCTACAAGTAAACAGATATTTAAAATTATTTTAATTGTCATGATACACTATTTGAATTCGTTAATAATATATATAGTTTTAAATGGAAACAAGAAAAAAAAAATGCGTATATGTATTTGATTTGTTTGTTTACTTGTGATTTGAAATTAATTTGAAATGTGATATTAATTGTATTTATTTTTAAAAAAATAATATTTTTTGATATGATATTTTGTAAAAAAAATAATATATTTTTTATTAAAAAGTATACATTAAATAATTTTAATTTTAATTTAAAATACTAAAAAAAAACAAACCCAATATTTTTTATAATTCATCACATTTATACATTCAACATTAAAATTTATAAGCATAATTTTTATTTATTTATTTTTATAATTCATCACATTAATACATAAACATTAAAGATATATAATATACAAGTATGTAGGGTTTATTTGTTTAGTGTTTATATAGGGTTTATTTGTTTATGTTTTGACTTAGAAGATTTTATTTTATTTTATTTTTATGTAAGGGATAGATAGCTGTCGTTAATATATCATGTTGAATATTCACTTTTGTAAAAAGATAAAATGTATATATAGAAAATCATTGAAAAATTTTTTTGGACAAATAAATCGGTAGTTATATATGATATATATATATTTGAAATTATATTAAATTACGAACATCACTTAATTTGAACCTACTGTTCTTGATTCAATTTTAATCTTAGTATTTAGTAATGCTTTTAGGTCTTTATATTAGTTTAAAGCCACAGTTATTATTTTTAGGTGAGATCAATATTATCATGTGACATTTACTTATAATATTATTATTACAATTATTGATGTGCATTGTCGAATTTCTTCATCAATAATGTGAATAGTCATTTTGATGATTAAAATTGATGTGAATTGTAATAAATATTGAGTTTGTTCACTTTATATTTTTGTGTTAAATATGAAAAATAAAGTTGATAATATAAAAATAAATAAATAAATAATATTTTGTATTGATTTTTTTTGAGTAGATAAAATATATTATATATATTATGTTAATATGTGTATATTATATTTTTGTAATATTGATAAAAAATCATACCACCTAAGAAAAAAAAAAGAGAGAGAGAGAATAAACCCATTGAATAAAAAAAAAGAATTACTGTTGTTAGCTGCTGGATTTTAAAATTCAATATCATACTGACATCACATAGTGTGTTAAGAAATAACACATGATATTACAACATATAACACATCATTTATATTAATATAATACAAATACAATATATGAACTAACAATATATATATATATAATATAGCATCATACACATCACATTGCTTTTAGCATATTAACATATTTTTATATATCATATATTGCAATTATGAACAGATAATATATATTTTTATTACACACATCAATCATGTCATGTGATGATAATCATCCCCCAAATAAGAAAGAAGATATCCCCGGGGTTTGATTGTTTCGTGTTTTGATTTGAAATAACTTTATATATATATATATGAAATATAGAGAATTATATAAGAATTATAAAAATAATGGATGCGTGCAATATATTAATTTTTTTTTTAAAATGAGTTGCGCATTTTTGTTTGTAAGAACACACCAATGTACACAAATACTTCTAAAATTTATCACCCTTGTTCTAGCTCGACTCGGCTTGGGTCATCTCATACTCGAAGTATTACAGAATCCAAAACTTCGAGGTTTGCTAGTTATAATAATAGAATAATTTTCATTAAAATTACGAAATTAATTTTCTAATAGATATAATTATGAGATAGATCTGGATAAATACTTTCATAATTTTGAGTTGTGCTATTTAATTTAATATACTGAATTCATATACTCTTTCCGTCTTGCTCTAATGCATATATCTTTTCAATTTTGTATCTTCCGCGCTAATATATATATTTTTAGTAATTATAGAACTCTTTTTTCTTTTTTTTTCTACAAACATCTATATTTTACTATCACATAATTACTTTTAAAACAAAAGTTAAAGACAAAATTATCTTTATATTATTTTTAATTATTCACTACAACTAAAATATTATTATTTATTAAACACCGCATTAAAAGTAAATGTACATCTTAACTCGGGGTGTGTTTGTTCGGGGGGTTTGGATTTTAAGTTGGAAATTAAACAGTAAAAAATTTGAATTGAAATAGTTGTATGATGTGATATAAATAAGTGTTAGATTTTGAATATAAAATTAATTTTTAGTATAATATAAAAAATAAAAAAAATATATGTATTTGATTTGATATTTTTTAGAGAAAAAAATTCGATGAATAGTTAAAATATTTGAAAATCTTCTAAACAAACATACCCTAAAAGTGAAATGCAACAAACTTCTAAATTTAAAAAGTTACAATATTAAAATAGGTAATTATAATTATGCATGCTAAATATGGAGTTAATATAATTGTTCAATATATATAATAAAATTTTCATAAACTATTATTCATTAATTTGATGTATTATTTCATTGAATATGCCGTCTATAGATGCATGATGTATTGGTTTCATAATGCTTGCTAAATAATAATTTATATAAAAATGTTCATTTATTAGTCTGTTAGCTGGCCATAATTAATTGATATGATAACTCTAAATTAAATACTCATTTCGTTCCAAAACTATAGTTTGACCCGTGTTCACCACGAGATTTAATGAATATTGATATTATATTGGTAGTGAGTAAAAAGTACAGGTAAACGATTTCTTTGCTCTTGTGAGTGTATTAGTGTAAAAAGTAGTGGCAATTTGTATAATAATAATGAAAAAGTGAGGACAGTTTTCCAATGATATGGTTATTTATGAAAATGAGACTATTCTTTTGGGACGAACAAAAATAGTAAACAAGACTATTGTATTGGGACGAAGAGAGTATTAGAGATGATGAAATTCAATCAACTAAGGTTTTATTTTTATTTATTTATTTATTTATTTTTTCGAATCGGTAGCTGAGTAAACTAGCTCTTGCTCATCTTACTGGAGTGAATAAAATATTCAATTCGAATCAAATTAAACATTTTGAAATTTAAAATATGGTTTGGATTTGAAATATATTAATATATATTATATTGAAAATACATGTATACATTATTTTTATTTGTGATTTTTTGTATGTAATAAGTTTGTTCATTTTTAATTTTTGGATGAATTTATTTTTTATATTAGATATAAAAAATTAAAAAATAATAATATTTTAGATTGAATTGTTGATTTTTATGAATACGTAGAGTATATATTATAGATTATGTTAATGCATGTATATTTATTGTATTTACGAGGAATCATTTCACTTGAAAATACTAAATGAACAAATCAAATATTTATATGTAAATATTTAAATATTAGATAATCTTATTATGCGTTTGTTTATTTATTTATTTATTGGGTATTATTTTTTGAAAATATGTACATATGGTATGCTCGATAATTTTTTAGCCTTTGCTAATATGTATGTGTATTTTAATTTAAGTATAAAAAACACAAATAAATAAATTTAATTGTATCTGTGTAATAATAGTTTTTTAAAAAAAAATTATAGTGATATACCATATAATAGTTTGATAACATAAATACATACAGCTAATAAATAAATAAATAAATTTGAATACAGCTAATAAATAAATAAATTTGATCATGCAATTTGGCTGAGTAATGTAATTTTTAATTAATTAGAGTAAAGTATATATTGTTGAAGAATATAATTATTGTTTTATTATTAATGGATACTTAAAAAAAAACAAAGGAATAAAAATGTATAAATTGTTTTATTTATTTATTGAAATCATTTTTGTTAAATTATAGTATGAACAAAACATTCTATTAGTCCAAAACTGATATTTAAATAGCCTTTTTTTGAATAAATAAGTAATAAGTAATTGATCATTTTTTTATTTTATAATTTTTTTTGTTAAAATTAAAGTAATAGTTTGCTTAAAAAATTATTAAATATAGAATTGATAAATTATTTATTTATTTATTTATTTTAAAAATTATTTAAAATATTTTTATCTTCTTTTTATTCGTATAAAAGTTGCATAATTAAGTACGAGGTTATAACAAAAAAAACAGCGTTTAACAAATATGTATATTGTGTTTATAACATAAAAGGATTTCACCTTATAAATAAAATACTACCTCCGTCCCATAACATGAAG
This sequence comes from Andrographis paniculata, assembly GCF_009805555.1. NCBI lineage: Eukaryota > Viridiplantae > Streptophyta > Magnoliopsida > Lamiales > Acanthaceae > Andrographis > Andrographis paniculata. The sequence goes on along the minus strand of NW_026137580.1, from coordinate 1,391,814 downwards.
TTGTTTACTTTTTTCACGTAATTTTTTTTAATATTATTATTATATTGGTTTGTAGTGAAACAAACAAAAATAATCCTATTTATATTGTATAATGTAAAAGTAATGATATTTGTATAATGAGAAGGGATCGCGTGCTGATTGTTTAAAATCAATGCATGCTGAGCATGTAAAAATAAGTATACATAATTATATTAATTATATAGCCTTAATAAGATAAATTAAAATAGGGTGTGTTTGTTTGGGGGATTGGATTGGATTTACACTATTCATCCAATTTTTTTCCCTCAAAAAATCAAATCAAACACTTATTTTTTATTTTTTATTTTTTATATTATACTAAAAATCAATTTTACATTCAAAACATCACATCAACACCTATTTATATCACGGCTAGTCTTGCTGCGGCAACAGCTTGAGCTCCTACTCTCACTGCAGATCATACAACTATTCAAATTCAAAAATTTTATTATTTAAATTCCAACTCAAAATCCAAACCCCCAAACAAACACACCCAACTGTCATTATTTTTATATTATACAATACTAGTAAAGTTAATTTAATTTTTTTATATTTATTTCTATTTTATTTCAATTTAATACTAATATTTCAAAAATTTCGTATAGAAAATAAATAGATATATAGATATAGGAGTGGGATTAAAATTCATATATCTTTTTATATATACGGATGAGATAAGCGAGGTGCCACGTATTCGCACAGGAAGGAAATAAGGAAGGAAGTAAGGGCGGGGTCCTCAGCCGTAGGATCAAATATATATTGACGATGATGAAATTGATGATGATCGGGTCACCTAAACCTAAACCTAAAGCACCCTACCCACCCCCCACCCCCACCCCACCCAACACGCAACGTTGCTTATCTCTTCTCCTCTCCCTATCCTCCTATAAATGCGCAGGTTTGGCGTTAGGTTTTGGCATTCAACCTCCATACCTTCTTCCTTTCTTCCTTCTCTGCCCTCTTTCTTTTGCCTTTCTTCTTTCTGTAATCTGTAGATCCATCCATCCATCCATCCATCAATTAATTCTTAATTAGTTTGTAATTGGCGAGGTGGAGATGGAGATGGAGATGGAGATGGAGGGTTTGCGGGGGATGTTGGCTGGCTCGACGCAATCACAATCACAATCACAATCACAATCGCCATCACAATCGCAATCGAAATTGCAATTTGCAATTGGAATTGCAATCACAATCGCAGAGTCGACGAAATGCTTGTGAATGTGTCTGTGTCAGGACTGTGAGGGCTTCGGACCAGGCTTCATTCCTCCCAAACCCATCTCCGCTACGTTACGTGCTTCCTTCGATTTGATTTGAGTTTCATATATTATGCTCCAATTAATTTAATATTATTGCTCTGTGGTTTCAGAAATTCATGCTTAATTACCTTTTTTCCTTTTCTATGTTTTTGGTGAAAAGTGTTTCTGTGTTTTTTTATGTTTTTGAAATCTGGGGAGTGAGTTTGGATTGTGAAGTTGAGGAAGAAGAAGAAGAAGATGATTATATAGGGTAGTGTGTTGAGTGTTTGGTTGTTTTTTGAAACATGGAATTCTGTGGTGTAGACTATGCTAGGGTTTCATTAGCCAAACATACAAACAAACAAACAAACAAACATCCCCTTAGCAATTGGTTTTGTTTTCTCTGCTAGCCCCCATTTGACTTTCTTTCATGATTTTCTTTCTTCACTTTCATCCTCAAATTATTAAGCTATCATTGTGTTTTTTCTTCTCTCTCTCTCTCTCTCTCTCTCTCTCTCTCTTAAGACAGTGACACCCAGAAAACAAGGATGTGTATAGTCAGCAAATCAAAAGCTGCAAATCTACAGATCTTGAGAAACGAGAGAGAGAGAGAGAGAGAATCATATCTGGGGTTTTGAATCTGATTAAATTCCAAGAAGAAGAAGCAAAGCTCTCTATTATTTTACAATTATTTGTTCATTTCTTTTGATGATGAGATCTGATCCATATATACAACATACATAATCTTTCCTTCAATTATTTTTGTTTTATCTTTTTGGCACTTACGGTTTCCTCTCTCTCTCTCTCTATCTCTTTGAGTTTGCTTTCTCTCTCTCTAACACACACACACACACACAGAGGTTTGTAGAATACCAGTTGTTATTTCACAGTATTTTATTCAGTAAAAGTAACAACAACAGGAGGAAGACGATGAAGCTACCTTCCTTCTAGGGTTTTCCCCCATTCAAAATAACTGCAATTTTCTCACTCGCCATCAATATAATTAACAAATGTGTATGAACACAACACACATTTTTATTGTATAACAAATTCAATTGTGATACCATTTTATTTTATTTTTAATTTTTTTTGAATATATACTAGTCTCTTATATATCATCATCTTCTTGCATGTTCCTGGATCTGTTCCCACACACATTTTTATGTGTTTGCAGGTTTCTTCTTTAATTTTTGAAACAATAAATAAATTAATTATTATTATATTGATGGTGGTTTTGGTTAAGGCAATAAATGAATCACAGAGAGAGATTCCCTTAGGAAATATATATGGTTGAATGAATACTGCCAAGAACAAAATATGACACAGTTTTTATCAATACTTTTTTTCAATACTTTCAAAATTAAATACATAAGAAAAATACATGAATAAAATTGGTCTATAAGTTTATTTTTTATGACTATATTATATGTGTGTAAAATAGTCCATCTTTTTTTTAAAAAAAAATTAAAAAAAAGTGTTGAATTAAGGATGATAATTAAATATTAATTTTTTTTTTTACTTTTTCAAATGTAATTACAATGTAAGTTTAAGTAAGAATAAATTTGACAGAAGGAGGAGTAATATATTATGTCCATTCTAATATTCTTCACTAAAATTAACATCTTAAGCACAACCCAAATAGATTATTCATGAAAAAAAAATAAAAATTGTTGTGCTTGCTTGTGGTAAATTTTTCTTATATCAAATCAATTTTTTTATATTTTATATTAAAATATTATATTTATCTATTTGTATCACATTAAATAGCTAGTCCTAAGGCACAGACTCACTGCTATAATTGAATTAGTTTTGAACTAAAATTTTGAAAATTCTTAAAATTAAATTTAACTAAACTTTTTTTTTTTTTTTTTTTTTTTTTAGAAAGGAAAAATCTCAATCTAATTTTCTTAAACGTATTTTAATATGGGAAAACCATATTTATTCTTTTGTGTTTGATTTTGTATATTGTATTTTCATTTCTTTCTATTTAAACTCTAGTTGGATGTAGTTAACAACATTTTATGCTAATAGTACATTTTCATATAAAATTACGAGTTTTGCGTTATAATAATACTAAGATTCATAGAGAATTGAGTCGAAATGTTTCTACTTTTAATGATCATAAAAAATTAAAATGTACGAATGTTCAAATTATTTGAGTATGTATAAGTGGTTCGTCGTTATCTAGTAGATTCCGCTAGTTGTGGTTATACCGATCCTTCTTTATTACATAAGTTCTAACGGTTTAGCTCAATTTTAAAATTTAGGCACACAACTACCTTGTAACTAATTCTTGGACGTAACTAATTTAATTTTCGACTATCAAAACTACCACGTTGTCTTTAAAGCATTGGTTGAAATGTTGGAGTGATTGATGCCCCGGCGAACTTCTAGTTTCAATGGTATATATATCACCGAACTCGACCAACTTCTTTTATTGATAAGTTGTTAATAAGTACTTACATAATTGATCGCTATTTTTTGAGATATTAAGTGATAAGTTGTAAATTTTTATTTATTTATTTTTAAATTGATGTATACATTTGTTCTAGAAATAATACATATTTCTTCTCGGTTCCACGTTGCATGTTCGGGTTAAGTATAATTTGTAGATAATTAAGAATGTATCAGTGAAAATAATTATTTTATAATATAAATAATTATAGATTTAATTATAATTTAAAAGAAAAATAAATTATAAAATTTAAAATAAGATTAAAGTGTATAATCACTTTTAAAAAAAAAAAGAAAAAAAAAGTGAGATAGTAAGTCAGACTGTGAGAGTACTATTTTTTTTGTAAGGGATATATTAAATTTAAATTCATTATTTAATTGGAAAATTTATTTTACGTAGTTCATTATATATATATATATTATGAATGAAAAATAATCTATTAATTCAAAGTGATATATGTAGAAAGAGTAGTAATAGTAAAATACTGCAAATGGCATATATAATTAATTATTATATGGTTTATAGAATTAGGGCGTGTTTGTTTGTGATATTAACTAAAATAAATACAATTTATTCCATTTAATTTTTAGTAAAAATACTTTATTTTTTTTCATTAAATATCATATCAAAATACTATTTAAATAAAAAAAAACAAATGACCCTTCATTTCAAATTAATTTAAAAATAAAAATAAAATAATTATATACAATCACAAACTAAATTGTATTTAGATATGTTGTGGAAGTGTATTGAAATATATTAAAAATGGTAAAAAGTTGAAAACAAAATAAAATTCAAATATATATTTTTATGTGCTGGATAATTTGATTCCTTACAATAATCTCCCAATGGCAATATGTAAGAAAAAAAATAAAAATCTCCATTTATTAAAATTAGTCAATTTGGGTCCAGCATGGAGATTAAGAAAAATAAATATTTTTTAAAAAAATTGATAAAAAAAAATAAAAAAAATAGTTATGATACTTTTGGAAATTTAGTTATAAATTAAAATAAATTAAGAGAGAACATATGTGTTTGTTTTGTGAGATATTTGAAGGAATGTTTTATAGGTGAAGTATAAAAAATTATGTAGGTAATATAAAAACAATAAAACTGTGTAATATTCTCTCTATCCCATATCTATATAACTATTTATTTTTAACACAAAATTTTAAAAATATTAGTACTATATTGAAATATATTATAAATAAAGGTAAAAAAAACTAAATTAACTTTATTAATATTGTATGATATATAGGTAATGATATTTGTGTAATATATTGTAAATGGAAAATATATTTATAATATTAGGTAAATAGTACAATTATTAAAAAAAATTGATACTTTGTCATGAGACAAACCAAAATAGAAAAATAGATATATTGTTAAGGGACGGAGATAGTATATTAATTTTTTGGAAAAATCTGTCGGAAAACAAATCAAAGAGAACACATTTGTGTTATTTGTTGTAAATAAATATTGAATAAAAGATATTAATTAAATATTAATTAATAAAAAAGAGTGAGAATAAATTTAAGGGTGTGTTTGTTTGGGGGATTGGATTTAAATCCACTATTCATCCTTTTTTTTTTTCCCTCAAAAAATATCAAATCATACACCTATTTTTTATTTTTTTATATTATACTAAATATCAATTTTACATTCAAAATATCACATCAACACCTATTTATATTACATCATACAACTATTCAAATTCAAAATTTTTATTATTTAAATCTCAGCTCAAAATCCAAATCCTACTGACAAACACAGAATACATATTTTACTAGTTGTGACCTATTTGTATATACATATAATTCAATATAATAATAATAATAATAATAATAATAATAATAAGTTGCAAAGGTCAGTTAAGGCAACTGTACGATGGTGAAGACAAAACACAAGGAAAGAAAGTGTGGCAGTAGTGAAGACTATTAAATTAATTAATTAATTCATATAATGAATTAAATTAAACAGAAAGGCATATTTGGGAGGGTGGATCTATTTAATGCAATACAACATACAAAGATTCCTTAATTCCACCCACAATTAATTCAATTCACTTTGCTACTTATCTTTTAAAATTTAAAAAAAAAAAAGAATTAATTATTCTATTCTTTTTCTTTGAAATACATTGTATTCTACACATATGTCTAATATATATTTATCTGTATGTTCGTCTTTAGGAGTAATATTTACTCTTTGTGTCATTGTATTTAAAATTAAAAATATTTTTATATTTGAATAATTTTTTATACAACTGTCATTTTATTAGCATTATAATATATTAATGAAAATATTTTTACAATTTTTTTTTAATTTATACTATAGATATAATAATTAATATTCAAATATCAACAAACATATTAAATGAAACCTTTATATAAAAAAAATTATATTCAAGTAAATAATGATTTGTTTGCCCATGATTCATGTTTCATTAATTTTATCATTTCATGTGTTTGCAAATTCGTTTATTATCTAGTAAATGTAATTTCTGCGTATATAATAAAATATTCTTATATTTTTCTAAAATTGCCGATATAATATCATTGTTATTGATGCAATTTTTTAACAATAAAAAGTAAAATTCGAAAATAAAGAAATATCTTCGAATTTGATAGATGAGTGCCTGAGATTAGAAATCTCTAGACACTGTAGAATACATAAAATAAAATAAGAAAAATAAAATAAAAGACCTGAAAATAAAGTGGTGATCCCCAAATTTGACTTTGTTTTGTTAAAGTTGATTGAAGATGCCTTTTTTCGAACAGCACCGGATCCTTAAATAATCCTGTTGAAGAAACGGTTCGAACCGCTGTTAACCGCCCCAAAAGCTCTCTTCTATTGACACGTGTGTCAACCGTCCTACCACGTCCGACCTTCAAAAACCGTTCGTCAGTTGCAACTTCCTCCAACCGTTCGCCAGTTGCAACTTCTTCCAACCGCCCCAGAACTGCTCTCTCACCCGACCTGCACAAGCTACTTCACTGCCCGACCTTATCCTGCCTTATCTCCACACCAGACCTTACCATACCCGACTTTCGAATTCGGCCTGTTTGCACCCGACCTTTAAGCTTGGCCCGACCAGGTCCGACCTCATTGTCCGACCTTATCGCACCCGACCTTACTTGGTCCGAACTCCGCAACAACCGACTGTGGTCCCGACCACAGAGCAACCAATTGTGGTCTCGACCACGGACCAACCGACCTCGGTCCCGACTGCCGACCAACCACCTGTGGTCCCGACCACAGAGCAACCGACTGTGGTCCCGACCACGGACCAACCGACCTCGGTCCTGACTGCAGACCAACTAACTGTGGCCCCAACCACAGAGCAACCGACTGTGGTCCCGACCACAGAGCAACCGACCGGATCTATTTGTCTTATCTCCTTAGATGGACAGACTGTCCTCTTGACAGACCGTCTGTCCATACTTCTTCCTTGCACGACCTTCCTCTTGACAGACCTCCCCGTCTGTCCGACTTCTTTTTTCCGACTTCTGGGCCGTTTGGCTTATATCCAGACCCATCCGGAATCCTACTGCCATTATTTATTATTATTATTATTATTATTTGTGCTCAACAATGAGCCTCCTCCTCAAGACTCTTAAACGTCACTTTCAGTGATGTTTTAGGAGTTTGCAGGTCAGCATTTGAGGCTACGTCAGCCTCAGATCCGACCTCCATCTTCCGAGGCTACGTAGGACCCGACCTCCATTTATCGCGGACTGGTGGTGGTCTGCACGTTGATCGATCTTGCACTAACATTGCTTCAGCATCTCCCCCTTGACGGAGGTCGTGATCATTTTCTCTAAAAAGGAATTCTAACATCCCTGCCTTGGATGTGAGACTTGTCAGATCTTCCACATCGTGAGCAGTGAGTGCCTCTCTCAACCGATCATGCATATTGCAGACCACTAAATTGGTCAACTCTTTTTCATTGATTACTGTAGGACATCGTCCTTTCATCAACTATATCCTTTCGATGAACTGTGAAGCTGACTATTCCGGACATTGTTTCATTTCCAACAAATCGGAAAGAGAAACGGCTGGTAAAGGGTTGAAAAATCTAGCATGGAACGCCATCTCTAAACCTTCCCAAGTTTGTATTTGCCCATGTGGCATATTAACAAACCATGAAAAAGCTGTCCTGGTAAGAGACAAGCTAAATAGTTGCAGTTTATAAAAAGGGTTATTACCGACTTCTTCTAATTGTGATGTGAACCGACCCACATGCTCTATAGTGGAGGATCCGTCTTCTCCTGAAAAAACATGAAAGTCTGGCGGTCGATAATTCCTTGGGAGAGGATAATCGTTGATGATTCTCTCTGGAAATGGTCTCTGATAAACCGGCCTGTTCATCGTTTGCGGATTCATTCCGAAATGCACCCGTAAAACTTGAGCGATGTCCTTCGGATCTATCCTTGGTGGAACCGGATCGAACACCGGAATGGGATGAATAGTCTGTTCCCCAAACCTCTCTTCTCTAAGGATGGTTGGCTCGGCTGGGAGGGGATTGTGAGTCTGTTCTCCCAATCTTTCTTCTCTGGTGACGGTTGGCTCGGCTGGGAGGGGATTGTGAGCTTGTCCTCCCAATCTTTCTTCCCTGGTGAAGGTTGGCTCGGTTGGGATGGGATTATAAGTCTGTCCCCCCAACCTCTCATTCGGCTAGGTATTATCAACCCTCGGTCCCAAAGGAACATTATCTAGGAAAGTTAGAGGAGTGTTCCCCATATCTGTTCGGTTGAAAGTTGTGACGCTTAGAAATGTATTGTCAACGTATGTTGGCCCTGCAAACATTGATCCTGGAAAAGTCGCCTGAAAACGAGAATGTGGCATGGCTGGAGGCATGTTTGAATGCAGGGTGAATCTGGAGAACGCCTGATCCAACATGTTCTGCATTAGATTTTGGTGTTCACGCAACATGATGTTCTGTTGCTCGCGCAACATATTCTGCATAGCCAAAGTTTGCTGATTGTTCAATTGTTGAACGTAAGACAACCAATCGGTAGGTGGTTGGGGAATCTCCCCTGGATTTGGCATGACTGGTGGTGAAATATTTTCTCCCACCGGTGCTGATGATGATTGAGGTTGTGTGCCTACCATATTGATTTTTCTAATGATTCGGCCAGAGCTTAATCGTATGAAACTCTCCGTTGACGTAGGATCAACAATTTTGTCTCCCCACTATGGTAACCAAATTGTTGATGCAATTTTTCAACAATAAAAAGTAAAATTCGAAAATAGAGAAATATCTTCGAATTTGATAGATCAGTGCCTGAGATTAGGGATCTCTAAACACTGTAGAATACATAAAATAAAATAGGAAAAATAAAATAAAAGACTTGAAAATAAAGTGGTGATCTCCAAATCTGACTTTGCTTTGTTGAAGTTGATTAAAGATGCTTTTTTTCGAACAGCACCGGATCCTTAAATAACCCTGTTGAAGAAACGGTTCGAACGGCTATCTGGTCGGTTACCATAGCCGCTGTTAACTGCCCCCAAAGTTCTCTTCTATTGACACGTGTGTCAACCGTCCTACCACATCCGACCTTCAAAAACCGTTCGCCAGTTGCAACTTCCTCCAACCGTTCGCCAGTTGCAACTTCCTCCAACCGCCCCAGAACTGCTCTCTCACCCGACCTGCACATGCTACTTCACTGCCCGACCTCATTACGCTCGACATTATCCTGCCTCATCTCCACACCAGACCTTACCATACCCGACTTTCGAATTCGGCCTGTTTGCGCCCGACCTTTAAGCTTGGCCCGACCAAGTCCGACCTTATCGCACCCCTTACTTGGTCCGAACTCCGCAACAACCGACTGTGGTCCCGACCACAGAGCAATCGACTGTGGTCCCGACCACGGACCAACCGACCTCAGTCCCGACTGCAGACCAACCACCTGTGGTCCTGACCACAGAGCAACCGACTGTGGTCCCGACCACGAACCAACCGACCTCGGTCCTGACTGCAGACCAACCAACTGTAGTCCCGACCACAGAGCAACCGACTGTCGTCCCGACCACAGAGCAACCGACCGGCTCTATTTGTCTTATCTCCTTAGATGGACAGACTGTCCTCTTGACAGACCGTCTGTCCATACTTCTTCCTTGCACGACCTTCCTCTTGACAGACCTCCCCGTCTGTCCGACATTTTTTTCCCGACTTCTCGGCGGTTTGGCTTATATCCAAACTCATCCAGAATCCTACTGCCATTTTTTATTATTATTATTATTTTTTGTGCTAAACAATTGTTATGATTTATTTATTCATTTATTAGGTGTTATTTTATTAATGTGAGAGTTGTATATATTTTCATGTAATAGTGTTAAGTGGCTAAACTGTGATGAGTAATCACATTTCTTAGGTCTATTTAAAGGCATTGGTAAATTGAATTAAAAAAAAAAAATGACTATACTCTCTCTTTCAGCTTAATCTCACGGATCTCTCTCTAAAATAAATACACCTTTACATATATTTATACACCTATAAATATATATATACTACATATTGCATATACTTTATCTATATATTGTTATATATTTATAATACGTTATCAGCACGAGACTTTGCCGAGGAAGTGCATATAAAGATAGCGTATTTTTTTGTTGTTGTATTTTAGGTTACTCGAAAGGTTACGGAGTTTCTGGTAAGTTTATTCATTTTCTTTTAACCATGTCTAATATAGTAAAATTTGAATTTCTCCCACTGGCAATTACCGGAAATAATTATATGCCGTGGGCAATGGACGTCAAGATGCACTTGGAATTCATGGGGCTTTCGAAAACAATAATTAGTAAAAATGAATGCACAAATCAAGAACGTGCAAAGGCAATGATTTTCTTGCGTCATCATATGAACGAAAACCTGAAAATAGAATATTTAATGGTGAAAGATCCATTTGAATTATGGAAAAATTTGAAAAATCGGTTTGGACACTTGAAATATGTCATATTGCCAAAAGAAAAACACGCAAGGCAACACTTGCGTTTGCAAGATTTTAAAACAGTTTCCGATTATAATTTCATGATGTTCAAAATCACGTCCCAATTAAGATTTTGTAGAGAAAATATTTTCGATAGGGATATGTTGGAAAAAACGTTTACTACGTTTCATGTATCTAATATAGTTTTACAGTAACAATATCGAGAAAGAGGTTTTAATAAATATTGTGATCTTATTATTTGTCTACTTGTTGCTGAACATAATAACGAATTATTATTAAAAAATCACGAATCGAGACCAACTGATGCAAGTCCATTCCCTGAAGTGAATGCGACTCAGTGTTTGAATAATGTGCCTAGATTCTACCGCAGACGAGGTCGCGAACAATGCAGTGGACGTGGATTTAGTCGTGGGTGTAGAATGAGTCATGGACGCGGAGCCGACCGTGGACGTGGTCGTGGCAGGTTTGTTTCGCATTACTACCGTCAGGGATATTTTTATGAACAGGAATCAAATAGGCCTCTGAAGCGGTCTCAGAATTATGTTGGTCAGAGTTCAAAGAAAAACAAGGATAAGTGTTATCGTTGCGGAATGACAGGACATTGGTTCAAATTGTCATTCCAATTCTTATTTCGTTGAGTAGTACCAAAATTCTCTGAAACAGAAAAACAAAGAAACTGAAGATGTTGAAGCACCGGAAAATGCCAATCCCTCATAAATTAATTTCTCGGAGAACATTGTCAGTGGTAGTGGGGGTGATAAATGTAATGATAATACGCAATTAGATGTACCTGATTTTCTAGTACATCCTGAAGGTGAATACTATAAAAATCCCGAAAGTGCGATATAATAGTACACATATAGATATGTGTATATATTTTTGTAACACATGTAGTTTTTGCTCCCTATATTTTGTAATGATATAACAACTATGTATTTTCTCCAAATTTCTAATATATTTATTCTTATATTTCTCCCAGAAGAAGAAATATGAATCCTAAGCACGCTATAATAAATAATATGGAAGACAATTCATGTCTCATTGATAGTGCATCAACGCACACCATTTTGAAATATAAGAAATATTTCATCAACTTGAAGTTGGAAAAAATTGAGATGAATACTATAAGTGGTTATGCGAAATTAATTGAAGGCTTTGGAAAAGCGATAATATTTCTCTCCGAATGAGTAAAACTTGATATCCAAAATGCACTATATTCTAATTAATCTCAAAGAAATTTGTTGAGTTTTAATGATATTCGCTAAATGGATATCATATTGAGACATCAAGTGAAACAAATAATGAATTTTTGTTGATTACAAAATTCATTGATGGACATAAATATATATATTAGAGAAATTGTCTTCATTGTCTTCCAGATTTTATTGCACAAAGATTAATGTGGTTGAAACATATGACTTATTTATTCATTTATTAGGTGTCATTTTATTAATGTGAGAGTTGTATATATTTTCATGTAATAATATCAAGTGGCTAAAATGTGATGAGTAATCACATTTCTTTACTTATTTAAAGGCATTGGTAAATTAAATTAAAAAGTAAAATAAAATAAAAAGACTATACTCTCTCCTTTTAAATTCACTCTCACGGATCTCTCTCTTTCTCTCTCTCAAATAAATAGACACCTTTACATATATTTATACACTTATAAATATATATATACTATATATTGCATATACTTTATATATATTGTTATATATTTATAACAATTATCTTATTTTCCACTTTATTAATTGTATTTTTAAGGGCATTTACTCCATACATAAAAAATAAACAAACAAGAGTTTCTTTTCAAATGGAGTGGTTTATTTAATTGTTTGGGCTTTCAAGATGGATTGGGCTTTTAAGATATTGGGCTTTTAAGATATTGGGCTTTTAAAATATTGGGCTTTTAAGATATTGGGCTTTAATTAAATGGGCCTAAAACTTTTAACCTACAAATCCAATTCAAACTTTCAAGAAACACTATTTTCCCAATCCACTATTTAGGGCTTGTATGGTTGGCATTTAAATTTTGATTTATTTACTATCGATCTTCATGATCAATATGTTTTATTTTGATGTTTAGTTTTTATAATCACATCATCCCTATTTTTTCAATATAATTATTTCTACTAGAAAAATAATTGATGCTTAACTCGGTGAGAAAAAAAAAATTGAATATCAATACTAGTAAATAAAATATCTAAATACGGTTTAATCATCGTGTATGAACAAAACATTATGGGGTGAGAGAGGCTCGAACTCTCGACCTCAGGATAACTCTATAGCTATGAGACCTACGCGCTAGCCAACTGCGCCACCACCCCAGTTATGCCATTTAAAATTTAATGTAATTTAAGTAATTTAGATTTGAAATTCTTTTAATTTATACAGTTGGGATGAATTTTAAATTTTGAATGATTTATGTAATAATTGGTCTCAATTAATGATATGAAAATAAAATCTTGATCTAATATGTTTGATATAAACACATATATTTTTAATAAAATTAATATTCCTTCCGTCCCAACAACAATAATTTTATTTCCATAAATAATTATATTATTATAAAACTACTCTTACTTTTTTATTATTATTACACAATTGCCACTACTTTTTACACTAATACACTCACAAGGGCAAAAAAGTCTTTTACCCGTACTTTTTATCTACTACCAATATAATATCAATATTTCTTAAATCTCGTGTCAAACACAACCCAAACTATAATTATGGGACGAAGGAGTATTAATTAATGGTGGAAGCATGAATAGTTAGTTATTACAAATAGAAGGTTAATAAATTACTTTTGTCTTTAAGAGTAAAAAATATTTTTCCATCATGGATCAATAAAATATCAAAAATTTTATGACCAACTTACCTAGAAAGTATCAAATTAATTTATCAAAATTTTGTATATATTGATATTTTTAATAAAATATGATTGTTGTACCGAAAATTTATGTACAATATGGATATATATTTTGATTATTTTGTATAATTTTCACTATACATAAATATTTCAGTATATTACAAATCTTTCCCCACGTTGCGTATGGAAACAATATGCCAAAAAAATATAACATACTAAAAAAATTCGCTACAGTCTTGATTTGAAATTCAACATACTGAAAAGCATGATATGCTGAACTTCAATGTATTGAAGTTTTGATACGATATTGAATTTTGAATACTAAAAATTTTGGTACGACATTAAGTAAGGAGTATAAATTTTCATATATGATACTTTCATTTTTTTTCTTCTCTAATAATATTTTCTTCTCTAAAAAATTAGATATATATATATATATTTTTTTTTCTTTCAACGATTTTACTATTGTCTTGTTCTCTAATGGTTTTCGGTTGTTGTGTTACTTTGAGGTGCCATAGGCCATTCTATAAAAAGAGGACTTCTTGATTCGACTTTTGTTTTCCTCTTTTATTTGTATTTCAATTTATTTATTATAGATCTTCAGTGATTATGTAACCGGTGATAATTAATTTTAGAATTTTTAATGAACTGATCAACATGTTTTATTTTAATATTTAGATTTTATCATTCATCATCCCTATTTTTTCAATATACAATATAATTATTTCTGCTAGAGAAATAAATAATTGATGGTCGTTCATAGACTGTTAACTCGTTTGATTAATGATAATTTATATTTATACTTCCATGATCAACTTTATATTCTTCTTGTGTCATTCTTGATATTGTATGTCTATACAAGTAAATAAAATATTTTTATACAGTTTTACCTTTGTGGATGACCATTTTTGTGATGAAAATTGAATTGCAAGTGAAGGAAGAAATAAAGAGCAAATAAAAAAACACTATGGTGGAGAGCTTGCAAAGCCCAAAAATAATGGAGGAAAAAAATAAACAATTTTTAGACATTAGAGCTCAAATTAAATTTTGCTGTTATATAATTAATAATATATGTATTATTAAATGATCCCAACTCTATTTAATTCTCATTCGTTTAATTTTAAAACTTTTCATTTGAAAAGAGATTAAATAAAATAAAAATTCAATGGGGTGAGAGAGGCTCGAACTCTCGACCTCAGGATAACTCAACGAATTCAGCTATGAGACCTACGCGCTAGCCAACTGCGCCACCACCCCAGTTGTTGTTATGTGTTAATTATAAAAGTACTTAAACGTTAATTATAATATTTCTTAAAATAATAATTAATTAAATAATACTGTTATTAATTTATATATAACTCATTCATTATTAATTAATTATAGTCGCATTGTTCTAATACAGAGGCAACTTGGGACCTCTGGTCCAGAGTGAGGTGAGCAGGGAATTCTACATCAAACTTGAGCCTGAGGTCCCCTCTTTTCTTCTTCTGATTCGCAACGGGCATGCCCTGCCCGGCGATGCTGGTTTCGTATCCGGGACATATAATGACGTCATCGAGGGTCAGGTCGGTGTGGCCCCCGCCCAGCAATGGCACCGACATGGCGCACCCCAGTAGCGCGTCCAGGAGCGGGACCTCCACTCCCAGCTCCAGGTCGTCCCCTCGACGCTTGTACAGCGGGTGCGGCCTCTCCTGGACCTCGAACACCACGTCCGCCGGAAGATTCCCCGGCCGCTCGCCCCCCTTCCCTTCGAACACGATTCTCGTCCCCTTCCGCCACCCCCCCTCCACTTTTATCGTCAGAACCTCCTCCTCTTGAATCATCAATCTACATCATAAATAATTAATTACATTTTATTTATTTGATTATTTATTTTATTTTGTTTTGTTACCCGTTGGTTGACAGGGCGTCCCTGGTGATGTTGATCTTCTTCACGCATCCGAAGCAGAGCTCCTCCAGGCTGCAGTCGAGCTTCTTCTCGACCGGCGGCGGCTTGCGCCGCGTGCCGGATTGGGAGAAGAATATCGGCATCGTCATCACCGGGCTCGCCATTTTCGGCGTGGTCGAACCGGCTGAGCCATGATCGTGATCGACGGTGGGGCTGTTGGCTTTTCGGCTCGATCCGGTCGCCAACGCGCCGCCGCTGATCCGGCTCGTGGTCCGCGCCACCAGGGTGGGGCTTGAAATGTGGAGCTCCTCGCCGTCGTCGATTGGCGGCGGATTGGGAGTTGTTTTGTTGAAATAATTTTTGGATTGATTAAGGTGGTTGGCCGCCGGGAGTGGTGTGATCTGGCTGGTTGTCCGTACGAGGAGCGTAGGGCTGGAAATGGTGAAGTCGTCGCCGGCGCCGGCGGCGGGGGAGTTTCTGGATGGATTGTTGTTGCGGGGGGTGATGGGGGCGGCGTTGGTGTTGGTGCTGACGGTGCGGGAGAGGAGCTTTGGTCCCGAAATGCTGAACTTATCGTGGTCCTTTGGGGAGGCCGGGTGCCCGTCGGAGTGCCATTTCTGGAGGAGGGATTTGTAGGTTTTGCAGATGTCTTTTACATAAACGGTTTTCTGTCTGGACAGTTTTGTGTTTGAGGATTTTCCAAGATCTCCCATGAGAGAGACACAGAGAGAGAAATTGGTAAGAGATTTTTGGAGAGGGAGGGGTTGGAATGCTTGTGTCTGAGTCTGATATTGAAGAATGGAGTTCGAAGTTCTTGGAAGCTCCCGGGAGTAAAGCGCCGGACAAATTTGGACGGCTAATTTGCTGTAGGGATCAGAAGATCAACGGATGAGATTATTCTGGTGTTGTGTTGGTGCCCGTAGAATGCGCGTTGGTAATTACGTGAAGAGAAAGCGGATATATAGGGTGGTTTTATTTTCGGCTTTTTGGTAGGTTGTGAGAAAAACATTTCTGGCCGTCAATTCTATGGTTTCTTTTGTGTATTTGACTTACACTTTTTATTTAAATATTATTTTGATGATATATTCTTAAAAAATATATATATGTTTTTATTTAAAATTATGGAAATTATGTAATAAAATTTTTGGTTTGAATTACAAATTTTAAAAAATAATATAGAAAAAAAATTACGAAATAACTCCAAATGGTGATAAGTTGGAAGAAAAATAATTAGGTAGTATGGGCCTGGCCCAGAAACGCATCTCAATATAAGTATGATACAGGCCCGTCCTGGGTATTTAATTTCGTTTGATTATATTTAAATTTTTAAATTTTAAATATATTTTGATATCTTATTTTATTAAAAAAAAAAAGTATGTTTTTATTTATAATAGAATCAAACCAACTCAAAAAATATTTAACAATAACTAATTTTTTTTTCACTTTTCTATAAAATAATTACACAAAGTCCTGTTTGTTATTTTTTCCTAGAACCCATCAAAATTCGAAAACAATTAGGATGTGTTTGTTTGGGGGATTTTCCCCCAAATACATTATTCATCCAATTTTTTTATTCCAAAAATATAAAATCAAACACCTACTTTTTATTTTTTTATATTATAAAAAAATTAATTTTACATTCAAAACATCACATCAACGCCTATTTATATAACATCGTACAACTATTCAAACATAAGATTTTACTATCCAAATCCCAACTCAAAATCCAAACTCCCAAACAAACATAACCTTAGTAAATATGGTTTGTGTTTACTTTATATTTTGAAATAAATATATATTTTTTATATTATGTGTGAAAATATATTATGTTAGTATATATGTATATGATCAAAAATCATTTATGGTTTCATTCAAACCAAACCTTTTTTTATTTTTTTTTTTTGCAAAAAAATTATCAAAAATAATATCACCCAAAAAAACTTATCGTTAACGGATCAGGCTGACGTAATTATTATGGACGCTCATCTAGTAGCTGAGTCGGACCAAACACAACCGTGTTTAAATTTACAACACATCTACCAGCTTGACCGAATTGAACATGGGCATGTCACAGTACACATGCTCGTGTTTACTCTCAAAACACACTTGTAGTGAACGTGTTTGAAACATAGGCATGATAAATGACACACGTCCATGTTCAGCCTCACTATACACCTGAGTTTAAATACGGAGGTGTATAAATGAAACACAATAATGTTGTATCTTAAAACAACTTGGATTGATTTAAAGTGTTAAAAACAAACACGGCCGTGTTTAACCTCGTTATTAAGAAAAGTCCTAGCCAACATGTCCCCCATTTCAAACCTATTCTTGCTGACATTCTTTCATTTTCTGTTCATTTCAGTCTTGCATCTTCAGCATTCCAACCGTACATTCCACCTATTATATTTTATATTTTATATTTTTTGGAGTAAAAAATATTGTTGGGGACTTTCGTTTTCGAATATATGATTAATAACTGTGTGTAAGTATATAAAAAAAAAAAAAAAAAAAAAAAAAACAAAAAGAGAATTACACCAATTAACACTTGCAGCTAGAGCTGATAAAAATTGATAAGACGACAATCTGACACGAAATAATTGATTTTGAGTTAAAGATTTCAATCCGATTATATACAACACGAACCCGACACAATAAACGAGTCAATTAGGGTTAAGACTCTCAACTCGAACATGATATGATAACTCGATTATAATATATTAATATTGATTAATATATTTATTATATATATAAAATAATCATAATTTAATAATTTTTTTATAAATTAATTTAAACTGAGTTAAATTTTAAATAATTCGACTCAAACCGATAAAAACTAAACAAAAAATAATTTTATTTGGATCAAGAAGTTTGACTTAATTATGTATACGAATTAACACGAGTCAACCCGAACCCGATACGATAATAAACGATCAACACGAACCCGACATAATTCAATCCGTTTAAAGTATTCAACGGTACAAAAATTCGATATGAATCGACCAATTGCCAGCATTAGGGCCCGACAGTCCCAACGCCGTTACTGGATAATTAATATGAATCCATCCATTCCACCTGCCTGCCTTGTCCGAATCTTCTTCCACAACCATACCAGCAGCCGGCGCTTCTGACTTTCCCAAGACACCATTTATTCATTCATCCATTCTTACGTGCTGCATCTCCATCCCTGATCCCTTCCCTTCGAAATTCGAATTTTCCTCCCTCTTTCCTACCTCAACCGTCGCTTTCCCTATGAATTTTCTACCTCAGCCTCAGACGTATAGCTAATTAATTCACCCCTCCGATCGATGGTTGTCCGATCCCAAACCCCCCAATTCGCACCATGAATCCGAATTTCTCGATTCTCCCAATTTTAATCTTTCTCCTTCAGACAATCACTCCCGCCGCCGCATCCTCGGAGGAATGTCCCCTGAATTTCGACTACGTCTCGACAGTTCCATGGAACGCTTCGGACTGCAGAAATTCCCAAAACGCCACCCAAACGCGGTGCTGCCAAACCCTGCTCTCTCTCTACGGCATCTCTCTCTCTTACCACCTCAAAAAAACCTCCGATTTCCATCTCCTCGATTTGCCCACTTCCATTTCTTGCCTCGACAGCTTCCAGTCCAACCTCGACTCCCTCGCCCTCCCCTCCAATCTAACTTCCCTCTGCTTAAACCCTGCCCAATTCGTGACATCCCCAGACACCTGCGCCTCGATTCGGACATCCCAGGATTGGGTCAAGAAGCTCGGTCCATCCACCGCCGTCGACTCTTCTTGCAAGCCGGACCTCACTGTTCCGACATCCTGCGACGCCTGCGTCGCCGCCGGATTCGCTGTCCAGAAACAATTGGTTGGTATTGATGGCAACCAGTCTCATTCCCTTAACTGCTTTTACTTTACTGTTCTATATGCTGCTGGGATTGTGAATCAATTTGGTCCTGAAAGTAATGGCGCTCTTACATGTATATTTGGTCTTCCCGTCATTGCTCCTGCTCGAAATGGAGCTTCCAAGAATCGGCATTTAGCCCTTGTTTTAGGTTTGATCGCCGCCGGCGTGGCTATTGTTTCGATATTTAGTTTGTTAGGATTGTATTTATGGCGGTGTAAGAAATGTGGTAGGGGTAGGAGATGGGGTGGTTTGGAGGAAGGCCGGCGATCGGAGTCGAGGCTAAGGAGGCGGCCGAGCACGGTTTCGATATGGTATAAGTTTGAAGAGCTTGAGAAGGCGACCGAACGATTTTCGGATGCGAATTTCATCGGGAGGGGAGGATTCGGGCTCGTTTATAAGGGCGTATTGAGCGACGGCACTGTCGTCGCCGTCAAGAAGATAATAGAGTCGGACATCGAGGGAAATGCCGAGTTTTGTAATGAAGTGGAGATCATTAGTAATTTGAAGCATCGCAATCTCGTCCCGCTCCGAGGTTGTTGTGTGACAACGGGGAACGACGAGAGCAATCGGTACCTTGTGTACGATTACATGCCGAACGGAAACCTCGACCGACATTTATTCCCGGGTAGCGACGGAAGGCATTCGACTTTAACGTGGCCGCAGAGGAAGAGTATAATCGTGGATGTGGCGAAGGGATTGGCATATCTACATTACGGAGTGAAGCCGGCGATTTATCACCGCGACATTAAGGCGACGAATATCCTTTTAGACGCGGAAATGAGGGCGAGGGTTGCGGATTTCGGGTTGGCGAAGCAAAGTCGGGAAGGGCAATCGCATCTCACGACTCGGGTTGCTGGGACGCACGGGTATTTGGCGCCGGAGTACGCTCTATACGGGCAATTGACGGAGAAGAGCGACGTCTATAGTTTTGGCGTCGTAGTGTTGGAGACGTTGTGCGGGAGGAAGGCGCTCGACCTCTCGTCGGGATCTCCGAACGAGTTCTTGATCACGGATTGGGCGTGGTCGCTCGTGAGGGCCGGGAAAGCGGAGAAGGCGTTGGATGCCTCGATTTTGGACGGTGGAGATTCGCCGAAAGGGGTGATGGAGAGGTTCTTGTTAGTCGGGATTTTGTGCGCGCACGTCATGGTGGCGTTACGGCCGACGATCGTCGATGCCTTGAAGATGTTGGAGGGGGATATCGAGGTGCCCGTCATCCCGGATAGGCCGACACCGTTAGGCCACCCGTCGTTTTTCAGGGGGGATCGTAACACGTTTAGCATTTCGCCGGCGTTGAGCGCGCTCCAGTTGAATGTCGGAGACATGCTCAGGTGAGGACAATGCCGGGTTCAAAATTCTTGTTGTGTCGTATGTATATAAGCTGTTTGTTTGAACACGGCCGTGATTTTGCATCAGTAGAGCAGAACTCCCAGGTGTGTGTGATTCTTGCGATGTCCGAGTTAAGGATGTTGTTTTAGGACATTGGTTGGGGAGAGTTAGGACTTAGGATTGGATTTTGTTATTGAACATCTCTTGTGTTTTTTTTTTTTTTGCATGTCTTCACAGAATGTGAGAACATAGGAAAAAAAAAAAAAAAAAAGTGAGAACATTTTGTGTGTGTATTTAGTCAATAAATTATGTACCTGAGCAGGTGATCTCAGGTGTCGGAGATTTGAACCCATTACTTTGATGGTCATAAATCCAATTTTACATCACTAAGCCATTCTTTACGGGATTAATGTACTTTTGTATTTTGATTGTTCTTATATATGGGCTTACATCAAAGTGTACTTCTACAATCCTATTTTCTTGAGGTTGTTTGATTTTTCATTTTTTTAAATCACAATAATTTATTATTATGTATTGTAATACTTTATATTGATATTACTAAAAAAAATATTAATCCAACAAATTGAAGCAAAACTTTAACAAATTATACGAAACACGAACCGATTGTGGATTAATTGGAAGATGTTCTTGTATGTTTGCATTTCATTTCTCTACTTATATTAGACCAACTAAGTTAAGATTACATAGCGACTGAATTGCTATGAGCAATTGTGCTGACCAATAAATTCTGCCATGTGTTTTTAAAATTTTATTTGTTACTTATACGTCTCATATAATTTGTCTATTTTTTTTTTAAATTTCAGTTTATTCCATATAATTAATTTTTAATTTTAATTAAACTATCTAGTCATATTTAATTTTAATTTATAATTATTTTTATTATATCATAATTATTTTTATTAATACGCTTATTAATTACTTAGTAATTACATTATATTTAAAACACTGTACTCAGCTAAAATAGACAAATTAATTGAAACATAAAAAATACTATTCTACCGCTACTAAATAAAATTTTAATAAAAATGTGACATCATTTTATTGGCACGTACAAAAGAGCCTAGAGGAAGGCATGTTTCTTCTCCGTAGGAGAAATTTAGGTTTGAATTTGGATTGGATTTGAATTTTAGGTTGAATTTAAAATTTTATGTTTCTTTTGATTTATAGATTTGATTTAAGTTTGGAGGTTTTTATTTGTATTGATTTGATAGATAAAAAAATAATGATATAAAATGTGTATTAAATTAAATTTATGAAAATAATAATAATATAATTTGAATATTAATTTGTATTAATTATAAATAAATATCTATATTTTTTTATTTAATTATATTATATAAAATTTTATTATCTACAAAATAACACATTATATTGTATATATTTTATTCAATCACTATTACTAAAAAAAATTAAAATTATTTATATTATAATAAATTGTATAATTCCTAAAATTTTAGAAAAAAAGAAAAAAGAAAAAGAAAAAAGGTCAAACCTGAGGTGACCTACCCCATAGCTGCAGACGTTGTCTGTTTCATAAGAGTAAAAAATCTCAAATGTTGCTTGAAGAACCGACTACCGCTCCTTCTCCGTTCTGTGTTCTGAAATAGAATTTCAAAATACTACATTAAAAATAATTAAGATACACGTACGCGAAAAAGTTCAAATGTAAAAATCGTTGACAAAAAGTTAGTCAAGTTATTTTAAAATTTGTTCGTGGTTATGAACAAGTTGATCAAAAAAGACAGAATGGGCAGTCTAGTGATAATGTCTTAAACAAGACATACGAAATATATTATGTCGATCGTCGTAAATCTTTCTCATATGCGCATGCATGACATGTGTTGAAACATAAACCACAATAACATACGATATTGTGCTACAAATATTGTTGGTGGAGCATCTCATTATAGTAGTTGTGGTTCAAAGAGAACCAAAATCAACGAATCTGGTGGATATTCATCAGGTTCAAATTCTCCAACACTACAAAATGACACGTTTGATGAATCATAGCTTATTCGTCCACCTGGTGTCAAAGCTTGCAAAAATAAGGGAACACGAGTGCAAAGACAAGACTCGGATTCTCGTTTTTTGAGAATTTTGAAGATATGAAATTTCAAAATGCAAATGTTATAAAATATTTGAGTCGCATTGCTGATATGAGAAAAAAAAAATGAAGAAGAAGATTGATCTTATTCAAGCAAAAAAGTTTGAAATATTTATTTTTTTATTTTTGCAAGAAGTGAAAATTTTGATGCGAACGAGAAAAAATTGAAGACCAAATTATTCAATGAATTATTTAATTAATCGTTTAGATTATTTATGTTGTTATGCTTATTGCTTTTAATATTTTATTTCTAATTTATTATGTTATGTTTGTCGATTTTAATATTGCATTATCAATATTATTATGTTTGTTGTGTTTGATATCCGATATTGTAATTTATATTATTTTTAATTTTTTTTTCTAAAATTCATTTACATATTTAGTGATTATATCTATTTTAATTATTTGTGTAATTTATTAAAATTATAAGATAATTACAAAATTAAATTATTATTAATTGATTATATTTAATTAAAAATTTTATTAAAAATATCAATATTCATTTAATATTTATTTATTATAATAAATTAATTATATATATATATATTCAATATTGGTATTATTTTATAAAAAATAAATTTTTATATATTATAAATATAATTTAAATAAAATACATAAAAAATAATAAAAACATACTAATTTTTTGCCATACGTCCCAATTTTAATTGAGATACTGGACAACATCAACTTTGTTTCAAAATTGTTGCGGTGCTCTTTGCTTGTATTTCTACCTATTTTTTTTCAATTTTCTTTAATAAAAAAAGTGACGTGGAGTTTTTCTATAGTGAAGAAACCCTTGATGTGGATACTTTAATTTATTAAGCTTTGTCTTTGACAACAACACACATTGTATTTTGAATGAACTTTGTTTGAAAATTGTTTTGTAAGTAAATTTTTTTTTTCGCTAAAATGGTCTTTCAATGCCAAATTTGCCATATTGGTCCGTCGTTGCTGATATAGCGCTGATGCAGCTGATATATAATCGTCATGTCAACGACATATCAGATGACCATTTTTGCCAAAAAATTTTACTTGTGGGACTATTTTCAGATATGGTTCATTTAAAATTATAAAATGATAAAAGAAGTTAGATATGAGATTAAAAAAATAGTTTACTAAGAAA
The DNA here is from genome assembly GCF_009805555.1 of Andrographis paniculata. Taxonomy (NCBI): domain Eukaryota; kingdom Viridiplantae; phylum Streptophyta; class Magnoliopsida; order Lamiales; family Acanthaceae; genus Andrographis; species Andrographis paniculata. The sequence continues at coordinate 1,367,921 of NW_026137580.1, read as the reverse complement.
TTTTGCAAAATAACAATATATAAAAATTTTCACATTTCGTTGATGTGGCATATATGTGGCAATAACGTGTTAGCTACATTAGCAACGACAGGCCAGTGTGGCGAGCTTAACACCGGAGAACTATTTTCAGATATAGTTCGTTTAAAATTCTAAAATGATAAAAGAGATCACATATCACACTAAAAAAAACAACTTACCCAATTTTAAATAACTAAATAGTAATTAGTACCAACATAACAATATATGTAATGTAAAATAACCCGTATCGCTAATAATAAGTACATCCAAATATGATCAAAATACTTACAAGAAGGATGCCAAGTGCATCGAAATCAAATCCGTTAATTAAAGACTACAAATATAGTCCAGGACGACTTGGTAGTGTAAGTACACTCGTGACTGTGAGGTCATAAATTTAAATTTTCGACGTCTCTAAATCTTGTCCATCACACATGGTTCAATACCATATTGACAACACAGTGTATTAACAGACAATATATGATATTACTACAACGTAATTTGAAAAATCATCTAGATAACCATTCTCCTCGTTGAAATTCTTAGCCAATATATATATATATATATATATATATATCAATTACCCCTAAAAGTAGGGGTTGTGAGGGTAACATGTTGGCTGTCTTTACAGTGTTCACATGTTTTTTGGGTTTAAATTATTTGAGTTTTAAATAATAAAAACGTTAAATTTAAATAATTATTTAATTTGGCATTGATATTGATTTAATATTTCAAATATATATTAATTTATAATATGATATATAAAAAATAAAATAAATATTTGATCAATACTCTCTTCGTCCCAGAAAATATGGGTCTATTACTGTAGAGACGAAAATTTAGGTAAAATATAATTAGTAAGTGATTAAAAAGTGTATTAGTAAAAATAATTATTGTATAATAAAAATAATTATAGATTAAGATTAAGATAAATAAATAGTTTAATTAAGATTAAAAATATTATAAAATATAAAATTTCAAATGGGATTAAAATGTATAATCATATTTCCGAAAAAGGAAAAGACAAATTCGTAGGACGGACGAAAATAAAAAATAGGGGGATGGAGAGAGTACTATTTTCAGAGGTAAAAATTATTGATTAGTAAAAAAAATTCAAACAAAAAAAAAAAAACTTTAAACCGATCGTGATCAAAAATACCGATCATGGCTTTATATAACTATCATACCGGGGTTAGTTGAGTGAATTGGCCCACAACTTACTACAATCTTTGAATAAATAGATTGTTTGCTGGTCAATTGCAGTCAAGTGGGTTCAACAAGATTTTTAACAATATTAAAAATATAAATTTTTTATAATTAATATAAAAAATAGTTATACAATAGATTTAAATAATAAATATTTAATATAAATTGATTTAAAATTTTAAATATCATCTATCGATATTTTTTTTTAAAAAATTTATAAATAAAAAATATTTAAACAACAAATAAGAACTATTCTTATAAATTTTTTAATAAATTACAAGAAAAAACTGAAAAGACAATAACAGATAATAAAAAGTGAATAAAAACAAACGAATTTTTTTTCTTAAAAAAAAACAAAAAACAAAGAACGCGACAACATTGATAGACAAAAACATAATGCAGCATAACGACATAAATAATATTGGTTAATGGGGTTAATATAATATAATTTTTTTAATAAATTAATTATTTGATTTAATTTAATATAAAATATTTTAAAATTATAAAAAATATAATACTCCCTCCGTCCCGCAACAAGGGTGACGATTGTTTTTTGCACGTAGATTTTTGAATATTAGTATTATATTGAATTGTAGTAAAAAGACAAAAATACCCATATTAGTATAGTGTAATATAAAAGTAATGACATTTGTGTAATATATTGTAAGTTGAAAGGGTATTTATTATGCGAAATAGGTAGTACAATTACTAAATTAGGAAATGGTAATCTTGTTTTGGAATAGACGAAAATGGAAAATAGTAACTTTTCAATGGAACGGAGGAAATATTTTTTTCATCCAATATGTATATATTAGTTTATTTTTTCATTTAACTTTTTAAATATTAGAATTTTATATGTCTAAAATTTTAAAAAATAAATGTATGAATAGTCAAATTTAACTATAAAAAATAAATTAATTAACAATGATAATAATATTTTTGTAAGAATACGCTAACCCGTCACATACTACAGGCTAATCCATTTCCAACTCCCAGTGTAGTTCTTTTGGTTAGATGCACAATTTAAAAAATTAAAATCCAATCATCTTTAGAAGTGGGACGGGTGGACCAACTCGACATAATCAATTCATTTTTACAGTTCTACAACTAGATAAAACTACTCCCTCTGTCCACCGCCTATCTATTCGCCTATCTATTCGTTTACTTTTTGCACGCAGATTTTAGTATATTAGTATTATATTGATATGTGATACAATTGATATACATAAAGATTATTATACCCCTTAACATTTATGATATTAAGTGGTGTTATTTGATGGTATTTGTGTAATATTATATAAAGAGTGATGTAATTTTATATTTCAGTGGAAGATACATTTATTAAAAAATAAATAAATACATTTGCAAGTACATACTAAAATAACAAAATGAATAAATTAGAGGTGGACAAAGTGAGTATATATTTGACAATATCGTCTATCCCATTCCCACCCCAAACTCTATCTTCCTATATCCCCTTGACACCTTGAATGTATGGAATAAGGGGATACGATTTTTTTGGACAAAAGATTTGTCGCAAACTTTTAGCTGTCCAAAATATCAAAAATAAGTTCTCAGTCAACACTACATAGAGTATCAATAATCTTTAGGGTAAACTGTTTTTTTTTAGTCTCGTAACTGGACTTCCTTATCATTTTAGTCTCGTAGGTAAAGCATGTCGCAAACTAGTCCCATAAGTGAAAAATTTTCTCCGTTTTAGTCCTCCGGCGCCGGAGACGCCCGCGTGGCTCGCCGGAGGTGACGTGTCCGCCAGGTGTCTCGCCATATCTGTGTCACCTGGAAGACACGTTGATTTATTTATTTATTTCATTTTTTTTAATTTTTTTAATTGAACCAAATAAAAAAAATAAAAAAATGCAAATAAAATTTAAAATAAATTAAAAAAAAATTAAAAAAATGAAATAAAAATATAAAATCCACGTGTCAGCCACGTATTGCTGACCTGGCGGGACACTTGGCGGACACGTCACCTCCGGCGAGCCACGCGGGCGTCTCCGGCGCCTGAGGACTAAAACAGGGAAAAAATTTCACTTATGGGACTAGTTTGCGACAGGCTCCACTTACGGGACTAAAATGATAAGGGGGTCGATTACGGGACTAAAAAAACAATTTAACCTAATTATTATTATTATTATTATTATTATTATTATTATTATTATTATTATTTACAAATGCATACAAATTAGATTACAAATATAAAATATAATTATGGTTGAATATTAAATAGTGATTCATTTAGCACCACCATTAGCTTGCATTCATTTTACAAAAGTAGCACATATAAAGGTAGTCCAAAAATTTCATTCAAATGTTCATTCAAATACACACATATATATATCATTAGAATATTGCCAAAAGTACATTATTGAATGTTGAAATCGACAAAATATTGTACGCATTTTAATCAAAAGTAATCTCAAGAGTTGTTGATGTAACCTCGATGGTCGGAGAATCAAAGGTAAGAGGAGACGATGTTGTAATATCCACAGTTGAAGAATCAAAGATAAAGTGGAGCTGATATAATCTCGATATATTGATTGAAATCGAATGAAGGATATAGAAACCGGCGATATAATTTCAATAGTTTCAATTTCTCCTTAGGAATTTTCAGAGTTAGTTAGGACAACCTTCCCCAACTTTGGCTTTAATCCTTTGTGAATAATATTTTCCGGCGAGCAAAAGCTCGCCCAAAGAATTAATTTCTGGCTAATTTTGCTAATGTGATTGGGGCAATTTTTCTTTTCTTCAACAATTATGTGTATCATTTGATCTCCTTCCTCACCTCCACTCGTGTGTTTGTTTGATATTTGAATTTTGAGGTTGAGATTTGAATATTAAAAAATTTGAATTGAAATAATTGTATTATGTGATAAAAAGAGACGCTGATGTGATATTTTGAATGTAAAATTGACTTTTTTAGTATAATATAAAAATTTAAAAATAAATATTTGATTTGATATATTTTTAAAAAACAAAATGATAGAATAATAAAATAGTACATCAAATCTCCAACACTAAGAACGACTAAAATAGTAAATCTAATTAAATTATTTTTTTGTCAAAGTAAAACAAAATAATGAATAGTAAGATGAAGTAAATCGAATCTAGACATCTTTTTTCTTTTAGCTACTTTATTTGTTTATTTACCGTACAACTATTTGAGCATAATATACTATTATTTCTTATAATATATTCAATCAAACAAAAAGCAAACATAAAAAATTATATTAAATTATATATATATATATCAAAAATCAATATTAGTTTCAATCAAATTTATTTTTTAGTCTCGTTTAAAAATAATTATCAAAATTAATTTCATAAAAAAAATAATAATAAATAACCATTTTTTATCTCCTCTTTAAAATTTCAATAAAATAAACCGACAACAAAAGAATAAACAAAGTGGAAAATAAAAAAGTTTGTTGACTTAGTATTTTTGATAGCATATTTTTCATAAATATTATTAAAAAAATAATACACATATTAAAAAAAAAATTAATATATTTTATTTACTTACAAAAAATAAATACAAAATATTATTTTTATATTACCAATATAAGTTTTTATACCTAATATAAAAAACACATCCATCCAAAAATATAAATTAACAAACCCTGAAAAAGAAAAAAATTAAAATAAAAAGTTACACCTATACATGTCAAATATGTATACATTTATATATGTTATCCCAAAATTATTGTATTTTACTATAAAAAAATGTTTTAATTCTTTTACAATATAGAAATTAATGTTAATTTTTAATAAATAAATTATTATTGTTTTTCTTCTTAAATAAAAAATACTAAATTACATTTTTCTATAAAAATTCATTTATAATTTCCTTTTTTTATTCTAAAAATCCATAAAACTAAAATTGCAAAAAATAATCTTCCATAAAAATAATTGATTTTTTAAATCTAAAGATCCTATTGCAATTTTCCATTCAATCAATTTTTCAAAAAAAAAAATTAAATTAAATCTTTTCAAAATTTAGATTACTCAATTTTCAATTTATAGTAATTTTCTATATAAAAAATATATATAATTCTCAAATTACTTATTTTCCACTAAAAAAAAAGCTAATTTTCTCTAAAACTTAAAAATTCTAAATTAATGTAATTTTACATAAATATTCAGAGTTTCCAAAATCATTTTTTATTTTTTTAATTCAAAAAATCTCCAAAAAAATATGATGTTAGGAAATGAGAATAATAGAATCAACATCTTATCTCATATATATTAGATATTACATTAAATTAAATTAAATTAATGCATTATATATATATAAAGGATATAAGATAAGCATATTTTTATCACTAACATTGACTAAAAAAAAATAGTATATTTGTAATGGAATTCCGTCACTAAAGATCACGTAGCTAACATAATTCCATCATTAATTCCGTCTCTAATATCATTAGTAACGGAAAAAGTGAATTTAAAGACGAAAAAAATCTCGTTACATAAATGATATTTTCTTGTAGTGCGTTATAATTATAAACTAAAAAAAATTGAAAAAAAAAAAAGACTCAATGACACAATGCCAATATATTTTGTTATTGTATGTTTAAAACAAAATAATTATTTTACTAAATAGAATTTTCTTTTCTTTTTTTATTTTTTTCAATCAGTGACATGTTTTTATTATATCAATATTAGTCTATCTCCTATTAATCTCTCTCTATCCCTCATGATATGGCATATTCTAATCACAATCGATATGTCATCCCATCTAAAGCAACCCAACATGATGCTTCCCAACAAACAAACCCTTTTTTGTTTCACCATCTACAAACCTTTATATTTTCACTATATATATATATATATATATATAGTTTATGGCGTGAGAATTGACGGCCGTTACTTTTCGATCACTATATAAGAAGTTAACTATCGTTCTATCTCTCTTAAACGTTCACAATGAGCCATAGTTCTTCTTCTATCAATGGCTTCATCAGCTTTCTTACACGGGAGTTCGACAACCTCAATCACCTCCTCCTCTCCCGTGACTTTATTATGTCCGCTACTTTCCTTCGACACATTCTCTCAGTCTTGCGATCCTCTCATTCCCAATTGACATCTTTGGTCCAAAAGTCGCACTTGCCCGTTGGAGGAAAATGGCTCGACGACTACATGGATGAAACCTCGAGGCTTTGGGAAGTTTGCCTTGCTTTGAAATCGGGGGCAGCTAGTATAGAGAATCTCTATTCTTCTGCCTTTAATGTTGCTTCTTTGCTTGATGATCATCATGCTTTAAATCAACAACTTTCCCGCCAGGTAAGAATTTTAGGTTATGTTTATATCGATACTTTTCATAGTCTTAATACTATTTGGCAATAGTATCTTTTTATATAACAAAAAAATTATCATATCAAATAAAATTTTTATTGTTTTTAAATTTATTTAAAACTTCAAAATTTAAAAAATCTCTTTATAGACAGAGCTTTAATTTGAAATGATTATTGAAAAATACACTATCATATACTATTTACTTATACACTGTTAACATATTCAACAACAATAATTTTTTTTAAAAAAAAATATCATATCAAACACTCGATTTTTTACTGTTTTCAAATTTTTTTAAAACTTCAAAATTTAAAAAATCCTCTTATAAATGACCCGTAATATGAAATGATTGTCGAATAATAACTATCATACTATTTACTTCTAGATAGTTTTCACATTTTATTCTATCTAACATCTTGTTTGTCGTATCTGCTATGCTAATTCTTTTACAAATTTGTTGTGAATATGAACCTAATAGTCGAACCATTCTAGGTCATTCGAGGGATCAATGCTTGCCAAAGGGAAATTCGAGCATTAGAATATGCGAACAAAGACATAGCAATGGAAAAAGCTCAAACATTGTCGCTTAATTCTCAACACAATTTTTCAATGGAATCATCAAAGAAGAACAAACACAATGGCATATGCGGTGTCCTCTACACAATGAGAAGCGCGAACACGTTACTCCTAATGATTTTACTCGGTGGCCTCGTGCACTATTCGCCACAATTGAGCTATTTCTCCCAAGAAAACTCCATTGGAGACTTGCCATTCGGATCCACTCTTACAACATCGATGGGTAATTTACGCGAGAGAATGGCAAACATAATGAGCCATTGGGAGCGCCAACCAACTTGTGCAATTCTTCTATACGAATTGCACGATACCAAATGTACAATGGATGAGATGAAAATTGAGATCGAGGGCACCATGCATTACAAGGGAGTGATCGATGTAAGGGAAAAAGTTGGAAAGTTGAAGAGTAGCTTAGGAGCATTGCAATGTGGGGTCGAAGGTATAGTTGGAGAAATCGATGATTTCTTTGACGAGATGGTCGAAGGGAGGAAGATGCTTTTAGACATGTGTTCTCATAAGTAGAGACACAAAGTGATCGAGAAAAGAATTAATGACATGTGAAGCCCAAGAAATTAAAGTATATGATTATTTTAGCGACATGTTTTTATATGTTACGTCCTCTTAAACTTGAGTAACTATTCAAATTTAAAATTTGAGTTCATATTTTATCTGAATAGATCGCTCGATTTTTATTATATTGCATTCTTTGTATGCGATAATTCACTATAGATGATGGTTTTTTTTTTTTTTTTTATCGAATAATATAGCTATAGTAAAAATATCATCTAGGCAAACACCCTAGTATGTACAATATTTTTCTTAAATATTGTTAAATTATATTTTTAACTTTTACTAAAAGCATATATTAAAGTCTTAAAGTTGCAATTAAGTCATAATATATGTAAGTATTCTTGGAGAAGAAAACGTGGTATAAAATCTTGAAGAAAAAGGAACTTCGATTCTTTCTTTCTGAATAAAGAAAAAAAGAAAGAAATATTACAAAATTAAAGTAAGAAGACATACATGCATTTATATATATGTTAGGACAATGATATCCTATCTTCTAAACAAAGCAAAAAAAATTAATTGATTCTTCTATCATGTTTCACCCGTTCAATATATATATATATATATAGCCGAACCAAATATATTTTTTTTATAAAAAAATATTTTTGTTTTTTTAGCGAAAACGTAATTATTTTTTTCTTTTTTTTACTTAAAAGGCAAAATTAATATTTATTATCACTTTTATTAAAACTTGTATCCAAATATTTAAGTACCCAATTAAATGACGGATAAAGTATATAATTAGGCTATGTTCTTTAATTAGATAAAAATATATATACATTTTTTGTTATTATATAATTTTCATGCTTTAAAAAAATAATTTTGTTTATAAAATGGGTTGAATTCTGATTTTTTTTTTTAAAAAAAAAGAATAAAATATATTTTTTTGTAATCAAAGATATGAACTCAAATTATTATACAAATAAAAGATATAATTAAACGCAAGATGCTTCTACAAAACAAATTACATCTCTACTCTTGTGACAATATATGAACAAAAAAATTAATAATTTTAAGGTGCACTATTTGAAATAATTGTAAATAAAGCCTATTGATTGAATAGTAACCATATTATTTTTAAATATATATTTATATGCTATAAAGTAATTATTCATTCATTTATTTCAAATTAAACTCCAATGTTATACGGTTTTTTTTTTTTTTTTCGAGCAAATGTTGAATGATGTGCAATTTTATTGAGGGTATGTTCTTTTTCCTTTTTTAAAAAAAATAAAATTTATTTAAAATTCCGATTACTTGTTAATTTTTATTGTTTTTTAGGTAAAATAATTATTGAATTTGATAATTAGTACAAAAAATTAATATATATATATATTCAATTAAAAAAAAGGAATGTATAATTTCCAAGTATAGGGTTCCAAAAAGAGAGAGAAGGTTGTCTGTAAGGGATGGTATGGTGAACCGGACGTCTCAGATCACATGCAACACATAGATCGCCTAGTGTGACTTTTCCGTCGAGACACACACTAAAATGTTTGCGCTTGTTATAGAAATAAACCAATATAAGGTAAGAGCAAATAATAAAGCGGAGATTTGCTTCCTATTATTTGGACATTTTATTTAGGACCTGAAACGACATCGTTTAGTGGCTGTTGGTAAAATGTTTCGGCTATGTATATATCATCAACTTTATTAGATATTTTTTGTCCTGCTTTGCGTAGACAAACTTTTGTCTCAATCCAACATATATATATATATATATTAAGAAATGTGAGTTAAATATTATTTTTTTTAAAAAAAAAAAGAAAAATGAGATAGATGGAGGAGAAATAAAACCAATTTCATTTTATTAATAATAAAAAAATTTTATACTAATAATATATTTTCTTGTATTTTACATTAAAAAAAAAATATTTTAAACAAAAATATTAACGCATCCAAAAATATAACCAAACAAATACCACCGAATCCGTCGCTACATGATATAATAATCCTCTCTCCGTTCCGGAACTAAATATTCATTTGCTTTTTTGTGCGTATTTTTAGAAATATTAGTATTATATTGAGATATAGTAGGAATAAAGTAGAAATGACTAAAATAACATTATTAGTATGTGTGATATAAAGGTAATGACTGTAATATATTTTAAGTTGTAAGGGTATTTGTAATGTTAGGTAGATTGTACAGTTGCTAAAAAAAATGGATATTTTTTTTATGGTTAGGATTAAAATGGAAAAATGGATACTTTGTTATGGGACGGAGGAAATATATACGATGGATCAATAAAAATTTATTTTGAAAAAAGGAAAGGAGAAAATTAAGCCAAATACTATATATATAGAATAGGATACATTAAATCTTATATATATATATATATATATATTTCACTTTTATATTAGTGAAAAAGATTTACAAAAGAAAATTGTAATATAGTGATTAGGTTGGATAAATGTTTTATTCGATAAAAATTTGTTGAATATAAATTAATTTGTAATGTAATATAAAATATAATAACCATATATATATATTTAAGTTAATAATTGTAGAAAGAAATTAGAAAATTGTGTGAATGTATATAGTTGAAAATTTAATCCAAATCCAATTCCAATTTAAATAAGCATATTTTACTTATTTGACTTTAAGGAAAAAAAAAAAAAAAGTAAAAATAGAAATTTTTTTTTTTTTTTGGGTAAAGAAAAGATAGAAAAAGTGATATTTTTTTACTAAAAAAAAATTAGAATAAATTTAGATGATAACCAAAAAAAAAAAAAAAAAAGAATAGATTTGAACGACAAGGCCTAGTAGTTATTTGTTGTCTTTAATTTTCCTTTGTAAGTAAGTAGTGGCCCTTCCTTTTGTATTTTGGTACTTTTGGGCCGGGCCAGGCCTGGCCCATAAACTCATACATCCTTCCATTTACTTATTAATATATATCCAAACCAAAAATAAAAAATAGAAATCATCTTATCATACTGTATAATTTTAACTATCGTGACAAAAATTAAGCAATAAAATCTGCACAATTTATTTTATACATTTATATTAAACGATATTATGTATTCATCCTTTAAAGTATTTGGAATATAACAAAATAAAAATATTATACACGTGTCATTTTTGTATAACATAATTTTTTGTTTTTGCAAAATTTAATACTCCCTTCCTCTTAGATATCATGTCCATTTTACTGTAAACACGTGAATTTACAATGAGTATAACTAGTAAATAATTAATAATATATTAGTAAAAATAATTATTGTATAATAAAAATAATTATAAATTAAGATTAAAATAACTAATTGGTCTGACTAATTTATTTAAAAAAATTTAAGATAAAAGTAAAGTGTATAATTTTATTTTATTTTTTAAAAAAAAAAACAGACAAAAATAAAGTAATAAATATGAGAAGTAGGACAGAGGTAACAGTATTTTGGTGTGCAATCCAAATATACCAATGCAAGGTAATAAATAGATCAAATTTGTATTATTCACACTAATTGCAATATTATATATGTTTCCTTCTCTTTTATTTTTTTATTTTTATTTTTCGAATTTAACTTTAGTTTAAATAGTAATTTGTTATATTTTATGGCTAGAAATGGAATATCTTATATGCGAAAGTTAAATAATAAAAAGGTGAAAACAATGTAAATAAAATAAAGTTTAAAATTAGTCTAACTTTGAGTTTATAGCACATGCTGCTGTATTTTTATGCTGCAGCCGCGTAAATGGAGTTATGCTCATTTAATTTAGCGCTATATCTAACACCAATTTTAGTGTTCAGTATAGTTAACACCAAAAAGCAATGTCAATTATGGTGTTCTTCATTTTTTTAATTTTTTTTTATTTGTATTTTTCTAATTTTTTTTTATTTATACAAATTGCAGATTGATTTGTAATTTTTATATTTTAATTGTGTGTATTTGTAGTTTTTATTGTTTATTTAGTAATTTAAATTTATTATAATTTAAATTATGTTTTTTTAAATATATTTAAATTTTACAATAAATAAATAGAATATTTGTAATAAATTCGAAGTACTTTTTTAACAAAAAAGTTATGTATTTTGTTTGCATATTTGTCACACAATAATATTTTATATTTGTAAATGAATAAAAATATATAAATTATCTTGTAAATATATATAAAATAAATATTTAAAATAAAATTTAATCGACCAATATAAACAGAAAATTTAATGTCTTGATTTTACTAAAGAAAACAATATAGTACATAGAAATACAACAATAATATATTATAAAGAAATACAACAATGTTTATTGAATTAAAAGAAAATATATTACAAAATAGTAATACAAATATTAAATAAAAAATAAGCATTAAAAAAAAAACAAAAAAAAAAAAAAAACACATACTAGTATGAACCTAAATTATCCTTACTTCCACCAATGTTATCGAATAATTGAGAGAACGAATCAGTCGTATTTGATTGATATTATTTTCTTTTTTATCTCTTGTTGTTGATTATAATATAGCATACCAATACCAAGATTTGTGTCTTGAACAACATTAAAACTTATCGCAAAAATTATATCCTCACGTCTAAACATTTTATATTCTAATTTTTGTTTTTCAATCTTATATTTGTTAATTTTTTCGTATGATTTTTTAAAGTTTCAACAACTTCTGAGGTGTTGCTCATCATGGTTTGAACATCACAATGCAAGGTATCATCATTTTTATTATTTTAGATTTTTTTATTCCCATAGAACGTGTGTATTCTCGTAGAATTTCAATATCATTATCTGTAAAATTAAATAAGGATCCTCCAACATCACCCTCATCCTTTAGATGAATAGAAAATGAAGATAGTGTAGAAGAATCGCTAGTGGGATGTTCCAACGACGACGAGACATGTGTTGTATTATATTTTCGAGAAATTTTTTTAAGAGGCACACACTCTTCGTGATCTTTAAATTTTTATGATTTTTTAATTGATCATAAACATGATCACATTTAAAACCTTTTGTATTTTTTTCGGCAAATATTTGTCGAGTGTCTCGCAATTGAAAAAAAAATACAATTAGTGTTAAATTTATTAAAATTTTATTTCTTATTCTTTTTGTATTTATATAGTGATTAAATAATTATGTTTTCTTAAGAAATATGGAATTATGTAATAATGAAATAGATAAAAGTTCTTAAAGAATATAGCGATACTTACTTGATATGATGCATTGTAAGTAAAATAAGTGTGTTGATAAAAATAACAAAATTGTACATTAAAAAATTGAAAAAAATTTATTTATTTATAACTATAATATTTAATATTGTTTCAAATAAAATTATATTGTTTTTTTTATAAAATATTAAATAAATTAAATAAATATTTTCATAATATATTTATGGCTCATAATAACTAACAACAAAAATTTAAAATTTTTTCAAATCTTAGAAAACACACCTAAAAGAAGAACATAGTCTTTAATTAAAATTAGCTTAAACTCTCTAACTATTTGACTAGTGATTTTTTTATTAAAAATAATAATAATAATAATAAATAAATAAATAAAAGGCTAAGAAAGTATTTGATAAACAACTTTTTGAACAATATTTAATTATTTGATCAGTCAAATAATTAATTTAGATATTTAATAAATTAATTTTTTAAAATAACTTATTGAATTCAAAAAGTTAACTTTTAAAAAATTATATAATCTAGAGTTTCAGATTTTTTTTACTTTAATTTTCTTCTTTTCTTATTTACCCTAGATTATTATTTATTTCACACACATATAAATATATTTTGTATTACAATAATTATTAATTATTTTACTATTTTTTATTTACTAAATTATAATTTTATTTTTATAGATTTCAAATAATTTAGTTTTTATGTATAATCTATTTCATTTGTAAAATATATAAATTTGTTAAAATTTTAAAAATAAAAAAAAATTATTAAAATTTATATATTAATAATGAATTAATAAATAATTAACATAGTAAATATATATGAAATTTTTATTATTTTATATTTCACATTATTTCAATAAAAGAAATATTACTATTTTAAAAAAATATATATTATTTTTTCTTAAATATAAAAACAATAAAAATAAATACTTTATAATACTTATATAATTTCAAATAACTAATAACTAAAATTCTCAAGTTTTTAAATTCAAAACATAACTGAATATTTAATATATATATATATATATTCGATTATTATCTTACATATAAATAACTAATATAAATAGTTGTTTTACCTGACGCTTTTAATAAAAATTACTAATAAAATCAACTAATAACAACTAAAAGTTATCGTCTAATTATCAGACAATTGAAATGAAAGTTATTATTATAAATTTTTTCAATCTTTAGTATTTTAGCCCATTTGAAAAATTTTCTAATAAGATTTAACTATCAAAATTTATGTAAAAGACTAATAAAATAAATATAAATTATACGAAATTTCTAAACATTAATTATGTAAAGTTTTACTAAATCCCACGCACAAATAGAGCTGTATCTGAGTCGAGCCGAATCGAGCCAAGCTAAATTTTAAGTGTTCGTTAACATTCGCAAACAAGGCTCGTGTTCATTCGTTAAGCTTTCGAACTCGTTCGTAGTGTTCGAGCTCGGCTCGTTAAGAACTTCTGTTGTTTGAGCTCGTGTTCGTGCTCGGCTCGATTAGGTTTGATTAAACTCGTTCGAGTTCGTTCGAGCTCGTTTGTCTTATTTATTTAAATTTATATATAAATTATAAAAAAAATTTAAAATTATTTTATTTATATATTTTAAATTAATATTTTATTTATTTATAAATTATAATTATATATATATAATATTTATAATTGTTACGTACGAAATTTAGAATTAGGTTAAAAGCCCAAGGTAAAAAGAAGAATGGGCCTGGCAATAGAGTTGATTGAACTGACTGAAGGGTACCATGAGGAAATCAAGGAAAATAGGTTTATTACTAAGGAAAGTCCTCAGGACGGAAGGTCTTCAGGTCGGTAGGTCCTCAAGACGGAAAGTCATTAGGACGGAAGGACCTCAGGTCGGTAGGTCCTCGAGACGGAAGGACCTCAGGTCGGAAGGTCTTCAGGTCGGTAGGTCCTCAAGACGGAAAGTCATCAAGACGGAAGGACCTCAGGTCGGAAGGTCTTCAGGTCGGTGGGTCCTCAAGACGGAAAGTCATTAGGACGGAAGGACCTCAGGTCGGTAGGTCCTCAAGACGGAAGGACCTCAAGTCGAAAGGTTTTCAGGTCGGGAGGTCCTCAAGACGGAAAGACCTCAAGTCGGAAGGTTTTCAGGTCGGGAAGACCTCAAGGCGGAAAGACCTCAAGTCGGAAGGTTTTCAGGTCGGGAAGTCCTCAAGACGGAAAGACCTCAAGGCGGAAGGTTTTCAGGTCGGGAAGTCCTCAAGGCGGAAAGACCCCAAGTCGGAAGGTTTTCAGGTCGGGAGGTCCTCAAGACGGAAAGACCTCAAGTCGGAAGGTTTTCAGGTCGGGAAGTCCTCAAGGCGGAAAGACCTCAAGTCGGAAGGTTTTCAGGTCGGGAAGTCCTCAAGGCGGAAAGACCTCAGGCCAGATGGTTCGCAAGTCGGGAGGATTGGCGGTCGGACCCATACTATTGTAGATTGGCAGTCGGGCCTAAAGGGCGGAAGGTCTGTGGTCGGCTTAAAGAGTGAAATATAGGGATAATTTTGGTCTGCTGAGGACGCGTGTCAGCAGGAGAGGGGTTGGAAGACGGTTGGGAAGGAGACGTTGTAACCGTTCGGGTGACGGTTTTCGGTACGGTTTCCCAGAGAATATTTAAAGGTTTGAATCATCATTTGGCAAGGTATCTTCAATCAACTTCAACAAAGCAAAGTCAGATTTGGGGATCACCACTTTAAATTTCAGTCTTTTATTTTCCAGTTTATTTTCTGTACCATACAGTGTTTAGAGATTCCTAATCTCAGGCACTAATTAATCAAGTTTAAGGATATTTTCTATATCTTTGAATTTTACTTTATTTTTGTTGAAAAAATACATCAACAAATTGGCGACCACAGTGGGAGCAAGACAAAATTGCTCATTCCAATTCCGGCGATAATTTCATACGTCTAAGATCCGGCCGTATCATCGGAAGGGTCCATATGGCAGGTTCACAACCTCAATCATCTTCAGCACCGGTGGGAGAATCCGTTCCACCACCTATTGTGCCAAATGCCGGGGAAATCCCACAACCACCAACTGATTGGTGGTCTTATGTTCAACAAATGAACAACCAGCACACTTTGGTTATGCAGAACATGTTGCGTGAGCAACAAACGAACATGTTGCGTGAGCAACAGAGTCTGATGCAGAACATGATAGATCAAGCATTGTCAAGGGTTAGTCTTCAACCCACTCAAACTCCACTAGGAATATCACCGTCCAGACTACAGACAAATTTCGCAGGGCCATCATTCGTGGATAGTACATTTCCAAGTGCCACAAATCCCAACCGAATGGATAGGGGAAAGTCTCCTCTGACTTTTCCCAATACTGTTCCATTGGGACCAAGGGTTACCAATCCCCAGACGAACAATACAAGGGAGGACAGGCCTGAAGGATATATACATGATCCTGTTCATATTCCTGTGCAGGATCCGTTCCATGTTCCTGATCATCAACGCTTTCATGTAGATCCTGATGAGCTTGCACATATATTAAGGGATCAGTATGGATTAACTCCTCAGATGGCTAACCGCCCTGCATATCAGAAACCTTTCCCAGAAAGAGTCATTAATGAACACCCTCTCCTAAGGAATTATCGACCACCCGATTTTCATGCATTCTCAGGGGAGGACGGATCGTCCACCATAGAACATGTTGGTCGGTTCACAGCGCAATTGGGAGAAGTTGGTAATAACCCTTTTTATAAGTTGCAATTGTTTGGTTTATCTCTTACTAGAACCGCATTTTCGTGGTTTGCAAGTCTGCCCCCTGGACAAATTCAGACGTGGGAAGGACTGGAGACGGCATTTCATGCTAGATTCTTCAATCCTTTACCGACTGTTTCTTTAACAGATTTACTGGAATTGAGGCAGTATCCAGAAGAATCTGCTTCACAATTTATAGAAAGGGTGCGATTGATGAAGGGACGATGTCCTACGGTAATCAGTGAGAAAGAGATGACCAATTTAGTGGTACGGAATATGCATACTCGTTTAAGAAAGGCACTCACTGCCCTGGATGTTGAGGATTTGGCAAGTCTTGCATCCAAGGCAGGACGTTTAGAATCTTTGTTTAGAGAAGAAGATCAGCATAACAGGCGTAATAGAGGCCAACATATGGCGAGTATGGGAACAGAAACATGTGACTTTGATTTTAATCAGTCAGAAGAGATGGCAGCCGAAATCCTTTCTGGAAAACCTTATGTATGCCCTAAATTGAAGCCAGTTCCAGGATCTGAAGGAAAAGAGCAACCGACCTTTGATAGTTCGAAAGCTGATGAAATCTTTGACATCCTACTGACTGATGGGCAGATCCGTATTCCAAAGGGGCAAAGATTGGCCACTAAAGAAGAAATCAAAGGGAGACCATATTGTAAGTGGCATAATTCTTTCACACACAATACAAGTCAGTGTACTCATTTCAGGAAGGAAATTCAAAAAGCCATTAAGACAGGTCGGCTCAAATACATCACTCTAGGTGTAGACCAGCAACCATTTCCGAAAGTAACAACGGCAATGGTTGACATCCAACCAAGTTCGGAAACAGGGAAAAGTTCGGCCAATGATGGACATACAGGGGAACGAACTCAGGCAAACCCTGGAACTAAAAAGGGAAGTCAGCCTAACAGTGGCCGACCGGAAGAACGACTCAAAGTTGTTGAAAGACCAGTCGCTGAAAAATGGGACCGACTAGACGGTTCGTTTAATGTGGAGGTGAAAGAAAGGGTTGTAGTACGTGACCACCCGACCAGAAAAACAGGATCAGTCGGGCACAATTGGGCTCGAAATAAAAAGCCTTTACCCGTTGATATAGATCCTCGTTTCCCAGGCATGAATCGTACACAGATTCGAAATGCCAAACGCAGGTATGCTGCAAAGTATGGGAAACGAGTTCCTTCAGCAAAACAACTAACCGACGAACAAAAAGCAGCCGACCACTGGGCAGGAGATCGGTCCGTTAGAGTCTCCACAGAACAACCGACCAGCGAGCAAGGAGCAGTCATGCAATCTCCAAAAAGTCGGTCCAGTCGGGTCTGTTCAGGAAAGCAACCGAACGACCGATTAGGTGCTTCCGACTATACCAAAGGAGGTTCGTCGGGACAAGGGAAAGGTAAAGGAATGGCAGATGAAATAATTAAAGGTTTTAGATGCCAACATTGTGAACGGATCAACATCAATCCATCTCTTGAAGAATTCCGTATTGAATCTTTGACGGTTCAGTCTCGGGATATGACAAAGGAAGAAGTAGTAATTACAGAGGAAAGTTCAAGATCTGTTAAATCTCGTCTGGGACCACGAATCCCTTGTCGAATGACAGAGATTAATCAGATGAGTGATGAACCGATGTGGGCAAGTCTGGTAGATGATACTCTGGATGAACCTTTATGGGCATTCTTGGCAGATGACGAATTAGAGGAAACAGAGTGGGCAAAGACTACAGATTCCGAGCCTCAAACGGAGGCACCTTCGATCGTGTTTCCTCCTATTCCAGAGGGTGCGATTTCCCATTTGAAACCTCTGTATGTTAATGCTCACATTTGTGGGAAACCAATCACAAAGGTTTTCGTCGATAATGGAGCAGTCTTTAATGTTATGCCATTGAAGACCCTCAAGAAGTTAGGGAAAGGAATTCATGATCTGTCTCCTGTGGAATTCGAAATGACAAGTTTTACAGGGCAGCCGACTAAGCCTGAAGGCATGATGGTTGCCACGATCGAGGTCGGGCCAAAGAAGATCTCCACCGTTTTCTTTATTGTGGACGCAGATACTACATACTCTCTCTTGCTGGGAAGAGACTGGATTCATGCCTCTCAATGTGTGCCATCAACCTTGCACCAACAATTAATGTTCTGGGAAGGAAATCAGGTCTTCAAAATGGAAGCGAATGATAATCCATTCGATGTAACAGAACAAGTTGAAGAGTCAGTGTTTTATTCCAGTCAGGTGGCTCCGATGTCTCAGTTGTACATGGCCAGGGAATACCCAATCAAGGGTTATAAAGTCACTGGCCAGAACTCGATGTTCTATTAAAAGAACACCTTTATTGTATGGCTCATGATAAAGCCACACCCATTCCCGTATAATTTGTTTGTAATGGAAGATACAAGCTTAGAAGTATGTAGTTCTCTTATTAATAAGTTCTGTTTGTAATGGAATAAATTTATAAAATATTTTTAAATATAATATAACCGTATATAAATAAATAAAAATTGCAAAAATTTCAAGTAATTTAAATGAAAAATTATATATAAAAAAAAATATTATGAATAGAGTAACAAAATTAGAGATGAAAGAAACGTGGACCCCAGCCACCCCTATTTGTCCATTTCCATTAATTCCAGACTTTGAACGTGCTCTTCTTGCTCCTGCATCGCATTCATTCACTGTTTTTAATCAGACACACCACCCCACCCCACCCACCTACAAACAAATATGGCCTCATTTTATTTATATTAAATATTTTTAAATGTTTTGTTTATTTGTATTTTCAACTTATTGAGCAATAGTATTTATTTTATATCAATTTTTTTTTTTAATTTGATATATATTTCTTTATTTATTTAGTATTTTAATTTGAAATATTTTTTAAGCAAGATATAAAGAAAATAATACTTTGTATTAATTGTTAATTTTTTCGTAAAAAAAATAAAATATATATTAAAAATTGTATAAAAAAAATATTGAACAAACAAAAATATATATATATATATCAAAACTCAAAGAGCCAAAGTAAAAAAGTAGAATACAAATAATCATACCCTGGTTTAGTGTAGATGTAAATTAAAAACATTATATGTAATTAATATTTTCAATATTTAAAAATATTTTACAAGTAATTTAATACCCCCACTTAAAACTTTGTCCTCTAATACAATACATCATATATATTTCGACAATATATTATATTATTATATATAATACTCCATCCGTTTGGGTGTCTTGATCACTATAGACACACAAATTTATGATAAGTATAATTAATAGATAATTAAAAATATATTAATAAAAATAATGAATTTATAATATAAATCATTATATTAAAATAACTAATTAATTTAATTAAAATTAAAAAAAAATTAAATTAGAAAATATAAAAAGGAAATTATGATGGGTAATCATTTTCAAAGAAAGAAAGTAGCATTGGGACCGCAGAAACGACAACATGGACATGATAAGTGGAAATGAGGGAGTATAACATTGCATCCGTCCGTCTATAAGAGTTATATTTAACTTTTGTATCATTGTATTTAACATTAAAAATATTCTTATATTTGTATAATTTTTTTTTTTTTTTACAAATGTGCTTTTTTACAAATGTGCTTCTACTGTATTATAAGACACTAATTAAGGTATTTTTACAATTTTTTCTTAACTTGTACTACGTCTTCATATAATAATTAGGCAATATTAAAAAATCAACACAAAAAAAAAATAAATAAGAGAGATAGTATATTACTACATATGATTCTATGTTCATACAATATTGTGTTTACGTTACTCAATTCATCCGCCTCTAAGATCGCATTTATCTTTTTGCGTTATTGCATTTAACATTAAAAAAATATTTTTATATTAGTATTATAACACACTAATTGAAATATTTTTACAAATTTTTCTTAATTTGTATTGCATTTTGATAATATAATTAATATTCAAATATCAACACGTAAAAAATAAATAACTTTTAAAACCGAACGAAAATAGTATATAAATTGCAATGTACCCTTCTAGCCGCGGGTGTGAAAATTGAAAATGAGGTCATAGATTCAAAGCTCTGAAGCTTCAAGTCACGTATGGCAAGTCACGTATGGCACATGATTCGCGGGCTCTCACATCATTAAAAGAAGAAGGGTTGCCACTTGCAAATAATGTAGCAAGAAGTTATCATTTCAAGATGCAGTTTTCAAGCGTAATAAGACAAAACACCATTATAACTACAATCAACTTTATCACTCACACCACAGCACAGCGCCCACAATTTTGCACACCACCACATTCCAAGTTTTTGAAACTACAACACCACTTGGGAAAAATCCCAATAAAAATGTTATTAAAAAAAGAAAAGAAAAGTATGGCAATAACAGTGACCTGTCATGTGACAGTGGAAAGCATAAATCATGGAATTGAAGAAGAAGAAGAATTGTGTTAATACATATGATAATATTACCATTATTTTATATATCTCATGGAATATTCCTTCCAAGTGTCACAAACTTACCAATAATCACTCACTCTCTCTCTCTCAAAACTAATTCAAAGTAATACACTAAATTCTGTAATATGCAAGTTTCAATCAACATATGAAATTTCAGCCCCACAAAATAAAAAATAAAAAATAAATAAATAAATAAATTGATAAAATTGCTCATAACTCCCTTTGGTTTCAAAGTTCTGTTTAAAATCTCTTGTACTTTAAAAATTGTATTATACTCTCCTATACTTTCAAAAACCTTACATGAAACTCCACCCCATGAAACCTGAGTTGTGGAATGGAATGATGAAACCTGAGTTGTGGAATGGAATGATGGTTTTCTATCCAAATATGTTTGAAAGTATAAGGTGGTCATGCAATTTCTTTTTAAGTAAAGTGGAGATTTATACTGAGTTTCAAAACCAGAGAAGTTTCATGTAACGTTTTTCTTTCTAAAAGTATAAGGGAACTCCGTACAATTTATAAAATAAAAAATAATTTACATTTAAGTTTCGAAAAGAGAGTTATGAACAATTTTGCCAAACAAATACAGAATCAATGTTTAGGTTAAAGTTAAACATCAGCAAACAAGGTCAATGTCAATGTAAAAGATGAAAAAACTCAAACATGAAATAAGACCAATCTCCACAGCACAAATGTTCCATTACAAGCAAACAAACAAACAAACCAAAACACTCAAAACTTTAACAACCAATTCTACTATTGCCCTTTCTCAAAGTAAAATGCACAAACAAACAAAACTCACCATCAAACACCACTAAATATTTACAGATTTTCACCCATGCATGCTACCACAACAACAACCATGAAAGCAACAAGTTTTCAAACCAAATCTACTTTTTTTTTTTTTCTTCACATAATTACAGGAGGGCTCAGGTGAGGCGTACCTCTCCACTAGCATGAGCTGCCTTTACTTGTTTTTCGTATTCATCTTCCTCCTCTTCTTCCACCTCCTCCTCCTCCTCCACATCCTCCTCTCGATCCCCATCCTCCTCGCCACCCCAGCCAAAGGCCCCAATTGAACGAGACACTGGTGGAGGGGCTTTAGCCTCTTCCACGATTTTCATAATCTCCTCAACAGTCTGGAGGGAGTAGGTTGGGTTTTCTTTACGGTAATATGCAGCCTGAGCAGCATCTGTCAACTCCCTTGGTAAGTTCTTCAAGAACCATGGATGAGACTTGATATCTTTGATGCTAATTCTCTGCAGCACAAATGAATATACGACACTTATGAAAATAGGAAATATTAGTTAACTTTGTGATTTGAATTGTTATTATGTTAACAAAATTACTCCCAACAGGAAACAGATATGGACTAAATTGTAAATTTAATGCTATCTAAAAAGTGCTATGATTATTCGGAAGCAGCGAAATTACACCAGTAGTCAATGCCGAATCAAGTTTGATTATTTTTGGCAGAAAACATACCCTAGAAGAATTGGCAACAAATATGCGAGAAAGGAGGTGCCTACAATCTTGAGATATATGGACGTAGTCTGGGATCTTGTACTGAACAGCCATTATCCTCTGGAAAACCATTTTAAGACATTAGGGAAATGAACAATAAATTCGTGTACGGATATGAAACTAAAAGGCCAAAAATGAAAAGACTGACTTGGATCGTTTTCCTGAAGTTCTTTGGATCTTCTTGATCTTCAAAAGGATATGCGCCGACAAGCATGACGTAAAGTGTTACACCACAGGACCACACATCAGCCAACTGGAAAGACATCAACCAGAATTAACAAAAAACAGTCAGAATCTTATGCATTTTTTGTTTCTTTAATCCAGGTCCATCCATTCTTTGATGCAAGCTTGAAAAACAACTATCATTCAGATGGCATGCAATTCAGCCAATACGTTCGATTTGTGTAAAAGGGAAAAGAAAAGATCTTAGAGAATCATTCCCCAAATTTCTTGTGAATCATTTATAATCCAAGAAGCTAGTAATTGCCAACAAAAATTAACTGGAAACAAGAATCTGCAATATTAAATAAGACCCAACCGACGTCAGCGCTTGGAGGACCAATGATGAAACAAGACAACTTGCTTACCTTCCCGTCATATTCTCTTCTAGATAGAACCTCAGGAGCTATATAAGCAGGAGTCCCCACAGTTGATTTTGGCCTTGAATGGAGAAGAGATGACTAACAAACAGATATGACAAAGCAGTAAGTGAGTACTGTATCTCAAATCAGGTGAAACAAAACCCTGGCGGAAGCAGTTCATCATTTTTTTACCTTCGAGTAACCAAAATCACATATTTTCAGGCGCGGAGCAGGGCTCCCATCAAGTAGGGTGTTCTCCAGCTTCAAGTCACGATGACATATTTGCTGCAACACAAAACATGGCAAAAGTTATCAAATGCACAGAAATCATGAGTTCAGACGAGAATTCTAATTTCTCACAGATCTAAAGATGAGAGAATTCCGGGTTCCTCTTACCATGAAGTGGCAGTAGTTGACACCAGAAATAAGCTGCTGAAAAAAGTACCTGGCCTGAAATATAAGGATCAAAACCATGAACTTCAAGTAAATATCCATACGCCACTTTTCACAATATCAACAAGTCAAAAGTAAATAAACAAATTAATTAATTAGACCTCATCTTCACTGAATCGCCCGGCATTGCAGATTCTCTCAAAGAGCTCTCCTCCGGCAGCATACTCCATGACAATGGCTAGATGCGTAGGCGTCAGAACCACCTGCAAATTTCCAACGGAATTGTAATTCCTCATAATAAAACTTTACACCAAACTACACATACATTTAATAATTCCTCACCTCCTTGAACCTAATTATGTTAGGATGCCGAAGCGATCTATGATTTATGATCTCTCGAGCCACGTTCTCATCAATCTACAACAAAATAAATAGTGAGACTCAAGGACCAAAAATACTCGATCGTATTAGGACAAAATCCCAGATTCTAACACCACTCGTATACCTAATAAAGAAAATACCCAGGAAAGGTGAAGAAAGTACAAACAATCAAGACCAATTCGAACTGTAAAAACAAGAAATTGCAGCGGAAGTTGTGTGATCTGCAAATTAAAGTATGGATAACGAAAACCTTATGCCCTCTTTCAATGTATTTCATCGCCACGAGCTCTTTAGTCTCCTTGTTTCTCATAAGCCTCGCCACACCAAAATTTCCAGAACCTATATCCTTCACAAGCTCGTACTTCTCCATTTTAATCCTCCCTGCTATCCTCTGTACCGATCTTCTCGATATGAAACCCAAATCTAGCTCTATTTGGCACCGTAGGGCAGCTCAATACCTAAAATTCAACCTCGGGGAATCAAAAGCTAATTTCAGGAGCTGTAGATCCAAGCCAGGAAGATTTAAGGTGATATCATCGAGAATTCGCAAAAATCCCCAAAACTGCAGCTAGTTTTTCCAACCAAGGTTCGAATTCTCCATTCCGAGGAACCAAAAAGATAGGATATCGATTGCAACAGAGTGTGAATTCCCAATTCCAGATAAAATGATTGAACACGCTCGAATACAGAAGCGGCCACGAGATCTCCTGATTAACCACTGACAAAAACCGACAATTAGGTCATTTTCAATAGGAATCGGAGTCGCTTTTTACGGCAAAGCCAAATTACGTCGGAATTTATCGCTCGAATTTGAAGAAAAGCGAGAAATTACGTAGTGAACGAGTGAGTTCGAAGCATACCAGAAAGATTCCGCAGAGAAAATTCCAGAGCTATCCAAAAAAACCAAAATAAACAAAGAGAATGATTTGACTGCACTAATGGGCCTCTGATTTGGGGCGGTGCATAAGGCCCATTTAAGCTAGCCCAATTTTTATTAGGCCTTCTAGAAGGTGCCTAGGATAAAGAATACCTATTTTAATCAATATCTTTATTTTTATTTATTAAACAACTAGTTAGAGAGAGTTTGTAGAATTTTTAACATATTTTTTTATATTTTCAATAAAATATTATTAACCAAAATAATTTTGAAATTTTCTAACAAATTTTTTATTGACTATATCTATACTGATTTGTCTATATTGTCTAGGAATTTAAGTGTATTCTGAATATTTTTATCTATATCAGAATTATTGATTAGTTAATTAAAAATTAATTAATGAAATTTAATAGGTAAATTAAACTGGAACCTTTTCCAAACCAAATAATCGGTGAATATAAATGTTATGTGACTATCAATCAATTAGTTTGTTTAGGATTTGAATGAGCTTGATTAGACTTAAAGAGGCAATTAAAATAATATTTGCTAGACCAACTAAATAAGTGTATATTTATACACATTTCAGCATATTCTGTGTTATAAAATAACATATGTTATAATATGTATATTTTATACTCTCTCCGTCCCTTAACCATTTATTCATTTTTTCATTTTGGTCCGTCCCATAACAAAGTATCCGTTTTTTTTTAGTAATTGTACTATCTACCTAACATTACAAATACCTTTCTAATTTACAATATATTACACAAATGTCATTACCTTTATATCATACAATACTAATAGGGTTAATTTAGTCTTTTTACTTTTATTTCTACTTTATCCCGATATAATACTAATATTCTTAAAATCTCATGCATAAACAAAATGGATAGATAAATTGGAGACGGAGGGAGTATTATAAATATATTAAAATATATATAAATATATATTGATTACTTCTCTAACCTATGTTGATCTGCTCAAATTGATACTACTAGTTTAATATGATCAGCCACTGATTTATGCTCGTAATAAAATATGGGCACTCCCCCATTCTAAAATATTAAATACACTACTTTTTTTCACAAATACTATTATTTCACATCACATTAATATTTTTATACCAAAAAATAAAGACAAAAATGTCATTATATTACTTTTACCTATTCACTATAATTAAAATATTATTATTTTTTAAATTCTGCGCTAAAAGTAAATGTATACTTCTTGACGGAGAAAGTATTTATTAAAAGCATTTGTTGCATGTTGCATGTATTTAACTTTATTTTATTATTTTTCTTATATCTTTTATCCACATTACATTTATCACAATATTACAAGTATTTATTTTATCACGATTATAATTATATCATGTTCAACCTATTATTTTTAATATTTTTTTTATAGAACCTATTATTTTTTATATATTTTTATCATCTAATGATGTACTTCTTCCGTCCCAATACTATAGTCTTATTTATCATTTTTGTCCGTCCTAAAACACCAGTCTTATTTTTATAAATAATCATATCACCATAAAACTACTCATACTTTTATATGTTTATTACACAATTGTCACTACTTTTTACACTAATACATTTACAAGGACAAAAAAGTTTTTTATCCATACTTTTTACCAACTACCAATATAATATCAATATTCATTAAATTCCGTACCCAATCTAATTAAGACTATATTTATGGGACGGAGAGAGTATATATTTTATTTATTTCTACAAATTTCTATATATTCTTATTGTCTAATTATATTTTTATATAATATATTATATTTTAATTTTTAAATATTAATTTATATGATGTTTAATAATTCAGAGTATATATTTTATTATTTTAAATTTAAATTACTCGAAATAAATTCTCATATATATTAATTGAAAATTAATGAAAGAATCATAATATAATATAAATGTATAAATTAAATATATTGTTTGTTTTACTCGAAATAAATTCAATATATTGGTAATACAATTTAGGAATTATTATTTTTGTTGGAATTGAATATGAAAATATAGAGAAATAAAAAGAATTTTAAAATATGATAGATAAAAGATGATAATTTATTAATAGGTTAAAAAATATTTATAAATAATTTATGTTAAACTTTTTAAATGTGAGTTTGACAATTAGCTGATAGTTTTTAATTGTTAGCTGATTCAATTAGCTGGTTTGACTACCTGATTCAATTAGCGGTTTGTATTAAAGTGTTTCGTAAAATAATTTTTGACATTAGCTATTTATACCTAAAATGACTATTAACAACATTGATATTTTTCAAAATATATAATTTTGTTCATTTTGATTTAAAATTTATTATAATTTTTGTTATTAATTATTGAAAATTATAAAAATATTATAAAATATTTATTTTTATTTTTATTATTTAAATATAAGAAAATTATTTATACTAAAAAAATAATAATTTTTTATTAAAATCATGTAAAATATAAAATAATAAATCTTTAATATATATTTTTATTATGTCAATTATTATTTTAATATATAAATAAATTAATAACCTTAATTTTTTTTATTTGATTTAGTTTTAAAAATTTATATATTTTACTTATATGTAATAATAATAATAGTAATTATTTTAAATTTAAAAAATAAAAATATAATTTAATAGATTAAATATATTAAAAATAATTAATAAACATTGTTATAAAAATATATTTATATGTATAAACTAAATAATTAAGTTTTAAAATAACCAAAATTAAAATTAGAAAGCTCTTTCAAAACGTTGGGTAGTTGAGCTTTTCAGAAATTAGCGTTTTTAAAAAAAAAATTAATTTACCATTCTTTCTCAAACACCCTCTTAATTTAAAAAAAATAAAAATAAAAAAAAAAATAAGCTTTTAATTCAGTCAGTAAATTATATTTTACCTAATTACTTCCTCCGTCAGTCAGTAAAAATTAATTGACAGCAGCGAAAAGAGTGTAGAGTTAACCCCCCAATTATTACCATTTGTTGACTTTAAATAAGTTCGTTGGAGGGAGGGTTTGAAAGTAATTAGAAATTATTACGCTACTACATTTAATATTTTGACTAGCGACAAAATTCAACGCCATTTTCTTTTATTCCCCAATAAAATATACATATTGATTTTATAGTGCATGTTTTGAGTTGAGTGAATTAACAATGGACGTATTCTTCTGTTTCTCCATTAATGCTTCAGAGCAGAGCAGAGAGGAGACTAACTTCCAAATCTAACCTCCACCATTACACACCTCAGGAATCTTCTCATTCTCATCTCATGCATTACTTATTCAATCCAATGGCCGACAGAGATCTTATGTGGAGGAGGAGAACTACGATTCCGAGCTCGGAAATCCACTCGCAATTGATTGAAATATTTCGGAACTGAAATTTGCTCAAGGATTTCTGATTGCGGCGTGGATATGGAGAAATCGACGTTCCTGTGGAAGAATAGAAGCTCCTCTTCGCAATTTCCGCCACCGTCGCCGCCTCAGACCGAGGCGAGCAAGGCGGTTGTGAAGAAAACTCGGCTGTGGTTGAGAATAGATCGACAGGGACAGTTGGAGATGATGGAATGCGATAGAAGCGTGATTATCAAGCGCGCTTCCGTACCGGCTAGGGATTTGAGGATTCTCGGGCCTATTTTCTCTCATTCCTCCGCCATTCTCGGTACGCAAACCCTAGCTCTTCTCTTAGTACTTTTGTGTTAGCATTTTCCTGAATATGTTGGCTGAGCGATTAATTAGTTCTAAATGAAGACTGATTGCTTTTTCATTCAACAATTGATGAACCTCTTGTGTGTTGTTGGATAATCTGCTTGAGATAATCAAACATCTGGATAAAATTCTGGCCAAAACTTGCTCACAATCCATTGATTTGTATCTGCAACTTTATAAAGTAGTTGTCTCCATGCTTATTGATTGCATTCCATTTCAACAATTGATGTTCTTATGCAGCGTTGGATCATCTGTTATCAATAATGCTCGTCTGATTTGCATAGCTACTCCTTCAATTAGCATATCCGAATCTCTACAACAGTTATCTGTGTCTCCATGTTCAATATACCTTTTTCAATTCACAACTGCTTGATTTGTTTCTTCATTCAGCAAGAGAGAAGGCGATGATTCTGAACTTGGAGTTCATAAAAGCAATAGTCACTGCAGACGAAGTATTGCTACTCGAACCTCTTCGCCACGAGGTTCTTCCGTATGTTGATCAGCTGAGGCGACAATTACTGCATAAAAGCCGCACTACAGATGAACCAGCAGACTGTTCCATATCCTTACCCCTCAATGGACAATTGTCGCCGCCACTTGAAGGATGGGAAGAAGACCTCCCTTTCGAATTCCAGGTCCTGGAGACGGCCTTAGAGGCTGTCTGCACATATCTGGACTCTGGTGTAACCGACCTCGAGAGAGAAGCTTACCCTGCTTTGGATGAACTAACCATAAACGTCAACACCAAGAACCTTGAGCGCGTCCGGAGCCTGAAAAGCAACCTCACGCATTTGCTCGCGCACGTACAGAAAGTAAGATTGTTCTTACCCCCTAGAGTTTTAACAGATCAATGATTCATAGGCTCTTTGGCTGTTGCTGTTCTTGCAAATCTAAAACTCTGTTAGCTTAAATCTCGTCTGCCAATTTTTTTCCAACATTTTGGGGGCAAGGTTTTGTGCACTGTTTTTCTTTATTCCCTGTCCTTTATCTTCCACGTTTTACCTAAAAGTTTAAACGCGTATTTGTTTACTAACATTGCTTTTGATCTGTGGGGTGAAATCCTGAAATTGGATTGACATGTGTTTGGTGATAGGTGAGAGATGAAATGGAGCATCTTCTAGACAACGATGAAGACATGGCGCAACTATACTTGACGCGAAAGAGGACACAGAATCAACAATCGGAGGCATTGTCCTCGTCGAAAGATAGTGATATCTTAGCTCCGGCGGTGGCTCCGGCAACATGTAGTTGGCGCAGCAGCTACATTAGATGTGAGAATTTGTTGATGAGCAGGAGCAGCAAGTGCAAGTGGGAGGTGGAGGAACTGGAAATGTTGCTGGAAGCATACTTCATGCACTTGGATCTCACTCGTAACAAAATACTTTCTGTAAGTTTCTAATTTATTCCTTCTCTTTCTCTCCAGCCATTTTAGCAGATTTGGGGTTGGCGGGATTAATAAAAATAAATATTTTATTGAAATAAAAATATAAAGATAGTTTGAATATATATGAAAATTTACAAAAAAAAAATGAAGAAAGAATATGAATGGATGGATAATAATGATGTTAATATTTGTTGCAAATAAATATTAAAGTAGAAAATGATAATTAAATGTTATATTTTATGTGTGAATTTTTATTTAAAATATTATATCTAAAATATCTTTTATATTAATTTTTATATATATAAAAGTGAGTACTTTTTTATTTATTAGAACGTTATGTATGTAATGTATATTTTATATTTAAAAATTAATACTTTGTTAGCATGATTTGAAATTATTTCTTTGGTATGATTTGTTAGTATAATTTTATTTTTTTTTTATAAAAAGTATTACATAAAATACTTATTTTTTTTTTAATAATGTGGAACCTGAACTTGGGGATGTTAAAGTTTGAATCTCTTACAACTTATTTTTGTAAAATTTAAATTTTTATGTAAATAATATTTTTATTTATATTTTGTTAAAAAAAGTGATGCATTGTTGTAGCTCTATATTAGTATTGATTTGAATTTGAAATCGAAACCAAAGGCACCCTTTATATCTTAGGGTTCGTTTACCCATAATTTTCTTTAGTTTTGGTTTGAATTTGAGTTTTTCTATGTATGATGTTATATAAATAGGTGTTGATTCGATGTTTTGAATGTAAAATTGATTTTTAGTATAATATAAAAAATAAAAAATAGGTATTTAATTTAATTTTTTTGGGGGAAAAAAATAAAATAAATAATGTATTTAAAATTCAATCCCCCAAACAAACACACCTCATAATTAATTTGAAAGTTTATAAAAATATTTTTGTAAAATAATTTTTAAGGAGTTTATTTCTTAAGGAAGATGATTTAAAATACCTCCATTCTAAAATAATTATCATAAATGATTGGTGAAATCATTATCCCTTTATACGATTCATCGTCATCTTAAGAAATTTATCATGCATTTGTTATTCATATTAAAATTCAAATTACATATATATATATATATATTTTAAAAGACAAAATTGCTTATAATTCATGATTTGTAAAGTTCTCATTATTTGCCAATATAATTTGGAAATTGCATAATATAACTTTGTAATTTTTTAAATTATTGTAAAAATTCTCAAAATACCTAAATTTATTGGATTATCGGAGGCTATTAATATTCAAATACTATAGTTTGGAGAAAAAAAATACGAGGAAATGTTGCTCGGTTTCTAATCTATGAGATGAGAAGAATAGTGCAGACTTTACCGATCACATGTAAGTTGCAAGCAATTATATCATATTTAAATTATATACTCTACTAGCTTATATTGTTTGTTATATTTGTGATTGTAGGTACGAGAATATATCGACGATACCGAGGACTATGTGAACATCCAACTTGACAATAAGAGGAACGAACTCATCCAACTGCAGCTGATGATAACGATAACTTCATTTGCCGTAGCCGTGGAAACTCTTGTTACCGGGATTTTGGGCATGAACATTCCCATCGGATTGCGCAACGTGCATGGAATCTTCGGCTTAGTTGTTGGATGCATGACGGCAGCCACCGCCGCGCTATTCTTACTTATTTGGGGATATGCTAGATGGAACAAGCTCGTTGGCTCATAATGAATAAATACATAAAAAGGATCGATAAAGAAATATTATCACCGAATAATAATATCGCATATGGGTATTGTTAAATTACACTTAAATTCAATGTTACGTTCAAAAGATCATATAAATACATACTTATATCATATCAAATAATTATTTTAATTTAAAAATTTTACTATTTTAAATTCAAACCCAAATAACACACTCATCGATTTTGAAAATAATTTAATTTTAAAAATAATGTATAACTTATTGTTATTATATAACATAACAAATTAAAATAAAATAAGAGATAAATTTATACATAAATTTTTTTTAATACAATAATGAGTAATAAATTTTAAAAATAAAAATAAATTCATATATCAAGATTTTAAATACTGAAAATATGTTATAAAATTATCATATAAAATAATAAGAAGCAAGTTCAAGATAGTAATTAATAAAAAAAAAATCAAATATACTAATAAAAAAATATATAGTCACATAATAAAACGTAAAAAATAATTAGTGTTGTATTAAAAAATATATATATATATATTGATATATAAATTTGGAGAGCCAATTAATTAATTTAGTTATTTAATTTTATATTAGATTTACTTGTTTTACATTTGTTTTTTTTTTTTTTCCTAACAGTTAAATTGCTATAATTTGAATCAATCTATATGTTATCTCTATTTATGTATAATCTTATTTTTGAACTTTTGTTAAATAATTTCTTATAACATTGAGATTGATAACATCAAATTAAAATGTCTCCTAATATTACTGAAACGACCCGGCAAACTTCTCAATGCATCAACATCCGTAGAAATCAAAATAGATCAGAAAGTCCTTAAGGGATGACCTGGCAGTGTAAGTCACAAGTTCAACCCCCCGACGTCTCAGGTCACCTGTCACATATGATTCGTCGGCCTGGGATTTACCCAGTGTGTATTTTCGAATAACGGATGCGAATTTCTACGTCATAAAAAAAAATATATCAGAAAAATGTATATAGGGTGTGTTAATTTTAAAAATCAAATTTGAATTTTGATTTTTTGAATTTTTTTTATATGAATAACATTAAAATAATATTTTTTTATTGAATATTAATATTTGCAAACAATATATATATATTTTGTGGGTAAACAAACCCTAAGTTTTTTATCTACCCATTTTTATGAGTATGGTTTTTAATTGTTCTTTTACCGATTGCTAGGTGTTTATTTGTGTATTTGATTTATTTTAATATAATTTTTTATTGATATAAAAATAAATTAAATAAATGGTGTCCACATATTAAAATAGACGTAAAAAGGTTTTCCTCAAATTTTTATTTTATTTTATTTTATTTTATTTTATTAAAATATCTTCAAAAATTATGATTTTTTATTTAAAAAATATAAAAGAGAATATTTTATTATAATAGACTACCGAAGGAGTATTAATTTTTGTTTAAAACATAGGGTGTATGTTTATATTTTGACACTAACCTTAATTTTTAAGTGTAATATAAAATAATTTTTTTTACAAAATATATATCACAATTGATCTTACAACTAACAACATATTATATATATATATATATATTTTTATGGCATTGGTACCAAAAACTATTATTTTTCGAATGGATTATGAATTAATCCGACTGAACCTAATATACCTTATGTTATTGGCTTAGTTTTGGGCTTGAAATTTGATAAATAATTAGTGAGGAAGTTTGCCAAAAATTTAGCAAAAGATTGAGTTTGAATTTGGTTTGGATTTGAATTTTTTTAAAAGTATTGAAAATCCGCGTTTCTTTGATGCAGTAGGTTTTGTTGGAATTTGGGGAGTTTTATTGGATAGTGATTTGATATGTGATTATTGGAGTAATAAGATTTTTAATTTAATTGAAAATAAGTTATATTAAATATAAAAGTAATGGAATATATGTGAAGAGTGAATTTTTTTCTCCTTTATTAATATTTTTTTCACCTGTAACTTAAAAACCATAGAATTTCAGATCTACTTCTAAGCCTTGCCTACAGCTACACACGCAAGAACAAGTTTGTGCACGGCCATGCATGAGTCCGTGATTGTTCGAAAAGAACACTAGATGCACTAGACAGAGAAATGCAACCACATTTGCACGGCAGTGGTCGATTGTTGTTTGTTGTGTGTTCACGTAACATCAAAAATAGCATAATAGAATTAATCAAGTAGGGTCGTGCTCGTTCCATATAAGTGGTTGTTTCCCTTAGAATTGAAGCAGAAAAACGGACCTAAATGCACGGTCGTTCACAACTATCCATATTCTTCTGGCTCCCGTATGAAACCCTTGGCGAGGCAACGCCGGATTGGTGTGTAGGATGGTCCTATCATAAATTTATCGAAAATTTCACGAATTACGAAATCGACTAATCAATTAAATTTCAAATTGAAATGTAGTTCGGTTTTCCTTACCTCTTTGCGTTCAATCGCCGGAAACCCTATCCCCTGTCAACGTGCGTCCTCCAAACTTTTTCGCGGCAATCCTCTGTTTCACTCGCCGACGAAATCGCTAAAATCCCACGATCCTTGCTCTGCGATGAATGGGGTGAAGAAAATTTGGGAAAAAAATAAAAAACACGTATTGAAGATGAGAAATAATGGAGGAGGAAGAAGAAGCAGAGTAACGAAAGGAAGATGAAACAGTGGAGGAGAGAGATATACGTGTAATCAACACCTACGAAATTACGTTGCAGACTTTGTCTATCTAGATCTGCCTCAGCGCTAAAATAACCATAAAAAATAACTGAATAGGATATTTAGGAGAAATTGTGCCAAAGAAACATTTGACAGACAATTGTAATTACATTTGGTCCAACTTAGATAAGTTTAACACAATAATAATAATAATAATAATAATAATAACAATAATAATAATAATTGTTAGGTATTTTAATAGGAGTAGCATGTAAAACTAAAAAAGAATCATTAAACTACAAAATAGAAGCTAAACACAACCAAAACTCTAAATAACATATAAACCAAACTGTTATGTTTTTATAATCAGTTTCACTTCAACGGACGACGAGCAAGGACGGCAGCAGATAGCAACGGCGGGGACCTCTTCCAGCGACGAACAACAATGGACAGATCGACGGCTCTTCCGGAAACTCGAGCTGTTGAACACCAAGTAAGTTTGATTTGATTTGAACTTGTTAACGATACAAATTTGGCTTGGCTCATTAAAAATTTGAAATAAAATAGTAATTTGAGCTCAGTTCGTTAGACTTAAATTCGAGCTTGGCTCGTGAGGTTCGAACTCGAGTTCAAGTTCTATTTGAATTTTATACATATTTTATATATTTTTTAATATATAAATTAAATATATTTAATTTATTTATAATTTATTATAATAAAATATTTAAATTTTATTAATAATCACAAACTTTGATATAAAAAAAGATAAAATTATATAGATTACTCCATTCGTCCCTTATCAAAGATTTTGTAATAAATTAAAAAATAATAATATTTTATTAGTAAGAGAAATGTGTAATTATATGTGTAATAATATATTTGTAATTTAAGTAAAAGTTAAAGAGTATTTTGATATTAACCTATTATTACTTTTTCGAAAATAGGAAAGAGATACTTTGAAATATGATAAGAAAAATGATAAAAATAGTACTTTGAATTGGGATGAAGGGAGTATATTAATATATAAAATAATATAAATATATTATCACTAATGAGCCTAATCGAGCTATTCACGAGCTGAGCTCAAGCTTGATTTGTTTATAAAAATAATAATTTTTTAACTCAAGCTCAACTCGTTTAACGAGCTACTTAGTTCGTTTAACAATTATAATCCTAACCTAACACTCGATCTAAACTACAGGCTAGATACAACCTATCTAACCCTAAAGCGACAGATAATCCAAAGATTATTTTAATATATTATTTACCGAATAGATTCATTAGTATAATACTTCTTTTTATTATTACATGTTTTGCAAAATTATACTCTATCTGTCTCAAATACTGCACAATATTTGAATTTGACACGAGAATTTAAATTGGTAGTATTAAATATGATAATTTGAGATCATTTGAAGATTATGTTATATGATTGGAGAGAGAAATATATATTTATTTTTTTATTTGAGTGATGTGATGAGATAAAGTGAAGTGTATATTCACTACCAGAAAATTGGGCTATAGTTGCAGTAAAAAAAAAAAAAAAAAAGCTAAAATGCACAAAATTCACATATGGTTTCATGAAATTGCACCAAATCCCCCTTACTTTTAAAATTGCGTTAAACTCTCTTATGGTTTCATAAACTCTGTGTATAACTCCCTCGGCGGTCCTTATTTAACGATATTTGACCTAAATTTGCCCAAATTGCGAATAAATTTTAAAATTTCAATTTCTAAACCTCTAAAATTACATATATATATATATATATATTTTATATTTAGCCCAAAAAAGAGTAAAAATAAACTCTTAAAACCTTTAAAAAAATAACTATTTTTTTAACATATTTACTATTTTTTAGACTAAATATAAGAAAAATGAATATATTTATAATTTTAGGGGTTGAGATTCTAAAATTTATTCGCAGTGAGCGCATTTAAATCAAATATCGTTAAATAAGGACCGCCGAGGGGGTTAGACGCAGAGTTTATGAAACCACGAGGGAGTTTGACGCAGTTTTAGAAATATAGGGGATTTGACGCAATTTCATGAAACCACATGTAGGTTTTGTGCAATTTAGTCAAAAAAAAAAAAAAAATGTCAAGACTTTAATATAAATTGGTTAATTTTTACTGAAAAGTCACTAAAAAAATATACGGAACAATTTCCGTAGAATTTCAATGGTGACTTTTTTAAAATAGTGACATTTCTATAACAATAAGTCACAAAATAATATCATGACACGTCTGTAACTTTATATACCAATAGAAGTTGCAACAAAATTTCGTGATATTTTATAATTGTGACATTTTCGTGACAATAAGTTACAAAATAATACCATTACATTTCCATGACTTTATATTAACATAAGTTGAAACAATTCTAAGATTTTATATTTTTTTAAAAATATATATAATTGTTGATGTATTCTTTCAACAATAAAAAAGTAAAATCCGAAAATAGGAATTTATCTTCGAACTTGATTAAATAGTGCCTGAGATTAGGAATCTCTAAACACTGTACAGATACATAAATAAAAACTAGAAAATAAAAGACTGGAATTTAAAATGATGATCCCCGAATCTCTTGACTTTGATGTCGATTGAAGATGATTGAAGATGTCTTGTCAGTTGCAAATCCCAATCTTTAAATATTCTTCAGAAATGGTACTGGAAACCGTCACCCGAACGGTTACAACGCATATTTTTCAACCGTCTGCTAGCTCTTCTTCTGCTGACACGTGTCCTCAGCCGACCGAATTATTACTCTCACTTGCTCTCAACAGTATCCGACCTCCACACTAACCGATTTGTCTATCCAACCACGAATCTTCCGACTTCTTGGACCGACCGCAGGCCTTCCGCCCTGTTGGTCCGATCGCAAACCTTCCGCCTTTTTGGACCGACCGCAAACCTTCTGACTTATTGGCCCAGCCGCAAACCTCCCGACTTGCAGACCACCCGACTTGTTGATCCAGCCGCAAACCTCCCGACTTACAGACCATCCGACTTGTTAGCCGTCCGACTTGCAGACTTTCCGCCTTATGGACTACTCGACATGCGGACCTTCCGACCTGCGGACCTTCCGACCTGTGGACTTTCAGACCTGCGGACCTTCCGACCTGCGGACTTTCAGACCTGCGGACGTTCCGTCCTGCGAACCTTCCGACCTGCGGACCTTCCGACCTGCTATTTCCTCAGAAATACGTGTTTTTCACCCGATTTTCTCGAAATACTCCCTGATCGTACTAAAAGACCCAATCATAGGTCCATCTCCCTTTCTGACTTGGGCTTTTTTTAATCTAATTATAATTTCGTACGTAACAATAATTATTGTTCAATGGATCCGGTCAACCACACACCATTGTTTTTTTCGAATTACTGTTAAAGTCGTAAGCTAATCACAACTACACTATTTTTTCAATTTAATGACATATCACGCCAACTTAGTCATTTATTTTAAAGTATTAATTTTTGTTTGTTATTATATTTTAACTATATAAATATTATGGTTATAAATTTATGTCTTAACCATATATACATGTTTATTTAATATATCATCGTGAATTTTTAATAAAAAATTGACATTGTCTATTTAATATAAAAAAATATTAAATTATTTAATATATAGTACTTTTTTTGGTATCAAAGACTTTTTGAATTTATATTTATCTAGAAACTCGTTGCATTAGGCCACGAACTACTAAAATTTCCTTGGATGTTTTATATTATTTTTTAATAATAAAGAATTTAATCAAATTATATATATTACTTTTTTATTTATTTAAATAAAAATAATTTTTTTATATAAAAGAAATAATAAATATTTTATTTTATTTTATAATAATATAAAAAAAATTAAAATACACAAGAAAATAAAAGAGACTAACTTAGATAAACCACTGCATAGCCCTAAGAGAATGAAAGAATTGATTAGCTAGTTTGATCCTATTATCTCTTAGATATAAATTTTTTATTATATTTTATATTATTAACACAATTATTATCTCTTACCTAATTTGATTATTATCTATAAAAATATAAAATTATTATTTTTATATTATCAATACAATTTTAAGTACCTAATAATTTAAAAAAAAAAAAACATATGTTAAAGAGTTTGTTGACAATTTAAGTTTTTTATATATCTTCGTTTGATGGATTTTGACAAAATTCCACTATTTATTCAAAAATTTTCTCCAAAAAATATCAAATCAAATACCTATTTTTTATTTTTTATATTATACTAAAAATCAATTTTACATTCAAAACATCAAATCATTACCTATTTATATCACATCATACAACTATTCATTTTTACTATTCAAATTCCAACTCAAAATCCAAACTCCTAAACAAACACTCCCTTTGGGTTTGTTTATCCCAACTCATTTTGGGTGACATCATTCATTATAAATATTATAGAAAAATACAATCTATATATATATATATATATATTATTTATCCATAAAAGTTAATAATATGATATTTTAGGAGGGGCGTAATCAATAGATAATTAAAAATGTATTAGTAAAAATAATTATTCTATAATATAAATAATTATAAATTAAGATTAAAATAACTGATTAGTTTAATTAAAATTAAAAAAATAAATTAAAAAGTTTAAAATAGATTAAAATGTGTAATCATTTTTTAAAAAAAGATAGTGACACAAAATGTGGGGCGGACAGAAACGGCAACGTGGACATGATATGTGGGAAAAAAATTATATTTATCAAAAAACACAAATTGAACATACCTTTAGGATGTGTTTGGTTGCGAATTTGAATTTTGAGTTGAGATCTGAATAATAAAAAATTTAAATTAGAATAATTGTATAATGTTATATAAATAAGTGTTGATGTGTAATCATTTTTCAAAAAAAGAAAGTGACACGAAATGTGGGGCGGACAGAAACGGCAACGTGGACATGATACGTGGGAAAAAAAATTATATTTATCAAAAAACACAAATTGAACATACCTTTAGGATGTGTTTGGTTGCGAATTTGAATTTTGAGTTGAGATCTGAATAATAAAAAATTTAAATTAGAATAATTGTATAATGTTATATAAATAAGTGTTGATGTGATATTTTTTATAAAATAAATATTTAATTTGATAATTTTTTAAAAAAAATTAATAAATAATGTAAATTATCTCTTAAACGAACATAAGCATATATGTTTATTATATGTATTATTATATAAACGTTTATTTTCTAAAATAACTTACATAGTAATATATTTTTATTAGGGTATATCTTTTAGATATTTCATCACATATTTTAAAATTATTTTCATTAAATATTTTATTCCATATTTCAAAATTTAACATAAAAATATTAGCAAAAAATTAATTGTAATTTATTCAAAAACATATGTACAAAAAATACAAAGATTAATAATTTTTTTATTTTTATTAAAGTTAAATTTATAAAATTATATATATTTAATATTTTTTTTTATAAAAATAGGTCATACTAATAATTACTTATAAAATTATATTTTATCTGATATTTTTATAGTAGAGTGTTAAGTCTATTTGACGTTATTATAAAAAAAATAATTTCAAGTCTAATTAAATGTATTGTATTTAATATTAACTTTACCGTAAATGATATTTTAATAGTATAATTTTTTAAAAATTTATGACTTAACTTTTAGTTTCTTTTTAAATTCAATAAAAAAAATTTAAAATTACCGTGTAGAGATCATTTAGTAATTAATATATAAATTTTTCCTTGATTATATTTTAATATTTTTGAAAAAGTAAATAAAGTTAATAAAAATTTGATTAAGTAATATATTATTTAATATTAAAATACCAGTGCATTGTTAGTATGTTAACAAAATATAATACATAAATTACAATTATTCACATGACATATTATAATTAATCTCAATAAAAGCTATATTAAAATAAAAGAGAGACATAAATGTATATTATAGGTAATTTTCATCATAACTTGCTCATAACAGTAACAAAAGAGGATAATATGCCTTAATTAACTAAATTTATTGGAGTTAAGAAAATTAATAATATATAGATAAAAAGTGAATTAAAAAGATGAAAATGATGGAATTTATTTATTGGTAAATTAATAATATTAATTAATTAATTAATTCCTCCTAAGGCCTTTAGAAGAAGATTAATTTGTGCCGATCGAATGTGCATCTGCATCCGTTTGATCTGAGCCTCCTCCAATCTCATTTCATTCCATTTAGATTTTAAATGCTTCTTTTCGTCATCATCGTCCTGCGCATATCGAAATAATTCATCACCGTCCTCCAGCATCTGCAAATCCGCCAAATAATCATTGTCTCTCCTCCCAGTCACCACCCGCGCCCCTGGGTGATCGTAGTTATCATTCAATGATGCAGTCGTTGTCTTCTTCATCATCTTCCTCTTCTCCTTCATCTTCTTCTTTTTAGCTGTTGTCGTCTTCTTCTTCTTTTTATCTTCTTTGTTCTTCTCATTGTTCTCGTTATTGTTGTAATGATCCTCTTCTGCAGACATACATATTAGATCAGATAATTTTATATAATTAGAATTTTGAGAACGATCAACATCACCATGGCTTTTCTAAGGAATTTTTGTAGATTCTAAAGAAAAATCTACAGAATTATTTTCCAACACTTCCGTAGACATTATTAAATATTAGACCCAATGTTACTTAACATTTTAAGTCACGTATATATATATTCTTATCATTCATTCTAAAAGGAAAATTAATAATAATACACATATTGTTTCCTTAATTAATTTTATGCAAAAAAAATTTAATATATACAAGTCATTCTTTCCAAAAATTTTAATTTTGGAAAACATATAAAATATATGTATCTTTGTATATATGTGTGTATATATAAATATTATATGAGATTTTTTTATGACATATGTATATGACTATTTTGATAAAATTTATTTTTATAATGATTATAATATAATATTCATCTCTTAAAAAAAATTCTATATCTATAAAAAAATATGTGATCGAGGTATAATCAAATTAATATTATTATG
Source organism: Andrographis paniculata (assembly GCF_009805555.1). Classification (NCBI taxonomy): domain Eukaryota; kingdom Viridiplantae; phylum Streptophyta; class Magnoliopsida; order Lamiales; family Acanthaceae; genus Andrographis; species Andrographis paniculata. The sequence continues at coordinate 1,326,717 of NW_026137580.1, read as the reverse complement.
GCATTAAAATATTATTTTTTATTATCAATTATAGTAAAATTTATTATACAAATATAAACTAATTTGAATATTTACTTTTATATTTGTCTATAAAATAGGTAAGAAAAAGTATAAATATTGATCAATTATTTTTGTTTAGTTAGGTTTTCTTTTTTAATATTTCTTTATTTATATATCTTTTATTTTGTTGTCTTTTAAATCAAAATTAGATATGATCAATATATGCATTTGATATAGATTTTATATGAAATATATTTGATTTATATATCTCACATATTTATATATGAATAAATATAAGTAAGAGTGTTATGCATAAATATTTTAATATTAAAATAAATTATATATATATGCACATATATTTTAGTATTAAATTCAATTTTATATATTTGCAAAGAGTGCAAGTCCCACTTTTTCAATTCTCAACTAATTTTCAATTATTTGAAATTTTTATATTAAAAAATAAATTTTTTGGGGGAACATTATAATTTTATAAAAAAAAATACAAAAATGGTGTAGATTTTAATTTTTTTAAAGTATTATAGATTTTTTATAAATATAAATTTTTATCAGGTTATTTTATGAAAATTTTAAATATTTTTGAATTTTTAAAATGATAAAAACTTAATAGTTTTTTTGTTTTCCGAAGAAAATCTTTTTGTATATATCCTATCTTATCATGTGTATATATATTTGGCAAAGATCCACGTGTATTTTTTTTAGGTTTTCCTATTTTAAAATAATTTTGTGAGTGTTGTTTAACCCTAATCTAATCTAATCTAATATATATATATATATCTATCTGAGAATGGGGTGGAGATATCATTCTCAATTCATTTACCCACAATTTTTTTACGTTTTGTTAATTAAAAAAAAGTTAGTAATTACTTTTTAGAATTGATGTAAATTATTATTGTTTATAGAAAATTATATAACTAAAGAATTTATATTTAAAAGAGTTTTCTTTTATGAAACTTATATAAGTTTGAAAATTTATGTAATTTTTAGGATATTTTACTTTTAAAATGTCTTTACACTATTTTTAGACGAAGTAGTAATTTGAAATTTATATTAATAAATTATACTCCAATAATTATGGAAAATTATAGTAATTAAGTCAGAATTTACATTGATATAAATTACTTATTTTTAAAAGAAAGTTATATAAAACCAATTTAGAAGACTATGAAATTTTTGGAATTTTGTTAGAATTAATGTAAACTATTATTTTTTTATGAAGAATTATAACAATTAAAGAATTTATAAGAGTATTTTCTTATGGAAACTTATATAATTTCGGAAACTTACATACTTTTTTGGATATTTTACTTAAAAAATACTTTTAACTATTTTTTTTTTAAATTGTAATTTGAGATTTATATTAATAAATTATATTTGAATAATTATGAAAAATTATAGTCATTAAGTCAGGATTAATATTAACATAAATTATTTATAAAAAATAATAATTAAATAATTTCATATTTAAAAAGTATTTTTCTGATGAGGGTAAAGCCAATTTAGAGAACCATGAGTTTTTTTAATTTTTAAAGAAAGTTGATAATTATTTTTTAAAACTAATATAAATTATTCGGCCAGTTCACTCATCACTATTTTTCAATTAAAATTCTCAAAAAATAATAATAATAATATAATATTTTATACAAAAGTCAAGATATTTATTATAAAAAGTCAAAAAGTTATTAAAAAAATCAAAAAGTCAAATATTTAATTTAAAATAATATATTTTATATTTTTGACACAATTCTCCATCTCATACACCAAAAATCATTTCATTTAAAAACAAGGGAGCTATTGTTGTTTATAAAAAATTATAATAATTAATTTTTTTAGAAACTTACATAATTTTGAGATTTTTTATTTTAAAACTATTTGACAAAATGTTTGGAAAATTGTTAATGTAAATTATTACTTTCTATAGAAAATTATTAATAACTAAAGACTTTCATATTTAAAGTTTATTCTTTATGGAAATTTAATATAATTTTTGGATTTTTGTTTTAAAAAATAATTTATACTATTTTGGAAACACTGTAATTTGTATAAAAAGTATTTTTTTATGGAAACTTATTCATAACAAGTATTTTATAAAGGAAAACTCTTTAAATAGATAATTACAATATTCCAAGAATAGTGTAAAAAAAATTTTAAACCAAAAATCTCAAAATTATGTAAATTTACATAAAAATAAGCTTTAAACATAAATTTTTTTAATTATTATAATATTCCATAAAAACTACTAATAACTTACATTAACAATTTTCTAAAAATTGTGTAAAATATTTTAAGACCAAAAATAATTATGTAAATTTCCATTAAAAAAAAAATCTTCCGATATAAAAGTCTTTTATTATAATTTCCTATTAAAAAATAATAATTTATATTAATTCTAAAAAAAATTAAATATAAAATTCTCTAATTATTATTTTTTTAAAAAAAAATTATGTTAATATAAATCCTGATTTAATGACTATAATTTTTCATAATTACTGGAAATATAATTTATTAACATAAAACCTCAAATTACAATTTTAAAAAATATATATAGTTAAAATATTTTAAAAGTAAAATATTCTAAAATTATGTAAGTTTCCAAAATTATAGTATAAATTTTCATTAGAAAGTACTCTTAGAAATTCTTTAATTATTATAATTGTTTATTAAAAAGTAATAATTTACATTAATTCTACAAAATAATAAATTTTTTTAATTCTAAAAAATCCAAAAAATTTCATGATCTTCTATATTGATTTCATCATCGTAAAAATTTATACTTTTTAAACATAAAATTCTCTAATTACTAAAAAAACTAATTTATATCAATATAAATTATGACTTAATTACTAGAATTTTCATAATTATTGGAGTATAATTTATTTACATAAAATCTCAAATTATTACTTCCTCCATCTCACTTACTATGTACATATTGTCGTTTATGTCCGCCCCACATCCTATGTCACTTTTCTTTCTCGGAAAATAATTACACACTGGTTTTTAATTATTTTTTTAAAATTTTAGTTAAACTAATGAGTTATCTTAATCTTAATTTATAATTATCTATATTATATGATAATTATTTTCACTAATATATTTTTAATTATCTACTAATTATATCTATCCTAAATTCTCGTGTCTACATTGACCCAGACATCCAACGTGGGACGGAGGGAGTACTATTTTAGAGAAATAGTGTAAAACATTTTTAAATTTCACTTGTTTGAAGTTTATTCTATTTTTACTATTCCAACTTTCATTTTCCTCCAAAAATATCAAATTAAATACTTATTTTTTATTTAATTTTACTGCACTAAAATCTAAGTTTACATTCAAAATACCACATAAATACATATTATATCACATCAAACAACTATTTCACTTCAAAATTTTACTATTCAAAATCGAAAACTAAAACCAAAATCTCACAAGTAAACACACCCAAAGTTTTCATAATAAATACTTTTTAAATTGCAAAAAATATTTTTTTTATATTAATTGCATATTTTTCCATACCTTATATTATACTCCTTCTGTCCGCCTCTAAAGGTCACATTTACTTTTAGCATTATCATACTTAACAATAAAAATATCTTATATTTGTATAATTTTTTTTACAAATGTCATTCTATTAATATTTAAGACACTAATGAAAATATTTTTATAATTTTTTTATTAATTTGTAATACATTTTGATATAATTATTAATATTCAAATAACATACAAAAACTAAATTAGACCTTTAGAAATGGAGTACGTGTCAAAATTTCAAATATAAACCAAACATAGTTTTAATATATATATACATATATATATATTGGTATTTTTCTTAAGATTTTTTTTTTTTGAATCTTCTAAGATAAGTTTTTTGTTATACGTAAAAAATTGTATTCACATAAAAAATAACTAATAAAAACAGAATTTATAATAATATATAAAATATAATAAATATAAATATAAATTTAATTTTTAAGATATTATTACGATAATAAAATTGTTTTTATTTATATTTTTATCAAAAATAATAATTACAATTATTTTAATTTTTAATAAGTACGGTCATATATTCAACTTAAAATAATATATTTTATATTTTTTATACAATTTTCTACACATAAAAAATCAATTCATAAAAACGCTACATGAACGGAATGTTTATAGCATAATTTTATAAATTCATTTTGATTATTTTCATATATATGTTACCATAATTGTAATATTGAAAATCGAGATGCTTCAATTCGAAATCAGATAACAGATCTGATTAAAAATATTCGAGTTTCGCGTTGCACGCTATCTCGTTGAAGGAAATTCGACCTACCACCGATTGCTTCCCAGGATAAAACGAATTGATTAGGGATTTACAATCCCACAATGAACCGAACCAAGAAACGATAGAAGTTTTTTGAGGAAAAATTAAAAAGGAAGGAAAACAGAGAGTCGAGAGTAGAATTTTGATTCACATTCAGGTTTTTGTTGGCTGTATTCTTTAATTTAAAAGGAAAGAAAGATTAAATCATGTGGCCACTAAAGCCGTAACCACCTCTACACGTTCCAATATTTGTTGTAACATTTTTTTTTTATTTTTTCCGATTAAACTTTGAAACCGTCAAAATTAATTAACCAAGTAAAATAAAATTTAAAATAATTGAAACTTTTCTTATTGGGCCTGGCCCACGAGCCCCCACGGCCCCAAGGCCCAAGGCCCAATCTTGACTCTGTAGATATATATATGTATACCCAATTTCAAGCCCAAGCCAAAGTCCAACCCATTATCTCATCAAATCCATTCTCAATTGAACAATAAATGATAATAAATGCTTATGAGGAGGTGGTGGTTTGTTTGTTCTTCCGATGTGGACAATGCCCATTTCTATTTATTTATTTATTTATTTCTTTCTTCTCTTTCACACACCAACAATCCTCCACATGAAAAAGAAAATGACGTTTACTCATGAAAGAAGAGCGAATTATGCATAGGATAAGTAGGTTTCCCTTTGAACTTTCCTTGAGCAGCACGTAGGTTTACCAATTGTCCAGTGGACACGTTATCCTTAAACTGTTCAATTTCTTAGTAAATAAACTACATACCGACACAGAATCCACATTCCTAGTTCGGTTCTCATTATTTGGTCCATTTTGGCCATGGAACCCATCCTGGTTCTACAAGAGTTTCTAAGGAACTGAGCTTTGACAGTTCTCTTTTAAAGTAGCCTCACTTCTCTTTTATATAGCTGATTTTCCTAAGTATCAAAATAATACAATACTCACTTAGTAATCATTAAAGCACTTATTTGCTATCCTCTCTACTATGTCACTGTTCGTTGACAGGAATGGGTTGAGGCTATTAGCCCCCACAGTGACGCACATAAGTTTTATAGGCAGGTTGTCCCATTGAACCTAGTTCTTGGGATCTCCAATCTTTTTAGGTTGGGTTTTCCTTTATAAGACTTATATTTCGGCAGGTTTAACCCCTATTTCTCTAGTTAATTTGTACACTGCATCACGATTAAACCTTTTGGTTAGCGGATCCGCTAGGTTATCTTTTGACGCAACATGGTCTATCGTAATAACCTTAGTTGTGATTAGTTGTCTTATGGAATTGTGTCGACGGCGAATATATCGACTCTTTCCATTGTACATTGTACTCTCTGCTCTGCCAATAGCACATTTACTATCGTAGTAGAGAGTTATGGCAGAGATAGGCTTGTCCCATTATGGAATGTCCTCAATGAAGTGACGAATCTATTATGCCTCTTCTTCAGCTTTGTCCAAAGCAATGAACTCAGATTCCATTGTGGATTTGACAATAATTGTTTGTTTTGAGGATTTCCAAGAAATTGTTGCACCAACTAGTGTGAACACATATCCACTAGTTGATCTCGAATTAAGTGTGTCAGATATCCAATTGGCGTTTGAGTAGCCTTCTATTACAACTGGACGTCTGTTGTAGTGTATCCCGTAATCTCGAGTGTACCGTAAGTACCTAAGTACACGAACTATGGCTTTCCAATGCTCATGACTAGGATTCCTTATATACGTACTCAACTTGCTTATAGCATAAGCTGTGTCGGGTCTAGTGCAACTCATTAGGTACATTAAGCTTCCAATTATCCGAGCGTATTCGATTTGGGATGCACCATCTCCACGATTCTTGGATAAATGGATACTTGTGTCCAGAGGAGTTCTCGCAATTCCTGTATCATCCTTACTGAATTTTTCGAGGATTTTGTCTACATAATGAGTTTGACTCAAAATTAGACCATTTGCGGTGCTGTTAATCTTAATGTCATATCAGCGTTTGACTCATATCAGCGAGACCCATGTCCTTCATGTCAAATCTAGAATTTAGCATGTCTTTGGTAGACTTAACGATATATTCGTTGCTACCAACGATAAGTATATCGTCTACGTAAAGGCATATTATCACGTAACCTGACTTAGTGGTCTTTACGTATATACATTTGTCACATTCATTGATTCTGAAATCACTATCCATCATGGTATGATCAAATTTTTCATGTCATTTCTTTGGAGCTTATTTAAGTTCATATAGTGATTTCACAAGTCTACAGACTTTATTTTCCTTTCCTGAAACTGAGAGGCCTTCCGGCTGTTCCATGTAGATCTCCTCATCAAGATATCCATTTAAGAATGCCGTTTTTACATCCATTTGATGCACCTCAAGATTCCGCAGAGCAACTATCGCAAGGATCATCCTAATGGATGTTATTCTCGTGACAGGAGAATATCTGTCAAAGTAATCTAGGCCTTCTCGTTGCCTGTAGCCTTTGATTATAAGTCTAGCCTTGTATTTGTCTATTGTACCGTCTGGTTTTAATTTTCTCTTGAATATCCACTTTGATCCAAGAGGTTTTGATCCAGGTAGGAGATCCACAAGTTCCCAAGTGTGATTCTGAAGAATAGAATTAATTTCACTTTTTACAGCTTCTTTCCAGAGAGGCGCTTCAGCAGACCACATAGCCTCAGCATATGGTTGAGGCTCGTTTTCAAGGAGATATGTGAAATATTCATTTCTAAACGACTTTTCGATTCATGCTTGTTTGCTTCTTCTGAGCTCAGGTTCCTGACCTGGTTCATATTCAGATTCAAAAATTTTCATTCAATCTTGGTCTTAGTCCACAGTTTCGTGTTCTCGGTTGACCAAACTAGGTTCAGCGCATGCTTTTGCAGGGAACACATTTTCAAAAAATGATACATTCTTTGATTCCATTATCTTATTCTTTGGGATATCCGATATTTTCGAATCGAATACCAAGAATCGATAGGCAGTGTTGTTATGTGCATATCCTATGAAAATACAGTCCACTGTTGGGACCGATTCTCACACGTTTGGGAGGTGACACCACTATCTTAGCTAGACACCCCCACACTCGAAGGTGTTTGTAAGATGGTTTTCGACCTTTCCAAAGCTCATAAGGGGTCTTCTCCATCCTTTTCCGAGGTATTAAGTTAAGCAGATAATTAGTGCTTAAAATAGCCTCCCCCCACATGTTTTGAAGTAGTCCACAACTTAACAACATCGCATTCATCATTTCCTCTAATGTGCAATTTTTGCGTTCAGCAACGCTGTTTGATTGAGGTGAATAAGGTGGAGTTACTTCGTGAATTATTCCATTTTGTGCACAAAATTCACCGATCGGGGTTTCATATTCTCCACCTCTATCACTTCGAATTCGTTTAATTCGTTTGTTAAGTTGATTTTCCATTTCATTTTTATACAAAATGAATTTACTTAATGCCTCGTCTTTGCTTTTGAGTAAATACACATAACAATACTTTGTACAATCGTCAATAAATGTAATAAAATATTTATTACCACCACGTGTTTGTACAATTTTCAAATCGCATACATCGCTATCAATCAATTCGAGTGGTTCAATTTCACGATGAATAATTTGGAAAGACGATCGAGTTTGTTTTGCTTCAACACAAATTTCACATTTATGTTTATTTAATTCAAATTTCGGAATGTGGTTCAGGTTAATTAATCAACGAATTGAATCATAATTAGCATGACCCAATCGACTATGCCATAAAGTAGAGAACTCAACAATATAAGCAACAGACTTATTATTATTATTATTTTCAATTACTGTCATAATACAACATTTCAAAAGTCCATCATCTACATAACCTTTACCCACGTACACTCTTGATTTACGCAAAACAAAATTATCACCATTCATATTAATATTAAAGTTGTGTTTCATTAGAAATGTCCCCGAGACTAAGTTCTTCATCATCACTGGCACGTAGAGGATATTAGTCAGCGTCACGACTCTTCCAGATGTCATCTTCAGAAGCACCTTTCCTCTTCCCTTGACTTCTGCAGGAGCAGCATTCCCTATGTACATCGTTTCTCCTTCGACACACTCAAATGAGGAGAACTGATTCTTATCCATGCAAATATGACGAGTTGCTCCTGTGTCAAGCCACCATTGTTTCTTGTTTGATCCCACCAGATTTGCCTCAGAGTCAACACATGTCAGGTCGAGTGGCTCTTCATCTTTAGTAACGACGTGTGCTTGATTCGTCTCTTTCTTACTTTTCGGCGCCTTGCAGTCTATCGAACGATGTCCGACCTTTCCGCAATTAAAACATGTACCTTTGAAGGTACTCTTAGCCTTTTCAACGCCGCCAGATGGCTTCAACTTCTCTTTTCCCTTGTCCGTTGGCTTCCAGTTCTTTCCTGGCTGCTCATTGTTCCTCATAGCTGTCTTGAAACAAGAGTCTTGGCCTTTATGCTCGACTACATTGGCCTTGCTGCCGAGTATCATATGTCCCCTGCTTGCCAGGTTCGACCTGTGCTCCTCTTCAGTTTGGAGACGATTAATCAGTCTCGCCATATCCATTTTCTTTTGTTTGTGTTTCAAGTAAATTTTGAAATCACCCGAGCTAGGTGGTAATTTTTCAATCATCGTTGCCACTTGGAAAGCTTCACTCAGCTCCATCCCCTCGGCCTGGATCTCATGCAAAATCAGCTGAAACGCATCAAGCTGTTTCGTAACGCTTTTTCCATCGACCATTTTGAAATCCAGAAACCGACCGATGATAAATTTCTTTGCACCAGCATCCTCGGTTATGTACTTTTTCTCCAGCATCTCCCACAGCTGCTTAGCCGTTAACGCATGCCGGTAGACACCGTACAGGGAGTCACTTAGGCCGTTCAGTACATAATTTTTGCACATAAAGTCTGAACGGTTCCAAATCTTCAGAATTTGTACTTTTTGTTCTTCCGAGGATCCTTCAGGCACAACAGGTGCATCCTCTGTCAGCCAATCTTCCAGATTTAGCGTGGTCAGATAAAACAACATCTTCTGTTGCCATGTTTTAAAATTCTGCCCGTTGAATTTCTCTGGCTTATTGGTTGCCACAGCAACAGGCTGCCTGAAAGTTGCATGGTCCGTAACAGCAACAGACTATATACCCACCAAACCGTCTAATTGTTGTCCGGCAGACACAATGAGACTTTGCGCAAGTCCTACAGCCATTCGCTGCGGACGAGGCAGAACAACAGTAGGCTGTTTCAGTCAGGCATCAACAGGATGCCGTTTCTGTAGTCCAGCAACAGGCTGATTGGAGGTCGCAGCAGTAGGCTGCGCCCCCTCCATTGCGGCCTTGAAGGCCTGTTCGTACGCTGCCTTCGCAACCTTTTCGGCAGCAGCCCTCCTGGCCGCCTTGCGCGCTTCACGCCTGGCAGCAGCGATTTCATCGGCTTCACCGGTTGTGCGGGGTGGTTGAGATAACGGAACAATAGGATTGAGAATGTGAGACCCGCTGGAATTCACCTCCTCATTCTCGTCTCCGTCCGCATCATTCTGAACGTTATCATTTAGATCGTTCAGATTTCTGTCAGGATCGTTCACCGCGTCGATCATCGCTTTATCTTCAGGTACGATCTGGGCAGCCGCGATTTGATTGTGGACATGGGGAATTTCATCAGCCATCTCAGATTTCCACACGACGCGAATTTGCTTCAAGATTGTTACCACAATTGTAATATTGAAAATCGAGATGCTTCAATTCGAAATCAGATAACAGATCTGATTAAGAAAATTCGAGTTTCACATTGCACGCGATCTCCTTAAAGCAAATTCGGCTCGCCACCGATTGCTTCCCAGGATAAAACAAATTGATTAGGAATTTAAAATCCCACAACGAACCGAACCAAGAAACGATAGAAGTTTGTGGAGGAGAAATTAAAAGAGAAGGAAAACAGAGAGTCGAGAGCAGAATTTTGATTCACGTTCAGGTTTTTGTTGGATGTATTCTTTGATTTAAAAGGAAAGAAAGATTAAATCACGTGACCACTAAAACTGTAACCACCTCAACACCCACCTCCACACGTTCCAATATTTGTTGTAACGTTTTTTTTTTATATTTTCCGATTAAAATTTAAAATAATCAAAATTAATTAATCAAATAAAATAAAATTTAAAATAATTAGAACTTTTATTATTGGGCCCAGCCCACGAACCTCACAGCCCCAAGGCCCAATCTTGACTATATATATACCAAATTCCAAAGGCCAAGCCAAATCTTTATATATATAAAGATTTGACTATATTTGATATATTTTATGAATATTAAATAAATTTATTCTATTGAAAAAAAAATCAATATCAACATCAATGCATATAAATTTTACATTGATATATAAAATAATTTTATCTATCATATTTATATTTCATATATAAATTTTTAAGTATGTTGGATGCAAAATTTGAATATAAAAGATAATAATATGAGTATGGACTTAAAATAATTACACAAATATTTTTAAATTATTTTTTTTTATTGTGAATCATCTTATTAGAAAAATTTACAAGATTAGATATATATGTTATATATATATTAGTCTATATTACTTTATTTTTACTGTATGTTTGTTCAACCCTAAGTTTGGGGTTGTCTACGGTTTGGCCGACAAGATGCAGAGTTTATTTATTTTATTTTTTAAAAAATTAAAATATAATTTAATATTTATTATAATTATAGGGGAAAATATATATAATATATATGCCATTTTGTAGAGTAAAATTTTCTATAATATAAATAAATAAAAATTTAAATATATATATGTTGGGTATAATATAAATTTATAATCAAATCATACAATATAAATTTTATCAATTAAATTTAATACACATTTATCTTATTTTATTCTTTATCCATCGAATCAATACACATTAAAACTCCCCAACCCCTAATCAAACCCAAACACAGAAGAAACAACAAAATTCAAACTCATCATAAAATTCAAATGAAAACCAATCCAAACGCAAATATCCCCAAACCCCCCTAAAGAAACACACCATAATTTTCACCGTTTAAATTTATATGTATCTTAAATATAATAATAAAGAAATAGTGTATTATTAACAACAGAGTACATTCAAATTTTCATTGAATATGTTTATATATTTATACTTTGATAGGTATAATTTAAAAAATTGTCATACAATAATATTTATTAATTTACACAAACCGTGCAATGCACGGATGAACACACTAGTTATCTACTTATACTTTAACATCATATTATTACTTTACATAAAAAAAATAAAAATAAATTTATCTTTAATTACTTTTAACTGCACACTGTAACTATAATACTATTATATTTGAAACTTTAAAAAAATAAATATATATTTTTAAATTAAAAACAAAAATAATATTATAAAAAATATCAATATGCACACATTCAACAACTAAAAATAAAAAATTAAAAAACAATAAACAAATAAATAAATTCACCCTAAAGATCATTTATAATACTCTCACTCTATTTCCTAATGTTCTAATAAGTTTTTTAGATAATTAGTTATTTTTGTTGTAAATTAACAAATATGCCTTTTATTTTGTATATAAAAATAAAATAAATAAATAAAATAAAAACAAAAAATTAAATTCTATATATACAAATAAAAAAAGAACAATAATTTTTAAATATTTCAAATAATGTAAAATATTAGTTTATAAACGAAAAAAGTACTACTTATAAATTGTGGCATTTAACAATAAAAATACATTAAACAAAAAATACTACTATTAAAGAACACACCCTATAATATATTTTAAAATTTATAATAGACCATAAAAAAACTATATGAATAAAAAATCAATAAACTTAGGAATACATCAATAAAATAAAATAAGTTAACTGTAACTATAAGTTAAAAAAAGAACAAAAAAAAAAAAAAAAAAGAAAAAGAAAAAGAAGTTAAATGTAAGGATAAAATACATTAAAAAAAGAAAAAAACTTTAAAATACTGCCCATCTCCATCCGTCTTGCGTCTTCCACGCATCAAATACGTCCTCAAAATAATCCTTACCTAGACGGCGACGGCGGGTGGGCCGACGGCAGGTCGGAGGGTGGCGACGTAAACAGAAGCAAAAGAGAAAAAGCGCGTTCTGACAAGCGAATCAGTGTTTAAGAATACGGGTGAGTCAAAACGGGTTTAGGGCTGGGGTTTTTTTTGGCACACTGTAGGGAGGCTCGCCGGCGTTGCCAAAGCGACGCCTGGATGCCGGCCTCGCCAATCGGCGAGGCGATCTGTCCTGGCGAGCTACCGTTTGGTTTTTGTTGTTCAGGGAGAGTCCGGTCTTGTTTGTCTTCTGCGTCGCTCAGTCTATGGATGGATACAGTTTTACTTGCTTGATTTGGGCAATTCTGCCTTTTTATGCATGAATTTGGGATGTTACTGTGTGTTAGGTCACACGGTATTCTATAAGCATACCCTAGTGGACAATGCTTATATTCGGTTGTCTATATCGGTGATATTTTCGTCAATGAGGATGATAGGGATTAGATTATCTATTGTATATTTTAGAGCTAATTTGATAACTTAGAAAAGTTAAGGAATCATATGTGGTTGCTTGTTTAAGTGCAGAAGCTAAGTATTGTTCCATAGCCTTAGCTGAAATAGTTATCTTGAGAACTCAAGTTAGTTCTGTGGGGAGACGAAGATGAAATTGTGGTGATAATCAGATAGCACTGCACATTGACATTGCTTAAAATCCGGTGTTTTATGAACGAACAAAGCAAATTGAGATTGATTGTAACTTTTTCAAAAAGAAGGAAGGAGGCATTGAGTATGTGTCCTCTTCAACCGATGAACTTCCCGGCATATCGACTAGATGCCCTTCGAGTATCTTAGTTTGAGTTCATATGTAACAAGTTTGGATTGTATAGCTTGTATAATCCAGCTTCAAGGGGAGTGTTAAATTAGGCTCGTTTGTTTTGATTAGATTAGGCCCTTTTAGGTATTTTTTTATGTTTGCTAATTCTTAGCACGAACATATTACTGGGAATATAGAATACATGTTTAGATAAATGATATTTGGTTTGTTTTGCCTTTTATCGGCTGTTTAATTATTGTAGCTTGCGCGGACGCCGCTCATATTATATTGTCTATATGTTACAGAAACTTGTTCTTTCTGCAGGAATAATTCCTAGGGACCAACTGCCTTAGAAATATGATGTCCCATGGAAAGAATTCATTGCTGCCCCCAAAAATACCATTTCCTAGTGTATCGCCTTCATTTTCCGATTATATACCTAGTTCAGCAGCAGTTGGTTCGAGAGCTCTTTCAAAGATAAGAGATGGAAATTCACATCAGCGGACTTCATCTGAGAGTTTTCTTATAGAGGAGCAACCTTCTTGGCTTGATGAACTCCTAGATGAGCCAGAAACCCCTGTGCGTAAGGGAGCTCATCGACGCTCATCTAGTGACTCCTTTGCATACATTGACACACCTGGGAATTATGTTGCCCCAGATAATAGAAAGTCTAACAGCATTACACCAATGTCTTCCTGGGGATCTCAAGAGTTCGACATGTATAAAGTTTTAAGGCCAAGTTCGTACCATACAGACACACCTGTGAATTCAGTTCCTCCTCCTTGGGGCCTTACATCTCCTAGAGACACTGCCAATGTTCTGAACTCTGGATTGATGAGCACCTCGCATGGTGCTGATAGGATTCCAGCTTCATTGGCTGAGACTCAAGATCCAAAAGGCTCCTTTGAGAACAAAGATCATACCCATGCAAAGTGTTTGGCATCGGAAGCAGACACAAAGCGTGCGAAACAGTATGAGAACCTTCTTCTTTATTATTTACGTATATTTTTAAAGTTCAACTAAGTTTTGACCTTGCAATTACTGCCTTTTAACCTCAACCGGCTTCCAAACTTGCAATTACTGGTTTTTTAATATTTTTATTTATTCAATTTCTTCATGTTACAAATTATTTATTTATTTTGAGTTTATGTTGTCGACTGCATGAATGATTCTTTGGGGTTGTTTGAATTTAGACATCAAATTGAGGGCATGTAATTGAGTAGTATGAACATTCGTTATGGGACTTATATTTTCCTGAAGTTTTGCATAAATGTTTGCCTAACATGAATAAATTTGTGCTAATTCTCACATTGTTCATAAAAACTTATTCAGTTTTCATTATGTTATGCACCTCCATTTAACTAAACTGTACTTTGAAGTTTTCTGTACTTAAAAAACCTTTCTGGGCAATGCAGGAAATTCGCTCAACGTTCACGTGTCCGGAAGCTGCAATACATAGCTGCACTTGAGAGAAATGTCCAATCTCTAGAGGCAAGATTTGATATGCCCAATAAGTCTTTATATAATTTTTAAAATCATACTCATCGCAAATGCTGATGCAGGCAGAAGGGTCTGGAGTTTCTGCCGAGTTTGATTTTCTTAACCAGCAAAATATGATCCTGAGCATGGAAAATAAAGCACTGAAACATAGGCTAGAAAGCTTATCTCAGGAGCAACTTATCAAGCATTGTAAGTTTTCATCTTATCAGCTCTTTATTCCTTTGGATACATTGTGACTTCTGTGTTCAATTGGCTTTAAAATAAGTGTTTCCGTAGCTGTCATTTTGTGTGTGTTTGTTAGATGATATCTATAATATAAGGGCTGCTTTCATAATTGATGATACTACTTTTTTTAGGATTCCTTTGTGCTTTCATAATTGATGATACTACTTTTTTTAGGATTCCTTTGTGCCTCGAATCGCTCTATCATTGATATGTACCAATTACTTGCAAACGTAGACCACTTTCACTGCTGCATATGCATAAATTCGCACTTAAGATATACACATATGCTGAGAGTTCATTAATATGAAAATCTTTGGAACCTTACTCGAATTGTGCATGTAGTGGAGCATGAAGTATTGGAGAGAGAAGTAGTGAGACTACGGAATCTCTATCAGCAGCAACAACTGCAGCGGGTGCAACAGGTGGCTACGTCTGGCCATCAACGTGCCAAGAGCAGACATCTCGACCAACAATTTGCTGATCTTTCCCTGAAACACAAGGAAGCTAGTCCTGAGTGCTGACTCGACCCTCTACTAACAGCTCTTGCCATTTACAGTAAAACGGATTCCATCCCCGGGATGAGAGACAGGGAGGGTAGTAATGTAGTCCTCTCTACCCTGTTGCTTCGTTTGCGCGTGTCTTCCTTTTTGAACTACAAGCTGGATGGCTGGACCTGTCTATTAATCCCCTGCTACACTTGCTTCAATTGCTTGTCTTTCACTTTTGACCTTAACGGCTTCAATGTTTTCATGTACTAAAGGTTAGTACCCCCCCGCCTGCTCGCACCTGGTGGTCTGCCGGAATGTAGGAGTTTTCTGGCCTGTGGCCCGCCTGAGGTGGTTATTCAGGTATAATTTGATGCTACACTATAAATACTTGTATGTTTAGTGATTATTGTTTCCCTTGGGGCTATTTATCTGTGCTATTGTCTTTTTTCCAAAAAATATCTTGTTTTGCGCAATGTTATGCATGGAGTTGGATTTGCTTATGTTATGGGATAGCTATCCAGTTTTCTAGTCAGTTATCTGTGCTATTTTCTAAAAAGTCTTGTTTTGTCCAATGTTATGCACTTTGGGTAAATTTTCGGCCGAATTTAATTACGAATTTATCCCCACGTCATATATTAGAATCAGGATCAACTTGGATAGAAGTAAATCATTGGATGGGCATTGCAAACATATTATTATTACTACTTCGACTGAAAGTATTATTTTTATTATTTTTGTAAAAGTAATTTTACACCGATATCAAAATAATTTAGTTTTTGCCTAAATTACAAACATACACGGTAAAGATGTTAAAATTTTTTAAATAATTTTACTAATTAGTAAAATATTATTATTATTACATCCTTAATCATTTAGGCCCTTTAAGGTAAAACTTGTATAGAAAGTAGTTCTATATTAGTCTTTATTGGTTGAAAAGGTCCGGTATAACTAGGATCTTGCCATAAGCGTTGATATGGATTGACACTAGTAACTCGCCAATTTCTAGTATCAAATTTTAATGTTGATTTATTTTTTTTTTAAATAAATATAAAACTATAAATTTTAGTAAATATACAAAATTAAATTCATCTCAGTATTGTATATTACTCTTTCGTTCTACATTAATTGTTCACATTTTTTATATTTGTCGGTATTTGTACTTTTTTTAAAAAAATATAATTATATATTTCAATCATATTTTAAATTTTATAATTATAATTTTTTTTATTAAATTATTTTAATATTAATTTATACGTATTTTTATTATATAATAAATAATTTTATTAATATATTTTATTAATTATTTTTTAATTATATTTTACCTAAATTCTATTATAATATTTCCAGTAATTGGGACAATTTATTTAGGAGGGAGAGGGTAGAAAATTGTGATGTGGATAGTCCATGTCAGCATTAGTTGTGTCTATATACTTCTTCCGTTCCGATTCAAATATATATTTTATTATTTTTGTATGTTTATTTTAAATATTAAATTATTGAAATATATTTTCTTGATCCTTAAATATTTTATAAAGAATTAACTCTAATTATCCATTAAAAATATAATGTCATATTATATAGAAATATGTATCATGTACAATATATATTATACTATGTTGTATAATTTATTTATTATGTTACATAAAGTTATATAATATGCTACTAAAATATATTTTATATATTTTATTAGCATGTCTTCGTTAAATGTATTGTCTTTTATATATATATATATAATATGAAAATCCGTAATCGTTATTCGAAAGTACGCATTGAGTAAATTTTTGGTCGAACCTAATAACCTGCAAACTATATATACATTTGAATGATTTATCGAAGGTTTGGACAAAAAGCAATAAGTAACTAATACTCCATATAAAAATGACGTTAGTATTTCACTAACTCCCATCCACTCCCCACTTTTGTAATAACCTAAGGTTGGACTTTAGAATTTTTTTGTTTAGTACAAGAGAAACTGCTTCATCCGTCCCAAAATTATAGTTTAGGCTGTATTTGACACAAAATTTAAGAAATATTGATATTATATTGGTAGTGGATAAAAAGTACGGGTAAAAAATTTTTTTGTCATTATGAGTGTATTAGTATAAAAAATAATGGCAATTGTGTGATATTAATGAAAAAGTAAATGTAGTTTTATAGTGATATGATTTTTTTTTTATGAAAATAGGACTATTATCTTAGGACGGACAAAAATAGTAAATAAGACTATTGTATTGAAACGAAAGAGTACTTTTTAATATGAGTGGTTAGGGAAGGAACTTTTGTCCATTCTCTAACCCTAATTTCGTCAATATTTGGTAAGATAGTTAGAAAAATAATCATAATCATAATCATTGTTATAATGAGACCGACGAGTATTTTCCTTGTGTTAGGTTTGAAATTCCAAAACCAATTTATGAATCTTTGTCGGTTTACTTGTTTTTTTTTTTTTTTTTTACTCGGTAAGAATGCAATTTTAAGGCCCTAATATATAATTAATTATGTCACAAATCTTATTATTCTTTCCGTCCCAGTTATCATATTTATTTTTTATTTTCATATGTCCCATTTATTTTGTCATTTTTTTTGGAAAAGTATTATAGGTTTTAATCTTATTTTAAAATTTTTAATTTTAATTAAATTAATTAATTATCTTAATTTTAATATATAATTATATTTATTATACGATAATTATTTTTACTAATACATTTTTAATTATTTACTACTCATACTCCTCTTAATTTCCCGTGTAAAAACTCTAATTTTAAAAGAAAAAAAAATCATTCAAAGTTAAATTTTCTATTATAAACTTTTTTTTTTCCGCAACTGTTATCCGAAAGTGCGCACAAGTAAATTCCCAGCGGAACTTAATACTCTGGAAACTAGGCCCGACAAAGCAAATAACATTAGACAAACCATGCCACTACACAAAAAAAAGAGTATATTTGTAACGGAATTCCATCCCTAAACTTCACGTAGCTAACGTAATTCCATATCTAATTCCGTCTCTAATATCATTAGTAACTAAAAAAATGAATTTAGGAACGAAAAAAATCTCGTTACAAAAATGATATTTTCTAGTAGTGTGTATAGCAGATGACCTGAAAACATAGAATTAAACTCATGACCTCACGAACGAGTCCACCTCCACACTACAAGGCCATTATTTACTGGACTTATATTTCTTTGTATATGATAAAGGACTTATATTTCTTTATATATGACCATGTATGTCAGGAATGCAATCTTGTTCCAAACACACAAATATTTTATTTGATAGACGATCATAAACCCAATGCATTTGCATGTATACCTCAAGAACAAGGTTATGTTACTTAATACATGCATATGTATAACAAGTACACGGTCATGTTACTTGAAAAATGGCTAAGTGTGTCTTTCTCGTTGGGCCTGGTTTGTAAGGTATTAGATTCGGCTGGGAGTTTACCCAGTGCACTTTCGGATAGCGATTGCGGATTTCCACGTCATCCAAAAAGAAAAAACACGGCTAAATGTCTCAGAAACATAAACTATGTTTCATACACACTATCATATTACTTAATACACACTTGTATTTATAATATATACATGCAATGTATATTAAGTAATATGAATGTTTTTCCAAAATATATGAGCAAGTTTGAAACAACTATATCAATAAAATATGTTAAAATTGTAATTTGAGGATTGACGACCTATGGTAAATTTCTCATGATGCACGTGAGTGATGATAGAAGCACGATTAAAGGACTCATGTTGACTTATAGGGTTATACTAAGATCCTGATACGCCTGACTTTCTGTAGGTTGCGGATCGAAATGTCACAAATACTTATATAAAATATCACATTTAGTAAATATTTTTATCAAATATATATTAATTTATATAAAAAAATGAATATTGGTTGATATTTGTGTAGAATTAAGTTTTGTTTGTTATTTTAAATGAGAAAAAAAAAATGATATGATATTTTTAATAATAAATAATAAATTTTGGATTTAATTTTTAATAAAAATAAATTTTAATTATTATTATTTTTTAATAAAAATTTGTTCATTGTAAAGTAAATAAAAGTAAAAATAAATGTGAAACACAAATAAACACACGTAATTATACATCTACCAAAATAATACTATTTTCGTTAGGCTTTAAGGATACATTTATTTTTTGTATGTTGATATTTGAATATAAATTATTATATCAAAACGTAGTACAAATCAAGATAAAATGACAAAAAAAAAACTTCTATCAGTGTATTCTATAATACTAATATAAAGATATTTGTACAAAAATTATACAAAATAAAAGATATTTTTAATATTAAGTACAATAACACAAAAGATAAATATAACTCTAAGCGGACGAAGGAGTATATAAATGAGCACACCGAATTATTTTCCCACTACTTTGAGGGAAGAAAACATTGATTTGTTGGAATATATAGTTATTGCGAGAATAAAAGTGAAACCAAGTCGAGGATGAATCTTCTTTCTGAAAATTAGATACACCCTGTAGTGCCTCCGGTGGATGATATTCTAACCCAAAGATAAAACGGTTTCCGTCTCCAATGAGAGTGACACCTTTAATCGTTGGAGCTCCGGTGAACAAAACGATAGAGGAACTAAGTTGGAGAGGCTGCCGAAAAGCTAAAAAAGAGGAGAGAAAGATGAGAGAATTGTTTGTGTTAGTTGTTTAGAATGAATGGGGAAGACCTTTTGTATAGGCGACTCCACTTGGCCAAAATGGCTAGGGGATCAATTAATTATGATCTTAATTATCGATGTAATTTATTTTAAATTCAAACCTTTTTGTTTGAAGCAGTTGTAATTGATTCTAATTACAAACTTTCTGTTTGTGACGATCGTAATTTATTCTAATTTCAAACTGTTTGAAACGATTGTAATTTATTTTAATTTCAAACATTCTGTTTGAGAATATAATAAATCTATCTAACGGATAATATTTTATCCAAATAATACTGCACTTTAGGCCATATATCCGGGTTTAATTTGGACTTGCACAATTTGGTTTGTCTCGAGACTGACAAAATAACCAAAATATTAATCAAACCCCGTACACAATAAATAAATAATATTTCTTTCTTTCTTTCAAATTAATCTAACTAATTTGATACACCGCGTGTCGCATTTTCACTCACAAGATAATCGATTGCAAAATAACCGATTATCCAACATGATTAACAAACGATGGTTGAAATTTTTTCCAATTTTATTTGAATTTGGCTGATTTGTATTTATATTTTGTTTAAATAGTAATTGTGTATTATGTTTTATGACAAAATGATTATTATATAAAGTTTTGAAAAATAGATGATAGAGAAATAGAAGAGAGTATCAAAAAGAACGTAGCTATACGAGAAGGTTTCTAAACTCGTTAATATTGATGATAAAATGAACCAATTCGTAATTTATTATTCTCTTCGTCTCCGATAAAATATTTAGTAGTTACCTTAGATGCGGAAATTTAAAAAAATTATAATTATTAAATAATTAAAAAATATATTAATAAAAATAAATATGATATAATACAAATAATTATATACTATTAAATACTAACTTTTTAATAATATTTTAAAATTTCAGATTTCTAAACACTCTTTTATTTGGTAATGAGATCTACAGGTGGACCTAAACTTGGATTCAACTTTAATAGATCATTCGTCCCATAACAAAGTATCTATTTTTTTATTTTACTCTATCTCATAGCAAAGTATTCATTTTCTTTTTTTTAGTAACCGTATTATCTACCTAACATTACAAATACTCTTATAACTTACAATATATTACACAAATGTTATTACCTTTATATCACACATACTAATAAGGTTATTTTGGTCATTTCTATTTTATTCCTACTATATTCCAATATAATACTAATATTTCTAAAACTACGTATAAAAAGCAAATTGATAACTTTTTTATGGAACGGAGAGAGTAATAATGATAATTATAATTAGGAATATAACATTTTGTTTGGATTTGATTTGAGTTTTGATTTAAATAATGTTACATTTTTATTAGGAAGATTTAATGGTGTTGATTTGTGTTTTAAATACAAACTAAATTAACAATATAATTAATTTTAAAATATTATTGTAGAATTTGATATATTTATTTGTAATGCTTTTATTATAATATTTTTCAAGATAAATACTACATGGAGTGTGTTTATTTTGTATTTTGATTTGAAATAATATTTTTGTACGTAAAATATAGAGAATTGTATAAGTGATATAAAATTAATAAATGTGTATAGTATATTAATTTTTATGTGATGTATAAAATCCTTTTTATACACTTACAAATACATACGTACATACATCTTAAACAGCTCACACTGCAATATCTATAAAAGACACTGACTGTCACCCACCTTTGCTTTTTCTTGCTTTTTTCTATTTAAACTATTCCTAAATTTAAATTTATATTCTCTACTAACACTTTATTTATTTTCAATTATTTTATTCTATATTTTAAAATTATTGTAGTATTTTATTATGTCGCAGTGACCTTTTCTCGTGTTATATTTATTATCACTAACATTCCTCAAAATTAATGCAATATATGAAATCAAATCAAATATGAGAATAATTGACCTGCACGAAATCGACGCCGCCACGGCGAGCTTCTCCGCCGCGCGCCTCGTCGGAAAAGGCAGCCATGGCAGCGTCTACAAAGGAATCCTCGCCGACGGTACACTCGTCGCCGTCAAAAAGCAGTCCTCAGGTCTACGGAAGCTCCACGACAACACGAAGCTCGAGAACGAAGCGCGTATTCTCTCCGCGCTTCGTCCGAATCCACAGCTCATCGTCGATCTCGTCGGCGTCGGCCGCGGCGACTCCGGCGACACGATTCTCGTCGCCGAGTACCTCCCCAACGGTACGCTTCACGATCTCCTCCACCGCTCGGCCGCGCCGCCGCCTACGTGGCGTAACCGCCTCGAAATCGCGCTACAACTCGCGAGAGCGGCGCGTTTCCTCCACGCGCCGGACGCTTCCGTCGTTCACCGAGATATCAAGCCGGCGAACATTCTCCTCGACGGAGATTGGAACGCGAAACTCGCCGATTTCGGACTGGCGGTGAGATTGGACGGCGGCGCGGACGTCCTTCCCGCCGGCACGATAGGTTACATCGACCCTAACTACACGGCGCCGGAGAAGCTGAGCACGAAAATCGACGTCTACAGCTACGGCGTCGTTTTGCTGGAGTTGATTTCGGGGAGGAAAGCCATCGACGTGGCTAAATCTCCGGCGTCGGTGGTGGAGTGGGCGCTGCCGTTGATAAAACGACGCCGTACGCACCAAGTGTGCGATTCTAGGGTTCGTTTGCCGCCGGACATGGAAGGCTCCGTCGAGCTTTTGCTAGGGACGGCGGCGCGTTGCCTGTCGCCGGTGGAGGCTCTCCGTCCTCCGATGAGCGAAATTGTGGCGGAGCTAGAGTATTTCACGGCGGCGCCGGCGCCGATTCGAGCGGTCCCCCTGTGGTTGAATTATATTTGGGCAGTTACGATTATGAGAGGAAGAAAATTAATATCTGGTGGGAAAGATAATTGTGATTTGAGGAGTAAAAGTTCTATAGCAAAATTGTCATGGGTCTATATTGTAAATAAATATATTTGTGGGTTTGATACCCCATTTTAATTTATTAGATTTGCAGTTTTCTTGATTTTTTTTAATGTATTATTTAATTTTTACTACTATTTTAATGATTTTTTTTAAAATTTTAAATAACTTATTTAATTTTTACAATTTTTATATATATAAAAAAATTATTTTACACAAATTATTACATTCAAGTTAATATTTTAATAAGAATTTGAATGTGATCACTCATTGAAGTAAATTCTAAACTTATACTGTCATCTAGTTCAATTTAATTTGAATTTTTTTGTAAGATTGTTTTTTTTTTTTTTTTTTTTTTTTTTTTTATAAGAGCATCCGTTACCGTTACCTATTTTGTTACCTTTATTACTGTTTTTTCAGTTTTTACTATACCAAAACTTATTACTATAAAAAAATACAGTTGTCAAAATTTAATATTTTTATCAAGAACTCATTACCTTCAACAAAATAAAATAAAATAAAATAATTTTTTTGAAATTTCAAAATTTTAAAGTTTAAATTTAACATAAATTATCTATAAATATATTTAAAATTCATTAACCAATTATCTACCTTTTCCTATTCAATTAAATGAAATGACTATTGAAAATACTACTTTTTTCAATCAGTGTTTAAATTAAATTATTGGATACAATTTGACAATAAAAATAATAATTATTAAGTTATATTATTGATACATTTATTTTATACGTTTATATTATATTACGATTCTTTTTTATGCAATTTTTAATTAATATATATGTTGATTTATTTCGAATAATTTCAATTATTTAAACTTATATTGATTAATATTTAAAATTTAAAATATAATATTATATTAAAATATTATTAGAAAATAAAAAATATATAGAAATACATATATTAATAAATTATTTATATATATTATTACATAATAAAAATATATGGAAATAAATAAATTATTGTGGATTTATAAAATAGTAAAGATAGTGTGTTAGAGGTGATATACTAATTACTATAAGGAGAGATAAATGAAATAATTTGAATGTTGAGATAAATATGACGTGGATGAAAGAAATAAAAAAATAACGGGATAAAGATAATGACTATAATTGATGCTCTAATAACCTGTATGTAAATTGTAAAATACTCTATTCGTTTTATTTTGATTGATTTTTTTTATCTGTCTCCTAACAATTAACACTTTTTTATTTTGGATAAAATTTATTAAATCAAAACATACTTAACAAATACTTCCTCCATCCCCTTTGAATATAAGCCTGAGTTTTGTAATATATTAAAAATATAATAGTATTTTATTGTTCAGTGAAAGTGTACAAGGGGTTTTGATATTTTTTTCATTTGATTTTATTTATAAAATAATTGTATTTGTAATGATATATTTATAATATAAATAAAAGTTAAGGATATTTTGATATTAACTATTATTACTAATACTAAAATAAGAAAATAGAATTTTTGAGTGAGACAGAGGAAAATAATAAAATGCTACTTTAGATTGGACATAGAGAATATAAATCAACTTAATTAATATAATAATATATGACATCATACATAGTGAAGGACCAACTCAAAATTTTTTTATTTCTATCTCTTTTTTTTAAAAAATAACTAAATATTTTTATCTATATTTAAAACTTCATATCTTTTATAAAATATTTTCTTATTTATTTATATTATAAGAAATTTTATTTTCTACAATATGATATTCATAATGCATATATGTTTTTATTGTCATATATTTTAAATATATTTAAATGCATATTATAGTTTTTTCAATCATATATATTAAATTTATTTTAATTGTTACATAAAAAATAAAAGATAATATCATAAATCACTATTATTAACTAATTAAATATTATTACCTTAAATATTATATCACTAATGAAATAGGTTAGATATTCCGGGAAGGGAAGTATATCATGTGTTGATTGGTTTTATAAAACAAATAGGACATATTAATATAATATATGATACTTCATTCGTCCCAATACAATAGTCATATTTACCATTTTTGTCCGTTCCAAAACAATAGTCAGAGGAAGTCGGAGAACCCACTCAATTTTCGACAGGCTTGCTCTGATAAGCCGTTGAAAAATATTTTTAGTGACAACAATTATAAAACATATATTTTGATAACACATTATACAATTACATCTAACATAATATATTATAAATTCAATACAACAACACAATAAACATATTTTACCGTACAACACAATATATAATCCATACAACTAATGTTAATACAATATATAGCATAACAAATTATATAATTTCATGTAGCACAATATATATTGATTTCAATATACTCCCTCCATCCCACATTGGGTGTCTAGACACGAGAATTTAAGATAAGTATAATTTAGAGAATTAAGAATGTATTAGTGAAAATAATTAATTTATAATATAAATTACTATAAATTAAAATTAAAATAACTAATTAGTTTAATTAAAATAAAATAAAAAATTTTAAAATGAGATTAAAATTTTAAATCATTTTCTAAAAAAAGAAAGTGACATGAGATGTGGGACGGATAGAAACGAAAACATGAATATGATAGGTGAGAGTAACATATAACTCATACAATACATATTTCTATATAACATATGGTACGTTATATGTCTTATAATGAGATACTAATGGCTTTAAGTTAGTATGGTAACTTGATCATATATTATATATCATGTGATGAAATATTAATTGCTTCATATTAGTGTACTGATTTGACACAAGCAACACCCTGTAATGATGGCCTCGATAAACAAATTCTAACTACTTCAAAATGTTCAATTTTGACATGTCACCGAGGACAATGGCTATTGGAATGTATATCTATTGGATAGTATTTTTAAAATAAATATATTTTAATATAAAATATTAAAATAATATTCTTTTCGTTCCGTAAATTTTGTAATATATTTATTTTTATTTATATATTCTATAATATTTGTGAAATAGTATGAAATAATTAATTCCTTGATAAATATATATTACATTATATTACCTAAAAAATATAATAAATACATATTTTTCTCATCTATCACCGTCTGTTAATTTTTAAATTATTCTATTATCTACATAAATTCTCGTACTGAAAATCAGACGTATTATCACTTTATATGGAACGTATATAGTAATTAAATTTATTAACTAAATTTATAAAGTAAAAAATAAGCTTGCTAAAAAAAATACTCCTTCCGTCCCACATTTCATGTTTATCTTTTCATTTTCGTCTGTCCCACTTATTTTGTTATTTTTCTTTTTTGAAAAAGAATTATACACTTTAATCTTATTTTAAAAATTTAATTTATAATTTTTTTTAATTTTAATTATAATAATCAGTTATCTTAATCGTAATATATAATTATTTTTATTATACAATAATTACTTTCACTAATATACTTTTAATTATTTACTAATTATACTCCTTCTAAATTTCCGTATCTATATTGAAGCGGATAAAATATCCGAAACGGAGGGAGCATATATATATATATATATATATTGTTGTCCAAGCACAAAATTCCAAAAAGAGTAGGTAATGGGTATTATATATAGCTTTGGATAAGATAATCTGAAGTCTCATTCTCTATTGATGTGTACACTTCACTTGTAAATTGGTATCTGTTCGTATTTATATATTTTATTTAAATAGCAGTTTCGATTTAATATTTCATTACAATAATAGTGTATTTTTTTTTATAAAAACTTATATAGTAAACAAAAAATTTAAAAAAAAATAAAAAAGAACATAACATGTATATATATATGCATGTGAAAATCACCATGTTCTGTGTATATGTACATACATATTCATTCTGCATATCTTCGTGAATGTTTTATTTTTTTTTCAAGAATATTTTCATAATATGATAATCATAAAAATCAAAATTAGTATAATAATAATCAAACATTGAAGACAATAATGGATTTTAATCCTTTAAAATAAACATATAATTAAATAAAATAAAATAATATTATCTATCATAATCAATTATAAACATACCCATAGAATATAAAAACATTTGACTAAATTCCTTAGCAATTTAAGGTGCATTTACTAGTTTTAAATTACAACTAGTAATGAAAGCAGGTAAGAAATAATAATATTGAGACAAAAAAATAAACCATACAATTTTAAATGAATAATAATTCTTTATGCTTAAAATTTGTTTTACTTGAATATATGTGTCCATATTGTGTTTTTGAATAAATATATTTTATATATTAGATACAGAAAATCGTATTAATAATATAAAAATTAATATTTTATTTTAAATTATTAATTTCTTGTAAACAAAAAGAATATATATATACTCTCTTATCCCTTATAATTTTTTTTCCTTAGCTCATTCAATTATATCACTTTACCTATAAAGTAGAAAGTAAAAAAATAATAATATGCTAATTTTTTTTTTTCAAAAATAATTCTCAATATATATATATTTTATTTTATCATAAAAGTCAACATTCAACATAAATTATTACCCGCGTATCATAACACCCCCATATCACTCACCACCACCACACAATTTGACTTTTCATCTTATTCTTCACACGGTTTTCTTTCCGAATACGAGAAAAAGTTTTCCAATTTTTGTGTCGTTGTATCTGAAATCGACACGATCAATCAATTTTTATTTTTGTTTGTTTCAACGTGCCAGATAAGATAGAATTATAATCGCAAGTAGAGTATTTTGTTTTTCTATTATCCACCATCATCGTAATTTTTTTCGCTCATTTCATAACTGCAGAATTGTAGAATCGAACACTAATAAAAAGTATATAGTGTTTTGTTTTTCAAAGATAATCTGATATGTGAGCTAGAAGAGTGTTCATTTCAAGTGTTTGAAACAGGAATCAAAGTTATGTTTTCTTGAAATATTATTCTCTACATTGAAGTTCAAATTATATTTATCTTCTATCTTTGGAGTTTGTTAGGTCTAGGGAGAACTTAAATAGAGACCTAATTTAATTTGTTGATTTCTTTGTTGGGTAAGAAATTGGCAATTGAAGTATCAACCGGGGTTAATCAATTGATAAGTAATTTTATAATTAAACTATTTTAAAATCGATCAATTGGTGAAAGGATCGAATCTTTTTTGAAGACATTGACCGTGAACAATTATTTTGACTATGTTTGAAATTGTCTTAATTTCGAAAATTTTTATGGATTTATTAATTTGATAGGTAAAGATTATATGCTGAGATGAAATTCTAACTCACCATTTACAAATTTAGACCATTAATTAATTAAAGGTAATTAAGTAAATTAAAATAATTTGTGTATTCTTAATTTGTGTATTAATTGCCTATTTTTTCTATTAATTGATTTATTAATTTGATTAAATTGTGTTTCATTTGTTTATGTGTTTAGAGTATTAAGTACGTAAAACTAAAATTTTGAAAATTTTACGCATGTGGATATACTACTGTAAGATTGCGCCTTATCTATTTAATTAACTAAATAATTATTTAGTTTATACATGCAAAATAGACTCACGTGTAATATTATTATTTTGGTGATGTGACTAAAATGAAAATATTAATCAATGATATAATTGTAATTTCAATTATGTTTTTTTCTAAATAAATAGGTTATGATTAAGTCTCGAGATAAAGTGTCATACAAAGATTTTTATTTCTTTTGCTCTTCTCTTGTCAAGAATAGAAAAGAACCTTTGATCTTTGAAGATCAAACCAATTTGTCCAAGATTTATCTATGACTTCATATTTAGGTACATTTTCGTTTCAAAATTCGTGCAATTAATTCAACAAATTCATCGATTGATTCAAACTAGAGAAGAAATTTATGTCCACGACATAATATTAGTTGCTCCCTTTCTTTCCAAAGGGAGCAATAAATAAAGGTGGATGAACTTAGGAATCTAAATCTATTTATGCATGCATTACACAATTTATATATTTATATCTTGATCATCGAATTAGATATGACCATCCATGTCAAAAGGGATTAACATAAATTAAATTATTATAAAGATATATGAACATAGAAATTTAGATTTGCTCGTGATATGATTTGTTAACTTATACCTTGCATGTCCAAATTAGATACAACAATTCATATTAGAATGAAGAAATAAGAAATAAACTATTACTCCTTTCATCCCATTAAATTTTTCCAATATTTGTATTTTCATCCGTCCCATATGATATCTTTTTTTTTTAAAAAAAAATAAAATATAATTATGCATTTTAATAACATTTTAAAATTCATAATTTATATATATATATTTAATTAAACTATTTAGTCATCTTAATTTTAATTTATAATTATTTTTACTAATATATTTTTTTAATTATTTACTAATTATATCATACCTAAAACTCCGTGCATGACGGAGGGAGTATAAAGGTAGGTGGACACAAGAGTCTAGATCAATTTATACATGCATGACATGATTCATATACTAATATTTTGTATGCAAACAAGATTTGGAGGCGACACAATTTGGATTTATTACCTTACGGTCACGAGTACACCCTACACCATCAGATACTTACTGATTAAAATCTTTTTTTGGACACATTGACTGTGAACACCTATTTTGACTATGCTTGTTGTATTAATTTCGAAAATTTATTGTCTGATTTGTTTTAATTGTGATTCTGTGCATTATGTTCAAATTAATGGGAGTGTATTAATTGTCTAGGTGTATTATTCAATTAATTAGTGTATTTCATTGCCTAATTTGTCTATTAATTGATTTATTGATTTCATTTAATTTATGTGTCCGTCTACTGTATATTAGTTGATTTATTAATTCGATTAAATTGTAGTATTTTGGTTTTTGTGTTCAATTGAGTATTAACTACGTAGAACTACTTTTATGCATGTGGATATATATATATATATATTATACTATATTATATGTCCATCAAATTTATTTTTATTTTTATTTTTAGTCTATTTGCTAAATTTACTTAATTACTAATTTTAGTATAAATTAATATTTAATTATTATATTTCATTGTAATTTTAGCAAAAATTAACAAAATAAAATTTAATTATTATATTTCATTCAATTCTTATTTACATATATTTATTACTGTTCATTTATTTTAATTTCTAATTAAATTTCTAAAAACACTTCCAATTACTTTTTTATTTTTATTATTTTTTCAATAAAATATTCATTATTCTTACATAACCCAAAGACATCCATGTGGTTAATTTTATACTGTATTAATGCGTTAGATCTAAGATTTATTATTATCACGTGTTTAATTGTGTTTTATGTGTGCGAAATACGCATCTTATCAGTATTAAATTATTTAACTATATTTATATCTTATCCACAAGATTTTTAATATGTTTGATCAAACAGTCAGGACCTTATGCGATAACAATGGATAATCCCCACAAAAACATTTTTTTGGTAATCCAGTGAAAGGTATTTTTTCTGTATATTTGAACTATGATATGATAGATCTGAGCTAAGAAAGAAAGGTAGATGTAGAAGAAGTAAGAAAATGAACACTCATCACAGCTGTTTCATGCTCGGGCCGAGGCTGACGAGGAAGTCGGAGAATATGTCCTCGTAACCGGGCATCTTTGCGTATCCAGGGAAGTAGTTTATGTCCACGACGTAGTATTCCTTGCTCCATCTCTTTTTGATAACGTCCATGTTGAATAGCCGTAGTCCCTACACGGCGGACACATGTTATACATACATATTGCGCAATGGACGACACAAAAGGAAAAGGAGAAGATGTATTATTTCTTACCAGTTTTTCGCGGATCTCTCTTGCAAGGCCTTCGACCAAAGACTGCGGAGGAAGTTCTGTATCCATAAATTATTATTCGTACTTGTTAGCTATAAATCGTCGAGTAACAAAAGTAAACAAACAAGGAGGCTGCAATCTCACCAAAATATGGAACTGCGACTGAATATGATTTAGCAGAGGAAATTCTGTGGAAGGGAATGATGCCGGAAAGTGTTGAAAGTTCGGACTCGGATACATCAAAGAGAGATGGGCGTGTTACAACTCGAACAGCCTCACCGACTACGAAAACTTTAAACACCACTGCGCCTACCGGAAACAAGGTAATCTAGTTATATAAAATTCAATGAAGTGTGTGTATTTATTTTCCTTGAGGAAAGATGATCAAGGCGCATACCATGATTGATGAACTCTTGTAAGACAACGGGACCATCTAGTGTTGCGAGGGATGGAAGGTCGTACGCCATGGATAGTTCATGCGACTTTGCAGTTGCATCGAGGATCAGTGGTTTCACAACTGAAAATGGGATCATTCGACAAAGTTTGAGCAAATTGGCGAAAAAGAATCTGTGTTTCAATTTCATTTCAATTACCTAGTGGCACCTTTAGTCCTGCTTTAGAAACTTCATCAGGGATTGAAGCAGGATTGCTAGAACTCACCACCTGTCTCGGAACACGAACATGGCCTAATTCATTGCCTGTCCAAGAACATTAGTGCATTACACATAGCTGTGATATTCAAATGAAAGTAAACAAAGAGAGGGGAAAGAGAAAACTTTGTGTAGCAAGAAAATACCATCACTATCTTGAATCTTCAGATCAGAAACCACCTCGAGCATCAAATGGCGATTTCGCAGTCGCTGAATGGAATCAGGGGGGTCAAGGACTATGACCTCCGGCTTCAGTCCCTGGCTCAAACCCAAAATAGAATGAGATGGATAGATGAAATGTTATCATAAGTGTCAGAGATATTTTAACTAGCCTCTTAATATTAGTTCTAAAATAGGGGAGACAATATTGTAGATTCTAAATATATAATCAACCTAGCAAAAGCATTGAGAGTACAAAATGTATGAGGATGCTAGAAACAGATATTTCTAAGTATCAAAATAGAGCTGCTGCATTGCGAATATGCAGATATACATATACACACACACACATATATATATATATATAATGCACAAGACAGTCTTTCTTATAGAATCATGACATGGACTTTAGATAAAATGCACATCATCATCAAGAAAGAAAGGATTGTAAGCATCATTCAATTTTTTTTTTTACTTCTAATGCTATAGAGTTTAGAGTACCAACCTTAAGAGCTTCAGTCCATTCCTTTCCTTCTATCTGGAAAAAACAAATAAACAATCATTAGTTAAACAACAGTATTAAGTAATTATAGTTTTAATTCACTAGATTGAATCGTAATCTTTTAAACAATAAGACTATAGAAAAAAAACAGTCTAAATGCATACTGCAGAGTATGATCGGTGAAGAGCAAGAGATAAATACAAGATCTAATAATGAGTCTCCCATCTACAGATTTACTGTTATTTTTATCTTCATTTTGTCTCTGTTGCTTTTCACTTCTTTTTCAAAAATTGTTTTCTTTATATATTTGATTTTATCGTAATACATTCATCGAGTTTAATGAAAGAGGTTGAAGTATGAGAATCATTCTCAGGGAAAATTGTTGGCTGCAGCCAATCAGTACCTCGTTTTGTCAGTATCTAGAGAACCTGAAATTTACTTTCTACGAATCAATAACAACTTACATAGCAGCAAACTAAGGTAAAGATGGATGGACAATGTCTAAGATAGTAAATGGCATTTATGCATTGGTCACCCAACTTACATAGCATTAGATTTGTGTGATGCCTAGATTTATTCAATTCTATCCAGCAACTTTGTCACTCATTTTCGAATAAAAAATGAAGTTTGAAAGACGAAGTTCGATGATGAATTTAGTCCTAATAGATAACAAGACTTGCAGTTCTTTCTAATCAAGTAAATTGTATTTATATGAATAAATCAGACCTTGTGTAAAATAATGTCGAATGGACCTTGTTCCGACAAAGGTTTATTCACATCAATCGGAACAAATTCAATCCCCTTGGTTCTGCAAGAGAGAATTTCAAATCAATTAAATGGTGAAAAAAATAATAGTTACAGAACACATTTATCAGCAAACCTGCATATCCCTAATATAGGGTGGATTTTTAATTCCAACTTCCAAATGACTGGTTTAGAAAAAGATAAGTAAACTACCATAACAAGAAAAAATGAGTAAAAACTAATTTATATTGAAAATGCTGACAAGTGAAACTAACAAATGTTAGTGATTTCATAAGAAACTTATTTGTAGCATGACTTGCAAAAGATCAAAGCTTAGACATACCGAAAGCAAATAATCCAATTTAGGACATATGAATGTACGGCCGTAATATTATCTTGACATTAGCCTCAAAAGTACATACTATAGAATATTCCCCCCTTCAAGAAGCATAACCAGTTGTAGGATAAGTCAATCA
Source organism: Andrographis paniculata (assembly GCF_009805555.1). NCBI lineage: Eukaryota > Viridiplantae > Streptophyta > Magnoliopsida > Lamiales > Acanthaceae > Andrographis > Andrographis paniculata. The sequence continues at coordinate 1,293,441 of NW_026137580.1, read as the reverse complement.
AACAATTAATGTTGAAAAAAAGTTGGCGAATTAGTGTCCATGATGTTAGAACACCCTTTCCTCTTATGTATTTAGTGAATATAGTTCCTAGTGTCGAGCTAATTCCACTTTTAGAACGCCATTGAGACCCATCCACTTGTACTAGTATCCGATAATCAAGAGGAAGCTTATCTATACCACAATGGTAAGAATCCATTCCTTATTCAAGATTATATCATATCTATAGTATATTTATGTATCTCTGTTTATCCATAGGTAGATTTTGGGCTCGATCTTCTTGTATTTGTTATTCTTCACCAACATAATCAGTGCCAGAACAATTACTTTCATTCATGTAAAGATGATTAAATAATTCCATTTCGGCTAATAAAAAAAGAAAGAATCTTTATGCCTACCAAAGTTCGACATCGACCAACTCCATTACTGATCAACATCTTGACTATAAATCCAATGTATTTTATAGATATTCATATAGTTAGCTAATCATATACAAAAAAACGCCCATATCAAATCATCACAGCAAAATTCAAATAGTTTGCTGAGTGCAGACGAGACAGAAACGAAAGGAAATCTATCAACGGGTTTCTACATGCGTCGAAAGGCATAAAGATTTTTCAAGGATAAGAAAATGTAAGAGAACACGAAACAATACCGAGCTACGTTAAGAAACTTGGGCCGCAGGAAACTGTCCTTCTTCTTCAAACTGAGAGCATATCCAACTATAACCTTCGAAGTCTTTCCCGCCGCCTCCGCCGGCGCACTAGTGGACGCCTCTGGTGCTTCTCCTTCTTTCAAGGGAACAGTCGCGCTCATACTCATTGTCGATAATCTCCCGAAATCACAGAAAGGAGACTCAAAATGAAGGAAGAACCTTAGAGTTAGTGATTACAATTAAAATTGCAGAAATTGGAGCAAGTAAAGAACCGATTGCTTGGCACCAAAACCATTCATAGAAACCGCCACAGTCTAATGGAGATATCCTGCAACAAACAAACTTTTCCAATTCGGGGAACAAATCGATGGCCGGCGAGATCAGAAGTTGTAGATTCCAAGTGGGAGCAGAAGAAGTTGTTGATTAATAACCAACAAACTCTTAACTCCCTCTCTCAATATACACAGAGAAGCTGGGAGTAGCACGCTATCATTTTGGCGGGTGCGTCTCCTTCTCGGAAATTTTAATAATATTATTTTTTAAAAACAATATTTATATTACTCGAAAATCATTTTTTTTAAATGAATAACATGAACTAGACTCCAACCGTATTATACATCGGTGTTAATAATATGTTTTTTCTTTAAGTTAAAATTAAATTAGTTTTTTTTTTTCCGTTAAAATTTATATATAATATATTTATAGTAAATTTATAAATTTGTTTTTATCTATTTATAATTTTATAAATTTTATTTTAATACTATTGAAATAGAAATAATGAGAATTTTACGTGGGGCCGAGGGACTATAAATTAAATAATTAAAATTCAATTCACTAGAAATTTGTATTATATAGATTATTATTGATTGTTAATTCAAATGTTGTAATTGCGTTATATTAATATAAGTTGCGTGTTATCTATTATATTGTAACTTATATATATGATGTCGGCAAACTTGTGGAAATAAAATTTATGGATATGCTTACTTGCTTTCACGGTCATAACCGATAAAAAATAATATATTCAAAATATTTTTTTTTACGGTCCTATGTAATTGATAAGTTATCTTGCGGCCTATGACAAAAGATCATCATCACAAAAGATGCTCGTTGTTGTCGCCAATTCATATACGTTTTACGCCCCGTGTTCTTTGGTTTTTATCATCTCCTGCCCTCGCCAACACCGTAGGTATCTTTTGAGCTAAAATTCCTCCATTGATGTTTGGTTATATAGATATATATAAAGTCTGGATAGTAATATTTTTTGTACTTTTTTGCTAGTTGATTTTACTGTAATATTCATTATATACGATGAAATGTACTAATGAAATATAAGATTATTTTTAGTTATAGATTGAATAAAAAAGTATAGGAATAAGAATTTTATCATTAGTGTAATGAATTGCATCGTTTCTAATGAGTTTCGGTGCGGCTTTGCAGACCCCGACATCAGGGGACATATCCGAGGGAAGTTGTCCTTATAGTGCATATCAAGGGGCTGACTAGAGGCCGAAATTTGCGCAACCGGCGTAGAGCTTCTACGCCCGTTCCTTTTATTGCACAATCGCCAAATATTTAGTGATTTTTTCGTGAACAGCATTTTAGATTATTTCTTAATGAAGCCAGAAAAAATACACGAATTTCAACCGGTACGTTGCAATAAGCAGCCCAAAAATATTTAAAGAAACAATATTATTTAAAATAAATATATGTTTATTAATATGCATTATATATCAAATAAAAAACAACACTTCATCCCTTAGGCAAAATTATGCAATATTATTGTTTGTGAAAATTTAAAAGATAATGTCATGTTAATATAAAAATAGGATATATATATATATAAATTATAAATAGATAAAACAAACTACTATAAATTTGTTAATGGATTGATTACGTTTGTTTGCCAAATAGTTGATTTTGTACAGGAATAAGACCATGTGCCGGCTTCCAAGGGTGACACCGATAAAATATACCTTGCTGAATTTTCACAAGGAGAGGCATACACTTGCCCAACTTCAAAAGCTTCTAAGAAAAAATAAAATAAAATTCGAAAGGGCATTATTTATTTGATATCACCAAGTCGGAACAAATATTTAACTATTTGTTGAAAGACAAACAACTTCGGTTGAAAAATAAAAATAAATTTCTATTGGATGAGGAGTTAGGGAAAAGGTTTTGTAAATGGCATAGACTTTTCAGCCAAATTGAAATTCCAAAACATGGTGCAAAAGGCAAGCAAAGAAGGCCAATTATGCCTCGCCGATCGGCCAGAGGTAAAGATGACGCCGATCCATTCCTTGCTCCTATGAACGTGGTCGAAATTCAATATCAAAAAGAAAAAAGGTCAAGAGCGCTAATAAAGAAAAAAATTCAGAAGCCAACGGTGCCGCGCAGATCTGTTGTCGAGCATGTAAGAAGAGCACATCAGCCCCCACGCCGAAATCCTACATAGGATAGATTGACACCCTCGAACACCATGGCCAAAGTGCGTTTCGAAAGGAATGGAGAAATTAGGAGGGTGTCGTCGGTAAATCAAGTTCATTACTCCTCACCCGACCCGACGACTTGAAACAGCTTCACGATATAGGAGTTGGGCGATTAATCAAGATCCAAATAAATATCAGCATCTTTCCCGATCCCAAAAAAGGCGCCGACAGCATTGGCGTCAAGTAGCACGGCTGGCAAGTGAGCTAAGCCCGAAACCGATCTCCGACGTGCTGCCCGGGGTTGCCGCCCCTGCAGGGGTATCACGCAAGGATTTTAGACAATTTTTTAGTAAAGTGCCAGCTAGGCATGTGACCAGGACAATCCCCGAGCAAGCTGTTCAGTTTGGAAATCTTCGGCATCACTTAAATAGCAGAAAAGAATGGAGGCCGAAGCAGCAAGGCAATGATGCGCAAATTGTTACGCATGATGCTGATTCACAACTTGTCATTCATAGGGAAACAACCCCTAATAATCCCCATTTGAATTTAAATGATCGCACGGAATGGAAGTCGAACCATCAAGCCGAAGCGAGCACTTCACAAGTTGTGCCGAACAAGGATAAAGGAAAAGTACCAATGGTTACGGGTGATTTGGAGATGCACAAGGAAACGAGGATAGATGCTCTTGATGAAGATAATTTTTCTGAGGCAAGTTTGAATATTATTTCCTCCGATCATGATCTCGACCTTCCAGTTCAGTTCCATGGCGATTTTACGGTAAATACGGTTGAAATTTTGCCCGTCGAGTTCATCACCCATTACGATCAGATCCAATCACTACAAAGTGACATCACGATAAAAAAAAAAAAAAAAAAACGACAACTCCGTTGTATAAAGAACGGAGGATAGCCCTGCCGAGAACGCCGCCACTGAGTTCATAATTTTTCAGAAGCCATTGGAGAATGAGACACGCCATTTAAAGTCTTTATTTTTCATATTATCGCGTTGGATGGGAGTTGGAAGTACTTTGAAGGAACTGATCAAGTTCTATATACAAAAGTATCGATCAGGTAAAAGAAAAAAGAGTGATACATGATACAATTCCAATTATTTTATCTAATCGCACACTTTTGTGCGGGCATTCTGTTATTCCAAAATATTTAGAAATATTTGATTTTGCATATTTTTTTAAGATATTGGTAGCTTTGGATAAACTACCTCAAGGGTCCCCTTCTCTACACACCTCTTTTTTTCATTATAATTTTAATTTTTATACAATTTACTTTACTTCCTGTTTTTTTTTTTATTTTTTATTTATTTATTTTTTTTTTGTTTACTTTCTTTTCTTTACTTGTCATCTTACTTTTATATTTTTTCTTTCTTTCTATTTAGCTTGCTCTTTTTTTTCTCTATTTTTGATTTATTACTTTTTTTTAGAAAGGCGGAAGACATATCCGATTTTGCCAGACTCGTCCCGACAAGCCGTAAAAAAATTTTGAGCAACAACAATATAGTATAATACATTATAATAATTTTATGTAGCACAATATATGTTGATTTTAACACAATATATAACTCAGATAACATATATTTCTATATAACACATTATATTTTATAAGTTTTATAATGAAAAACTAATTGTTTTAAGTTAATATACTAACTTGGTCATATATTATATATCATGTGATAAAATATTAATTATTTCATATTAGTGCGCTCATTTGACACAATCAACCACCTGTAACGGTCGCCTCAATAAACAAATTCTAACTACTTTTAAAATATTCAATTTTGACCTGTCGGTACAATGGGTATTGGAATGTATATGTATTGTATAGTATTTTAAAAATAAATATTTTTTTAATATAAAAGATTAAAAAAAATATTCTTTTTGTTACATTATGTAATATTATTTATTTTCTTTTGAATTATTTCATATATGTTGTAATACTTTTTAAATATGAAATAATTAACTCCCTAATAAATTTATATTATATTTTATCACATCACATCATCTAAATAAATAAATAAATATATATTTTTCACTCCTATCACATTACTTAATTTTCAAATTATTATATTTAACTCTTTCTGTTGGTCTAGAGGGGCTCTTTGGAATTTTGTAATAGATTAAAAAATAATAATATTTTATTAGTGAGTGGGAGCGTATAAGAGGTTTTGACACTTTTACTCTTTGACTTTATGTAAAAAATAATTATATTTGTGATGGTATGTTTGCATCTGAAATCGACGCGATCAATTAACTTCTATTTTTATTTGTTTCACTGCGGCAGATAAGAAAGAACTATAGTCGTAGAGTATTTTTCTATTATCCACTATGATCACAATCTTTTCGCTCATTTTATAACTGAAGAATTGTATAATTGAACACTAATAGAAGACATATAGTATTTTTTTTCAAAGATAATACGATATTGAGCTAGAAAAGTGTTCATTTCAAGTGTTTGAAACACGAATCGAAATTATGTTTTCTTGAAATGTTATTCTCTACATTGAAGTTCAAATTATATCTATTTTCTATATTTGAAGTTGGTTAGGTGTAAGAAGAACTTAAATTTAGATGAAAATAGAAGAAACCTCAATAAACGTGGTTGTTTGTTTTTTTGGTATCGATTTGAGGTTTGATAGAAGTTAAAAATTAAATTTATGTAGTTCTAATTTTCTTTAGAAGTGATTTTTAAAGATCTAATTTAAATTGTTTTTAAATCAATCAATTAGTGAAATGATCAAATTTTTTTAGGCACATTGACTGTGAATAATTATTTTGACTATGTTTATTGTCTTAATTTCAAAAAAAAATTATGGGTCAGTTAATTGATATGTGTGTCTAATTTATGGGGTGTATTCATTGTCTATAGTGTATTATTCAATTAATTTGTGTATTAATTTCCTAAATTTTCTAATTTACTCATTGTCTAATTTAATTTATGTGTCCGTCTAATGTGTATAAGTTGATTTATTAATTTGATTAAATTGTGCTTGATTTGGTTTATGTGTTCAATTGAGTATTAATTTCGTAACAGATTGGATCAAGTGTACAATGCTGAATACTTACATTTTAATTTGTATAATTATATTATTTAATAAACTAAATCATGTAAGTAGATTTTTAAGTGCTTCGGCACAGGTGCTGAAACTTCAATTTCAGCACCTGATTCGTTCTGATTTCGTAAACTAAAATTTTATGAATTTTATGCAAGTGGATATATATTACTATAATATTGTACTTTATCTAATTAATTACGTAATTAATTATTTAGTTTATACATGCAAAGTGTAGACCTAATATTATTATTTTGGTGTTGGAACTAAAATTTAAATATTAGTTAAGGATATAGTTGTAATTACAATTATATTTTTTTCTAAATAAATAGATTAGGATTAGGTCCAGAGATAGAGCGTAATTTCATTTTTTTGTAGTTTCCATTATGATCTTGGAAGATATAATTTATCCAAGATCCGTCTATAACTTTATATTTAGGTACGCTTTCGCTTCAAAATTCGTGCAATTAATTCAACATATTCATCAATTGATTCAAATAGGAGAAATAATTTATGTCCACGACGTAGTATTTGTTGTTCCCTTTCTTTCTAAAGGGAGCGATAGGTGAACTTAGGAATCTAGATCTATTTATGCATCTGTTACACAATTTATATATTTATATCTTGATCATCGAATTAAGCATGACAATCCATGTCAGAAGGGATAAACGTGAATTAAATTATTATAAAGATATGTGAACATAGGAGTTTAGATTTGTTTGATATAATTTGTATACTTATATCTTGCGTGTCGAATTAGACATAACTATTCATATTAGAATGAAAAAATAAGAGCTAAGCTATTATAAACATAGGTTGACACAAAAGTCTAGATCAAATTTATACATGTGTGACATAATTCATATACTAATATTTTGTATATTGAGTTAGGCATAACAATCCATATTATAAAGGAAAAACAAGAATTATGTTATTATAAAAATAGGTGAATATATGAATACTTTGTATGTATTATATTATACATGTTTTCCGATGTTTACTTAACCTCCCGCGGAACTTAATAGCCTGCAAATTATGTCCGACAAGGAAAATCATACTAGGTGAATCATGTGTGATATACAAAATTTGAAGGCATCAGAAGTTTGAATCTTTGATATAAAGGTCACGAGTCCACCATCACACCACCAGGCCATTCCTGACGGGATCAAATATTTTTTTGGCACATTGACTATGAACAACTATTTTGACTATGTTTGTGTTATCCCGAAATATTATTTTGGATAAAATATTATTTAATTTTCAATAATTTATTAAGATATTGATAGATTTTGATAAATTAAAATCTTAGTCAAATCTAGATGCGGTAGATAGTAGTATAAATAGGATTAAAGAGACTAACTACGATTCTCTTCTCTACACATCTCTTTTTCTCCTCATAATTTTTACTTTTATGTAATTTATTTTTCTTTCCCTTCAATTTACTTTTCTTATTTCTTTTATTTTCTTTTTACTTTCTTTTATTTTCTTATCATCTTCCTTTTATTTCTTTGTTTTCTTTCTATTTATATTGCTCCCGTTTTTTTCTCTATCCTTGATTTATTATTTTTGGGAATACTATTTCGGATCCTTTTTGGAAAAAGTCGGAGGACCTACCGTGTTTCAGCAGCCGCCAAAAAATATTTTGAGCTACAACATTTTGTTGTATTAATTTCGAATTATTATTATCTGATTTGGTTTAATTGTGATTGTGTGTAGTATGTTCTAATTAACAGGAGTGTATTGATTGTCTAGGGTGTATTATTCAATTAATTAGTGTATTTCATTGCCTAATTTGTCTATTAATTGATTTATTCATTTAATTGAATTTATGTGTCCGTCTACTGTATATTAGTTGATTTATTAATTCGATTAAATTGTAGTATTTTGGTTTTTGTGTTCAATTGAGTATTAACTACGTAGAACTAAACTCGTATAACTTTTATGCATGTGGATATATATATATATATTATACTATATTATATGTCCATCAAATTTATTTTTATTTTTCTTTTTAGTTTATTCGCTAAATTTACTTAATTACTAATTTTAGTATAAATTAATATTTAATTATTATATTTCATTGTAATTTTAGCAAAAATTTAACAAATCAACATTTAATTATTATATTTCATTCAATTCTTATTTACATATCTTTATTACTGTTCATTTATTTTAATTTCTAACTAAATTTCTAAAAACACTTCCAATTACTTTTTTATTTTTATTATTTTTTTAATAAAATATTCATTATTCTTAGCTAACCAAATGACCAATTTTAATGAACGAAATATAATTAATTAGGTAAACGAAAGACATCCATGTGGTTAATTTTATACTATATTAATGCATTAGATCTAAGATTTATTATGATCAGGTGTTGAAGTGTGTTTAATGTTTGCAAAATAGGCTTCTTATCAGTATTAAATTATTTAACTACTCTATTTATATCTTCTCCATAGGATTCTTAATATGTTTGATCAAACTGGTAATAGAACGAATAGTCAGGACCTTATGTGATAACAATGGATAATCCCCAAAAAAACATTTCATTGCTAATCCAATGAAACCTATTTTTTCTGTATATTTGAACTATGATATGATGATAGATCTGAGCTAAGAAATTAAAGAAAGGTAGATGTAGAAGAAGTAAGAAAACGAACACTCATCACAGCTGTTTCATGCTCGGGCCGAGGCTGACGAGGAACTCGGAGAATATGTCCTCGTAACCGGGCATCTTTGCGTATCCAGGGAAGTAGTTTATGTCCACGACGTAGTATTCCTTGCTCCCTCTCTTTTTGATAACGTCTATGTTGAATAGACGTAGTCCCTACCCGGAGCAACGGATGTTATGCATATATATTGCACAATGGACGACACATAAGGAGAAGATGCATGATTTATTACCAGTTTTTCGCGGAGATCTTTTACAAGGCCTTCAATCAAAGGCTGTGGAGGAAGTTCTGTACCCATAAATTATTATTTGTACTTGTTAGCTAGAAATCGTCGAGGAACATAAAGTAAACAAACAAGGAGGCTGCAATCTCACCAAAATATGGAACTGCAATTAGTGAAGATGCTTCAGCAGAGGAAACTCTGTACAAGGGAATGATGCCGGAAAGTAGTGATAGTTCGTAGTCGAATACATCACACAGTGATGGGCGTGTTACAACTTGAACAGCCTCACCGACTACGAAAACTTTAAACAGCACAGCGCCTACCAGAAACAATGTAATGTAGTTATATAAAATTCAATAGAGTGTGTGTATTTATTTACCTTGAGGAAAGATGATCATAGCCCATACCATGATTGATGAACTCTTGTAAGACAACGGGACCATCGAGTTCATTGAGTTTTGCGAGGGATGGAAGATCGTACGCAAGGGATAGTTCATGCGACTTTGCAGTTTCATCGAGGAGCAGTGGTTTCACAACTGAAAATAGGATCATTCGACAAAGTTTGAGCAAGAAAGTCTTAAGAATGTCTGGCAAAATGTGGAGATAATAAATTGGCGAAAAAGAATCTGTGTTTCAATTTCATTTCAATTACCTATTGGCACCTTTAGTCCTGCTTTAGAAACTTCATCAGGTATTGAAGCAGGATTGCTAGAACTCACCACCTGTCTCGGAACACGAACATGACCTAATTCATTGCCTGTCCAAGAACATTAGTGCATTACACATAGCTGTGATATTCAAATGAGAGTAAACAAAGAGAGGGGAAAGAGAAAACTTTATGTAGCAAGAAAATACCATCACTATCTTGAAACTTCAGATCAGAAACCACCTCGAGCATCAATTGGCGATTTCGCAGTCGCTGAATGGAATCAGGGGGGTCAAGGACTATGACATCCGGCTTCAGTCCCTGGATGGATGAAGTGTTATCATAAGTGTCAGCAGATATTTTAACTAGCCTCTTAATATTAGTTCTAAAATAGGGGAGACAATGTTGTAGATTATAAATATATAATCAACCCAGCAAAAACATTGAGATACAAAATGTATGAGGATTCTAGGACAGATATTACTAGGTATCAAAATAGAGGTTTTAGTTACATTGTTTAATATTCATGATCAATAGGTCATAGAGCTGCTGCATTGCTAATATGTAGATATACATATACACACACACATATATATATAATGCACAAGACAGTCGTAGTTATAGAATCATAACATGTACTTTAGATAAAATGCACATCATCATCAAAAAAGGAAGGATTGTAAACATCATTCAAGTTTTTACTTCTAATGCTATAGAGTTTAGAGTACCAACCTTAACAGCTTCAGTCCATTCCTTTCCTTCTATCTGGAAAAAATAAATAAATAAACAATCATTAGATAAAAGGCTAATGTAATCAACGGTATTAAATAATTACAGTTTTAATTCAATAGATTGAAACGTAATCTTGTAAACAATAAGAATATAGAAAAAAACAGTCTAAATGCATACTGCAGAGTATGATCGGTGCGGCGTCAAAAAAAGCAAGAGATAAATAGAAGATCTAATAATGAGTCTGCCATCTACAGATTTACTGTTTTTTTTTTATCTTCTTTTCGTCTCTGTTGCTTTTCACTTCTTTTTCGAAAATTATTTTCTTTAAATATTTGATTCTATCATAATACATTCATCGAGCTTAATGAAAGAGGTTGAAGCATTCTCAGAGAAAACTGTTGGCTGCAACCAATCAGTACCTAGTTTTTTTAGTATCTAGAGAACCTGAAATTTACATTCTATGAAGCAATAACAACTTACATAGCAAACCAAGGTAAAGATGGACAATGTTCTAAGATATTAAATGACATTTAAGCATTGGTCACCCAACTTATATACATTAGATTTGTGCGATGCCTAGATTTATTCAATTCTATCCAGCAACTTTGTCGCTCATTTTCGAATAAAAAAATGAAGTTTGAAAGACAAAGCTCGATGATGAATTTAGTCCTAATAGATAACAAGACTTGCAGTGCTTTCTAATAAAGTACATTGTTATTTATATGAATAAATCAGACCTTGTGTAAAATAATGTCGAATGGACCTTGTTCCGATAAAGGTTTATTCACATCAATCGGCACAAATTCAATCCCCTTGGTTCTGCAAGAGAGAATTTCAAATCAATTATATGGTGAAAAAAACAATAGTTACAGAACACATATATCTTCCTAATTAATTGAGAAAAAGTTATAGCTGATGAGAGATGATATCAGAGACAACTGCAAAGAATAGATGAGTAAAAACTAATTTCTATTGCAAATGCAGACAAGTGAAACGAACAAATGCTAGTGATTCATAAGAAATTTTTTTGTAGCATGACTTGTAAAAGATCAAAGCTTAGACATACCGAAAGCAGATAATCCAATTTAGGACATATGAATGTATGGCCATAATATTATGTTGACATTAGCCTCAAAAGTACATACTATGGAATATTCCCCCCTTCAAGAAGCATTTTCACACTTTTAGAACATCCATTCCTCTTATGTATTTAGTGAAAATAATTCCTAGTGTCGAGTGAATTCCACTTTTAGAACTCCATTGAGATTCATCTACTTGTACTAGTTTTTGATAATCAAGAAGAAGTTTATCTATACCATATTGGTAAGAATCCATTTCTTATTCAAGATTATAGTATATCTATATCTTCTTGTATTTGTTGTTCTTCACCAACATAATCCTTGCCAGAACAATTAATTTCATTCATGTAAAGATGATTAAATAATTGCATTTCGGCAAATAAAGAATAAAGTATGTTCATGCCTACCAAAGTTCCACATCCACAAACTCCATTACTGATCAACATCTTGACTATAAATCCAATGTAATTTTATAGATATTCATATAGTTAGCTAATCATGGTCAAGAATCCGCAAGGTATCTGTGTAGATATGTAATCTTGTTTACAAAAACGCCACAAAGGATCATATCAAATCATCACAGCAAAATTCAAATAGAGCGGACTACAGAAACAAAAGGAAATCTATCAACGGGTTACTACATGTGTCGAAAGAAGTATATAAAGATTTTTCAAGGAAAATAAAAAGTAGAGAGAACACGAAACAATACCGAGCTACGTTAAGAAACTTGGGCCGCAGGAAACTGTTCTTCTTCTTCAAACTGAGAGCGTATCCAACTACAACCTTCGAAGTCTTCCCCGCCGCCTCCGCCGGCGCACTAGTGGACGCCTCTGGTGCTTCCCCTTCTTTCAAAGGAACAGTCGCGCTCATACTCATTGTCGATAATCTCCCGACATCACAGAAAGGAGGCTCGAAATGAAGGAAAAACCCTAGATTGAGTGATTGCAATTCAAATTGCAGAAATTAGAGCAAGTAAAGAACCGATTGCTTGGCACCAAAACCATTCACAGAAACCGCCACAGTCTAATGGAGATATCCTGCAACAAACTTACTTTCCCAATTCGGAGAAGAAAACGATGGCCGGCGAGATCAGAAGTTGTAGATTCCAAGTGGGAGCAGAAGAAGTTGTTGATTAATAACCAACAAACTCTTAACTCCCTCTCTCTATATATAGAGAGAAGCTGAGGGAGCAGCACGCCATCATTTTGGCGGGTGCGTCTCCTTCTCGGAAATTTTAATTTATTATTTTTGAAAAATAATGTTTATATTGCTCGGAAATCATTTTTTTTTTCTTTTATGAATAATAGTAGTACTAAACTAGACTACACCCTTGTTATACACCGGAGTGTTAATAATATGTTTTTCTTTTTAATTAAAATTAAATTAGTTTTTTTTTTAATTAAAATTAAATTAGTTTTTTCTTCTGTTAAATTTATATATAAGTTATTTATAGTAAATTTGTTTTATCTATTTATAATTTTATAACTTTTATTTTAACACAGTTAACATATTTTTAAAGATATTTTTCTTTTTACAATCCTTGCAATTTATATGTTATTTAGCAGTCTATTTCAAATGGTCATAGTCGCAAATACTATTCTTCACATTGGAGAACAACTATTTCTCTCAACTGACAAGTTTATACGCTGGATTTTTTTATCTAATTAGATCCACCCTAGATACACAAACTTAATTATGCAGTTCGCGTTAAACTCTGGTTCTGACCGCGACCCGCACCTGTCAACCCGTGACCCGCCGGACCCTGAACCGCTTACTCCCAATCTTAGCCTGACCCGTTCCCACTTACCTGACCCGTGCCAACATCCCGCGCCCGTGACCCGCTTAGGATCCGTGTCTTTTGTTCGACGCGATCTTAGCCGTCCATTATAGATCTTTGATCCTGGCCGTTCGTCCCTACTTGCCTTGAGTATATATATATATACATAGAGAGAGAGGGCGCAGCTCTCATAATTTTCCCTCACACTCTCTCGGTCTAACTTTTCTACTCTCTTGCCTCTCTCTCTCTCGACCTCTCTGTTTACCTTATCCGGTGACTTTTTCTGGCAGTTCACGGCGGTTTTCGGCGACGCCTTCCTCCTGTAACTTGTGGAGTACCTGCGGCGCGGTGTTTTACCCCTGTTTTGTTGTTCGTAGCCGAAAAGGGCTCGTTCAACCTTTAGGCGTTTGTATTTTTGTTTATTTCGCCTTGTATATTCTTGAGGGGGTTCATTTTGTGTGAGTCGTGTTGGTTTCGGGCTGGTTAAAAGTGTGTAGTCGCTAGTTATTAGGTGAATTTTGTGTGTCGATTTACTGTTTCGAGTGGTTAAAAACTGAGTCTAACCAAAACAAGTCTAATATTTCTGTTTTAACTCGATTTCGTTAATAAAACTTTAGATCTTTTTCGTATTTTTCTATAACACTATCAGTGGCAAACCATTTTGGGTGAACCTATACGGCGAGTTCATGACTATTGATCGGTAAGTAGCATTTTTCAGCGACAATCGATCAATGTGGTATGATAGTTTAGTTTATTTAGCTGATATAAGAGCTAAAGTAGATTAAAATACGTTGTCGCCAATTCATATACTTTTTACTCTTCATGTTCTTTAGTTTTTATGGTCGCCTGCCCTCGCCAACACCTTAGGAATCTTTTGAGCTAAAATTCCTCCATTAATGTTTAGTTATATATAGATATACATAAAGTCTAGATACCGATGTTTTTGTACCTTTTTGCTTGTTGATTTTACTATATTATGATAACATGTACTAATGAAATATATGATTATTTTTAGTTACAGTATTACAAAAAATTATCAATTTTTTAACGAGATTTTTTCGTTTCTAAATTCACTTTTTCTGTTACTAATGATATTAGAGACGGAATTAGAGATGGAATTACGTTAGCTACGTGAACTTTAGGAACGAAATTCCGTTACAAATATACAATTTTTTTTGTAGTGTAGATTGAATGAAAGATTATGGCAATAAAAGTTTTATCATTGGCACAATGAGTTGCATCGTTTTTACTGAGTTTTGGCGTAGCTTTGCAAACCCCGCATCAGGAGCATATCCGAAGGAAGTCGTCGTTACAACGCATATCAAGGAACTGCCCGGCAAATGTTTAGTTATTTTTTGCAAACACAATTTCGAATTATTTCTTAATACAGCCAAAAAAACACATTTCGACCGCTACGCTGGAATAAGTAGCCGAAAAATATTTACAGCGACAACACTATTTAAAATAAATATATATTTATTAAGATGCATTATAGATCAAATAAAAAAACAACACTCCATCCCTTAGGCAAAATAATGCAATATTATTGTTTACCAAAATTTAAAAAATAATGTCATGTTAATATAAAATTAGGATATATTATAGCTCGGTACTGTTTCGTGTTCTCTCTGCTTTTTATTTTCCTTGAAAAAACTTTATGTTTATCTAATGATGAGGCTGAATTTATAGTCTGATTATCCTTTAGATTTTTATTTAAGTGATTTGTTCATCTGTAAAGCAGATTAAGTAAATAATTAGTGTAAAAGACAATATTGTCTCCCCTATTTTAGAACTAATGTTAAGGCTAGTTAAAATTGTTAAAATTTGAAAAATTGAAATTTTCTATTTCAAAGAATACGTTCATATTTATGGTGATATACAAATCGTTTAAATAAGGCAAGAATTCTACAAATCTCTTAAATAAAATAACTATCGTAAATATAATATATTGCTTCTAAATATATTTTAACGCCCCTCCTCAAACTCAATATATGATCGAACAAACTTGAGTTTGTCAGAAGTGACAAAAAAATATATAGCCGAGATCTTCCACGTACGAATTTGAATTCGCCAAGATTGACTGAGAGTGATGTATTCGTCCATTGGATCAGAATCAGAAGCAGAACTCTCAACACCGTTAGAGTTGAAAACAGGACTCGTTCGCTCACAATGGAACTAGAGCCGAAACCAGGACTCGCTCACTCTATAGAGCTAAAGTCGGAAACAGGACTGGCTCACTCTCAATAGGGTTAGGGTCGAAAATAGGACTCTCAACGGCGTTAGAGTCGAAAGTAGACTCTATCAGTGGAGTAGTAGAGACGGAGATCACATGAAAATAACAGCATGATCGTGGATAAAAACAAATACATAATAAAATATAAAAATATATGTGGGATATAACGGGTTATTGAGGTACCCAAAGAGAATTTGACGCTGATACCATATTAGAATATGAAACTGAAATTTTCTATTTTAATCATAAGAATACGTACATATTTATAGTGATATACAAAATTGTCTAAATAAGACAAGAATCCTACGAATCTCTTAAATAAGATAACTATCATAAATATAATAAATTACTTCTAAATATATTTTAACAAAAATATCGGCTACGCACTACAAAAAAATAGTACATTTGTAACGGAATTATGTTCTTAAAGTTCATGTAGCTAACGTAATTTCATCCCTAATTCCGTCTCTAATATCATTAGTAACGGAAAAAATGGATTTAAAAACGAAAAAATCTTGTTACAAAATTGATATTTTTTTGTAGTGATGCCTCTTCAACATTTTGACATTATCCAAAAGAAAGGTCACCCTCTACGCATAGTTTGTTTAGTGTAACTTGTATGTTGGGTCTAGTTTGCAGGGTATTAAGTTCGATCGGAGGTTTACTCCGTGCGCACTTTCGGATAGTAGCTGCTGGTTCCCACGTCATAACAAAAAGAAAAAAAAAAAGAGGGAGCAACGAATACTACGTCATGGACATAAACTACTTCCTTGGATACGCAAAGATGTGCGGTTAAGAGGACATATTCTCCGACATCTTTGCCGGCCTCGGCCAGAGCATGAAACAGCTGTGATGAGTGTTCGTTTTCTTACTTCTTCTACATCTACCTTTCTTTAATTTC
Organism: Andrographis paniculata; assembly: GCF_009805555.1. Taxonomy (NCBI): domain Eukaryota; kingdom Viridiplantae; phylum Streptophyta; class Magnoliopsida; order Lamiales; family Acanthaceae; genus Andrographis; species Andrographis paniculata. The sequence goes on along the minus strand of NW_026137580.1, from coordinate 1,277,034 downwards.
TTAGCTTAGATCTATCATATCATAGTTCATGTTAGAAATTTTGGGGGGAAATAATAAAATTGTCTTATTGATCATCAAAATAAGGAGCCTATATATAGACCAATACAAAACATACTCGATAGACTCAAATCTAAATAATCTAATATGTGGATAAGATCAAATCTAAATATAAATCTACTCTAAAACCGAATATCTAAAATATCTCAACATCCCCCTCAAACTCAAGTGTTCTAACATAAACCAACTTGAGTTGAGTTTATAAGAAAGTTGAATATAAACACAAAAAAATAAATAAATAAAAACAACAATTGACTCTCCACCGGAGCCGAAAATGAGATGAATTTCCACCCCGGAGCAAATAAAATGAGATGACTTTCCACCGGAGCCGAAAACGAGATGATTCTCCACCGGAGTTGAAAACGAGATGACTCTCCACCTGAACCGAAAACAAAATGACTCCACCGGAGCCGAAAACGAGATGACTCTCCACCGGAGTCGAAAACGAGATAACTCTCCACCGGAGTCGAAAACGAAATGACTCTACCGAAGCCGAAAACGATGACTCCACCGGAGCCTAAAATGACATGACTCCACCGGAGCCGAAAACGACATAACTCCACCGGAGCCGAAAACGACATGACTCCATCGGAGCCGAAAATGAGATGGTTCCACCGGAGTTGAAAACAACATGACTCCACCGGAGCCGAAAACGACATAACTCCACCATGGCCGAAAACAAGATGACTCTCCACCAGAGTCGAATCTGAGATGACTCTCTACCAGAATCGAAAACGAGATGACTCCACCGTAGTCGAAACCACATGACTCAACCAGAACCGAAAACGAGATGACTCAACTAGAGCTGAAAAAATGAGATGACTCCATCGGAGCCGAAAACCATATGACTTCACTGGAGCTGAAAACCACATGACTCCACCGGAGCCGAAAACGAGATGACTCAACTAGAGCCGAAAAATGAGATGACTCTCCACATGAGCCGAAGACAAATAGATCGCAATATCAAACAGATCGCACACAAGCAACGGACATATGACAGATCGTAGACAGATTTCTGGCAACAAACAAGCAACGAAAGATGGCAGATCGCACGCAAGCAACCGACAGATAGTGGACATATGGTAGATAGCAAACAGATCGCAGACATGTTTCAAATTGCACACAGGAACAGACAAGTGGCAGATATCATGATCTCAAAATCACAAAACTTCTAGGTACAATCCAGGTTGAATGTACCTTGAGAAACACGGGTTGGTAAGCTATATCTACGGCATGAGAAAAATAGGCTTTGATACCATGTTAGAAAATTTGGGGGAAATAATAAAATTGTCTTATTGATCATCAAAATAAGGAGTCTATATATAGATCAATACAAAACAGACTCGATAGACTCAAATCTAAATAATCTAATATATAGATAAGATCAAATCTAAATATAAATCTAAAACCAAATATCTAAAATATCTCAACAGTTCAAAATATACAACTGAGCTGACAGAGTGATATGGATAAATGCTTAAATCCAATTGCTCTATAAGGAAAATGCAACAAATGTACAAAAATAATAATATAATAGTATTTTATTGGTAAAAAAAATGTAAGAAACTTTGATAGTTTTACTCATTGACTTTATATAAAAGAATAATTTGTAAGAGAAATTATTGAATGAGAGAAAGAAAAATAGTAAAAATGGTATTCCCTCCGTCCACATATAAAGTAAATATTTATTTTGGTGTAGTGTTTAATAATAGTATTTGTCTTTCTTTCTGCTGTAAAAGTAATGATATGATGGAAAGTAATGGTATTTGTGAAAAAAATAAAAATGAGATATTTAATAAAATATTTACTTTATAATTTTGGACATTTCAAAAAGATAAATATATATACTTTTTATCCGGATAGAGGAAGTATTTGAGCAATAAATTAATATTTCCTCCGTCCAGCTACAAAGTATACATATTTCTAATTTGGGACGTCCAATTACAAAGTAATCATTTCATTAAATACTCCACTTTTTTCCACAAATTCCCTTATTTTACATCACATCATTACTTTTATACCAAAAAGCAAAGACAAAAATGTCGTTATACTACTTTTACCTACTCACTATAATTAAAATACTATTATTTCTTAAACTCTGAGCCAAAAATAAATGAATCATCCGTGAGGGAGTATGACTTTTAAGGCGCTTACTATTAATCAAACATGTTAAAAATCCCACGGATAAGACATAAAAAAGAGTAATTAAATAAGATGCTTATTTGCAAACATAAAACACAATTAAACACATTATGTAAATATTAGATCTAATGCATTAATATATAAAATTAACCATATGATTTGCATTCACAAATACGTAAGTACATAAGGATACTTATCATTAATTATTTAACTATTATATGAAATCTCCAACAATTTTTTTTGAATATAAGAATTAAAAAATATTATTATTTTAATATACAAAAGTAAAAAAAAAAAAAAATTAAAACGAAAGTATTACGAGAAATTGATTAAAACATTGGTAAAAAAAACAATAGGATAAATAAATATATAGTGATAAAATTATTATTAGGTGTTAAAATAAAAATAATAAAATTATAATTTATTTTTCTTTAAATGACTTATACATAAATTTAACATTATATTTATATTAAATGTAAAAATATTTTTAAATAATCAAATTGTTCATATTTTATGTAATTATTGAGAAAAATAAAGATAATTTTGTAAAATAGTAAGGATCTAGTTATCAGAATAAAAATGAAAAAACTGAACTATTATTTTTTAGCGGAGAGAGTATTATTTAAATCCACGTATAAGAGTTCGGTCTAGTAATAATAATACTCCATCTGTTCCATAAATATAGTCTTAATTGGATTGGACACGAGATTTAAAGAATATTGATATTATATTGGTAGTTCGTAAAAAGTATGAATAAAAATTTTTTTTGCCCTTCTGAGTATATTAGTATAAAAAGTAGTATCAATTGTGTAATAAAAAAAAATAATAGTAGTTTTATGGTAATATAGTTATTTATAGAAATAAGACTATTATTTTATGATGGACAAAAATTGTAAATAAAACTATTATATTGAGACGGAGGAAGTATAAGAAAACAAAAATGTACCACAAATCTAATGCGCCCTTTGGAACACCCAAACGCCAAACATCCAAGCCCCACCACATTTTACAATTTAAAAAGTTGCAATTGTTTATTGGAATATGGTTATATCCACGCCTTTCTTAAGTTATTTTACACAATTTATTAATATGATTTTTTAAATAATAATAATAATATATCAAGGTTGTGTTTGTTTTGAAAAAAAAAGAAATACGTTTTGTAAAAAGAAATTAATATAACACACGTTTCATTATTTTTATATTATTCATACAATTTTTTTTTATATATATTTTACAGTAAAAAAAGAAATTATTCTTTAAAATATTTCACATGACAAACACACTCTAAGTGTTCCTCGGCTGTTTGATTTGTATTTAAAATATTTATTTGAATTTTATTAAATAATACTTCATCCGTCCACTTTGAAAATTTATATTTACTTTCTCCGTAATTATACTTAATGTTAAAAATATCATTATATTTGTATAAAATTTTTATACAAATATCATTATATTTGTATTATAAGATACTAATAAAAATATTTTTGTTATTTTTATTTAATTTGTACTTATATTTTGATATAATAATTAATATTCAATTATATAAAAAAAAAACAAATATAAACGTGGAGGGAGGAGTACTATTTTAATATAATAATATATTAAATATATAATATATTTTTATTGTAAATATTGACAATACTAATTATAGGAAATTGATTTCGAAATCGTATAAATTTTTAAAATTTTGTCAGTGCTAATAAAATTGTTACTCCATCTGCTCATTTACAATGTCTATATTTACTTTTGGGGCACGATGTTTAAAAAATAATAGTATTTTTAATTATCGTGAGTAGCTAAAATAAGTAATGTAATAATATTTTTGCATTTGTGAAAAAAAAATAGAATATTTAATAAAATATTAATTTTTAAATTAAATATCCTAAAATAGAAATATATAAATTGTAAACGAACGGAGAAAATATAATATAATAATAAAAATTATAAATATATAATTAATGAAAGAAAAAATTATGTTAAAGCGACAAGAGTAGACAAATTATTGGCTTGTAATGATTTCTCCCTTTTGTTTTTTCCTTTTAACCTATAATAATAAGGGGAGTTCATTTCCTGGTCGTATCACATCAGCAATCTCTATCGGCGGCGGCGGCACGGCGGCGTTTGATTTCTTTGGTGGAGAGTTGGAATATGTCTCTGGTGCGTACGATCTTCCTACAATGCCCTCCGATTCCGCATTTGCCCACTGCGTTCTCTTCCAGAGGTACGGTTTCGGTGAAGTTCGACGTTTCCTGTTGCTGCGTTGCCACGCCGGAGACTCTGGTCAGAGAGAGCGTGGATGAGAAGCGGTTCCAGAGAACCGAAGTGCGCCTCGGCTTGCCGAGCAAAGGTCGAATGGCGACCGATACTCTCGATCTTCTCAAGGTGCGTGCGTGTTGGTGTTGGTGTTGGCGATAATTCTGAAGTTCATGCTTCTGGAGAGAAACTGATTCTGTATTCATTATTCGTTTATTTACTTTTTGTGGCGGTTGTTTCTGCGAAGGATTGTCAATTGTCCGTGAGGCAGGTGAATCCGAGGCAATACGTTGCTGATATTCCTCAGGTGCGTTTGTTTCAGCCATTGGAGTATTTATAAGCATCTCCGATTTTAATTAGCTCTGTTGTGTTGGGATGAAGCTTTCGTTTCACTTGGAGAGTGCGATTCTACAGTTGAAAATGATTTATCATATCTGTTAGGGCTGACAGTTATATATGCATAAATTGCTTTTTTTTTTTTTTTCCTATGTAATGTTACAGATTCCAAGTTTAGAGGTTTGGTTTCAACGCCCTAAAGATATTGTGAGGAAATTGGTATCAGGAGATTTAGACCTTGGAATTGTTGGTTTGGACACTGTAAAGGAATATGGACAGGTAAGACATGTAGATCAGAATCACTTTCTGATGAAAATGGCAATACTTTTTGTATAATTTCGCAATGGATTTGTTACAGTCTTCCTAGAATCGAATAGTTGCTATGGAAGCTCCTCAAGAGTTTGGAAACTGATATGATATAATCACAACTTCGCCACAATTCCACTATGAATTCATTGTTTTGGTATCTTGCATAAGATTCTTATAGTTTAAAATACTTGCTCTAGGGGAATGAAGATCTTGTTCTTGTCCATGATGCTCTTGACTTTGGAGATTGCCGTCTATCTCTAGCAGTAAGAAGCTCTTTATAATCTTGATCAATGTACTGCTAAACCTTCTTCATCTGCACTCTCCTATGATCTAAAAGTATAAACCTTTTCTATGTTCTTAGATTCCCAATTATGGCATATTTGAGGGTATAAATTCTTTGGAAGAGTTAGCACAGATGCCACAGTGGACACCCGAGAAGCCCCTAAGAGTTGCCACCGGCTTCACACATGTATGATTTACAGATGAAATTTCCATATTTAACCTTTCAATATATTTTTCTTTATACTTTTATTTTGGGAAGATATCAAGTTATCGTATATTGTTGTTGTATGCAGTTGGGTCCTAAGTTTATGGAAGAAAATGGCCTAAAGTATGTGAAATTTTCTACTGCTGATGGTGCTCTGGAAGCAGCTCCAGCTGTAAGTGTTACTTTCTACCTGTATCTGCAAACATGATCTCCCGCAACTCTTATGACATGATCTTAACCTTTTTGCTACTTTGGTTGTGTGCTTGCTTTTCACTACTTTCTTGGTTGCTGTAACTCATTCTCATGATTTATTTTTCCGTAGGAGCAGAACAGTTAATAGAAGTTAATTGTGTGGCCACTGCTAGGGTGAATGAAAAGTAAAAAATAAATAAGCAGAACAGTTAATAGAAATTAATTGTATGGCCACTGCTAGGGTGAATGAAAAGTTAAAAATAAATAAGCAGCAACCGATAAGAGATTAGAATAGTTTTTTTTGTGAAAAAATGTAGCTGATGCACTAGAGAAGTTGATTGAGAAAGGAATGAATTGTTAGATTCAGATTATTCCATGTAAAGTTTTTGGAATTCTTTTCGGTGATCCAATCCGGAAGGTTTCTAGCAATCAAATTACTGTACTTGATCTAGTTTGCCTACTAAGTTGTATAAAAATTTCTGTGAGAACTTGATACTAATAAATATGGATTAATAATAGTCAGGGCAAGATTAGTATTTTGGGATCTTATTATCAAATCTTGCAACATATCATTTTTTATTCCTTTCTGTATTCATGCTTGGAATTTGACGAACTTCTCACAGTTCATATGAAAACGGTCCAACAAGTCATAGTTTGTCTATGTGGCACGACCTTTCTTGGCCATTCATGATTTATTTTTATTTGGGCTCTAAACTTTCCAACTCTATAAATATTAAGAACTGAGGTAACTGCTTGCTATCATCTTGTCAGTTTGAGTGCAGTGTGGATAAGAATTAAGAAATATTTACAACACTAGAATAGTATGTAAATTTTGTACAAAATGTTGCTTATACATTGCATTCAGCAAGTACCACCAGTCACCACACAGATATTTGTGCAGGAACACAAATATTCATGTAGATAATTAACTAGATTGATTTTTCTTATTTGCTGCTTCGTTGTGCCAATTCATTTGAATTACAGTAGTACTTTGATTACATTCCCTCTTGGACTGAAGATGGTGGAACCATAGTTGTCAATAGCGGCTTAGCGTAGCAGAGAGGCACTCTGCCGTTATGACCGCTCCGCAATTCTGCATTTACGCAATAACGGCGTAGCGGCCTATAATAGCACTCTGCTATGCTACGCTATACCGCTATAGTAGCTCATTGGAATATGTTTTAACACGTAAATAATTTAATTTATAAAATGCATATTTTTTTATTATAATATAGACAAAAAATAAACTAACATTTATCTCAAATCTTAACTAAATATTTAGATTCTATCCAAATAAGAACTAAATTAGAAAATCAAAAATTGCAAGATTTGGTTTATATAAAGTATAATCAAAATTTGTTAGATCGTTTTCGTAGTAATTGGTCCTATTGTTTTGAAAACGATATTGATGATTCCGATCAGTGGTTGATTAAATAAGTTGATAATTACGGAGGACAAGTTAGTCTTTGACAAGAATAATTTGATTAGGAGAATTGTTGTTCTACTTGAGCTAACGGGCTGATTTTTACACTAGGATGCAAACATCAATACAATAATGAGAAACAAAGGTATAGATACTTCTAGATCTAAAAAGGAAAATAATATTATGTAAGGTGACGAACTTACAATAGAATAAATGGATGAGAGTGAAGAAGAAGAGGAGGAATTTATTGAAAAAACTAATTAAGCAGTGAGGATGACGACAACGAGGAATAAAATTCTTTATCAGATTTTGAATCTGATTAGCTTTGATATATTTCTATCACACAATAGTGATCTAATTGTTTTTGCTTATATAACTATCTAACAGTTATGTTCATATCTTTTTTTTTTTTTTTTGACATTTTATTAATTTGAATGATAATTATGGTTGTCGTTATTTTTTGTTTGTTTGTTTTTAGATGGGAATAGCCGATGCTATCGTGGATCTTGTGAGTAGCGGAACCACATTAAAAGAGAATAATCTAAAAGAAATCAAAGGTGGAATCATCTTGGAGAGTCAGGTACTTAGCCTCCAATGCAACTTCATTTTCGGACAACAGTTAGAACATCTACCCCTCATTCGAATTAGGTTTGGATTACTTCAGGCTGTATTCGTTGCTAGTAAAAGGTCATTGATCCAGCGAAAAGATGTGCTCGATGTAACTCACGAAATGCTCGAAAGACTGGAAGCACATTTACGCGCTGTTGGTCAATTCACAGTACGCCTCATTCCACCATTGATTAATAACATTACCCGATCAATATACTCTTACTGTTTGTTTCCATGGCAGGTATCTGCCAACATGAGGGGAAGCAGCGCCGAGGAAGTAGCCGAGCGAGTACTCACCCAGCCATCTTTATCCGGCTTGCAGGTCCGGATAATGATAATAAGACGCAGACTACCACATCCATTGATAGTTCCTATCGCGAATTTTGCTTCTTACATGGTAATTCTTTGCAGGGCCCGACAGTAAGCCCAGTTTTTCGAATGCGCGATGGGAGTGTTGTAGCTGATTATTTTTCTGTAGTTATTTGTGTGCCGAAAAAAGCACTTTATAAATCCATTCAGCAGCTTCGGGCGGTAAGGCGCAGATTTTATACCGTAGCCGTAGTGTTGGATATAACAGCTTCGAGTGAGAAATTAAGCTTGCTTTGTATGTTGCAGATCGGAGGGAGTGGTGTTCTGATTAAGCCTCTGACTTACATCTTTGACGAGGAAACTCCTCGATGGTTAGAACTTCTTTCGACTTTGGGGTTGTAATATCGGGATCGACTACCGGCATTGCTATGGTGTTTGTTGGCAGGGGGGGCAGAGAAGGTTTTTGTAAGTCTTAGACTTAGCCTCAAATCAAATGTTCTCAGCTGGTTCTTACATTACATTTATAGGATTATTGCTTGCTTGTTTGTTTACTGGTTACTCTGTCCAGTTGAATGAATACACATTAGATTAATAATAGTAGTAGTGGTTATGCTATTAAGTGTTAATTTCTTTCGCAAGACTATCATGTCATGAAATGGCCAAAGCCAAGACTATCATGTCATGAAATGTTATGCTATTGTTTGGGGTTTGGATTTTGAGGTGGGATTTGAATAGTAAAAGTTTTGAATTTGAATAGTTGTACGATGTGATATGAATGTGATGTTTTGAATATAAAATTGATTTTTAGTATAATATAAAAAATAAAATAGGTGTTTGATTTGATGTTTTTGGGGGGAAAAATGGGATAAACAGTGGATATAAAATCCAATCCCCAAACAAACAAGTATAGTAAAACTGTTTATTTGATCAAATTAATATAATGTTAATTTAATCATATCAATATATAAAATTACACAATATATATTGTTTATTTTTATGATAGGTGATTTGACAAAGAAGCATGAGATCTAGGGTGCGTTTGTTCGAAGAATTTTGCCAAAAATCTACTAATTCATTCAAAAATTTTCCCTAAAAAATATCACATCGAACACGCTTATTTATATCACATTATACAATTATTTCAATTCAAATTTTCTACTATTCTAATCTCAACTCAAAATCAAAACCTCCAAACAAACGCACCCTTATTTGAATAAAGTTGCACAAAAGGATCTATTTACTTGACTGATTTCAATAAAATCTTTATATAGCCAATAACAATAAATCGAAAGCTAGCCAATCCTGACAATGGTTATCAAACAAACAACAATTTTCACAATCCAGAAATAGCATCAAAACCCTAAATTTGCAAATTTCTAATGTAAGCACACCGTATACACACGTATTCAAATTATAGTCCCGCAAAGAGTAGCCAAATTGGTATGGTGAATGAACTTTCGACCGCAAGATCATAGATTCAAAATCTTTGCTAACATCTTCTCAATCGAGTCTGTCGTACCGGGTTTCTACAATATGGTTTTATCTGACTGCTGACATAGCTTGCAAATCATTGCACTTAATCTAAAGGTTTACCCAATGCGTAGTCGAAAAACATCAACCATTGTTCACACATCATTTTTAAAAAAAAAAAGAAGATGAAATTTAAGGATAACTAGGAAATACGATGACAAATTTATTATTGAAATTTGAAATACCAACTCAATAGGTACGTATGTACATGTAAGTAAGTACAACATGCACCTCTCCATCAATTCCTCTAAATTATACATTATAGGTTTAACATTGCTTGCTTACAGCACCACCGTCGTGCTCGGCAAATCAATTTTTCGTAAAAATCATTCAATAGGCACATTCGACTTACTTGGCATAAGTAGACAATGGCACGGCGAAATCTTAGGACAAGAGTTGGACAGCCGCGATGGCTGGAATTTTTTCTCTGAGCTTCTGAGTGACTGCAACTCGTACGGTCATCACACCAGCTGCAGGACCAGAGATCTTTACTTTAACTATTGGCTCCTCGATTTCTACAAGCTCCAATTCCCCGCCTGCTGCTCCAACAAGATACGGCCTAATTTCTTGGAGCACCTAAAATGAGAGATTCGCTTGCATCAGCATTTGTGAGCGGCTAAAATTGTTTATTTAGATATTTATATGCATGTATGTAGTCATGACCTAAGCAGCAGGGCAGTTACAAATGTCATTCCATGTACGATCAAAATTTGAATGGAACAAATGATTTACGAGAGTGTCTACATCAGCATAACAACACTTTACAGGGTAAAATGTCGAAAGACAATCTGAGTTTTATTTATTAGCAGATAATTATCCGTCGATACATTAAATTATATTAGGGGATTGGACGAATAATCTTATCTAACAAAATCAGGCGGGATCAAAGACCTGAATGATTATTTAATCCCAATAGTAAAATTGGATCATAATCATTTATTTAGTTCAGCAATACCAGGCTTCTAAACTAATCTCGGAATCTTGTTTAGTAACATATGATTGCGCATGATGCAAGGTAAATGGATTAAAAGAATGATCGAACCACCAAGAAAATACGGTTGCAAAAGACAGAATTTGTTCTCACTATTCGCCTGCTAACCATTTTCACTAAAAATTCATAAACATCATTCTGTTGTAACATAAAAAATGCTTTCCATTTTTTTTTTTTATTTATCTTTTTGGACATGGAATTCAGACGATACTTGGCAGTGCATTGAATTTGTGATCATTAAAGGAACACGAACAAGAGTTGAAACAGTTGTTTACCTTCTCAATGTTTTCTTCATTGAGCTCCAGGCCAGTTTCTTCATCAGGAATAGACTCAACAGCAACAACTTCAGGGATCTTTTCCATCAGACGACGCTCAATACCCATTTTCATTGTCATTACAGAACTCGGACACGACCCGCATGCCCCTTGCAACTTTAATTTCACAACATTTCCATCGATTTCATGCAATGCAACATTGCCCCCATCAGCAATGAGATAAGGTCGGATTTCATCCAGCACAGTCTCAACATTTTCTGCCGTTAGTGGCAATTCCACAGCTGAATCGGGAGTAGCAACCGCCTTTATAACTACACAGCATTAAAACCATATCTTCAACATCATGTTACATATTGCAATATTATCCTATAGACTAAAGCCACAAATGCTTCGAGCATGTCTATTTAGTGTTCATACTTTATAGTATTAAGTATTTTTGTTGTGAAGCATAAAAAATCATAAAAGTGTTATAGAGAATGATATTTTGTGTGTTTTTGTTTATTTTCATTGTTACCAGCATATACTAATACTACCTTCGTCCGGCTCTAAGGGTTTCATTTAACTTTTTGTGTGTTGATCTTTGAATATTAATTATTATATCAAAACATAGTACAAATTTAGAAAAAATTGCAAAAATACTTACATTAGTGTCTTATAATACTAATAAAAGAACATTTGTACAAAAAATTATACGATATTTTTAATATTAAAGACAATGACGCAAAATGTAAATGTGACCGTTAGAGACGGACGGAGGGAGTATATTTTATTTTTTAGGTAGTACTTTTGAGGAATCATATAGGAATAAAACCTGAAGTGAACACACTCTTTGTTTATGTTAACTCTCAGAATTATTATGTAATTCCCATCTGTAGTAGGATTAAATGATATTAATTTTTACCGTGCACAGGACTTATCCATTCAACATAATTCTAGATTCGATTGGATAATATAATCTAATTACTCTAATCACTTAACAAAACATCCCCTAGATCTAAAACCTAGTCATTCAACATCAAGTTATAGTCGATATAAGTTACAAAATCACTGCAACAAAGTTCCTGGAATCCAAAACTCACATACTGCATATTTCAACGATGAATAAATGAACTTTTCCACAGCATGAAGTTAGGTTTCACTAAAAATTTTGAAACAAAGGTCGATGTCAAAATAGCAGTTTCATATGGAATCCAACGAATTTGAAACACACATGGATAACTCGATTCATCAATATAATGCGAAAAAGCTTAAACAACAAATATTCACCATTCAAATGCTTCAAAGTTCAAACCGACACACCATTTCATCGTTTCCTAATCACTGCTCTCATATAAATCGAAGGAACGCAAATCTAATTGCTCACCTGGCGCCCGAGGAACGGCGCGCGAACCATACCGCGAACGGTGCGACGATGTCCTCCACGCCAGATTAATCCTCCTGGAAAGCAAAATCCGACCGCCGAAGAAGCTCGAAGCCTACAGAAATAATCAGTATACAAATCATAATTCGCAGAAATCCCGAAAAAGTTGAGTTTCCAAACAATCCAAAACCCTAAGTCGCCCGCACAATTTCAAAATACGTCCGACTCGCGGAGACGAACCTGGGGCGAAGGAGGACGGCGAATCAGAGAGGCGGCGGAAGAGTAGGGAGAGCAAGATGGATCTAGGGTCTGGCGGACGCGATAACTGTAAGCATATGCCGGAGAAGCCACCGCCATGGCCGCGTGCATCGGCAAATCGATCGTCTGTGGAAATCTTAAAACGACAAAGATCGATCCTTTTTAGATTTTTTATTTTGTGAGACGGAAAAGTTCTGGTTGCTCCTCGTCTTTCTGTCTATATAATAATTTGAGTGACAATTCCGACTTTTCACCGCATCTTTTTTCCCACCATTATTAAGTTGCAATAAATTTTAGAGCAAAAATCATTGTTGTATGATTTAATATCATAATTATTAATTTTAGTTATATTAAAAAAAATTATCAATTTTGGTACTGAATACGATCGTGTTGGCTTGAACACGGTAGTGGAAAGTGACTGGGCGTCCCAGATGGGCGTCCCAGACAGCCAATACTATTTTTGTCCATATTTTTAACGCAGACCATACTTTCAATATAATCATGTTGCAGCGCATATTTATTATTATTCACTTTTTTGTTTAAAATTATTTGATATAATATATATATATTTATAATTCAATTAAAATATTTTTTACAATTATTTGATAATATAAAAAATAATTAATTTTTAATATTTTAAAAATATATAGAAATAATAATATATTAATATATATATTTTTAATAATCATTATATATATTTTAAAAATTTATAGTAAAAATTTTAAAATATTATTATTAATTATTTTTATAAATTATAAATTAAATTTATTATTTAAAATAATATTTTAAAATAATACTTCATCTGTCCCATGTTGGATGTCTGGATTATTATAGACAAAAGAATTTAGGATAAGTATAATCAGTAGATAATTAAAAATGTATTAGTAAAAATAATTATCATATAATATAAATAATTATAAATTAAGATTAAGATAACTAATTAAAATTAAAAAAAATTAAATTAAAAAATAGTGTGTAATTATTTTCCAGAAAAGGAAAGTGATATGGGATAGGGATGAACAGGCAATGTGGACATGGTAAATGGGACAGATGGAATATTATTAAAAATATATATTAATATATTATTATTTTTATATATTTTTAAAATATTAAAATTGATTATTTTTTATATTATGAAATAATTGTAAAAATATTTTTTTGTTGAATTATAAATATATATTTATATCAAATAATTTTAACCAAAAAGTGAATATAATAATAAATATGACTTACAATATGATTATATTGAAAACATAATTATGAACATGAAACATGAACAAGAACAGAACATGGTTGTGCTGGAACATGGGCAGAAACATTATTGTGTTCAGAACACAGGCAGAACACAACGGTATTAAGAAATATAGGGTCAACACGGCCTTGTTGGCTTGAACCAAAATTGATAAATTTTCATTTGAGTGGAACTAAAATTGATAATTTTTTTTTAATGGACAAAAATTGATAATTGTGATATTGAATGAGATTTGCTCAAAATTTTATTTATTATTTTTTTTTTTTGAAAAAATTTATAATGATCCCTATCAAATTTTTTTTTTTTTTTAAAAAAAAACCTATTTAAAATAATTATCAAAAGAAATAAATCATCATTTTTTTAATCCTCTAAATTTTCAAGAGAATAGGTAACGTAAAACTAATTGAGTGGATTGGACTAGATAATGACCGTATTTGAAATACTTCTACATCAAACACGGTTACGATTTGTATCAAACATCACTCCAATTTCTATTATAGTAATTGTACCACATTTCGTTAAAAAATAATTTAAGAATAATTTTGGAAAAATATTTTTGATTAAAAGAAAAAAAAATGATTGAGACTATTATTATTTTTTGCTCCAAGTTCTACAAGTAAATTTCTATTTGATTTTAATTTGACATTTAATTTTTTTTAAAAAAATTATGTATATTTTTAAAAAATATACTTTTATTGATAATTGAGCAAGAATAATATTATTTTATTTGAAATATAAAAATAAATCAACATTATGCAATTTCATGTAAAAAAAAAAAAAAAAAAAACGGCACACATTCATTCATTCAGAATTTCATTCAGAATTAAGGCTTTGTTGTCCCGTAAGGGATAATCAGTGGTGGGGGGATTGGACGTGTAACCGTGAGGTCATGGGTTCAAACCCTGACGCCTCAAGATGCAATGACCGTATACTCGAGGCAAGAATATCGACGCCTCCGAACACAGTCTCGTGAAGTTGAGGCATCAACGAGGCATTCGAAGGCTCTTTCTCCCTCTCTTATATGCTCAACTCCCCAAATATTCCAAAATCTACCGCTCTTAAACCTCGATTTTTTTTTTTGGCGAATCGTCAAAAAGTTAGTACATTTTTTATCATGAAATCATCTATTGTACAAGCCGACCAACAAATTTATTTTTCAAAAATCAAGATTTTGGGTGAATTCGATTTTGATTTGGAATTCCAATTTTGATTTGAATTTTGATTCGTGCTATTTCGATTTGGATTTCGATTTGGGTGATTTGAGCGATTTCGATTTAGATTTACCATTCTTCGATTTCGAACTTATACTGAATCATCGGTTGGCAAAAACTATAGGTTGAATGAAGTTTAGACATATTGAGAATAAAAGTTTGTATCTGCACTGAACTCTATTGGTTTGGTTAATCTTTTGTTGTTTGATAAGGCTCAATTAGATAGACATGCCAATGAACAAATTGAGTTGTCATTTTTATGTTTGAAGTCTGACTTGTTACGGAAAAATAGCATGCTATGCACTTCAACTTCATTCGGCTCATATTAAACAATATATTTTTTTTTTTTGTTGGAATAATTTAAATTACTTTGAAACGTCAACATCTATTAAGTATGCACAATCTTAGACTTGGACCCTTGCATTATCCACTGATGCACATACGTATTTACGAAGATGTTTTCAAGGTTCATAATATGACGTTCCAAGAACTAACATTATGTTGTAGTCTATAAAATTTCTTCTTGAAGGAACGTGCAAATAAATATTATTATGAATGTTGCTAATTCTTTTTTCGGCACTAAAAAATTTAACTTATATGTTTCTATCATTTGAAAACAAAAAAAAAAAAAAAAAACATTTTTTTTTGTGATACAATTATCTCGGATTGAGATTGTGTATTAATATTGAACTATTGAATTAGGTGATGTACCTGTGCAACTGGTCTCCATGCCATGAATTTGTGTTTGATGAATTACTTATGTTCTTGGTAAGTTTAGTGTACATTCTGAAAGTTTTAGGTACCAAAATAATGATCAAGTCTATTTAAATGTGACTAGTGTATGTTCCGAAAGTTATAAAATAATAATACAATAGTAAGTACTTGGAAGAAAATATAAATATTTAATAGATATTTTGTTTGGGAGTTTGGATTTTGAGTTGAAATTTAAATAGTAAAAATTTCAAATTAAAATAAGTATTTGGTTTAATATTGAAAAAAAAAATTGATAAATAATTTTGAGAAGAATCATAAAGGATCACACCCTAAATTAACATTACAAAAAAGTGGTCTCGTAAGGATGACCCGGTGGTGTAGGGGTTGGACTTGTGACCGTAAGATCATGGGTTCAAACACCCAACGTCTCAGGTAATCTGCCACACATGGTTCGTTTAGTATGACTTTTCCGTCGGACTTGGTTTTCAGAGTATTAAATTCGACCGAAGTATACCCAGTGGAGACTTTCGAGTAGCTGCCTGATCTTTAGTCTTTAGAGACAGAGTTGGTCCGGCCGGCCACATTAGTGAAGTATTATGGGCTGTTTACCCGACCCGTTAAAATAGCCCATCCAGCTTAAACATGATCGATCTGGGTCACCCGGCCCGTTTGGAAATTCAAATAAAAAAATATAAATGTATATATTATATATGGCCGTATATTTTGGGTAGCCTTTTGGTTTGGTGTAGAGATCAAATCAACGCACAGTTCCATCAATGGCGAACAGGCGATCTTCTTCTTCTTCCTCTCTCCTTGTAGCTCCTCTCTCTCTCCTCCTCCCCAGAGGCGACACCTATCTCTACCTCTTCGCTCTCCTCTCCCTCTTCTCACTCCTCCTCCAACACCTCTCCGCCGCCCCCACAACCCCCGACCTACACTTCGAGGGTTTCGATGCAGATGAGGATGAAGATTTCGACCGCGGCGATGAATTCGTTTCCAATCTCCGATCCCCGCCGCCACCGATCTCTCTTTCTACTCCAACTCCAGAATCTCACCACGGACCGCCCGATTCCGATCGATTCCGGCAGCAGATTCATGCGGCACAGTCGGAGCAGAACCCTAAGCCGGCTTCGACGTCGTCTTCTTTCGATTATTGGGATGAGGATGAGTTCGAAGGAATTCCTGAGTCCTTGAATCCGCCATCTGAGAATGACGTGCTTCCCGAACCTGCCGCCGCCGCCGCCGCCTCCGAATCTGAATCCGACTCGGAGAAGGACGTGAAAGCCGATGAGAAGATCGAGAGGAAGCTCAGCTCTTACACGGTTGAAATCGTGTGCATTTCTTTTCTAATTATGTTCACAGTAAATTATTTCACTGGGAAAAGAGAGAATGAGAATCTAGCTTTAGCTTGGGCCAGTAAATTCGCTACCAAAGACTCTATATTCGATAAGAATTTCAGTTTGTTAGGAGTTGGGGAGACGGACGACTCGCCATTGCTATTGCAGGAAGCTAAGAATGTATTCAAGTTCTATGCTAGTGGTAGGAGGTTTTGCTCGGGATTGCTGGCCACAATGGAGCTCAAGAGCAGGCATGATTTGATCTCGAAGCTCTACAATATGGTCGTGCCTTGCAAGGACGAGATTACTTTTGAGGTTTATATGAACGATGATGCCATGGATCAGGTGGTTTTTGCATTGGCAAGGAAGAAATTGGCAAAGACGATGCAGAAGGAGACTAGAGACTTGCAGAGATTTGCAGCATTAGTTACCCCACCTAATGGGAGAAAATGGGTAACTGAGGAGCTGCAAGTGGTGTCAGAGTCGAAGGAGGTTGCCGGAGATCTGATCAATGATGTTGTGCTTGATCAGGTAATTGCGCCCGCACTTTTCTTTTTGTCAATATGTGCTTTTCGGTATTGATTAAATTTGTTGTGTGCATTTATAGAGTCAATCTTAAGGATTTGTTGTTGATAGAATGTCTCATAGGATGAAGTATACACGACAGCGTCGCACTTTTTATATCGGGATTGGCTGAATAACTTGTCGTATTCGGAACCATATCAATTTTAGATCCATCATTGATTTTGTTAATCTCAACAATTAAAATGATCTTTTGGGTTTTTTGTGTTTGGGTTGGGGGTTTGGATTTTAGTTTAAATAATGATATGATATGATGTTTCGTGTGAAAACGTATAATTTTACTAGAAAATATGGAGACTTAATAGGAAGAAACCGAAGGAACAAGCTACTTGAATTTAAGGCCAAATTGTCGTATGCTGTTTGCGACAAATGTGAATTAAATTTGCATCTTTTATAAGGGATCCACCCTTTGCATGTAGAGTACACAATGATATTTTTCTTCGGAATTTATGAAGGTTTTTGGCGAGAAAGCTTTCGAGAAATTTGGAAGGGGCTTCATCTCAATGCACTTTTCTGATCAACACATGGGGTCACATAAAAAAATGCTGGTGTTCAAGTTTGCTCTACCTGATGTTGATAAAATGGCGGACATGACTCGACTGGTCGCCCTAGTTCCCTATTACATCGACCTAGTCGGGAAATACAGGCTCAGCTCGCACGTAAGTAACTAACTATACCATATTTGGACCATTTAATTGATACATAATAGGTAACTTTCTAAAAACTGAGTTGTTTGTCAGGCTCGATCCAAAACAGAATCAGCCCGATCAAAGGTTGCTCAAGAGCTCTACAAAGAACTCCAGAATGCCAGGCAAGAAGCACTGCAGAAAAAGAAGGCAGAACAGAGGAAGAAACTGGAAGAAGCCGAAGCAAAGCTGAGCGCAGAGGCGCTACGCAAGAAAGAAGCCAAAGACCGTGCGCGCCAAATGAAGAAGGCGATGCCAAAGATTAAGATGACTAGAGCCTAACTAGGTAATGAGATTCCCACCTTAAACAACATATTCTCGTATCGTATCAGGTGTTGTCAATTGCATTAGGTTCACTTATCTTTCGAACTAATGGAGGGGGTCTATTATTTGGTCATATCATTCGACCCTACCACTGCCAGTCGTGGTTCTTGAGTGTAGCAATAGTTGTTATATTATGACGGCACCTATAGAACTCTGTTAAGCACCTTTCCTTGTTACTCAGAGAACAGTTTTAAGTTCGTATTCGTGGTTGAAGAAGTAATCAGATCGAAACCTAGTGAAGTTGCCCTTACCCCTCATTGCCTCTTTCTTTACATTCTTGAAGGTGTCTTTTAGCTCTCTGCATTTCTTTGTTGGGTTGTGTTTTTTCTTATTTGCTGAATGAGCCCAAATATACATGCAATGTTCATACATATATGGGGTGGCATTGGGCGCTGATAGTCACTAATTAACATGTTGCCGATTGATTAATAACTATTAGATTATACTCCATCCCAAACAAGGTGCAATATTTGTTTTTGACACGAATTTTTAGGTGGATAGTAGTATTAAATAGGATAATTAAAAATTAAATGACAGGATATTTGGGACGACGGCTGGAGGGAGTATTTTATAATCTAATGGCTTGTATTGACTTAGGGGTATAACAATAATTTCTCATTCTTCTGGTTAATATTTTGAGGAAACAATTCATATTATATTATACAGACACAAAATTTGATAAGCTTGTTTGATATTTTTTAGCATCCTACATAGTCATTTCCAATCCTTAACCAACTTCATTTTACTTTTATGAGCAATAGTATTTTCATTCTCAATCTAAATCATATACTACATGCAACCAAAAAACATATTATTACTTAATTTACTGTAAGCATTTTGGATTTTATCTGTCAGTATTTGCACATTTTTAATTGAAGTGTTAAGCATACGGAACTACAATATTCACAACGACTACGATGACAAACAAAATTTGGATATTGATATCGATGATGAGGCATAATGGTTGCCGAAAAGAATGGAAGAAGGGGGTGACTGTAATCGATGGTGGAGAGAGCAGAAGAAAGGAGAGAGAGATGTCAGTTGTCGGCGACACGGCTAGAGGGCTCCGGCAATTGGAATTGGAAGAAGAAATTGGTGATGATTCAAAGAAAGATAAGTGGTACGAGCAGGAATGGGAGAAATTAATCCTAAATTAATTTGAAATTTCGCACTCTAAAAATTAAATTAAAAAAACTATCATACCCTTGTTTAATCTAAACCATTAAATTTTAATCCAAATTTACTCGGCAATGCTTGTTTGCGTGTTTCCTTTTCAATGCATGAAAAAACTAGCTCGAAGGGAGATCGTACTTGACATGTCCAAGGTAGAGACCGCATGCCGGCGCCATTGGACTTGCAGCTGCGACATCCTTCGCTTCCAATATTCGTTCAACTGAATCACAATAAGCAGCAGCAATACAGTCACTATAAGTCCACTGATACATATCAAAAAGTTTATAGTGTTATTTATACATTCATACCATCAGAAACCGAGATGTTGCCCGTTCCTACGGCCTTCAGAACCCCGACAAGCAATCTAACCTGCGTAACAAGAATCTCATTCCATGAATATAATAAAATGAGATTTAGGAGAGGGAAGAAAGAAACACGCGCGTGCGCACGGGACAAACTTGATAAAATGTGAAGGAAAAACCTGATGGTAGAGGAAGGAACGAGCCCGTGCAGTAACTACCACGCAATGGTGTCTTCTCCTTACACCAAATTCTTGGCCATAATTCTGTGTTTTGAGCATAGAGTCAGGAGTATCGACCTCTGAGCTCGGGAATGTACCTTCCATGTTGCCATCATAGTGGGTCCTCTCCATTATAGTAGGAAAATATGGGCTTGAAGCAACCTCAGTAACAGTCAGCTCCTCCAAAGTTCTTATCGGCGATTTAGCCTGTCAATCCGTAGGTTCTATTAATAGGAACTAAAATAAATGTTGGAGAAAGATTCAACAAATTGAGATCAAATAAATGGGAGCCATTTGCTAAAGATTATTATCCTGGGAAGAAAAAACAAACCTGACATGCAGCAGCCCGGAATGAACTAAAATCATGACGTCCGACGAGCAATCGGCATGCTTTCTGGGTACAAAGAGAAATAATTTGCTAATGATGGAAAGAATTTAATGGTAGTCAGAAAGGAAAATGACAGTTACAGTAATTGGCTACTCAACCCGCATAGATAAAACATCAAGTTCCTCGGGAATATGCCATGCTCGATCTTTCTCAAAAGCTGATAGAGGTTCTGAACCTGACAGCAGTCTATAGAAGTACCTAGAACAAAATAATTGAGACAGAATTCAAAAATTTTAGGATCTATGATGCATACAATCGAAAGATCGAATGAATAACCTGAATGATCAAACAAAAGCAGTCAGGCCGTTCAATTATATTTATTAGCTTGCTATTATTTTTTACTTTATATCTCATGATTCGAAATTGTCCAAATATAAAACTCGCCCAACTTGTTCCACAACTTCAAAAGAATGAAATGTATTTTAGGAGCAAATGCCTATCTAAACTTTTTATAGAAATTACCAATTCGCAAGGTTTATTAATACCTACGTGCGTTCCTGAGCTTTATATCGAGCATGGAAATCAGCAGGAACACACCGAACATCCACCACCATTATATCACCATCATTCTTCTGGAGAACAACAAATCAAACATACACATAGATAAGAGTTATTGACAAGTCTAGCCTCTACAAAGATTGAATAAAAATAATGTCGAATCTATTCATATCTAGAGTGGTGATTTGAGTCAAGTCAAATATCTCAGTTTTGGATTAGTCTCCGAGCTTTTAGCAAGCCACGGTCAAGCTCGCTTAATTACTTAACGAACTTGAGTTCGCGCTCATTATAATTTAATTTTGGATTGAGCACAAATTTTTATCTCTTATGTATTAAAAGTATAAATTGAGTTTACCTTACCAAGCCTTATTGAGTCGAGCTGATAGCACAAGAACTTAAGATTTCAAAGAGTTAGATTTTATTAATAACCAAGGAACCAAGCTAAAACCGTGAAGTTGAAGGGAATCTAGGATGGCTTATAATGTCTCCAAATAATCCTTAAATACTAGGTCAATACTACTATGGATGGCCTAACTAAGCTAAAAATATATTAGGAATAAATAAATAAATAAGCTAAGGTAATTAATAAAGAACTCTAGTTGTTCAACCTATTGTCATGATTAATTAAAAGCGCACTTGTTCTTTCTCCCCTCTCATGAGTAAACCTTCAGCCATGCCCACTTTGTATCAACTATATCTCTCTTGAGAACTTCCAAAGCGCAAAATTCCACCTCGTCGAGCCAAGTCACATCATCTGAGAGAAGACCGCGCAACTGGACAAGGACTTGAGGAACCATACTTCCGGTACATTTGATTATTCGTTTGTCCAAAACAGCTTCAGGATCATAAATTGACAGCAGCTCGACCTCTTGGGTATCAGGTAAATAAGGTTTGATTGGGTGATTGCTCAACACTCGATGAAGTTGGGACACATGAAACACAAGATAGATACAGCTAGTGGCTAGGAGATCGAGGTTATATGCGACCTCTACCATGCGGCGAGGATATGGGAAGGCATAAACTTGTGATGGGTGAATGGGCGCAAGCTATTTTGGTGGTAGGGTCGGACCTTCAAGAATACTAAGTCATCTATCTTAAAGGTGAGCTCGCAACGATGAACTATGGATCTCTGCACCATACGGTGTGGAACATGCTTTAAGTGGTGTTACAGATGTTGCAGGAAGCTATGCAGTGTGGGTGGTGGTCGGCCATAGACAATAGAAAAAGAGTGGTAGCGGCTTCAGTGTAAAAGGAGGTGTTGTATCATAACTCAGTCCAAGGCAGGCAAGCTGCCCATTCCAGGGTTGTTCCGAGCAAAAACAACGGAGATATGTTCCGAGAATTTAAGAAATCAAAGAACTAGATTGTATTATAACCAAGGAAGAACTGCTATTCCTGAGCCAAAAAGAAGTCATGAAATTTAGTGTGAATCCAGATGCCTAATAATGTTTCCAAATAATCCTTAAATACTAGATCAATACTACTACGGACCTAGGCCGACTAGGCTAACAATTTATTAGGAATAAAATAATAAGCTAAGTTTAATAATAAAGAAATCTATTTGTGCAACCATCGGCACAATTAATCCAAGGCACACTTGCTTCTTCTTTCCTCGTCGTGAGTAAACCTTCAGTTGTGAGCACTTCATATCACAAGCCTATTTGACTCAATAATTTTTCAAGCTCAAGTTCAATTCATTACTATGATTAATGAGACAGGTAGAGTTGGAACTATAACAAGCCACACTTTCGATTAGCTCGGCTCACATAACTTTTCTATTCACATCTTCATTTTTATAGATATATGTTCATGATAGAACACAAACCCATTAATAACTCACTGCACTATGCAATTATTAAAACAATAGATCAAAATTGTCTAGTGCTTCCCATCATGACCTTAGATATTACTCCTAGCAACACAGATCAAGATTATAGTCTATTCATGTAAGAACCACAGCCAAGCCCACATAACTACTATCCAAAATTTTAGCTTAGCTTTAATGTTTCTAAATCTAGTCAAAGATTACATTGCACTGTCGGAGATTCTCTTGGAGCAAATGTGTCAACAGCTTAATGATAAAATCACTATGAAAGAGTGCATATAAGAAGGAAATAAAACCTGTAAGAAATGATTGACAGCTCTCTTGACCACTGAAGGTTCATGAGGCGGTAACTGAACACGAAAATGGGGAACAAGTGAGCAATTTAACTTCTCTAAATGGAAAATTAGGTAAAAAAAATAAATAAATAAAACAATTCATGTCATGCCTTGTGCTTCAAAGTTACAATTATGTGTGGATGCAATCTCTCAATGACAAAACAAAGCAAACTAGCAAGCTTTATCACACACAAAAATAAGTAAATAATAACAATCATTCTAAATTGATTCCCCCAAGAAAATTTTTTAATTTCAGTCTCATAATTTGAATACCGCATAAATGAAATATGTTGATTGTTATGGCAAACAATATGGTAGTATCAAGACTGCCACAATTTTTCCTTGAATTAAATATTCCGTAAACTATAAAAACTAAAAAAAAAAAAAAATCTTAAAAGTATGCTACTGGAACTAAATTTGAAGTGGATTTTTCTTGTAAGACAAAATATGTAATTTTACCACAAATACAACTAACTATCCAACAAAAGAGTGAAGGTAAAAGTAACTCATGGAACATATATGAACTCCCCCCATCCCCTCCATTTTTCCTTGGTTTTCATGACCCTTCAACATCTGCTACTGCTGTTTTGACAACCTCAACCGACCTATCGACAAACAAGTCTTGCTACCAATTGCAGGAGGAATTTATTCCTTGTTAGACTAACCAAACACAATCAAACAACAAACTGCATAAAGAAAAGAGAGGATATTCACCACTTCATCAGGCTTTCGTTTGCTGATCCTCTGAGCATCTACATGGCACACATTTGACAAGGCATGAACTCCTGCATCCTAAAATTTAAATTCAAAAAGAGACCGCCATTGCCTGTTGGCAACAATAAATCAAGCTTTATAGAACCGAAAACTCACTGTCCTACTCGAGCAGAATATCGAAACTGGCTGCCCGATAAATTTTCGAAACGCCTCCTTAGTTCAACCAAAAGAAGAGGTGAATTCAGATTAATAAAAATTAAAAATTTATTAGGGCTTAATCATAACAGGACATCGACCATTAGAATAAAACTAAATAAAAGAATCACCTCTAGAACACCGACGACAGTTCTACAGTTGGGCTGCTTTTGCGCGCCGGAGAAACGAGTGCCGATGTACTCAACCGCAACTAAGTATCTCTGCATTCCAGGCTTGGGAATCATAATTTTCTCAACAAACTCTCCCTCGGCCTCGGATCCGTCCTCTTCCTCGCCGCCAGCGTCGAACCTCGCCACCTTGGAAGGGCGTTCCGGGGATTCTGAGCGGTGATGGCTCGATGGTTTGGAGGAGCTGGATTTCTCGTCTGTCATTGGGGGAACTTCACTGCACTTTTGATTTTTGACCGTTGAGGAGTGTTAGGGTTTAACAAAGAAGCAAAGCCATGTCCGAAATTGACAAGGTATTTAAAAAAATTGTTTAATTTTTAGGGTAAATTTTAGGGAAAATTGAAGTAAAATCCTATCAGAAAAATCTACTTGCAATTCGGCTCTTATTAAAACAACTCCAATTGACTGCATTTTTATAATGGATTGTGCTAAAATTATTGGGGGAATGGGCTCCAATTCATTCCTAAATTCCTTTATTTTTACAGCGATGTACAGTGTATTTTTGTATTTTTGTTATTTTTTAGAGTATATTGTATAATTTGATTTTTAAAAAAATAATGTATAATTTTATTTTTTTAAAAAGTAATATAATTTTATTTTTTTAAGAATAATATATAATTTTATTTTTTAAAAAGTGATATATAATTTTATCTTATGTATAATTATATATATGGGTTATATTGTAAAAATAAATTAAAGTTGGGATGTAATTTATAAATATAAAAATTTATATAAAATAATATACTTTTTAGAGTGAAAATTGAAGTAATGAGTTTGAGATGATCTTATAAATCAATTAGACTGTCGTCTCTACTTTATGAATTAAGTTTATTATAGCTCTTCATTTGTATTATCCCCTTCATCATCATTGTATATGCAACATGTACTCGAAATAGACTGATCAATACTTTCACTGTTGTAGTATATATCTATATTACTTCACGCTCTACTTTCATTGTAACCTTATATACTTCTAGATAAATACCGTGTACCTTTTTTTGCGAATTAATAAAAAAAATAATTACCCACTATTTAACCAGGATTGAGGAAGAAAGCCTCCCATAACTCCCCTCAACCCTGTTTTAGACCCTACATCTTTCATTTTCAAGGACCGATCAAGTAGCGACCGATCAGTGCAAAAATATTGAAGAAAAAGACTGACCCACATGCTCCCATTCCTCAGGACAAACTCGAATAAGTAAGTGTCTGGTCGGACCTTTTTTAATTTTTGATTTTGTTGACATTAGTATTTTATACCGTATTTTGTTCAGTTATTTAAGGTGTAAGCCTTGGTCTCGTGTTTGTATGTCTCGGTTAAGTATTGAGGAGTCTTGGGTGATCGGTGTAATTGTGTTTGTTAATCGGATTTGAAATTTTCGTATGTTTTGCCAATGTAGACAGTTGAGTGTTTGATTTTGGCACCGATTTCGGGTGACTTCATTTGTTTAATCTGTGATTTTTGTTAATATTGTAGGTGTATATTTTGTTTAGTTATCCGGAGTTGCATATTTTTATTTTTTGTTTCATTGCACGGTAATTAGTCATATTTGTGGGTTGACAAATATGGTATTATTAGGTACCTCGAGTTGAATTTTTTTAGGTCTAATTTTCTAAGTAATTACTTTTAGGGGACTACTGTGTACTCAGAATGTGTTGTTACGTACTTCTAAAATATTTTGATAAACTTTTAAATAAATCCGAGATTTTGGTAATGTGAACTTATGTTATTTATTTACAGACCAGTGAAGGAATACAAATCGGTTATCAGCCAGTTACCAATTTTCCACAACGAGGTGGAGAAACTGAAGAAACATATGTTGGATGAACATATTAGAGCTATCAAAATGACTCCGTTCGGCTATTTTCTGGACTGCCCGAAGATGAGACTGCCGTGGCACTGCCTTCTTGACTTGGTTAATAACTTTAGCTCGAAGTTCACGTCCCTGAACATATATTGTGTTATTTTTGCAGACGCGATTTTTATCCTTATACCTAAATGCAGTACACTTATGGCCCGTGGTGAGGGAGACGCCCAAGTACGTAAGATGTCGGCATTAAGGTGACACTCTCGACTGCGGTTCTTTGGTTTGCATATTTGCTGAGTGTTACACCTATGCGAATCCGACAATCCATCCCATTGGTGGCATCGGTGGTGAATTTGATAATGTGAAGAGTTACCACAGCCAAAATAATAAAACGTTTGCCCTCCGAACTGTAGACTCCGATGAACAACACAAGATAAGTGAACGTCTGTAATGAATTTGGATGGATTAAGGATTGATTTGGATTTTGTTATTTGTGATTGATTTGGGTAATGTGTTTTCGGATTGAACAGTTGGTTGAATTGGTTTGATTTGCCTCATATTTGATGAGATTGTATTAAGATTGAATGAATGATTGAATTGTGGGTTGAATTTGGTGAAACTAAATATTTGAAGTAATGCTATGAATTGTGTTGTGAACGATTGTATGATTAATTCTTCACATGATTAGAATTGCAATAATGCACATGTTGTACTTACACAACGGCTCGATGTACTTGTCTAACTAGATCGAAATACCTTCAAACTACATATATATGCTCATATACATGTTACCCATTAGTTAAAATGTTATCTTTATACGAAGACATAAACGAACCAGAAAATTATGAATACTGCTCTTAAATTAGAATAAACTAATTCATTACAAGACTTTGCAATAATTGAAGTAATATTTGCTATAAACACAAGTGCATTCACGGATATCTGAGTACCTTAATGGTGCACCTAAAAAAGAAAAAAAAAATATAGACATGTATTTCGAAGGTTTATGCCCTCATTATATTGATACATACTTCTTGTCAAACACGACAAACCTCAATTATTTTAATAACATACCTATATTAAGTTAGTAAATACTCCGAGTTAATTTACTTATGTCAGAGGGGTCTAATACTTCATATCTCAAATATTAAGTGAAACATAGTATTATCTTTAGCAGTACACATACATGGGATGCATTTATCTTTAACATAGTCAATTATATTAATCTATAAGATTAAAAAATTGCTTATAAAATTTAACAACATGATCAATGTAGGTGAATAATAGACAATGTGTTACTTAGTTGTGTTGTTGGTAAGAGTAGTACTTAGTTATGATGCATATGTAATAGTTGTACAGTTTAACACAATAATAGATTTCAAACACTATGAGAACAACATGATATTATAATATGACATTCCTTCACAAATGTTAGCATCGGTGGGTACCTCAGTCGTTTACCAACATACCTTTTTAATATATATACATACCTCTTTTCGTTTTATACATGCCTTGGTTAGTATGCGAGTTTTAATCTACTAATAGAACTCTAAGTGTTTACCATTAATTGAATTCAAAGACTATGAGAACGACATAATATTATATTTACCATTTGTTTACATAGGTTAGCATCACCATATACTAATACCTCAGTACAGTATTAATATACATGCATAATATATTTACAAACCTCCACCATTTTAGTATATACATGCGCAATAGAGCTACATACCACTTACTATTATAATATATGCCAGCGAATCCAATAGGTTAAATTCCATCGACACATAAAGGAATTACATTATACCCGTTAAATACATATCTACTGTATTAATACATATTGAGCACGCAAAAAAAATGTACAACTAAAAATAAAGGTTCACTAATCTACTCGTTGCTTACAACTTCTTTTATTATGTTCAAGACGGCCACAACGACCGCATTTTTGTGGTTGCTTTAGTTGTTGGGACTCAAATCGTCGTTTTTTTTTTTTTACGGTCTGGTAGGACAGACAAAGAAGGAGGATTAATTGGGTCCGCCTGAATTTCAGCAATCACATCTATATCATGCATCAATACTGGATTTATTGGTTCCTGGTATAATTTTTGTAGTATTCAACCGCAATGTCTCACTTACGGAGGCTTTTTTCTTATGCATTTCTTTTTGGAGAATTCTCTCCCACTGTAAGAAATCAAATATCTTGTAATACAAACAATACCTTAAAAACAAACATATTACCTCTATTGTCAAGTTTTATATCCGGGTCACTCATTCACATAACTATATACACTATCTTTATGTCGTGGTTGGTTTGTTATGTACCTATACTCTAATTTCAAATGCTCCGTGTACACATACTTATGTCTGGATAACCTCTACTTGAGAAGCAAAGCAAATGTATTACTTACTTAAAATGGCGAATTATAATCTACACTTAGGACTTCAAGTATCATTTAGACAATAGAACAAATACATCTCTTCTGAAATATATTGACACCTAACATAATAATTTGAGCTCTTGTATTGTATATCGCGAAGAGATATATGTGTATACATAGTAAAGACAAATATTGAAAAACTAAATCAACTTCAAAACTTTGTGTTAGTCCTTTACAGATAGTTGTGACACAATTAGAAACAACAACAAATGCATCAACGCTATGATAACAAAAAAATAGTGGAAAATAAACATATAAATTATATTGTGCAACATAATGTCAAAAAACATTGATTTGAGAGAGATTTGATTACATTAATAGTTACAAACAAAATTCTCTTATTCCTGCATCAAGAAAAAACAAGAACAATTGAATAATATTTACGTGTTAAGGATTGATCAACGAAAGATTATTAAGCACATAAACTAGATATGATGTCAATGATATAGTAAAATCTAATGAATATATATATAGCATACATAATATCAGAATTTTGTGCTATGCTTGAAAATCATACACAATACGTTGTCATTATATATATGTTATTGTAATTGTCACAAATTGAAACATTCTTAATTCTTACCATCAGATAATGTAAAAATTTTGCCTAAAATAATTCAATATAAATACTAAAAGCATTGAGCATCATATAGCCTGCAAATTCTTTTCCCCAATTTCAGATAAAAAATAATTAATGTAACTTCAGAAATAAAAAATTCTAATCCACTTACTTCAATTTATTGATCCAATATCAATAGTTTGTTTTGTTTTACTTTTTAAAAAAGATTTTCAGCTCGCTTAGCAATTCATGGTTACCACATCATCGTATTAATATGCTATAACTTACAATATTTGGTCCCAAATTTCTATAAGAAATATTGTTAAATATAGCATAAGCCATCAAGATTCTTCCATCTGCACAAACCAATTATCACAATGTTCTAGTAATTATTCTATAAAATACACTATTATGCTTAATGTATGTATGAACTTTAAAAATCACCAATACATTATCCAAAATCAAAGAATTGTAGATGAAAATATTTGAAAACACATATTTCAACCAATACTATGTACAACAATTTATAAATTCTTTTGATTTTTGAAAAGATTTTTTTGAGACATTTTATCGAACATATTGATGCGAACTTGCCAAGGATGACAGTTCGGATCGAATTCAACAAGAATAAGTAACAAGAATATTGTAGATTTGGATAAAGTAAGGGATGGATGGCTATATATATATATCTATATTAATGGAGATAAACTGGACTCTCTTGAATTGAGAGGTAGTCGGGAAGGCAACACGAGAGATCAAGCTCACGTATCACAATCCTCTAAACAAGCTGACAATACAAGCTAAGGCAAGAATAGTTCCAGTACTATTCGAGAGGCCACGACTTGTTTCAAATCACTCGAAACAACTCGATTTGGGGGTATGAAGCTGTAACCGAATCACTCAAGATTACACTTAAAAAATGCACAAGAATCGCTCTTGAAAAAAAAAACCAGTTTATAAAATCTCTTTGTGGAATGAATAATGTTACAATGATAATCATGGGTCCTTTTATAGAGGAACCATGAAAATTTAAAAACAAGAAAGTACACTCTTAAAGGAAATAAAATCATATAGGGAATAGTTATTATAATTAGCCTTATTTAGTATTATTGACCCATAATTCATGGCAATCCCATGATTATTGGTAATCCCTTGATCTATGGTATTCCTTCATTCGGGGGATATTGATTCATGGGATCCCTTCAATTAGGGATAGTAACTTAGGGGAGGTCCAATGCTTTGTAAGGTGCTCCTGGCCTTATGGTCATTGGGACTTGTGATCCAATTTCCAGAAGAATGCATGGTTTATTTTGATCGTCGTTGTAGAGTTCAGCAGTGGCATCCATTTGAAGTTTGGCACACTTTGTTATTGCCAATTGAAATTTACGGGCTCGGCTCCTAGTGATTGGTCCAGGAGGAATTATGATTGGGTCCGATTCCGTCATGATGGTCACATCACATATGAAGTGCATCGTTCAAGCATTCACCTCACCAATTTTCACATCGTGTATTCCAGAAGAGAAAATAGAAAAAAAGAAAAAAAAAAAAAAAACGGATTTAAAACGAGAGAAACTACCTGAATCGAAACGAAGACATAATTCTTTGGCTTAAATCCATAGTTCTTCGTTTCGAAAATAGAAAACATCGCATTTTCACCTGAAAGTAGTAGCGCAGAGGGAGAGAAGAGACATCCCTTTTCAACACAAAAAATGCGGAACATGATATGCCCTATAGAATCAAAATAGAACAAAAGGAAAATCTAACTAGGGATACTTGCAATACCTTTGTTCTCGGAGTGAAAAAGATGATGAGCCTGCTGTGAAGATACCAGAAAATCGCGCGAAAAAACAGATCGATAGGATTAAGTGTGGGCTTGGCGTTGAATGTAGATATAAAATTAGATTAATAGGGAGTTGAATGTAAGATTATATGTAAAGCAGTGATTGCAGAGAAATCATTTTGAAAAATGGACTGAATTTCAATCTAATAATGGGAAGAAGGATTATTTACCAATTGTCCTTAAAATTTATCAATTTTAGTTTCTCTAATTTTAAAATAATTATTTTTATCTTTTATTAGTTAATTAGTTTCAATAAAAATTAATAAATGTAATTATAATTATATCGCATAAAAAATATAAAAAATAAAAAATTGTAAATAAAAAAAGTACACACAATATTAAAATTCATCTTCGGAAGTGATGAACTTACTTTTTTATACCGGAGATACATATGATTTTCACCCGAAAGTATCATTCTTATTTATTATTTACATTAATTTATAAAAAAAAATTTCAAATATCTTTATGCAAATAATTTTTTTCCAAGCAAATTTTTTCAAAACAAATTTAAACACTCATTTGTTTTAATTAAATTGTTAGATATAAGAAAATGAAAAATATATATTTTATTTTTGTGAATAAGAGTATGATATTAAATATAGTGACTTGTATCTTTTGTTGACACATATTCTAAAGAGAATAATTCTTGTGAAATGATTTTTTAAGATCCGTTTGACAATGGTGTAACGGGTCGGATGGTTCATCGAGAAACTCGAGGGTACAGGGGCACACGACTCCACTCTAAACTAGAAAGCAAGAACACCATAAAATACACCCAGCAAAATATAATGTATATTAGCTATCTGAAAGTGAAGTACAACTGAGAGGTCCTCCCCTATATATATATAGACACTCTAAAGGACCAGACTTAACACAAGCCAAAGCATATTCACACTCGGATAGACTCTATGTATGCAAAATACGGGTAAAGATAGCTAAATAGGGAAATACGGATAAACTAAGTCTAATGGATAAACACTAACTCGGTCAAATGGGGCAATCTTGGTACTTCTAAAATATTCCAGAACATTCTAAAAGGTTCCAGAACACTTCGGAAGGTTCCGGGACGTCTCAAAAGGTTTCCGCTAGCCTCTCTGTGTTAGTGCACCGCAGACCCCTCTCTGGCGCTTCTCAGCATTCTCCTCGGCAATAATCGGCCAATGCTTCGGTCCATGACATTCTCCTTTACTTCAACTATGCATTGCCCTCAATGCCTCAAAGTCACAAGTAGGATCCTCGAATAGACATATGCCCTAGATCTCCCTCCAGCTCGCCTTGGACTCAGATAATCCAGCCACCTGGCGGGGAACTTCATCGACAGTGGTCGACTCTAGTGTCGGGTCCCTTTGTCCGCTATGATCTCTTCCGCCACCTTTTTGGCTCTGTTCCGCACCGGGATTTGGTATCTTTACCTTTACATCAGGCTCTTATGCATTCCTCGAACACAACCAAGCCGGCGTATCTTTATGAGCCCTGCATCTTCTTCTTTAGAGTCTCGGAACATCCTCTTGTGACCTGTCCACGTCTTCACTCCTCGCTTAGACTTCTGCAGGTTGAATCTGACGACTCCTACACGACCTCGCCAATGCTTGCTAAGGTGTATTGTTGGCTGGCTCGGTCCCTCGTATACTCCTACTAGCTTCTTCGGCATTACCGGCTGGAATTCAAACACTCTTTTGTAACTCAAAGCGTTTGTCATACCATTCACCCTTCCAGATTGACGCTCGCTTTTGAACTCGGTCTCCACAAGGAACATACACTGCTCATCCTTAACATCCACTAACCCATTAAGGGACGTCCGGTAAGTAGACCGAGGGGCTGGTCTTGCTCCATTCACCAAGTTGATACCACAATTGATCGTCCTACGATGGGGTAGCCACTTAGGCAGATCATCCTATGTGGTTTCCTCGACTTCTTTGAGGGCTCGCCCTAAGTCGTTAGGTGGGCCTCTAGCTTCTTGCTCTTAATCACTAGTGATGCTTTCGTCACTCTGAATAGCCGCTAAAGTTGACTCTCTTTCTCTCTGACCTTTCTTCATTTGTTTCAAGTTGAGCTTCCTCTCCCTATAAATCATCACATTACACAGTATCACACATTTTTTTATTGTGAACCTTTGCTTGTGCGGGACAATTGTGGGTTTGACATGGTCCATGAACCTCATCCCTAGAAATACCGCATAATCATCCATATGAGCTATACTAAATAGTTTCGAACCTTTCCAATCGCCGAGCTGGATGAGCACGTCTCTAGCCACACCAGATATGGGAGTCCACCCACCTTTGACTCCATCGAATCACCATCCATAAGGTACCCATCGTAGGCCAATCCTACGGGTCAGTTACTCGCTCAGGTAGTTGTCGTCAACGCCGGGGTCGAGCAAGCATGTCACCAACACTCCACCTATCCATGTTTTAACGAGCATCCTTCCTCTAAGGGTATTAGCAGGGGTCGCATTTTTTGTGCAAGCCACCGGCCTTCTGTCACCTCCAGTGGCACGTCCACCACCATAATGCCTCCCCGACTTGGACAATCCCTCGCATAGTGATCCTTGCTCCTGCAGATAACACACTCGCCACATGTCGGCCCTGGTCTCCTCGCATTCCCGACCCTAGCTGCGGGTTGCTGCCAAGTCTTGCTGGTATCAGTAGCCCATGGAGTCTGCCAGGTTTGGTCTCCCCCACTTCTGCCTTGGTTAATCCTCCTTGTTTGGTCGTCTTTACTTGGCTTCTTTCGCTTAACAAGTAACCATTGAACGTAACTGGTTGCTTTGTTGATAGTTGAAGGGAGCTTATCCTTAACCCTCAACTTAGCCCACGACCTCAGGCCCTCCAAGAATGTCAACAATGCCTCCTCATGGGACATATTTGGCACCTCTAACAAAAGATCAGAGAACTTCTCGATGTACTCCTTCAAGTGACCATCTCGATGCTCTAGCCGACGAATTGTACACCATGCCTCCTCCTCTACATCGGCCGGTGCAAATTCTGCCTTAAGTTCACTCTTGAATATTCTCCAATTTGTGATGTCTCCCTCATTGCCATGCATTCCCTCATTCTGCCTCCACCAAGTACGGGCCAAGCCCTTTAGGAACCGAGACGTCATTCGGATTTTGGCTTCATCTCCCATGATGTCAGAATCCTCGAGGTATTTCTCCATATCGTAGAGAAAATCATCCATAGCTCGAGTGTTCCGTTCCTCGGCATAACTCTCCGGGCACGGTGTATTCCCCTTTGGGGCTGCCGAGGCAACCCCGATCGGTCTTCTCGCCTAGATTTCGGCTAGCGCTGCCCTCAATATTGCCAACTTCTCTTGAATACTCGAAGGTTCTGCAACCTTGGCTTTCTCCAGCCTCGCGATCTGGACCTAGAACTTTGCCACGGTCTTCTTCAGAGTGACTACCTCAACCTTCAGTGCCTTGGTAAGCTCTATCGTTGTCAGTTTCTGTTTCCGAGACTTCTCCCTCTCGGCATCGATCGAGTCCAGTATCCCATCGTGCAACTCATTGCCCTCGAGTTCGCAAATACGTTGCTCCACCTCGTCGAGCTTGTCATGATGATCTCCAAAGGTCAGCTTCACCCTGGCCAACTTGTCCTCGAATGATCCCATGATATCCGCAGACTGGTCCCTCGCGTTCCTCCGGCTCCACCTTGGGACCTGGTTCTCAACCTCGAACTCAGCATCAGACTTGTCGCTCGCCATCCCTCAAACGCAACTCTGTTACCACTTGCAACAGGTCGGATGGTTCTTTCTCGGACACCTTCCCGTCGGCCTAGTAATTCTTCAACGCTCACGAGAAACTCGCTAGTACAGCCTCGCACACGACTCCACTCTAAGCGAAGTAGAGTGTATATTAGTTTTCTGAAAAGTGAAATAAAGTACAACTGATGAGTCATCCCCTATATATGGACACTCTAGCGAACCGGACCTAACACATGCCAAAGCATATCCACACTCAGATAGACTCTATCTATACAAGATACGAATAAGGATAGCTAAATAAGGAAATATGGATAAACTAAGTCTAATAGATAAACACCAACTCCGTCAAACATGCGATCTTGGTATTTCTAGCAGAACATTCCGGAAGGTTCCGGAACGTCTCGAAGAGTCTCCGTTAGTCTCTCTGTGTTTGTGTGCCGTAGGCCCCTCCGCGGCGCTTCTCGGCATTCTTTTCGGAAATCTTCGGCCAATGTTTCAATCCGTGACAATAGTATGTCTATTATTTTTTTTGAAAAATAATAATTAAATACTAAATCTGAACTATATTGATTGATAAAGGATCATCATTTTAATAAGAAGAAAGAAAAAAAAAAAGATAAACTGAAAAATACTTATTATTAATCATTGGATTAAAATATAATCTAATAGATAAAGATTAATGCAGCACCCTATTGATTAGCCTTAATCAGCAAAGTAACAGCCGGCTGATATATTTCTTGTTTTGGTATGTTCTATAAGGTTAAACTTTGTTTGTTCCCATGTAGTATCACTTGCCTCTTTCAGAAAATTGAACCATTTTTTCAATACTTGAATTTGCTTCAGTTACGGCGGTGATTAAATAACATCCGTTAGATTTTATTATATTGATATTGTATTGTATAGTCTATAATAAATAAGACTAATTTTGTAATTTCGCAATATAATCATAACTATACCTGATGCTCTTAATATTTACTCTTAGTTAGTGCTTTTAACCCAATTATTTTTGATTTATTATTATTAAATTTTGATTATTCTGTCACAATAAGCAAACAAGCATAAAGCAAAAATCAAACAAACTGCACCAAATTGGACTACTCCCATGTCCGATTCAAGTGATGAAAAACAAGTTTAACGAGATGGTGTTAATTCACCGCACGATTCTGGCAACTAGCAACGGGATCGATCGACAACGTCGATCAATTTTTGTTGGCGATGAATAGCACTTCTTCGGCAATGCCAACAACGTCTAAGTCCTCCGGCAACACAAGACGAGAACTAACTTCAAAAGGTAACAACGATTCGGATAGTGACGAACAACGGCAACAACAAGAATTAATTATACACATTTATAATGAATCAACAAAATTAATTATGTTTTTGCACCACATTAGTAGATACAAGAATTGATCGGAGGTTCTTACAATCAACGAATTAAATTAATTTTGTTTCTTACCGGTGAGAATTCCATAAGAGTATAGTAAGAATTTTAGAGCACAAGTAGAGCTGATGCAAATGATAATATGATGCTTTTTGAGTATATATTTTATGCTCAAATTATGTAATCATAGTGTTTTTATTAAAAAAAATAATATAATTAATTATTTTTTTACGAGAGAGCATAGACTCTAATTCATTAAAACACAAAAAGAGTCTATGCAAATAATAAGATGATGTTTTTTGAGTACATATTGTATGGTCTAATTATGTAATTACAACATTTTTATAAAAATCAACATAATAATTAATTCTCATTTGGTGAAAGTACAAATTCTGATTTGTCAGAGTATAGAAAAAAAAAAAATTATGCAAATAATAAAATAGTGTTTTATGATATATATTTTATACTTTGATTATATCATCATAGTGCTTTTTTTCTATAATTATATTAAAAAAATAAAAAGTACAAAGGTCCGGAAGATATATCTTTCATTTACAATTTCATATCAATTAATTTTTTTAACAATCAATTGTACCAATGGTGGTGTCATTAAATACTTTTTTTCTTTTTTTTAGTATTTAACTATAATATTTTTCTAAATAATATATAAACTGAAGCAATCATTATGTATTTTAAATATCATATCTATTAATTATATTGATTCAAAAATATTAATATATTAATACAAATGAGTACACTCCAAATAATTGAAAATAATCAATTAAAATTTTAATTTGTAAAATATATGATTGATATAAAAATATTTTAATTATTTATAATAGTATTTTATTAATAATATTCTAATATTTTAATAAATTTAAAATAGTTAGTTTTAGTTTGGATTAATTAATAGTATAATTTTACTAGTTTTAGTTTGGATTAATTGATATAATTTTACTAGTTTTGTTTTCCATTTGCCTTTTTTTTTTCAAAAATAATAATAATAATAATAATAATAATAATAATTTTATAAATTATACTTATTTATAAAGCTAAAAGGAGAATGTTGGGTATAAATAAAGAGATAACAATTTCTTTTTTTAATATTTCAAATAGAAATTAACATTATTTATTATTTATTATGCACAATTCAAAATAAAAATACATTATTTTTTTCTAAAAAATATCAAAATAAAATACTATTTAAATAAAAATTTAAGTTAATATCTAATTCAAATAAACCACAATAAAACTAATATTTTCAATTATCTCAAATTAAAATAATAAAAAAATATATTACGATGGTAAGATGATTATATTTTAAATATTTTAATGTATTAAAGATTTAATATTTAATAATATTTTATATTTACTTTGAATATATAAAATATATAA
This sequence comes from Andrographis paniculata, assembly GCF_009805555.1. Lineage (NCBI taxonomy): Eukaryota > Viridiplantae > Streptophyta > Magnoliopsida > Lamiales > Acanthaceae > Andrographis > Andrographis paniculata. Next base: position 1,239,444 of record NW_026137580.1, on the reverse strand, counting down.
TTACAAGGCTCTTAATTTGTTTTTGTCCAAGAGGAAAATACTAAGTTTATTTTTTTCACACAATATTTAAATAATGGAATAATATTTTATGTGGAAAATGGTTGTTTTGAATGGAAAAGAAAAAACTTTTTGACTTACAATTATTTTTAAAAAAATTATTTGAGTGTTTTTAAATATGTTTTATTGAAAATATATTAGTGATAAAGAGATTGATAAATATATGTATATTTGTGTCGGAATAATACAGTAAAACTATTATATTTCTCTCAAATTAGGAAAGAGCTAATAAAATGAGATTGTTCTTTCAATGAAGATGATTACCAATTTAAACAATACTGGAAAATTCCCTATGTGAAAAAACCTCAATAGATTATTGTTGCCAACATAGGGGCTTAGGAGAATCCAATGAAACTTTCTCCTAAAATGATGATGGTAACAACCTATGATGAAGATTTTAATTTTTTTTTTTTTAAAACGAAACACTACTAAATTTTAAAAACTTTGAGGGTCTATTTTGATGTATGATATAACTATGTTGTTGATTATAGGTATATATTTCTTCAAGATTTTCGTTATATTTGTAACTACTGACCTGAAAATGGAGCAGAAGACAATCGATCCCTTAAATATTATTTCCCAGGAGACCTCAGCCATGGCATCAAACGATTTGGTAGTGGTCGGTAGATAGCAGTGTTCTCTGTGAAAACTTGGGTGGATTTTCACCTTTCAGAGGCACAATATTAGTCACCTGCAAATATTAAGAGGGTGGTGTTTTCATTAGATGAAAATTAGACTTTGCTCGACATAATTATTAATAGATATTTTTGTGTCGATTATCTGTCAAAGTGAATAAAGGTAGATGGGAGGATAGAAGAGAACCTTGAGATCACTGAATGTGCTTGCAGATGTAAAACTAACAACAATGGGGAAAAGACTAGATGTATCTATGGCAGGAACGACGAACTCCATGGCTCCACTGCAAAGTTTGCAACAATTGAAAGTTTAAAAAAGAGGTGTGACAAATGGGGCTGTGTAGAGCAGAGTTGAAAGAGGATTAAACCTGCGATTAGAGTTGTCGATGAGTATGACAGACCACTCCAGGGCAGACTTTCTTGGATCATATCTGCAATCAGAATAATTGAGCTTTTTTCATCCCAACCATATGCAGTTTCAGTCATTTTTGTTCATTTCCATGATAAACCATATACTGAAAAATTTCACATAATATTACTGCCGAAAGAAGTTCTACAAGTATGCATTTATCGAAATTACAAAACAAGATAACTCAATATATGCAGAAAATAGTTTTTTGCACCTGATATAAAGGATAATATATTAGAACTAAGACACAAGCCTTACCTCCACTCCCCATCTACCTGCTCCACTTTTGGTGGCTCTTTTAGAGCTGGAACAGGAATCGAAATCACAACATTTTTCAGGTTAAACATAGATGAAGCTTCATACTCCAAGTTCACATATGTTTCATTTCCAGAAACAGAAGGCCAGCAGTTAACTGCAACAATAGGAAGAAAATAAATGCCTATATGCATTTGTGTTTGAGAATTTTTTTAACTAGAGGGTGGAATAAAATTAAAGCTTACTTGATAATGGTACAAGGGACTCGTCTGCAGTTTGCATTCTCCATTTCAACAAACTAACACCATCACCTCCCTGGCCAGCGGGAAATGGGCGATTTGGGTCCTTGAGGCCTAAGATATTCTCTCCGGAAAATAACTCCTTATTGATGTTGGGGTGTGTTTTAAATAGAATCCCTGAGTTTCCACTGGTTTCAATCTGGAAAATAAATCAAAAAATGTAAAGGATTTGAAAACAGAACAACTCCACAATCTGCAAGAATTTCATAAGAGGGAGCTGCAATATGGAAAGAAGCTATATAACCTCAACTTGGATGAATCCATCTTCTTGATTAAGTATTTGGAGTGACAAGGTGCCTTGTAAATCAAAATTTCCGACACCACCATCTTTTTTCAATGTTACATTAATTTTTTCTTCAACTACTAAAGTAACAGGGTCACTTAGTGGTGCCGCAACTGGTTTGGATTGACCAACACTTGGTCTTACATCTTCAACAATTACTTCACCTTCAGCTTTCAAAGATTCCAAAAATTGGTTGGTCTTTTGAGATTTTCCGAGCTTCATACCGAGACCTTTAGGTGGAGCTGAGGCAGATGCTGGAGCATTACCTATTACGAAATTGAAGAAAGTAACAATATAAGACTATACACACCAACTAGCCTCAACATAAAAGTGTATCAAAATTTTGATCTATGTCAATCACAATGAATTGCTCAAGTTAGGAATAACAAGAAAATGCAATAAATTCTCCCAAAACTTTGATGTTGAAATTATTATCAAAGGATAACAGGTGGTTGTAAGAAAAAGTTCAAAAGAAAATTTAGTGTCTCACATCAAACTTACTGTAAGTAAATATCATGATTTTATCATACATTTGACTACTAATGCTACCCTACACTGCATGACTGTGATAACATCAATTGACAAGAGTATACTTTATGTTGACTATGAGCTACACAATGTCTTGAAACAACTACAGCAACCATGAAGACTAATAAAATTCTTCCTAGAAATTCATATACAATGAGTTTTCAATAAATTAGTTTGGAATGTATTTACTAATAGCATTCTCCCATTAAGTTTAATCACATTTATGAGAAATGGAAAGACAAGTAATTCTTCAAACAAATATCATAATTAAAATTGATAATTTTCCTTCATCTTTGCAAGAAATTGGATTCATTTTTAATCATTTGTAACGATAAATTTTAGGAGGAAGTGAATACATAATGCGAACCATTAAACAATAATATAAAATAGGATAAGATCCAACAATTTAAATGCCTCCAAATATAAGAAACTATGTATGTTGCATTAAACTAGTAATTTCAGATCTTAACTTTCAGTCAAACCCACTATTTTGATTTATTTGGGAACCAAAAAACAAACCAACATACTCTTAATTTTCGAAGGGTATTGACCAAAATTTCTCTTGAAATCCAAAACTTATTTAACTATATAACTTATCCAACATATTTTCTTGTATAACTTAATGTTTTCAAAAATATTATAGATAATTTTTAGATATAAAAAAATAAAAATGTATTTCAAATTTTTAAAGTTGATTGTACAAATTCTATACATTGAAATTTCTATATATTTGAAACTTCATTGAAAAATCCCTAAATTTGCATAATTGAAATCAACATTGTTGCTGTAATTTTAAGATATAGGTTCCATAATCTTTGTGCATCTACTTTTCTATATATTTGAAAAAAAAAAAAAACTATTATTATTTGTATATTTTGAATTGGTGAAAAACAAAAAAAAAAAACAAACAAACCTTTGGGCTTGGAGGATAGGGATTCCATTTCAGATAACCCAAAGCCTGAACTACTTCCATAGCCGCCAACACTGTTGGTCCTAGATATGCTGGTATCACTTCCAAATCCAGTGTCAAATCTTCCAGAACCCATGGACTGCAAGGACATTAATTTTCCTTTCTCACCCTTGTTCTTATCAATCTAGACAACATTTTCATGATAAATCAGCTCATATCTTATACAACAATATACAAGTAAGAACAAATACTTGTACTTTGTTCACCTTACCCTATTTTTGTCAATCTCACTAGCCTTTCGCTTCATGACATCCTTGGTTTCATTGATCTTGCTTTGTAAGACCAACTTGTGCAATCTCTCTTCATGACTTTCCATTTCACAGTACTGTTTGACTTGTGCAATAGTAACATTTTCTTTGTGTCCGAGTGAAATGACTTCATCAAATGCAAAAAGAATGTCAAATGCAGCCTTTCCAATGCCGTCTTCATCAAGTGTATAAGAGTATTCAGGCACCTAGAAATAATTAAGGAACAACACTAGATAGGACCATAAAAGGGGGTGTGTAACTTTCAAAAGTCACTTTTAAGGATAAAAGAAAATTTAATAAAAGAAAAAGAAAATATAGTTATATATAAAGCATATTTGAATTGCAACACTATTTTCTTTTAAAGATTACAAAAACCAGACACGCATGTAGAGAGCAGAACATAATGCAGATAACAAATAGTTTGAAAAAAATTAGAAATACTTTTTCACATAAAAAATGCAAAGGAAAAACATTTAACTAAGAGAAGGGATACAAGTTTTGAAAGCAGCCTCAGTGTCTCCAGGTCTTCAAGAATATTGCTCTGTTTATTGGTAACAAGAAGCAAGAACAAAGCCTCTATTGGTTGATACACATAGCGGACATTTTCAGTCTCAACATAAGTGTGTTGTTTTCCTGATCCAACCAGTTTTGGAAAAGCTGCAAGATATCCCTCAATACGTATACGGGACATATCCACAAATTGCCTTGAAACAAGTGCTGTAGAATAAACATAATTTAACCGTTGATATGATCGCTGCAGTTTCCCACGCGAAAGAAGTTGCACATTCAATGTATTTAAACAAAACCGATTTTAAAAGAAAATTCCTACTAGTAATGCAACATATATACTATTTTTATACACAAACATATTATCAAAAATGAAGATTCAAATACCTGAAAATCAACTGAAAAAGTAATACTAAATAATAATGGGAAAGATCTTTCATTTAACATGATAAGGGTATAACATATAAAGATACGGCAGGATCAAAGCAAAACCTTCACACATCATACTAAGAATTTTAATAAGGCATTAATTCCAATATAAATTTCATAGTTGTTCAAATATAGATTTCAATAGCAAGTATAATTTCAGAAAAAACAGACAAGCTTTAATCATATCCAATATAGAAAAATATACAGTGATGAAATCTTTCACGTCCAGGCTACTTACACGAATCAGCAACATAAGTTATAAATGAAATTGATCGTACCTTTCCCAGTTTTAGAAATAATTGAAGCTGCGAGTACCACCTGAAAAAAAAGAAAAAAAGAATAATACTCAAACATAGCATATTTGAAAATTTACAAAGTAAGAAATTGCAGCCAATAAGTGAATAAAAAAATAATACCATCTTGTTCCTCACGAATCCACCAAATGTTTTAGATCAATCACAATAACGTCGATTAGGATCAAATGTCCCGAAGAACTCCTGAAACCACATAAAAGGAACACCAATATCCACATATAGCCAAAACTGAGATCAATAATGGAGAAACAACTGAAATGCGATCACAAAAGAATATCGAGATTTTAAAAAAATGCTATCAACACAATCAAATGCAACTAAAAAAAACTCCTAACACTATCCATTTCTACCTATGCACGCACATTGCTGCGACAACATTCAATCAACGTGAATAGAGTGAAATACATCCGAAAACCGATCACTGTAAATACTGAATTGAAACGACTACATGAAATCAACGTCGAATGGAGTGAAATGCATCCGAAAATTGATCACAATAAATTCAGAATTGCAGGGATTACATTAAATCAACATTGCATAGAGTGACATACGTCCGAAAGCCTATCACAGTAAATCCAAAATTGCATCAAGTGTACAAAAAAAAAAAAAAAAAAAAAGGATAATCACCAGAAAACTCACCAGATCCAGCGGGAGAGCCGACAAACAGACAGACGGAGTGAAGAAAAATGTGAATTGAATGCCAAAACAGCTCTCTAGCTATTTTATGACACGTATATTTGTATTTTTGGTTTTGATTTTAAAAAATGGATTATGATTTTTTTATTTACTAAAGATATATCTTTAAATAATTGTCATAATAATTTTAATATATATAAAATTTGTTATATATTATGACAAGAAATAGTTATTTGTTCAAGAAACTTTGTTTCAACGCTATTCCGAATATATATAATATATATTCTATTTTATTACAATTTTTTAATTTGTTACATTATTGAAATAATCTTTTATAAGAAAATATTTTAAATTAAAATACAAGCAAATAAACTAGTAGAGTATGCTTGTTTCATATTTATAATTTTATATAAGAAATATCATAATGTTTTGCATATTTTTATTGAATTTTTAGGGTTTGTTATAAACACATTAACATAAAATACAGTAATATATTTTTTAATATTGAATTTATTTTGAAAGATATTGTAATCCCCATAATTATTTCAATGAATTATATAATAATTATTTTTACGCGTGTAAGTATGATTAGTTATATTTAATTAGTATATTATTATATATAGCGGACTTTAATTAATATTGAATTTTAATTTATTATAGTAAATATGTGATTAAGTTGGATAAAATAATATTATACATTTTAACACACCCGGTAGATACACATTAATCCAATGTATATAATATATATTTTATCAAATTAAAAAATTAATAAAAATTCAACATAATATTATTTTTTTTAAGGTAAATTATATAACACCCTATTGTGTTTTAGTAAAAATACACTGAACACCCTGTATTTTATTTATTGCTTGAAACCCAGTGTTATTGTAAAATTTGCACGAAACATCCACATTGTCCAGCATTAATGTTTGGTTCTAAATAATAACCTAAATTACGCATATTTTATACAAATAAAAAACGTAAAATATTTTAAATAATTTTTTGAATAAAATAAATAAATAAATAAATAATTGATAGTTTTTTGGAGGCAAATTGTTATCTGATTTTTGCAAAAACTAAAAAATAAATGATTGATTATTTATTTATTTTATTCAGCAAAGTTATTTAAAATATTTTATTTTTTTATTTGTATAAAACTTACGGTAAATTAGGTCTTTATTTAGAATCAAACATCAATTTTGGACAAAGAGGAGTGTCGTGCAAACTTTCCATTAACACAAGAGAGTTTGACACAATAAATAAAACACGAGGTGTTTCGTGCATTTTTACTAAAACTTATATTACCACGATTTATCATAATTAACATAAAAATACATTTACTCATACAAAATAAACACAGACCATATTTTTTATTGGCTTAGTGTATATTATATTCTTTTAGTAATATTTTTTTGAAATAGTATAATATTAAAATATTTTATTTAAATTTAGATTAAAAAAAAATTAAATAAACACTCTGATCTATAAAAAAAAAAAAAAAAAAAAAGAGTTTATTTTGTTTTAGGTGATATATGTATTTTATAAATAGATTATATATACATTGAGAAATTTATATAATTTTTTTTTGTTTTATTTAAAAAACTACTAGTATAAAAAATCAAAACAACTAAAAAAAAGAATGTGTTTGGTTGTATATTTGTGTGTTTTAAGAATAGGAAAATTTTGAATTAAAAAATAAATAAATAAAAAATTTATTTGTAATATAATATATTAAATATAAAATTCAATTTTTCATAAAGATAAAATAATATTTTCTTCGTCATTCAATTGTCTGCTTGTATACCACGGATTTTTAAAAAAATAAATAAAAATAGAAATCTTTATTTTAAGGGTAAAAAAAATATAGAAAAAAATAATTTATTTACTAAAAGGATAAACGGAAATAAATTTAAAAAACAGAAATAAAAATAAAAATAAATTTAAATTTAAATTAAAAAAAGTAAAATATTATAAATAACTAATAAAAATAAATACGGAAAATACAACTAACTCGTAGCTATAACAGTAAATACATACTAAAAATATAAAAGATACATGGATTCATCTTATTATATCCTACACCTAAATATTCATTATTAATTTATATATTTGTTTTTAAAATAAAAAATAAAAAAACCATTTTTTACCATATCATAAATTAAATTAAATAAATTATATCTAAGTTAAATTATGATAAAAATATTCCAAAGAACTTCTGAAACCACATAAAAAAATATATAGCAAAAACTGAAATTAATAATGGAAAATACAATTGAAATACGATCAAGAAAATAACATTGAAATTTTATTTTTTCTTTTTTAAAAAAAACAAAGTGCCTAGCAACACAATCAAATACAAATTTTTTTTAAAAAAAAGAACTCCTAAAATGATCAATTTCTACCTATGCGCAGTGTCAACTTTAAATTAATTCGGTACTTTATGGGTCATGTATCTTGTATAAATGCTGTGCTTGTGATCCCTAAACCCTAAACTTACTGAGATAAATTATAAAAATAAGATGGCTAGAAGTATTGATGAGATAAATTATTATATTAATATTGTACATGATCTGCCGATTTGCTTAGGTTTTATAGGCGGATGACTAGTTTATAGAGTTAGAATCACATAGAAAAGTAGAATGTAGTGTGTTTTGGTGCCTAATTCATGGGTCAAATATCATGTATTGTAGTACATGTCAGAATCTACATAATCGTGTTGTATGAGTTGGAAAGTTTACACTTCAGATGTGTTATGGCATGTCATACGTACATTTTGAACGTGTGTTGATATGTTGAACTACGTACTCATAAATTGCACTTGTGAATGTTGTAGATGACACAATTTCCCTTGTCAAGGTCTTTATGTCATCCGTCTCAGTCCCGTAAACACCTCTTATTTTTTCGACCATTGCTGGGGCGACTACAATTCGCGATGTTGCTGGTGAATTTCCTATTCAGTGGAACTACAAGTACATATGGATATAATTTCATACTTTTCATTTATTGCCTTCTAAAAATTAAAAGAATTATGACTTAAACTAATCCTCTATTATGTTGGTAATTATAGCTCATGTGTCACCCCTGAAGCGTATCCACCGAATCCTTAAAGTTTTGCCCCCATTTGCCTTATGGGTTGCTTGCCCTAGATGATGGTAGATTGTTATGGCTATGTGAACTACCTATGGATTAGATGCATAGACCTTTGAAGTTATCTTTTGTATGGTGAGAATTGTGGTTATGGTTTGATGGATATCCCTACTTAATTATTACTAGGTTGGATGTTTGAAATGCTTGCAATTTCGTTTTGGAGATGTTGTTAGGCTTGTTTGATGGATTAATATATTTTGTTGTTAGGTGATGAACATCGACTAGTAAATACTATTACATTGATATCCTATATTGGGATTCAGATTTTACATTGTTTATTGTTTGCAATTATGATCAGATCGTGATGTTTATAACATGGTTGTTGAGCGAAGATTTTTGGAGATTTTTAAAAATATCTTTTAAGATACAAAAAAATGATATATGTATAAAATGAAAATAGTTTCGTGAGTGTTCGTGTCGTAACTCTAAAAAGTTTGTCAAAAATAAAAAATATCGTTAACCGGTGAGTGTCCGGGTCGAACTCAGGGAATATGCGAATATCCTATATTTAATTAGAAAGTGCAATGAGTTAATGCAATTGAAGAAGCTAAAAAGATAAATTGCAGAAATTAAATCTAACTAAAAAACGATAAAATATACGTATAGATCTCAAAAAGGATGAAGCGAGGCGTTTGTGTCTGACTTTTGCGTTCCTTAATGGCTAGATTTCCATGGATGAAATGCGCGGGATGACGATGGCGTGATAGCGAAAAATATATGTATAATTGCGGGGCGGCTCGGAGGAATAAATGTGATTGCATTTGCTCGCTTAAGCCGATTCTCGACTCGGTTGGTACTCGACCTTAGGGGATTTACAACGAAGCTTCAGTGACACCCGGTGAAGAACATTATAAGCAATAAACTCTACTGTCACTAGAAATTTTTGTGACCCAATAGATCACCGCCTATGCCCCATTAATTATTCTTCCAACCGTTCCGCTAGTGGCTCTACCTCTCTGATACCTCTCTTTAATCGAAATCGAATTCAGAACAGCAACTAAGCAGGTCGACAAGGCTCCCGCGTACTTAGCTACATTGAACTATCCAGAATCTGTTTGTGACACAAAACAGGGCTGAAATAGTCGATTCTTCTATCGCCATTCTGCAACCTTGTCGAAATCCAACTTGAACAATTCAAATCGAACATGGAATTTTTGGGTGAAGGTGGGGTGGAGAAATATGATAGGAATTTTACTAGCTAAAATAATATGCACGAATTAAAAGAAAAAAGAAGGAGAAAATCAGTTTGCTCGCGACACAAAATCGAAAATCTCATATTATTAAACTAGATAAAAATATGAGAGAAAATAAATGGAGAAAATGAAGTATATGAAATGTATATTATTGTGTATATATGGTGTGTATATGGTACAATTAGAGGGGATATTTATAGGGGAAGCTTCTAGAAGTTTGGCGATTACAACTGCCAATAAATAACTACTTCTAAAAATAGCTACTAACTACTTCTAAAAATAACCATAAATAACTAACTCTAAAAATAGCTACTAACTGCGTCTAAAAATAACCATAAATAACTAACTCTAAAAATAGCTACTAATAACTACCTATTTTCTAGAATGTTTTAGAATAAAAATTACACAAAAATAGCCAAAAATTGGCTAAAAAGTAGTCCATGAATTAAATATGGGAATTGAGAGAGTGCAGAAATAAATGCAGAGTTGAAGGATCCTGGGCATTAAATGCAGCCGTTGACCCAGCGATAATAAATGCAACGAAAATTAATGCGACCGCCGCTCATGGAGTCCGCGCAAACCGCCGCTTAAATTCCGCACCGGCCGCCGCTTCGCTCACTTCCATGCATAGCCTTCCGTGCTCATAATTGCAGCCGCCGCTCACGGATTAAAGGACATAGAATTCCGCTTCGCTCAAATTTCCGTGCAGACGCCATCGCTTTCCGCGCGGCCGGCATCGCTTTTGAAGCCTTTTTTTTCGTTTTTTAAAGCGAGTTTGGACTCCCATATCAATTTTCAAATATTATTTCACCTGTATAAATAATAAACATCTTATAAATATTTATTTAAATAAATAATACTTATTAAATAAAATTAATTTAGCCAAAATTAAATACTTAAATAGCACATAAATAATGCCTAAAAATATATTTTAAAAAACACATCAATTAATTTAATTTATACACCAAAATAATTATAAATCACAATTACTAGTTTTTTCCGTAACAAAAGGATGAAATGACGTAATAAATAGTGGTTTTTGGATATTTGTTGTTACGACCGGTTTTGTAACCATAAGAAGGTATATTTTTTATTACGGGTTCAATGACGTAACAAAAAATCGTAACTAAAAACAAACAAACTGTCACTTTAATTTTTTTGTAACAGAAGAACTTTCGTAACAAATATCGTGACTAAAAGCCCTTCCACACGCGCCGAAAGTCCGACGTTTGTTCCGAGAAAAAATTTGTAACAAACATCGTAACAACAACCCTATTATAGGGAGTGTTGACCGACAATAATAGTTACAAAAAGTTACATGGAAAAAAAATTCGTTACGTGAGTATATATTACGGATAAAAATCGTCACTACAGCGTAACAAATACACAAATTGCACAAAACATTGCTTTTCGTTATGTTTTTCCAACTTTAGTTAAAATAGAATAAAATAAAATAAAATAAAATAAAATTTGGTAGTGATATATAGTAATAATATACACATCATATGTTGTCACAATATATATATATACATACATATTGTTTTAATAATAATTATTTAGAATATATATATAGTTACAATGGGTGTATTTTTTTTACTTAAAAAAAAATTCAAAAAAATATATATTTCAAATAAATTAATATATTACCTATATTTATTATTTTTATATTACTTACACAATTTTTTATATTTTATATAAAAATAATATTTTTTAAAATTATTTCACTAAACAACAAACCCAATGTAGTTACGAGAATAATCAACAATAACGAGCCACGTAGGAACTTGAGGGGGCGACAAGCCCAACCCAAAAAAAAAAAAAAATGTACTATTTAGTTTTCAATGTGAAGGTTAAACTTTTTTGTATATTTATATTGATTAATCCCTTTAGTTAAGATTTATTATTTGATTGCGCTTTATGTTTTATTATTTTAATTTATACTTATTTCAATTAAAAATAAATTTTATAAAAATATAATTTTTATTATCTTAAATATTAGTATAAGGCTATTGTCATCAATTTTTTTATCTTTTTTTTTTATTTCTTCACTTTGATATTGTGTAAAAAAATACACACGCACACAATATGGAAGTGATGAAAATAAATTGATGAGCAAGTTTTTATTATTTTTTTTTTCACCCGAACAAAAGTTGAATTTTTTTATTTAAACAGAATAATTTAAGAGTTTATACGATTTAAAATATGTTTCGATAAACTGAGTTTGGTTTCTATATTTTTAGGGTTTATTTGTCTAGCCTTCCTCTATATATAGGTTTGGAATCATTGGGAAATTATCGGAGAGAGATATTTTCTGGGTGTGAGCGACGATTATACTATTTATGCTTAGCCACTTTGTGTCAGCTTCATACTAGTTTTTTTTGCGCGAGAAATGTCCTAGGGTTCTTGGGTATTGGGTGCAAGGAACCACCACAATAGACACTTCGTGGGTCACCTCGGAGGACGGCTTGGAGCTTGTGAAGGAATGACTGCGATCTGAAATTAATTTTCTTTCAATTCTTTATATATATAATTCTGTATTATAATCTTAACCTTTAAGTTTTATCCGCACCAATGGTTAGATCACCCAAACGGTTCAGGACTATCAAGAAACCCAACAAATGTCATATTGATTAGACTAGTATTTAATTTGTATTCCAATACTATTTAGTTTATATGATTTTTGATAAAAAAATAAATTATTTTTTTTTTACAAAATATTATATTAAAATATTTTCTAAATCAAACTTTAAATAAAAAACTTAATTTCAAATCAAAATCAAACATACCATAAATTGTTTAGTTATTTTCTAAAAAAATATTTTGATTTGTAGGAGCAGTATTTTTAAAAAATAATAAAAATTTAAATAAAAAAGATACGATATACTCACTCCGCCAAACTAGAAAGTATACATGTTTCTATTTTGGGACGTCCAATTAAAAGTAAACATTTCATTAAATACCTTACTTTTTTCCACAAATACTCCTACTTTACATTACATCATTACTTTTACACCAAAAAACAAAGGCAAAAATGTCATTACATTACTTTTAACTGCCTACTATAATTAAAATACTATTATTTCTTAAACACCGCGCCAAAAGTAATTTTATATTTTTCTTGTGGACGGAGGGAGAATAATATTTTAAAATGTGTTATATTTCATTTTAATATTCCTCGTCCAACTCTCAATATATTTATTTTGTTATCTAAATATGTTTACCCTTATTTTTTTAGTATGTACTTTAGTATTTAAATAAAAAATATTTCTCTATACTACACGGAATGACATTAGAAAATAAATGAGTTTGGAAGTATTTTTTTATTTTTTTATGATGCAACCGTTAACCGAAACTGTATATATTAAATAAATTCCCTGTCGAACCTCAGGCAAGTCATACTAGACGAACTATGTATAGCAAGTGGATTTGGAGGCACTGGGGTTCTTGACCACAAATTCACCCCAACACCGCTAAATCAACCCTTACGGGACAAAATAACCAGATATATTAAAATGAATGATATTTAAAAATAAAAATAATATAATTTTTACAAAGAAAATCATAATATTAAAATATAGTTAAAAATATGAGCAAATTGTTACATTATCAATGCTATTATCCATTTTTAAAATATATATTAAATCAAACGTATTCATTTCATTACAAAATTTTACCATTTTTAATTCCAGAGCCAGGTCAAACACGACTCAAACAATTATTATATTATTATTATATTAATGAAATAATTACAAATTTCATTGCTTATTATTTAATGATAAGGACTAAATATATATATATATATATATAAATAAAAATAAACCAAAGAATGGATTGTGACGAGGAATTCCACACGTGGGGCCCGCAAATCATGGCGGGTCCCAAATATTAAAATATTTATAGTATTTAAAATGATTAATTAATATTGTGTTATAATAATGCGCTAATTAATAGATAATGCTCCACATTATATAGTGTGGATTGCACTGATTGCGTTACTAAAAATTAAGTGGAGATTTTTTTTTATTTTTAGTTAACATGTGCCATATTATCCCATAATATACTCTCATAAATAGAATATAATATGACATAAGAAGTAGTTATTTTAAATTTTTAAAATTAAGGTTGGATATTTTTAATTGAATTGAAAAAAATAAAAAAAAAATTAAATAAGTACATTTTTATATATCTTTTTAAAATTAAAACTAAGGGTGCTTTTGGCAATGAGCTCGTAACTTTTGACTATTAGCTGATTCAATTAGTGTTAGTTGATTCAATTAGCTGATTTGACTAGCTTCAATTAACTGTTTGTATTAAAGTGTTTGGTAAAACAATTGTTTGACATTAGCTGTTTATATATAAAATAACTATTAAGGACATTGATATGTTATTTTTTAAAATATTTAATTTTGTTCATTTTGGTTTGAAATTTATGAGAATTTTTGTTATTAATTATTGAAAATTATAAAAATATTATAAAATATTTATTTTTATTTTATTATTTATATTTGAGAAAATTATTTTTACTAAAAAAATAATAATATTTTATTAAAATTATGTAAAATATAAATAATAAATCTTTCGTATATATATTTTTATAATGTTAATTATTGTTTTAATATATATAAATAAATTAATAATCTTTATTTTTTTATTTTATTTAGTTTTAAAAATTTATATATTTTTACAAATAAAATAATTTATATGTAATAATTAATAATAGTAATTATTTTAAATTTAAAAAAATAAAAATATAATTTAATAAATTAAATATATTAAAAATACTTAATAAATACTGCTATAAAAATATATTTATATGTATAAAATAAATAATTAAGTTAGGGTAAATAAAGAATACCCATAATTAAAATGAAAAAAGTCTTTCAAAACGCATGAACTTTTCAGAAATAGCTTTTTGAGTCCAAAAAGCTCTTTCAAAAAGCTAATTTATCAAACACTTAAATTAGCTTTTTGACTGGTCAAACAGCTCAAAGATGTTCGATAAGCTAAAAACTCTTCGAAACGTTTTTTTCCCAAACACCCTCTAAATCATTTTATAAGTTTTTCTTTTTTAAAAAAAAAAGGACTTTATATTTAGATATAATTTGAAACTTTGATTTGATTTGATTTAAAAATATTAAAATTCATTTTCAAATTGCAATATTGTTTCTCACATGGAGGATAGATGACTAGGCATGAAATCACACTTTGATGGCCTTAATTTTACTTATTCTATCCTTATTTTGTTTTATTATTAAAAAGTGTTCAGCTGTTTAAAGTATAATATTTTTTTAGCAAAATGTTAATATTTTTATTAATTTATTTATTTTGGAGAGAATTATTCAAATGTAGGTCAACTTTTATAGATCAAATGGTAAAATATTATCACTTAAGAATTAAATTGAGTTCAATTTCGAATGAATGCATGTATGCTTGAGTTAAGGGAAATTTTTATTCTGTTTGAAGCACTCTTCATAAGTTTTAATATTATATATATATATTTTTATTTTTTTTTATTTTTTTAGAAATTTCCAATTATATACAAAAGCACTCTTTTCCAAGGATGTGTATGTATATATGTATATATAAATATATATATATAATAAAGTAGAAGAAGAAAAGCAAAGATCTCTTACCTCACTGCTTTTGCTTTTTTGCCAGCGCTCACTCACTCTCTTTAGGACTATTCCATCTTCTAAAACTCTGATAAAGCTTTAAACAAACTCCCCATTTTGATTTCTGTAGTAGAGAGAGAGAGAGAGAGAGAGAGAGAGAGAGAGAATGAATGTGTAAGAATAAAGGCACAGATGAAATTCACAAAACCAACAAAAGGGAAAAATTTTAATAAAGGCTTCTTCTCGATCTGTGACTGCTGCTTTGCAACCTATTCATGCTACATAATTATATATTGATCATTCTTGGAAAAACATTCTAATGATATAATAATAATCACCATACCCTTTTTTGGGGGTACTACAACCCAACCCAGCCCAGCCCAGTATTGCTCCATGGCATTGGCAGCAGGTCTCTCGTCTCATCTCATCTCATGTCCCCCACCCCACCACACCCAAACTTTTTATCCTTACACTTGAAGATGATGATGATCATCAGATCAGATCAGATGTTTTTTTACCTTCATGGGGATCTCCTGATGATGTACCAGAGCCAGAAGCCATCTGCATTGTACCAATATGAAGTTCATAATAAAAGTTGGAAAGTTAATTTATAATTATCGAAAGCATAAATTAAATAGAATCGATGTGTTGGTTTAAGCACACATCACTGACAAAAATTAGCATAAGATGGATTATGCAAGTTACTTTTTAAAATTACAACATCTTTTTTTGTTTTTTTTTTTTTTTCAATCAACTTTCCATTTATGTAAATATCTAATAGTAAAATACATTGTTAATGCAATATAATTTTTTTTTTTTTTTTTTTTTTTATGAAGACAATTAGAAAAAACTAGTTTTACATATCTAGGCAGTCAATTTCAAACTCAACACCCTCAAATAGATTACCAATGAACATATGAACAAAAAAGGAACAGTTCTATTTTTTTAGAAAAATTTATAAATTAGAAAGATTCTATACTGTTCCTAGTTGGGGCACAGATGAGGGTCATGCAGGATTCTGCACATAGTTTTGGCACGAAACAGAAATGGTCCCAAAATTCTGAAATGGTATTAATATGACATTCATGTTTTGCTAAAAAACACAACACATATTGAAAACTACAATGCCACTCCACAGGCTATTGTCCTTATCAATCCTTAGGTCAATATATAACTGAACGAACATCTTTGCTGGTAGGTCAAGTAGTCATTGCACAGTACTTTACCCTACCTTGAAAATTTTTCTAAATGGCCATGAGGAAAAGAAAAACATTAAAAGAGAAACATAAAAAAAGAAATGCAATAATAATCCATGGGTTTTTATTTTTTATTTTTTATCTATCATAAATGTGAAAGCCAGCCAACCAAGGCAATTCTTGAATGCTGAAAGTGCAATTTCATCAATGCTCACTCAAAGAAAGTAAAAGGCTACTATGTCTTTGATTAAAGCTGGATGGAGTGTTTGATCAAATTGATAAAGATGGGGAGCAAGAAAGGAAAAGAAAGGGAGTGAGAATCATACTTTACTTTTTTTTTTTTCTCATCTTGTTGCATCAAATCTGACCCTTAAATCCGTGTCATCCAACGGCTGGTTTTTGCCTTCTTTTGGGTGTGCCCCCCTCCTCCCATTTCAAGTTCACCATCTGCTTCGTTTGTCTGGTGTCCTTTTATTTCATAAGTTCATCATAAATCTCTGCAAAACAAATTTACACAACAAATTAGCTGGTCTGATCTCATTCATCTCTTGTGAGCTGAAAGGAAGAAAAAAACAAACACAAGGAAGACAAGTAAAGCAGGAGGGAGAAAAGGGAAGAGGTAGCTTCTTCCTTGAGGTCGAATACTCTCTTTACAAGATGATTGATTCTTTAAACAGATACAAGCTTGAATGGTTTCCTCAGATTCCCTCTACTTTTTTTCTTTCCTTTACTGGTAATCTCCTCACCGGGCAGCCTGTTATAATCCTTTGTATTTTCTTCAAGCCCTTCCAAACTTATCGCTTTCCATGAAACATTTCCCAGGAACTATGGCTGCCTTCGTTGTTTCAACACTAGTTGTCATCTCACTTGCCACCATTCCTCTTCCTTCTTCTTCTTCATCTTCTTCTTCTTCCCTCATTTCTGATTTTCAAGTGTTAGTCTCACTGAAACAAGGATTTCAATACTCGAGCGACATGGATTTAAGCACGTGGAATTCTTCTGATTCCACTTCAGTCTGTTCATGGGGAGGAATCAAATGCGCCCGTGACAGAGTGGTTTCTCTCAACTTATCAAGTATGGGTCTCTATGGCTCTGTTTCAGATGAAGTATTGAAGCTGGACAGGCTTATGGAGTTTTACATTGATGGAAACAACTTCACAGGAGAGATCAAGGTTGAGAATATGAGCTCTCTTCGGTTTCTCAACATATCCAACAACCAGTTCAGTGGCAGCTTGGATTGGGACTACTCCAGCATACCCGATTTAGAATCATTCGACGCATATAACAACAATTTCTCCGGTTACCTTCCACTTGGTCTCTCAAGTTTGAAGAACCTCAGGCACTTGGAGCTGGGAGGGAACTATTTCTATGGAAGAATTCCAGGCAGCTTCGGGAATATCTTTACACTGGAGTACCTGTCATTGGCTGGGAATGACCTGGAAGGTGCAATCCCACAAGAATTGGGAAATCTAACCAACTTGAGGGAGCTTTACTTGGGATATTACAATTCTTACCAAGGTGGAATTCCAAGAGAGCTCGGGAAGTTGTCAAATTTGGTCCATCTGGATCTTTCAACTTGTGACTTGGATGGTCCAATCCCTCCAGAGCTGGGGAGCCTAAAGTTCTTGGACACATTGTTTCTGCATGTCAATCGACTCTCAGGGCAAATCCCCAAGGAATTAGGCAACTTGACGGGCCTGGTAAATCTTGATCTTTCTTTGAACCAATTCAGTGGAGAAATCCCATATGAGCTTGCGTACCTCAAGCAAATCAGGCTTCTCAATCTGTTCATAAACAGATTCCATGGATCAATACCAGAGTTTGTTGCTGACTATCCAGAACTGGAAACTCTTGCTCTCTGGACAAACAACTTCACAGGTACGATCCCAAGGAATCTTGGCCAGAATCAGAGGCTGCAGAATCTGGATTTGTCTTCAAACAAACTCACTGGTACAATCCCTGAATACTTGTGCGCCTCTACCCAGCTCAGCATATTAATTCTTCACAAGAACTTTCTTTTTGGGCCGATCCCAGAAGGCTTAGGCTTGTGTACAAGTCTTGTTAGGGTGAGGCTGGGGCAGAACTACTTAAATGGTAGCATTCCACGAGGTTTTATTTACCTCCCGGAACTAAACTTTCTTGAACTGCAGAATAATATGCTGTCTGGTTTCTTACCTGAAAACAAAGATTCTTCATCGAACCAATCCAAGTTAGGCCAAATGAACCTGTCCAATAACCAGCTCTCAGGGCCCTTGCCGTTTTCCATTTCAAACCTTTCTTCACTCCAAATTCTAGTCCTTAGAGGAAACAATTTTTCTGGTCCGGTTCCTCCTTCCATAGGTGAGCTTCACCAAGTAGTACGGCTTGACCTGAGTGGAAACACTTTCACTGGAGAAATCCCACATGAAATCGGGAGTTGTGTTCATCTCAATTACCTGGACTTAAGCCAGAACAACCTTTCTGGTTCAATTCCACAAGAAATATCCAAGATCCGAATATTGAACTACTTGAACCTATCAAGAAACCACTTGAGCGAAGCCATACCCCAATCAATTGGCTCCATGAGGAGTCTCATAATAGCTGATTTTTCATTCAATGATTTCTCCGGCAAGCTCCCCGAATTTGGCCAGTTTTCGGTTTTCAATTCATCTTCTTTTGTTGGTAATCCTCAACTCTGTGGACCTCCACTTCAAAATCCCTGCAATTTTAGAATAACCACAAGTGCACCTGGAAAATCCCAGGGAGCATTCAAGCTAATCTTCGCCCTCGGCCTGTTAATGTGTTCCCTAGCATTTGCAGCAGCAGCCATAATCAAGGCTAAGTCATTCAAAAAGAATGATTCGAATTCCTGGAAAATGACAGCCTTCCAAAAACTTGATTTCTCAGTCTCTGATGTCCTGGAGTGTGTCAAAGATGGCAACGTGATCGGCCGGGGGGGAGCTGGGATTGTCTACTATGGTAAAATGCCAAATGGAGTTGAGATTGCAATTAAGAAATTGCTGGGATTCAACAGCACCAGCGGCCATGATCATGGCTTTAAAGCTGAGATTCGGACACTAGGTAACATCAGGCACAGGAACATTGTCAGGCTCCTGGCTTTCTGTTCCAACAAGGACACAAATCTTCTTGTTTATGAATATATGAGGAATGGAAGCTTGGGAGAGGCCCTTCATGGAAAAAAAGGTGGATTCTTGAGCTGGAACTTGAGGTACAAAATTGCACTGGATGCAGCCAAAGGTCTGTGCTATCTGCACCACGACTGTTCGCCTTTGATCGTTCATCGGGATGTTAAATCCAACAACATACTGTTGAACTCGAGCTTTGAAGCTCATGTTGCCGATTTTGGGCTCGCCAAATTCTTGGTGGATGGAGGTGCCTCACAATGCATGTCAGCAATAGCAGGATCTTACGGTTACATTGCTCCAGGTATAATTCTTTCTTCCATCTTCTGTCTTTTACTTTTCTGCATATGAAAAATCAAATCATTCTGCTGATAGTTATTATACTTAACACTTAGTCTAGACTGTCTAGAACGAATTATTAAAATCATCTTAAATTGCACTGTCAACAATTGACTATAAAGATTCCAACAGGAAGAGTGTCATTCATGGGATGTTCTCACAATCAAGATCTTCACACCCCTTGCTGAAATTTTCTCACTTTGGTCCAGCTTTCCTAAATGAAAACCAACCCCAGAAAGGCCTTTTTAACTAAATTTATGTGATCATTCGTGATCGTTTCTGTATAAGCATTAGCCCAAATTCAAGTTCCGGATATTAGTATCCTTCCCACATAAACGTTCACTGTATCTTCGTGTTGACAGAAACTTTCCTACATTCCTTGGGTCGTGTGACCCATCCTTCCCAAATTAATCTTCATTGAATACCCAGAAATAAAGGTCTACCTATTAAGTTTCTAATTCAACATTAAACTTTAAGTCTACATCATTATAATGATGACTGTTTCATGGAGTATTACTGAAAGCAGGTGTAAACTAGAATAGAATAAATTAGAAAGACGGAAAACAGAGGAAAGGGTTTAAAAAAGCAACCGTGAATTGTGGCGCAGAAAGTAGAGCGGAGCTTAGGGATTTTCATGGGAAATCGCACTGAATCTGAGGCTGACGTAACAAGCGTCGGTTCTTGTGAAAGCTAAATCTAAAAGACAAGCATGCGTTAACAGCCTGTAAACAACACTAATTGACTACTACTTACTTTCTTCGTTCATCTTTTTGAGATTTTCAGTATAGATCATCGCGCGCGCAGATCAAAGATGAATTCTATTGTCACTCAATAGTGAATAGGCAATCCGATAAGAAAACTGAAATCGGATAATCGTCTATGACAAAAGCATCTGTCATTTTAATAGTTTACTTACCTTTTGTTTCTGATCGAGCTGCAGAGTATGCGTACACCTTGAAAGTAGACGAGAAGAGCGACGTCTACAGCTTCGGCGTAGTCCTACTGGAGCTCATAACCGGCCGGCGCCCCGTCGGCGGTGAGTTCGGGGAAGGCGTCAACATCGTGCAGTGGACCAACTACACGACAAATTGGCGTGGAGAAGAAGCTACTCGCATACTCGATCCTCGGCTCGCCGTCGTGCCTAAGGATGAAGCGATGCACTTGTTCTTCATCGCCATGCTTTGCGTCGACGAAAACAACGTCAAGAGGCCTACTATGAGAGAGGTGGTGCAGATGCTGTCGGAATACCCCCGCCGCTCGCCGGACTTCCAGTCCTCATCCTCCAGCCACCACTGCCGGACGCCGTCGCCGCAGAAGAAGAAGAAGAAAAGTGCCGATCAGAAGCTTCAACAGCAAATATTGATCTGAATTCCAAAATTTGGCGCAAAAATGATGGGATAAATTAGCTCACCTTGTGCTTTCTCTGATATGTATTTTAATTTTAATTTTAATTGTTTTTTTTTTTTTTTATATAGGAAAATTAATTTGATGAGAAAAAGAATGTAGAGAAAATAATCAATTTATATAGTGGGGTGGGTGGGTTGGGGTAGTTTGAAATTAGCCTTTCAGTGAATTTTGTAATATATAGAGTATATAATTTTTATTTTTATTTTTATTTTTATTTATTGTGAGTTTGGTTTGTCTTTTGTTTCAAATTAAAATATTACGACGTCCCTCTATATAAGGTCCAACATTTGATTGAGTTTTAGCTCGGTAATAGGAGTATTAATAAGGATCTTTCTTCTTTTAATTAAATTTTTACTAATTAGTATTATTTTAAAAAAAATTAATATATTATATATTCATTATTTTTATATTATTTATTATTTTTCTCCTATTAAAACAAAAAATTTTTAAACAAAAATCACATAACAAACACACACTAAAGATTTTTCAAAAATATCATTTTCTTTTTTATTTTTATCATTTTTTTAATCTTCATTTGCTATTCTAATTTTATGGACGATTATCAAAATATTATTTAAATTACAAATTAAATAAAAAAAAAATTAAATCAAAACAAAACACATATAGGTGTGATTGAATTTTATTTCAAATCATAAAAAATATATACATATATATATATTCACAAAATATTAATAATTTAATACAAATTATTATTTTTTATATTATCAATTATATATATTTATTTATATTGTGTTAATTTTTGTATATATTATATATTTTAATAATATTGATATCTCGTATCACCAAAAAATAATTTGGTGAACATATACTTAATATTTGGGTAAATTATATAATATTTTAATAAAAATATACATAATATTTCATCTGTCCCACTAAAAATTATTTATTTTCTTTTTTCTTCTATTTTACAAAAAAATAAACTCCTTTATATTTTTAAAAATTTATCAATTTTAAATATATTTAACAAATATAAATTAATTAAATTAAATTTATAATATCACATAGGACCACTTAAAATATATTTATTCTATCACAATATTTCATAAAACACACAAAAATATATTAACAAATACAAGCATATATGATATAGGATGTTAAATGATAAAGTTAATAGTAAGTTAAGTATTAATGATAAATAAAATAATTTTTTAACATTATACCTTAGTATTATTTAATATTTACATGTAACTGAAATGATTAATAACCCTTAATTCTGAGTTATAATAATACATAATAAATAAATAATTATATTAAGTAAAACAATATTATCCACTCTAATCAACACACCCATATAATACTATATCTTTATGTATCCGATTGCATTTTTAGAAATAGAGCAATATTTGTGGATGTTCTGTAAAATGCCTCACAAATTCGATTTAATTAGGTCAGATTTAATTATTAAATCGACTGTGAATATTTATCAAAAGTATAGTATAATCCACGATCAAACTCCGCCCGACTACTCAACTAATATAATAATATATTCGTAATATTTTTGCAAAAAAAAATAATTTTATTAATTATTTTATTAATTTAATCTATTTATTTGTAATAATGTAATGATAGTTTTTCAAGATACACAGTACATATTTTAATACACCTCAGTCAAATTAAAGTCTTGTTTTTTCTACTTTTTTTTTTTTCTTCCACATTTTTTTTTAAAATATTAATACACTACAACGTTCTTACAAAACAAACACACCCTCAGTATAATCCCGATTTAAATCTTGAATCTAATAATATATATTCGAATCAAGTCTTACATGTATAGAAAATTAATTTGATGAGGAAAAGAATGTAGAGAAAATAATCAATTTGGGGTGGGTGGGTGGGTGGGTTGGGTAGTTTGAAATTAGCCTTTCAGTGAATTTTGTAATATATAGAGTATAATTTTTATTTTTATTTAAAATTAACATATTACTACATCCCCTCTATATAAGGTCCAATATTTATTGATTTCTAGGTCGGTAATCGGAGTATTAATTAGGAGCTTTGTTCTTTTAATCAATTTTTTTTTTTCAAAATATTAATTTTTTAAAAAAAATTAATATATTACATACATTTTATTATTTTTATATTACTCACTATGCATTGCATGAAAAAAAAAAAAAAAAAAAAAAAAAAAAACAAACACACATGAAAGAATTAAGTGATATTATATAAGTGTATATTTATTTTTTTATTGGATAATGTAATAGTATAAAACATGATTAATTATTTTTTTTTTTTTGGAAATATTACATGTATTTTATGACAAACTAAAAAACGAAAATATTGTATTTGAGACTCAGAGTATTATTTAGTAAATATGTGGAGTTATTACAAAAATATATATTTTTTAAAAACAAAATATTATTTTCTGTCCATCAAATTTTACCTAATTTTGACAAATTCAAAAAATAAATAGCATTATTTAAATTTACAACAAATATCATTATTTTTATTAGATTTTTTTTTCTAAAATTCTAACAAAAATTTCAAAAATATTATTTTCTTTTTTATTTTTATTATTTTTTAATCTTCATGTGCTGTTCAATTTTTTTAGACTATTATCAAAATATTATTTAAATTAAAATTTAAATCAAAATAAAACAAAACAAAATACATATAGGTGTAGTTGAGTTTTTATTTCAAACCAAAACTGTACAAATTTTTAATAAAAAAAAATATTTTTATTTTTTAAAAAATGTATTTTAAAAATATTGTTTAAATTCAAATTAAAATCAAACTCGAATTTGTGTTTTTCATAAATTAGTTTTGAAATGTCTTCCATTTTTTTAATTAAAATATTTTACAATTTTTCTTTTATTCATAGTATTACATTAAATAAACATTTACATTGTATTAGCAATTTTAAAATTTAAATTTGTACTATTTGCCTGTGTGTTTATTTTGTATTTTTTATTAATATATTATGTACAAAATCATGTTACAATGTAAAAAATACTAGTAATATTTTATTTTTAGTTATTGACTTTTAGTATATATTAGATTTGTTTATTTTATATTTTTATGTTATAATATTTCATAAATATTATTAAAAAATAATATATATATAATATATATTTATTTATTCACAAAACATTAATAATTTAACACCAATTATTATTTTTTATATTAACAATTATATATGTTTATATTGTGTTAATACATGTATATATTATATATTTTAATAATATTGATATCTCGTATCACCAAAATGGTGAACATATACTTAATTTTTATTTGGATAAATTATATAATATTTTAATAAAAATATATATAATATTTTTTCGTTCCGCTATAAATTGTTCATTTTTCCTTTTTTGTACGTTTTATAAAATATAAACTCCTTTTATATTTTTGCTAATCGATCAATTTTAAATATATTTAACAAATGTAAATTAATTTAGTTAAATTTATAATATCACGTAGACCTAGGGATGGCAATGAGTCCGGATATATTCGAACCCGACCCATTTATTTAGGGTCGGATTCAATTATTCGGGTATCGAGTCCGAGTCGGGTATTGTATACCCTTATCAGGTCAAAAGGTGGATCCTACCCGGACCCGATTAATATATTACTAATTTATTAATTATATATATGAAAAAAAATTAATTTTTAATAATATAAATTATATTAAAAATATATTTTTAGTTTTATTTATTTATTTTATTATAATATTTAAAATATATAAATTTTAATGTCGGGTTCGGGTCCAAATTTAAGTTAAATTTTAAGAATTAAAAAAAATTCAGATCCATCGGATCTTGTCGAATATTGGTCGGGTCGGATCTGGGTATAATCGAATTCGGTTTGAATCTTGGGTCCAACCATATGTATTCGAGTTGGGTCTCGGGTCCGGCTAGACCCGACCCATTGTCATCCCTACGTAAACCACTTAAAATACGTTTATTTCTATTACATTATTTCATGATACACACAAAAATATATTAATAAATACAAGTAGAGAGTTATCCCCACAAATAAATCATACAAACATAATTCATTACAAACATTGATGATGTCAAATCATCAAATAACATGTATCGCCGTTTTTTTGTAAGTAAAAGGAATAATAATCCTTGATTATAGTATTATTATATGAAATTTTATTTAATCATAAATTATAATAATGCATAATAAGCAAATGATTAAATCGAATAAAATAATATTATTCATTTTAATCAACACACCCATATAGTACTATATTTTTATGTATTCGACTGCATTTTTAGTATTAGAGCAACCGTTGTGATTGTTCTGTAAAATACTTCACAAATCTAAGCTCTTTGAGAGAGAGAAGTTGAGAAGTGGAAAATTGAAAAAAAAAAGAAAAAACATGTTAAAAAGTTGGAGAAAAAAAAAAAGAATATCAGCAAAAATAATCAAGAGAAAAAAAAAATAAAAAAAGCATAAGACGGGACTCAGAGAAATATAATGAGAGTAAGAGAAAGAAAAGAATACGAGAGAAGAGCGAGTAGAAAAGAGAAAAATAAATAAATAAATAAAGAAAATGCCAAAAAAAAAAAAAAAAAAAAAAAGCTTGGGCAACACTTATCGTGCATCAAGTGTTAGCTAAACTTTTTCATTTTTTTTCATCAAAAGAAAACCAGTACTACTTTGTTTTGAAGGCTTTGATAAAAAAAACCTCTATAGTGACAAAAAAAGAACATTCGACAAACAGATCATTGCTACTGCTCATTGCATGATTAGTTTTTTAGATCCACGGACCAAAAACCATTAATTTAACCTAAAAATCATTAAAAAAAAAAAAAAAAAAAAAAAAAAAAAAAAAGAAAAACAAAAAAGGAGCTAGTGCCATTATTCTTAGCAATGGTCCTAGTAGACCGCCCTCAACCCTATCCATTTAATTAGATCGTATTTAATTATTATGGATCAAAAATATAGTATAACCCACAATCAAACTCTGCCCGGTCGTTCAACTAATATAATAATATATTTATAATATTCTTGCAAAAAAATAATTTTTATTGATATAATTACTTTATAAATATTTTTATTAATTTAATCTATTTATTCGCAATATGATATTCGAATTTGTTTTTAGATATTCTTCAAAAGCTTCGTACTAGTAGAGTTCATTTAGGACATATAAGGTGTGCAATTTTCTTCACATCTTCCAATGTGGGACTTGAGTTTGCATCCCAACAAAGATTAGTACATACATATTTTAATACACCTCAATCAAATTAAAGGATTCGTTCTATTTTTATTTTTATTTTTTTTTTCAAGTTTTTTCAAAAATATTAATACACTGCAACATTCTCACAAAACAAACACACCCTCAGCATAATCCCGATTTAAGCCTTGAATCCAATAATATATATTTGAATACAAGTCTTACATGTATTTTTTAACACATTACTACGAGACCGATATTAAAAACTGTATACCAAAATATTTGACTCAACCACAAGTGAATTTAAATTTTTTTTAACAAAAATAAGATGGATCGATCACTGGTATAATTAATATATATATATATATATAAATATAACACATTGACATCTAAGGCTGATATCCTCATCACATCACACAAAAAATAAAATGTGAAGGACACACAAAATAATACCAAAAACAATTAGGTTATGTGAGATCAAATTCGACACCAAAACCCTTCTATAGTATGTAAATCATATCATACCGAGAGTGCATATCCTCGTCGCCTTGGCGCAAAACCAAAAGGGCAGCTTCCAACGCCGCCATTGCACCACTCGTACTAACCCACGGACAGCCTATTCGCCAAAGGCAACCAGGCATTATGCACACACTGTATTGTGGTAACTGCACCAACACAAACTTTTTCGAGATTTGTATGTATCATCGACCAAGTTAAAATGAAGTCAGTGGCCCATAATAATGTGTGTAGGTTATCGGAAAGCAATGGCAAGAACCTGAGGATCGACCCACCACTGCGCCACCAGAGGGAAACACATGGAGTAATGGTGATTCGTCTTTCTTGTACCATTTTCCAGACTTCTTACTGAATACCCTAAATTTTCGGTCACCCGGGCACCAAATACAGCCGAATTATCTGCAAGCTTTACAGGAAACTAAATGCTCTTCCAAACATGGATCACAGGCCTCCTGCTAATTGTGCTCACACACAATTTCTATCAAGAAAGAGAATCCTAGCCACCACCAAAATGTAGGCTAAAATACGAGGGAGGGATCGACTGATGCATTATGCTGCAAATTTATAGCAAAAAGACATGATCAAGAAAATAGGATGATTTAGGGCAAGATATTCAAGTTATATGACTGTTTCCTCTACATGGAAAATAACCCCAAAAAATTGTAAAACAATCAAACTAGAACACAAAAGTCCGTTATTAATATTATTATTAGATATTATATCTATCTACTAAATTTTTCAATAGTACAGCAGCAGAGAGCAACCAAGCTTCAGCAATCATCAAATTTTCTATATATGAGGTTGAAATTACTAAACTGTTAAAAGCTGCCACAATTATCAGACCAATATTGATCCAGCTTCAACTCCATCCAGAAACATTTGTAGGGATTCATAAACAATTGTTGCAATAGCTTAATTTATATTATACAAAATTCAATTTTAAAAAAAATAAAAAGGTACCTTCAAGCCTCTGACATATTAAGTTTGAATTGAGTTTGAAAGTTCCCACTTTTGCAGTGATTATTCTAAAAACAATTTTCAACTAGAGGTGAGTGTGCTTCTAACAACTTGCAAATTGATTTTTGTTAAACAACGCAGTACGTACGCATATACGCATTGGAAAAAACATGGAATATATGACTTCACGATCTAGGTTGGTAGATTCAGATAATCCACTCAGAAGCTAATTGAATTGACAATAAAATATATTTAATTTGATGGGATTAAGTCAAACACCAGGAGATAAAGGTAAATTGAATTAAAGCTTACCATCTACATCGAAACTATGAACCAGAACTGGACTTTTGGACCCACACTTGTTTCTGCAACGGTGTAATGCACAACAATTAATTTTTAAAGGTATAGTCAATAGCATGAAGAGAATGAAATGGTTCTTAGGGAGTGCAGTTTGTAATGCCAAAGCGAACCTCGTGTGAGCCATAACTAGAAGAAACTCCCCGTCTAGAGGATTTCCCCTCAACTAAAGAGCCATCTGCATCGTTGGTATAGTAAGCTGAACTATGTCGGCCCCCGCGCCTGTAAGAACCTACAACAACAGAACAACTCATAGAGCATCAGATAAGTGAAGTCTGCAGGGTAATTGAACATTGTTGACAGCATAATGACTTTCACAAAGCAAAACTTACCATTGTCAACAGAATAATGACTTCCACGCCGATTTCCTGCATTCTGGTAATCACCGCCACGATTTACTGGCGCCGCAGATTTCACATCTACATTAGTCCCAGTGAAGTCAGAATCGACAACTAAACATATATCTTGGTAGAACAGTCTATAATCGAATCCATCATCTCCTATCAAATTATTATATTAACTCACAAGATTAATTCAGGGTAGAAAATGCAATTATGTAGTAAAATATGCAGCTTGTCCAATATAAAACCCACTGGCAATCATATCTTATATCTAACCTTCTATGGAATCCACTGACTGGAGGTTTCGGGAAGCAGATAATGATAGTGATTCATTACTGGAATGAGATGCATCCAAACGCCGAGGGGTCCATATACCATAATCTTGTCTGTCCTTATTTTTTATCCATTTCTCTTGCTTTTCAGTCGGAAAATCATGGTTGACTGCCTTGTCCTCAGGAATCCCATTTGTTTCCTTCGAAGAAAAATGTGTATTGGGTGTCCGAGGAGGCTTAATGTCCCGATCCTGATTTTGCAACTCAGTGTGAGACTCAGATGGTGCTTGATTTCGAAGACTACCCTTGTTAACAAGAATGCTTCTGATTATTCTTCCACCAGCTTCTTGTCGTTGATTCTGTCTGTAAGGAACTGAACCATGTGAAGTTTTGGAAGGACTTGATGCACTCTGCTGAGATGGAGCAACAGAAACCTAAAGAAAAGATGCATCTATTTAGCTGTTTTTCTGCCTCTAACTTGGAAAAGCAAAACCAAACAATACAAATAAAATTTTGGTAGTCATACACATTTATCTGACTTTAAATTATTCATGGTTATAGATCCACTGATCTTATTTTGATTAATAGCAGCGAAAATAACACTACTGAGCAGGTTGGTAAATCTCAGTTCAAAACTGTAAAGATGAAATCTACTTTCACCATCACAACACATATAAACCAGTCACCAAGGCCAAAAAATTGTTAGGGATGAAAATGAATATGATGTGGCTACAGTGGTTATACATATGTAATCATTTATGTCTTCATACATTCTACATTGACACTGCAATTTACCAACAGCTGACTTACAGGGATTTCCTTTTCCTTTCCTTTGAGAAGCAGAATTTTCTTGCCAGTTCCTGTAGATCCTGAGACTCCTGCAATTCAAAAGGCAAAAAATAAAGACTGGATGCAGGGTACAAGTGTAGTACCAGGCATTCTGAAAGAGTCAATCATCCTCATAGCCCAACAGCTTCAATAACGGGACTACAAAATAGCATGGTAATCTAATAGTATAAAGCTAACACATGCACTATAAAACAGCTAGAAAAACCTAAAATCAAACCCAATTTATTACGATGAAATGTATATCCAACAGGAATATACATTGACTAGAATCCACCTCTAATAAGGTGTGCTCAAAGGAAATGTTAAGAGGTTCCTTCTCAATCTTTAATAAAATTTATGTTTCTTCATTCATTAATACCAATCCTTGAGAAATAAATGGCTGTCAAAAATGGAATCTCAAGGGTATCTTACCACTTTCTCCTTCCAATGGACCGCCCAAGCCAGCTGAATCAGCAGATTTTTCCATAAGCTTTTGATTGTCTTGTTTAGACACTAATAAATAGGTGCGTTTGTCCTTGCTACCTCTCTTTGAGCTGTCCTTTAAGACATACTGTTCAAGCATATCAAAAATAGAATTTCTAAGTGTTCATAGTAACCATATCCACTATAGCATCAAAAGATATTCATAGTGTGAATATCTGATAAAAATGCTAAATTAAGAAACCCAATGATGATACAAGAAATCATGTAGAAATTAATCCGTGGAAGATACATCAGGAAGCTCCAAAACACATGGATCAAATAGTAAGGCATGTACAATACCACAACACAAACATCAGCAATAGAACTAAGGCACAAGCAACAGATAAAAATAGATACACATACGCACCATTACTCATCAAAGAAAACACATGGCAAAGAGCTCAGGAATTGAAAGGTAAAGGTAAGGCAAGCGTCGAAATGCTGCCAACACCATTACTCATCAAAGAAAACACATGGCAAAGAAACAAACAATTCCCAATCATGGTCCGTGCGGATAAATTAAAAGGTAAAGGTAAGGCAAGTGTCAAAATGGCGAATGTTGGCAATCCCTCTTTAGACAGGGAGTCTTATCAGATCTAGATTGCCCCATGTTCAGTGAGTTTTCTATGATCGCAAAATAAATGCATATTGTCACTTTCCATTTACAGGATGATTAAAATGTAAAGGATCGAATAGATGGGCCAAAGGAGCAAGAAAAAGGTTGAGAAATTTAAAAGGAAAAAAATAAAAAATGATTAAAATAATTAAAAAAAAAAATCCCATTTTCTTGACTTTGATCAACCTGAAAGGAATTCCAGGTGATGATCACTATGCCCTAATCATAAGAGAAAGCAAGAAGACGAAAAAATAAAAGATGACAGCAAAGAAAGAACAAGAAAAACCATATACCATGCTGGTAGAAGTTCTCTTATCCGAGCCTCGTTTTGAAGATCCAGAGGCTGGACTTTTGGATGAATTTTGTCTAACTCTTCTTGTTGATTTCCCATTTAACATGATCCGCTGTTAGATGTTACAATACAATAGAGTCAGACTACTCCAACAGTTCAATAAATGCATATAGCAAAGCATTTATAAAACCGACAGCACAGTTACCATAAAAAGGAGTCAGTAGCAAGTATAGGATTCGCATGTAATTTTATTAAACGTCATTCGCAACAAGGACCTTAAGTACAAAACAGATATAGAGCAACATGTGAAAACATGCAAAAAAAAAACTCTGGAGGTGTAATTGATAGGATTGCAAAAAGAAAACTATGGGTATGTTTGTCGGATTTTCTACGCAGACACTATGCTCTCAAATTACTACACTCTTCAATTTATCCTACACATTTTTCAACGCCTCACTCGTGGGACCCACTTACAATTTAATTTCTCTTCCTCCTCAAAAAATTTAATAAATATACAAATATTAAAACTTCTTATGTTTTATTAAATTAATTTATGATAATTATGTAAATATATATTTTCATTTATATGTAGTATATAAAATTTTATTCACTATATAAAGACATACATAATTATATATTTTTATTGAGGTATAGTTTAAAAAACACTTTAGTATGCATTTTCAATTTATTTTAATTATATTATTATATCATAGCCCAAAGCCCATCCAGACACCATATCATTCATCTGAATTCAAAAAAATTTAAATCCAAGGCACCTCCGAAATCCAAAACATACCTCAAAAGTCAAAACCCATCCAAACATACACTAGTTTTTCTGAAGTCAAGCTTCATACACAGATAACAATAAATTCTAAACAAGAAGCATTAATGAAAAGAAATGATCGTCTGAACAAAAATTCAAAGATTGTGTTCTTTTGTGGGTTTTACCACAAGTTCTTATTATTAAGATTTTTTTCCCTTAAAAAATATCAAATCAAACTATTATTTTTCCTTTTTTTATATTATACTATAAATCTATTTTACATTCAAAACATCACATCAACATCTATTTATATCACATCAAACAACTATTCAAATTCAAGTTTTTCCTATTAAAAATCTGAACTCAAAAATCCAAACCCACAAACAAACACACTACTTTAGTTGACGGAACAATACAACTACCTTTTATTTTTAGAACAAATTAACCACTTCAAATTAAAAACTGACCAAACTTAAATCTAACACACATATGAATTATTAACATAACAGAAATACGTAATCCACACCCACGTGACCTTTCTTGCAGCTATAACTTAAATATACATGAACCACAACTATGACTCTGCACTGCAGAAAACACATTAGCATAAACAACTAACTTTGACAACATAACAGTAAGTTGATTCAAGTAACAATCACAAGCAAGAGCCGGTGATGCCTAGGAAGATTCACTGTACATAATTTCAAAAGGAAAGTATATTATATTGCTAATTTTTCTAGTGACATTTTTTAGCTGCTATTTCTAAGAGGAAAGAGAGAAGGGGCAGTTTTTAGAAAATAAGAGACAAGATCCTACCCGAGCTCCTCCTTTAGCAGCTCTTTTCTTACGAACATAGTCCATTAAAGGCGTCACTACGGGAAGTTCCTTTGGAGCACCTGAAAGAAGAAATTTTCTGGTTCAACTTGAAATAATGAAATCAAATTTCTCCATCTATTTTTTGTTTTCAATTTATAACCCCATAACACTAATTGGCTTGGGAGATTCAACTTTTAAAAACGAACTAATTTTGAATATTCAAGGCAAACCTGCTCGCTCAGCTTCCTTTCTCTCTAGTTGTATTTCTGCACTAGGAAGACTTTCAACAGGCTTAGCAAGAAATTCAAGAAACTCCAAGTATTCTGGATCTAAAAATAACAAGAATGAACAGAAAGTATAAGATGACATCCATGCAACAGGAAATAGCAAAAGAAATGAGTCAAATGACCACCTTTCAATATAGTTCCTTCACGACCATCCTTCTTGGAACATTGCTTTGGAACACGCTGTAAAGGAGCATACTCTACAACGGCTTTAAACTGAACCCCTGAAGAGCAGGAAAACTGGGAATAAGTCTCAAGTACTAGAGGAACCTCAAAATATATAAAATCAAATTCCCATGAAAAAACAGGACTTTGCAAAAGTGGCCAAGCAGGGATTGAAGAGAGATACTGAATATGGATCACAGAAATATTATCGGGTGTGCTGTTTGAAGGATTTTCGGTGATTTGTACTATTCCCACAAGAATTTTCCTCCAAAAATATCAAATCAAATACATATTTTTTATTTTTTATATTATACTAAAAATCAACTTTACAATCAAAACATCGCATCAATTCTTATTTATGTGACATCATACAACTATTCTAATTCAGATATTTTCCTATTCAAATCCCAATCCAAAATCCAAACTCCAAACAAACACACCCATCATGTTCTAACTCCTAACCATGAAATTATTGTCAAGCCAATTTACAAACCACACTCAATCATGATTATGAACATTACCTTTCTCGTTGACAAAAACATGACCATTAAAGAACTCGGCAAACTCAATTACATCCTCTGCTCCATTAAAGTTGATGTAAGCTCTAGAATGTACTAGATGCTTCTGGCTGCAAAGGCAACCATAAAACTCAGAGCATGAAAATAAGAAACAAAATTCAGAGATGCCTAGATAAATTGGACATATAACGATTTTCAGACAGGTTCCTCACGAGCACTCAACAATGAACAGATTTACTAGTTGCTAAATCACATATATTTGGTCCAGAGAGTGTTTCGACATTACACAATCACAACAGATTGAGGTAAAAGAAAAAACAAACAAATATAAACATAGGAGACAAAAATATGTTGGACCTGAGTTTTAAATGTCAACCATCACTTTACTTGTAGTCAGTTTGCAAGTCTAAACCTTTAATGAATCGACAGGAAAAATAATGGAAGGGTATTAACATCTATTATAAAGTCATTAACATGTTAATCACAGATTTTCCAGACTTCTGGCCAATGTGTGTTCCTTAGAAGAGTAAACAAAGCAAGTATCAATACAACATGACTGCCAATACATGATAAAAGCCAACATAAAAGCAGCAGCAAACATAACATTACAAAACCAAGTTCTTCCAATGGTATTTTTTGCCTTCTATCCCAACCAGAGTCTCATATCCACTGCAAGACAATGCATGTTCTTTACTCACCCTATCGCTTCCCAATGAAATGGACCACAGAGAATATTCTGACATGTAGAAAGGGCCATATTCTAATCTAGTCTCTTAAAATTGTGCCTACAATCACTGCATATTCAAAGACCCATATAACTGTCTCTAAATGTCATATCGAACAATTAAAAACAGTACGAAAAGGATATGACTTCATAAATCCTACCAGTGATCCATATAATTCCAAGTAAGGAACAATGGTCGAAAACATTTGGGTTAGTCAAATTCCAAGGAAGTAAGGAACAATGGTCGAAAACATTTGGGTTAGTCAACTGTCTGATGAATACCATATCAAACAATTAAATCAGTAGAAAGGGGTATATGGCATCATAAACCCCACTTACAATACTATCGTCAACTGGAAAGAAACCTTGAAAGCTAATGATCATAAAGTTTGATAAATTACTTACGATAACAAAAATCATAATGGCTAGCCCAATTGCACGTGATTCCAACAATAGAAACAACTAAGGACCTTCTAATTGCTCTCAAACAAAAATATAGCTTAATGTCTGTAAAAACTTCCAGGGAGAACCATGAAGTTAAAAGTCTGTACGACAATGCCTACCTAGAAAACAGACTACATCCATTAGCTACAAGGTCGATAACATAAAATAAATTCCATCTGCAATCCCTAAAACAACGAACCTGCCCAGCCAATCCGTACATCCGCACCTGTATTAAGCTATCACATAGAGCAAGTATGATAAATGATATAAAAATATGGCACTACTCGAGTCCCTAAACCAGTCCTGTCCCAGAGTTGAGAGGCTAGTACTACACGTATCAATCAAATATAAATGTAAACCACGCAGAATGTAAAACTCGTACAAATCTTCAACGCACAAATATGCAGATGTGAATTTGTAAATTCAACCCAACGAAATTCATTACTTCCATCATATTCAAAGCAAATTAGTTAAATGGTAAGTAAAAAATAATAAAACGCAACCTCGATTTTCCAGGTCGAAACGCGAGCCAATTGTAGCGGCCGGAGAATCGAGAATCGACATGCTCGACTAGGTTCGACTGGGAAATCGTCGGCGGCAAGTGCCGCACAACAACCTTCGTGCGATCTGGCGGACCCTTCATGCGCAACAAAAACCCTAACACAAATTCCTCCTCAATCAGGTTGTATCCCGAAAATTAATCTGAATTGAAGACCCAAAATTTTCCGCCCCCGAATTTACACACTGCAACGACACGCCGCTGCCGAGAATCGAACAAGGTGATTGCACCGAGTGCCCTAATCTTGAAATTGGGATTTGAGAGCGCCCATTTATTGAGAGAGAGGAGAGGGGGAAGTCGAATTGGGAAATTCGAAGAGGGCAGGTGTAGGAATGACTTTTTATTGATAAATGATAGTAATACGTGAAACGGGTGTGTATGTATGTATATATATATGGATACATACGTATACGTATTCCTAATTGTATTCTTATATCTATGTACGCTGGAGGTGCGTTTGTTTAGCGGATTGAATTTTAAATACATTATTTATTTATTGTTTTTTAAAAAATACTTTATTAAATATTTATTTTTTATTTTTTATATTATACTAAAAAAATCAATTTTACATTCAAATTATCACGTCAACACCTATTTATATCATATCATATAACTATTCAAATTTAAAAAGTTTACTATTCAAATTCCAACTCAAAATTCAAATTCTCGAACAAACACACCCATGTGACATTAGTTTAGGATAATTTGATTGAAAATTTTGATCAAAATCCAATTATTTTAAATAAGATTACGTATGTTATTAATTTAAAAATATTATATATATAATAAATGATTAATTAATAAATATTTTTTGATTTTGTAAGGATTAATTAATAAATATTAATATATAATCGAATTGTTTGTTCGAATTGAAATTTTCAACCAATGATACAATATTTAAGTAAATATAATTTTAATTCATTTTAATTGTATTTATATATATATAATAAATAATTGTAATTTTTTCTTAACTAATATTGAGTTTTTAAAATAAATAATTTATATATAAACTTTTAAATAAGTATAACTTTAAAGTAAGTCAAATCGGATTTATTTATTTTCACAAAATTTTTTAATATATTTTTTCAAACAAATTAATATACTCAATAATATTCATTATTTTTATATTATCTGCGTAATTCTCTGTATCTTTTTTTTTCTTAAAACCAAAAATACAAAACAAACACACCTAAACTTTATGTACATTTTGTCTATGCTCTAATTTTTTAAAATATCATACGCCAAAAAAACAGGTTGTGTTTATTTGTGAGATTTTGTTTTTGAGTTTTGATTTTAAATAATAAAATTTTGAATTGAAATAGTTATTTGATGTGATATAAATATGTATGGATTTGATGTTTTGAATGTAAAACTAAATTTTATGGTGTATTTGTTTGGGGATTTGGATTTTGAGT
Source organism: Andrographis paniculata (assembly GCF_009805555.1). Taxonomy (NCBI): domain Eukaryota; kingdom Viridiplantae; phylum Streptophyta; class Magnoliopsida; order Lamiales; family Acanthaceae; genus Andrographis; species Andrographis paniculata. Next base: position 1,202,359 of record NW_026137580.1, on the reverse strand, counting down.
TGAGATTTGAATAGTAAAAGTTTTGAATTATAATAGTTGTATGATGTGATATAAATAAGTGTTGATGTGATGTTTTGAATGTAAAATTAATTTTTAATATAATATAAAAAAAATATGTGTTTGATTTGATATTTTTGAGAAAAAAAATTGGATAAATAGTAAAGTTCGGGGAGAATCTTCCAAACAAACAGACCCTTAGTGTAATATAATAAATGAAAATTATGCGTTTGATTTGATATTTTTGAAGAGAAAGAATTGTTGGAACAGTAAAATCAAAAACAAAATTGCACAAGTAAATACATCCTTAGTGTGTGTTTACTAGTAAAATTATGATTTTTTGTTTTGATATTGAATATTAAAATTTTGAATTGAAATAGGTTAATATGATATAAATATGTATTTATGTGATATTTTGAATGTAAAATTAGATTTTTTTTTAAAAAAAAAAGAGTGTTGGATTTGATATTTTTAAAAAGAAAAGAAAATTGGAATAATAAAATCATGAATAAAATTCCACAAGTAAACAGATTTTATTCTATAATCATTATTTCCATCTTTTTTAAATTTTTATATATTTTTTATAGTTGCATTTATTTTTTTATTATATAAAATTATATCATCTATACAATAATATGTATATTGATGGCTGTCGATATAATCCTAATTTTTTAATACAATAAGAATCGTCTTGAATCATATCTTCATCTGATCAATTTTATTGTTAATCAAATAATTGATATTAATCGAGAGTATTTTGAATATTTAAAAATAAATAAATAAATGTCAACTTAATTAAGTAAAATTAATTACATTAACTAATTATGTTATATTTGAAAATATAAATTTACTTAATATTTAGAAATGTCCTAATTACTTTTTAAATTATTATTCATTCAAATCAACTCATACATAGAGTCCTCAAGTATAATGTCTATTGTAGACAATAAAATTTGTGTTGTTTTTATAAACATAAATATTTGTATAAATTATGTATATTTTTTTAATTGAATTTAAAGTTGATTTATTATCTAAACAGGTTATTTGAATATTTTTTGCGGGTCTACTTATCTTTCAACTCGGTTTAAACTTGAATATTTGATCTTCAATCGGCATCTTTGAAAAATTTGAGGGACTTGGTCTTTGGTGAATTTTCGGACGACGGAGGAATTTCGGATGTGTTTGTTTTGTATTTTCGTTTGAAGGAAAAAATTTTAATGTCAGATATGGAGAATTGTATAGGTAATATAAAAATAATGAGTGTGTGGAATATATTAATTTTTTTGGGGAATATGTTGAAAAATTTTGCAAAAGAAACAAACTCAAACATCTCCATAAAGGCGGATTTGATTCTCAATTTTGAATTTGACGTCTTCTTTGGATTTTGTGATTAGATCTTTGTGAAGGAGAATTTTGTGTTCCATTAGCCTTTTAACGACAAGTCTTGTATACTTTTAGATCGAAAAGAGTTGGATTGATGACTTTGACGAAAAACATCTTGAATCTTTGGAATAAACCTGAATGACTTATCAATTTTTTCGTTAAACTCTTCAATGGGTTTTGAAGCTTTAAAATCTTTCTTCCGGCTTAGACATAAAACGAAAAACGTTAACTTTATTAATTTGTCAATCAATGTTGATCATTTGTCCAAATTGATGAATTTTACAAAGAATTATGAAGAACATAGCAGAGAAAATCTAATAATTTACCCTTACTCAAGTTTTCGAATGAACTTCGATGTAATGAGTGACTTGGTCATAACCCCTAATTATAGGAGATCGTTAGTCTTGGTTTCCTTTCCGGATGAGGCCACGTTGTGCATTCCTATTGACTGACAGCAAGATCTTTTGACATTTTCAATTTCATCAAATATCATTTTTTTTTTGAAAATTATCTAATTCCCGAACCTTAACAAAAAGGATTGAACTCCGCGCGACAAGGAATATCCGTATATAATAGAATAAGTTGGGCTCTATCCTTCCCGCATATTTCTCACTTTTCGGAAAATATTAATTGCAATAATTCATTCATTGATGATATTTTTCATTCTAAACAGATTTTGCGTTAATAATTAATATTTATTGTATCAAATTAATACATATGTATAATTAAACATCGTATATTTATTTTATTGAAATTGTATTTTTTTTCTCAAATTATATAATATGTAATTGTATTCATGCATTTATTTTTTAATGCCTCAATCTACATAATAGGAATATGATGTTTTTGGTGTGAACTTTCCATACTAGACGGTTTGTCGAAATATTGTTTGCATATTGCAATATGAGGTAATATTTCAAAATATAAAATATTCATTATAATGTGATATATTTGACTTTTTTATTTTCTAAAATACAATATTTTTTAATTAATTAAATATAATCACAATTAACGTATTTATTTTTGAAAAATTAATTATTTTTGTTTCAATAATTTATATACTACCTTTGTCCGACTCTAAGGGCCGCATTTACTTTTTGCGTGTTGATCTTTAAATATTAATTATTATTAATTTTTTATTTGTATTATATTTTGAATTTTGGAGGATGTTTGTTTATAATAAACGTACGATACATGCTTTGAATAGATATGCAATTTTATTTATATTAATATAATATAACTTACCTTTCTTATACATGTTTTCATTTTTTGTTGATATAATTTTTTATATATGATGTATGGATCATGGCTAAATGATATATTTTAAATTTTGTAAGATGTAAGGATCATGGCTAAATGATATATTTTAAATTTTGTAAGATGTATGGATCATGGCTAAATGATATATTTTAAATTTTGTAAGATGTTTGATTATGACAGCGTATGATACGTGCTTTGAATAAATATTCTATTTTACTTATGTTAATATAATGGAACTTACCATTTTTATGTGTGTTTTCATTTAATATTGATATGCTTGATAAATATCTTATACATGTATGATGTATGGATCAAGACAAAATAATGGATTATGTTATTTACTTTTAATTATGTTTGTTTTTTGTATGATGATTATTTATAAGTTATATGCTTGACATATAATTTAGAAATATCGGTTAGCTACAAAATTTATAAAATAACAACATTTCGGACAATATTTTGTTGAATATAATAATTTTCTTTTTATTTATCAATCAAAGTTTGATATTCATGTGGATAGATTTTGTGGAAACAAATTAATTTCACATGGCATAATATTTCTTATATCATCGTTGCTCTTTATGCTTAGTCTTCTTTATTTCTTCCGCCTTTCTGTGTTTCTGATGAACACAATTCTACGAATCATTTCCCATTGTGTCTCATTTGTTTTTAAAGACAAATTCGACCTTTCATTAAGTTGAATCAATTGTCCAACATTCAATATGATTTAGGTGCATTATAAATAGTTAAGTAAATATTTTTAAAATTTGAAATAATATGATGTTTGTTACCTTATATAATAAAATTTATTCATATTATAATTTTTCAAAACTACCGATTAATAATTAATATTTATTGTATCAAAATTAATACATATTTATAATTAAACATCGTATATTTATTTTATTGGAATTATATATATATTTTTTCTCAAATTATATAATATGTAATTGAATTCATGCATTTATTTTTTTAAGCCTACATCTACATAATAGGAATATGATATTTTTTGTGTGAACTTTCCACATTATATCGTTTGTCGAAATATTGTGTGCATATTGCAATATGACGTAATGTTTCAAAATGTAAAATATTCATTATAATGTGATATATTTGACTTTTTTATTTTCTAAAATACAATATTTTTTAATTAATTAAATATAATCACAATTAACGTATTTATTTTTGAAAAATTAATTATTTTTGTTTCAATAATATATATACTACCTCCGTCTGACTCTAAGGGCCACATCTATTTTTTGTGTGTTGATCTTTAAATATTAATTATTATTAATTTTTTATTTGTATTATATTTTGAATTTTGGAGGATCTTTGTTTATAATAACATACGTTGCATGCTTTGAATAGATACACAATTTTACTTATACTAATATAATGGACTTATCTTTCTTATACATGTTTTCATTTTTTGTTGATATAATTTTTTATATATGATGTATATCTCATATAAATCTGATGTATGGATCATGGCTAAATGATATATTTTAAATTTTATAAGATGTTTGATTATGACAGCGTATGATAAGTGCTTTGAATAGATATGCTAAGTTAATATAATGGAACTTACCATTCTTACGTGTGTTTTCATTTAATATTGATATGCTTGATAAATATCTTATACATGTATGATGTATGGATCAAGACAAAATAATGGATTATGTTATTTACTTTTAATTATGTTTGTTTTTTGTATGATGATTATTTATAAGTTATATGCTTGATATATAATTTAGAAATATCGGTTAGCTACAAAATTTATAAAATAACAACATTTCGGACAATATTTTGTTAAATATAATAATTTTCTTTTTATTTATCAATCAAAGTTTGATATTTATGTGATAGATTTTGTGGGAACAAATTAATTTCACATGGCATGATATTTCTTATATCATCGTTGTTCTTTATGCTTAGTCTTCTTTATTTATTCCGCCTTTCTGTGTTTCTGATGAACACAGTTCTACGAATCCTTTTCCATTGTGTCTCATTTGTTTTTAAAGACAAATTCAACCTTTCATTCAGTTGAATTGATTGTCCAACATTTAATATGATTTAGGTGCATTATAAATAGTTAAGTCAATATTTCTAAAATTTGAAATAATACGATGTTTGTTACCTTATATAATAAAATTTTTTTATATTATAATTTTTCGAAACTAACGATTAAAATTTATTACAAACTTAATTTTTAAGGAAATATCTACGTAAATTTTTAAAAATAGAAAATTTCTAAAATCATTACAAAAAAAATAATATCAATTATTTTTTAAATATATGGACAGTTTTTCATAATGCTAACTAGAATATATTCAAAATATTGCAATATATTATATATTTTCGCAAGTACAAATTGTTTGAGTAATGTTTCAATATTTTTTTATTACGATTATTGATGTGTTGATTCACTAATATCAAAATATTATATGTTTATATGGAAAATGATGTTCAAACAGTTAAGATATGATGCAATAAAAATTTAACATAAAATTATTTTCGCAATAAAAATAAAAAACTTATCTCATTCTGAATTTTCCTAAATGTTTTCTTCATTCACAATGTATTGGAACTCATCGAATGTGCATTATTTTGTTCGACTCTTTTATTTTACCAGTATAGTTTTTCTTAGATCGATGTCAGTGGAAAACTAAAATTATTTTCTCTTTGGTTATAAAATGGTTTGATTTGAAAGAAATACATTGTATAAAATATATATATATTATTCTTTAAATTATGCACAATTAAAACAAATTACATATTTACCCATACACACAATTTTTAGAAAATCTAAAAAAATAATTATGTTTTAATGATAATTGCTGAAATCGGTATTATTTGAGACATTAAATGAAGAAATATAGAAATTTTGTTAATTACAAAGTCTATTAATGAAAAGTGATTTATATTAGAAAAATTATTTTTATTGTCTTACGGTTTGTATTACACAAAGTTGACTACAATTGAAATATATATGATTGACCAAAAGTCTACAAACTTTATGATTTGACACGATCGACTTGGCAATCTTAGTAGCATTATAATGAGACGTATTTATTGAAAATATTCATGGTCACTTATTGAAAAATCAAAGAATATTAAATACATATGAGTTAGAAATTTTTTATTTGCCTACAAAGAAAGTTAATAGTTAGACTATCATTAGCAAAAGTGTGAATAGATCCCTTGTATTTTTAGAATAAATTCATTGTGATATGTAGACCCGTAGATTCATCATGCAAACCACTCACATATTTTACGGTACTTATTGACGTATCTACTCGATAGTCGCATGAATATTTACTATTCACCGCAATTTAGTTTTTACGAGATTGATTTCTCAAATAACCAAATTACAGCCACAATTTACAACTTACCCGATAAAGCATCAATGTGAACAACAAGCAACACACAAAGCACAATGTCAACAATGCGGTTAATTAGTCTAATGCAAATATAAAACAAAAATAGCATACATCACTTAGACAATGTAAGCATTCATTTTTCTGGGACATTCAGAGCCACTGGTATCGTTGCAATGTCGTTTCCTACTGTCAATACGCTTACCACATATATTGGCCACATCCGTGTTAGTATAATTTGATTCGTCAATTGATTGGATAATTGTTTTCAACCCTATAAAAGTACAAATTTAGCAAGCAACAAATTCAAAGTTTCATAACTTCAAATTTTAAACATACATATTGTGGTAAGCATATGTTTGCTCTTGTCCTGTTGCATTGCGTACAATATTTTTTCACACTCGGTTTCTAAATTGTCATTGTCTAATTCTTTCAATTTTTCTAATGCAGTCATTAATATTTCACTAATGTTTTCACGCTCTTTGACTATATTTGTATAATTTTTTGCTAATTTTTATTGAATGTTGAAGAGATTATAGGACATAGCCAATTTTTTTCTTGTTTCTTAAGGCATGACTTTATATTGTTCATCTCTATTCAACACTCCTATATGATCGTCCTTCTCAATTTTAGACCACTTATCATTGCTTGCAGGATCAATTTTTATCAAATTGGTAGTAATGGTTTTAGCTACCAAAGCTTGAGACTCTTCATATTTTTTTTCTTTTATTATTGTCGTTTATTATTTGGCTTGTTATGTCTTTTAGCCCTTTTAACTACAATGGAATGCTCCAAATCAATTGCAGCAGGGCCTCTTAGTTCCGACTGAATAGGGTCTTTTTTTTCAATGAACTAGTATTTATTAGTAATGCTCATGAACTACAGTTAACATAGGTGATTGAAGAGTGGCCTTCAACAGTTTTCCAAACCTTATTTGGCTCTCTAATAACTTTTTTACCAAAGATACTTGGCCTCTCACTTGTTTTGTTTTTCTTTTCATTAACAAATTTCATCAACTTTGATTGATCATTTAATATATGTCAGCATGCTTCACACTTGAAATTAGATTTATATCTTTCAATATATGTTGTTTAACAATATTGTCTCTGTCACTATTATTAGTGGATTGATAATGAATTCATTGCTAAAAAATGCACTAAAGAAAATTTATTAATAACTTACAAATCTACTGGGCTTCATTCTTTTTGATAATGTGGATACACTTGAACTCGCATGAATGACCATTTATTGTATTGTTATTGAATTTTTATCCATTTATTCTCACATCCTCTAGTATTTTATTATGTTATGATCTATTTACAACGTAATTGTATTCTATAAGCACAACAAAATTATCGCATATATATTTGTATAACTTTTAATTTTTTTTATCCAATACCGACTCGTGTATCCGTTGTCATGTTACACCATACGATAGTCAACTTTACATCCTCATCAATACTCCGATTCTTACTTGCATATTGGTTTGTTTCAACAGGTCTTACAACATGGTTGCCTCTTGAAGGAATACCACATTGGAAGGATGGACGGTTTGTATTGAAGAATAATGTGTTGGCATATGATGTTTGGGTCTCATGATATGGAACCTGAAGTTAATTTTCAGGTGATATACAATTTCACATATTTAGATATAACATAAGATCATTTTGATGGGGATAATACTGCAGAAGAGAGAAAGAACGATCAAAATTCAAATTACCTATATCCTGAAAATTTATATAACTTTGGTTGTGTACGAAAACTTAAGAAATAATAATAGTTTTTTAATACTATAATAGGATAGGTAAAAAATAAATTAAAGGTATTATGCAAAATTCATTAGAGTTGATAAAAATATAATTGGGTAAATAGAAAATATAGTGACAAGTTGATTATTATTTATTAAAATATAGGTAATAAAATTGTGAATGAATAAAATTATTTACTATAAATAAAATAAATATAAGTTTAACGGACAACAAAAAAAGAATAATGACATAATTTTATCCGATTAAGAGAGTATTTATTTGATTCGAAAATACATGTTGAGTCAATTTGAGCTACTATAAAAAATCGAAGTTGAGTTCTGAGGCAATAATTAGGACTTGTTACTTGTACGACACAATTCAACTAAATCAAGCACATCATCCACTTAAGAGCATATACGGTAGCTGGCTGTAATGTAGATAGCTCTGTTGCTATTTAAACTTTATTATCTAGGTCAAACAAAAAATAATGTTGAATAACCTTCATTTCGAGACTAAAAAATATAAGTATAAATAATTTTGTCTCGTACAATCCAAATATCTTCAAGCCACCTAGTAAATCTAATATTATCAAAATTATTGTGAATGATTTTCTACGCGCATATTAGTGCAACATCATTTATTAGGAATTTTTTATAACAAAACAATTGTATATGCTCTAATAAATTATCTTATTAATCAAGTAATATTAACAATTAGAAATCCTCATATACAATCTATGTGTAATCTAAAACATTCAATATACACAATTTTTTTATATACTTTCAAGCAAATAATTAAGTAAAAACATATTATATATATAAAAACAAACAAACAAAAAATTATAACTCATATTGAACAATATAAGCACAAACAAATTGCACATAAAAACAAACAAGAAAAAATAAAATTGATAAATAAGAAGAAAATTAAATGAGAAGACAAGAGAATATTTTATAAATATTTTTTAAAAAATCTTTCTAGTAAAAAATAAATTTTATTTATGATTTACCTAAGGCAGTCCCTAACTTTTGATGGCCAGGGTGAAAAAAAAAAAAAAAAAAAGAAATCCTCATGTATAAAAATAATTTTTTATCTATAATAAATTTAAATAATCAAATAAATCAATTTCTTCTAATATTTTTAGAAACAAAATTATCAATAATAGTATCAATATCTATTTTATTTATTTTTTTCAATATATAATATAGCTAAATTATTTATTCTTTTTTGAGACATAGACGATCTTAAGTAAGTTTTTTAATAATTTTAATTTTGAAAAACTTCTTTCATCTGACGCTACAGTTATGGGTACAGTTAATAATATACGATAAACAATTGAAATATTTGGATAACAATCCACAACTTTAATAAATTCAAACTTTTCTATTGGCGATTTCAAATTATCTAGTAAAATCAATCGCAAAACTTTTATTTCTGAGATAGTTTCTTTTAAGTCAATATCAGATACATTGTTATGAGAAAAAATGATTGAAAATATATTACAATATTATCTTAATTCTTTATCTTTTAAAGATTTTAGGCAAAATTGTCATAATTCCCTTATAGTTTTGAAATTCATCGTAAATCTCCCTTTTACTTTAAAAATTACATGGAACACTCTTATACTTTCAAAAACGTTGCATGAAACCACTATGTGGTTTAGAAAATCAATGTAAATCCTTACTTTACTTTTAAAAAAATCGCATAACGCCATCTTATATTTTCAAAAATACTGCATGAATCCCCCGCTATGCAAAAAATATGGATAGAAGATCATTATTCCCTCACATAACGGAGGTTTCATGGAGGTGGGGTTTCATGAAATGTGTTTTAAAGTATAGGGAAGTGCTATGCAATTTTTAAAGTATAGAAACATTTTCCTCAGATTTTCGAAACCACGTGAGTCTTATGAGCAATTTTACCAAGATTTTAATTTATGTGAATTAAATAAAAAAAATCCAAATATTTTTTTAAACATTTTTAATTGCTTAAACCTATCATTTAATGAAGTAATTGTTATATCTACCACAATTAGAAAATAATTAACTTTAAAAAATTCTTCTACTACCGATTGAACTTCTTCATTTTGATCAACATCATCCATTTTTTTTTCTAAAATTTTTATATTTAGTTGGAAAAATAAATTCAATATCCATATCAATAGCAATTTCTTTTGCAATATTCATACTAGTATAAAATCCTTTGTTTCTGTATTTTTTAAAAAATAATATAACATCTTATAATTGTTTTATAGCAGTATCAATGCAAACAAATTCATATTATAATTTTTTACATATACTATTAATGAAAAATAAAATATCATACCAAATAATCATTTCTCGTAAAAATTCATAAGATTCAATTGTATTAATCAAACTTTCTGCTTCACTTTTTGATTTAACATCATCACAAAAATTAATTAAATTTAATAAAGCTTATTTAATTTGACGACTTTAAAATCTAATAGCTTTAATATTTTTAATTTGGATTTTCCAACGGGTATTTGAAAAAAAATCTTAAAATTAAATTTGAAACATTATCAAATAAAATTTTCCATCTTTTATAGAACTTGAAAATAATGTATGTAAACGTTGAACAACTCCAAAAACTAAGTACAAGAATGTGTCATGTCACAAATACTAAGGTTAAGATTATGACAAGTACATGACATATATAATGTTCTAGGATTTATATCAAGTAATATTTTTTTAACACCTTGATGTTTACCTTTCATGTTAGAACCATTATCATAACTTTGACCTCTTATGTTATTAAAATAAAAACCTAAAGCTTCAAGTGCATTTTTTTTAATCTTTAAAAAGTCCTGAACTACTTGTATCATCTACTTTTAAAAATTTTTAAAAGTATTCTTCTATCTTGATATTTAAAAAAAAGTTAACAAAAAATCTTTTGATATAAAAAACTTGTGTTGGGCCCTATTTGTGTTGGGCCCTTGATGGACGTCCCTCTCACCCGAGCCCAGAGCTTGCCTTATTATCAAAAATTTTAAAATAAAAATAATTATTTGATATAATATTTTTTTTAAAAAAAAAATTAATCGTAAAATTCTATCGTAAACCACGAAAGAACACTACCATAGACTATACAACTATTTTTTTTTGCACATGATCGTAGACGGTAATAATAATAATAAAAAGGAATTACAAATGGAGGCATCTATATACAAAGCATTGTATATGATCTCAAATAATGGTGCAGACTTGTCAGTTGTCCCGTAGTGTGAGCCTTCTTTGATCTCCGGTAACTACGCCTGTAAATGCTTCACCTTTCTAGCGCTCCGGTGGAGGCTGTGAAAGGCTCTGGAACACGTCAGAGGCCTTGTAAGGAATGAAATAGCGAAGACGATGGCGGAATGGAGCACTCTGCTGGCTGGCCGGCGAGACCGGGAGAGTTTCCGGCGAACTCTGCGGCAAAATCAGCTCCGCCGGAGAAACTTTTGAAACGGCAAGGGTATACATGTCATTCACACCATACACACAGTGGAATGCTACTGTCACTCGATAAGATATTTAAATAAATATAATAAATAAATAAATAAATGAGAATTAAAATCAACTGCCATCTTTTACGGTTTCAACTTTCAACCTAAATTCGGGTGCGATTTCTCCGGTGAGAAGCTATGGCGAGGAGACCTGACGACGAGTACGATTACTTGTTTAAGGTTGTGTTGATTGGAGATTCCGGCGTCGGAAAATCCAATCTGCTTTCCAGATTCACCCGCAACGAGTTCTGCTTGGAGTCAAAATCCACCATCGGCGTCGAATTCGCCACCCGTACGCTTCAGGTTCGATTTCTCGTTTACTATTCTCTGCTGTACCATTCGAGCATTTGTAGACTGGAGGATTTGTTGTGAGATAGGAAAAAAGACGATGCTTTATGTGCTGCAAATGAGAATGTGTGGAAGGATCCGAATTAGGATGTGGAGGAAATTTGATGTTGAGTTTAAGTTGTTTCGATGGAAGAGTTGAAATGTTATGCTGTCGTGGGATCGGTAATGGTTGGTGGAAAAAAAAATCAGATTTGACGAGCTTGATTAGTTCTCTAGTCCACTTCGGAATTGATTTGTTGTAGGTGGTAGTTGCTCTCAGCTACTCTTCTGTAAACTTGAGTTAATTGTCGAACTTCATGGAGTCTTTGTGCTGTGTATGGGATGCAAAATTCTTGATCTGTTGTTCAGTAAGTTTGCGGTGATGGATTTTGTGATATCATGAACTGTTTATTAATTCGGTAGCAAATTATGGGTTGTCCTTTTCTGGATCCACTTGATCACTTCATAATAGTGTAGTGAATTTTGATATTCAAATTCAGAATTTTCTCTAAGATTTCTTGTATAAATGGAAGTTGAGGACACATCCTACATACTATAATGCAATGATTTGACTGACCATTCGGATTTTTTGGCATATCCATTTGGTAAGCTCTTTGGAATGGCTAGGGTTGGAGAGAATTAGTGTGTTTTTGCCTTTTATTTTTTTAAGCACGTCTTGGATTTTGCTTGATTGTTTCTGTATAAAGGATGGCGAGGAAAGAGCCTCAAAGTAGAATAGATAAAGTGTTAGTTAGATTTGGGATATTAGGGGAGCAGAGATAAATGGATAGGCAAAGTGATATCTTTTTGGTGCTTAGTGTGTGTGTGTGTATGATACCCATTAATTATCTGCCTTGGTTTTATTTGTACACCTTAGATTCTAAGGTTTGATATCATGCTTTGGAAATGTGACAAAAATCATATGCTTTAGGCAAAAAGTTGTGGTTATGGATCATGTTTTCTCTTTTTATTTATTCTATTAGGATTAATAATCTTCATCCCTACGTGTATGATATTTACTATCAATTAGAATTTTGGCAGACTATTCAATGTCATCTAAAATTTATTTAGATTTAATCTATCATCCATACGCTAAATGAAAATAGCTTAACAGTTCTGCAATAGACAATTATATACAAATTCTTTCTTGCAATTCATGAATAGCCTCTGCAAAGTAAGTCCAGTATCTTCAGAGTGTGAATTTCAACTGTTTAGTATAAAAACAGTTTGAAATACTCGACTTTCTGAAACTTCTCTTTAGCATTTGATTTAGTAGGGGAAGGATGATGTTGAACCCATGGTGTCTTAAGGCATGAGGTTTTATATTAAGAATCTTGTAAATTTTTTGAAGATCTGAATTCCCCCTTTGTGGGAAGTTCGCAACAACCCAAATTCTATATATTTTAGCTCAATTCTAGATAGTTTCCATGTTGTTATTCTCTCATATTTCAATTTCTTTATTTTAAGCTTTGGATTATACACATGTTTTGTTCCTAAATTTCAAAGATTGTTCGGTACATGGAATAAGTCTACTACGTCCGTATGTGAATTCTTGTTTGCTCGCATCTCACTTTCCTATCATACTACTTTGGTTAAGAAATAAATTTATTGTTGAATTAAATTTGTATGTCACAATTAGGTCGAGGGAAGAACTGTGAAGGCTCAGATATGGGACACTGCAGGCCAAGAAAGATACCGAGCTATAACAAGTGCATACTACCGTGGTGCCCTCGGAGCTCTTCTTGTATACGATGTGACAAAGCCAACCACATTTGAGAATGTAAGCCGGTGGCTGAAGGAGCTGAGGGACCATGCGGACTCCAACATTGTCATTATGCTCATAGGAAACAAAACTGATCTAAAACATCTTAGAGCCGTCGCCTCAGAGGATGCCCAAACTTTTTCTGAAAAAGAAGGGCTTTCATTCATAGAAACATCTGCCCTTGAAGCCACCAACGTGGAGAAGGCTTTCCAGACTATCCTGTCGGAGATCTATAGGATCATCAGCAAGAAATCTCTCTCGTCAAACGAACCTGCTTCTTCTAACATCAAAGAAGGACAGACCCTCGTAGTCGGGCCTCAAGAGACCACCAACACCAAGAAAGCTTGTTGTGCTACATCCTAGAAGTTCTCGCTCTTGATTCCACACCTTCCCCAGAGTACGAATCTCTCTTTCTAAGCTGCTTTTTTTTTTTTTTTTTTTTTTTTCTATATATATATATATCTATATTTCGAATTTTTGCATTGTTTTCTTGCTTAGACATTGTTAATGCCTGAGTTCATCTATTATCATCAATTCTGTGCTCTGAATCAAATCGATGGAAGTTATTTATTTAAACTATTTTAGATATATGCTCGAGTTTGTAAGAAATCAATATGCTCATTGTTTGGTATGGTTATGAATTGCAAAGTTTTAAAGGGAAGCTGTTGAAAAATGGAGTGTGTTTGCTCCTATTTTGGGATTTTGGGATATTTTAGAAATCAGAAAAGTTTGAACTAAAAATAGACCATAGATCATAGATGTGACGTCTTAAACACAATAAATTTGTGTTTGGAATAGAAAAATGTGTTATAGTTATAATATCTTTAATACGAAATAGATGCTCAATAGTATTGTTTTGGGAGAAAAATTTATTGTACATTATAATGAATAATGCAAATAGGAATTGAAAATACAAGCAAACACACCCAAGGCTTCTCATTTATTTTGTGATATCAGAAATTTCATTATTAATTATGGGCAGTCACAAAATACACACATGCATTTAAATACTTGTGATTGATCTTGTAATCTCATCTTATTTAAAAGTACATCCTACATTTGTCAATCTTCATGTATATTAAATGTTCAAGAAATTGAAGTAAAGATAGTGTGTATATATATGATGACAAAAATGTGCACAATGATCAAGTGGCCTTTTCTACTAATGGGCAAAATGGTTTGTCCAAATGATCCCTATGACTTGGGATCACAAAATGCCTTAGTCTCCCCTCTTGCTTCTTCATGTATCCTTCACAAAGGAATTCCCTAGAAAACTTATCCTCAACCTCTCTATTTACATCATGCACAAAAACATGAGTCTCTCCTCCGCCGCCGTCGCGATTCCGGGCGATCATACCCGCGGTGTATATGGCGGCCATCCGCCCGGGGGCCTCCTCGTAGTACCCGGTGGGCGCATCGACCATGATCAAGTCCCATTGCGTCTCGTACACGTCGCGAGGCAAGCCCTTCAATGCGAGAGCGCAGATCGAGTGCCTCAGGTCGGAGATCGCGACGCATTCGGGGGATTTACCCGATTCGATCAAAGCATTGGCTTGACTCACTTTAGTGTCGTAGCTAACGTGGCGCGACTCTAGCATGGGGAACCGTCTCTTGATTTGCTCGATCCACGCCTCGTCCTCCTCGAGGAAGAGTGTGCGCCCGCCGTGGTTGAGCGAGTGCCACATGAGGCTATCGTGACCGAGCCCGAACACCAAAAAGTTGCACGGGGATTTCTTGTCGAGGACCTTTGAGGTCACTGATATCTCCTTCAACGTTTGTTGGGGCGTGATGGTTGAGGTCGCGTAGTGGATTATTGCCTCGGATAGGGATGTCGGGATTTTGGCGCAATCTAGAGAACAATCTTTGCTTTTGTTGGTACTCCGAGGAGGAGGATTAATGTCGATAACTTGGGTCGAAGTCGACAAAATTATCGATCGAAGAATGAAGAGGAGGAAAGAAGATATGAGGACAATGATGAGGAGAAGCTTTGGATTAATGGAGTTTGGTGATTTGGGTCTCATCATCTTTCTTGGTTTTGCTATATGAAATGTTCTAAGTGTTTATAAGTGTGTGTGTGTTTGTTTTGTAGCTATTCTTTGAGTTAAAGAGAAGTTTGATTTGTTGGTGTAAGAATGAAGAAGAAGATGAATTATGGATGAAGCAAGACATGATTTGGTTTGGTGGTGGAACAAATGTTTGGTGGCCATGAGATAATGATGGGGTTTTAGGAACTAATTATGTAATTAAATATATGTTTGAAGCAATTAGTAATCTTAAAAAAAAAAAAAAAAAAAAAGAAATCTTGACCGATATAAATATTACTCTCTCCGTCCGTGTTCATTTCACTGTTTATGTTCGTCTAAGATGTAATTTTTATTTTTTGAAAAATAATTAAACACCATAATCTTGTTTTAAATTTTTTTTATTTATAAAGTTTTTTATTTTAATTAGATTAATTAGTTATCTTAATTTTAATTTATAATTATTTATTTTTACTAATACATTTTAATTATTTACTAATTATATTTATCATAAATTTTCGTGTCAACGGTAACAAAATATTATAAGTGGGACGAGGAAGTATGATCTAATTATAGCTTCTAAAAGCTTTAAAATGCATATATAATTAATTTATGGATTAATGAGAATGATGAATATATGGTGTAAATTTGGAATTGATGCATAAGAAATTTGGCAGTAGTTGAATTATAAAAAAGTAGAACAAATTCATTAGATGATATTTTTTAAATAAATAAATAATTTTAGTATTATATTTTTTAGAAATCATAAAATGTTAAAAGTAAAAGTATGAAATCACTATTTTAACAAATATAAAAAAATCATAAATCAAATTTACATAAATTAATTAAGAATTAAGAATTAAATAATCTAATTCTCAAATTTTCTTGAGTAAACATATAGATTATATTTTAAATGAATAAGTATTGAAAATTTGGTAGGTTGTGTTTATTTGTAAGTTTTGGATTACATGTTTGTATTCATAAAAATTTTTCCTAGAAAATCCAATAAAATATATTTATTTTTATTTTTCATATTATATAAAAATTAATTTAATATTCAAAATAATATATAATATCTATTTTATATAACATCAATAATTATTTTGAAACAAAATTTTATTATTTAAAATTTGTCAAACTCAACTCAAATCTACAACCAAACAAACACAAGCGAGATTAAATGAAATAAATTGATTTCATATTTTAGAAGTGAAACAATAATTAGATTATAAATGTCTGAATATATATATATATTTTTTAACACACACAAATTGCAAACAAATTTCTAGAATCTCAATTTATAAATCTCTAAAATTACAAATGTATTATTTTTCTTATATTTACCCTAAAAAACTAATAAAATTTGTAATTTTACTTTTTTTTTTTAGGCTAAATATACGGAAAAAAATGAATATATTTGTAATTTTAGATGTTTAGAAATTAAAATTCTAAAATTTGTTTACAATTTGGCTACATTTAAACCATGCGAAAATTTGATGCACTTCTAAAAATATATGAGATTTGAGCGCAATTTAAGATAGATTATTAATATTGTTGTTATTATTACCAAAATGGAACATTACTTTAGTAATTGCAATTAAAAAGTCAAATCACATTACATTATACAGTTATTAATTTCTTCACCAAAAAAGCCTTGAACCCCTTCTTCCTTCCTTCCTTCCTCCCTACCCATCATCAATGGATCCTCACTTCACTTCAGTTCCACACTAATTTCTTTACCTTAAAACAACACAAAAGACTTACAGCATGGACTCACACATCCATGGATCAACAACATCTCCAACGCCATCTCATCAAATCGAATTCTACATACATATAGATGGATAGAGATTCATCGAATGTACCTTCGAGTAAAGTTCGAGCCTGATCCTCCTCTGTTCATCATTCACTGTGCTCGTTGTTTCTTGTTCACAACAGCTTTCCGAACGGCGATCTGGATCCGTTTCTCGTGCTCCTTCAACATATCCTCCACGCTCTCTCCCCCAGTCAGCAATGGCCCCGAGTAGTGCATCGCATCCTTCTTCGAGATATAATTTTCCTTGCGGATCACCACTGTCGCATTGGACGAATCAGGGCCGTTGATCAGCTCATATCTGGCACGCGGGCATCGATCCAGCCAACGTCCATGCACAACAGTGTCTCCACCTGACAGGTAAGAAGCCGCCGCCTGCGGCTTGAACGATCTCTGAGTCTTTAATTCCCGGAAAATCGAGGAATCCAATACCCGGTGAGTGTTGAGGTGAAGACCCTTGTCCACGTGCAGCGAGTTTCCAGAAGCGCATCGAAGCCTCGAGTTGAAGGAATGAGAGTTTTCTCCAAAAGGTTCATCGCCATTGCTCTTGAGATTCGATTGGTCTTTACGTTTCTGCATTCGTAAAATATAGAATTAAGCTAGAAAAGTGCTCGGCTTTTGTGTGTACAAGTAAATGGAACAAACTTGTGACAAGATTTCAGCATTCGTGTGATGTCCCGGAGCAGCTTTGGAATCTTTCGCGCCCTTCCCTGAATGCTTGACTCCATCGCCCTTTCCACCAGCTGCCCTCCTCTGTCTGGTTTTTTGTCGAAAGAAAAAGACAAAAAAATGTCGGGATAAACCATAACCATGCACAAAACAATAAAGAGGTATGTATGTATGTACCTCCTCGCCTCCATTTCTCGCATTTTGATATTAATCTCTTTACTAGGCGGACATTTTGGCAACGATGAAGGATCACAAGGTAGAGGAGTCGTCTTGAAGAACTGAAACAAAGCAACTAGCGATTAGACAAGTTTTCGTAATATAGCCGTAGTCATAATGCCTTACAGTCTCTCAATCCTCTGTTTATGTCGAAATTATGTAATCGTGCGTACTTCACAAAAGATTTCTTCGAATGCACCAAAAGTGTTGCTCCAATTTTGTGTATAAATTCCATGAGATCTATATTTTTTCGCAAAGATGATGCACAGACTAAAAGCACAATAATTTCTAGCATCGAAATTATGCTGAAAACTTTATCGAATGCACAAAAACAATCTACCTCACTCTGTAATGCTGTAGTTGTCGTTCCTCTATACTCGGGCTCGAAAGCTAAGAGAGTTTCAAGAAGCGAGAGAGCTGAAGACGGCATGTCCTTAAATGTTTCAGCCACGCGTCGTTTGTAAGGTTGTTGAGGTTTGAAGACCATTGCATTCGCTAAGTTCGACCTATCCCAATATTCTTCCGATGGCGAACCACAAAGTTTGAAAATTTTGTGCAGCTGTTCTACCTGGATACAACATCAAGTGTAATTGTAGTTCAAGAAGCAGATGATCTTGCAAAAAATGCAATATACGAAGAATGCAAACCTCCGTGTATCCAGGCATGATCGGTTTTCCCACAAATAATTCAGCAAGAATGCATCCAGAGCTCCACAAATCGACAGAAACTCCATACTTTGATTCACCGAGCAAAAGCTCAGGAGGTCGGTACCACAATGTCACGACGCGGCTAGTCAGAGGCTGCTCTTGAATCACGTGGTAAAAATTTGCCAATCCGAAATCCCCAATTTTGAGATTCCCTTTGTCGTCAATGAGAAGATTCGAACCCTTAATGTCACGGTGCAACACCCCTCGACTATGAGTGTGCTCGAGCCCCCGAAGCAGCT
The DNA here is from genome assembly GCF_009805555.1 of Andrographis paniculata. Taxonomy (NCBI): domain Eukaryota; kingdom Viridiplantae; phylum Streptophyta; class Magnoliopsida; order Lamiales; family Acanthaceae; genus Andrographis; species Andrographis paniculata. The sequence continues at coordinate 1,183,338 of NW_026137580.1, read as the reverse complement.
GCTGCATAAAGCACTTGATCTGCTCGACCATCATATACAACACTCGTCAATAAAATCGTCAAAGTATCCCAAGAAATCATTGTGCCGAACATACCTGTGGTTCAGTAAACTTGACAACAGAGGCGAGCCCCGTAAGATCGTGTTCCATGTATTCAAACACGAGGTATAGATTGCCCGAGACCTTCGAATGAACCAGGCCTTCAAGCTTCATCACATTAGGATGATCCAGTCTACGCAGGATGAGGATTTCCCGAGCCATGAAACGGACGCTCTCAGGATCCATATTTACAAACCGAACCTTCTTTAGAGCAACGGTTTTTCCAGTTTCCAAGTCGCGAGCTCGGTACACGCTGCTATACGTCCCTTGACCGATCTGCCATGTTAGATAATGAATTCTAAGCAATAGAACGACGAAAATCAAACAAATATCGAAGCAATATATCATCAATCCTATAAAACAGAGCAATGATTTTAAAAACCTTATCCAACTTCTCGAAAGCATCTGCATTCCGAGGTACCCATCCTTGGATAGCTTCCCCGGCTACCGAAGCCAGCCATGAAGGCCATCCTGCAGCGACTTGTGCTCCATCCACGCCGTTGCAAACACTGAACACCCGAGAGATTTGTGGTTGCCCTGCTTCCTTCGAACCTCCTTCAAAGTTCTCGACACGCTTTTTATCTCCCTCGACATTCTTGGCCAGGGTGGAGCCAGCCCTCTTCTTCAAATGCTTCACACATACATGTTTAGAGCTAAAATTCTTTCCCCCTTTAGCATTGTTTTCGTCGGTAGCTTCCGATTTTTTTGAAGGCCTTTTAGATCCCTTCACCTTCTTTTCAACTTTCAACCCTTTGGAGCAAATGCTGCCCATCTCAAAGGGGAGCTTCAGCCGCCTGTTGTTCTTAACAGGCAGCTTAACGTACCTAAAACATAATACTATTCTATCTTTCCCGATCATTTGGAAAGCATTCTCAGCATTTGTATTCTAAACAATAGCATCATCAACAGATTGGAAATCCATAATATCGCAATTTGTTCTTGCAGACAGCAAAAATGCAAGAGAAAATTGAATAAATGTTAGCGATATGAAACCCTAGGAAAAGCTCGGGACACCGCAAATGCAAATGAATACTTCCCTGGCCGCGCAATTGGATTCTCCTAACGACTTCGAACAAGAACAATCTGCAGGAATTGGCAAACCCTAGAAAATCCAGAAATTCAGGCAATGTAGGAAGACGCAGAATCCGAGCGATTGAGGCGAAAATTGGGGTTTGGGGTGAAGAGAGAAGAGTTGGAAACAAGAAACTCGAATCAATATCGAGGATTAATTCTTGTTTGTTGTTCCCATCGAGAAGTTTGACGACCACCGATCGGATACTTGGAATCATGGGTGTCATTGAAATTGTTTTGGAGCGAAAGAGAGAAAAAATCGCAAGGATGCGGAGGATCGTTAGCTCCTTACAATGCGCATCAATCATCATCATCCAATATACGATCAAATGAATTCAGCGCAGCGCAATCATGCAAATTTTACAATGACGATTATCAGAGGTACGTAAATTACTTCGTTATCGTCAATCCTTTCACTATTATTAATAATTCTTCTGTGACTATACCCAGTGGTTTTTTTATTATTAATAATTATTTGATGGAAAAAATTATTTGAGGAATGTATTTAGATTGAGACAAAAATTAATCATTTTTTTGTTCAACAGGATCACTTATTATTTTCTTTTCCCTAATATTTATACACCTTTTAAATTTTGATACTTGATATTACTCTTTTGTCTATCCGTCGGGTAAACCCCGAGTACGCAAACTATGTATGTCTCACAGTTATGAGTCATTCCCACACCACTGAACCATCCCTTACAGGATAATTTTAATTTTTATTTTTATTTTTGTGAGCAATTTAGGTTTAAAACTAAAGATTTCTTGATACTTTGTTAAGCTTATGTTGCTTTATTTTTGTAGGAATAAAAAGATAGAATCTATTTTTGAAACAAAAACCTCATTAGCTTTAAGACCTTTGATTCCTTTTCTTTAGTTAAACTAAATTACTAAATATATATATATATATATATATACACACATAATTTTAAATTAAAAATATGAAAACATATAATATACATGCAATTTAACATAAAATAATATTTTTTATTTTCTTGACATGCTTCTGCACATTACATACATATTTTTATATCATAGCCAACTGTTTTTATATCTTTTAAATATTTAATTTCTACTTTTACTTCAAAATAATTTTATACAATATTTATCATTAATTCAATAGGACATTATTTTTGCCTGAGATTAAAAAAAAAACAAATAAATAAAAAATTAGCAATACATAATATAGAGATAAATAATACAAATATAAATATAAATAAGATATTATTATATTAATATGCATAAATATAACACATAAACTAAAAGTATGCAATATAGAGACAGACACCACATGATAAAGGACAAACAACACATTATATAAAAACAGACAATATATCCTATAAAAATATACAACATATGTTAACATAATACTAATATAAAGCACAATATAGGAACATTACAATATTTGACTATTTTTATGTCTTAATTGAAAAAGTTAAAATAATGTTGATTTGCTCGTTCAATATTTTAATAATTTTGTAATTCAAAATATTATATTTTCTCTAAAGCTCACAAAAAATAAGGATATTTCAAAAATTCAGTATGAAAAATCGTATTTGAGCTTAAAAATGGGTTCGAAAATTTTTCGGACTGTACCTAACCCAGTACGATTAGAAACCGCGCCATGACTCGGACCTTTTTTTGTAGTTATTTATATTTATAATTTATACCTTTATCATTTTTATTATTTATTATTTATGGACCTTTTTTTTACAATTTTTATCTGTATTTTATCTTTCAATTTACACTAAATTTCAACTCACTTATGATTTTGTTAATTATAGCTATATTGATGTTATTTTGATTGAAAATATATTACTATTTTTATTATTAACATTTTAAATTTTCGTAAACTTAATATTTAATATCTTAATTTATAATTATATTTTATTATATAACCTATAAATAAAATAATCAATATGCAAATATATTTTATAAAATAAAACAGTTGGCTCCGAACCCAGTAGATTCAAAATAGGGCAAATTTTAGGGTAGGGTTGAGCCGGATCGGACGGGTTCTGGGCCGTTAATTTTCTGGTAGGGCAAGTTATGGGGTTTGCAAAATTCATCTTAAATGCACCTAGGTGTCATTCCTAAATAGTACTTCGTCCGTCTCAATTTAAATTATTCGTTTTATCATTTTTTTATCTTATTTTAAAATATTTTTTTCTATTTTTTTACAAAAAAATAATTATATACTAATACTAAAATATCCATAACTTTCAATTACTTTATATATAGAATTAAAGAGCAAAAAATATCAAAATTTCTTACATATTTTTACTAATTAATAAAATACTGTTATTTTTTAATTTATTATAAAATTCCAAAAGATCATTTGATAAAGAACGAAGGGAGTATCAAAATCAAAATATGCTTTTGCTTCCGCACTTGCGGGCTGATCCTACATGGATAATTTTAGGATATGCTTCTTTGGGTTTAATTGAGAAGATGTAATTTAGATTTGTATTTAAATAATGGTTGGTGAGATATGTTGTGATATTAAAATATATATATATATATATATATATTTAGAGTTTAAATAGTAAAATTTGAGAAAATTTGAATAAAAAAAAAACACATACCCTTATCGTGTGTTTGTTTTGTATAATATTTTGAAGAGATATACTCTCTCGGTCTCATATCTATTTATTTTTTTCACGGAGTTTTAGAAATATTAGTATTATATTGGGATAAAATATAAATAAAGGTAAAAAGACTAAATTAATCTTATTAGTATTGTATGATATAAATGTAATGATATTTGTGTAATATATTTAAATTGGAAGGATATTTGTAATATTAGGTAGATAGTACAATTACTAAAAAAATAAAATGGATACTTTTGTTACGAGACATAACAAAATGAAAAAATTGATAAATTGTAAGGGACTGAAAAAGTATATATATTTATGTAAAGTATAGAAAATTATGTGGAAAATATAAAAATAATAAACATGTGTAATATATTAATTCTTTTGAGAAAATATGTGAGATTTTTTACAAAAAAAAATAATAACAAAATTTTGAATTTCAATAGTTAGTTTGATGTTATTTAAATAGACATTGATGTGATATTTTGAATGTAAATTTAATTTTTAGAATATAAAATAAAATAATAAACATTTTATTTAATATTTTTTTAATAAAATAAAATAAAAATAAAATTTTCACTTTTTGTATTTCAGTTTTCTTTATTATTATTATTTTTTCTTTTTAACTCCCCATCATTCATTCTTGTTTTTTAAAGTACAATTTGGAAGTGTTTTTTATTTTTTTATTTTTTTTATCAATTTAATTTTTTTAAAAAAATTTAATATTTGAATTTTGTATTTTAAAATCACAAAATATTTTATCAAATATTATTTTAATACAAAAACACAAACTAGTTTTCTTCAAACTTGGTGTGTTTAATTATGCAGTTTTAGATTTTAACTTTAAATAGTAAATTTTTAAATTAAATTGATATGATATAAATAATATAATCTTTTGAATGTAAAATTAAATTTTAATTTAATGGTATAATAAAAAAAATTTAAATATTTAATTTAATATTTAAAAAAAATTAAAATAGTAAAATTAAAAATAAACCTAAACAAATTAAACCCTAGCCTGTAGTAGCTCACACACCTGGATGCCCTTATTTTGTGAAATTGTATGAAAAAATATTTTTCATATGAAATATAAAAAAACTGTGTAGATAATTTACAAATAGTAAAATTAAAAATAAACCAAACAAATTAAATCCTAAATCATTACTATCTTTTCTTTTTCTTTTTTATTTTTTCAAAATTTTCCAAAATTTTATACCGTATATTATTGTAACTATTATAAATTAAATTTAATAATTCATTTCTCCTTTAACAAATTATTTTTTTTTTCCATTTTATTACATTCCATAACATTATAAATATAATTTCAATTTATAATATATTATAAAAATATTATTACATTTATATCCTACAATATTAATAAAATCAATTTAATCTTTTTAACTTTAAAATTTCGTGCAAAAAAACAAATAAATAGATAAATACTGAACGGATGGAGTAATCAACAGAAAATTTGGCATCTTTTATTTCTATATGTATTTCTTATAATTCTGAATGCAATTTATAAAAGTATTCTAAAAAATGAAAAAAAAAAAAAACTATTATTACTGCCTACTAATTTCTCCATTCTATTTACTATATTTATTTAACTCTGTTCGTCTAATTTATTTTATCATTTTTTTTAAAAACAATTATACATTTTTATTTTATTTTTAATTTATAATTTTTTAAATTTTAATTAAAATTTTATTATATAATAATTATTTTTGTTAATATATTTTTAATTATTTATTAATTATATATCTCCTAAATTACAGCAAAAACGGACATAGAAAAGTGAAAGTATTAGTATACATTGGAGGGTGTGCTCTTTTGGCAAATTTGTAAGAAATGTTACTGTACAATAAAATTTAATGCCAAATATAGTTTAAACCTAGTCTATATAAGATAGGTCCTTGACAGCCTATTAAAGTCATGTCTAAATAACCTGTCAGAAGATTTTGACTAATGTAAGGCTTTGTTTAGATAAAAAATTTTTGAAATTTTTGAAAATTTAAAAGTTAAAAAAAAAAAAAAAAAAAAAGGGTTAATACTTCGTTCATTCCATAATAAGATATCTATTTGAATTTTGCGTTATTATATTTAATATTAAAAATATCTATTATATTTGCATAATTTTTTTACAAATATTATTATATTTGCATAATTTTTTTACAAATATCATTATATTAGTATTATAAGATACTTATAGAAATAATTTTGTCGTTTTTTTTTTATTTGTAATATATTTTGATATAATTATTATTATTCAAAGATCAAAACACAAAAAATAAATGAATATTTTGTTACGAGACAGAGAGTATTTGATTTGATGTTTTATAAAAAAAAATATATATTTGATGTGATAATTTTTGAAAAATTTATAGCGCTAAATGAGTGAAAGAATTTTGTATAAACAAAGCCACTTCACCTGCAAAATCCTTCACAGTCCAGGAAAAAGAGGAAAGAAAAGATGAATGGTGAGGGTGGATGGAGGAGGTTAGATCATGTGTACTTTTTTAAAACTAATAATAAAAAATTTTATTTTTAATTATAATTCATAATTTTTTATAATATTTCAATTTTAATTAATTCAAATTATCATATTGATATATTAAATTTTTTATAAAATAATAATTTTTTGACATAATTATTATAAATTTTCAAACAATTTAAAAAATTTTACTTTAAAATTTTCAAAAATTTAAATTCAAAATTCAAATCTCCGAATAAAGATAACATCAGTGTGTTTAGTTGAATTTTTATATCAATATATATTTTAATAAAACATTACCCAAATTAAAGACTAAATTGCATAAAATTTATCGATAGTTTCACAAAATTGCGCAAAATTCTCCATATTTTCAAAATTGTGCAAAATTCTCCGTATTTTCAAAATTGCGTCAAACTCCCACTTGGTTTTATAAAATCTGTATCTAATCCCCTCGCCCATCCTTATTTATCAGTTTTTTACTTACACCGTCTCAAACTGGCCAATGAATTTCAAAGTACTTATTTTTAAAATCCTAAACTTATAAATATATTCATTTATAGTTTTAAAGACGGTAAAAAGAACTTTTAAAATCAATAAAAATAACTATTTTTAAATATATTTAATGTTTTTTGATATTAAATAATAAAAATAATGACTATATTTATAATTTTAAGGATTTAAAAATAAATATTATAAAACTTATTCGCATTTTGAACAGGTACAAATCAAACAACGTTAAATAAAAAAAACCGAAGAAGTTAAATGTAATTTTAAAAACATATAAAATTTAGTGCAATATCGTAAAACCACGAATGGGTTACTTTTAAATCCAATTGAAACCATAATGAAACAAATTTTATTGTTTTAAATCAAAATATTATTTAAAAGAAAAATATGTTTAAGAATATGAATATATATGTATATATATATATATGCATGTATTTTTTAAGGAATGAGTGGAATTACTGTATTGCTGCTTTACATGCTTCAAATTTCCATAGGCACAGAAGAGAGAGATGAGAATCTTTGACTAGCCAGAAATTAAGTTGTGAATAAGACAGCACAATGGTTCATCTGTGTCCCAAATCACAGAGAGAGAAGAGAATCTTTGACTAGCCAGAAATTAAGTTGTGAATAAGACAACACAATGGTTCATCTGTGTCGTCTTGATTTCGGACACAACAATGGCACCTCAAAGCTTTTTCCAGATCAACAAGACAAAGATACTTACATATGTACATATATATATGCTAAGCCTGCATGCATCTCCTTGAACCTCACTAGATCTCTCTCATCGATCCATATCTTAATCTCACACACTAAGCTAACTAACAAGTTTTGAGACACTACTTCATTCATCTGTACATCATTTTTCTCATTTGCCCAAATTTCATCAATATCGAATTTAATTTAGTGGAGCTCATCTCATGACATCAATTCAGAGTTGAGAGTCGACAGAGGTTCGTCGTTCATGGAATGGAAAAAGCATATTCATTCACATCGGGATTGGGTGGCATCGGGAAAAAATTTTGGTAATGTTCTCTTTAATCTATTTTTATTTTGAAGAATATGAGTTTAAAAAATCTTATTTTAGATTCATTTCTAGCCTTTTTAATAAATTTCGGCTTTTTTCTTATGGATTAGGTTTGTTATACATCCTCAATTTGTATTTTCTTCTGAATTATTGTTTTGTACGTAATAGGTACTTGTAATAGATTTATAGGAGAGTTAGGACTAAAATTTTTGTCAGTTTAATTTAGTTGCAATTCAGTCCTAGTATAAATTAATTGGATTGCAGACCCTACTTTATTGAACAGAAATGTTATAACTTTTTTTTTTTTTTTTGTATTTTCCATTCAAGCTCGGTTGTATATGCAACGTATACTTAAGATTGTTTAATAAATACTTTCAATTTTATAATATATACATATATATTACCTCTCGCTCTATCCCTATTATACGATTAAATACTTCCATTTAAATACCGCATACTTTATTTTGTGATTTTTTTTTAAAAAAACAGAAAGAAAACTTCACACGATTTAAGAATTGAAATTTCCCATAGTTTCCCTCACTCTTCGTCTGAGCTTTAGTTCTTCAAGCAAATATGCGCTCGCGAACTTCTCGGCAATCAAGCAGTAATGCATTCGTTCATCAAAATGGTGAGAAAAAAAAACCAACTCACAGCGATCCCCTAAGTCGAGTTCAAAGAAATAAGTGTCTGGTCAAAGCCCTTTTCGATTTTTGATTTTGTTGACAATCGAATTTTATACCATATTTTATTCGATTGTTTGGGGTAGAAGCCTTGATTCCGTATTTGTATGTCTCGGTTTGTATTTGTATGTCTCGGTTTGGTGATGAGGAGCCCTAGGTGTTCGGTGTTGTGTTTGTTCAACGGGTTTGAAATTGTTCGAATTTTTGGTCAGGAAACCCGGTTAGGTGTTCTATTTTGACACCAATTTTGGGTAATTTTATCTGTTTTATCTTTAATTTTGTTAATTTTGGAGATGTATATTTTGTTTAGTTACTCGAAGTTGCATATTTTAGTTTTTTTGTTTGATTGTTCGGTAATTAGTCATATTTGTGGGTTGACAAATGCGGTATTATTAGGTATCAGGAGTTTCATTTGTTTGATCTAATTTTTTAAGTAATATAACTGTAGGGGACAATTGTATACTCGGAATGTGCTTTTACGTACTCCTGATAAATTGTGATAAACTTTTAATTAAATTGGAGATTTGGATAATATAGACTGATGATATTTATTTAAAAACCGAGTACAAATCAGTAATCAGCAGCTTTGCATTACCCTTTTTTCACAACGAGGTAGAGAAACTCAAGTGACACATGTTGGACGAACACATAAAAGCCATCAAAATGACTCCGTTCGGGCATTTTTTGGACTGTCCGAAGATGAAGTTTCTGTGGCACAGCCTTGTTGCCCTCGTTAATAATTTTAATTCGGAGTCTACGTAGTTCAAGATCAGAACTGACATTGAGCTGCCGTTTGAAGCTGAGGAATATTTTGTAGGCTTGGGACTACATGCGAAAGGAATTTACGTGACGGACAACACATCAGTCGAAAGTGAATGGTTTGTTCGGATTTTTGGGGGCAAGCTGCGTTCTGTAACCCGTGGCGAGGTGTTGCTGAAGCTGCGTAAGGCTCTATTGCAAGGGCTGAAGCCTTTATCAGTTGCGGATGTTGCCCGTCTCTTTATTTTTCTTGTTTTTGCAAATATTTTATTTTGTGTTGCGAATTATTCTGTACTTTTTTTTTGGTTATCGTATGTGGATGACTTGACTGCGATTGGTGACTATGCATGGGGACTGCAAGTCAACCAATATCTCTTGAAGTCTATAAACGACTTCAATTCCGGAAAGAAATATTTAAAACAGGCTGCACAGTCGGTTTGTTGGTAAGCAATGTAATATCGGTTTTGTTAATTTTGTCTACTTATTTTTGTATATTGCACAATATGTCTGTTACTATTATTGTTGGAAGTAATGAGATTATTATTATGTGCAGGCTTGGTTAAACGAAAGAGTCCCAACCTTGGACAAGGCAAGGTGCCTACCGAAGGTACCGCGGTTCTTTCGGTGGCTGAACAGCCTTGGTCTGATTTTCAGGGTTCATGCAGTGACTGAATTATCATCTCTGAAACGGTCATATATTCAGGACTTTTATCGGATAGGCACCGAAGAGAAGTTTGTTCGTGCAATCTGCCATGCTTCGGAGGTAAGTGCATTATTCAATGTTGTTACCATTGTAAATTGATAAAATAATTTCTTATATGACATTATTAACATGTGTTGCAGGAAGCAGCTCAACAAATTGCGGTATTGAAAGTGGAGCTACGGAAAAAAGACGCTACAATTGCGAAACTACTCGTAAATTGCAAAGAGCTAGATCTGGTGTTGTCGAGGAGGACAGTGAAGCTGAGTGCGAGGATGAGAGTAATGGCGACGAGGAGGGTGACGCAGAGTATGGGGATGAGACAACAAACCGGATGGATGTGGAGACAGAGAAGAAACATTTTGCAGGAGGATGAGGAAAATCAGACAAAAGAGGACTCGGAGGAAGAGAAGCATGGTGAAGAGGAAAAAAAGTAGGCCGGTGAGGAGGAGAAGGTGAAGAAGAGGAGAAACAAACTAAGGAGGAGAAGAGTCAAGCTGAGGAGGACCTCAACGAGGCAGTGGAAGAGCGAGTCAATACCGAACGACGAAACAAAAACAAAATGGACACCTTTTTGGGCCAAATTGATGCGATAAACGAGTCGGATGATAAAGGATTGGTAGCCTGCAAGAGTTTAACCAACTGATGACCATTGTACCGTATATTGCGCCGCCAGATGTCAAGGTAAGTTAATTAATATAGTAAGGTTGTGTTTGTTTGGGGGTTTGGATTTTGAGTTGGAATTTGAATAGTAGAAATTTTGAATTTGAATAGTTGTATGATGTGATATAAATAGATTTTGATGTGATGTTTTAAATGTAAAATTGATTTTTAGTATAATATAAAAAATAAAAATTAGGTGTTTGATTTGATATTTTTGGGAAAAAAAATTGAATGAATAGTGTAAATCCAATTCAATCTCCCAAACAAACACACCCTAAGTATATGTTGTAGGTCGTAGTTGTCTATATGTTGAATGATTGTTTGTTCGGTTGAAATCGTAGCAGGCCGATAAGTCCGGCAGTGAGACTTGTAGTAGGACCGCAAATTCATCGATCGTATGTGTTGTAATGGCACGTAAGGATCGGAAGAGAAAAAAAAAAAGCCAAAATTTGTGACATCAGTATCAACACCGCAAATTAAGAAAGCCAGAAAATCTAGGAGGGCTAAAGGAAAGTCAGTGGCCAACGTCAATAATGAGCATGTACGTAGTTTGATAAGAATATCAGTTGTCCGATTTAAAATATTTCGGATAGATTCTTAAATATCCTGGGTATTTGAATGAGTATTTGTAAAATAAATACTTATTTTACTTTAACATAAAAGATTTCACACAATAAATAAAATATATACTATTTTTGTAAATTTTTACTAAAATACAATAATATATTATGCAATTTATCTTAGCATATTTCTATTAAAAAATTGTGATGATTGTATATAAAATGTATCAAGAAAATTGACATTTATAATTGTTGAGTAAACAATGGCAACGTGTTATTCGTGTATATTAAGAATTTAAGATTATAAATCTAAATAAAAACCACCGCTAAATAATAATAATAATAATAAAACAAAAAAATAATTCATGAATTTAAGCAACTATATATGTATTTGTTTGATATAAATAGGTGTAGACGTGTATGATATATTAAACTTAATTTTTATTTTAATATAAAAAAATATTTAATTTGTATATTGGAAGATATATGAATATTTTTAATATAATTAATCAATTAATTGTATGAAGTGACGTGCTTTTTTACTGTATTATTGTTGCTCCTTCGTTTACCCGTGTGGTGAGCAAAAATATTTTAAATATTACGAAAGTGATAAATAACTAATAATATATTAGTAAAAATAATTAAGAATATATTAGGAAAAATAATTGCCGTATAATAAAAATATGTTTAAATTATCATAAAGATAATTAATCAGTCTAATTAAAATCAAAAAAATTTATAAATTTAAAAATTTAAAATGATAGAATAAATGAGATAAAAGAGAAATAAAAAGCTCGGACGGAAGAAGTATATGCTAAGGAGGCATAAAAAGATCGTTTGAATAAGCTTTAGAATAATACAAAATGTTTTCTTTTATAATGTCAAACTTAAATCAATACTTACAATTTTCAATAAAAATATAAAAATAGATATTTGATTTGATATTTTTTTGGGAGAAAAAAATAGGATGAATTAGAGTATTTAAAATTCAATCCCCCGCCCAAGATTTTCAGAAACTCAGCTCTGTTTCTCTATCTCAAAGACTAAACAGTGAGTTTTTCAAGAATCCAGGATAATGTTCTTGAGATCCCAAATCACTCAGACACTCTCTTCCAAGTCATGCCAGAAATGAAAGAATTAAAAACCAGATTGTAGTTACAACCTAGCCAGATGATGTATATTATAAGTAACATATATGGTCATTTCACTTAAAACTCGCGAAACTAGTTTCGACTAGATTATGTAAGAGTTGGCCTACCATAGTCGCCATTCTAGTCCTCGAAAAGATAACATTGGAACCGAAACAAAAACCATCAAAACATAAATATAATGAAATCTTATATTACTTATCTGTTACCCATACTTATAATCTTAGAGCTCAAATCTAACTTAATCATGATTATGAAGCTATCAAAAGGAGCACAAATTGGTGAATACAACCTGTAATTGTGATATAAGCAGGTCCTCACATTTTATTTAATCAATGTTTGAAAAATGGGAGCATTTCTATATAAGCAGAGTTCATATAAATATATATATATATATATAGCAACGGGGGATGCGTACCAGGATGAGAGCGGAGATATTCTACAAATTGTGAGATTCGAATAGTATGCAACTGTGAGACTGCATGTCATAAGTAGCTTGCCCAGCCTCCAAAGGAACGCCGTCTGCAGAGAAGAAACCGGGATAAGGAAGTGCTGTATCCACCAGACGAACCCAAGTGCCTGTAACAAGAGGTGGGAGAATAACTTTCTCCGGATTATCACTGCTGTTGAAGGCGAAAAATAGGTCACCGCCAGCATCCAGAGAACCAGGTATCAGCTGGCTTGATTCTGTTTGAACCTTTAAGTTCATCGCAAGAAATTTGCAAGACGGGTCATCCCAACCTGGCGGGGACTGGTCAGGCCCTTGCCATTCGATATTATCTTCCTTGAGAAAGTTTTGGTTTTGGAGAAGATCGCTTCGTCTTATTTTCAGTGAACTCAGAAATGAAATAAATTGTGTGACTTGAATGCCGAAGCCTGAAGACAATGCATTCCAGTCCAAAGGTTTCCGATCGGTGTAATCTGGAGAACCTGCACAGGATTGGCCACACTCATCTCCCATGTTGAGGACAGGCACGCCCAAAGAGACGAACAAGATGAAGAGGAAATTGCGAATCTGTTTAAGCCGCGTCTCCAGAACAATGGTTTTGTTTGTAGCGCCTTCTTCCCCACAATTCCAGCTTAGTTCTGATTCAAGATTACTGCTGCTGAAACTGACCAAGTCGACGAGAGTAAGTCCAGAGTTTCTTGTAATATAATTTAAGGAGAAAGCAGGTCCTCGGCCATGCAAGAATTTATCTCCGCTTCCACAAAGCCGTGTTGCAAGGTTGCTTATAGGGCCTTGGCCCCTCAAAAAGTTTCTTACATCGAAACAGAATTTTTCGTTCATCTCCCCCCATCTGTTCCAGTGAGGGAACATGATTTCCTTCACATCCATATTGTGTGGGTCTGATGAATCTGCTATGATCTTGACTTTGGAAAGGATTGGATCAAAGGCAATGGCTTCAACCAACGGAGGGCGAGAAAGAAGCTCTCCATGATAACCTTTCATGAGAAAAGAGGCATCGACGAAACAGAACCCATCTATGTGATATTCAACCACCCAATGGCGGAGACTCTCTAAGATAATCTGTTGGACAATCGGATAGTTACAGTTTAACATGTTTCTAGACTTAAAATCCTCTCCAGCTTTGACATGATAATAAGAAGGATTATCGATTTCTCTGAGTGCTGCATCCTCCGCAGTACGAGCGAAGACTACTTCCAAGAAAACCTCTATTCCATTTGCATGCGACTTCTTCACCATCTCTTTCATGGAATTAGAAATGGCTTTTGAGTCTCCAGAAAGCCCATAGGAGTTAGCAGGAGAGAAGAAATGCCACGGGAAATAGGGTCCCTTTTGCTTATCGAAAGGGAAAACTGGCTCCAATAAGATGGCATTGACGCCAAGATCTTTGAAATGCTGCAATTTCTCAGAAACCCCATAGAAACTTCCACCCACACCACTGAGTAACTTGCTGGACTTATCTTTTGTAAAACGTGCGACATTCAATCGATAGACAATCAGTTTCTCCATTGGAATGGTAGGACGATCTTCTCCACTCCAATCAAATGTAGGCTCCTTGCACAATTGTCCAAGGCATTTTCTAGGTAACCCCAAACCGAAGTCTTCAAGAACCTTAGCATAAGGATCCAACAAAACATGACGCATTTTACTTTCAGATTCAGTCCTGCACCGATAACCATAGCTTGCGAAGGTAGAACAATCTAATGAAGCATGCCAAATATCGCCTGTCTTATTGACATGGGGATCCAGATCGAGCTCCAAAGCAGGTTTCTCTCCCTTTCTATCTGTATAGAGACAAAGAACAACATTTTCCGCACTCCGTGACAATAAGGAAAAATTTGTGTACCCATCATCTGAAAAAGAAAGCCCCAATGGGAAAGGACGCCCAGAGAAAAAACCTACTGGCACAACGAAGTTTTCTTTCCTGTGGCTTCTGATAGTCGAACCCGAATTGGGCTTCAGTAGCATGGAGACATAGAAAGGTGCTAAACTTGTCTCAAAATCTAACTCGATGGACAACCTGCCAACAGAATCTTTCACAAAAGGAGTTTCTACAGTATTATACTTGCTATCAGCTCTTGGTGGTTGGAAATCCAGTGGCAAAAAATTGGTTGAATCACCCCTAAATATACTCCATAGCATAATTAGCTCCGCCTGTTCTTTGAAATTCTTGGAGGGCTCAACTTCAACCCGAAATACATATTTGTTGTTCTTCTTAATGATAAGTACTTTCAATTGGCCACCAATCTCCATCCAAAATCGATAAGTTGCCACATTTTCTGAGGTTTTAACAACAGAAAGGTCTGGAGTGGCCAATGCTTTCAGTGCATGGCTTTCTTCAGAGACCTTTCTCACACATTTCAAGGGATGCTCACGTACTGCTCGATGTGGAAAATCCAATTTCTGACAATCCTTTGCAACTCTGTTCCTATATTTGCCATAACTGGGAGACAACAATTTAACTGACTTAAAAGTACTGCAGTTAACGCAATGTGGTTGCATCACACATATGGCTGGAAGCATGACAATTTAGTCATAAAGACAGTATTTGATTGCAGAATCTTTGTCTTGACGGGCATATAGTAGTGAGTTGCAGTAATCTTCTGCAGAAAACAAGGATGTCAGATTGGGAGAAGGCAATGAAGTTATGCACTAGTGGGAAAGGCAATAAAAAAGCACATATAAAAGCAATGCAAACCTGCATTCTCGCTTGCAAACCAACATCCCCAGAAAATTCAAATTAATAATGAGCATATTGCAATATAGTAACTGTTCTACGAGTATAAGTAAAAAAATTACAAGAGAAGTTTCTAGTAGCAAGCTATGAGACTGGGTGGGCAACTTCTTCAAAACTAAATCACAAATTGATAAAACCCAATCCAATCCTCTCAAACTGTTTACTATAAGTAGTAATTAATTGGAGATTATCTGGGAAGGAAAAGAAATCTAAAGATATAGTTCACCCATTAGAGCCAAACTCAAAATTACAGTGTGAATAGATAGAACACCATGCTAAGTCATACTTAGATTCTTCAATGATCAGCAACAACTAGATTAAGATAAATCATACTAGAGATCTACTGCTTGCAGATTCAACAAATCAAAGAGTATTAACATATTTCACACGCACACAAAAAAATGAGTTACTTTACTCATAATCTGGAGCAGCACAGCTACTAAGGTGACTAACCCAAACCTCATTGTTGTCACTTTGCCTATGTCTCCACCATCGAAAACAAGAAAAAGAAGCATATTAGAGGTTTTGCAGCCAATGTCATCCACTCTCTGCTGATAGTTACATAAGTGAAACCACAAATAATAGATGAGCTTCCACTTTGCAGAACCACCTAAATTCCGAGTGGTACAAAACGTTGGATAAAGCAGAGGATAGGTGGTAATATCCTAATGAACAGATATCCTTGTAGATTTTCAAATAAAAATCTTCAAGCACGAAAACAAATCACTCTAAATACTATTTGACGTGCATAAATTTCATTAAGATCCACCAAACCCTGCGTGCTGTGTGTTGTTGGTGCTTTTTAACAACACACAGAGTGCAATAATCATATATGAATGTGAGAACTTTAAATCTTCCTATGATAACTCAGATTTCCGTGGAAATTTAGCCATCCTTGGAAGAAACCATAATCAATTCCTATCTGAAGTGCATCCTTAGGCAGAAACAAAACCAATTTGAAAATATGTAAATTACCATCCAAGGCAAATGTTTTCAGAGCAGAAAGTACCAGCAATTGATGGCTATTTACCACATTTATTAAACATCAATTGAAACTCATATGAATACAGCCAAAAAATAATAAAAAAAGTAGTCTTCGAATTAAATTAGATCATACGAGCAGCAAATTCATCCAATAATGCAGTCCTTCCGTCCAAATTCAGTGCACAAAACAGAACTCCTCTTTGGTCATATGAATCCTAAACCTAGGTGACTAAAACAAGATCAAAGAGCACATACAGTTAAGAAAAAGAACAGTTCTTCAATAAACTAGGATAGGAAAAATGAAGAAGGTACGACAACAAAAACGCGAATTCTCCCAACCAATGAGGACCGGATCACATTATGCTAGAACATCAGACAACTTACAATTTCGAAGTGAAGAGGCGAGTGAATTCCATAGACAAGAATCCCAACTGCGCAGTGATGAGTGAAGAAAGGTAGACGTACGTTACCGATAACGTCTCTGTCCAACCCTTTCCGCAATAAAAACCCGTAATCTATTTTTAGCAGCATCGGTCTGTGTAGAGTCTGCTCAGTATTTTGGAATTTGAATTTAAATTTGTATTTAAATAAATTATGATATTATTTTAGTCCCCCGTCCAAAAAAAATAAAATATATATTCATTTGTTTTTTTTATGTAATTTTAAAAATATTAATATTATATTGAGATATAGTATGAATAAAGTAAAAATAAAGATAATGGCATTTCTCTAATATATTATTTGTAATGTTAGGTAGGTAGTACAGCTACTTTAAAAAAATGAAATAGATAGGACGGACTAAAATAGAAAAATGAATACTTTGTTATTGGGACGGAGGGAGTATTATTTTTATATGAGTAGTGTTGTTGATATTTTAAATATTTTTAGCATTACATATCATTTGTAAAAGAATAAAATTATATATAATATAAATAAATAAATAAAATTTATTTATAATTAATTTAAAACTAATTTTATTAAAAATAAGAAATTTTAAATATACATAAAAATATTTATTTATTGAGGAGAGAAATAAAAATAAAAAAGTTTTGAGTGGTCCTTTAGAAATTAAATTAAATTGATTTATATTTGTTAAATATGTTTAAAATGAATAAATTTACTGAAAATAAAAAAAGGACGGAAGGGAGTATATTTTTAAATATATATTTCTTTATCTCATAGTCTCCATTCACTTTTTTTTATTCTATGTTAGGATGGGATCATATTTATTTTTTCATTTTTTAAATTAATTTCTTTAATTTTAATCTAAAATTATTTTATTATACAATAATTATTTTTAATAAAATATATTAATTAATAAAATATGTTTCTTTATTAATCTTTTTAATGATATATCTTTATTTTTAATAAAATTAATTTATTAAAAATATTATTTAATAAATATAAATTAATTTAATAGAATTAGTAACTCATAACATATGTCACAAAATCTTTCTATGTTTAGTCCCGTAAAAAAATGACAAAGTGACGCAGAGATGAACTCGTAATTGTAAAATCGTAGATTCAAATCTAGATATGTCTTGTCTGTCATAAATGATTAGCTAGTGTAAAATTATATATAGTTAGATTGATGTGTATCTATAAAATGATGTTAGCATAATGTTATTGGGATATTGCCACACTTGCACATAAATTAGATAATGATGATAAAACTCCAAATCATAGAATTAACAAAGATCACACACACATCTGTATGGTTGGCATGCATTGACGATGTATATAGAATAGTTTGATTTTTTTGTATATCGACGAAGCTGAATAAATATATATTTATAAGATGTTCTCAATCACTGCACGGAACCAATGCTTGTGAAATGAAAGTATTGTTTCAAAAGTATTCATAATTATAATACATATTTATATATATTTGACTTTTTCATAACAAGGAATTAAAATAACTTCGAAAAATATTATTCATAATTTCAAATTACATGAAACACAACGATATAATCATAATCTATCCATCGCTACCAAGTTCTCCAATCCTCATTCCCCGTTTTAATATGATCTCAAGCATAGAAATGAACTACCATTTTTTATATTCACTAATTAATTTTCATAGAAACTTTCTTTGATTTCTATATAATCTGTTGTTGTTACTTTCTCCATTGAATTGTCACTCAAAAACCTTACAAGATCGAATTGGCATCCCAACATCAATATTTGACTTAGAATTTTTATGTGGTTGTTGAATTTTACATCTATGGCTAGTATAGTGAATCTTTGTGTCCCAAGAGAACATCAACTATTTTGTTCAATTGTTTAGACTTTGACGCACCTTTGAACAAAATTTGTTTCGGAAACTACTTGGCCATTACGGATCCCATGGATCACATATTACATATTATCTTTGAGTCCGAAAAGTAACTCAAGTGTTATGTAGTATCTAGTATGTGTGTATTTCAGTGTTATATTTATAGAGTCGTGATAGAATGAAGCCGCATATCTTCAAAAACCTTTCTTTTGAAGCCAAAATATATATGAAGGTTTTAGATTGCATTATCCCACTATCATGAACAAACTTGACACCTTCCAACAACTTCTGCTTAACTCTTTTACTTGATTAGTAAATATTGGTCTTGTCATCGATGTCATTTGCATTTGAAGATTGTTTTTCAATTACTCCAACACAACATAATATCCATCTTTCTTATTTCTAGCGAGTCCCATAAGTACTACGAAAGAAGAATGCCCACGAAAAAACTCAAGAATATCAATTTCTTTAATAGATGTCAACCAAATGCAACAAATATCTTAGTCAACCATGAGTGTAATAACATCGATAGCAAGACCAATGTCTACTTGTGAATAAAATAGTTTATGCAACAGTTGTTGGAATGCGTCAAGTTTATTCACTATAGGGGGATAATGCATTGAGACCTAAAACTTTCAAACACTTTACTTATGAAAGAAGAGTTTCCGAAGATATGCGACTCCAGACTATCACGACTCTATAAACATAATATTGAAATGCACATATTGCAGGTCGGGAGTAGATACTACACAACACCTGAGTTGCTTCTCGGACTAAAAAATAATACGTGTGCAATCGACATGTGGTCTGTGGGATACATAATGGCCTAGCTATTTCTAAAATACGTCATATTCAAAGGTGCATCAGAGACTAAGCAACTAAGCAAAATATTTGATATTCTTGGAACACAAAATTTCAGTATACCAGACATAGATATAAATATCAACAAACAACGTTAAAGTTTTCTCAAGTTAAATATTAATGTTGGGATGCTGAAAGGGAGGCTAGTTTTGATGGAGTTTGGATTCGATCCTGAGAGAATAACAACAGATCGTTCAATCATGAATGGTTTTATAAAAATTAATTAGTGAGTATAAAATAGAATACTTCGTCGAAACCACATATAGAAATTGGATAGCTGAGAGGAAAAATATCAAAGGCGATATTGAATTTGGTGGAAATTGTTAGATTATGATGTTGACATCATTGTGTTTATGTGTAATTTGTAATTATGAAGGATGTTTTTTTGAGTTGTATTAATTTGTTATAAAAAAAAAAATTAAAAACGTATATATTGTATTATAATTTCAGATAATTTTGAAGCAATAACTTCATTTTACGTTCATGGGCTCCATGAAGTAATTAAAATCTATAGTTTTTTTGGTTTCTTCTTTGCCAACCAATTATTACAGCTTTAGCTCAAGAGGGATGAGCATTCTGATTTCCTGTTTGGATTTTACCAAATTCGAATATATTAAATGATTTAGAATTATGTTGTACAAATTAGAAAACAACACAAAGTAGAGGCAAAGACAAGAAGTTTGTTCAAACAATTATGTGAACAAACAAGTAAAGATTTGGACAACATTTCATTTGTATGTTAGTTTATTCAAATATCAACCAATAAAGAAGATAGGGGAAGAAAATTTTATCAGAAATAATCTCGATCAAACCTAAATTAATTAGATTTGATCCCGATACAAATCAACATTATAGAAAGAGCATAACATTTGTGGCAAAGTGTGTGCTGAACCAAAAACACAGGCATAGTATCCATGTGTTTCTATTTGTGATCATAGCAGAGTGAAGGCAGTGAAGTTCAGCCGCCATATACCTAGGATGGAGATGATATGCTTAGTGCATAATTGATTTTCCTTAAAATTATAATCCCGATTTGATTGTTCTTACATAGATTTGTTGGATTAGTTATTATAAAAGTTGATCGGACTATTGAGTATGATTGAAACATGTAATAAATCACACACATAAATAATAGTTTTGCACTCATAGGAGTTGGGTGTTAGGTCGACACCTCTGGTGTATGTTAACTTTGGAGATAAAAGCTAAAAAGACATATACTAGTTGGTTGGATGTGGGAGCAATTGACGTATGATTTACATATTTGATAATGATCTATTATTATGATTTTGGGAACTACCTAAAGCGACGAAGATTTTGATACTAAACAAAAAGAGGTTGCCAAGTTTGTAGCTCAATGCCAAGAATTGTGTCGATGAAAGATAAGAGATAGATGAAATAATTGAATTAACAGCCCCTGAACTTATTGAAACATATGAAGAGGCTTGTAGCAATTACAAAAATTTGAAGAAAGAGAATAGAAAAATTGCTAGAGAACTAGAAGTGTTCAAAAGCAGACAAAAGAGTTAGAACAATGACTAAAAATTGCAAAGACAAATAAATGGAGTTAGAGAAAAATAATGAGGAACTGAAAAGGCATATGGAAGATTTGAAAAATAAAAGAAGCTTGAGCTAAGAACTAAAAGAAGAATTCCATCCCTTGACAAAGGAAAAACTATACGTAAATTTTATTTTCTTGAAAAACCATATGGAGATAGAACATGTTTGGATATCTAACACAAGAAAACTACAGGTATTCAAAAGATGATGATCTACTGAAGATCAAATTGAGAGGGATCTTGATTCTAAGATTGTTGTTAATAAGGAAGAGGCGAATAGAATGAAGAATCACGGTGATTACTCATGCTTACTCAGGCTAAAAAGAATAAAAGTCGCAATTAACTCAAGAATGAAGATTACACAACTTTGGCTGCCCAAACATCTCTTAAAAGAGTTTGGTGCATGTGTCAAGAGAACAGTCTGAAACTCCAAGCAAGGTGAAGAACAAGAATTCTCTTGAACGGAAAAGAAAAACAGTTCAGAAATGTGTTCAAACATATGAACGAACAGATAATATTTAACCTTCTTCTACAGTATTTTATCGTAATCCTTGATGGATGATGGAGGTTTAGTGCTTAATCGAAGATTTCGGAATTGAAATAGAAGAATTTTGGGAGGTTTCGAAACTACCTGAAACTTACGGACGAGAGGAAGATGTGATGCCGGAGAACCTTCTGCTGCCGGCGGAAAACGACGATGGGAAGCCGGATCAATGTACTGCTCCTTCTCCTGCTTCTCTTCCTCATTCGGTGGGAGATTCTGAAATTGTGAATTTCACTTCTGTATAACTCAAAAAACATTAATACTGAAAACTATAATAATCAAAAGGCTTAAGGAAAAACCTATTCTGGAATTCAGCCGAGAGACAGACAAAATTTTCCAATCGACGGTTACTCCTCCGGCGACGGATCGATGGTGGTCTGCTCCAGCAACCAACAGCACCAGGCGCCTGGGCAGGGGCTCGTTCCGGCGATTCCAGGAGCAGCTTCCAAAGCACCAGGCAGCGGCTTATCCTCCCGACGAACAGCGGCGGCATCATCTTCCTGCTCCTGCGACTGGATCTCCTGTAGCTCCAAGCGGCGGTCATCCTCCAGGAGAGATCTCGACAGCAGCTCCGGCAGCCTGCTCCACGAACGGTTTTCTTCCTCCGTCCGGCGACGGACTCCGGCGGACAGTTCTTCCCGATCTTCTTTGTTCTTCTCTTTCCGGCGAAGCGAGTCTAAGCCTCAACGTCCACTGAACACTCTCACCGCCACCGGGGACGATTTCCACCCACCGTCTCCCTCGGCGGAACTGCTTTCTCCTCTCAGCCTCTCAAGTCTCAACTGCACAACTAACCTTCTAATCCTATTGCTCTCTATAACCTATAAGACAGACTCTACTCTCCAAACCGTCTGACAATAGCAATGGGTCGTGAAGTAGAATAGAATTGAGCGGCAAAAGGATCGGTTACGAATTTCGTTATTCTGTTGCATTTAAATTTTAGACTAAAATAATTTATTAAAACATTTAATAAAAAATTAAATATAGGGTATTTTCTGTATTAATAGAGAATTATTTTTCTAAAAAATAATACTTTCAAGCTGAACATACAAAATACTCTTTTATGATCCAAATTTATTTTTATAATTATTTTTAAATTATCATCTAAATATATTTTAGTTTTTTTTAATAAAAAAAATATTAATACAATTCGTGCCCGATTAAATAAACAGACAATTAGACAATAGAGAAAGTAGTAAAAAAGTGTAGTAGTATTATTTTTTTATAATCCTTCCATTCCTCTTGACATTTTTTTTATTTCATAAAATGACTCCGTTCTCTTAATAAAATTTACAAAATAAAAATATATTTAATAAATATAAATAACTTAATTAATTATATACGAAACTTTTCTATTTTCATATCTTTTTTCAAAAAATAAATATTTATATTTAAAATTCTATATTTATCTATATGAAATTATTTTTTCTATAAAATAATACTACATTTTTTAATTGTGATATTATTTTAAATAATATATATTTTAATTTATATTTCTTAAAAAAAAAAAAACTGAAAGGTGTGTTTGTTTGGAATTAGAATAGTAAAAAAATTTGAATTTGAATAGTTGTATGATATATATCGTATAAATAAGTATAATATGATATTATAAATATAAAAATAATTTTTAGTATAATACAATAAATAAAAAATAAATATTTAATTGGATATTTTCGAAGAATATATATATAGTACTATCTTGGTCCGGCTCTAAAGGTTTCATTATTTTTTGTGTGTTGATTTTTGAATATTAATTATCATATCAAAATATAGTACAATTAAAAAAAATACAAAAATACTTTCATTAATATCTTATAATATTAATAGAACGATATTTGTACAAAAAAAAATAAATATTTATATATATTTTTTATGAATCATAAAAGTTGAATAAAGTCTTATAATTGAAGACCTTGCCAGACTCTGTGTCTACTTAGGGTGTATTTGTTTGAAGGATTTTGGTGGATTTCCACTATTCATCCAATTTTTTTCCCCAAAAACATGAAATCAAACACCTATTTTTCATTTTTTATATTATACTAAAAATCAATTTTACATTCAAAACATCACATCAAACCCTATTTATATCACATCATACAACTATTCAAATTCAAAATTTTTACTATTAAAATCCCAACTCAAAATCCAAACCCCCAAACAAACACACCCTTATAATACTTTCATAAATTTTTACTATTTAAGATAACTTTAACGCACTGCATAGTGCAAAAATTAGGGAAAAGGGTTTCATTTTTGGAGTAATACCGTACACTGTACTCCAAAATGTAGTGGAGTGGAGTAGAGTTTGTGTACTTTTGCTATTTTTTTTTTTAGTATATTGTTTAATTTTATTTTTAAAAAAAATAATGTATAATTTTATTTTTTTAAAATAATAATTTTATTTTTTGAAAAGTGATATATAATTATATAGTTTTTTTAAAAATAATGTGTAATTATATATATTTGGGTTATATTGTAAAAATAAATTAAAATTGGAGTGTAATTTATAAATATAAAAATTTATATAAAATAAATATAAAGAAGAATATATAGAGAATATAGGTGAAAATTGAAGTTTATGATTGAAATAAAATTACTGTATAATGAGTTGGAGATGGTCTTATTCATTTTTTGGAAAGGCATTTTCGAACAAACAAAATTGAATAAAATTCATGCTCTTTGATTCAAAGATTTAATAATATTCCTTTCGTTTCATAACTAGATATTCGGTTGTTTTTTGCACGGAGTTTTAGAAATATTAGGATTATATTAAAATTTAGTAGGAATAAAGTAGAAATTGCTAAAATAATTGTGTGCATGACATTTGTCATTTGTGTGTAATATATTGTAAGTTGTAAAGTATTTGCACAAATACTATAAAAAGAAAATAAATATTTTTATTATTTGACGGACTAAAATAAAAAAATTGAATACTTTGTTTTGTTACAGGAAATATTATATTTTCGAATCCCAATAAATCTATTTTTGACTAAAAAAATAAATGCTGAAATTTAAAATAAAATTTATACTACTAATAATAAATTAGAAATTTAATTTTTTAAAATAAATAAAATTTATAAGAGAATAGTTGTCTTGTTTAAAATATAGAAAAATCTAATTCTACAACTAATATAAAAAACAAACAAAAGATTGAAAAATATAAATCCACCCAATCTTACACAAACCAAACATACAATGAGGATTCAAATCCTAAATATAAGTTCATCACATATAAATTGTGAAATCCCATCTCATAAATAAAAAAAAAAAAGTCGATTAATTAATTACGGTCTGTCGCTTTTCATAAACCCTAAAGCTAGAGCCATCCAAATCCTTTTTGCTCGAAGAAAATCCAGAGCCACCGTTGTGGGCAAGGGCAACTCTCGTGCGCGGGTTTCCTCGTTTTCTCGGTGGTTAAATTATTCCTCTGAGAATAAGGTATGGGGTCTGAGAAGAGGAAGCAGCTGGAAGAGAGTAAGGAGGAGGATTCCGAAGCTCCGCCGCTGAAGCAGCAGAGGGAGAATGGCCGTGTGGTGATGATGATGAATGAGCCCGTGGCTTGCCTGCACGACGTATCGTATCCAGAGGGTTATGTGCCCCGGCCATCGGCCACCGGCTTGATAAATCAACAGCACTCCAAGCCGGCCAAAGAATTCCCCTTTACTCTCGATCCTTTTCAGTCCGAAGCTATTAAGTGCCTCGACAATGGCGAATCCGTCATGGTAGGGTTATTTATTCTTTTTGATCACCAGAATGCTGTAAAGTTGTAGTCTTCTTTACTTCCTGCTCGATATATTTGATGCCGTTGGAATTTTGATTTCCCTGAAAACTAGTGAAAATTATATATATATATATATATCTGGAGGAGACTTTGATTTTTTCCTGTTGAGCTTCTTGTTTGAATGATTACAATATGGTTGAATGTGTGGTGGATTCGTAATGTGAAGCTGAGTTTTTTGTTGAAATGGTTTTAGGTTTCTGCCCATACCTCTGCCGGGAAGACTGTTGTGGCACTGTATGCGATAGCTATGTCGCTGCGGAACAAGCAGCGTGTTATATACACATCTCCGATCAAGGCGCTCAGCAATCAAAAGTACCGAGAGTTCAAGGAGGAGTTTTCTGATGTGGGATTGATGACAGGTGATGTCACCATTGATCCCAATGCTTCTTGCTTGGTGGGTTTGATTTTCAATTTTGTATCATGTCCAGCATTTTATGCAAATCGTATTATTGATTCAAGTCTTGGCATGACTTTTCAGGTGATGACTACGGAAATTTGGCGGAGCATGCAGTACAAAGGATCTGAGGTTGTCAGGGAGGTTGCATGGATTGTTTTTGATGAAGTGCATTACATGAGAGATAGAGAGAGAGGTGTGGTGTGGGAAGAAAGCATTGTAATGGCCCCTAAGAACTCCCGATTTGTGTTTCTCTCAGCTACTGTTCCTAATGCCAAGGAGTTCTCTGATTGGGTTGCTAAGGTGCTCTAAACGTATTTAGCAATTTTGGTTTGATAGTTAAAACTTTATATACCTCTATTAACTGTGTCTTGCTGCTTAACAAATACATAGATGAGTTTACATTTTTTTTGAGTCCCCTTGACTGGATAATGGTTGTCTTTGTTAACATCATAATTTATTAGCATTGAGGTACTGACGGGTAATTAAATAGCATCAGACACTTTACCTTGTCAATGTTTTTGGACGTAAGCGGTCCCCTGCTCCAACCATGCACCTAATATTATATGGAACAAAATTCTCATATACTGGAGGTTTTAGTCATCTGGGATCATGAAAATCTTTTTCAATTTTTGAATGGCTTCATTGACAACTAAGATCAGAAAAGAGCAGTTTAATACTTTTCACAGAAAGAATACGAGAGAGGATTACAAAAAAAAAACTGGGAAAAGGAAAAGTGTTGTGAAAGACATTTTAACATGGTTTATGTGAGAGTGTTGCATGAGATGTTGATCGTTTCTAGTTTTTACATGTTTTTTTAATTTGATTTGTGGCGTGGAGATTCCCAAATGTTTGTACACAGTTTTATTGTCTTCTCATAATCTTCTATCATTGCATTTTCTTGTTGATTTTTTTTGCTCCGGTTACCAGGCTCTGCAGTATTTGTCTAATAGATTATACATATATACAAGATTCTATAACAAAATATTGCTTTCCGCTGGCATTTATATGTGCCAGTTTATATTTTGAAATCTTTTAGCAAATTTGCTAATAACATATCATCATTTACAATACAGGTTCACCAGCAACCATGTCATATTGTTTATACTGATTATCGGCCTACACCTCTTCAGCATTATGTCTTTCCTTCTGGAGGAGAAGGTCTTTATTTAGTGGTTGATGAAAAAGGGAAGTTTCGGGAAGATAGCTTTCAGAAATCCCTAAATGCACTAATACCAACTAATGGAGACAAAAAGAAGGAGAATGGAAAATGGCAGAAAGGCTTAGTGTTGGGTAAAGCAGGTGAAGAGAGCGATATATTTAAAATGGTGAAAATGATTGTATCACGTCAATATGATCCCGTCATATGTTTCAGTTTTAGCAAAAGAGAATGTGAAGTTCTTGCTATGCAGGTAATTTCTTCTTCTCGTGATACTGGATGATGAAATCTTTGTAGCATTCAAAGCTTACCTTTTCAGATATTGTTGAACCCCTATGTTATGTTCAGAATTTGCTGAGTCCTGGATTATCCTTCTATATCATCCATCTAAAATTTAATAGTCTAGCCATTAAACTGAGTCTACAACCCTCATTCTTTTGTTTATATTGGAGTTGTTTGTGAAGTATGTTCTGTGGCACACTGTTTTTGTGACTTCACAATGTGAAGTGCAAAACATTCACTAGAAGGCGTCTAACTCTAATCTTCATTTATGATTATGACTCCTGGAGTGACCTAAATTGGTTTAATATTTTGAGTAACTCATGGGAATCATATTCTAGCATTACTCCTAGTTCTATTGATAGTAATTCATGTCAATAAAACACTAGCATTACTTATATAGGTACTGATAATAAATTTCTGCCGTGTTCTTCTTTCTTAAACTAGAGTATTGCATGTTGTACTTTGTAAACTACATTATTTCATCACTCCTGTTTTAATGATTTTATTGCTGCTCTAGAGAAAGAAATTCTGATTGGACTTGATTCTATTTAAGTTCTTACATGTTTATTTACAAATTCGGAGTTATTTGTTCATATATAGTTATATTGTCATTACAGCAGTGGAATAACAATTTTTACTTTCCAACTAGATGGCTAAACTGGACTTAAACAATGAGGACGAGAAAACTAATATTGAAACAATTTTCTGGAGTGCTATGGATATGCTATCAGATGATGATAAGAAGTTACCGCAGGTCAGTTTGTTATCGAGAAGATATTTTGTCATTGTTTCCTAATTTGTGTTCCAAACTTTAAATGTTTCTGGCACTGTTTCACTCGCTGATCATTTCCAGGTTTCAAATATGCTTCCGGTGTTGAAGCGAGGAATTGGTGTGCATCACTCTGGTTTGCTGCCCATTCTGAAAGAAGTTATTGAAATCCTGTTCCAGGAAGGACTCATCAAGGTTGGAAGAAGCTTTCCATATTCTCTACTTTGCTTGCTTGTGCTGTACTAGTGTTTCGTAATGTTGTGACCCCAAGTGGCAGATGATTGAGAATGCACAAGTGAGCTTCAGTTTGTTGAATTAGTTTTTATAGAAGTACAAGGTCATGACGAGGCATTTGATCTTACTCCCTATATTTCGATATGACTTGAGATAACTATTTTTAAAATTTCTTATAGGACACTGAAATATATATGATACTTAATTGGGGTTTATATCTGCATTTTAAATGTGAAAAGTAACCCGTTATGCATTTTTATCTGCATGCCTTATTGCATTGAGTTATTTGAGACGATTCATGTCCTATGTTGTTAAGGCCATTATGCCTCCAACATTGCTCCTTCCTATGTACCAGGAACTGATTTGATAATTTCATGTTGTAAGTTTCGGATGCATCCTTACTGATCCTTTTTCTTGTTCTTTGTCAGTGTTTGTTTGCTACTGAGACGTTCAGCATAGGTTTGAACATGCCTGCAAAAACTGTTGTTTTCACCAATGTTCGCAAATTTGATGGAGATAAGTTTAGGTGGTTATCTAGTGGGGAGTACATTCAGATGAGCGGTCGTGCTGGTCGACGTGGAATTGATGATCGTGGGATCTGTATTCTTATGGTTGATGAGAAGATAGAACCTTCTACAGCCAAGTCAATGCTGAAAGGCAGTGCAGATCCTCTGAACAGGTGACAACTCAAAAAGTTATTGATAAACTAAATTATTGATATTTTCTTACCGAAGTGGCCGAGAAGCATTTAGTATTGTTATGTAATTTGAAGAGTTCTTTTACTTTGCCTAGCATATTTTTATTTTGGTCCTAACTGGATCAATTGTTCTTATCTGATTTCTTCTAAGCATGGAATATTGAAGGCTGGCAGATTCATGTAGTACTCAGTATTGTTAAAATAGTTCCTTGTTTGTGCCCAAAACTGTTGATGTGTGTGTGCCTGGAAATGTCATTGATTTGTTTGAATTGAATACATTTAGCTGCACCTGATTAGGTAACTTCTACTGCATTGATCGAATTCTATCTGCAGCCATATAGGCACCATATAAATCTTCTCTCTCTTTGTATTATATGTGATGCCAATACAAATTTATTTGTGAAATTGGCATTGTAATTATTATTATTATTATTATTACTATTATTTCTTTTTTTTTTCTGATGGCTTACTTTATATCCAGTGCATTTCACTTGAGTTACAACATGCTTTTGAACCAAATCCGATCTGAAGATGGTGATCCTGAGAGTCTGTTAAGAAATTCTTTCTATCAGTTCCAAGCAGATCGAGCCATTCCTGATCTTGAGGTGGTCTACTTTTTTCATTTACTTATTATTATTATAATTATTATTATTATGTTAATGAGTATTAGCATGTCTCACATAATAAATGGCTTCTATTATTCTGATTGTCTTTGCAGAGACAAGCAAAGGTTCTTGAAGAGGAGAGAGATTCTATTGTTATAGATGAAGAAGATAGCATAGAAAATTATTACTCTCTGCTACAACAATATAAAGATTTGAAGAAGGATGTTCGAGACATAGTTTTTTCTCCAAAACATTGTTTGCCGTTTCTGCAGCCAGGCAGGCTTGTTTGTATTCAATGTTCGAAGAATGATGAGAGTTCCCCTCCCTTCTCTATGCATGATGAAGTTACTTGGGGAGTGATAATTAATTTTGAGAGGGTTAAAGGCGGGTCTGAAGGTGAGATGGGTGTAGTTTTATGACCTTCTATTGTTATACTATTCTTTTTATTAATCTTAAATGCTCAATTCAGATGATGCTAAGAGGAAGGTGGAAGATGCAAGCTACACTGTGGATGTCCTCACTAAGTGTAAAGTGCAGAAGGACGGAGTTTCCAGAAGAACAATCAAGACTCTTCCATTAAATGAACCTGGGGAGGCTGCTGTTGTTTCAATTTCTATTTCACAGGCAAGTCTCGATGGTTTTGTTTCAAATGCATTAGTCATTATACAGCATTCTCTGGGGTTTGCACACATTTTTTTCTTTACTTTGAAATCATCTATATAATATATATAATTCAGTTTTCTAAAAACTGTGCAAAGAATGAAGCATAGATTGATCACCTCTGTTTTATATGCTTACTATTTGCACAGACACATTATCTTTATATTTTACTGAAATCATCCTATTGTAATTATATGTTATGCATAGTGATACTGTCAAATTATATATATATTTTTCACTTTTCTTTCATTGCTTTATGCATGAAACTATGGTGACTACCATTACATCTGCTTTTCTTGTATAATAGTAAGCTTTTCTCCCCCAGCAGATTGCTTCTTTGAGCAGTATCCGGCTAATAATACCAAAAGATCTTCTTCCTCTAGAAGCTCGAGAAAATACACTGAAGAAAGTGTCCGAAGTCATCACTAGATTTGAAAAAGAAGGTGTTCCTCTTCTAGATCCTGAAGATGATTTGAAGGTATAGCACCATTAATAGGCTCCCTTCAAGGCTTTTTATCATTTTTATCTTCCTTTTGATTTGCGGATTTCAACTTTTTAGCTGGTTATCATGTTGTATATGCCATCCAGGTTCAAAGTAGCTCTTATAGGAAAGCGTCAAGAAGAATAGAAGCCCTGGAGAACCTTTTTGAAAAACACAAAATAGCCAAATCTCCACTGATAGAGCAACAGCTCAAAGTTCTGCATACGAAAAAAGAGATTATTGAAAAAATCAAATCTATAAAGAGAACATTGAGATCTTCCTCAGTCTTGGCATTCAAAGATGAACTTAAGGCCCGGAAAAGGGTACTTAGGAGACTCGGGTAAATTTCCTCATTATTGCATGCCATGATTCAGGTTTAAACTAATTGAGGCTTTCTTTGTTGTTTCAAATGTTTAGGTTGCGTAAGTCTTGAATATTGTACATTGAGTGTTACTTGTTTTCACTTTACCATCTGACGGCCAAAACTTTCCTCCTCTTTTATTTACACTGTTGCTTTTTTTACAACATTCTACTATCTGAAGGAAAATGGAATGAAGACAACCGAAACTTGAGTGACACGTGTCCCCCAAAATGAGTTGTTAATTTTTTCATTTCTCAATCCAATTGACTTTGCTGATTATCATATCATAGTTGATGGTGATCTGAAGTTATGAAAGATCAAAATCCTCATTGCCGATTATGAAAAACAGAATGGGCACCGTAACTTGTTAACAGAATCCGCTTTCGTCTCCTATGGCTTCCTGTGGTTTTGACTGTGCGGTCGAATACACTGTTCTTTATTTGCTGTCTATTTTGTTCTCTACAATGATCTATTTTCGTCAAAATGCTAATGATTTTAGAAAACATGCAGATATATTACAAGTGACGATGTTGTGGAGTTAAAGGGGAAGGTTGCGTGTGAGATCAGCAGTGCAGATGAATTAACGTTGACAGAGCTTATCTTCAGTGGACTTCTGAAGGACATAAAAGTGGAGGAGATGCTTTCAATTCTATCATGTTTTGTATGGCAAGAAAAGCTTCAGGAAGCTCAAAAGCCTCGGGATTCACTCGAGTTACTATTCACTCAATTGCAAGAAACAGCACGCAAGGTAGCCAAGGTCCAGCTCGAGTGCAAGGTACAAGCAGATCTTATCCATAGTTTTTATATATCTTATCAAAACCTTTGGCATCAAATAAACATATATATATATATACATCAAACCACATACTCCCTCCATCCCCCTTACCGTATACATTTTTCTATTTCCGTCCGTCCTATGTTACCGTATACATTTCCTTTCTTTAGTAATTTAACCTTATTATTTTACATAAATACCTTTACTTTACCATCACATTATTGTGTTTTTATAGCAGAATTATTTTTATACTACTTTAACTATTCATTTTAGTTAAAATACTATTATTTTTTAAATTCAGTGCCAAAAGTAAATGCATACTTTATGACGGGACTTTGGGGAGTATTTTCTAGCAGTGGCGAAAAACATGGAAATGCTCTGATAATCAATTCCTTCTTTATTTGAATTTAATATAGCGGTTGCAGCTGTTTTGAACCTTTTTATTTACTTATAGAGCAAACATTAACCATTTGTGATCACTTATTCTCACACCAGGTTCAGATTGATGTCGAGAATTTCGTAAGTTCTTTCAGACCAGATATTATGGAAGCTGTTTACGCCTGGGCCAAAGGGTCCAAATTCTACGAAATAATGGAAATGACACCGGTCTTCGAGGGCAGCCTTATCCGCGCAATCAGGAGATTGGAAGAAGTCCTTCAGCAGCTAATTCAAGCAGCAAAATCCATCGGCGAGACAGATCTTGAAGCGAAATTTGAGGATGCCGTTGGCAAGATCAAGAGAGACATTGTCTTCGCCGCATCATTGTACCTGTAAGCCTACATATGTTAAATGCTACGACACTTTTTGGTAATTGGGGAGCAGCCATGTTGCCGGATGCATGATCTGAGAGAATATGTGCCGGCGTGATTTAGTTTTTGCGCGTCGTAAAAAGTCACGATGCCGTGTAGATGTACATGGAGGGATTTTTGGTAACTAGGGCCCGTTCATATGCTGATATTATTATTTTTACTGGACAATGAATAGGTCATAGTCACACTTGAAATTTGCACACATTATTGTGTTGTATCTTGATTGAAGATATATATATATATATATATATGGTGAAATGTTTTTAATCTCTTTGTTAGAAGTTTCTTTCCCATGTGCCCTATTCATTGTAATTTCACGCTACCCAATGCTGTTGTTAATGTTTGTATGGGAGTTTGGATTTCGGTTTGAGATTTGAATAATAAAAATTTTAAATTTAAATAGTTGTATGATGTGATATAAATAGATATTAATGTAATATAAATAGATATTGATGTAATATTTGAATATAAAATTAATTCATAGTATGATATAAAAAAGTGAAAAATAGATGTTTGATTTGATGTTTATGTGGAAATTTTTTTATAAATATGCAATTCACCACTTAATGTGCCAAATGTATTCAAATTAGCATTGATGTGTCTTTCTAAGTGATGAGTAATATACATATAATTATGTTGTATATGTTCTATAAATTATAATTTAAAGGTAAATTGCATTATACTAATAAAATGTACAAATAGAAGAATAAAATGTCTTAACATTTTATACTTTATCAAGGATACGAAAAACATGTTGCCAAGTATACTTTATTTGATCTGCATGCGCCCAAAATCCGAATCTTCATTTTTAAACCCTTGGAATTACAAATATAGTTATTATTTTTTATTATTTTATTTCAAGAAACAGTAAATATACTAAAAAATAATTGTTTTTATCTGATTTTAAAAGTTCTTTTACTGTTCTTTAAGATAAATGAATATATTTGTTTAGAAATGAGTATTATGAAATTTATTTGCAATTTGAGCGCGTGTAAGTAAAAAACTGATAAATAAGATGGCCGAGGAATTAGACGCAGTTTATAAAACCTACACAATTTTAAAAATATTGGGAATTTTACGCAATTTTGTTAAACCAGATATGAATTTTATGAGATTTAGCCAAATAAAAATGATATTCTTTAATGTATACTCAAATTTAGTAATAGGTACCTATTTTTATTTTAAAATTAATTTAAAGCAAATTGTTTTATACTTTATTATAAATGCACAAAATAAAAGAGTAAAATGCCTTGAAGGATTGAATATTTTATTTCAGAGTTTGTAAACTGAAGATGAGTCGGTTGTTAAAAATTTTATCTATTTATTTTATTAAAAAAATTATTTAAAATATTGCATTCTCTTCGTTTATATAATATTTGCATGATTAAATATTTTATTTGTATAATACATATAACATAAGATATTATACAGAATAAAGAAAATACTAGTTATTTTATGCATTTATAATAAAAACATAATGTGATTTATCATTCATTTAAATGTAAAATTATTATTTTAGTCTTATATTTGGCTAATCTCTAATCACAAACACAAATTGATTGTTCTTCTTGGTCGCCATGGTTCCTACTTAATCACAAGACTCAGTTATTATTCTTGTTCTAATCGCACATACTCAGTCATACCCTAATTGCACACTCATATATGCTATTTCTTTCTCGTGTATACATATATTTATATGTAAATATATTTCAATAACATGCATGTATGTCAT
Source organism: Andrographis paniculata (assembly GCF_009805555.1). Lineage (NCBI taxonomy): Eukaryota > Viridiplantae > Streptophyta > Magnoliopsida > Lamiales > Acanthaceae > Andrographis > Andrographis paniculata. The sequence goes on along the minus strand of NW_026137580.1, from coordinate 1,148,879 downwards.
TTAATCCTTATATATATATCAAAAGCCCTAAGATTATGGCCCCCTTCCTGGGCTGGACCCTGAGCGGTCGCCCTCATGGCCCACCCCAGGAACGGCCCGAATATATGCAATTGGTATCTTATAATTACATCGGTTTATATCACATCATACAATTATTTAAATTCAATTTTTTTACTATTCAAATCTCAAAACTCAAAATCCAATCCCCGAACAAACACACCCTTAATAATTAAGAATCATCTTCCATCATCCAATATTAGGAAACTGATACGATCGATCACACAGTTATTTTACTTGGAAGCTTTTGAATTTAAGGATGCAATCCAGAGCCCGCTCGAACTCGCGGTCTTCCACGGCCACCGTGAACCGGCAGTATCCCGGAATTCCGGTCCACGCCGGGCTGTTAATCAACAGCCCCGTGCTCCTTACAACGGCTTCCCGGATATTCGACTCATCCACCTTCATTTCCTGCATGCCGTCGCCTGATATTTCCATGATTCTCACCGGCTTACCTAAATAGGCAGCCGGCTTCGCTACAACCGATATCCCAGATTGAGCTCCGAGCACTTCCCAGCCGCAACTTTCAAGCATCTGCAGCGAGCAATGCACGATAAGAAAAAACGGCGAATGGTTGGCTATTATGTATTTGAGATATTCCAGATATTTAGTTTTAAATTTAGTAGATTTAAATTTAGACGTATATAAAATTATTTAGATTTGAGTTCGAATCTGTTTTTATGTTGCGAAGATGCATGTGTACCTGCTTCAGTTGTTTGTATCTGCTTCGGAGTATTTCCGTCTGCTTCGAGATTGCATTCGACAGGTCCGTTGTCTTCTTCTCCCGGAGATCTAGCAGATTCTTAACTGCGTATTTAACGGTGCTGTGGGGTTTGCTAAGTCCCCCGAAGCTACGGAAGGTCTCAGCCATGGATGGCCTGTCGATAACAAGAAATCCAAACCCAATCCCGACACTTAGCATCTTGTTAAACAATCCGCCGAGGAGGAAAACACAGAAGTTTGAGTTAGTCGAGGAAAGTTTCGCGAGAGTAGGCTCCAAATTCCAGCCTTTAACTTCTTCGGAGTCGAACTCTGCTCCAGAGAACGAAGTATCGAGAATCACTCGAGCTCCGGACTTAGCACATACAGATAATAACTTATCGATCTCGTCGTTGCTGTATAGCAATCCGGTGGGACTGATGGTTGGACCCGAAATGTAGATCCACGGTTTAGCGACAGTATCTAATGCCCGAGCAAGAGTTTTCTCGGTTAACTTGTATCCGTGCTCTGGATCAGTAGGGATGCTTACGACATTAGCATTCAGAAATTTAGCTGCAGATACGTAATTTCCATTCGATCCGGTCGGGAAGAAGAGTGTCGCCCCCTCGTGGATGCAGCAGAGTATTAGCTTGCTGAGGAGTGCCACTACACTGTCTGCGTAGATGAATTCTGCGTCGCGGTTGGCTGGAAAGCCATAGTTGCTGTAGATCAATTGCTGAATGCCGTGTTTAATGTCAGTTTCGGGCTCTGTTATGTTCTGCCGAGCAAAGCTCTCGAAGATGGCTGCCTTGACTGGAGTTGATATAGGGAGAAAGCTTTGGTCGACGTCCATATGAACAAGTGTGTCGCCATCCGGATCGTCCACTGCTAACTCGGCATGATCGAGTATGGAGAAGGCCGTAGAACTGGCAAAGCCATCATCTACTCCTTGGTTGTCACAGATCCTCTGAAGATAGGAGAAGACGTAAGATATGATCAACAATAATTACAATCGAATCGAAGAAAACAACTGAACTGCACTTTCAGCAATAATCGAGCTTAGAAATGGATTATAACCTGTGGAGCCATATGTCGATCAGTAAGCTGAAACGCTAGAAGCTCATGAAAGATACATCTGTAGTAATACTGACTGATGATCGAAGTGTTTCCTTGTAAAAGCTCCACAGTCTTGCACAGTGCCTTGAACATTGTCTCCTCCTCAGAGATCACAAATGCAACTTCCAAATCCGAATAGACCTGGAATTCGAAGGAGTGTTACATGAGCGTGTAAGTAACTTACCGAAGAAAAAGTGAGACTCGAACAAGAACAAAATCGAATGCCAGGTTTGTGTACTTGATTTTTAAGTAAGCCACAGACAACAGCAGCATGTGAAGGAAGAGTATTTCCGGCAAGATATTTGAAGACGCCGTTGGAACAGGGAAGGCTGGATAGCTCAAAGTGGTCTGAGATATCTAAGAACAGTCGACATCCTATTTCTTTTGTGACATTCAAAAGGTGCTCAAAGGAGGAGCTAGTGACTGACTCGAATTGTGCTATCCCAGTGAACACAACTTCTGGCTTCAGTTTCTTTATCATCTCTATCATCAAATCTGACTGGCATGGAGCTTCGATGACAGTGATAGCTTGTGCTGAACGCATTCCTCTTTCTTTTTTCTGAAAATCGATTTGAAGTTTCAGAAGTGTTTGATTTATACAAATGCAGGTACAATCATGTCGAAGAGGAATAAATGTCTATAACGATCTCAAGGTGTTTGTAAGTGACAATATGAAGTGTTAGTAAGCGACGAATGCAGCTAAAACCATCTCAAGGTGTTTGATAGTTAATTAACCAAAAATAGTAGAGCTTTCTGATTCAATACAATAGAGCTGTGGTATAAAATAAAGGTCATGAAATGCTTTGTCACTTCACAAAATGTAAATCTAAAAGCACATTTTGTCATACAACTCCTTTTAGCTAAGAATATCGAAGACAGGAGGATATAACATATGTATTCGGTATTCATATTCAGATCAGAAACTTTCTGAGAAAGAAAAAGTATTAAGGAAGATCTTTTGATTTAGGGCAATGGAATTCAATCACATAACGACCTTTAAATGTAAAAAGGCATATGAATATTGACTTCTGCAATCAACATACCTCAATGTTAAGGGATGTTATCCATTGCCTTGGTAAATGCCGGGATAATTGTTCATCAACAATGGCGAGTTGCGGAGACAGCAGAAGTAAAGCACTTTCAATTGCCACAGTCCTTGAAGGAAATATGACAACATTCTAGAAAAGCCGAAAGGGGAAAGCAGAGAAATAAATGGCGAAGTATACCAAAAAGAAACAGTAGAACAAAAATTTATTATTACAGTTATGGTATGTTGTTCGGTAACATGATGTTCAGAATGATAGAGATGCAGTGATAATGATAGAGACAATCAAAATACAGTTTGAGAGAGGTTCCTTACATCTGCATGAAGGGGAATATGATGGTATGTTTTCATGAATCTAGCAATCAGACTACGAAGTTGTCTACTCCCAGCAGGCGGTTCGTATGGGAAAAATGAAATTTCTTTCAAAACATCAGCAAGATAAGCAAGGAATGGAATTTTTTCATCGGCAACAGAGTCATCTTCGAAAGAGAGGTCTAAAGAGCTGCTGACATCATCGAATCCATTTTCAAGAAACTTGAATATCTTCTTTACCTGTCACTTCATGCTTATTCTCATGAGGCTTTAGGTTCTCTTGTAACAGAAAAAATACATAGAGAGAAGTCATACCTGAGTAGGTTGACGGAGTTGACAGCTATATACTGATAAAGCATGGGAAATGTGACCTCCAGCTTTGGCATAGGCCCAGGCAGATCGGGCACAGATGGGATGGTCTCCAGCAAGCCCCATGAAGAACTCAAACCGGTGTGGACTGTTCTTCTCAATTTCAACCAATGCTGCAATGTCTGTGTCAGGTGCCTGAAAGAGAAGAAATCAGAACAAAAGTAGTTTCATTCATCCGTTAAAATTAATAACCTTTCAGTAGAACCTGGAGAATTTTTGTCTGCCAAAGCTTGTTAACATGGAGACCACGCCGCTCGAATAAGCGCTTACATACAGCTTGTCCTGGTCGTCCTCCCATATTGAAGATCATAATCCCTGAAGGTTTCATAACTGAAATTCCTTCTTCGACAGCCCTTGCTATTAATCCTAAGCCAAATTGATCTTCAACAAAGCCCTGAGGAGAATAAAAGGAGCTCAAAACAACTAAAAGACAAGTTCTTCTGATTTATGCATGGTGATTGGGGCAGAAGAGAAAATATGATGTTTCAAAATTCTGAACAAATGTCTATTTTGTGCACAACTTTAAAGTAGATATAAAACAATTAAAGAATTTTCTGATCAAACATGAAAATTCCAGCATACCTGGAGGCGAACTTACTACCATATTTTGTTTGCATGAATTCAATATATACCGGAAACCTATAATAATTTTAATGGAGGAGATTAAAAAGTCTGTATCAGTTAGCAATAAAACTATCTCAGCGAAAGAATCAACTCTCAGTGGAAAAGGACAAAAAGACAACTCATATAGGATCCTTAGAATGGGAAATCTGGCTGTTCTACACCATCATATAGATTTATCAATAAATTATTCACATCGCTTACAAAGCCAGCATTGCTAGGCCTAGCTGAATTAGGGAGGATGACAATCGGCCAGGCCCATTGCCTTGTGCTATGTTAATGAAGTCTTTCAAGTTAGTTCGGCTGTAGGATTGTTTTGGGGCATAGGTTGCATCATTTGATTGAGTCCTAATTAGGGAGTGGGTGTGTGTAAGGATGTTTGGCATCTAAGGGTAATATCACTTGATTGAGTCCTAGATTATTAAGGGTTTAGGGTTTAGGGAAGGATTCATTCATTCAGTGGTTCTGAATTTTCGACCTTTAACTTGAAACAGGTTCTCCCTATAGTATATAGTGTGATTCTTTCAATTAAATTGGATTCACTTTCTATCACATCACAATATAAAGATATTGAGAAACCATACACTTGAGTGCAAAGCATTCAAAACATGTTATAAACTAAGCAACACTTATATTCGACAATAAGGTGAAGTTACAAAAATTGTAGCTAACCTGGAGGGCACAATAGTTACTCAGAGCATGTAAGAATTCTTCACTAGCATTCTCAGTTATAATTTTGGACATCGCATCTGGATTGGGATTAAGAATCTGCATATCATAAAATGAGAATGATAAGGACATTGAAACAGTCTCATCATAGAACTCTAACATACAAATGTTGGGACAATCACACAACATAGGAACATAATATTTTCCATTGAATGATGATTACCTGTGGTATGCAGCCAACGATTCGCTCAAGTTCTATCTGATTGTCACTGCAGTATGACAATAGATCAGATTCGTGAAACCCGACCCTATCAAGCAAAGTCTTTTTCTCCTGATCATATATAGGTTGCCCCTTCTCATCCAAAGCATTCAAGTACAAATTTATCCAAGAAATTTTGACTGCTCGTGGATTGATATCAAGTCCATACACCTGCAAAGTGGTAGCTGAGTGCATTAAGAAACCATTGCCTACTTGTCAAGCAAGGACTAATAAACATGGTAACCATCAGTAGCAAATAGAAATAGGAAACCAGGGACCTTTGAGGGTAACCATTTCTCTGCCATCGCAATGGATATCCATCCATTCCCACAACCAAGCTCAGCAACTATTTTGTCCTTGAAATCAGAATCAGGATGTCGGTTTAGTCCCTCATAGAACGTGAAGGACCAATCCTCTGGCATAAATATACTGGGTATGACAATCATAGGGAGTTTCTTTCTCTTCTGGAAACCTGTAACATTAAATCATCTTACCAGAGCAACCAAAACATACTTAAAACTGACCTAGTGCAACCAAATTGAGCAACAAAATGTTTCAACTAAATCCATAAACACAGAAGCGTATTATAATTTAATTTTAAAAGATGAAAAGCATATGGTCATAACAGATAATTAAACACTGAAAAACACCAGCCAAGTAGATGCAGAAGATACACATGGAATACAAAAAGATATCAATCAAAGGATGGTTGGTCTTTGCTTGTGTTTTATTAATTTGAAATTCAAAAGTTTACCACTTCGATGTAGCCTTTGTAAAACAGAACTGAGGTTACATCTTTATGAAGAGTTAATGACTATCACAAAGCAATCTTCCAATCATCTGATCGATTTCTATTACGAAAAATTTAAACCCCAGCTCATACTCAGTCCCAGTGAACTTAACGTTCAACTAAATTCGGAAGAGGACGCTATAAGATGCTGATTTTGAAGTCGTTAAATAGTATAATTACCATTCCTTGAATTTGAATAGGTTTTGATCTATTGCATCAACTGATTATAACGATATTTATTCCGAATCCAAATCACAGTTTAAAAATTAAAAGAGAAAGACAGGAAACTAATCAGTCCAGTGTGGGTACATAAAAAATTAGCTGTAGTCTGTTCTGCGGCTGCTACTGTAGCATTTTGTAATAATTTCAAAGAATCCAAAACAGGAACAAATAGAATTCTGTGTGTGATCAATAAAGGTGAAATTTCAAACAGGATCCGTGAAGTTTACGTGACAATTCTTCAACTTTTGAAAAAGGCATGTCCGCTTCCATTCTATCATCGAGTAATTTTAAAAAACCAATGAACGGAAAACCCCTCAGCATTTTCCGCCCAAAATTTCAAAAAATATCGCCTAAAATCAGAACCAAAAGCCACAAAATCCGCCCACACACGCGCGAGATGAACTCACCAATCGCGTCAACGCACGCACGTTAAACGTACACATACCTGCATACTGCTCGAGATACACCTCCTGAATTTGGAAATGGTAAGTCTGGAGACACTGCTCGGAGGCGTTTCTCGACTCGAAGCGTCTCTGAAGCTCCGCAAGGAAGATCCGAGTTTCGGTTCGGGTAATCGGATCCTCGAGAAGTTCAAGGAGTGATCGGAGCTCAGCGTAGGCGGCGTCGCCGGAGTGCTGGCACCGCTTGAGGAACTCCTCGACCGATCCCAGCGCGCCACTTGCTCTGCCCATAGCTCTCGGTCAACTGCTTCCTCCCGCGCAGAGACAACGACGCACAGTCTCCTTCACTCCCCAGAGAAGAAACCACTCGGCAATGGCCTTTGCTGTACTGCTACCAACTAACTACCTGTGTCTGTAGTCTGTAGTCTGTAGTCTGTACTATACGTATGTATGTATACATATATATATAAAATATTCCCAACACGTTCTTATAATAGATTTGTTACATTAAAATATAAAATTTGCATGTGACAACATATTACGAACCTCGGTTCATATGTTTGGTGAGTGTTCTTACAAGTTTTGGGAGTTCAAGCCTCCGTTTTGGATCGATCCATGGTTTTCCAAAACTTTTTTAATTTTAAAAACCAGCACTATTTGTTTCTTTTTGCAAGTATAGTTTGGACACCGGATTTAAGAAATATTATATTATATTAGTTGTTGGTAAAAAGCATGATAAATAATTTTTTGTTCTTGTGAGTATATTAGTGTAAAAAGTAGTGACAATTGTATAATAATAATAAAAAATAATGCTAGTTTTTACCGTGATATGATTATTTATGGAAATAAGATTATTGTTTTGGGACCAACAAAAATGATAAACAAGACTGTTATATTGGGACGGACGGAGTATATTTTAATATTAGTATCGTATTAATTTGTAATTAAAAAGATAAAAATATCATGTTAGTATGTGTAATAGTATAAAAATAATATTTTCTCCGTCCAGTTATAAAGTATACGTATTTATATTTTGGGACGTACAATTATAAAGTAACCATTTCATTAAATACCCTTTTTTTTTTTTTTCCACAAATACCCTTACTTTACATCACATCATTACTTTTATACCAAAAAATAAAGGCAAAAATATTATTATACTACTTTTACCTATCAACTATAATTAAAATATTATTATTTCTTAAACTCCGCGCCAAAAAGTAAATGTATACTTATTGTTTGGACGGAGGAAGTAGTATTTATATAATATATTGAACATTGTAATAATATTTCTTATGTTAGGTAGATTGTAAAATTATTAAATTAAAAAATGATATTTGAATTTAAGATGAACAAAAATAGAAAATAATAGTATCATTTCATTTGATGATCGAACTAGCTTCCCGACTCGGGAGGGAAGGGGGGAGCAAAATTATTATGTGGATTTTTTTTTACTATATTTTTAAAATTTTAATATACTTAAATTTTCAATTTTTTGTTTTATTTTATAAATAATTTGACTTTTTTTATATGAAAGAAAAAAATAAAACTGTAAGAACTAATTTTTTCCTTCACTTCGATTTTGAGTTACTTTATCTCATTTGATTCCCCTTGCTATTATAATGAATCATAAAAAAGAAAAAAAATATAATATAACTATAGTAATATTTGAAATAAAAAATTATATTTTTTATATGAATATTTATAATTAAAATTATTATATAGTATTGTAAATTAAAATAATAAAATAAAAGATAAATAGAGTAAAAAATTTGGATTGAATAAGGCAAAATTATATAATTGAATTAAAAATTTTACAAATAGTAAAAATATTAAATATTTAATAATTTTTTTAAAAAGAAATATTTTAAAAAAATTATTAAATATTGCGGAAACTTTTAGGGTGTGTTTATTTATGCTATTTTTATTTAACTATTTCAAAAAAAGAAAAAATTTTAAAAAAAATATCTAATCAACCATCTACTTTTTATTTATTATATTACATTAAAATTTAATTTTATATTTAAAATATCATATTAATATATATTTATATCATATAAAATAACTATTATAATTTAAAATTTTATTATTTAAAATCTGTCAATAAATAAAATCGTATTATATATAATATAAATATATATTTTTTAATATATATGTATAATATAAAGAAACTATGGATTTAATGTAATACTTCATCCGTCTCGTAAAATTAGTCCAATTTTCATTTGTTGACAATCCCATAAAAATTAGTCACATTTCTTAATATAATAATAATTAGTAAATACTAATTACAATTATAAATTTAACTATATTTAATTCAATTACTAATATCTCTAATTTTTATTGTTTGTTTTATTTTAAATTTAAAAGTAGGGTTAGAATTTTGGATAATAAAAATTAATAAATATTCAATATGATATAAATAAGCAATTATGTGATGTCTAAAATTTTTAATTAAGTTTTAATATTATACAAAAAATATTTGATTTGATATTTTACGATTGAAAATTAATTAATAACGAAATTTGATTTAGAATTTGATTTTTATATTTCATTAAAACAATTCATTTATCACTAAGATTGAAAAATATAAATTTGCTCAAATAACGCAGGCACTGTATGAAAAAATACTAAAGTGTCAAAAATTATTGTATATCGTAAATTTTTATATGGTATGATACCGTATCGAACATTTTCAGTACGACAATTGCATATACTTTTAGCATTGTTGGTTTAATATATACTGAAAATATCAATATAGTTTAATATTTTAGTATTTGATATATCGATCTATATCAATAATTTAGTATATTGATACTAAAATAATTAATCTTCTAATATATTCTTAAAATTGTAATATTATTTTTATTTTTATACATTTATAAATAAGTCATTATGTGTTATATTTTAATAGGTTAAAAAAGAATCAATTGAGGTGGCAGGCCATCTATAATGCGACCATTGTGTTTATTTTTTTTTTTTTATTTTTTTTTTATTTTTTTTTATGAGCATTATGAATTCATTTGGTTGTATTTTAAAATTAAATTTTATTTTATTATTATTATTTTTTTATATATAAATAGCATTACCTTCGTCCCACGTATCGTGTTTGTTACACTGTAGACACGGTATTTTAGGAGATATGTAATTAGTAGATAATTAAAAATGTATTAGTAAAAATAATTATTTTATAATATAAATAATCATTAATTAAAATTAAGATAACTAATTAGTTTAATTAAAATTTTAAAAAAAATAAACTTAAAAAGTGTAAAATAAGATTAAAATGTATAATCATTTTCCGAAAAAGGAAAGTAATATGGTATATAGAACTGACAAAAACGACAACGTGGACATAGTACGTGTGACGGAGAGAGTAATACTTTTTATTTGAAATAAAGAAAAGAACAACGCCTTATGATTAACCCCACTATGAAGCTTCAAATGTGCCTGTATTTTATTCCATGCCATGCACCTTGCATATAATATTTATATATATATATATATATTTTATATATATTTATTAGGTGCACTGCACATTCAATAACATAATATATACTCCCTTAGTCCCATATATTATGACCGAATTTCTCTAGCTACAGGAATTTAGATAAAGTATAATTAGTAAGTAATTAAAAAATGTATTAGTAAAAATAATTATAAATTAAAATTAAGATAATTAAATAATTTAATTAAAATTTAAAAAATTATAAAATTTAAAATTGAAAATAAAATTAAAATGTATAATTATATTTTTAAAAAATAAATTGACAAATTATATGAAGTGGAGGAAAATAAAAAATAAAAACGCATATAAATGTGTTAAATGTTAAAGTTAGTAGAGTAATAATGAAGGTCTAATATAGTTTAGTAATATCAGCCACTCATATGTAAAGTCTCTCACATGATGTGTCTTAATTAAATATCATGAAATCCTCTCAACCATCTAAAAATTTACTCATACTTTTGGGAATAAATTTTAATGTAAATAGATCATAATTGATATTTTATTTTTTTATAATAATAAAATAAAACAACGAAAAGTAGATATAATATTTTATTAAAAATACAAATAAAAAATTAGATCACAAATAAATAAATAAAAAAAAAACTAAATATAAATTTCGTTGACAAGGGAGTACATAAATATATACTTATATCTAATATGCTGTTTAAGTATAATAGACATGTTTTCCTATTTAATAAATATAGATTCATAATATATGTATAAATAGATTTATAATATTAATAAAATATTTCATTATTTCATATAAAAAAATATCAAACCATCTATAGATATGAACTCCACTTTAATAGTATTTTCGGGTGTATATTTTGTGAGATAATTTGAATATATATTTTTTTAATATAAAGTATAAAAAATGGTATAAAAAATATAAAATTAATAAATATGTGATATATTAATTTTTTGAAAAAATACATTTTTATTTTTAGTTGGAAGAACACACGTTTATCTTTAAATACTTATACTATACTATAAAATATTAAATACTATTATTTTTAATTAATATAAAAACATGAAATATATTTATAAATAAGCGACTGAATAAATATATATTTATAATATTTAAAAATTATTAATTATTCAAAATATTATACCATTATATCAATTTGATTTTTTCTTTTTTTACTACTAACAAATAATAAATTATATATCAAACTTCCATCCAAACTATTGGATTTCAAAAGAATTTCAAATTGTATATAAAATGACGAAATTATATGCATCATATAAAAATAGATATATTCAAATAATAACAAGGTAAAAATGCACGAAACTTATACGTGGTTTAGGTAATTGTACGAAACACCTCATAGTTTATAAATTGTATCAAATATTTTTGTAATTTTAAAAAACCTGCAAGTTCGCTCTTCAGTGTCAATTTTAAATATAAATTTTTCGTTATGCCCTTAGTATTTTAACCGAAGCTGTAAATTTTTAAAAACCCTTACGCGTTCCTCACCCCACTGCGTTCTTCACCCGACGACGAACAAGTCTGAAAAAAAGAGAAACAACCGTCCATGTCATTTTATGTGTTTTTTTTTTTTTGTTATATTGAACGATTGTAGTGGTTGGAGCGATTTTGGCGACAAACATGACCCTGTCGCGATTTCCGGCGAAGGAGGAAAGATATTCGGAATCAGAGTTTTTCCAACGAGATATCGTGTAAAGTTTGTAATTTTTCAGTAATTTTGAAGATTTAATTCAATAGAGTAGTGTTGGATTGATTTTTTAGTGTTAGTTTTCTCGCTTGGTCTATGATTTTAGGTTCTTAATATTTTGTTCGATTTGGTGTTTTAAAACCAAAAATCCTTGTCTAAGTAAGTGTTGGGACCAAAACTTCTACCGGTTTTATACTATTGAGATAAATTGACAAAGTTGTCAAATTTCCAACTGATGGTGATCTATGATGGGTTATTGTATAGTCCCAACTTATGTCGTTTATTTATTTATATTTAGTTAATAATAGTAAAAAAAACTATGGAATACGACATTCTACCCCTTAGATGACTAAAACTTATATGCTGCAAGGAAAAGATTTGAATTTAGGTGTTAACTAATAGTTACTTTTTTATTATTATATTCTACATCTATGGTCTCTTGCAAATGGATGAAGAGACACACGTGACTAAAGGACAACGGGATGCAATGTGTACTAATTTAGATAAATAAACGGAATGTGGAGATAGGTAAAGATGAGATTGCACAAAGAAATAAAAAGTATTGTCACGTCCAACATTGATAGAGACCGAATAGATGAGGAATGTGTGGCTGATGAGGCTGGTTTTGCCTTTGTGTTCACTCACATGAATGATTTAGAGGTTGGTTAAGACATAAGAAACGGCTAAATCTGTGTTCTAGGTTTGTTATTAAAATATTTGTGTTTTGCATTGGTAAGCGATGCAACTAGTGAGGATGATAAATTCAATAAGGATTCCGATTTTGATAGTGTGGATGGCGTATACTCTGACATTTATGTCGATATTCAAGATGACATTCAAAGGGGAAGAGACGTTGGAGGACCTGCTGACCACACCGAAACTGATGTTAATGACTGGAACAGTGATGGTTGTAGTGAGGAGGAAGGAGGACTACGGAGTCCTGTAGATTCAAATGGAAGCGTGGTCCTTCCTACGATTAATGAGATTACTCCACAGATCTAGAACAAGTGGACTTGAATGCGGGATTAAAATTTATGAACCTGGAGAAATTTCAGGAAGCTCTTAAGGATTAGGTTGTCTGAAGAGGTTAGGATTTGCGTTACATCAAGAATAAAAAGAATAAGGTTTCAGCGGTCTGTAAGAAATGGTGTGAGTGCGCATACATGCTTCATGCATTATGAATGGTCCTACGTTTCAAATTAAAACTTTGAAAGGGTTATCATAATTGCGCACATCAAATAGAGAATCCACAAACTAATTACCGATACTTAGGACTATGAATCAAGGACGTGGTGAGCGATGACCCATATATATCAATTCAGGCATTAAAGAAAAAAAGTAGATATGACATGCGAGTGGAGATTAATATCCATAAGGTGTATCGCACAAAAAACTACGCATTGGAGTTGATCAAACGAAGCACAAAGGAATAATACACTTGCCTTTATGACTATTGTGCCATTGTGTGCAAGCATAACTAGGGTTCTAGTTGTATATTGGATGTTGATCGTTTTTTAAACCTGCCTATGTTGAAAATGATGTACTTCTTCTTAGCTGCACTGAATGAAGGTTTTAAAGTTGGTTGTCAGACCATTATTGGACTAGATGGGTGTTTTTTGAACGGTATTTATAAGGAATAATTGCTAACAGAAATCGAAAGAGACATGAATGATAACATGTACCCACTTGCTTTTGCATTCGTTAAAATTGAAAATTTTCAAACATGGAATTGGTTCCTAGAGAGATTGTTGCGAGATCTAGGTCTACTATGAGGGAGTTGGGTTTTATTTTGCATAGATAGAAACAGTTGGTGGAGGCAATCGCGGACATAAACCGAACATTGATTCTGCCTTTGACGTATGGACAGCAACTTCAAGGTTCAATTTAAAGGTTTGGAGTTGAAAAAATTGTTTTGGGAGGCTACATCTACATATAATCTTAGAAAGTATGAGAAAGTGATGCAAGAAATTCGGAGATATGATTCGCCATCCGATGTGGGTCAGAACACATATGTTTGGTTGAGTAGGGTGGCTTAACATCATTGGGTAAGGGCTTTTTTCCCAACACAAACGAAGAGTGACGTATTGGTGAACATGTACGAGACATTCAATTACTACATTTTGGAAGCGAGAGATCTTGCATTAAAGAAAAAAAAATTATATATAGCATGCGATGGGAGGTTAGTCTGCATAAGGTGTATCGTACAAAAAAGTACGCATTGGAGTTGATAAAAGAAAGCAAAAAGGAACAACACGCTTGCCTTTATGACTATTGTGTCACTGTGCGCAAGTGTAAATAGGGTTCTAGTTGTATATTGGATGTTGACCGTTCTTTAAGTCTGCTTATGTAGAAAATGATGTACTTCTGCGTAGCTGTATTGAAGAAAGGTTTTAAAATTGGTTGTCGGACCATTATTGGACTAGATTGGTGTTTTTTGAACGGTATTTATAAAGAATAATTGCTAGCAGAAATCGGAAGAGACCCAAACAATAACATGTTCCCACTTGCTTATGCATTCGTTGAAGTTGAATAATTTCAAACATGGAATTGGTTGCTTAAGAGATTGTTGCGAGATTTTAGTAAACTGGCTGTTGGGTGAGAGTTGAGTTTTATTTCAAATAGACCATTAGGGTTGGTGGAGACGATCGCAGAGCGAGCGCCACAATCCAAACTCCTTTCCTCGGGGGAACCACCCCTAACCCCCCGAAAGAAATCCCACAATAATCTCCCTCTTCATCACGTTAGCCCTTTTACTCTTCACGGTTATTCTCTGCTATAGCGCCACTTTTCACTTTAATCCTAAGAAACTCTCTATCGTCGATAATGCATTCCAATATCTATCCGTAAATCGCTCCAATAATTCTGTGCCGGTCGCCAGAAACCACTCAATTGATAATTCGAAGACTCCTCATAATCGAGATATTAATAATAAGAATCCTGCTCTGGTAGCTGCCGGAGATGATAAGGGAAAGAGTGAAGAAGTGGTTATAACTAATATGAACTGCGACTTGTTGACCGGCCAGTGGGTGAGGAATATGGGTGAAGGACCGTACCACACAAACACGACTTGTCCCGCAATCCTAGAGCACGAAAACCTCCTCAACATCTGATAGTGTGGATAACGTATGCTCTGACATGTTTGTCGATGTTCAAGATAACATCGAAAGGGGAAGAGACGCTGGAGGACCTACCGACCATACTGAAATTGATGTTAATGACTAGAACAATGAGGGTTGTAGTGAGGAGGAAGTGGGACTATGGAGTCCTGTAGATTCAGATGGAAGACGTGGTCCTTCCTACGTTGAATGAGATTACTCTACAGATCTAGAACAAGTGGACTTGAAGGCGGGATTAAAATTTATGAAGCGGGAGAAATTTAAGGAAGCTCTTAAGGATTAGGTTGTCCGAAGAAGCTAGAATTTGTGCTACATCAAGAATGAGCATAATAAGGTTTCAGCAATTTGCAATAAAGGGTGTGAGTGGCGCATATATGCTTCATGTATTATGAACGGTCCTATGTTTCAAATTAAGACTTTGAAAGGTTCTCATAATTGCGCACATCAAATAAAGAATACACAAACTAATTACCGATACTTAGAACTATGAATCAAGGACGTGGTGAGCGATAACCCAGATATATCAATTCAATCATTAAAGAAGAAAATTAGATATGACATGCGAGTAGAGATTAGTCTGCATAAGGTGTATCACACAAAAAAATACACATTGGAGTTGATCAAAGAAAGCACAAAGGAACAATACACTTGCCTTTATGACTATTGTGCTACTGTGTGCAAGTATAAACAGGGTTCTAGTTGTATATTGGATATTGACCGTTCTTTTAAGTCTGCTTATGTTGAAAATGATGTACTTTTGCTTAGCTGCGATGAAGGGAGATTTTAAAATTGGTTGTCGGACCATTATTGAACTATATCGGTGTTTTTTAAACGGTATTTATAAGGGATAATTTCTAACATAAATCGGAAGAGACCCAAACGATAATATGTACCCACTTGTTTTTGCATTTGTTGAAATTAGAAAATTTTAAACATGGAATTGGTTCCTAGAGAGATTGTTGTGAGATCTAGGTAAACTGGCTATTAGGAAGGAGTTGAGTTTTATTTCGGATATACAGAAAGTGTTGATGAAGGCGATCGCGGATTGAACGCCACAAACCGAACATCGATTCTGCCTCTGACATATGTACAACAACTTCAAGGTTCAATTTAGAATTTGGAGTTGAAAAGATTGTTTTGGGAGGCTACATTCACATATAACCTTAAAGAGCATGAAAAAGTAATGCAAGAAATTAGGAGGTATGATTTGCCATCCGGTGTGGGTCAGAACGCGTTTGTTTGGTTGAGTGGGGTGGCTCAACATCATTGGGTAAGAGCTTTTTTCTCAAAAAAATGAAGAGTGGCATATTGGTGAACAATATGTGCGAGACATTCAATCACTATATTTTGGAAGCGAGAGATCTTGCAATAATTGATATGTTTGAATGGATTCGAAAAAAGCTTAGATCTTAGATGAATATCTAATTTCGATTTTATCATCTGCACAATTGAAGGATATATGTGTGTTTGGCAAACAATATAGTGAGCTAATTAATTAAATTGTTATTTATAATTTTATTTATTTATTTAACATTTATTGTATATGAATAGAACTAAGGGTATGGCTGATGCACTGCCATTTTGAGAGGCATATAAGTTTGGGAGATTGAGATAGTGTTCATTACCAGAAATGAAAAGAATGTTACAATATCTTCTCCATTTCCAGACTTCTCCGGATGCTGAGGATTTAAATTCATATAATTATTTTGCACTCAAATTCTCTATATATACAATATTGTATTTATATAAATATATATATATTAAAAAGGTCATAAAAGGGTGAATTGCATTAGTCCCAATTGCAAGTACAAGTACTGCAAACACTACAAATTTCAACATCATAAATCTTTGATTCAATGTTTTCATCTCTGCGTTCAATTCTTTGTTGTGAATATTAACTTCATTCAGCGCTTAAAGGTCGATGGATGACGAATTAAATTAGAAAATTGCATAAATGCATATATGTTTAGAGTTCTATTTTTTCATGGAAATTTTTTTAGGACAAACTGATTTGTGCTTGGATCAATGTTTGAACATTTTTTATTACTTATAAGCTGACAATTAATTCTTGCAAAAAGTTTTCAAGTATTTAGAAAAATAGAATAGAGTGTTCACACTATCTCAATAACTAAAGTTGATTGTGGGATTTCCTTAAAACCACTATGCGTACTACTTTTATGTTGTAATTATGATAATTTCTGGAACAACTATAAGATTTTACAAGAATAAATTGGTTTGGCCTGCAAAAATTAAAAAATATATATAAAAATACAATTGCAAACAATACTAAAATAATAAGTGCAAAGCGAATAACAATAAATGAGATTGGAAAAAAAAAAAAAAAGAAATATATGGTATCAATGGTATATTATTAATCTTATATATCTAATTGTAAATTCATTTTGCACATACAGTGTGTGTCGTCAACCACTAACGGAATAGGTTTAGAACATAAGTTTTTTAAAACTAAAGAGGTATTTGATGCAGTTTACAAACTATGAAATATTTGGCGCAATTACCTGAAATCACATGTAAGTTTCATGCATTTTATAATTTAAAAAAATATTAACAAAATATATAACTAAGTATGTATAGATCAACACTTATTCAAACTTAAGGTGGTGTGTTATAAAGTCGATTTGAATTTGCACAAATAGATTGAAATGAGTATAAAGATGAGATTTTGTAGGACATTCATAGTATGATCCTCATAAAATACGGACACACAAATGAACATTGATCCATACAACATAATAATGAACAAGATGTCAATCAATCTTGATATGTTTGGTATTTTTTTTAGAAAAAAAAAAGAAAAAAAAAAGAAAGAAAGAAAGATATCACTACGAGATATTGAAATATCATTCTTATTATTGTAATAGAGAACAATAAAATATTATTGAGTGCACCAAGATCAACAAGTAACCAAAGAAGCTATAGAAGCTATGATATGTGTGCAATATATTATTATTTTGTTGATGTATTTTTTCAACAATAAAAAGTAAAATCCGAAAATAGAAAATTATCTTCGAATTTGATATATTTAGTGCCTGAGACACTGTACGATACAGAAATAAACTGGAAATTAAAAGACTTAAAATTAAAGGATGATCCCCGAATCACTGACTTTGCTGTCGTTTGAAGATGATTGAAGATACATTGCCAGAATAAACTCGAATCCTTAAATACTCCTCAGAAACGGTATTTGAAACCGTCGTCCGAACGGTTACAACGCCTCCTCTCAACTGCCTACTAATTCTTCTCTTGCTGACACGTGTTTCCCAACCGTCTTACCAACCGCGTCATCCAGCCGACTAAACCACGATTCTCGCTCGCTCTCCGCAGCATCCGACCTCCACAGCAGCCGATTTACTCGTCTCCCTACGGACCAACCGACCTGCCTATCCGACCGCAAACAAACCGACCTGCCTATCCGACCGCAAACCAGCCGACCTGACCGTCCGACCGCAAACCAACCGACCTGGCCGTCCGACCGTAGACCAACCGACCTGACCGTCCGACCGCAGATCTTTCGACTTACTTATCTGACCGCGGGCCTTCCGACCTACGGACCATCCGACCTGTGGACCATCCGACCTGCGGACTATCCGACCGCAGACCATCCGACCTGCGGACCATCCGACCTGCGGACTATCCGACCGCAGACCATCCGACCTGTGAACCGTCCGACCCACCTATTTCCTTAGAAATACGTCCAGTTCACCTCATTATCTTGAAATACCCCTTAATTAGTCTAACAGCCCCAATTATAGGCCCACATCTTCATCTAATTTGGGCCTTTTAACCTAATTATAAATTTCATACGTAACATATTCAATGTTGAAACGAGAGACAATATATATATATATATTTTACATCAAAAAAATAAAATAAAATAACCTAAAAAGAAGTAGAAATCAATGTTGAACAACGATCCACAAGAAGACCCACCTAATCAAAATAAGAATAATCAGAGAGAATTAAGAAAGAAACTAATAGAGAGATGTAAGTCACACAATAGTTTGCCCTTAACAAAACAAAATAAATAATGAGCAAATAAATAAAGTAGTTGGTAATACGAAGTGTAACCATGAAATGACTAACAAGATGAACTTGTATAAACAATGTCAAAATGTGTGGCAGCCAAATAAACCAAATTCTCAATATGCTGATAAAATAGAGAATAATCTTCAAGAAAAAAACTTATATAACAGTGTAAGATGACAAGTAACATCAAGATGTGTCAAAGGCATCTTATAGTAAGTGAGGTTGATATAAGAAAGGAGATCAAAAGCATACTTGATCTAAAATATATAATACCATCAGAACTGTCAAAAATCTCAATATTGAAAAAGTACCAAAATTTTCAAAAACCCTTCATATCAAAATGATAGTGGAAGTAGGTTTTTATGATCATATCATCATAAATAAATAAAACAATTATCCTTAAAGCAATATTATGGAAATAAGAGTCTAGTGTGCAAAATAGAAAGCAAAACTAAATTGTAAAAGAACATAACTTAACTTGGCAAAATGAGAATAAGACACTTGCTTAAACTATAGAGTGCTTTGTAATTTACCGACCACAGAAAGTGAAGATCAAGAACATAATGTTTTATAATAAAATATATTACTCATAGCAAGCGATCCTTAGTATCCAACTATAAAAATGACCATCAACAAATGAATACAATGGAGATTAAACATCAAACAAAGATAAATCGTATAATAAAAATAAATATTTTCTCATAATCAATCACATTCATATAATTATCATTTTGAAACGGGACGTGCCTTATAATGCTCAATAGACCTATTAAAGTGATTTTATTTTATTTTATTTTTATTAGAAAGACTTATTTGCAACCAATAGATACTTTATCATATAAAATAAATTATTAGATCCGATGTATGTATTATAACATTCCGGTCAGCTCAAGTCGGAGTATCACTGTCATACCATATTAGAAGGTTCATTCATTCACTAACGAGCCTTGTATTGTGACGCTAAAGTTAAAATATCCAACACATGCAACTAAAAAGAAACTTAAAAAATAAAGTGCAAACTTATCACATAAATAAATAAGGTTTTCAAAGTTATAAGCAAAAGAAATAGCTCTAAAATAGTACTCTCTCTCTCTCTTTTGAATGTACTCTTGAGGTTTTATAGTAGATTAAAAAATAATAATATTTTATTAGTTAATTAAAATGCGTAAAATATTTTACATTTTTGTCATTTGACTTTATGTATAAAGTAATTTTATGTTTGTAGTTTAAGAAAAAATTGAAAATATTTTGATATTAGAGTATGATTATTTTTATTTAAATAATAAAAAAAGATACTTTTGAATAAAAACAAACAAAAATAATAAAAATTGTACTTTGTATTGAAACGGATGGAGTATAGTTTATAAGACATTAACAAGAACTTCAAAAGCATCATAAGAGATGAGACAATTCTATTTCCCCCAATGGATCATGCTACGTGAATACATTATTTAGACTTAGTTGGAGTACCCTCGTCTACAAAAAATTGTAAAACGGAGATCAGCGCAACAATTGAGTGAATACAATGAGTAAATTAATGCATAGATATGCCAAGACTCACATGTCAATATTACAACATCTTTTGTAAATGATAAACTAAATGAAATTACACCTAACACATAATGACAACCCAAACACACAAATCTTTTAGTGCATCTCTTGTATCTCTTTTTAATTCTCATGAACACATCACAGAGAAAACTCCACTAAGTCTTAACTAGGGCCAACTCGACCGATTTATCAATCTTATTACTTCGTTTCACACAAATACACATAGCAAATATAAAATTAATTATGAAAATTTCTTTATCTGTTAATTAAAATGATGCACAATTTATTTTTGGTAAAAATTTTATTTACTTATAATTTTATTATCATTACTTGAATAAATAATGTTAATCAATTACTTTTTTTTACTCTGTTATTTTTTATTAATTTTTTAATAAAGTTCACGTAATACTAATTTTATTCTTTTTATATATTTTACTTAGATATTAAAATTCTAGCCTTATTATTCTAATGTGAAAATTTCTATTTCATTGGTATTATATTATTTTGGATTTATTTAATTATTGTTTTCGCTAAAAAATATTTTGTATTTTGTATATGAAATAATCAATTTACAATAATTATTATAATTTTTTTTAATAAAATTAAAGAAAAAAACAAAAACAAAACGAATATATGAATGACTTATAAAATATGTTGATACCTACGTCGTCAAGGGAGATGGATGATATCAAAATTATGTTGGTCTAGTGGTTTGCATTCCATACTGAGTTTGATTCTAAAAGTGAGTATGTGTGTTATTTA
This sequence comes from Andrographis paniculata, assembly GCF_009805555.1. Taxonomy (NCBI): domain Eukaryota; kingdom Viridiplantae; phylum Streptophyta; class Magnoliopsida; order Lamiales; family Acanthaceae; genus Andrographis; species Andrographis paniculata. The sequence goes on along the minus strand of NW_026137580.1, from coordinate 1,127,659 downwards.
AAAAATAAATAAATAAAAATTATTAAAGGTAAATATATAAGATGACATTCTATATATTGCCTATGAATTTCAATTTTCCTCAACAATCCTACGATGAAGAAGATCCGGGCCTCCAAACTCCCTTCCTCAGGGTAACCACCTCTAATACCCGAAAGAAATCCCGCCAAAATCTCCCATCCATCACGTTTTGCCCTTTTACTCTTTACTGTTATTCTCTACTACAGCGGCACTTCTCACTTTAATCCCAAGAAACTCCAATAATTCCTTAATCGCTCCAATAATTCTGCGACGGTCGCCGGAAACCACTCAATTGGTAATCCAAAGACTCCTCATAATCGAGATATTAATAATAAGAATCTTGCTCCGATCGCTGCCGGAGATGATAAGGGATAGAGTGAAGAAGCAGTTATAACTGGTATGAATTGCGACTTGTTCACCGGCCAGTGAGGGAGGAATATTGGTGAAGGACCATACTACACGAACGCGACTTGTCCCGCAATCCCGGAGCACCAAAACTGCCTCAGAATCTGATGGTGTGGATGATATATACTCTGATATGTTTGTCGATGTTCAAGATGACGTTCAAAGGGGAAGAGACGCGGAAGGACCAACCGATCATACCGAAACTGATATTAATGACTAGAACAGTGATGGTTGTAGTGAGGAGGAAGGGTGACTACGGACTCCTGTAGATTCAGATAGAAGACGTGGTCCTTGCTACAATGAGATTACTCCACATATCTAAAACAAGTGGACTAGGAAGACCGAATTAAAATTTATGAACCGGGATAAATTTAAGGAAGCTCTTAAGAAGTAGGTTGTTCGAAGAAGTTGAGATTTGCGCTACATCAAGAATGAGCATAATAAAATTTCAGCGGTATGTAAAAAAGGGTGTGAGTGGGGCATACACGTGTTGTGGGGCTAGGGCCGTCCCTGGGCCTGGGCGAAAGGGGCGACTCGCCCAGGGCCCAATCTAAATTGGGGTCTATTATTTATTTATGTTATATATAAATATTATTTGACATTAATGTATTTGTACATGAGCATGGTTTGGTGATTAAGTTCTATTTATATTATTTTTAGGGTTTTTTATACATTAAAAAGAATTAGACAAAGTTAATATTAATAGTATTAGTGATATTTTGCATATAAAAATATTAGAAAATTTATTTTATTTAATTATTTATATTTTATTATAGATAAAAAAAATTATTATTTATACATATTTATGGGTCCCTAATTAATGTTTTAAGATTGTTAATATTAATACTATTTTATCTAAAAATTCTAAAAAATTATTTTATTTAATAATTTATATTCTATTATAGGTAAAAAATGAAGTAGATCATTTATATATATTTAGAGGTTTTTTATTTTTGTTTTAATTATTTTTTTACACTAAAAAGATAATAAATTTTAGATAAAATTGTTATTATTATTATTATGCAAAATTATCAATAACATCTTTATGATTTCGAAACTCAGTGTAAATCCTCTATATACAATATGACATAAACTTTTTATACTTTAAAAAACGTTTCATTAAACTCATTTTTATATTTTTTTTATGTTGAGAAGATGATTTTTCATCTATATTTTTTATACGACGGAGTTTCATATCGCGTTTGTTAAAATATAAGGGAGTCTTACGCAATTTTTAAAATTTATGCTAGAAAAAATATATTTTTTTTATTTATATTTTATTATAGGTAAAAATTATTATTATTATATATATATTTAAGGGCCTCTAACTTTTATTTCACCTCGAGGCCTTCGAAAGTCTGGAACGACCCTGCGTTGAGCATGCCATACGGGTGTCACGCAGGCCATCTCCGATGCTGGGAGGATCAAATTTGCTAAAAATTTTCACTCGAGAAACTATTTTAAACCAATTACAAAATTAAAACAATAAAATATGGTCCGTTATAGAACTGAAAAATCAAATTTTTTTTAAAATATAAATAAATTACTAAACAACCAATATCTCACTAACTAGCTTAAAAACACAACACCACCACCACCGATACAGCAGGACTTTATCGTGCTTAAATTAAATAATTTCGGTACCACTAGTACAGTATCCATACAGTTTCTTTTTAAATTTCTTATTTATAATTTTATTTTTTTAATTAGTTAAATTATCGTGTATACATTAATTTTGCTTTTATAAAAAGCAAAAGTCTATTGAAACCCACGTATCACATCACATTGACACATTCACATCCAAACAAAGCATGCCCAAAAAGTGCATACCAATTTATTTAATTCTACAAAGAAACCAAAACAATATGACAAAAGAAATCTTTTAACAAATTACGTGATGTGACATGATCATTTAAATAAAAATTTAAAATTGAGATGATAGTAAAACACACACACCCATATCAATCAAACATATGTGGTAATTCATTTAATGGCAACAAACTCTGAAATGTATATTTGAAATTTGTGAAGCCTAACTGAACTTGGACTGAACTAAATGCAAATGAATAAATATATATATATATATGTATGTATGCTCTTCAAAGAACACAGCATACCTACCATATGAGACTCCAATGTTGTAAGAAAAAGGCTTGTTTCCAAAGGCAAAAAGCATGAATGAATATGGCTCAAGACTACTTCATTTCATTTCTTAGAAAATAAAATAGAAGAAATAAAATAAAAATACTGGCCTTCGCCGACGACCGTCCCGTTCGTTCGTCACCTCGGGTGTCCGAACCTGTCCCTTCCCCTCGACTTCGAATTAAGACACGCTGCGAGCCAAGGAAACCGCGCGCTGTTGTTCTTGCGCGAAGAACGCAGATGAGTCCCATGTTTAGCCTGTATTCATAAGCACACGACAACGATCATCGAATCGCATTAATTAACCGGAAAAGGTGTTTACTTGTGAGGTTTTGGTTTTGAATTTTGATTTTGAATAATAAAATCTTGAATTGAGATAGTTGTTTTGATGTGATATAAATATGTATTGATACGAATTTTGAATACAAAATTAAATTTTAGTGTAATAAAATAAATAAAAATTAGTTGTTTGATTTGATATTTTTGAAAGGAAAATAAAATTAGAATATCGTAAAATCAGGATAAAATCTCACAAGTAAACAGAGCCGTAAAACCCTGATTGTTTTACCTTTCCCCTTCGCGGATTTCTTGCATTGTTCCAGCATAAGCAACTCGAACCACCCGCCCCCGACTCATACCCCCTGCATCGAACAAACTTGTTAGATTACGGCGAAAATTCCTTACAAAGCGGAGGGATTGGTTGTAATAGCTACGAGGTTTGATGCTCACATGTTGTCCCGGTTGCAATTGTTGTTTCCCAAGCTGATGTTGTTATGCAGCAGGCTCGGTGAGATCGGGAAATGGTTGATTCCTTTAGTAGTCTGTTCTTCCGGAGGGGCCGTCCCGTCGGCGAATCTCCGGGCATTGATTTTGTCGCTTAACGGCGGTGTACCGGAATTCCGAGCCTCGACTTCGTTAGGAGGACATGTGACGTCCTGCGGCAGGACTTGGTTCCGCTCGGGTTTGGCCCCCGGGTGGGCTTTCTCCATCGTCTGCAGCCAAGCTGTTTCGAGTCGCTGCTCGCGGATGATCGAGTCCATTCTTTTTGCGGGTGCACTAGCCTTTCCGTCCTTTGAACTGTTGGTGTCGATTTTACCGGGTACGATGGGTTCGTCGCCGTCGGGAGCGTTTGATCCGGTCGTTTCGTTTTCCTGACGCAACTTTCCCGAATCCGGCAACAGTATGATCTTGACCTCCACATTTTGTCGTAAAACAATTTCGAACGCGTTCGTTATGCTGCTGAGGAAGCCTTCCGCCCTTCTCTTGATATTCCGGTCGTCGAACGCAATGTGCGCGACGAAACTGCCTGCACGGAGGAAGCACGACGATAAGCTACATTGCGTTTAGTTCCGAGATTTTTCGGAAAACGGTTTCACTTGCCTTTCGTTTCGGTTATCGACACGAGTCGTCCATGGGAATGGAGGAGTTGCCTAAGGGTCTTGGAATGGCACTTGTCGATGGACTGAAGCCAGGTTTCCGTCAACATTTCCGAGTTCGCGCATCTCAAAGACATCCTTGTACCTGCTCGAACGAGATTATCTTTGCTCGAAGAATTTCGCTGAGAGGTTTTCGAGAAGGATCTGTGAGAAGTCGATTCTTCGGTGGTCAACTGATTGTCGATTCTGTGTTTCTGAGCAATCGTTTCTCTGAGTGTGTTCGAATGATCCCCGTCTGCCGTCTTAGAGCTTTCCCGTCGGCTGCTTCCAGAGTGGGATAGTTCCGGCGACGGCATCGAACCTAACTGCAGTAGCGTTGCGGTGAACCACGTCGATCGTTCGTTCGAAACTCTCAGGTGCTTTTCAGCGTCGGAGAGAAGTGTCAGGGCGTGCTTCAGCCTGCCGAGCTCCCTTTCCGACACTAACAGAAAAAATCAATGAATTATCAGCCAGATTGACGCAAATTACACAACGTAAAATTCGGCATATACTCACAATTTCTCCCGCCGAGGAAAGAATCGAGCTTTTTGTCGACGTTCGAGTACGTTCCAGCAATAATATCCACAATAAGCGTCGCCAGTTGAGACATGAGAACTATCGGGTCGACTCCAGAATCCAACAATTCTCGAGCCCGTATCACCGTCTCTGTTGCATTCGACGACATGGCTAACTCCAGGAGATCGAGTAATTTCTCGTCCGAAACAACCCCAATCTACAGATGTTTACAAGAACAGAAAAATCTTTATAAAACGTAGATAAAAAAAAAAAAAATCGAAGGGGAGCGAACAAAGAAGAAAAGTATACTCACAAGCTCATTCACCAACGAGACCGTGATTCTTTTCCCGAACAAGCTCAACTGATCAAGCATGGTCTCCGCATCGCGCAGCGACCCATCTGCATTCGAGGCGATCAACTCCAAAGCATTCGAGTCGACGTCCAATTTCTCATCATCCGCGATCTTCGCCAAACAAGCCACAATGTCGCCGTGGCTGATCTTGTTGAAGATATGTTTCTGACACCGCGAAAGGATCGTGCGCGGCACGTTGTCAACATCCGTCGTAATGAGTATGAACACAACATTAGGGAGCAGTTTCTCGAGAAGCTGAAGAAACGTCAGCCAAGTCTTCGACGGCAGCAAGTGGCACTCGTCAATGACGAAAACCGTGAACTGCAAAACGGCGGAGAGGCTTTTCAGATGATTCTTAATGCTGTTCACTCCCTTTTTGTTCGAGCCATTCACTTCCACAAGATACCGACTCTTCCCCGATATGAAATCCGCGCATTGCCGGCAGACGCCGCACGGTTTATTCTCGTTAGAGCCAATGCAATTCAGGGCAGCCGCGAAAATCCTAGCCGTTGAAGTCTTTCCCGTTCCGCGAGGCCCCTGGAAGAGATAAATCGGGGCGATCCTCCCTCGGGAAATCGCACTCATAAGAGACTGAACAACTATGTTCTGGCCGATCACTTCGTCGAAAAACATCGGCCTGTATTTATGGCTCAAGCTTTGGGCATTCTCCGGGGAGCTTTCGCCGTTCGTCGCTATGTTCTCCAACCCTTCTTGGCTCCGGCAGCTCGACGACCACCGCCTCCCGTCAAGCCGACTCAAAGCTTCCAAATCGAGCTCCCCGAAATTCTCGGAATTTTCATCTTCGCTACCAACGGACGATCCTCGATAGGCGTTGGTAAGAAGAGGGACGCGGTATTGGCTAGCGATCCGAGAATTGGTCAATCCCCTCTTGTTCGAACCGAGAGAATGTCCTCTCCGATGACGTCCGCAAAAAATGGCGCCTCCTCTCCGACGTAGCGTATCCGAGAGCGATGGAGAGCAACAACTTCCATACCCACCTCGTGACTTCGGAGTCGACTTTCTCGACCAACAACAAGAGATTCCGCATCCCTGACGCCCCGGAAAATCGAATCGATCGTCGACCTCGTCATCGGCGTCATTCAACGATCCCGTCGCCACATCCCATGATCCGGCCACACTCGGATTCCTAACGCCGTACCGGTTGTAAGAACTCGCCGACATTGCAGGCGTGCTATGCGAAATCGAATCGTCCCCTTTCCTAACACCCCTCGATACCACTTTCGTCGAAGAACACGGCAAACCGCTCTTCTTTAGCCTCACGAGCAACGGCGAAAGCGTCGACTCCCTCCTCAAATCCTCCGAATTACTATAATCGTCGGTTTCATCCGATCGATCAACTAAACCCTCGAGAACTCGCCGCTGGCCTACGTTCAATTTGCTATTTAGCTTCAAACCTACACTACAGCCATTGCCCCTCCTCGACTTCCGCCTGACCGCCGCCACCGCGGCTGCGTCCCGACACTTTAAGATCCTCTCACTCAAACATGTATCACTCTTGGAATCATCTGCGGCGGCTGCGCCGCCGCCTACACTTAAATCAGAACTATTTCCCGCGGCGGCGTAATCCTCACTGCCGCCGCGGTCGGATTTCCGGCTCCTCCAATTGTACAGAAACACTTTCTTCTCCTTATCCCTCACAGTCACATTGTTTTTATTATCCACAACGCCATTGCTACCAATGTATTGACTATTATTGTTGCTACTATAATGAGAATAATTACTATGACCATTAATTTGAACTTGCGGAAACTGCTCATCAGGCGAAGAAGTAGAAGTAGATGAAGAAGCAGCAGCGTTACCGTTACCGTAGTGATGGTGGCGGAGAGATCTCGCGGAATTGATCGGCGACCGCCACGAAGTGGTGGTGCCGGGATCGCGCAACGCCCGCGCCGCCTTCCGGATTTGCGTCAGTTCCTTCTTCAAATGCAGCTTGCTCGGATCGATTCTCCCCCCGCCGCCGGAAACCGCAGCTCCTCCGCCTCCCCCAATCTCCATCGCCGCCGCCGGACTCACTAACCTTCCCCTGCGCAGAGAATGGACAGAATTGGAAAATTAGGCTACAGATCTGAGGGGCTTAGAACTCCATTAATAGGCGGTGGGCAGCTGGCATTAAGAACACACAACGAATCCAAAATTGGAGGTAGGGTTTCGAAAAATCGAAGAAATTACTGCTGCGAAAACGGTGGGTGAATCAGAATTACCCGAAATTACAAAATGTGGAACAATCAGCGGGCAGAGTGGAAGAAGAAGAGCGGGGAAATGTGGGTGAAGATTGAAATGGACATGGGAGGCCGCGCGGAGAATTTTGAGGCTCCAGAAATTCTCGTCTTCTCTTGCAGGCAGCAGTAATTATGATTGGATTTGTTCTTCTTTTCTTGGTCTCAAGAAATACCATTGTCCTTTTCCTGCCGTATCTCTCTTTTCACACTTACATTAAATTTATTTCATTTTATTGAATTGAATATAATAATTATATTCCCTAAAATATTATTTCTAATTACTCACTCGTAGTTACCGTCTATATATACATTTCAAATTATTTTACAAATATTATTAGTGTTTGTATGTACTTTGGAAATCGTATTATTTTTATTTCTAAATTTAGCTGTATTCAACATTTTTTCAAAATAACGAATGTATTTTTTCACTAAAAAAAATTTCGAAACAGCTTTTAAATTAAAATACATAATATATATTCTATCTATTTAAAAAAATAATGATAATTCAACGTAATATTATTATTTATATTAATAATATTTTCTTTGTTATTTTACATAAAAAAATATTTTAAACTAATAAAAATGGTTTTATGCTGTAATAAATAAATATTAATGTAATATTTTTATCTAAAATTTATTATTAATAGAATATATAAAATAAAATTTTAATTTGATGTTTTTTCAAAAAAAAATTAATGAACAATTTGCCAAAGAACACACCCTAAAAATACAACTCAAACACACCCAATATACATTAAAAATACTAATAGGATTTATATTAATAATAAAACTCTCAATTATATCTAAAAATGAAACATTAAAAAAAAAATTGATTTAACCGTAAGTTGTTGATTTATAATACCCTCTTCGCCCGCTAATTTTATATTTATTTTTTTTAAATTATAAAAGAAAAATTTGCATGTGTAAGAAGTATATAATATATACGTGTCATATTAATTGATATATATTTATTTTTTATTCATGTGCTCTAGGTAAATCATCGGTCGAACTTAATAGTATGTAAATTAAATCCGATAAGACAAGTCATACTAAGAGAATCATGTGTGATATGATCGCATGACGTCACGATCATGAGTCTATCCCCACGCCAACAGGCACTGACGGAACCAACAGTAAAAATTCGAGGGGTGCAAAAGATTTAATGTTGATTCAATGTTGCTTTTTTAATTCATAGTACACTGCGGCAAAAGATTTAAAAAAAAAAATTGGAAAATTTAAATGTTTTAGAAAAAAATTCAATAAAATTACATAAAATTTAATATTTTTTTATTATAAAAATAAAATTTAAAGACTAAAAGTATAAATCAAACGTACAGATAAAATTTTTATAATTTTTTATATTACAAAATAAAAAGTTAAAAGATGCAAATTACTATAAAATACATAGTTTTATTTTTTTTTATATTAAAGGACTGGGGGTCGTTGATACTCCTAGTCTCACGTACTTCCGCCCATACCAATCGGTCATCCTTTACCAGATTTTTTTATCTTTATATTTTAATGATATTGATGTAAATAACACAAGTTTAAGGATCATTGTAATATTGTCAAATTTACTAAAGATATATATATATACACTTTTACTCTAAATATTCACATAATACATTTTTTAACTTTTTTACCTCACACATCACCCATCCGGAAATAGAGAAAGAGAATAACGGATACATGTGTTTGCGTTTAAGCCAATAGTTTTAGTTTCATAATTTTGTGTCAAATTTACTTTAGACGAATGGACTAGCTTCTCACAATACAAATAATTAATTATTTCAACAAAAATCATCTTCAAATATATTAAAATAGATTAAATATTATTTCACATATGATTGAGTTATCCTTTAATATGACATGATTTAAGTTATTTGTTACAGAACATAAACAAAATTGTCCATAAATCCCACGTAATTTCGAAATTCAAAATCCCACGTAGTTTCGAAATTTAACGTAAATTTTCTCTGTACTTTAGAAATTGTATGACGTCCCCTTATATTTTAAAAAACGTTGTATAAAATTTTTGTTATGCAACGTTTTTTAAAATGTAAGAAGATGCCATATAATTTTTAAAGTATTGCAAATTTTAAGATGAGTTTGGAAACCATGTAGGAGTGCTGGACAATTTTGTTTGTAAAATATGCTTATTATATTATTATACTATCTCATTTTGATTTTTTACCTTTTATTATTCTAATTCTTATAATTTTTAGTAAAATATAATATTATTTTTTAAATAAAAATGCTAAATCAAAGCTCAAATTCAAATTTTTTTTTTCTTTAATGGCGCATGTACTCCGATAATTTATGTTGCTATATGAAAATTATTAACATTTTTATGTAAAACTTTAAGGGTGTGTTTGTTTGGGGTTTGGATTTTGAGTTGGGATTTGAATAGTAAAAATTTTAAATTTGAATAATTATATGATGAGATATAAATAGGTGTTGATGTAATATTTTGAATGGAAAAATTGATTTTTAGTATAATATAAAAAATGAAAATTGGGTGTTTGATTTGATATTTTTGAAGGAAAAAAATTAGATGAATAGTGTAAATACAATCCAATCCCCAAACAAACACGAAGATTTGAAAAAAGTTTTAACAAGATTATGATGTTTTTTGCTTATTTGTATTTTGAGTTTTGGAGTAAAATATATTTCTTGAATTTAATGTTGTATATAAAACATTAAATATATATTTATACATAAATATCCACCAGTTTCATTACAAATGACTTATTCTTTTTTTTTTCTAAGATTTCATAAAAGATGATTTATTTTTATTTTTAACAAATTTATTTATTTTAAATATGCTTAATAAATATAAATCAAATTAATTAAATTTATAACTTCTTACGTATAGGATGCACTCAAAACTCTATTATTTCTATTTTTTCCTCGGTAAACAAATAATTTTATTCATATTAAAAACTTCTCATTTTTTATAAAATTAGTTTTAATTTAATTATTACATAAATAAATATATTTTAATTTATTTGCATTATTTAAAATTTTATTATATTCAAAATGATATTCATATTATATATATTTTATTGTGATATAATTATAAAAATATTTTAAATATCAACAATATTAATCATATAAAAAATAATATATATATATAATAATTTATTATTAATAATTTACTAATTTATATTATCTAAAACATACGATGTTGTTAACTAAATGGGTCATCTAACCCGGTACGGAGTGAGTATAATATAGTAAAATTTTTGAAAAAACAATTTGTTTGTTTATTTTTTTATTTGAAATGATAAAAATATAATAAAATTTCATTGTTCTCAATAAATATATATTATTTAATTTCATAAAATATAAAATAAAAATATCATTTAAATCAATTTCAAATTAAAATCTCAAACTCAATCAAAAACCAAACAAAACTGTAAATGCAATAAATAATTTTTCCTAAATTATTTGGAATGCAAAATCTTCCAATTTTAAATGCAAATTCTAAAATTTGAAAAATCATATATAGATAGATGGTAACTATTAGAGTAATTACTTGTCATTATTATTTACTCAATATTATCAAATTATTCTAAATTTTAAATTTTCAAAAGTTAAAAAAATATCAATTTCTCAAGCATCTAATGTTTTCCACCATTCCATGAATGATCATTTAAGAATCTTGGTCCCTTAGAGTATGAATTTCAACAATATTTAGTTAGATGTAATTTAATAAATCTTATCTTTAAAAAAAAAAAAAAAAAAGGCAATTTTTTCATTTTCTTTTTAAAAAATAAGGTGTTAGTGATGTGTATACATTTTACTCCACATATACAATTTTAATATTATTTATTAATAATACTTTTTAAAAAAAAAATTATCATATTGTTTTTGTATATTTTTCATAAAATTCAAACCAAATATTCAATTTTTTGTTATTTAAAGAAAATTAATAATTCAAAACCTCAAACATCTCCAAGGAGATATTTGCAATGAGTATTTTATGTAATAGAAATTAAGCATGCCGCCCGCTAATTATAACCAATAAATAAATAACTTATTTAAAAATAAAATAAGGTTGTGTTTGTTTGAAGGATTTTGATGGATTTCCACTGTTCATCCAATTTTTTTCCCCCAAAAACATCAAATCAAACACCTATTTTTCATTTTTTATATTATACTAAAAATCAATTTTACATTCAAAACATCACATCAAACCCTATTTATATCACATCATACAACTATTCAAATTCAAAATTTTTACTATTCAAATCCCAACTCAAAATCCAAACCTCAAACAAACACACCCTAAATGAATTTATTCAATAATAATATATTACTATTATGAACATAGCAAACCGCATATATCAGAACAACAAACTCAATAATATATACGGCGGCAATTAGGATGCTAAATAATACATAGTGTGCCAACAGATAAAACACGATAATACTAGCACATCATGTATATTAATATACTCCCTCCGTCCATTTACAAGGTTTACATTTACTTTTGGCGCGGTGTTTAAGAAATAATAGTATTTTAATTATAGTGAGTAGTTAAAAGTAGTGTAATGACATTTTTGCCCTTATTTTTTGTGTAAAAGTAATGATGTGATGTAAAGTAAGAGTATTTGTGGAAAAAAGTAGGGTATTTAAGGAAATGTTAATTTTGCAATTGGACGTCCCAAAATAGAAATATGTAAATATTGTAAGTGGACGGAGTGAGTATTATAAACACAATATACTATCTCCGTCCCAGAACTATAGTTTGGGTTGTGTTCAGCACGGGATTTAAGGAATATTGATATTATATTGGTATTGGGTAAAAAGTACGGATAAAAGACTTTTTTGCCATTGTGAGTATATTAATGTAAAAAGTAGTGGCAATTGTGTAATAATAATGAAAAAGTAAGGGTAGTTTTAAGGTGATATGATTATTTATAAAAATGAGACTATTGTTTTTGTACGGATAAAAATGGTAAACATGACTATTGTATTGGGACGGGAGAGTATAATATAGTCTCACACATCATATGCAATATACTTTTTTACGATATATATTGTAATTATAAATAGACAACACATGTCTTTATTACGTGCAACGTAATAAAGAAAATGATGTTTGCATATTTTATGTTTAGTGATTTGAATATATACACACATAAATAAATAATACTCTCTCCGTCCCAATACAATAGTCTTGTTTACCATTTTGTTCGTCCCAAAACAATAGTCTCATTTTCATAAATAATCATATCACTATAAAACTATATTTACTTTTTCATTATTATTACACAATTGTCACTACTTTTTACACTGATACACTCACATGGGCAAAACTTTAAGGGTGTGTTTGTTTGGGGGTTTGGATTTTAAGTTGTGATTTGAATAGTAAAAATTTTGAATTTGAATAGTTGTATGATGTGATATAAATAGGCGTTGATGTGATGTTTTGAATGTAAAATTAATTTTTAGTATAATATAAAAAATAAAAAATAGGTGTTTGATTTGATATTTTTTGGGGAAAAAAATGGGATGAATAGTAAAAATCTAATTCAATCCCCAAACAAACACACCCTAAAAAGTAATCTATTTAATTTATTTGGCATAAATATATTTAATAAGTGGTTTTAAAAATTTATTTAGATTATTAATTGGATAATGATGCCAATTAATTATATATTATATATAAGGTTGTGACTTGCGACTCCAAGTCCAAATGTTATATACATACTTTTACCTTTTTCATATTTAAGTTTTTTCAATTAATTTGAAGATTTGAATTCGATTACTATTATAAAATTATGTTAGATTTATTTTATCGTTTCAATTATTTTTAACAAGTTAGATCTTGAATTTAGTTTAATTCCTGTGAGTTTGTAATGTATATGACTATTTCCAACAAATTAATTCGAAAACTGAAATTAAATTATATGACATTTTATTGCTTTGAATTAACATATTTTTCATTTTTAAAAAAAACACATGTCACATAATGAATTTAGGGTTAATTTGGTATAGAAAAGGGAATTATAGATAAATGATAATAAAGAATGAAATTTTAGAAAAAAAAAAATTAATAGTGAATTAAAGAATTGATTCTTTTGCTTGGTAAAATCGATAATTTAGTTGAAAAGGCATAATGAGAATACACTTATATTGCTAATCGAAAAAATAAAATAAAATAATTCTATTAATAAAAAATGATAAATTGAATAAGAAAAATATTATTGTATATTTTAGTTATATCTTTAGTTTGATAATTTATTTTTAACACAATATTTTATAAAATTTGAATAATATAAAAATTCTATAAAATAAATAATAATAAAATATAAAAAAATAACAACTAAACACAAATTAAATCGTAAAAGCTAAATATAAAGAAATAAATAAACACACATGGTATTCTCTCAATTTCATTTGTCTAAAAAAAAATAAAATTATTATTACTTTTAAATATTAGAATAAAATACTACTCCATTAAGCGCGGATTAAATGGTTCATTTCATTAGTAACTCCGTAATAGTATTTAATTAGTTAATAATATTAAATTAAGATATTATTTTATTATTATTTTTGTTATTATTAATATGCTCTGTATTTGATTAAAATAAATTTAAATATTTTAAATATTATATTTTAATAAATTACATGTAATATTATATCATTTTATAAATAATAAAATTTTAAGTAATATAAATAAAGAAAGAATTATTTACTTATTTATAATTAAAATAAACTAATTTTATAAAAAAAAATTGAGTTTTAAATATAAATAAAAATACTATCTCCGTTCCAAAATACTTTCTCCGTCCGCCTCTAAGGGTCACATTTATCTTTTGCGTCATTCTATTTAATATTAAAAATATTCTTATATTTGTATAGTTTTTGTTTTTACAAATATTAAGACACCAATGTAAGTATTTTTGCAATTTTTCTTAATTTGTACTATATTTTGATATACTAATAATTAGTATTTAAAGATCAACACAAACAAAATAAATGAAATAGCCGGACGGAGATAGTATATATCAGTGAGCACTGAATATAAGGAATAATAATACTATTAAATTTAAAATAGATATAAAGTATAATGTAAATTACTTTTACTTTATGAAATATATTAAAGTGATAATTTTATGAAAAGTAGAGATAATTTTATTGTATAATGAAAACCACATTTACTAAATAATAAAATAGAACAACTGATTTGATACGGACGAAATGGAAAAACAAAATAATTTTTTTGAGATAGAAATAATATTTATTTTATTGCACAGACGTATGATGTTATATATTTTAAAGGTAATTAAATTAATTTATATTTATCGATTTAATACATTTAAAAAAAATAAAAATTAATAAATTAAAATGATAATAATAATAAAAAAAAAAATGAACAAAGAAAAGCCAAATTAGAAGGGAAAGAATATATATATATTATATGTGATTTGATTATCTTCATTTCGATTTCGGGTGTGTTAGTTTGTAGGATTTTGTCAAAATTCTATTATTCATTCAAAATTTTTCTCCCAAAAACATCAAATTAAACACCTATTTTTCATTTTTTATATTATACTAAAAATCAATTTTACATTAATAATATCACATCAACACCTATTTATATCGCATCATACAACTATTCAAATTCAAAATTTTTATTATTCAAATCTCAATCCAAAATCCATACCTCAAACAAACACACCCGAATCATGTGGAGCCACGTGTGTCGATTGTACTTTGAAAATGCATGGTCAATCTAATTAAAAGTATGGTTACAATTTACTATATATTTTTCTTTTTTTTAAAAAAAAATATTTGAATTTGAGTTTTAAAACTTAAAATTAATTAGATTTAATATTAGAATTATATTTAATTTAATTAAATATATTTTTTATGATATTTTTATTTCAAATAAAAAAAATATTCATTTTGTCATCTACCTGTAATTTTATATATATATTTCGAAAAATAGTAATATATTTTTTATATTCTATAAAAATAATTTTTGTATGACAATTTTAAAAAATAAAAATAAAATTGAATGACATAAACAATAAGTTTTTATAATATATAAAATAATAATATATGTTTAATTTAATTGTATGAAACAATATTAATTTATACTATAAAATAAAAAGCAGAGCTAAAAATTATTGTTGCTATCACGATCGTTTTCACGTATAAATTAATAAATTATATGATTTATTTGTTGATTGCAACTCTGCCACTTTTCTTCACACATTATCATATGTTTTGACTTCGACAAAAACACAGATTACTATATTATATACAGGGATGGGCAAAAAAATCGAGCCGGAGCGTTGAATCGAATCGAATCGAATTTTTGGTTAATCGAACAAATTCGGTTCGAATACAAATATTGTTCGGTTCGGTTCGGTTTCGGTTTTTTATTTTTGTTTTTCGATTCGGTTAACCGAACCGAATATATTTATATATTTATGTTATTATATTTTAAAATTTATATTAATAATTATATTCGATTCGGTTTGGGTTCGGATATTTGAAATATTTGCAAATATTTTGATTTAATTAGAATTTTAATTATTTTTTAATTTATTATTTTTTTATCTATTTCATTTATATATACATATGTATTGTTATTTTGTTTGGCACAAATTACACATCAAATTTTGCATCACAATGGTTGAGCACAATACACTGAGTGAAACTCCCACATTTGAAGGTATGTTAATTGTGTTATATTGATGATTAATGATTCTATTAATCAAGGGTTTTCACCGCATTTAACAAGCTTAGCCTATGCAATTACTTAATAGTCCCTCGAATTATTTATAATTTTTAATTTTCACTCCTTTTAATCAAAATTATATTTTTCCCTCATTTTTTTAATTGTCTTCAGTCTTGTTATCATCCTTACATTTTTTGTTGTCGTATTATTTGCATCTCGTCTTTTGTTGTACGCAGTCATATTTAAAAAATAAATAAATAAATAGTTCTTATATATATATATATATATATATGGTGCAAAGTAATTTTTTTTAGATTTATTTAGTTTATTCTTAAATTAATGTCATTTATTTTGATTGATTTTAATATATATATATATATATATCAATGTATAAAGAAGAATAAATAGGTAATTTGTTTTTCGGAGGTTTGGATTTTAAGTTGAGATTTGAATAATAAAAATTTTGAATTTAAATAGTTGTATGATGTATAAAAGTACGTGTTAGGCCATCGGCAACGGTGCATCTCCTCCAAGAGAAGATGCAATTTTATTGCCATTAGAATGTATATATTGGGACACATGGCATTAGAATGTATATATATATTATATATTATATATATATATATATTTTTAATTTATATTGAATTTATTGTTATATTTAAATTTTGTAGTATTTTTATAATTCATAATATTTTATATTCTACAAATGATATATTTTATCAATTTGAAATTTAATATATATAAATACAAATTTGATATTAAAATTAAAATTTTAAAATAAATTAAAACTAAATTTAATTAAATAATAAATAATATAACTTTTTTTCATAATTTATTAATAAATCAAAATATTGACAAATAATAATATAATATAATATAATAATTAATTAATTAATTAATATTATAAATTAAAACTATAATTAAAAAATAATATATATAATATGAAAATAAAAATTTATTAAAAAATTATGATGAGTATCTTTGTTGTGAATATAAAATAGAAGAAAGTATCTTCGCTGACGTGGCAGGCAGAGAGAGAATGTGACGTGGAGAAGAAAAAGTAGTGGAGATATCTCAATTGCGGATGGTCTTAGATGATGTGATATTTTGAATGTAAAATTGATTTTTTTAAGTATAATATAAAAAATAAAGAATAGGTGTTTGATTTAATATTTTTTTGGAAAAAAATGGGATGAATAGTGTATTTAAAATCCAATTTCCAAACAAACACACTATTGATTTGTTTTGTTAATTCATGGTACAATCAATTTTATGTAGTTTAAATAGGATGCATTATTAGAAAAAATAATGGAGTATAAAAAATTATCACATGAACACAACTTATAATTTTATATTCCTAAACTTGGCTTTGTTTGTTTAATATTTTATTTTATTATATATTCTTTTATGTGTAATATTAAACAAACAATATTTTATAAAAAATAGTTGATTTTTTTGTGAATAAATAGACTATAAATATTATATACTTTGATAATGTGTAGTGAAAAAAATTAACTAGGTGAACAAATTCTCTATTTGTATAGATTTTGTTTCAGTGTTAATCTGCATATATAATAATATTATAAGATAACAGTAAATAATAATATAAATATTCTGCAACAGATATAATTATCTTAATCAAATAATACATACATACTTTTATACAATGTTGTTGTATCATTCTATTATGTACTGATTTGACTCAATCAATATTTTATCCTAATTGCGGTACTGATTAGACCCGATCGGCTCATATCATATGACATGGTAAGGGTGTGTTTGTTTGGGAGTTTGAATTTTGAGTTGAGATTTGAATAGTAAAAATTTCGAATTTGAATAGTTGTATGATGTGATATAAATAGGTGTTGATGTGATATTTTGAATGTAAAATTAATTTTTAGTATAATATAAAAAATAAAAAATAGGTGTTTGATTTGATGTTTTTGGAGAAAAAAATGAGATGAATAGTAAAATTTTATCAAAATCCATCAAACGAACACACCCTAAATGTATTGCTTACTCGGAGTTTTGATTATAAAAACTCTCACAACTTAAATTAATAAGATCAAAACTGCCAAATATTGCAAGTTGCAGAACTAAAGTTACAATCTTACAAAGTCACACAATAAAATGCCATAATCCAAAGTATATACAATTTTCCCTACTTTGATAATTTATTACGACATAAACAGGCAATTCCATCGTTTTCCAATAATCAACACACAACAGTTTCCACAAACGTACCTAGAAAAAGTTTAAAACAAAAAAAACAAAAGGGGGGTGTCGCCGCCCCGCCGGACAAGAATCCGGCGACAGTTGGTCCGCGAAAGATCAATATTCCACCATAATCTATAACTCAAAAACAAGCGCAAGTTATAAACTAGCTGCGGGGATTGCGCGAATTCGATGCATGTGAGATTAAACTCGGGCTCTTTTGCTACTGCAGCCGGGGCATTTGTAATGCTTGATGTGTTCGGCTTTGGCCGGAGTAATCTTCACGCACTTCCCATGGAACCATCTCTCGCAGATGTCGCAGCAGATCCAGAATTCGTCGTTTGCGTAGTTGTCTCCGCAAGCGCCGCACAATGTAGCTCCCTGTTCATCGTCATCTTCGTCGCCTTCCTCATCATCATCCTCGTCCTCTTCCTCTTCTTCGCCTGTCTCATCGCCCTCGTCCTTTGCTGGGCCTCTGGGCTGCTGTTGAGATTGCTAAAAGGAGTGAATAATTGTCGAGGATGAAATAGTTTTATAGAATTTAAATATATATATATATTTGGTTAAAACATGGTTTACCAATCTGCCGCCGGCCTTGTTCTTACTGCTGTTATTTTGAGCAGCAGACTGTTCCTTTGAAGGTTTGACGACTCCAGTAATGACCTCGAATATAGTTGGCAGTTCATTGATCATCTGAAAGAGCCTCTTCCTACAAGAGACCAAATGTCGATCAGCCAATATAGGTGTCTTGATGTCCAAAATGAACATGACATATTTATGACATTAAACAAAACAGACATCCATGAACAAGGAGAACAGAAGTTGACAGAATACTGGTGCCATATTTATATATATCAGGTAAGCAGAAGAAATCCAGTTAACACAAGACAACAGCGACTTAGTTATATATTTATCCTGCAAGAAAGACTCAGCTTCGTTCTTAGCCTCTTACTTTCACAAAAACGATGAATTCCTTGACGGCTGTTATAGAATGTCATAAATCTCTTTGTGGAGCTTAAACTATATAATATCTTCGGGATAAAATTTCCAGTGGAATCAAAGATTTAAATAAAAACATACAGCATTTAGCACTGACAGTACTATTTTTGCCTATGAACAGAACCCATAGAGTTGCACAGACGTCGGGGACAAACTAGAAAAAAGGCTACATGTGCAAGTCGGGACTTACCTTAATAACACCAACAAATCAATTGCACATACTATTAGGCAACGGAATAATAGTAGTTGTTCAGGAACAGGTATCTCAAGATTATTGAAACTTATGGATTTTAAAAAGGCATCTGCCGGGCAAATATTTACCTCTCACTTTTACCAAATCCAAATCGAGCACCAAAGTAGAAAGAAACAGCAAGTAGCCATGAGTCGCTGTGAACTGCAACGAGAGATAACCAGTCCTTCTCTTGCATTCCATCTCTAGCAAAGTTAATCCCAAGTGCTGGCTCAGGAAGCTCGGGAGGCACCTCCTCAACAGGAAGATTGACTTCCCAAGTCTCGTTTGGGAGTCCATACAAACAGAGGTTTTCTTTTTCTGCAAAAAAAACAACAAATGCAAGAAACCATTCATCTCCAAATAGCTCATGTACATCTGTCTTGGAGCTACTCCATATCATCCTTTGGAATGTTCAGATAATCCAATCATAATAAGTTAACATCAAACAATGGAAAATCAAATATTGTCAAACACCCAAATCTTGTTACCACTAGAACATTTGAAATTCAATAAATGACATTAATTCAACAATTGAAGTTTACAGAAGAAACGAAATCTTGTACAACTAGTGAGACCATTATCCATTCAACTATCAGTAAAAGTGATGATCAATCAATAGGTCTCAATCTTACCATGTTCATCAGCAGGCATTAGAAGCGACAGCACGGAATGATACATAACCATAGGAAGAAGAAGCAGACGATAGTTAAAAGCTTTAAACTAAACAGTCTAGTGGGAGGTGAGACACTTTACTTTTAAAAAGACCATGACCAACCTGTTAAGTTCACCCGACTAAAAAAGATGATGGAATTTACAATTCTTCAGCGGCAAAACCTTACATCTCTGTAGATTTTTTTACTGGAGATGGTGCAGGCCATGAAGATACTTGAGGTAACAAAGAGATTGGTGCAAGGAAATGCAAGTTTAAGGCAAAAATGTATTCTTTGCAAAGCACTCACACATGGTTGCATTAAGTTGCCAATGGTTCTTGTACCAAATTTAGAAGTTTCTCTCAATCAGATTAGCGACTGCATTGATCCGATAACCAAGCCTAAATAACAGCGGGGCCCAACAATCGCCACATTCGGGTATTCCAGCACAACATTGGGAACAAATCATAATGTAGCTAAAAGCCAAACTATCAAAGCAAAAGATGTCGGGCACCAACAAAGATACATTAAACTCTAACCACTCGACACTAAAGCCAACTGAATCTGTTTCAACTAAACGACAAATGATCGATCTAAGTTTCGACCAATCACCACTTCTAGGAAGCCATGAAAAAATCATTCTTTCACCAGGAATGGCACAACAGCACAGCACTTTTGATGACGTAGTCACGGCAGCATCGGAGAAGTAAATAAACAATAAAAACACTAAGAAACAAGAATCAACAGAGCATAGAGCATCATCCAATGAACCCTGAGGAAGTTAATCAGGGCAGTATTAAACCATAAAATAGGCAGCCACACTAAACCATAGCATAGCTCAAAACACATAAAACCGCCAATTAAACCTCGGAATGCAACTATCTGCACTCACAACTTTCAGACATAAAAACAGATACATACCAGACAAAGGTTTAATGTTAGGGCAGACGGCTCCCCATCACAAAAACACGCTTACAAAATATCACCCCAACTTACAACTGAAAGCACTAAATAAGTACTCACCAGGATCGCACAGCTGAAACAATTTCTCTACATCTGCAAAGGCCACAACAGAAAATCAACCATGAAACGCACCAAGGAACCAAAGACGCACAACAGAGACTCGACGACGTTCATAAACACATAATTTCGAAGAAATTGAACATGGTGTATGATTAAACTCGCGAAAGAAAGCAGGCTGATTGGACAAAGAAGAAACTCAGAGGAGAAGCTGAGAATTAAGGAGGAGAAATACCAGTGGTGAGGGCTTTGATGAGACCAGCTCTACGGCCCTTGAAATCGTTGAAGACTTCCTCCACAGTTCTCGGTATCGGATGCCCAGTCCCCTCCATTCCCTATCTGTTTCAACGCCAATTGGGACGACGCACGAAAGTACCCGAAAGTTAAACGACAAACTCGCCGCGAAACTGAAATGGGGATTCGCTGAATTAGGGTTCCAAGCGAGTGCTAGGGTTCCTTCTCCATTATCAGTCCAATTGATTTCAGAATTGAGAGGCGGAAACTACGATATTTGGTGTTGGGTACTTGAATTTGTATCAGATGAAAGAGAAGAGGACTGTGTATGTGTCTGAGAGAGAGGAGGAGGGGGAGAGAGAGAGAGAGAGAGAGAGAGAGAGCAATGGACAGATAGGAAAGAGGAAACAATGGGCGAACGTAAGGAGGGAGGAGGGGTTTTACTTTTATACTGACAATTTGCTGATGGTGATTATAAAGGAATAATTAATTTTGGATCTGTTTTCATTTTTATTTTTATTTATTTATTAGTTTCAATTTAATTTTATATACTTTCAATTAGAAAGATTGTCTTCGTCACAGTAAAATTAAATAAAATAAATTAACTTTTACAATAAAAAATAGTATAATTAAAATAAATTATTTATTTTAAAATAACTTTTTTTTTATTTTTGATTATTTAATATTTATAGATATAATAGAATGAGATTTTGTAAATTAGAAAAAAAAATTAAAAATTAAAAATTTATGAAAAAATTTTACACCTCAAACTTAAATTCAATAAAAATATATTATTTGCCTCAAATGTATTCATTTTTGTAAATAATTAAATATTAATATCAAAATATCATTTAATTTTTACATAATTTATAGATACACGTACTATTTTAATCATTTTCATATGTTTCATTTAAAGTACTCCCTCTGTCCCAAAAGAGTCGTCTTATTGGGTATTGGCACAGAAATTAATGGGTATAAAATAGAATATAAAAGACTAAAATGCCCTTATTTATTGAAAGATTTTAAAAAGTAAATTAAAGTAATAATTATGAGTAATTTGGAAAAGCAAAAATAATTTTGTTATAAAGTGGGGACCACGATTACTAAATAAGGAAACAAGACAATTATTTTGAGACGGACAAAAATGGAAAAGCAAGACAACTCTTCTGGGACGGAGGGAGTATATTTTTTTAAAAAATAATCATACACTAATATTAAAATATTCTTAACTATCATTTAAATTACAAGCATATCATTATACATACAATTAGGTTATACAAAACTCTTATACGTTTCTATCAATAGATAAAATGCGATTATTTCTTATTCTACTATAAAATCTCAAAAAATCTCATTGAATGGAGACGGATGAAGTATTATTTTTTAATTTAATAAAAATTCCAAAAGATCTTTTAGATTGAGATCAAAGCTAATAAATCAACACTTTATTTCAAAATAATTTTAAACTATATTTGTTTTGATTTGAAATTGGGGCAGTGGATTTGAATTTTGGTTTAAATAATATTTTATTTTATTGTGATATTTTAATGAAAAATTAATACTGCTTATATCCAACTAGAAATATATTGTATTTGTATTTTGACTTATCCAATTACAAAGTAATCATTTTATTAAATAAATACTCCATAAATATTTCTGCTTTACATAACATCGCTACTTTTATACCAAAAAGTAAAATAAAAAATATTTTTATATTACTTTTAACTGCTCACTGCAATTAAATCAGTAATGAAAATCATATGTCTACTGACCAATAAAATATTATTCTCTCCGTCGCACTTACATTGTCCACTTTAGGTTAGACACATAGTTTTAGGTATTGACTAATTCGTAAGTAATTAAGAAGTGTATTAATAAAAATAATTATAATTTGATAAAAATAATAATATATTAACATTAAAATGACTAAATAGTTTAATTACAATAAAAAAAATTATAAATTATTAATTTTAAAATGTGATTAAAATATATAACTATATTTCCAAAAAAAGTAAAGAACAATTTATTTAGGACGAATGAAAATACAAAGTGTGGATAAATTAAGTGGGACGAAAGAAATATTATTTTTTAATCTATTAATAAACCTCAAATGACCCATTTGAATTGTAACGAAAAAATATATGATATTATATATTTCATGCGTGTTAATTTTTCAAATCATTGGTCCATAATAATAAATACCTAATCATCAAATTACATTACACTACAAAAAAATAATATATTTGTAACGGAATTCCGTCCCTAAAGTTCACGTAGCTAACGTAATTCCATTCCTATTCCGTCTCTAATGTTATTAGTAACGGAAAAAGTAGATTTAGAGACAAAAAAGTTTTGTTACAAAAATGATTTTTTCTTATAGTGAAATTATAATGTAATTTAAGACTCCTTCCTTATATTCGAGGTTTAGCATCAAACAATTATAATGATTTATATGCACGGACGGAGCTACGCTGGGCTTGGGGTCACCTTCCAAGCTAAATTTTTTTATGATTTTTTTAGTATTAAAAATATTAATTTTTATGTATTTATATAAAATTTATCCTCCAAAATTATTTAAATTTATATATAATTTTGTTATTATTATTTATTTAAATTTATTAGTTAAATATTAAATAAATTATAACATTTTGTCCTCCGAAATTTAGATGTTATTTTCGTCATTGAATGACTATAATAGAAGAGTGTTTACTATTTATTTGATATTTATTTAATATTCAATTTCTCGATGTTTATTAAAAATATATATATATATCAAATTCAACAATTATTTATGAGAAAAAAAACAAGTAAATAAACTCTACTATAGTCACCCTTAATACAAATTTAAGGGTTGTGTTAATTCTTTGATATTTTATTTAATTATGCACCATCGTATAAAATATTATATAAAAAATATCAAATTGATAGAATATGTTTAGATGAGATGTGTTTTTCTTTTTCCTTAATTTTTTCTATTTATTAAAATTTATCTTTGAAAATATCAAATCAAATATATATTTTTTATTTTTTTATATTATATTAAAAATTAATTTTATATTTAAAACATTACATCAAAATTTATTTATATCACATAATATAAATATTCCAATTTAATATTTGTACTAATCAAATCACAAGCTCAAAGTCCAAACCATCGAACAAACAAATCCAAAGTGTTTGGTAATTTGATTTTTATTTTTTATATAAAACGATAAAATAAAAAAAAAAAGAAAAAAAACCTATCACTCTTTCAATTTTTACTATTGCTTGACCCAAACCCACTTCCAAAGTCCAAACAACTCAAAACAACTAACCAATGTGGGTTTTTAAAGTTTGTAATCAAATTAGTCTCTTATTTATTTTTTTTTAAATTTTATAAAATATATTATTTTTTTAATAAACTATTATATTAAAATACCATATAAATAATAATTTAAATGAAAAATAGAAATTAAACAAACTTCTTGTATTTAAATATATTTTAAAAATTAAACAAAAATGAGATACTCCCTCCGTCTTAATACAATAGTTTTATTTATTATTTTTGTTCGTTCCAAAACAATAGTCTTGTTTTCATAAATAATCATATCACCATAAAACTATTTATATTTTTTCATTTTTATTACACAATTGCACTATTTTTTACACTAATACAGTAACAAAGAGCAAAAAAAAAATTTTATCTATATTTTTTACTAATTACCAATATAATATCAATATTTTTTAAATCTCGTATTTGGTATTATATAATTAATATTGAATATAAAGATTTAAATAAAAAATATCTTTTCTATAATATTTTTAATACAAAATAAATTTTATATACAACTATTTTTAATAAATAACTAAAAATTAAAATTGGAAATATTTTTATTTGTCTTTTTAGTGCGTTAAAGTGTTGCCAACCTTTCGAAGCAAAATGGCGCGGACGAAGTGATGAATCATTTCTTTTCCGAGACTAGATTTTGGGTTTAATTTTGGTGGGTCGTGTGTGAGTGTGTGGGCTAAAACAAAATTTTTGGATACAAAATGACTTATCAAGAAAATAGGAATTTATTTATGCATATGACAATTTTGCCATTACATCAAATATTTTTTATTTTTAAAAACATATTTTTTTATACAAAATATCATATTTAACATCTAATTATATTATAACAAATACTAAAATTTATATTTATCATTTTGCTATTACCAAAACTTTCTAAAACTGAAAAAATCTACCAAAATTCTTATACCTAAATAAAACTTAAATTGTATACTATGATACACCACCCACCCACCCGTCCTCAATTGATTGATCTATTTTGTTATTTTGGTTCGTTTAAAACTAATCTATATATATATTTTTTAATAAATATAATTTTTGAATAACTTAAAAAAAAAGAAGAAAACTTTTACAATTTATATATATATTATTCCCTCAGTTCTAAGTAATATGAGCGTAGTAACGTAGATACGAGAATTTAGGTAAAATGTAATAATTAGTAAGTAATTAAAAAATATATTAGTAAAAATAATTATAAATTAAAATTAAAATAACTAAATAATTTAATTAAAATTAAAATTTATAATTTATAATGCGGTCAAAGTGTATAATTATTTTTTTTAAAAAAATAAAGATGGGATGGAGGGAGAGTACAAAATATTATCTTTATTATTTAACTAATCTATTTTTTTATTTTCCATTATATTAATTACATATAAAATATTAATAATTTAAAATTTACATATAAAAGATAAATAAATGACTTAGGGAGGAATACAAAGGGTTTGTCAGCGCTTAGATTTTAAATTGTGATTTGAATAATAAAATTTTTGAATATTAGTAAATTAATTTTTAATATAATATAAAAAATAAAAAATAAGTATTTGATTTGATACCGGAGAGGTGAAAAAAAAATGAATGAATAGTAAAATTTGGACAAAATCCCCCAAACAAACAAACCCTAAAAGGAAAAAAGAAAAATTAAATAAAAATAAAGCTTCATTAACTCCATGTCCAGAAGAACAAAGTTAAGAAACCTAAATCAGATGATATATATAAATATATAGTGAGTGAGTGATCGATGATAAGCATAATCAGTACTAATTAGACACATTTATTCAAGTATATATATATATATATATACATACATACACACACACAGATAGAACATTCAATCAATGATCATCAAACTTCACTTGAAAGGGATTCAAGAAGTCCTTGCAGCTGGCATCCGAGATGGCATTCCAATCCCAAAATCGATCACCGAACAATGCCGTCGATCGAGGAGGAACAATTTCAGGCGGCGGCGCCGCCGGAGGCTGCAGAAAACCGGCCGGAGCATTGCCGGCGTAGCGATGGAGATTATCGTTGTGTGGGAAGTCACTGATGTTATAATTCACGAGCTTGTGGAGATCATCTGCTGCAACATTTGATGATGAAGAGCTTCCAAACATGGGATTATTGGCGATCATGGCCTGTTTCGATTGCAGAAGCATCATCGAATGATCATCTTCTTCGAGAACTTGATCTACTGAAGTTAGAGTGTCGATTGACATGATTTGGGGGTTCGATCTGCTCGATTTTCCGGCCCACGAAGATCCTCCATAGGCAGTGGTGCTGGTTTGGATGTATGATCTTTGCTGCAGGTTCATCATACATGTAGTTTTGGATTGTGGCGGTTGTTGCAGAGGTCTTGGCGATGGAGACGACGTGGCGACACCAGGGCGCTTGTAGACTCGGCAAATCGCGATTTCGGAAGCCTAAAATGGAATGAAAAGATTGGAATTCTAAGGAAAAAAACATGAATAATTCAAGCTGAATTAAGTCTACTACTAAAAAAACAGTCAATAGTTACATAAAATTGTCGCAGATTTAAATTCTACGATAATTAGAAGTCACTGATAGTAATTTAGTGACAATATTATGCCATAACTTCTTTATTCTGAGTTCTAAATTATTTTTTACGGATGTTTTAAAGTAGCAATAATTTTCTACTACCCTTATTGAGTTAAATCGATAATTTTAGAGCATTTTTTTTCATACTCAAGCACAACTTGTGATTAACAAGTCGATTTTGAGCTATGTTAAAATGTAGATAAGGTGCCTTAATTACACTAAAATGAGTTAATTAATTTAATTCGAATTTTAAGTACATAAGTTAATTACTCATTATTGATCATGTACTCTAGTTAAACCAAAAAATTTGAAGCAAAAAAACCACAAAAATGTGATGAACTTTAGATCTAATCTATGGTGATTGACCAAAAAATGATGCATGATTATTTTTTTTTGTGTGTGTCAATACAAAATTTAGTTATAAGTTCAAAGATCCATGAAAAGATCGATCTTCAATTACCTTGTGGAGGAGGCGCTGCGTCTCGTGGAGAGGCAAGCGATACTCGTTCATGATCCAAGTGGTTCGGATTCCTCTCGGGGCCTTACCCGAGTAGAAAACAAGGGTTTTCTTGAGGCCAATGGGCATCAGATTAGTCTCTCCTCGGATAGTTCTATCGGCACCGGTCGCCTTCCAATACCCCGACTTTGTCACACGGTTTGGCCGATCTCCGTTCTTATATTTTCTATCTCTCGGCACATAGAAATACCATTCCTTCTCCCCTATAGCTGCCAAACCTGCAAATTCATTCATACAATACACGCAAAGATCATATCGAAATTCCAAATTTCATATTCTCTGTGTCCACTAAATTTACGTTCATTTATTTTTTTCAAAATATAAAGAAACAGAAAGATATATACATGATTGTCTTTAATTATAGCCCCCCTCCCCCCCCCCCTCACCCTCTCTCTCTCTATCGATATCTATCTCTATCTATACATATTATGCATATAGATTTTTAGGGTTTTCTTGATGTATTACATGAATCTATAAAAACCCTTTGAGGTAATTGAAGGAAATCCAAAAGGGTTTGGGAATAAATTTTTAGGGTTTTCTTGATGAATTAGATGAATCTACAAAAACCCTTTGAGGGAACTGATCAAGGAAATCCAAAAGGGTTTGGGAATGAACTTTTAGGGTTTTCTCGATGAATTAGATGAATCTACAAAAACCCTTTGGGGGAATTAAGGTAATCCAAAAGGGTTTGGGAATGAACTTTTAGGGTTTTCTCGATGAATTAGATGAATCTACAAAAACCCTTTGGGGGAATTAAGGTAATCCAAAAGGGTTTGGGAATGAATTTGTGTATGTATAGGTGTATGTATATGTGTGTGTATATATGTACCAGGAAGCTCCCAAGGGTCGTAGCTATAGAGGTCAAGAAAAGTGATGAGCTCGACATTGAAGGGTTTGCCCTCCACCTTACGGCGAAGGTAGAACTCCACCAGCTCTTCCTCTGTCGGATGGAATCGGAATCCCGGCATCACCATGCCGTCATCGTCGTCTTCATCTTCTTCTTCATCGTCGCGTTCTTGCAGCGGTTTGCTGCTGCTGTCTTCTTGATCTGCACTGTTCATGTAATAAAAACCTATGGTCGAAAAACAAACAAAAAAACAAACCCTAGCTACCCTCAATGATTGAGTCGATGAATCGCGTCGATTCTTGGATGGCTTGTCCTTATTAAGCTTCCTTTGCTATACGTACATAGTTACGAATGTATATACGTGTGTGCACGTGCGTGCGCACACGTTCTTCGTAATGTAATAGTAACTATTCTTCGATCATATCATGGTTCAATGGACTACGAGAAATGAAAAAGAGGGCATTAATTAGGGATAGGGTTTCCGAATGAAAGAGATGATATATCATGAATAGGGTCGAGGACAAGCAAATTGCTGATCTCGACATTTCGATGATCAGTTGTTATTAGAGCTGCAAACGAGTCGAATTCGAACTAACTTTTTAGATGGCTCGATCAAGTTTCAATTAATATATAAAAATTTGGAGCTAATTAAAGTTTGAAATATGTTTAATCGAATGTTACTTCAAAATTTTTTTTGAATGATATATATATATATATAATTGGTTGATTAAATGAAATAAAGTAGTAGTCGTTGATTCAAATTTAGGTCATATATATTAAATGATTCAAATTTGACGAGAGGTCGAATGAACCTTTGACTGAAACTATTGGTGAGCAACTCACACATACCTAATTAATTCTCATCATTCATTGCACGGTGGGTTTCTCTCTCTCTCTCTCTCTCTCTCTCTCTCTCTCTCTCTCTATATATATATATATATATTATAGTACAGTTGTAATAAATTGAATCGAGAGGTTTGTGTGGTGGAATGATTTATTGGGATGTATTTCAAAGATATATTTTAGGAGTTGTCGTAGATAATTTCAAGACAAGTAAAAGAATTGAATAAACACCGTGTGTTTCTTTTGATGAGTTTGAAAAAAAAAATTATTTGAATTTGGTAAGAAAATAATGTTTGATGAAATGTTTTGTGAGATAAAAAAATATACTTCTTTTAAAAAATCGTATAATTCAAATAGTAAAATTCACGGAAACTGGCTTAAAGAAACATAACCATACGTATTGTTATTTTCTATCCATATAAAAATATATATGTATTTTTAATATGTTTGATCATAAAATACATTATAAATACGGTTAAATTTACATTTATTCTCATTAATACAATTACTTTAAATATAAGAGTAAATAAGATATTACATACAGAACCCTCAAGTACTATTTAAATACTCCATCATTCGTGTAAATGTGTCCTCATTTGACTGGACATAAATTTTAATAAAAATGAATAATAATTGTTAATTTTTCTTTTATAGTAAAAAATAGTACAAAAATAAAATAATTTTTTTATTAAAAAAGAAATAAAAATATTTTTCGACGACAACCCAAAAAGAAAAGTGAGCATAGATTTTAACGACGGAGGAGTATAATACTAATTGTTAAATATGTATATCATGTGTAAACGTGCTAGCTATTGTATTTTGTATAGAAATATGTTTTTGATACAATGTTTCAAATGACTAAATATATATTTTTATTTGAAAAATATATATTATTAATGAATATTATTGAAAGTAATTTGAAAATATAAGTAATTTTGGATTGAATTTTTCAAATACAAAGTGAATGAACATAGAGACAACGTGAGATATTGTGAGGTGAAATTGTAACCTAGTCCTATAAATAAAATTATTTTATTTTATTTTATTTTATTATTATTATTATTATTTTTTAAGAATAATAATGTAGAAGACATAAAATAAGAAACCAGATATGTAAGTTGAATAAAAGATAGGGACTTGACAAAATAAGCATTGGCCAATGGCCACCTCTTTTCTTTAGTCCTTCGCTTTGCGGTGGCTTTTATTTCCACCTCTTTCCCTTCTTTAATGCACTTTCTATTTTATTTTATTTTATTTTATTTTTTCTTACTAATTAGTTTATTTTTAGAATGGATCATATAATTATTTTGATGCAAAATTTATTATTAATATATAAAATTTATTTTGTAGAGAACAAATTTATATAATGCAGATGAATAAAAGAAATTTATATATGATCACTATAAATCAATTTATAAAAATAGAAATTGTTGAATATATAATTTTTTTTAAAAAAAAACTTAAATGAGATAGAAATGATAAATTATAAACTATAAATTAATGTCTCCTAAAATATTTTTGAGAAGTATATAAAATGATTACTTTGTACTTCTGATTATGATTACATCATGATACTTTATTTTATTATTAGCGGATATTTTGTTTTCTGAGTATATTCTTTCGTCTTTTTCCGTGGACGAAGTCACCTAACCACATGTCCTTTAAATTTTTTGTCTTTAATTTTGTCATCGATAATGTTTTGGATCATATTTCTAACAGAGAAAATAGTAAAAGAAATCAAAGAAAATATAATCCGGAGATATTATTGAAAATTAATAAAAATTTAATGATCAAAGTCATAATATGATACTTTATGCAAGGAGGCTTTATTAAGACAAAGTTACAAAGGGAATCAAATTTCTTAGTTTATACTCTATTCTTCAGGATATTATGCCTTTTTTTCAGGCTAAATTTATATATAATTTATTTATAATAGACAACTTATCAATCATAATTTCATTCCTTTTATTTTAAAATATAATAATAATAATCAAATTGTAATTATTATTTTTTTATTGAAATTGAAGTTTTTTCATTTTGTATTTTTTTTAATGTTAGAAATGGAACATTATTTTGTTTTTTGAGTGAATATAATATATACTATTTATATTATATGAATATGTATTCTATATTTTTAAATATTTTATCAAAAAAAATTATATCACTAAAAAAATTATTGGGTGAGCACACTCTAATATATATTTTCTCTTATTGATTATTTTTAATGACAACAATAGATATATGATAGTCATTTCTTTTTCTTCTTCTTTTTATTATTACTATTATTATTATTATTATTATATTATTATTATTATTATATGAGTTTGTTTGGCTAATAATTTTTTTTCGATAAAATTTTTAATATATATTTAGTCTTTCCATAAAAGTTAACCTTCAATATAAATTTTTTATATTTTCTATTTTTTATATTAAAAAATTAAAAAAAAATATATACTAAACCAACAAATTCTATATTATATATATTTGAAATATTTTATCAAAAAATCATACTATCATAAAAGATTATAAGGTGAACATACTTAATATATATTTTTTGTTATTGATTTTTTTTTTTTTAATTGACAACAATAGATATATAGTCGTCATTATTTTATTATTTTTCTTATTATTATTATTATTATTATTAATTTTTTATTCTTTTTTGTCAACAATAAGATGATGTAAATCCACTACGGGTGTGTTTGTTTGAAAGATTTTGGTGGATTTCTACTATTCATTTCATTTTTTCCTCCAAAAACATCGAATCAAACACTTATTTTTTATTTTTTATATTATACTAAAAATCAATTTTACATTCAAAACATCACATCAAATCCTATTTATATCGTATCATACAACTATTCAAATTCAAAATTTTTACTATTCAAATCCCAACTCAAAATCTAAACCACCAAACAAACACACCCGTAATTATCACTTAAGTTTAAAGAAAATAAGACAGTTCTCCTTGACATTGATTCTTCCCCTTTAGACAAGAATTATTTTTTTCCAGCTACGATCGAAATAAACCTCTACTCAAACAATAATGGCCTACAAACTAAATAAGAAAACAACAATACCAATTCTCCATGTTTAGGTCATCTCCGACTCATCAACAGTTTTAACTTTAATATGCTGCAGTAATTTTACTCAACCATAACTCTAATTTTCACTGTTATTTTTTAAATATTCAATTTTTTCTATTATTTTAAACAAGTTTTTATTTTTATAATTTAAAATAATTTTTTTTTAATTTAGAAAAATAAAAAATAAATTTAAAAATAAAAAAAAAATTAAAATTAAAATTAAAAAAAAAATTGGATTGGAGATGCCCTTAGAGAAGAATCCTTCTTCACTTATAATAAAAATAAATTTTTCAACAATCAACACAAATGGAGAGAGTAAGAAAACAAGTCATGAAATCCTAAACTTCTGAGAATACACACACAACATTCTGTATAACAAGAAGAAGAAGAAGAAGGCTTTAGCAAGTAAACACACCCCATGCATGCATGCAGCAGATTCTACTTCGGCTCGACGACGGATTCCGGATACGATCCGCTGTGGCTAAACAAGCTTTCATTACTATACGGGTGCCGGACAGGTTTGGGTGCCTCCTCATAGCTGTTAGAGGTCGACGAAGATTCAGCATTAGGATTCAGCCCCGCGAACTCCATGATGCTCTCTATCTCCTTCGCCACTTCACTCATCGTTGGCCTGTTAATGCCCGAGTCCTCCACGCACTTCAGCGCTAGATCAACAAACCTCTCGACAGTTCCTGGCGCCGGATTGCTCACAACTATCGGGTCAAGAATCATCTCGAGGTTGTACATATCCTTGCCCTTGTCCATTGCTTCCTTCACTTCCCGCACGATGTATTTCCCTTTTTCTATCGGACTTCTCGCCGTCAAGAGCTCCAATAGCAATACTCCGAAGCTGTACACGTCGCTCTTTTCTGTCAGCTGCTGCGTCATGTAATACTCAGGATCCAAGTACCCCTGTTTTTATTTTTTGTTTTTTAGAAATGAATTGTTATTAATAGTTGTTTCACAAGTAAATGATTCGATGTATATTCGATTGGAAGAGTTCCAAAGTCTAGTACTGACCATGGTGCCTTTAACTTGAGTGGTTACGTGATCTTTTTCAGAGTCGAGCATTGACTTGGAGAGGCCAAAATCGGCGACTTTGGCATTCAAGCGCTCGTCCAACAAGATGTTGTTCGACTTTATATCCCTGTGTATGATAGGGGGGTTTGCCAGGTCATGCAGATATTGCACCCCCCGGGCTACACCGAGAGCTATGCGAAGCCTTCGAATCCAATCCAGCCTTATTCCAGACCTCCCTGCAAAACCAATGTATGTAGTTTTACTAATGAGCAATGATTATAGGACTAATTGCTGTATTCTTATTTTTTTGTTGAGCTGAAATTGTTTTGTTCAAAGATTATGATTTATGAGTACCTATAAGGCTTTCCTTCAATGTGCCATTTGGGATATACTCGTAGATCAGCATCTGTTCACCCTGATCGAAACAAAAACCGACAAGGCTGACGACATTTTTGTGATGGACCCTTGAGAGAAGCTCAATCTCAGTTTTGAACTCCAGTGCTCCCTGCATTGATCCTTGCTGAGCTCTTTTAATGGCCACCAGTTGTCCATTAGGAAGAGCTGCTCTGTATACCTGAGGCAATATTAATTGCCCAAACACAAATAAAATGTTCAATTGATGGATTAATTGTCTGGGAACTAAAGAGAACTAAGAATTTCTATTTGTGTTTCTGTTCTATATACCATGTAACCAATATCGAAACTTTTTTGTGAATCTTCCCACAATAAGTAAAAAACAAAAGTAAACAAAAGGGTCAGCTCAGAAAACAAGAAGTGATGCAGCAATGAACCTTGCCATAGCCACCAGATCCAATATCATTGTCGTCAGAGAAGTTTTTTGTGCATTTTTTAAGTTCATGAAACGAGAAAGATCTGGCCCCTTTTAACTGTGGAACACCGCCACTATTGCTATTTGAATCCCAGGTTGCTGCAAATAAGAAGAGAGTCCTGTATGTTAGAAATAATAATAATAATCTCAAATTCAAATAAATCTGTTGGAACTGAACAATCTACAATACCGAAAGGATTGCTCTTCTTTGTAGCTGTTTCAGCTCTTTTCTTCTGACGGAATCCGTAAACTCCTGCAAGAACTACTAACACCACAAGAACAAAGCCACCGACTGATGTTCCAATAATTAAGCCCACATTTGAAGACTTTCTTGATCCTACATTCGGCGACATACAAGTCCATGAATTTCGGGGTCAGAAGTGGTCGATTATCGTGCTTTTTTATAAAGTTGTTCATGCAAGCTAAGTTAAGTTACCTTCAAAGTAAGGATAAATGTTGGCCACAAAGTAAAAGGGACCAAATCCATGAGGGGGCTTAAAAGTTTGATTGCTTAGAATAAATCCAATGCCAGAAATCCCTGATCGATTGAAATAATCTTGGCCAGATGGAAACACTCGAACGTTCAGTTCCAGATTGCCGTCGCTGTTCTTTGTGGGATTACTTAGATAAACTGAATCCACAGGTTGGCCATGAGAGCTGAATGTCTTCATCATTTCCTTCTCTAGAGATTCAAATAGGCTTTTGTTTCCATAGCTTGAGAAGGAAGGAGAACGAAAGAAGATGTTTCCTGAGTAAGGATATGCACATTGGCAGGTTGGACTAGATATTTTACTTGAACGACAGGAAGGAGGTATGCAATTCCTCATAGGTGTTGAGTAAGAGGAATCAGACAACTGATGGGGGGAGCAGTAACTCGGTGTTCCTTCTCCATCACATACCGGATTGTCGACAAGTCTGTTAATAAAACAAAGGCACATGAAGAGGAAGTTCAACATAACTACATCACTTCATAGATTAAAAATTGAAGTAAAACACTTAACAACCAACCTTAACACAGGTACTAGATGAACATAGACTACTCTCACAAAATTGATACCCCGATACCCATGCTGTGATTTTTAGGATGTTATATGATCATAGGATGGCCACATATCAACCCCAAATCCTTTTCAGTCTCACTCACATTCAACTTGGAAAACTTCCTACTCAAAAAAATTATGCTCAACTTTAAACTTGTTTCTTGTTGACTTCCGAAAAAGAAAAAATATGCACCTTATTAGCATGAATACTCTAATCAAGGTTTTTAAAATTTTCTTATATGTTGAGTACTACAAAAAAACTGTAGTTGCTTTATGCCATTGATTCCCATGGTGAAATAGTTTAATTTACAATGATTTCTATTAAGTGACACATAACTAAGTCAACATTACACAAGATTCAAGCAGATTCATAATATACTATATACATCAACATATAGAACTCTCAAAATTATCTTTTTTCTTTTTTCACCTCGAATTTTCCAACAGATTGACCTGTTATTAGCCCAGAAATATCCTATCAAGTAAGATCCCCCAGTGCTACAGTAAGTGTTTCCCCAAGGAGCATCAGTTACAACATGAAAGGGCGTGTCATAGGATGGCTTCTTGTTGTTACATTACACCTTCCAGTCACTCTCAAATCTACATATGTCATGGTGTGTGTGTCCTGTGGTCTCCTTTGTGTTGATGAGATTACCCAACTCTCAGATAAAACTACAGCCCATGAGTGTGCCAATCATACTCAATGTTGAGCTGCATGGAGACATTCCACGAGCACCCTCACATTAGTCCTACTATGATTAGTGATTCTAATACAATATTGTGCCACTTCTAATGTCGAGAGAATGTGGCTAGTGAGTCACCTTACATGTAGGCCCCCTAGTGTCAGAAATTATAAAAAGCAACAAGGTTCCAACCTTATTCCCTCTTTAGGTGGCATACATTGTGATATATCTTAACATGGACAAGTGGTGAAAGTCTCCTATCAAATGCACACCTCATAGGCTCTCTACCACAAACTAATGACTCTCTACCACAAACTAATGATCATACAGAAATCTCAATCCTCTAGAGCATATGTGCTTTATTTCATTCCTCCCAAACCTCCCCCACATAAGTAAAAGGTGTCATCAATAATATGTATACTTTATGGCATCCTCTGTTTTAGGCATACAGTAACAATTGTGATCATAATAATGTCACCACTCCTTGGGGGATGAGCAGTGACACTTTTTGCGAGTCGCCTAACTCAAGTGTTGTCTGATTCCATGAATGATCATCTCACTTTAAAGCTAAAACTAATAAAGAATACATCACTTTATATTTATTTGCATATCAATTCTGCGAACAATTGACAACATTATAACATTGGATGTTACATTTGTTCTCTGATGGTCTATCACCATGTATGCAAACCACTAAAAGTTTTAATACTAAGAAATATTAGGCAGCTAATCATTATTGTTAGCCAAATTTTATAAGACAAGAAATGCAATTATGTATCACTGATTTTGTTACTAGAGTTTTTAGATATTTGCATACCATTAACTTTCATGAACTTGTATGATGGCTTGAGTTAGATTAAAAGTTTTAATACTAAGAAATATTAGGCAGCTAATCATTAGATTAATATGGTCTAGTAATGCTAGGAAGGAATTAGGGAAGAAGAGGGAAGAGCTTGGTATGGTATTCTTTGATTAAAACTTTCCAAAGAGTCGTAAAATCAATGTAACTACTGCTACTCTTTGAAGGTAGGCTCTAGCAGTAGTTCAAGTATTAGATTGCCTACTTAGTGAACAATTAGGGCCACTCCCTAAGATCCTCGTTAAGTGCCACTCAAAATATGCCTTCGGTGAGATTTAAGGTGTGTGCATCAGCTTTGTGGAACTGTAATTATGATCTTAATAGGTTTTGTTAATCCATTACCAAATGCCTGTTAGTATTTTCCATCATACTCCTAGAAGTGCTAATGAACCTGTCAACTTCCTTGCTAAATATGGTGCCTGGGGTGGTGAGGAAATTTCTTTCTAGCAATAGTTTCGATTACTAGAGCTCCAACTGCTTCTATAGTTTGCACAATCTCTCAAACTATACTTTGTACTCTATGCATATCATTACATAATATACATTTTTTTTTTCTCTCCAGACATAAAAGCAAGGTAGTCTTGAAAAGCTTAATCTAATAAGGATGTAGCCACATAAAATATATTTTCAACAATTCGAGTTCTCTCCAGAAAAAAAAGTTAATGTGCTCGTATGCACAAATGAAATTTCTCACACATATGAAACGTTAATATCCAGTTTAAATAAGAAAAGAAGAATAAAATAAAGAACATGTATATATGCCAAAAATTATACATTGACCAATTTTAGTGAAAAAAACAAATGATAATTTGATTATGTGCCATAGCAGCAAGCTGTGATGTTTCGATCATGGATCCTACAAGAGTCGTAACTTGAGAGGAATCTCAGCATAGATTGTTAGTACAACGATGTTGTTGGGACATTTTTCTCAAGTAAAAAAGAGAAAACAATATAAATCACAATATATGGAATGAGTTTGGAAATAAAATAGTGCAGGAAATGCTTCAAATTGAAGAACAACTTACACTATCTGCGCTGTATAACCACCTCCTCTTTGAAGAAATGCATCTATACGATTGTTTTGTAGATCAATGAGATGAAGGCTGCTGCCATAGCTGGAACCAATGTCCAATGTTCCATTGATTTGATTGTTCTTTAGATCGCTGACGAAGGGAGGAAATAAAAATTCAATTTATTATTGAAAAATAGAGACCAAAAACTAAAGGTGTTTATGAGCTTGTGTGCTCATGTTCCTAACATGCTTTATATTGACTATGCTATGCATGATCAGAATTTATTTACACTGTTTGCAATTGAGAAAGGGTGAATAAAGCAGGTGGAAGCTCCCCTTGAATATTTGCCTTTTCAATTATCCTGTCATTTCAGTATCTAAGTATCAACATTTTGATTGGTTCACAGATGCAGATATAAAGAAAAAAGAAACTGCAACAAAACTTACAATGAAGTCAAAGACTGCAAAGTTGAAAACCATGGGGGAACTTCTGTTAAATCAAACGAATTGTTGCTCATGTCCCTGCAAAATAGTCAGTCCAACGGTATCAGGAAAACGTGGATGTTCTGTTATAGGTTTGAAGAATGCTCAGTTGTCCAGGGAGAGATCAAGATCTACTACTTCCTACCTACAGTAGGGTTCAACAATTACAGACTTACACATAATAGAGAGCATCCATGCCAGTTAGATTGGGTAAAGGTCCCGTCAAGCGATTATTTTCTAAGTGCCTGAAAATTTCAATCAGTATTCATGTATAAACTTCACCACCAGATGTTGCATTCATCAAATGAATTAATCTCAGTATACTTACAGTTCCTGGACAGAGGTGAGGTTGTTCAAACTTTTGGGAACGTGCTCACTTAAAGAGTTCCGATCAAGCCGTCTATCACATAAACAAAGCACACTTAGCTAAAGATTCCATTGGGAATATGTTAAAATGAGACTTCTGGTGTGCTGTTACTTACACAACCTCCAGAGATTGCACAAGCCCCAGTGTGGAAGGGATGCTTCCAGTGAGCTGATTGTTGTCCAGAAGCCTGTTTGAATAAAAACCATTACCATAGAGCTAATATGGACACATCATGGCGGATAGTTAGGATCAACATTTCATTAAGGCAATGTTTGGAATAGCAAGAAAAAGCACTTCTGCTTCACTTTTTTGTTCCATTATTAGCGAAGAGTATTTGCCAAAAAAATGGAAATAATATTTTCCTCCACTTTTTCTGGATTACAGACACATATTGAGAGAGGTGCTTACAGATGGATAAGAGACATATCTGAGCTCAACAGCTGGGGTGGTATTTCACCAGACAGTTGATTCTTCCCTAAGTGGCTGCATAATGCCAAAAGGAATGAAGTGAATAAATATCAGTGTTACCCATGCAGAATTTACCACAACTTGATATGAATGTAAGAGTGAATACATACAAGTGCTTTGTGTGGAGAAGAGAATCAAGACCAGGCGAGACAGGGATACTTCCACTGAGCTGGTTATCAGCCAAATCCAGCCATTTAAGATTTGATAAATTGCCAAGTTCTGGTGGTATCTCACCAATGAATTTGTTTAAATTCAGAGACCTTGATATGCATGGAACAATGAATCAGATATGTGATCCACCAAAATAAAATTTTCCCAAACAATGTGTTGGATTGAATAGTGTATGTATTATAATCAGACTCTGTGGCAATGCAATAGAAAGTAATAAACATTCTAATATAATCCATCTCAATCTTCCCTGCTAGATCTGCAGTTCGATTTGCACAATTTGAACATTTTACCTATCTATATCACTCTGAAGCACCTGACTCACATAAATGAACTAGGTAAATCTTCGAAGCCTAACTGTATGTTTAAAACAACCAACAGCTTCAGCAATGCTCCTTCAAATATAATTTTGGTGATTGATTATCCTAAAGGCTTTAATTAATCGAAACATATCATTTTATATTTATCTACTTTTTAATTCATCTAACACACTTCTTCGCATGGATATGCTATTCTTTTTTGTCAACTCTTGCACCTGAAACATTTTCATATATGAATGGCAGTCGAAAGGATCTTTAAACACAGAGTTCTCCGCTTTAAAAACCATATTAATTGACCACCTCACTTATATACTTACAATAATTTCAACAGTATAACATGAAATACTTACAAAATAGCCAATTGTTCTAAAGATCCAAGAGATGCCGGAATTTTTCCAGTAAATCCACAGCCAACAAGAATTCTGTAATGCACACAATGGCAATTCAATTAAACTTGTAGAAGTATTAATATGAAATACTTAATAGCTAACTAGAATCGGTCACTGATTATGCTATAAACTTATAATATTTCCTCACAAGCTCTTCAGGTTCTTCAAGTTTCCAAGTGACGGAGGAAGTGATCCAGTCAGCTCTTTGTTATAGGACAGGTCCCTACAAGGAGAAGCTTTAATGAGTCCTACACATTATAGAGCAAATAAATAGATATGTGATTCTTATAAAAAATAAACACAGATTAAGAAATGATGCTCAGAAGGTCAAGCATTCACAACACATCATAGGCCACGGAGTGGGGAATGAATAGAAACTTACAGAACCTGCAATTCAGTTAATCCTGAGACATCCGATGATAGGTGACCTTGCAAGTTGTTGCTTGCCAATGTGCTGATAACACATATATTAAGTGAGTAGATGCACAAGAGCAGTAATGCATAACTAGCTGTTTTTGTTTGTACAAATTTACATGGAAATAACACGACTGTTGTTGCAGCTGATTCCATCCCATTTTCCACAAGGATCGTCACTTTTCCAACTTGGAGGTGCATTACGCCACTCATCTTTTAGAGACTTTAAAGCAACAACTGCATTTGATTCCGAGCATAAATGTATCAAGTTTGCAAGCCTATACATGAAGATACTGTCCAGACCTTTCTCAAGAGGATGACTGCACATACTTCAGATAGAAAATCCGGTTTTTAAAAGCTGGGAGGAAGTTTAAGCAAAAAAATGCATCTGGAAATTCTAATAAAGAGAATACCAGATTTTATTTTTGTGGAAGAAGAGGAACTACATGAACTAGTATGCCGAGAAACATAAATAAAGGATTGGAAGATCAAAAAGGAAAATATCAATAATGAAGTGCAAGGACAAACAAGCAAAGCAAACTTGACACTTAGAACTGCTAATTAAGCTGCTAAGTCCCATAAGCTTAGATCTGTTCTTGCAGCTCCCCATCAAAAAGACAACAGAAACCACTTCTCACATTTAGTATGTTTTACTTGCCCTGCAGCCTCTGTACACAGGCACGATGATCCCTCTAAAAAAATTTAAGAAGACCGAGACTACACACCAAATTTGTAGAACCAGCAGTAGTTCCAGGTCCTTTTTTGTATGATTGAAACACAAGAATAAATGCATACCTCTTTTGGAAAGCTGATTTAACTATGAATTCCCCTTATAAAAAAAAATAAAAAAAAAAATTCAGACCAAACCAGACTGAAAACTAGTAAGAACCTCTGACTTACAATCATCGTTGTTTGTGAATCCTGTAATGCCAAAAAGTTGGATTAAAGAAACCAGCAGAAAGAGGTAAACCCTCCAAGTCATCATAGCTCAACCTTGTCTGGAACCTTTAATCAAACACTACATAAATCTAAGCCCAAAAGAAGAGAAAGTACTTCATGAAACTACCAGAGGAGAAACCTCAAAAAGTCTACCTAAAGCACACCATTTGCTTATATCCAACTACTTAGATAGTTAAAAGCAGGCTGTCGTCTCTCTCCACTGCAAATTCATCCACAATGTTTTTTAACAGTTTCTGATAGCAACGTGAGACCAATTTTTACTTGCAAATTCCTTAGTACTAACGTGAATTGACTGCACTTGGATACAGTCTTCTCTAACATTCAATTATGACTCGTTGTCCTAAGCCCAGCTACATGACCAACTGGAATTACACGAATTATTAAAAGCTAAATATAATAAGCACAGCGGTCCTTATCACTCAAATCTGTACAAAGCATTCATTTGAAAACTCAACAAAAGCTTAGAATCAAATGCAAAACAGTATTGCAGGCGCAAAATTATGAAATCGAAGATTCGCCGCCCTAAGATAGTTACAGCAGAAGATTAGCCAGTCAATCGGTCAATCAATCAATCAATCAAATTACCGTTTCAAGACATAAATGAATAAATAAATCGAGAAACTCACAGAAAATATGCATTGATTAGGGGTACACTAACAATGCCCCAAGTTGCAGATGGTTAGTTGAAACCGTATTTAATTCGGGATGAGATATTTAGGAGGAATCATCAATACTTTGGGGTCCCTTTCTGATCCAGCTTTCAATGGCACGCAATTATAGCACAGCTAGGTGCAAGTCTAGACTCGGGAAGAAAGACTTTGAATCGAAGATGGAGATGGAGATGGAGGAGCCAAAATGGCCACTGTCAACAGCAACAGCAACACAAAAATACTAAGTGACAAAATTAAACGTAACGTTCAAGTTTCAACGGGAAAATAGTAAAAGCGCGCGTGAGTTTTCAGGTAGCCTTGGCGGCCAGTCCGGTCCGGTCCGGTTCAGCCCCGGGCTGGACAGAATTGAAATAGTCCCGGATGGATGGTCTCGATCGGGCTACAGTAACAATATTTGTAAACTAGTCTGGTTTCGGATTATTAGACTGCCCGTACAATTATATAATTTCATATGAAAGAAAAATTAATAAAATATTTCTTTCATCTTGAAAGATAATATATAATTTTTTTAAAATATTGTATTTTAAATAATTATTAATTAATAGGTTTTTTTTTTTTTGTTTTTCTGGTATAAAAGCTTTCTTCCTCTTGTATAAGTTTATGTAATAGTATTTGAATTATTGATGTAAATAGATTTAAATTTAAAAGGATTTATAATGTATAATAAAGGCATACCTACTAAAAATAATAAAATATATGTTTGTGTTTAGACGAATAAAAATGTTAAAATGTATAATTTTGGATTGGATGAAAGGTGAATAATAAATAAGAGTTTGTTTCTTTAAAAATATATATATTGTTAAAAAAAAATTAATATATTATATACTCATTATTTTAAAATTATATTTTGTGAAAAAATAATATATTTTTATTAAGGGTAAACTGTTTTTTTAGTCCCGACCCCTTATCATTTTAGTTCCGTAAGTGAAACATGTCGCAAACTAGTTCCATAAGTGAAAAATTTTCGTTGTTTTAGTTCTCCGACGCCGGAGACGCCCGCGTGGCTCACCGGAGATGACGTGTCCGCCAGGTCAGCGACACCTGGCGGACATGTGGATTTATTTATTTTATTTTATTTTATTTTTTTTTTAATTGAACCAAATAAAAAAATAAAAATAAAATTAAAAAAAATTAAAAATAAGTTTTAAAAAAAATCAAAAAAATAAAAAAAAATTAAAAAATTCACGTGTCCGCCAGGTCAGCGACACCTGGCGGACATGTCACCTCCGGCGAGCCACGCGGGCATCTCCGATGCCAGAGGACTAAAACAGCGAAAATTTTTCACTTATGGGACTAGTTTGTGACATGCTCCACTTACGAGATTAAAATAATAAGAAGGTCCAGTTACGGGACTAAAAAAACAGTTTACCCTTTTATTAAAAATTATAGAGGGTGAATAGTTTGAAATTAAAAAAAAAAAAAAAAAAAAAAAAAAAAAAAAAAAAAAAAAATCTAAAGAAAAAAAAACTATCAAATTTGAGTCTTAATTGAAAGTATACATGTGCCCATTTTGTACTAATACAAAAATTTATCAACAAAAGCAGGTCGATTTCAAAAAATTATAATTCATCAGGTAAAATCAATTTGAGCCTATTCAACGTGATCTTGTTAGCATTCCGTCTAATATACAAATTAATCTCACAATATGGCTTATTTAAAGATTTCAAGTTCAATAAAAACGATGATTCAACTCAAATTCAATCAATAATACTCTCTTCGTCCCATAACAAAGTCATGCTAGGGAAATTAATTATCATCTAGGTTGTTCGGAGCTCAAAATAACTCATCTTGCGTTTGCGGATGACATTATCCTCTTCTCTAGAGGTGGTGAACATACGGTGGGAATTCTTCTTGATTGCGTTACTCAATTCGGTCGAGTTTCGGGTTTGAAACTTAATATTGCCAAGTCTAATGTCTTTGTTGTTGGGGCCTCCCATTTCTTAAAAGATGATTTGATTAATGCCACTGGATTTCCTAAAGGTTCAATCCCATTTAAGTACCTTGGTGTTTGTGTGGCTCCCGGTAAACCCAAGGTTACTCACTTCGATGGATTAATCACGAAGATTGCTAATATTATTCGGGCCTGGGGCAGCTGCTCTCTGTCCTTTGTTGGCCGGTTAGAACTCATTCGATCGGTT
The DNA here is from genome assembly GCF_009805555.1 of Andrographis paniculata. NCBI lineage: Eukaryota > Viridiplantae > Streptophyta > Magnoliopsida > Lamiales > Acanthaceae > Andrographis > Andrographis paniculata. Next base: position 1,083,523 of record NW_026137580.1, on the reverse strand, counting down.
ATTTATGGTACTTGTGGTTTTTGGTTTTCTATTTTCCCAATGCCTCCGACAGTCATCCAACATATCATCAAATTGTGTCGGACTTTCTTCTGGCATGGTAGAGGAGCTGCTGTGGCATGGAAGGTTATCTGCTCACTTAAAGCCGAAGGTGGGCTTGGCCTTCGCTCTCTCCCGGAATGGAACGAAACTCTCTTCATTAAATATATTTGGCGATTTTCCTCCGATAAGGAGTCTCTATGGGTAAAGTGGATGCACAAAAAATACTTCCAGGGGCGCAGTATTTGGACTCGACAAGCTGAACAACAGGATTCTTACTTTCTCAAATCTCTGTTGCTGATTCGCGATAAGATTTTGTCTCATTTAGGGGATGTTAGCAGCGCACAAGCTGGTATTTCGCGTTGGTACTTCCCTACTAAAAACTCCATGGATGTATACTACTGCTTTAAGATTCCAGACCCTCCTTGTGACTATGCTGGTTCTATCTGGAATGCACCAGCGTTGCCCAAGCACAAGTTCATTCTATGGCTTGCTGTCTGGGGTCGATTGAAAACTAAAAATCGATTGTCATTCCTCGACATTGATCCCCTTTGTGTTCTATGCAAGGATTGTGTTGAAGACATGGACCATATGTTCTTCAAGTGCTCGTTTAAATCGAAAGTGTGGCTGGACATATGCGCTTGGCTGAAAATCCCGCAAAATCTCGACTCCATTCAGAAATCATTTATTTGGCTCCAAGGTAATCGAGATCCAGACCCTAGCCTCCAGTTTATAAGACAGGCTGCCTTTGCGGCTACTGTTTATTATATATGGATCGCTAGGAATAAAAGGGGTTTTCGAAAATTTCTCTTTAGAACCGAGTACTTCCTCTAAGAAAATTAAAATTTGTTGTTATCGAAATTTCTTAATGGTAAGCACCTCTGTGGCAAGAAAAAGAGGACCAGATCCATAATTCCTCTGCATTGGATTACTTCAGAATTTTTGCATTGTAATTATTAGTTTATGTTGGGTTGGATTGTAATTATTTATTCGGTTAGTGGACGCGTAGCTACAATTGAGGTAGTACCTCATTTTTGGTTAGTTTTTTTATTCCCCGGGGATGCCCGGCGTATTTGTATATATCTCTATATTTTATATTTATAAAATCCTTGATTTCCGATAAAAAAAAAATTATCTATTTTTTTCATTTTAATCCGTCCCATAACAAAGTATCCATTTATTTTTTTTAAGTAACTGTACTATCTATCTAACATTACAAATATCCTTACAACTTACAATATATTACACAAATGTCATTACATTTATATCACACATACTAATAAAGTTATTTTAGTCATTTTTACTTTATTCCTACTATATGCAAATATAATACTAATATTTTTAAAACTACATGCAAAACGCAAATGAATATTTAGTTACGTGACAGAGAGAGTACATGAAACATGAAAATTAGAAAATAATCAAGCAACTATGTTGATGATAGACTAGTTGATCATTTAACAAGATTTATTGTTTTGCTTCTAAAAATGTCATTAAAGGTCTTGGCAATAGAATAGAGATATTGAAAAGTAAAAAAATAAAAAATAAAAATAAAAATTACCAAAATAATATTAAGGCACTTGTATGTAAGTTGGATGAAATTGAATGAATCATTTTTCTAGTGTGCATTTTTGGGCAGCGGATGCGAATTCTCACGTTATAAAAAAAAAAAACAAAATTATATTTTCTTTTATCTTTAATTTTTCTGCATTTTGTCATTAATTTTTGTAGAAATAATGTATTTGGTGTTCAAATAGATTGCAACTCATTTGTGTCATTTGCTTTTAATTTTTTTTTACTCATCTATATTCCTAAATATATTATACTATATTGCTGAGCATTCGTATCGAGTTTTCCGAGAATGCATCAATCTTTTCTGATGAGAAATTCTAAATTAAAAATTGGTTTTTAAATATAACAATTGATACATCCAATAGAAATCAACAAAAAATAATCAACATTGCAAATCAAGAAAAGAATGATGACGAATTTTCCAATGCCATCCAAGATAATGCAACTGCTTTGCATGCAAAGGGCGATACATTGTCTTCATTCGTGAGGAGATATCATCGGTGACGTAAATTAGCTAACTATTATACCATGGCATTCTGGGTGACCGAGAAAATTCAACAAGATAATCATAATCAGCCAAAGGATCTCTACTACGTAATGCTCATGCTAAAAAAGACAAATTGCAAATTAAAATTTAGGGTAAACTGTTTTTTTAATCTCGTAACTGGACACTCTTATCATTTTAGTCTTGTAAGTGGAGCATGTCGCAAACTAGTTCTATAAGCAGAAATTTTTCGTTGTTTTAGTCCTCCGGCGCAGGAGACGCCCGTGTGGCTTGTCGGAGGCCACGTGTCCAGCCAGGTTAACGACACCTGGCGGACACGTGAATTTTATTTTTTTTAATTTTTTAATTTTTTTTAATTTGACCAAATAAAAAAATTAAAAAAGGCAAATAAAATTAAAAAAAATTACAAAATGAAAAAATAAAATAAAATCCACGTGTCCGCCAGGTGTCGCTGACCTGGTGGACACGTGGTCTCCGGCAAGCCACGCGGGCGTCTCCGGTGCCAAAGAGCTAAAATGGCAAAAAAATTTCACTTATGAACTAGTTTACGACATATTCCACTTACGTGATAAAAAAAAAAAACACTTTACCCTAAGATCTATAATGCCATGGACCTCTGAGTTCATTTGTCGAAAGCAGAAAATTTACAGGAATGTAGAGAGACAATGAGAAAGAGTGAAATTATTGCAAGAGTTTTATCCGCATCATACAAAAAAAGTAAATAGTATTACGTTAGATTTGATAATAGTATAAAAAATAATCAAAATAATATAATATAATAAATTTAAATTTAAATTTAAATTTAATTTTAATTATTTCATATTTTTTATAATATAATAAATTTAATTTTATTATTCAAAAATATATTTTAAAATATTTAATATAAATTTTTAAAAATATATATAATAATGATTATTAAAATTATATATTAATATATTGTTATTTTTATATATTTTTTAAAATATTAAAAATTGATTATTTTTTATATTATGAAATAATTATAAAAAATATTTTTGTTGAATTATAAATATATATTAAATAATTTTAACAAAGAAATGAAAATAATAATTAACATGACATACAATATGAACATGACCCAAAAAAACATGGTCTAAAATATGGTTGTGTTAACATTAGGGATAGAGAAATTTACCGAACATATCGAAATATCGACTTATCTTACCGTATCGTGTCGAAAATACCGAACATTTTGGTATACCGAAAATTTTGGTACGATATGAATATCGTACCGAAGTTTTCGGTACGGTATCGGTATGAATTTTCGGAAAGTTCGGTATTTTGGTATGATACCGTACCGATATTAGTTTTATTAAATAATTTAATTATTAATATAAATAATAATTATTAATATTTTTTTTTAAATCATAACAAAAAATATGTAAACTATTAAAAATTTATTAATTTTGTCATAATAATTTTGCGGTCGGAGAATAGCGATATTTATTAATTTTTTTAATTATTTTAAAATTTAAAATTATATTTTCGGTATAATCGGTGTATACCGTTTATACCAAAAATACCGATATCGTACCGAAATTGAAAATTTCGCTTTAAATAGTATATACCGGTACCGTACCGAAAGTTTCAATATACCGAATTATATTGAAACTTTCGGTATGGTACCGATATGTATTTTCGTCATATTGAAAAATTCGGTACGGTATCGGTATCGACCGGTATTTTCGGTACGGTATGGTATGTTATCCCTAGTTAACATGGGTAGGAACATGAACATGAATATAGTTGTGTTCAGAACACGGATAAGAACACGACCGTATTCAGAAGTCTTGGTTGTATGGGAGGCCCAATCACCTTCTGAGTCATTCAACACGGCGGTGTTCGAGCCAACACGGCCGTGTTCAATCCCAATTAACCATCTTAGACTAAAATTTATAAGTTTTCATTTGAGTGAGACCAAATTGATAAAACTATTTTGAACGAGACAAAATTGATAATGATATATTGAATGGACCAAAAATAATTTTTGGTCTTATATTTTGGATAAATAAATAAATAATTTTTATATTTTGGACGTAACCGCCATAGATAACTTCTTCAATTCATGAGCATTATCATGTACCCAGCCAGGTCCGTGCAGTGCTTTCTGCATGAATAAATATTCTTCACTTCCGTACGTCTCTCCACCATTTGCCTCTTCACCACTAACTCCAGCCACAGTCGTCTCTGCTCTCTCCTCTTTTTTCGTCTCATCTCGATCCTGCATAATGACTCCGCCGCCGCTAGAAGAACTTCCAGTTGATGATTGCTGCGGCAGTACTCTGCCGGAGATTCCGTTAATGGAACCTATTGAAACTTTTGACGATGCTTGGAAAAACATCACCCGCGATGTTGTGCGTTTTATGTCGGATTCCGAAATCTCAGCAACCGGTGGCGACAAGAGCGACAATTCCTTGACCGATAAAACGAACAGTAAGACGGCGTCGCCGAGTCTCGCCTGCAGTGGTGGAGGAGCGGAGATCGGAGACTCGGATGTGGCGCTAACTAACAAGATGTCTTCCATTCTCAAACCGTCTCCTAGCGTGGGGATTTGTCTGCAGAATCTTCTGGATACAAATAACGGTGTCTCCGGAAAGAATGGTGGAGCAGATAATGGCTCAAATACGTCAATCATGGATGAGGCGTGGAAGCAGCTTAGCATGTCCTACGTTTACTTTAAAGGACAGCGCGTAGGTACAATAGCCGCCATTGATACAGGAGGTGAAACCTTGAATTATAATCAGGTAGTAATGCATCATGCAATTTTATTTTTAGTATTATTATTGAATACATATTGCGATTCGTTAGTTCTATTAGCCATTGTTATCTGTTTATCTTTCGCTTTTGGAAACTGATGTGAAGCAAATGGATGACCGGGGACGACGATAAGACTTAGGGTCTTCTTTACTCCGTACTTAAATTTCATATCAAAATCATTCCATTTCTTCTTATTAGAATGGCTTATTTCGATTATACGATGTGTTTAAACATCATTTTCATTTATTTTAGCGTAGATCTGACTAGTTCTTTCCACAATAGTGATGTAAGTGCTGGAGGTCTTTCTTAAGAAGCATTTCCTGGTTAATTTTCAGATTCTGGTTGAGAAGCACCTGATCATCAAGTTATGATTCCTATTACACAATATACAATTTTGGTTATGCAAGTTATGTACATGGTGACTCTTGCTTCTCAAGTTTTGGATATTGTATTCGATAGTTCTCTTTCTTACCATTGCTGCTCTCTGTTTCATCACTGACTTGTTTGTATTCAGAACTTCACCTTAGCATTGTTGCAATTCTAACAGTTGTCGGTTTGGTAGGTTTTTGTGAGAGACTTCGTTCCCTGTGGATTGGCGTGCCTGATGAAGACCGACGCAGATGTCGACATAGTAAAAAATTTTCTGCTGAAGACTCTGCACCTCCAGGGATGGGAGAAGAGAATCGATAACTTTACACTTGGGGAAGGCGTGATGCCAGCCAGCTTCAAGGTTATCCAAGACCCTATCCGTCAGAAGGAGGTTCTACAAGCCGATTTCGGAGGCTCTGCAATCGGAAGAGTTGCGCCAGTTGATTCTGGTTTCTGGTGGATAATATTACTCCGATCATACACAAAATGCACGCACGATTATTCGTTGTCAGAATTGCCCGAGGTGCAAAGAGGAATGAAGTTGATACTTAACCTCTGTTTGTCGGATGGATTCGACACATTCCCTACATTATTATGTGCAGATGGATGCAGCATGATTGACAGGCGGATGGTAAACTCTTCACTTCTGCCACTGTCAATTTTCACTTATAATTTGCATTAGCTTCTAGATACTTGTGATCTGCAGGGGATCTATGGATATCCAATTGAGATCCAGGCATTGTTCTTCTTTGCATTGAGGTGTGCAAGACAATTGCTGAAACCTGAACATGATGGTAAGGAATTGATCGAGCGAATCGACAAGCGTATCACGGCTCTGAGTTACCATATACAGAATTACTACTGGCTCGACTTCACTCAACTCAACAACATCTACCGCTACAAAACTGAGGAGTATTCTCACACTGCTGTCAACAAATTCAATGTGATTCCTGAATCCATACCCGATTGGGTGTTCGAGTTCATGCCCTTAAGAGGAGGTTATTTCATCGGAAATGTAAGCCCGGCGCGCATGGATTTTAGGTGGTTCTTGGTCGGAAACTGCATAGCTATTCTAAGCTGTTTAGCAACGCCGGAACAGGCTACAGCAATCATGGATTTGATCGAGGAGCGATGGGAGGACTTAATCGGGGAAATGCCCCTAAAGATTGCGTATCCAGCACTCGAAGGACATGAATGGAAGATAGTAACTGGATGCGATCCGAAGAACACGAGATGGAGTTATCACAACGGTGGTTCTTGGCCGGTGCTCATATGGCTGTTGACGGCGGCGAGCATCAAAACAGGGAGGCCGCAGATTGCGAAGAGAGCGATAGAGCTGGTGGAGCAGCGGCTGGCGAAAGATGGATGGCCGGAGTACTACGACGGGATGCACGGGCGGTACATCGGAAAACAGGCAAGGAAGTATCAGACTTGGTCCGTAACAGGGTATCTAGTGGCAAAACTGATGATTGAGAATCCATCGAATCTCCTCATTATATCACTTGAGGAGGACAAAAAGATAGCAAAGCCAAGGCTCACTAGATCTGCTTCATGGACCTGTTAGAACTTAGAACAAGAAGAAGAAGAAGATCTACAAGTAAGCCTGGCATGACTTCATTTGAAAATTAAATTTGAATTGAATTTATTTATCATTAATTCATTTGTTCATTTTGTTTGCATATTTGGTGTTAAGATGATGCCCCAACAACCTGAAGCCGCTGCAACATACTACTGCTGCTACATGAGTCATGAGATTTGTGCTGGTACAAAGACAGACTCCACTATGAATAAACAGGTAAGTAAAAGGGGGAGGCAAATACAATTCAGTAATGTTTTTATCAGTTTGATCTTGCATTGCATTTGCATCTACTTTTATAGCTGAGGTAGCTGGTGGCCCTTTGAACCTAGCTAGTTAAAAGACATGTAGAACCAGAAACAACTAGTATTGCAGCCTCTTGCTACAATCATAACAACATCAATAATAATAAATAATAATAATAAAAGAAAAAATCAATTTTGGGCTCAATATAATCAAAATTGATAAATTTTGTTACAGGGCCATGTAGCTTTCTGTTTTCGTTTTTTGTTGTTATATTTTTTTTATATTTTTTGAATTTAGGTCATGTATAATTATACGTTGAATATATACATGGTCGTGTAACAATATGACCGTATATAATTGTATATGGCCGTGTAGTTTCTAGGTCAGTGACCACGTCACCTCCGTTATGTCAACGTCAGCAATTTTTATTAATTTTTTAACGATGGACCAAAATAGATTAAAATTGACTAAAATTGATGAATTTTTTATATTTGAACCAAAATTGATTAGTTTTGATTATATTGAGACCAAAATTGATATTTTTCCTGATAATAATAATAACAACAATAATGAAAGAGAGGCTAATATATGTGCATTATCTCTAATAATTATACTTCAACAGGATCAAAATGGAATCACACGTAGTACAGCCCAGCCTTGAGTTTTATACTAAGGTCGGACAGAAGTGAAGTTCACCTATAATTATATATATATACATATATTTATACAGAAATAAATATAAAAATATTATATGAATACTTTTTAGTAATAATATCAATATTAATATTCTTTAACAATAAAAATTTTACTATAAAATATATTTAAACTATAATAGTATTTGTTTTCTAAAAAATATATGACTATGAATAAATTCATACTAATTTTTGCCTCTAAATGTATTGTTAAGAAACACAAATAATTAAAATGTTTATATAGTGTTAATTCTGAAAAATTAACAAACTAGAGTAATTTTTTAATAAATATTAAAATTTGATTTTGTGAATCCTTGCACTTCTAAATTTAAAATTAAGCTACACTGGTGATTCTTATAACAAATCTTTTCAATTTTTTTTATCAATTTAAGATGTATTAAACCATGAAATTTAAGATCGATTTAAATAAGATTGGTATGATATAATTGCAAAATTTAACTCCTTTAAAAAAATATATTTTGTACGAAAGAATTATAAAGCTCTAACTTCTTCTCCGATTAAATCGAGGAACTCAGTCCTAAAATACTCGGCAAATGAGAAAAATATACATCAAATATTCAAACAGATTTTCTGTGAAAAAAAAATTCCAACTCTGTCTATGCAATTTCAAGAGAAAAACTTCAAATACTTAATCAAAAGCAGTGTCTTTTCAATCTAAAAGTCATTTAAAAAATGATACAACTTTGAAAGACACACCTACAATAAAATAAAAATATTTTGACAAGTTTAAATTGTTATAAAATCACATAAAACACTTATTCCCTTATCCAATTCTTTCTTGCACGTTAACATCATTTCCAACTACAAGCATAGTATCATCGTCCATCACAAATCCCCCGTTGTTGACCAAACTAACATCACTTAATTACTACCACCACCACCCCCCCCCCCTCCCCCCCTTATGGGTGGTCAAACAGACAAAATTAATTAAACAAGCATTATACTTTGCCCAAAATAAATTTTCAAGATGCATTAGGGATGTCAAGGTTAAACGGATAAGGTTAGGTAACTAACTTTCCAATAATTTTTTGTAGATAAAATGGTTAGGCATCCCCATTCGAGGGGTTATAAAACGGAAATGATCTAGTGTGAATGTGTATGAAAAAAGAAAAAAAAACTTTACCTCCTTACAATAACTTAAATACCAGTCACGTAAGGAATGACCTGGTGGCGTAGGGTTTGAAAGTGTGACCGTAAAATCATAAGTTCAATGGAATCTCGACGCCTCAGATCACCTGTCACATATGGTTCACCTAGTGTGACTTGCCTGGTATCAGTTACGGATTCCTACGTCAAAAAGAAAAGAAAAATTAAACACCAATGAAATACAATAAAAGTCCAATGATTTATAATACAAAGGTGAGAGTCTTGTGCCCTTGGTCGCGAAAATATTTAAATAAATTTAATTAAATTAAATAATTTTGAATTTCTAAAATGTTGTACACAAATATAGTACGTAGCACTTCGTTGGCATACACTTACCGTAGGTGTGGATGTTTGTGATTGGTTGGAAAACCTATATATATATATGTATACCACGATGTATTGAAATGAAATCAATTCTCCACACTTAGTCTTCCCCCTGCTCCTTCTCTCTGCACTGCATTAATTAGATTAGAACATATCATATTTAATATATATGCAAAGATAAATATAATAATATATACTTACAATATACATACATATACATATATTATATATATAATTACCAACTTATATATTACACTTATTATATAACATAAAATGCTATTAAATTTAATATTTAAACATTTGAATAATTTTTAAAAACATCTTAAGTTATATTAAATATAATATTTATTAATTTTTTCAAAATAAAGAATTTTGAATTTATTCCCACGAGTGCTATCAATCTAAAAGATTCTAAAGTTGTAGTATATAAATAACATTTTTAATTATCATTAACATTGGAGGTTTTCGACTTCATTCAAATAATTAAATTATCTTTTATTTGTATTAATATATAATAATTTAAATTAACAATATATTTTTTAATTAATTAATTTTTTTTTAACCTAATAACATTTCAACACGCAGCCGCCACTAACCCCTTCTTTCTCTTCTCCTTCTTCCTCTTGCTTTTCTTTCTCTTCGTTCCGTTCCTCCGTTCACCAACCGCCACACAGGAGATGTCGCTATGAAGTCCTCGACCTAAGCTTATAATTTTAAATTTAAATATATATACATATATATATATATAACACATAAATTAAATATTAGTCTACCTGTCTTTAATTGATATATTTTTCATTTTTGTTTATCGTATAACAATCAATACCTATTTTATTTTGTTTTGTAGTAAAATTTACTAAACCAAACATATTTAACAAATAATATAAATTAAATTAATTAATTAAATAATATATAACATCGAATTTATTCAAAAAAATTTTTATTTTATTTTTATCTTTTCCAAAAAAATAAATATTTTAAAAACATTACTTCTTCTATAAAATTAATTTAAGTTAATTATAAATAAATAAAAGTATTTTCAAAATAAATAATCAAACTAAATAACTACATAATAAATAAAAATATATAGAACACAATAAAATAAGCAAATTATACTATAAAATAAAATTAAAATTAAAGAATAATATTAACTTAAAACACACATTTAAGTTTGCCTGGGAGGGGAGTCATTGTGGGCGGAAGGACGAACGGTTATGTGGTTTTTGTGGAACAAATCCTTAGGGCAAGTGAATTTGGGCATGTTGAAAATTTGGAATAAATTTAGGGTGTGTTTGTTTGGGGGTTTGGATTTTGGATTGGGATTTAAATAGTAAAAATTTTGAATTTGAATAGTTGTATGATGTGATATAAATAGGGTTTGATGTGATGTTTTGAATGTAAAATTAATTTTTAGTATAATATAAAAAATGAAAAATAGGTGTTTGATTTGATGTTTTTGGGGGAAAAAATTGAATGAATAGTGAAAATCCTCCAAAATCCTTCAAACAAACACACCCTTAGTAATTATGTGAATTAATATTTTGTGGAAAAATAAAAATAGAATTTTGAAGTTAAAAAAAAAATATAATGATGTAAAAATAGACTTTAGGGAAAAAAAAAAAATAAAATAAATATTCGATAATTTAAGTTTTTATGTTGAATTAACCCGTTGAGAAAAAAAGTAAATGAACAAATCCATTTAATCCACGTCAGCTGGCCAAACACGCCCTAGTCATTTTGAAGAACGAAAACCCCCTCGCCATTCGCCATTTCTCCCTCCCAAAAACCCTTCGCCCCTTCATTTCCTTGCTTTCTCTGCTGCTGCCTGCTCTACTCTCAAATTTTCGCGATCTACGCCGGATTTTCTGCCGCCGGTCACCTCTCGTTACTCCGGCAGTGTCAATGGGGAGCTCTAGTAGATGGCGAATGGCAGGGATGGAGGCTCCGTTACGCAATACTGACTCCATCGAGTGGCGGCAGGTCTCCGTACCATCGTCTTCTTCAGGTTCTACACCCAGCACCTTGGAAAATTCAGTAGCCAAGGATTTCGCCTCCTGCTGCGCCATTGGAGATTCACCTACTTATGTTATCTGGTAGTTTGAATTTGCCGTGTGAATTTTGGATTCCGTTTTGGTCCGGATAGTTACCTATGGATAGCTTGCAATTGCATTTTTGTTTCTCTCAACAGGAAAACGAGTAAGGCTCAGCCAAATTTTCTGGAGATTATCGAGCTATCGAGTTCTAAAGAACTGTCGAGGAGTGGGCTGCGGCTCATCTTTCCTGACTCTATTTTCCCCTTTGCTTTTATCTACAGAGATGAGGTTTTGTCTATAACCTAAGTGTATTAATATTTGGTTGCTGAGATTGTTGTGTCACTGTTATTTTGTATATTGCATGCAGAGCAACTCTTCTGTTTCGAGAAATCACTTTGTGCTTTATACTCTGACAATCTCGGGGGTAGCATACTGTATTACATTAAAAAAAATTTTTGATTATGGAACTTCTTCACAAGTCTCCGCTGACGACATTATTGAGTACAATACACAAATTCAACCTGGTTGGGGTACAATAACAGCAGTTACAGCTGCAGAAGGATGTATGTTGATTGGGAGGAGTGATGGATCTATTGGTTTTTTCCAGCTCGGCACACTTGACCCAAGCAATTCAGGTCTATAACAGGGTTTATGTTTATTGTATTTTGTTTGGGTATCAGAATTTTTATTTCTTAGACTTAATTTTATCAAGTATCAGATTTGTATTTTTCTTATGAAGAAGAATGAAAAGAGGTCGTAATCATGTCGTAGTTATCATTATAAATTCCAAAGCTCTCTGTAGACGTCCAATATATTGGTTCCTGAATGTTTTTAGAAAAAATGTATAAATATCTTACTTCTATGATAGTTGCTGAAAATTTGTATCTGTAATTCATATTGCTGCCATCAACTTGGTGTTATTTAACGTATGAGTGTTTTTTATTTGTTAAATATAACCTTCATTCTTTTTCCTTCGTCAAATAAAGGCTTTGTTTATGAGTTACGGGATGATGCTGGCTTTGGGAGGCTATGGGGTATATTGTCAAGGTAATTACATTTTTTCATCTTTTTGGAGTTAAGGAATTTTGCATTCCTAATTGTGATCTTCTCTTGGAGGAGCATACACTGATTCTATATGTAAGTGGATTTTCAAATGTTCCTTACAAGGAGTTTACAGTGGTCCTGTAACCTTTCATTTCATTTTTTGTCTTGGTAAATGCTCATTCATGATCTCTTTCTTCTGTTCTTTCCATCTTGAGAATGCAGTGTTATTTTATTTATTCATAATTTTATTGAGAGGAAGACACTTTTATTTGTGTAGATGAAAGACCAAGGAAAATAGACAATAACTGTGGCTATATTGATAGATTAATGTTTCTGCTGGTGTGGTGCTTAGTGAAGTAATCTAAATATAATTATTGAATGCAGTTATTACTTCTAAATAAACGGGGAACTTCTGATAGAACTTTTTGATTGTTAGAATGGTAGGGAATGATATTTGTTTAAACTATCTGAAGTCTTTTTTTCTCCTCTCCTTTACTAGTTATTGTTTACCATTATGTACTTAGATTGTTTAAGCATTTGTATAATAAGCACACAAATTAAGGAGGTGTTATCAATTGTAGTAATGCCATTCGGATTGGTTGAAGAATATGTCATATGATGATGGAATGATAAAGGGGATAAAACTGGCATAAATCTTGGTCAGTACAGACCAGGTAGATGCTTATTGAAGATTGTCATCCTACATTGAGTGAAGTGAAAGAAATTGGTAGACAAACAAGTTGAGATATTTAAATAGATTCTATAAATGTATGCTTATGGATGTATTCTTGAAATTAATGAGAAGAAGGTGTGATCTGATTTTAATTTCTTTTAAAGCAGTTCATTTTATAGAAATTATATAGTTCGGTTAAACTCTTTGGATAATCTGATCAGTTCAGTGTCGTAATACTTCTATCAAAATAGTTGTTAGCATACTGCCGGCATTGATTCTTTTGTTGTTTATGGTGAAATCTGGAAGTCACAAACAAGATTAGGAAATCACTGTTCAGATAACTATGAATGGGATTAGAACCACATTAAAATCATTATGGTTTTCTCTTATAATTGTTTTCATCAATTTTTATCCAGGTCTCCGACGCTAGCTGCTGTACAGGATTTAGCATTATCAGATGTATTACAGAGAAAGCTGCTTTTTGTGCTTCATTCTGATGGAAGCTTTCGAGTTTGGGACCTCTCAAGCCGTAGTAAAATTTTCAGTCATGCAATGACCATCCCAACACCATCAGGCAAGTTTCCCATCTTATTTCTGATATTGATCTCTCAAAAATGACCTTTTGACTTGCTCTGTAAATTCTAATGATTACTGTTTTGATCTTACACTTGCTTTGAAAAAATTTCTTTCAAGCTCCTTGCTTAAAATGCTATTCAGTCATTTTTATTTGTTTCATTCCTATCCATCTTAAACATAAGTTTCCATGTCTACATGTCACCTACCACTGAGGCTTGATGGTTGTTTGAATGATTGATGTTGACTAAATAGATAAACATTCGTGTAGATAGAGACTAATAGGAGATATCCGATTAGGAGAGGTTTAACTCACATAAATATATATGTGTGTAACCTTACCTTGTGGGACATGGAGAATAATATTCACATAATTACATGTTATCGGAGCCATCATATCTTGAATTCCTGATTGCCTAGTGAAAGGCATTAGACTTTATAATGGTTGCTTGGGTTGGGGAATTGGGCAGGATCTTTTTATTTGGGTATGAGTTTGTATTTGAATTTGGCAAGCCGATTCTGATTTGCATAGTAACATCCTACTTATGCCTTTAATTTAGTCTCATCTCTCCTGTTGACTTGCCTACCCATCATTGACCTGCCAAAAACAGAAAATGCACCATTGGAAGTGCAAGCATGGTACACCCATTTGTTCAAGAGAAATTTCCCATAACACTGTCTCTTCACTGTCCTGCTTCCATCTCCACTGTCGGATTCATCTCCCCCTGTGAGCTTTGATGCTCGTCACCATCCCCAAATTTGTTAGTTTCATCTTCTGCATGGGCTTGTTCAATTGGTTGATCCAACTTTTCTTATGCTCTAGTCCGCTCAACGGTGTTTTGGTTTCCTATGCGTAGTTCGGATGTCTTAGATCATTTGGCTGCAGTTAGCTTTAGGTTCTGATTTGGGTTGCAGTTGGGTGATCCGACTGTGCAAGTTGTTTTGCACTTCATTCAATTTGGGTAGGGTTTCTTATTTGGGTTGCAGTTGAACGATCTGATTGTGCAATTTGTTATGCCCTATATTCGATATTGGGGTCACAATTGAGAGAATTTTTTACCCTCTATCAAGTTTAGGTAGGGTTTGTGATATGGGTCACACTGATCTCTAATTTGGGTTACAGGTTTTTATTTAGGCTACTATTGGTTTATCTGATTTATGAGATTTGTTTTCCCCTTTGTTCGATTCTACCAAACTAGAGAGCCAATGGCTGCATGGTTGCATCCTGTTCTAGTTCCTGGCTTTGTGTTTGTGGGATGATTTTTCTGTTCCGTGCGTTTGGGTTTCATTTGGTTAGATTTTTAGGTGAATTTGTTGGGAAAGTTGGGTTGCTTTGGTTGAGAATTTAGGTTTAGCAATCACTTGGAACAATTTTCATTTTGGAGGTAGGTTCCAATTTTTGGCATTGTGCTTGCTTTGTGCTATTTTGTTTTATTTGGTATGCTAGGCACATAAGATATTTGATTCTGACACTTTCGGAAAAATCTTTAAAAGGTCATTTGTTACAACTGCATCCCCCCCCTGGGACCGCATTATCTCGACATAAGAATATGTTAGACTTATTCGGGTTTTGCATACTCAATCTCTTGTGACGTACTTATTGTGCTTATGAAGCTGTGAAATGGTGTTGTGCTATTGTGTATGACCCTCTTGTGTTGTGTCACACATAATGCGAAAGAGGGGAGAGTGCTAATACTTAGAATATGTTGGTTTTGCATTATGTGTTCCATTGCTTGTTTGAAAGATGTTGTAGCACAACTGAAGTAGTTGAATGAGAAAAAATCAATATTTGAAACAAGTTCCAAGGAGAGTTAATCTCTAGTCTATACAATATGCCAAGTCTAAATATCAAATTTGATGTAGAGTCACCAAGGCACTAAATGGAGTACGGATAACAAGATGGGCATGATAAATTTATATGCTTCAGCTTGAAGAGTGTAGTCTACATGGATAAAACATTGGTGTAGAGAGGAGATAGAGTTGAATTGGGGTAGGATTATTACTCCCATATTTTTGTAACCTTACCTCGGGGAATATGAAAACAATATTCACTTATTTACTGTTGATTTTTCAATGAATTATAAGAGCTGAAGATATGATGCCGATAATATAGTTACTTAGTTTTCCCATTATACACAAATGTCTAAAGGGCTACACTTAGACATGTATATTCTCTCTTATATTTGAAACACAGTAACCATTTGTAATGGAATATATATCCATATAATCAAGTCCTATTATATGCAACTTGGTTTCCAGCAATTAAAGTGATGTACTTTGTGGTGGCATTGCCTAATCATTTTGCTTTTTGTAGGTACATAATTCATTGATAGTAATGCATTTAGGGCATCATGAAGAACAATTATAGCATTAAAATCGAGTATTCCTTGATCCATTTCCCTCAATAAATCTAGTTTTTACCATGTCGTTGTCATGTTGGTGAAAGACTAGTCATTGAAAGAAATAATGGTAATTTTTAGGCTTGATAAAAATCTTGCTATGAGCATCATATTTCAAGGAACACACTTTTAGCTTCTCTTCATTATCCTTTTAGGAACTTTAGTGACTTGATTGCTATAATTATCGTACATTACAAGTTATAACGAACATTTTTTTTCTCCACACATTGTTTTCAGGTGCATTCATAAATTTGTGGGTGGGTGAGACTGCTAACAATATTGACATAATTCCGTTTGCAGTGCTACATAAAGAAAATCTGGTATGCTGCAGTTAAGGACCACATATTTTTCTTTTTTAAACTAGTATTAATCTGCTTGGTATTAATTCTCATGCTTATTTTCCTTTCTATTAAATTATGATTAATTTTTTCGGTTTCTATGTTTACTGATGTCCTAGTCATGGAAAGGTGATTGCCTACATACTAGTTCTGACACGTAAATAGACCTTTCAGCTATTTGTTCTTTACTCTGTCTCTGTAGATTTATTTCTTCTTCCATTTTTTTGCCTGATATTTTGGCCCTCTATAAGATCATATTAATAGGGTGTGATTGCGTAATACCTTCATTTTAAACAGGGAGATCATATCATGTTAATGCATGTATGTTTTGTTCACACCTATCATATAAATCTGTCGTTGTGTATGATTGTTAGAAAACTATATATAAATGATGATACATTTCCCTTGTTAATGTATGCAAATTTTTTAGTTTGCACACCAAGTATATTTAATTATTATTATTATTATTATTATTATTATTTTATTTTATTTTATTTTCAATGAAATGTAACTTTAAATATAAGTATGTACAAATTTTGATATTTTAGCCTTTGTCATTTTGGTTGATGGGGTTTCATTAAGCTGCTGGTCAAATGGTTGTTTCTATTTGGTGATATGGCTCTTAGGAAATGATTTTGTCAGCTGAAATTGAGGTTTCAGATCATTGTAGTGCAGATTTAGAAGCTACAGAGAAATTGTGAGTTGTGACAGTTGTGATGTGCAACTACTATTTTTCTTGTGGTTGAGTGGAATAATAAATGTTGTACATATGATGGTGGAAAGGGGTTTTGTTCCATGTGAGCTTGATAACAATTGTCTTGCAAGAAGATCAAAGTCTTAGAGTCCAAGCACAATCTAAATTTGGTCCATTAATTCATGAATGCCAAATCTAGGACATCATGTTTGATGAGTGGTTCATGGTTAAACTGCATTGTGTTTTTTCACTGCTTTATATCGACAGTAAGATTTTTTCTAAAATAGCAACAGAGGATGTATAAGATGGAATGTTGAAGCAAAAAGGAGAGCATAAGAACACAAGGCAAGAAGTGAAAGAGAAGTTTGTGAAGGATTAGCTAATTACCCATGGAGCAAGAGTAAGCTGCAGCCAATTTCATCCTCTTAACTAATTGAGGAAGAATTTTCTAAATGCATCTTCTCTAGTCTTTGCCAAAGTTAGCGGGTTGGAAACACAATGAATTCATGGGAATCCTTCTGTCAGAGAGAGGGTTTGGTCCTTATAGTGGGCTACTGCTGCATGAATTTATGGAACAATACTGAACAACTTTGATCCAAATGAAATTTCTAACTCATAATAAAATAATAGTACTCTACGTTCCAAATTTTGTGTTGCGCTCGTGTGCTAGATTGCAACCAGTGGTTACAGTTTTGTGGTTGTAAATGTGAATTGTTGAATCTTTCTTCTTCTCTCTTTTATAGTTTTCCCTAATAGAATTCCCAAGCTGTGTTAGAGAGCATAACATGTATTGCCCTGTCTGTCTTGGTGGAATTCATGATGCGGGGCATTAAATTTGTGCAGTGGTTTAAATTTAGCCATTTCCATTATATTCATAGTGGCTGTAGAGTGTAGACAGCAAGGTGAAACATGATCATCCTGACATTGATGCTAAGTAGTCTGGTGTTATTTTCCGTGTCATGCAAAGACTGATAAATGAGAGCTAATTTATGTTGTTGGACTGAAACATTTTCATCATGCATCTGCATCTGTTTCTGTGATACTCTGCATTAGACCAGACAGAAGGATATTACATTTATAGAATCGTTTGTTTCCATTATCAGCTGCTGCACAATATATTTGTGGTTATATCTTTGTGAAGATGCTTGATTCACATTCTATAAGAATATTGTTTCTATAGTTTCTTGTATTTCATATTTTGATTGACTATTTTTTCATTTGGACTTCACTGAAATTAGGTACATTTTTAGTTTGGGATTATCTTTCTCTTCATCCTTTCCCCCCCTTTAATGTTTTATTAGTCATACACAGACAATATGAGTAACTGTAAGATGTTTGTTTCTATTTGTCCAATTGTTAAGGAAGTTAGCACTGCCACACTATTTCTATACTGCCTTCGTTGCCATGTGGGGAATAGAGTACCATTGTCACTTGAGACTTCTTCAAGAAAAATCTCTTTGGGAGAGGTAACTGGTCAAGTTATCTTTCTTTGTACAGCTTATAATTCACCTGCTTGTTTCAAAATATTTCATTAAGTCTGCTATTTAAAATTTTAAGGGTGAACTTATTGATGTCAAAGTTACTTCGG
Source organism: Andrographis paniculata (assembly GCF_009805555.1). Taxonomy (NCBI): domain Eukaryota; kingdom Viridiplantae; phylum Streptophyta; class Magnoliopsida; order Lamiales; family Acanthaceae; genus Andrographis; species Andrographis paniculata. The sequence continues at coordinate 1,064,919 of NW_026137580.1, read as the reverse complement.
ACAAAGTGTGGATTCTCAAAGAAGAGGGACTCATAATGCAGGATCTCTTTTGTGATGATACCACAGAGTAAGCCACTCAATGCTAGATGGATTTCTCTGTTAGATCCTGCCTTTACTGATTACTTTTATTTTAGATAAATATTTTCTGATGTACTTTGGATCTTTTTGTTACTTTTAATGATGACTTGTTTGTGACCTTCCACACTAGTTCTCCTTGGACAGACTCTGCAATGGTTTGAACAAAGCTAGTTCCTGTAGCACTCATCACTTTATTTGATTTTGAGGAGTTTATCAAGCTATTTCTCCATGTTGACTAGTTTTAAAATTTTTATTGTAGGGGATTATCACATTACTATGCTTTGCAAGAAAATTTCATTGCCGACCTGCTATTTCAAAGTTCTGAGCATTCTCCAGATGATCTTCTTTGGCTTGCCCATTCCACATTTTCATCTTCAAAGGTGTGCTATTACTGATTTATTCTCCTGCCTATACTCTTATATATTATGAATCCTTTCTATTCATCCAACTGCAAATGCAATCTTGTTGCACAAAGTTTGAGCTAGTTGGAAGAAGGATTAAAATTAGAAAATATTCATGTGAATTGATGTTTTTAAGTCTCCTGTTAATAAGATAAGGGTAAGTTTTTTTGCATTTGCCATGCTAATGGGTTTGGTACGTGAAACTACCAAATTCAATGTGAAGTTTTGAGATGGAATGAAGCTAAATACAGCCAAAAGACACTTCCTAGGCTACTTGGTTTATTTATTTTGTTTGTAACACTGTTCTTTCAAAAATCTAATAATAGAGTGCATGACAGTTCGAATTCTTTAGGTGAAATTTCATCCCCGTCAAACCCACCCCCTGGCCCTTACTATTTTGTCCTATTTAAACTGTAATTGCGAGCTTTGACCAGGTAGAGTATTTATTTAGTTGAGGGAAATAAAAGTTACAGAGATTGTGATTCACTGATAATGCTGCATGGTTTATTTTAGTACTGGGAAATGGTATATTGTTAGATTCTTAGATTGTGAGGTTTAAGTTCATTAAACACATTAACTTACACTTACGAGTATATTTAGTTCTCCTGCATGTAAATGTATTTGGTATATTAAAACACATTCTTCTGCAGGAGGAAGTCATCCCATTTATATCTTCAGTTTTTATGCGCGTCTTGCTTTTTCCTGGGGTATATTGTGGAACTGTGCTGAGGCGAACTTTGGAAGATTATAACAAATATTTCACTGATTCAGAGTTTGTTTCTTTCACTATTGGTGGTCTGAAGGCTGAGATTTTGTCAATCATTGAACATCAGGTACTTTTTCGGACATCATGTTAGAAGTAACTATTTTAAAATGATGGTTTTCTTGTGGTTGTGGTGGAACTGCATGGTAGACGTGACACCACAATGCTTTACCTTTCAATGTTTTTTGTTTTCTAAGCTTAGTTTCCTTTATGGTCTTTCTACTTGGATTGAATACATATTCAAGAATGTATTGGGAGCTTATAAAATGCCTCTTCTGTTGTAGAGTGGAATTGAAAACCCTGTTGCCATTCTTCAGTGTTGGAAAAATATGTGTTCCCGATACATTAATAATTGGCTCAAGTACAATGCATCATGCGGTCTTCTGATGGATCCATCTACGGGTGCAGTTGGTGTAGTTCGGAACAACACCATCTCTCTCTGCCGTGGCTTAGAGGATGCTGAACATATAATCTACGGTAACCTGATTTTGTATTGAAGTCAATTAAGCCTGGGCTTTTTAGAATCATATGTTTGACCTGTCCATTTTATTCAATACTTGATTTTCTCAACTTATATTCTTCCAGGTTCTTTTGAAGAGAGAAACAGTTATTTAAGCCCTGGATTGGTTTTCTCTGATGATAAGTTTAACCAAAAGATTCTATTTGAATTACTACAATGTGTTAGGAGTGTAAGCCAGCAGCTGGGCAAGGCTTCATCGGCTGTATTTTATGAGTTGCTTGTTAAAACACCTCAAATGTCACCTGAGGATGTTGTTGTTCGTGTTCTTAAGGTCCTAGAAACTGGACATGGGTCTTCAACTTCTGTACGAATATCTGAACTTGGTGCTGATACAGCTTGGGAGAAAGAATTGTCAAATCATAAAAACCTAAGAAAATTTTCCGCAAATATGTTTTTGTCACTTCATGCACTGTGCCAGAAAGCTAACTCATGGAGCAATGTTTTGAATGTGGTCGAGAGCTACTTAAATTTTTTAGTGCCTCAAAAAGTTGTACTTAATGTCGATGCTGAAACAATTCTGGGGGTAAATTATTCTGCAATAGTGCAGTCTGTCTCTCAAATCTCAAAAGTGATGTTTGAGTCTGTATTGGACGTTTTAATGCTGTTAAGCTACATGACTGGCATCAGCGGGCAGGTAAGTTTAATATAATATTACATTTTATTTCTAGGGAAACCTAATGCATTTTACATTTTTTGGCACCTGGTTGGCTTAAAAAGTTCTCATTGACTTATATTGTTGTGTGGTAGAAGCCCCTAACCATGAGCCCTTGAACAATGTAACTTGTATTTTCGACCTCTATAAAATATGAAGACCCACTACACTAGGATGCTTAATGCAAATTGCGTTTAATGATATGTTTTTGGTTAAGATGTATAGTAAAGTATGAAAAAGAATCTATGTTTTATTATTGACCACTAAATATTTTGATGTTCTGTTCTGGATTAGCAGATCTGCTTTATTTTCCTGCCAATGCTTGCGAAACATATCTGAGAAAGTTGGTGCCCCCTTTCATCTTTATATATAAATATGTATATATATATATTGGTGTTAGAGTATACTTGTTTTTCAGTTTATATTTTTCAGATAGGGTTTCTATTTTCTATACTTGGTTCTCTTGAATTCCAAATTCATCCAGCCCTTTAATGGATGTTGATAAACTGATTTTGATTTGTCACTTATTAACCATGGAGAGTTAAGGTTTTCTTTTATGTGATTTTGTTGAAAGATTGAAATCATGTATTAAATCCTGTAAGATTTTTGTTCTCCAATGCTCCCTGGATGGGATTAATACCCCTGTATATTATTTAATAAATTATTTATCTATTGTGTTTAGTTTCAAACTATTTTGTTCTTTAAAAGCACCTTTAATGGGATCTTCCTTTTTCATATGATTTCTGAAAGTTTCAGTAAACTTTTTTATGACTTTGATTTTAATGTTGCAGATTAACATGTCACAGGAGGATGTTTCTAAAGTTAAACTTGAGTTAATTCCGATGATTCATGAAATTGTTACAGAATGGCACATCATCCATTTCTTTGGGACGACTCCTTCAGAATCACTTGCAATTGAAGATTTTAGTTATCAGCTATCATCCTTACAAATTGGTAGGTCCAATATCTATATATATATATGCATTTACTTATTATCCAGTTGGCAGCTTGACAATCTTTTCACTACCAGAATGATAAACTAATTTTTCTACCTTGGGTTTATTAATTTATGGCTGATGTTATGCACTATATTCAGTGTTTTTATGCTTTTTTGCTTTTCTTTTTTGGTCAAACATAATTGCTGTTAGTCATGTAGTGACGATGGATAATATGCTACTCAAGTTGCTTTTCTCCTGCTTTATAGCTTACTTTTGAGCACAGCTCAATCTACTTCCACATTGTTTCCTTTCTCATGCTTTATTAATTGTTTCTTGTCAGACAGCAATGTGGACAAGCGATTGTGGAATGGAAAGCTTGGGAAATGCGAATATCCATTGGCATATGTCCTTTTATTGAGCATGCAAAGTTCTTGTGGACAAATGAGGACCCTTCCCGCCAATCGATTTCAACATCCCAGCACTCTAATTAGCCTGACTCGAGAGTTTTCCAGCTGGATAATTTGGGGAAGCACAGATGATTCTTCCGTATTCTTCAGCAATGCAATTGATCTTGCACTGGTGTTACTTAGACATGGCCAGTACAATGCCACAGAGGTTTCTTGCATTTATTTCTGTTGTTACTCTGGTGCTTATGTTCTGTTTTGGGAACAGGGCTCTGAGGTTGCTGTGTTTTATTCTTTCCTAGTATTTGCTTGCTTTGGTGGATGCATATTCGCGCAAGGAGAAAACATTTGGAAGCCTACAGTCTGTGGATGACAAATTGTCTGTACTTCTACATCTTCTTGGATGTTGTCTTGTCGCTCAGACACAACATGGGTTGCACGGTCCAGTTAAGGACAAAAAGGTTGGGGAAGCACTTCGCTGTTTCTTCAGGTTTGTAAAGATCTTTAGACATGATTTCATGACATTTATAGAATTTGAATGCAGAGGTGTAAAAATTAATAGAACCTATCTCATTATAATAAAATTAATTGTCCAAAATTTAAGGGTGTTTCACATTTTATGCTTATCACTTTATTTAGTTTGCAATTATGGTTACTTGGGTCTGATTTTATATTTCTGTGATGTATAATAGTGAGACCTATTCAATTTAATTATTGAGTTTTTTGTATAATTTTGTAAAATAAATTGATGATGTATAGGGGTTTTAGTGGTGATAGTTAGGTTCGGTGATGTATAGGTACAGCTTGAATAGAGGATATTAATTGGATGATTAATAACTTGATATATGATTAATGTAAAAGATAAGATTATTTTTGTGCAAGTTGTTTTGATTAATCTAATACTTCTCGTTCATGAGTATGGGTGTGGATGACTAAACAAGCAAAAGTCCATAGGTTTATTCTCTCAATTTAGTTACCCATCATTGGGACATTTTTGTGCAAGTAGGCTGATATGGCTGGATCCTATTTGTTCATTATTACATCTACTTATCTGAATACATTCTGTAAAATGATGGTCTAAAAGGTAATATCATAGAACTTCTCTTTGGGATCAAAATTTCAATGGCAACCATCAACTGTATAAAACAAAAATAATGTTAATCTCTTGTAACATTTCTTTTATATTCTTTATGCAGAGCTGCATCAGTGGAGGGATCTTCTGAAGTTTTGCGGAGTTTGCCACATGAAGCAGGATGGCTGCGAATTGACTTCAGTTACTCATTCTGTTAATCATAATTTTGTTAAGTTTTGCAGTTTCTGGAGTTATTTGTGAGTTTTTCTCTTTTCTGAGTCATTTATTCCATCAACAGGCACTTCTGCCTCAGTTGCAGAATGGAAACTCCAATACTACCAATGGGTGATGCAGCTTTTTGAACAATATAATTTGAGTGATGCTGCTTGCCAATTTGCTTTAGCTGCGCTTGAGCAAGTAGATGAAGCTCTTTCCACTATGAATAGTAGCTCCAGTGAGGATTTTCTGGAAACAGTTACTACTGTGAAGGGCCGGCTTTGGGCTAATGTATTTAAATTCACCTTGGATCTCAATAATTACCATGATGCATATTGTGCAATCATTTCAAATCCAGATGAGGAAAGCAAGAATATAAGCTTGAGGCGTCTTGTCTTTGTGCTCTATGAACGTGGTGCAGTTAAGGTGGTTTTCCATTCTTTTGTTTGCCATGTTTGATTTTCTTCCAGGCCTATTATGTCCATTGCATGTGTTATGTTTATGATCACAATCTTTTTGAGGGTTGCAGAGAGAATAGACAAATATCAAAGCTGCGAATCTTATTTCTAGAATTAGAGCATTGCTCCAAGTCCATATCTTTCTGTTATTGTGCCCCTTGAGTGTATGCTTCCATTATACCGGTTTTTAGGTTTATGATTCTTGTGATCTCAAACCTCTTGCATCAGCCAAGTTTCAGACATATGTTCTAGTATAAGCTACCTTGAGATTTGAGCATAACATTGAATTATATTATGTACTTCAACATTGAATACTGCCCATTTAAATATGGTAGGTGTTAATTCTCCTCTTGTTTGCAGATACTATGTAATGGCCAGTTGCCATTAATTGGTTTAGCTGACAAGGTAGAGCGAGAGCTTGCCTGGAAGGTTTGATATAATTTCTTGGACATATTTCAATCTATTTGATTTACTACAGTAAATTGATGATGTCATCAACTTGCTTTGCAGGCAGAGCGGACTGATATTTCAACGAAGCCAAACCCTTTCAAGTTGCTTTATGCATTTGAGATGCATAGACAGAACTGGCGTAAAGCTGCAAGTTACATATACTTGTATTCTCTGAGGTTGAGAGCTGAATCAACCATGAAAGACCACCAAACCAGGTCTTCTATGCTGCAAGAGAGATTAAATGGGTTGGCTGCGGCTGTTAATTCTCTGCAGCTTGTCCATCCTTCGTACGCTTGGATTGACTCTCCAGTTGATGAAACATTACTTGGCACAGAAAACTATCCAAATAAAAGGGCTAGGATTACAGAGCAAGGACAATGTAAAGCATATTCATTTACATGGAATTTCTGTTAATGGTTGATCTCATTGTAATTTTGTTATGCAAATCACTTATCACCTCCCTGTCTTGTGCTTCAGCTACTGATGATATCTCGCCACAAAAGCGACCATCTTATTTAGATGTTGAGAAACTTGAAAAGGAGTTTACTTTAACATCGGCGGAATATGTACTCTCATTGGCAGGTGTCAAGTGGACTTTTTCTGGTAAGATAGTATGTTGACTTTGGTTTGAACTTACCATTCTTGAAGGATAATTGTTTATGTGATGTAATTAATTTGGTGTTACAATTTAATGATGGTTTGATTTTATCTTCTGCTGGACATGATTTTTAAATCCATTCCATGCAACTAAACTGCTGAATTATCAGGAACTGAGAAACCATCAGCAGAGCTTATCGATCAATTGGTTGAATCAAATTCATATGATATGGCCTTCACGGTGATACTCAAATTTTGGAAGGGTTCTGGCCTTAAAAGGTTATGCACTGTCTTCTTGGACCCATGTTCTTAGCTATACCTTAATTATATTCGTTTTTCTTATTAGCCAATATGATCACAATTCAGGGAACTTGAAAGAGTCTTTATTGCAATGGCATTGAAATGCCGCCCAAGCCGACAAATCTCATCAATGTATGGGTAAGTACAAATACGTCTATTGCTGCTGTTACAGCCTGTAAACTGCATGGTGATTCTGTACTGTTTATCCCTTATCTATACCTAGACATAGATTCTGGATATTTCTGTAAATCCACTGAAACGGAAGTCTTTGTTTTTCTCAGGAAAAATCGTAAAATGTATGGGTTATTGTTGACTTCATCAGAAGATGAGGCAGTTCATGATTCGCTTGATGCAGCTACAACTGCGCAACAGTTTGAGGGCAGTGGCCACTGGGAGACACTTGAATTCTACCTTGTCCGTATCTTTTAAAGCCCTCTTTTTTGGCCTTAAGAGAATTCCATACTGAGTTGCAATATATATTTTCCCTAGAAAATAGTTTACTGTTTGCTTATTATTGTTCCAGTCTATGCTGTCAGGACTATAACTATATGTTCTATTCATAATTTCAGTTTCTTTCCACCAATAAATTAATGATTATGAGACTATGATTTCATGTGCTCTGCTCTAGCACTCTTAGCCGCATCTTGTTGGAAGTTAGAACCTCTGTATGTTACCTTGTATATGTACATTTACTGTTCTTTGCACAAGCATTTTAATTTTCTTGATTCAACTGTGAAGGATTTGAAAGAGGCACAAAATTGGTGTTCATCTTCCTACTTAATGCGTTTCAATTTCCACATATTGTATTATCTTCGACTCCCTTATGTTTTCATTTTTAATTTTTGTTTGAATTTGAGGTACTAGTTGTATTAAAGACGGAAGTATTTTGCTGCTGTCAATAATTTCAAACACTATTTCTGTGTCCAAGGTGTTTATTATATTACTGGTTCAAAATTGCAGGATAAATACAGGCTATTTCATCCCAGGTTGCCTTTAATAGTTGCTGGAACTCTTCTCTCAGCAGATTCACAAATTGAGCTGCCGCTTTGGTTGGTTCGACACTTCAAGGTAAACTTTAGTGTTCCATCTTCTCATAACATAATTAGTATTTAGAAGCTCTCACTTTTTTCTCAGGCTTCTGATGGTAAGAGTGCTATAATATATTAAAGCATCTGTATTGGACAATGCTTTTCTAGCTACAGAAAATAAGAGTCAAGTTGAGGAAGCCATCATGTAAAATTGATTTTCACTTAAGCAGATCTTTATCGGGGGTGTGTGTTTGTTGGCTTAAGCCCAAATCATAGTTGTCTGGAGTAGCTGGAATTTTTGCATCATGTCAGGATGTAAAATGAGTGCCAGTAGATTTCTACGCCTGACGCAAAAAAGAGTTTCAAAGAAATTTCAGCATAATAAACTGGTCTTGTGGTTGGCTTGTCCTCACTTAATTTTGTTAAATCACTGATTGAAAACGTTCCCAAGGGATGTGTTTTCCAGATTTTATATCACCTTCAATGTCAGTTGAGACCTGTAATTAGCAATGGCCCATATAGCTTCTGCACCTCTTGATAGCTCTTTTGATATTTGCATTCCTCACTACCAAATACAGTTAATTTTGGCCATTTCTAATTCTTTACTGGTTCTCATAGGGTGATCGGAGTGGGAGTGGTTTTGGAATGAGTGGTGGCGAATCCGATCCAGCTTCCCTTTTCCGCCTGTATGTTGATTATGGTCGACATGCAGAGGCTACTAATTTGCTGGTTGAGTACATGGAAAGTTTGGGAGCACTTGTAAGTTGTGTCTGCATATTCTTCTTTGCATGTTGAACTTTAGAAAATTGTTGTAAATTCCAGAGCTCCTTCCATCTTTCGATCCTCTTTTCAGCATGCCATATTGTTCGCTTTTATTAGAAACAAAATTAATTAATGTGAAGGAGTAAGACAACCCAAAATTGATAAAAGACACCGATTGTGACCTTGGTACAAATTGGGAGTCATATATGATCATGCTTTATGGTGCGTAACAGTTTTAAGTAATTTTTAGAACTAAGAAGAAAGAACAGTAGCTGATTGCATTGATTCGGTGTCATTATATTTTTGGGTACTTACTGAATATATTACCTGCAGCGACCGGCTGATGTTATAAGACGTAAAAAGACATTTGCTGTGTGGTTTCCATACACATCAATCGAACGCCTGTGGTGCATGCTTGAGGAATCAATCAAAGTGGGCCACAGGATTGATCAGAGTGAAAAGCTGAAAAAGTTATTGCATGGGGTTTTGTTAAACCACCTCAATCTGGTACATTACATAATTCCTTTACATATGTTATCAAGTCAATAATGCATGGATAAAAATAATGAACCATTGCGCTTTTTCCTCTCTTTATTGAAAATCCAGCTGAAAGTGGACTCTGATGATATTCGATCCTCAGCAAGTTAGAGCTACATATCCGGTGTAAGCTCGTAGACCTATGAGTGTTTCCATTCCAGGTTTCATCCATTCTGGGGTACCCTGTTGTGCATCAAAATGCTTTAATCAACTCCCACTATCAAATTCAGCTAACGTTACCAGATTTGTTGCTTGCAGAAAGTAAAAAATCGATCCGAATCCACTTGTCTGCTCGTTTGCCTTATTTAAATCTGATTGAAGGCAATATGAAGATGACCCTGATGGGCAAGTAAGCAGTATTCGTATTTCATGTTTGTATTGGTTGCTTTGCTGTGTTACATTTTTGTTGTGTATGCAATGCAATGCAATGGTGCAGGCAGAGCTGAGAAATAGTCTTTTTATTTTACAAGTGAAGTGAGTGGGGGGGGTGTAATATGATGATATGCTAATTCTATTGGCTATGAGCATGATATGACTAATTACCAACTGGTATTGGTAATAATTGACCTTTGGGGCTGATACAATTTACTATTATTCATTCTTATTATTATTGGGCGATGTGCTTTGTGCTTTTGATTTTATCATCTTATATTACATTTCCATATGTAGTAGAGTATTGATTTTGTCATGACAGGCAGGATTGATTGTGGCTAGTCCTTATGATTATTGACCATATTTGTTTTAGGCAACGTTGAAATTATGGTGTATGGACGACGGACATGTTAGTTAGGGGGCTGATTGGGGTTAGTTAATACAGATAATACATGCAAACAATTCATATAGTATTTGTTGGCTGTTCTATTATATATATATGTGTGTGTGTGTGTTTTATTAATATCTTTTGTGTTCAATTAATTATAATGCTTTCTTTGTTGGGCAAAATTAGCACACTTTAGTTCTGTACGGAAACTGATAAAAAAGGTAATTGGAGGTTTGGAAATTTGGTTAGAAATTAAAGAATATGAAAAGAGAATGTGTAATGTGGGGTATTTATTACATGTGTTGTATTCTTGTTATATAAATATATATGTCGTTGTCAATTTACATGTCATGATACATTACCTGTATATTTAGGAAGGAAGAACTAGAAGCTATGCGCCAATAGATCAGTCACCGTTCAATTTTATCATATTCTTGTGTATGTACTTCTCCCATAGTACATAAAGTGTTAAAACTTTTATGGATGTGAGTAGAGCTGTTAACGATCCGAGCTGAGCCTAGCCAAATTTTAAGTGTTTATTAACGTTCGCGAACAAGGCTCGTGTTCGTTCGTTAAGTTTACGAGCTCGTTCGTAGTGTTCGAGCTCGACTCGTTAAGAATTTTTTTGTTGTTTGAGCTCGTGTTTGTGTTCGGCTCGTTTAGGTTTGATTAAGCTCGGTCGAGCTCGTTTGTCTTATTTTTTTTAAATTTATATATAAATTATAAAGAAAATTTTAAATTATTTTATTTATATATTTTATATTAATATTTTATTTATTTATAAATTATAATTTTATATGTATATATAATATTTATAATGAATATATTATTTAAACGAACATTTGTGAATAAAGCTCGGGCTCGTTTGTTAACTAAATGAGCCTGTTTATGTTCGGCTCGACTCGTTAACGTTCGCGAAGGAGCTTTAATCGAGTCGAGCGGTTTGATTTGTTTAACAGCTCTAGAGTTCCACAATGTTTTTTTTTTCTTTTTTTTAAATAATTATATAATAAATTTTACATTCTATATCTGTTTTTAAAAAAATTTAAATTAATTTAATTATCATAATTTAAAGTTATAATTATTTATATTATATCATAATTATGTTTAATAATATATTTCTTAATTATTTATTAATTATAATTTTTTAAAGTTTTTTAGGGCGTAGAGAATAATATTTTTGTATATTATAATAACTTATTTTATGTAATTGATTTATATAGATATATATATATATAAGTCTTTTTCAATAATGTCAGCAACTCGTAAAATATAGACAGATAATGAGGATGTGAATCAATGGGCTATATTTGTTTTACTATACAAATCTTAGTAAACTATATAAATAAAATCTATTTAGTCAGATTTCTAAAAAAAATGCCAAAAATTTAATTCTAATCATGATTTTTAATAATAACTCTCTCAGTAAATATATATTTTGTCATTTTTAATTGTTAAAAAAAATACATTTCTTAATTTTAGTAATTATGTACATTACATATTACAAATATTGTCATTTTTATAATTATTTATATTAGTAATCTCACAATCACTTTACACATTATATATATAAAACTATCTTTGCATACAAAATTATTACAAACTATCATTAAAAATATAAATACATAAAATAAATGTATAGTTACGAAGTGGGAAAAAGGAGAATTATAGTATTATGATTTTTAATAATATTATCATAATAATGAATTAATATAATTTTAATATTATACTCTTCAAAAATATATAAAAAATCTATTTGTTAAACCATACTTCGTTCGGATTTGTTCTTCCAAACTAATATTATTTTTTATATGATTCTTAATATATATATATAATATATTTATATTCTATTCTATCAGAAAAATTAATAATTTAATATAAAATATTAATTTTTAATAGATATAACCAAACACCCGTAATTTTAAACTTGTGAAACATAACCAAATACACCCATAAATTTTGTTCACTTTGTACTTCTTCTATTTTCAAATCTTTTTCCATAAACTTTCACAAGTTGGTATGGTTCATAAAATATCATCTCAAATAATTATTTAAATTAATAATAAAAATTAAGAAACTATTTTATTTTTTTTAATTATAATCCCACAATAACTAAATCTTGTATTGGATTGGAAAAAAATAGCCTTTGACACTGATTGCACCTAGGAGATCCTGCCGTTTTTTTTTTTTTTTTGTTTTTTTTTTTTTTAAAATTATGAAACTAATATAATGTAAAATCCAATTATAATTCTTAAAATAGTTCTCAAATAGATATGTTCACATGTAATCTTAGGGTGGGTTTGTTTGGGGATTTGGATTTTGAGTTGAGATTTGAATAGTAAAAATTTTGAATTTGAATAGTTGTATGATGTGATATAAATAGGTGTTATGTGATGTTTTAAATGTAAAATTAATTTTTAGTATAATATAAAAAATGAAAAATATGTGTTTGATTTGATGTTTTTGGGGGAGAAAAAATGAAATGAATAGTGAATTTAAAATCCAATTCCCAAACAAATACACCCTTAAATGATTTTTGATATGCTACTCCGGACAATACATGATCAAAACAATTTTCTCTAAAAACTAACCAAAAATAAAAATAAAAAAATAAAAAAAAATCCCAAAAAGAAGACAACCTAAACTTTTACATGTTACACACATAAGAATTACGTGTACAATAGATGCTTTTACATAGAATAAATGTATGTAGTGTGTGTTTGAACAGTGCATATTGATTGCCATAATTTTATTTCTGAATTGCCTATAAATATGAATGAAATAAAGGACAAAACTATTTACCTCTCATTTTTTGTCGCCTGTCTAGTCTACGTCTCTCTCCTTCACTCCTCACTCATCATTATCTGGCTCATTGCATAATATTTTACTATATACAATAAATATACCTTTACATATATCATAACATGTATTTGCTCGTAAAATTTTGATTTTTTTTTTTAATAGTCAAATTTTGAATTAAAATAATTGTTTGAAACGTAATATAAATATGTATTGATGTAATATTTTAAATGTAAAAATAAATTTTAATATAATATAATAAATAGAAAATAAATATTTGATTTAATATTTTTAGAAAAAAAAAATTAAAATAATAAAATTAGATGAAAAATTGTACAAGTAAACACACAACGTAACTATACATAATAGAAATATAAACACAAGCTATATATATATTTAGAAATATAAACACAAGCTATATATATATAAATATATCATGCATACATACCTACTATCTTTCTATATATATATATATATTATATACTAACACATATATTAGCTAACAATTGAAATAATTAATAATTCTATTGAGTACCTCCTATCAAATTTGATAGATAAATATTAATAGTCCATTTGTCTCGTAAGAAAAGATACTATTTTTCATTTTTATCCGAATACAATTTTCTTATTTAGTGATTGTACTACTAACATAATTAATATCCTTAAAACTTCTAATATATTACACAAATATCATTATTTTTACGTCACACAATTGTCTTTTTTATTATAAACCAATATAATATTAATATTAACAAATTTACGTACAAAAAGTAAATGTTACCTTTCTTGCGTCGGTAAACATTACTCTTCCTCCGGACGGAGGGATTGTGAATATTACCTAATCATTTTTGTATCAAGTTAGCAATCAATATCCAATCTCCTACACAACACAACAATGGTCCTTAGTTTGCTGTGTGTGCATCCAAGTACAAGTTTAAGGTTGGATATTCTATAGAATATGCCCTAACAATTATCACAACTATACATACAAAATATGCCTCAATAAGAGCTGATAACACCACAATCCTCAACCTTCTACATCGTATAATCGAAACACACATCAGATGTCTTATGTAACCACAACTAAGGTAGATCAAAACTATGACTTCTCCAACCCCAATCTCCAGAGGTTTGAACAAGAGGCATCAAATCAAGTGAAAAAAATGGCTCCATGTTCAAAGGGGTCTTATAGCTAAAAAGCTAAAAACAGAATTACAAATCAATTTGAAACAATGCGCCACACACGACAGACAGACGACGGCTGTTTTCGCGAAAATTCTAAGATTTCATAATTTTCCATTTACAGATTGAAGTATGATGATGACAGAAAAAAAAGCCACTAATTTTGCCCTTATCAAACAAACATGCTGCATTACTGCAGTTCATATCCTCAACCTAAGACAGAGAGAGGTTTCTCTAACGACATAAAATTACAGTAATACAAGGACTGGCGAAAAAGCATTAGTACAGACTCCTATCGGCATCAAAAGGTTAAGAAGCATTACCAGCACCAGAACCAGGCTCGTCTGACTATCTTTCATGTTCTGCTGTCGCCATTCCTAAATTTTCAGCCTACCTACAGCCAAAAAGAGACTGCATTTGTTAAATTTTGATGAATATAAATCCCAACATGCTATAAATACTAATCACCTTGGATCATTGATGTGACGAATGTCGAGGTTTAGGTGGAGCATATAAGTTGTTCCCACAGCCATTTGGAGTATGCATTAGGGGATTCCACCTGTCGAAAATTATCCTACCACCTCTACCGATTCGTCCACGAAAGTTCAACTGGCCAGCAAATGCTTCTTTGGGAATTGAAGAATCTGATGGAGGTAAAATTCCTGCAGCAGCTAATTTATCTGGAAGCACTGGCTTTGTGAACAGCATTACCGGCTCATTCGGATCCTGCAAACAATTAAAATTACATCCGGCATAAGCACATGTGACAAACAGTATCAAGATTCAAATCCATGGCAACATTCTTCATGGCAATTATGTTTTCATACAAGTATTTAACTAAGGCACTATTCACTCAACCTTTGTAAATCAAGTTAAAAGGGAAAGAAATTGCTCTATCAAAAAGAAAGGTGACAGATAGGTACCAGTTTATTCAACCAACTGTGAGGCATGAAACGCCTCCTAGCTTCCGGCCTTGCAGTTCCTACAGGTACTGTAACCAGCTTTGATTCAGTGAAGGGTGGATTTTGCACCATTATAGGTCGACCGCGTGGACGACTGTTTGCCACATCGTCAGAATCAAAAAACTCTTCTTCACTTGACTGAACCTTGCTTGGAAATGATGGCAACCCATGGAAGGCCATGGAATCTTCAAGGAGCTCTGTTTCATGCTATATGTCCACAGCATAAATGAGCATTGGTCATATATCATAATAGACTGAAAGGTCTGATTGAACTTTGAAGTGAAGATGCATCATTAACCCATTGAAGCAATGGGCAATATTAACGCAAACTATACATATCTCGGGACAAACTCAGATCATGAATATCAACAACATGATATGATTTTCCATTCTAGTTACCACCGAAAACCTTATTAATAATAGTAAAAACATAAAAAGAAAATAAAAACACACTGTATTCGACTCACAAACACAAATAATTATTCTGAGAATCATTTTCTGAAAAACAAAATCCCTAACAAACTATCAGAGAGGTATCGTTATAGGGGGTCATTGAAATGAAATAGTGATCTGAGCAATATATTGCAAACATGTTATCTTGCCAAGTATTCTTCATGATGCAAACTTAAAATATGAGACCATGTAAATGAAGGATCACTAAATGATATTATCAAGTCTACTGATATGTTAGCTGAATAGATATGAATCAAATATTAAGCACAAGAATGGTATAACTAAACATAAAAGCTGAATAACAATCTAATTCTATATTTGGGATTAAATAATCATTTCGAACAAATTCCATCAACTAAAAGAAAACATGGCTTGCACTGATAGGACATTTTGCTTTAATTTACTTAAACAAACAACTCTTTTGTAGCAATGTGCAAGACCTATCTACTAGTTTCTCAAAAATTAAAACTGAAGGCAGTAACAAATCATCCATAGCAGCACATGACAAAGAAGCAAACCTTATATTTCAATTGAATTCTTTGGAGAGTGACCTCACTCTCTACAAGTTCTCGCTTTTTCTCTTCTCTCTACACAAAAACACAATGAAGGAATGAGCATTAAAATTACCATTGCAAAATTCCACTATATAAGATGGAAAGCTAATCTACTGTATTGAGATGACAGGATGTGGCAATACCTTGATCAGAGCCTCTAAAATGGTCTTTGCCTGGTCAAGGTTGCGCCTAACCTGAGGATAGAAATAAGAAAACCCAACGAAGTGATAAAATACTCCTGAGAAGTATAAATCTATATATATAAACTCATCATTTCAGTAAGACAACTCTTAGCTGTCAAACAGGTTGAGGTCCAGCTAATGCTCGCGCTATCAGTTCACAATAAAGATTAAATAACTTGTGATGAGTAACATTTCAACCAAAGAAATGACGATGAATCAGAAAACTAAGGGTGTATTCTTTTGGAGTTCGGTTTTGTTTTTCTGTTTTGGCTTTTGGGTTGAATAGAAGCTTGAATGTGATGTTTTGTGAGAGAAAAATAGTGTGTTTTTATTGGTCATCGCTATGGTTACATGGATAAAAAACTGAAACCAAGTCCAGAAAACAGAACCCAAGTGCAAGAATGGCAATCCCTAGGAGATGGCATTGATCACCAGAGTTTATTCCACAGAATACTAAGCATGTTGAAAAAAAAAAAAAAAAATCTGGTGAAATTACATGGAAAATCAAATACCAAAACCTGATTTTCAATTGTGGTTTTGAAGGTACAAACTCACCTGACGAAGCTTTTCAAATGACTGGACGTTATTTTCCCTCCGTTGCATCTGTTTGGAAGGAAGTGATCATATAGAAGAAAATAAGTAGGCAATTTCCATGATCAGTCTAGTACACAATACCACTAAAAAAAGTACAATATAGCTGTTAGATAAACCATCTCATACCCTTCTTGTGTGAAGTCTGTGAGCTTTCTCCCTTGGACGGAATACATTGTATGGATTGGTATCGTTAACTGGTGGAGGTGGCTGTAAAAGCATTGTAATGAACCGTCAATAGCAGGTAAATAGTACCTGTTCTAAGAACGAAATCATTTAACCAATATGACCACTGGAGATAATGCTTGGACAACGATGGTAAGGCTAAAATAGTTTAAAAATAACAAGCAAGAGGCCCTGATCCTTTCAAGCTTGCAACAACATTTTTAGCATTGGCAGTAAAATTGTTGTCAAACACATCTAAAGAGACTAAGATGGTGAGACAAGATGAGAAAGAAGTAACTCATCTTTCAAGTTCACAACAACTCTAGACAACAAATGAAAATGGTAAAACAGTGAGACAAGATGAGTCAATAAACAGAGGTCTTTCAAGCTTGTTTCAATTTTTGAGCAATTAAATTAAGAAATAGGGAATGGTGAACAAGATTTTTCACCATGATGCGGAGAAACATCAATTTATAATTTGGAAGCAGCAGGAAAAAACAGTGACTATCAGAAAACCAAGATCCTTGTACTACAGAAAACTTCAAACTAATCAGAACTCTACATACGAATCCAATCAAAGAAATACCCAAAACTCACCTGTAACCGTCGAAGGACCGGCTTCTGCCAACGTATACGCTGTCAAGAAATGAACATGAGAAAGCTAGAATGGCATAATTTACTTATGAGAGCATAATTTAAAGCATTCTCTACTTAATGAAAGAAAAGTTAGCTATAAATCATAAAGATACCTGAACATTTATCTCACTCCATAATTCCAACTGAATGCAAAGTTTGGTTCCACATTGATTCTAACAAACTCAGTGGATCAAGCAAAAGGTTTTGTTTATATTTTTCTAAATTAAGAGCACAAAAGTGCACACTTAAATGTCTGTGTGGTGACAGGATACAAACTCTGCTGCAATAAAATTTCTTGGACAAGTTGGTCTAGTTATGTTATCAGTTTTGCTTCGCAATGAATATACATAGCAACTTGTGTATTTAGATACAGAAAACACTTCATGCATAACAGGTTGCAGGTCTAATTAAAAATTATATATTTTGAGGTTACAAAATAACATCAAATTATACCTGTAATTTAAATTTGCATCAGCTACCAGTCTTTTATTTACCATGTCAAGCAATCCTTTAAAATGTACTTTACTAAAATAGTATATAATCCATGCATGCTCGTTTCTGAAGCAAATGCAATGAAGGTGAGAGTTTAGTTTCCTGTTTTTCCTATGGTTAAGGTGACATTCTGCAAATTGCCAGTACTGATCCAGTAATTTTTATCTAGCCATTAGAAGTTAGAGATCTTGAGCACATCAGAACCCTCTACACCATCTTTTAGAAAGTCGATCTCACTTAAAAGGTGTCAGCACACAAATTTGCAAAGAAGCTTATGAGAAAAGAAAATGGTATAAGATCATTTCATCACCCCAGAAGAGCAATGTTACCATATGGTTGTGGGAAACATAATATAAGGCCGCTGCATACCTTTTCTTTCCAATAATTATAAATGGACTGGAAAACTCCATATTTGATTGAAAGATCTTGTAATGCCTGTCACATAAACGAGGAAAAAAGTGCAGTTGTAAATATAGTAGACCAAATGAACATAAACCAAGAAGAAAATCAATTTTACATTCAAAACATCACATCAACATCTATTTATATCACATCAAACAACTATTCAAATTCAAATTTTTATTATTCAAAAACCCAAACCAAAAAATCAAATCCACAAAAAACACACTCCTAGATGTTGCTCTGCTTATGTAGTGGTATGCATAATTCCATAAAAATGTCATCCAAAAAGTCGGACCAATTGACAGGACGTAGGGAAAAACAATAACAATAAACTTTATTGAGAATTAGATGGATTAATCATGCAGAGAAGAACCAATTCTCTCCGCTACCAAGCAGGGACTGTGAAATAATTCTACAGAGGAAAACAAATTCTCACTACTACCAAGCTGAAGTCAACATAAAAAAAAAAAAAAAAAAAAAAACTAATGATCCCCTATGACCGAGATAAACCCATATATATAGATGGACCCTTGTATATATATGGGCGTATTTACATTATTGACTCAAGGCACATTAAATAAATAAAGGACTAAAAAATAAATTAAACTAAACTAAAACAAAAACCCAATCTAAAGTCATCATCGTTGACCCTAAATGAACTCAGTCTTTCTTTCTTCCTGTAACATAATCCTTAATATTGGCTTACCTCATATCACCTTGCAAAGAGCAAAATATCAATTACATAAAGTTGGTTGTACACAGTCTATACCTATTACTTTGTAAAGTGATATGAAACTTCCCTCCATGTTGCATCTAACACAATGTTCGATTACTAAATCCAACATTATGATTATTTTGAGAAAGACAATAGAAGAGTATAGTCTTGGAATGTAAAACTAGATCACGGGTGTGTTTGTTTGGGGGATTGGATTTTAAGTACACTATTCATCCCATTTTTACCCCCCAAAAATATCAAATCAAACACCTATTTTTCATTTTTTATATTATACTAAAAATCAATTTTACATTCAAAACATCACATCAACGCCTATTTATATCACATCAACACCTATTTATATCACATCATACAACTATTCAAATTCAAAATTTTTACTATTCAAATCCCAACTCAAAATCCAAACCCCCAGACAAACAGACCCCACAAGTAAATGTCTTCACAAAAGCTCTCATTGGGGCCTGCACTCATTATAATATGCGAGTTAAGCATAACTATCATTAATGCTTGAAGTTGAAGAAGAGTGCAATTCATGTCCTTTCCAAAACTACGGGTTTGTTTACTAGTGTTCTTTTAATAGGTTGTTTTTAAGGGGAATTAGTTATTGAATGCGATGTTTTGTATGGAAGATAAGTGTGATATGTGACGGTGCAAAAATGGAAACAAAACACAATTAAACAAAATGCCTAAAGGTGCTTGCACAGATCAACCACACGTACACTTAATAACACTTCCCTTCCCATTAACCTCAAATAACACTTGAGAAAGGTAATGTTGCTTCCTGCACGACCAGCTATTTTTCCAGCAATCAGTAACTCCATCAAGTTGCTATAACTTAATTTCATCTTCTGTAAGTAATGTTGCTTCTTACATGACCAGCTATTTTTCGAGCAATCAGTAACTCCATCAAGTTGTTATAACTTAATTTCATCTTCTATGAGTATGGCATCCACTAAAAGATCTTTTCATTATCATATTCTTTTAATGATAATCCCTGATAGTTAAGAATTAAACAGCCTTTGAACACTCACAAGCAAAAGGATCAGTTATGCCACAGAAGTTTATCCCTATCTAATTATACACATACATGGATATCAAACAAGATATAAAATGTCCAACATTTAAGAATCGACATCATAAGGTGAATATGTAAAAGCAAGCTTAACAATAAGAATAATTGAAATGCGATGGTAAAGAATGAACTAGTATAGCAGGAAACATAGAAATATGGAAGTGTCACTAAGAATCACAAAAATACGCAATACAGTAGAAATAATCAGTAAAAAATTGTAATTGTAACTTTCACCTCAACAGCAGCATCAAAAGTTAGTAGCACAGGAATTGGAGAACCAAGAGTTGGAGTAATAACTCCTGCTCTTTCGCGAGCTTTATGATCTAAAACCTCCAACTTGAAAATAATTACCTCTAATCTGCAAATAAAAGTAAAAAGCATCAAACAACCCAGTGTGCACATGGAAATGCATATAAAGTAGAAGGTCTAAATAACACAAAGCGCCCATGTTGAAGATGGGAAGAATAGATTAGATTATCTAATTTTCAAACAATATAATTATCACGAGCACCACATCCATCTCAAAGTGAAATTGTGGGCATTACATTGCTTTCCATCTAATAATAAAAGAAAACTTTAAAACTCCCACTCCAATACAAATCAGCTTTTATGTATCACATTCAAAATGAGGAATCTTTTTACATACCCCCTACCAAGAATTCAACACTCTGTTTACATATGCTTCAAACTTATTTTGACACTATTCATATATATATATATATATAATACTCTCTTAAATATCTCACATTCACTACCTATTTTTTCATTTAAAACAATATATCAAAAACCAATTTTCTATACACAACGTCATATCCACACCTATTTACATCACATCAAAAACCTATCTTTTACTCAACTTATTACGATTTCCAAAATTATACAAAACTCCAAAACCACATCTAAACACAAATCAAGTATTTCAGTACAATCAGAACTTGTGGTGAATGAATACAAAGGACATAACAACACAGAGAAAATAAAAAACGCTGTGAGCACTACCCAACAGTTAGGTTGATAAAAAAGACCATTATACAAAATAGTAAAGAGAAAATGAAGGATACACGTGCAAGATAATCAGTAAACCATCCACAAAGATGAAACACAATCATAAAGAGTATTACTTTTCTGAAGCTAGTGTTTTTCTTTCTTTGTTGAAGTCATGAAGCCAGTCTTCATCTTCATTATCAAGATCGTACTCAACAAAATCTCCAATTTCAGCGCGGGCTGTCAACATAAATATTCAATTTGAATTCATAACTTTGAGAAATGAAGGTATTGGAGGTCCGTGCAAAGAATTACCTCCCCTGGCACGCAGGTATGACGTCGTTTGGATAAAGGTGCGAGAATAATCCCTTTCATATGTATCCACAATCACAAACTCAGGAATAGGAATTTCTGATGTAACTTTCCTACCAGGCACATGCTGTACCTATAAATTTACAAGTGTGGTGCTGGTTCAGCAATGTATATAGATTCTTACAAGCTCATCAGATTCACCAATTACATTGCATCTCATGTTTGAAGCTGGATGCATTATTTTAATCAAAAGATAAGAAGCAAATTTCCGCACTTTGCAAAACTACTAAGTTGTGTAAAACTCACTCAGACCTAAATAGCAACCAAATTCTATGTAAAGACTGACAATAAAAAATATATTTTTACATAAGAAAATAACAACTACAATTTAAACTGGTCTGATTTGTTGTCTGTGTGGTAGATGCTATTACCTCCTCTTGCTTCCATTACTTACTATTTTGGAACAAAGTGAAACCGAAAAGAACATTTCCAGCGAATTTTCCCTGCTGCATCAGACAGCTAGAAGGATAGAAACGTTTTGTAAAACCTTTCAGTTCATTTATTTGCAAGTTCAAACGAATGTGGCCATACCCACCCTCTCTTTCGTAAACAATAGCTCTACACCTCAAAAGTGGAAAAAACAGCCACATAAATACCAAATAAATGACCACTAGAATAGTACAAGTTAAACCATTCAAAAGTGCCTTGCTCAACAAATCAGAGCCAAAAATAAAAAATAAAAAACCTTATGGCTAAATAATGAAGGAAGCCATAACAATTAATGAATTGTGGAAATAACTCAACACAAAACACAATTACTTAGACGGTAAAAGAACAACTGGCAACATGACAAATGCAAAATCCACATTCATTGATTCTTCCATCTAGGATTAGAACCAAATACCATAGATCAATAATGTTAAGTAGTCGGTCATTCCATTTCAACTCATATTCTCAAATCCACAGCAAAGCAATGAATGACAATTAACATAAAAATTTAGGCAAAATTCATTACTATAGAATCCTCTAACTAGATCTATATCCAAACTTTCAAAGGAACCCACTATATATCAATAGACAGAAAGATATGGTGGATTTCATAAGCAAAATGGCCAAATCATAGCCTAAGAAAACAATAGACATAGCTTCTTGGCAATTGAAGAAAATATGCCACCTCAGTATCAGCCTCTGCAGCAAGTCGGAGAATCTGGGAATTGCGGGTAGAAGTTGGGACCTCATCATCTTCAAAGTCCTTAACAGATTTTACAATCGGGAGTTTCTTGTTGATGTCAAGGGGTCGAGGCCTAAATGAGAGCCTACTCATAGCATCAAATCACCTTCTAGTTCACTCACTTCTCTTTTCTCTGCCTGCTACCATGCCAAGTACCACAGTCGCACCCAAATTTACAATTCTGAAAATCGAAAGGAACTATCATTAATATTGGTGTGCAACATTGATACTAACGCCCAACATCGGTACCATCGCCTCTACGTGTCCATGTAAAGTAATAAATAACATCAATACTACCGCCCAACATCGGTATCATCGCCTCTACGTGTCCATGTAAATAAATAAACAACACCGATACTATCGCCCAACATCGGTACCATCGCCTCTACGTGTCAATATACAAAAATAAACAACTACATAAAGAATAAAAGCAAAAATATATTAAATTACAGCAGAACGCAAGTAGAAATGAAAGCCAAGCTGCAGGTTTAATAAGAGATTTCGAAACTGATGCTCAAAGCTTAATTCTGCACGTTTTTACCTTCCTTAACTCTACTTTTAGCTATGGTTTCTAAGCACAAAGTGACAATGAAAAAGTTTTCAGAAATCCCCTTACAATTAGATGCTGCCACAGCACTCTCCAGCTAAAAATTCATCATTTCTATTTTGATCCTGATCCTACTTAAGGGTTCACAACTTCCATTCATTTTAAAACACACCAAACAAAATGCAGGACACTTCAAATTCTTCAAATTTGAACAAAGCATAGAACTAAACAACGCATTACGTCAGAAACCCTATTTTTTTCCAGCTACATATTTAAATTGCAATTCATTCGCGCCCTAGAAGCCTTCCCAGAGCCCACAAACACCCCCCCGACCACGCAAACCAAAACCCCCATATTTATGCAGCGATATACGTCCAAAAGCAAGTTAACACGCATCCGCAAACCACAAAAAAGTCCCGTACGGCGAGACCAACAGAGAAACACACATACCAGCAAGAGGGAGAACAGCAGGTCAACAGAAACACCTCGAAATTACAGCAAATTGCGAATTAGGGCTTGTTCAATCGCAGGAAGGAGCAACGTTTGTGCCCGAATGGCCGAATGGTGGAAGAGATAGCAGCAGCAGACCCGAATAAACCGACCCGACCCAAATCCAACTGCGTGAAGAATTGGGCGCCAGAGTTTTTTTTCTCAGTTTTTGGTTAATTGTTAAGACAAACGTAAGAATAAGAAGAAAGTGTTATTGGGTCAATTCTGGTTGATGTGCATTCATAGGTATTAATACATGGAGGCCCAAATAGGCCCAGCAAACTCTAGTAGAAGGTTTTATTATTATTATTAATATAAGATAAGATGGCGTGATCATTCCGGGTTTGTCGAGTCATAGTATGAAATCAATATGGAATAAAATGTTAATTTAAATTTTTATTAAAATTATATTTTAAAATTATATTTTATAAAAAAATAATATATATTTTTATACTGACTTAATTGAATTGGGCTATACATTGGAAATCTATAAAAAAAAAGATAGATGCATTGAAAATCGTAAATAGTATTAATTTTAATTTAAAATAACAAACAACAAACTCTTATTTATTTTGAGTTTTTCATATTTATTATTTTTAAGTAAAATAATTGTCAATATTGTATTGAAAATAATTATATTGCAAATATAAATTAAAAATGATAGCGGGCATTGTTGTTATTGTGAATTTATTCTGGAATTTATTGATAAAATATCGTATATGTATTACGATGAATTAGCGGAAATGAATTCTAATAAAACCAATACAGAATCAAAATGAAAATTAAACTAATCAAACACAGATTTAGGCTAGGAAAGACATTATGGGAATCAAAGCAAGAAAAGCTAACAAACAGGCTTAACAAATTGGGAATTGAATTTCAATACTCCCTGGTCGTTGTCCTCTCTGAAATTGGGGAGAATCGTATCTTCCAGCCGCTAAACTCGGTACCAAAATCGACGCCGACGACAATCGATGAAACCTTCGGCAATCCTTTCACTTCCGGCCACTGGGCGACCCGACTGAAACTTTGGCCAGCAACTCCAGCAGTCGGCGGCTAGTTGCTGCGGGACAGCGGCGTCTTCTCTGACGGACTTCCTCAACCAGCAGCTTCGGTCATCTCCTCCGACTAGTAGCAGTGGCGCTGGCAGCTCCGGTCATCTTCCTCAAGCGCCCGGCGATGATGCGTTCAGCAACTCCTGCGACCAGCTCCCTGCGATCATCTTCTTGGAAGCGCGCGACCAGCGGCGGCTCCTCACAACGAACAGCTTCAGATTCTGTCGATCCGCACTGAAACAGCCGTATCCGGCAGCAGTGACGCTCCGGCCTTCATCTCTGGCGGTCCAGCGTCTCCGCCCATCTTCTCCGGGAGTCCGACAACAGCTCCGTGAACCGATCGAACTGACGAACATCGATCTTCTTTCACCCAATTTTTCCTCCGATCATCGCAACGGCGAAGGGACGACGGTTTTCGACTCAGCCCCATGGTGTGCGATGGCCTATGATAACTACGCCGCCAGGTGGAGGTACAATCTAAACCTCGATACCCACCATAATCGGCACTTGAAAATGCTCTAATCTTACCGGAAAATATTCGTTGGAACTCACCAAGAATTCGTGGTTTTCCTCTTCGTCTATCTCACTCGACTGTTCTCCGCCTAACATACAACTCGAGTCACACCTTATATTATCTCCCTTGAACACCGCTGCCTATTTCTATATTTATATATCTAGAAACTTTCCCTAAAACTAACTCTATAACAAACCCACAACTTATTAACTAAATTGATTAGGGCAAAGGATTAATGGTTTTGGCTTGAACTTGTAATTAGGTTAAAAAGTTTAGGCAAAAGAGGATTTGGCCGATTCGGTGGGTTAGGCTAAAGAGTGAATCAATTAATTATTTATCGAGTGACTCGTTGAGCTAGGCTTCGAACTGCCAAAATTCCCAACAGTTGCAAATAATTAAAGTATATCATTATTATTAAAAGATATATTTCCTCCGTCACATAAGAATGATACAATTTTTTATTTTTGTCAGTGTCAAAACAATGGTACTATTTTCTAATTTAGTAATTGTACTACCTATCTAATATAATAAATACTTTTACAACTTACAATATATTACACAAATGTCAGCACTTTTATAACACACCATACTAATAGGGGCATTTTTGTTTACTACAAATTAATATAATACTAATATTCAAAAATTTACGTGCAAAAAGTAAACAATGTTCTTCTTGCAGGACAGAGGGAGTATAAAGGTTTGTTTGATTAGTGTTTTGATTTAAATTTTGTATATGATGTATATAAATTTATGTTGATAATATAAAAAAATAATAATTTATATTGAATGTTAATTTTTATAAAAAAATATAATATATATTAAAAAACGTATCGAAAAGACGTGTATAGACAAAGAAACCCTAAGATTTTATTAAGTAAATTAGTGAAAAGCATATATTTAGTTGATTGAATAAGAATGTCACTTGATTTATGTGAGTATAAGTTTGGGGGTTTAAATTGTGAGTTGAGATTTAAATAGTAAAAATTTTGTATTGAAATTGTTGTATGATTGTGATATAAATAGGTATTAATGTGATGTTTTGAATGTAAAATTGATTTTTAATATAATATAAAAAATAAAAAATAGATGTTTCATTTAATATTTGAGAGGAGAAAAAAATTGATGAATAGTAAATTTGGGGAAAAATCCCCCAAACAAACACACTCTAAGTTTATTCATATAAACCCTTCCTACCTCTCCGCATTCGAACATATCTATTTCCACTAGTTGTACCTTCACAAGATGCCTCGACGAGGAGCAACTCCGCGGACACCTTGCGCGAATTGGACTTATCAAACTAAGCAGTCCTTCACACACATTATATGGTTACATTGGTTAGCAGATGGATTATGTAAGACATAGCTTTGGCCCAGAGATTTGGGATCAGATACTCACGCAATTCTATGAAAAAATCGGATGTGCATTCGAGTTTGAGCGGCTACAACACAAGTTCAGATGGACGAAGTTATCATACATTCTATTACGTGACCTTGTGGTTCGAAAGACAGGGTTTGCTTGGGATTGGATGACGGGACAAGACTAATCGATGCAAGTGATACGGAGAAGGATGCATGGTTAATATTAAGTGTTGATTTCATTTATCTATTATTTTCTTCTATATTGGAGATGACAATCATGAAACTATGTCCTCAACAGGCACACCCCGAACACCCCGAACACCGGCATCTTTTGACGCGTCCATTTGCCCATTTTGACTAATGTCACGATACGTGGAGCTCTACAAACACTTATGGTTGATGGATGAGGTGGCGTGTCCATCCCGTGGCGGGATTCACCATGCCTGCATATTTTCGTCGTAGACCGTCCGAGTATCGTTCCTTATGTTTGACTTTGTACGTTCTCATCTCACATTAAATACGGGACCTATCGTTTTCGGATTATTTTGGCCTTACATTTTACAACGTAGTACCCATATGTGTCGGAATGTTATGACTTGTAATTTGTATTATAATATAAAAAAATATTTTGAATATTTATCCAATCGTATAACTCATATAAATTTTTAAATATTTTTATCTGTTTCATTCAATTTTTTTTTTATTATTTTAATAAAATTAATTATATAAAATTAATAAAATTAGTAAAATTGTAAAAATTTTATACTCTCTCAGTAATTAATAAAATACTACATTCGCCTGTATTATTTATTTTTTGCGTCTTAATTATATAAAAATAAAAAATGACAAAAATATTATTATAATAATATTTATAAAATAAAATTATAAATATAAAAATATTTTTAATATTAACGTAAAATCTGAAAAAATCCGTTTTTTAGAATGGGACTGAGAGAGCGTAATTTTACAAAATATTTTGCCCAAAAGTGGCGTATTTCCACACCCTCCAGAAGTTTCCCCTCCACCGGGAGTCTTTCTTCTTCTTCTTCATTTCACTCCTGCAACTCTCTCTGCAACTCATTCTTCAGTTGCTGCCGATGGCTCTTAAAGCTACAATTTCTCGATTCTTATCCCTCCCTAAATGCAATGCTTCTTCTATTCCTCCTCTCCCTTGCCTCCGCATTCCCTTCTCCGCCGCGAAACCCTCCCTGCTCAGAACATTCTGCGACCCCTCAGACCCGCCGCCGCCGCCGCCAAAGCAGCGTAACCCTAAATTAGTGAATTTCTCCCTCCCCTCAGACTCTGATTCCGATTCCGAGTCCCAGCCTCAAACCGCGAAGGAAGTCGACAAATCGAAGCTCCCCCCGCCGTACAATCCGTTCGACAAGCGGCCGGCGGCGGCGGAGGACTCGCCGGAGGACCCGAAGAATCTGCAGGAGGTGTTCGCGAAGATCCGCGAGGACGGGCTGATGAGCAGCGCAGCCAAGATGTTCGACGGATTGTCTCAGGACGGTCTGACCCACGAGGCCCTGGAGCTCTTCTCCCAGATCAAGGACCGAGGTCAGATGCCGGACGTGGTGGCGCACACGGCGGTGATGGAGGCGTACGCGAACGCCGGGCAGGCGAAGGAGGCCCACAAGGTGCACCTGCGGATGCTGGCCAGCGGGGTGCTCCCCAACGCCTACACTTACAGGGTGATCATAAGGTGTCTGGCGGAGAGCGGCGACGCCGGAATGGCTAATCAGGCGGCGAAGTACGTCGGAGAGATGGTGGGGCGGGGAATCCGGCCGAATGCGGCGGCGCTGGTGGCGGCGTTGGAGGGGCTGGTGGAGGCGGGCATGGAGGAAGAGGGGAGGGGAATGGTGAAGATGGTGAGGGAGAAGGGAGCGGCGCCGGAGGAGAGTAAGGCGAAGGAGGCGTTGAAGGGGAAGAGAGGGGCTGTGTACAGGACAGTGATGGCTGTTTTGTATGGGAAGTAGATTCGATTCGAATTATGGATCTCCATGGCTTTGCTGTTTCTTGCTTTCTTTCTTTCAGGTTTGCTTTCTTCTTCATCTTGAGAAATTGGATAGAAATGGCTATTGCCTAGGCAATGAATCAATCAAGAGAAAGAAAGAGTGAATAGATCGATAGTTTGAAATAAATTAATTGTTGAAGAATCATCAATACAGTTCTTTAGCTCTGCGTTGTTGGTGATTTTATGTTATTTGGTCTCTTTAGTTAGCATGAAATTGAGATGGAAAAACAGCGTTGTGCAGTTTGATAATTTAATCGAATAGAACAGTGCAGCAGATACTGTTTAGTAACTGTTGTTGTTAAAGGAAGTACGTCGAAATTGATTTGTTCTTAGGATTCTCTGGCTACCTCAAAAAAGTAAAATAAACAATGGCGAAACTGAAAATTAAATTCGAATTAATTGAAGAAAACTGTAAAAATTCGAAAAAAATTACATCAATGGAAAATGGTAGAGAAGATGAAGATCACCATTGAATGGCGTCCCACTATTTGGATCTTTTTTAAATAGTTAATTTTTTAAAATTGTTTGAATAAAATCTTATCCATTTTTTTTCCGAACAGCTCTGACAATTTTCTAACAATTTCTTTGACTTTCTTACCTTCGTTTGACTGCTTCCAAGTCGAACCGAACTTCCTTGATGTGCTAGACGGGTCAGAATGTACGCAAATGTTCTTGGACTGCACCAATGTTGAGCTGGTTCCAATTAATTATTTGGGTGTATACCGGTTGTTTTTAACTATATTTTCTTGAGAATTTATTGATTTTGGATAAATATAATCTAAATATATATTAATTGGGGTTGTTTTTTTGGTACTATAAAAATTATTAATATTTTATGTTGAATTGTTGTTTTATAAATTGACAAAATATATTGTGTCGATTGTATATTGTATATTCTTTTAATAATATTTGTAGGAAATAGTTTTACTTAAAATTTTTAGTAGTGTCTCATTCTAAATAAAGGGAATAAATTTGATAGCTTCAACGTGAAATAACACTTATAAAAGGATGCCAATTACTTGCTTTTAACTTCAACATGAACATGAAAGTTGTTGAGGTGATCTTTGTTATGTTTTCCATCTTAGCTCTAAAGAGAGGCTATCCTGAATGTGTTTATTTTGCTAAATTTTTAATTTTTATTATTTAAATTATGTATTTTTTTATTCTTACAAAATATTTTTTAATATAAAATCCAAATCAATTGTTAAAAAATTACATAAAATAAACAATTGTTACATTTCAATTGTGTTTTTTACTCTCTATCACTTCAAACTAAACTCTTTAAACCACAAAGAAAGGCACTCTTGTGAGTCGAGTTTGTGTGCAAATGAATAGAAATTTATAGATATAGGTGGAGAATCAATCCCCAGGAAACCCGTGGCAGCGAAATTAGGAGCAGAGTGACCAAGACATTTAAAATTGATGAAAAAATGTGATGCTGTTTGTGTTCTTGCAAGACTGCAAGAAGGGGCAGAAGGGGCTTTCCAAATCTACAGTTAATTTTCGATCGAGTATTACACACGTACGCAGACCACACAACTGACAACTATGGAGCGAGTAATATAAATAAATAAATAAATAAATAAGCCCTTCCAAGATTCGGTGGGACTGACTGAGGATGATGACGATGATGATGATGGTGCAGTAAGACCCAAGAAACGTCAATAAATCAACGACAGCCAAGGGGGGAAACTATCACTGCAACAAGCCGCCATTGTTGTTCCCTCACAATTCCGACGACTCCATTTTTGCGGCGCCATCGCCTAACGCGCGTAATTCTTCCAATTCTCTAACGGATCTGTCCGAATTGCCATTTCCAAGTTGCTTTCCGGTTGCGAGAAACAGCCGGGCGGGCCTTTGCCCCCGACACACTCCGCAATAAGGTGAGCCCTAATTTTTCTTTCGTAATATTGATTCCTGCCGTAACATCAGAAATTATGTCGAGACAATTTGAAGTCGTAATTAATTTTCTTTGTGTTTCGTTCAGGATCGAAGCTTTCTTTGATTGCTGTGGAATTACGTTTGCCCTGCTCGTTGCGGGGTTAGGGTTTTGATTAGGAATTCAGGGGGTAATTGACGGAGATCCTTATTTTAGCATTTGAGGTTTTGTGCTAATTTTATGCACTAGTAGTCATAATTGGCAGTGGATAATGTGTGATTTTGGGTGTAATCTGTAATCCTAGGTTTCAGAACAGTGGCTTTCAGTCTGGGCGGATAATGGGGTCTATTTATTACACGCTGATAGCATTGCCTTGCACAATTGCGGCTATAACGTTGGCGATTCTCCACATTTACAAGCATCTACTGAATTACACCGAGCCGACGTATCAAAGATACATTGTCCGAATTATCTTTATGGTTCCTGTGAGTATTGTAGAGTTTCAATTATGAACTTATTAGATTTTGTTCTTTCTATGCATATGTTATCGCGATGTTCTTTTTGCTCACTGATGCTGCCTCTTGTGTGGTACTTAGACTTATAATTAGATCATGATTTGAAATTATTGTCTCTAATCGTTTTAAGGATAATTCATGTGGTAATAGACAGAAATGCTTTCAGTTGTCGGTTGTATTGAAGTCAAGAAAGGTTCTTCTTGGATATTCAGCACTTAAAACTTAGGATGGGACATTAGGCAAAAGTGTTAGTTGTTGCTTGAAAAGATTTGGTACCATCTTTTATTGTATTTTGTGTTCTTATAATGTGATACAATTGTTTAATTTTTTGATTATTTTCTTCAGTTTCCTGTGCTTCGCTACTGTAGGAAATGCTTTGCATTATTAAAATGTATCTGTTCTTTTGGCCTTTCCCCTGAACGTTGTGATCTCTTTTAATCATGTATGTTTGCATGGATCATTGGATGATTCTAAGATATTTTGCTTTATATAGGACACATATCTTGGTTTTTCTCTTCATTGGCTATTAAGTGACAAGTTCTGGTCTGAAGTGACTGAAAACGAATGATTGCATGTCTTATATAGAATGAAGTTTGTGGAGAATAAACAATGCCGAGACTGCTCTTAGTTGCAACGAAAATTGTTTAAAGTCATTAAAAATCTCGAAAGAACATTGAAATAAGAAGATGAAATGTTCGATGAAAATGAAAATGGAGGGATACACAGAACATCACCAAGTAAGATCATACTATGTATTGACACACACACACACACGTGGAGTCTGCTCTAATCTTATTGACAACAGATGACATAAGCATAACATTAAAGAACTAATAGAGCGAACTGCTACCTGAACCGGGATCTTCTTAAGCCTTAAGAGAGTTGTGCCAAAAACCGTAATTCCTATTTACTCTGAAAACCTTCAGATGTAAATCGACCTGGCTTCAATTTCTTGACCATAAGTAGTAAAGTGTCAGCAGCTTGATTACATGTGTCCAGTTAAATTTCACATTTAATCCATTGTGGACATTATGGGGTGTATATATATACATATGGAAGTCTCTGACACATATTCTGCATTAAGTTCTCTTTTGTTTGTATCAGCAAATGTGAATGGACAATGAAAAGTATGGGAAATGTTTATTGCCAATGTGTGAATGCCTGGATGTGAATTTGTCCTTAACATTTGAACTTGGTAATCAAACAGGTTTATGCATTGATGTCATTCTTATCCCTGGTCCATCATGAAAGTACAATTTACTTCAATTCAGTCAGAGAAATGTAAGTTTTTGTTTTTCAAGAAATTATCATTTTTTTTTTTTGGAACAATCCAAGTTGTTGTCTGTGCTCCTCGTTTTTCTTTATATTATTTAATTTGATGGATATATAATCGCTGTCATCTTACCCACTTCTTCTTTGCATCATTTTGAAGGGGGGAGATTCATTCATGCTATCAACTTTTGTGTTTCTTAATGATAAAGGGGACTGGAAAAGTTTCAATCCCGAATGCTGTTTATTACTTTTATTAAAGTCAATTTATAGCATTAGTACATTACATCCTTTGGTTAGGATTAGAATTGAGTTCCATCTTTTTCTATTGATTTGGAAGTTAAATGTCATGAGGCATTCAAGATTCGAGTTACAGGCACAGTTAGTCTGGCGAACAAAGTCCAATGTTATCTGCTTGGATCGATGTTCTCCTTAATAAATGTGAGAGAGCAGTGTGCAGATAATTTTTGATTTGTTGGTAGAATTTGGTAGACGCTATATATATATATATATATATATTCTACTTAGAGAGTGGCACTGGGATGGGCCACTGAGTACAAGTTGCATGTTATTTCTAACTGTTCTACTGATATTTGTGTAGAATAGTTTTGCAATCTTTTTTTTTTTGGGAACTGCTTAGTTAGTTGAGGGAGAAAAAGCTCCCGTCATTTCTAAATCAGTATTAATCACCCTCGGTTTTTCATATATGTGACTTAGTTGAAGTCTTATTCTATCTACTAATGTTTAATTCGGTTGATTGTGTTCGCATGACAGTTGTAGTGAATGTGAGTTTCACCGTAATACAACGTCATCTTTTAGTTTGTCTGCTCATTTCTGCACCTTCAATGAAAGTTACCATCGGTACCTGAATTACCGTATAGTTAAGTATCTGCCTTTTGTCGAACTAGCTTTTGAATTAACATGTCAGATAAGCGTGCTGTTCTGTTCTTACACGGCAGTGTTGAATTAATTTGCTTAACTATGATGCTGTGCCTCTCATTGTGCACTTATTTTTCTTCATGAATATGAAGATTGCTGTTTAATGGTCTTTGCAGTTATGAAGCTTGGGTAATCTATAATTTCTTGTCGTTGTGCTTGGCATGGGTGGGTGGTCCGGGAGCTGTTGTTGTAAGCCTGTCTGGCAAGGTTCTGAAGCCAAATTGGTGCTTAATGACTTGTTGCTTCCCTCCACTTCCATTGGACGGGTAAATCATTTTTACGAGCAATTACCATCCTCTTGAACGTAAATTCCACGGCTTATGGATCCATATGTTTTTCTCCATTACTGTTTTGGATTGCCCGTTGAGTCTTCTCTTTCTGTTTGCTGCACTTCCAAATTTGGTTTCGGCTAAAAGTTGATTCAGTGTTCTTGATTTTATGCAGACGGTTTATTCGAAGGTGCAAACAAGGTTGTTTGCAATTCGTGTTCTTGAAGCCCGCCCTAGTGATAATCACTCTCATTCTCTACGAAAAAGGGAAATACGAAGATGGGAATTTCAACCCGATGCAGTCATATCTCTACCTGACCATTATCTACACAATCTCATATTCCGTCGCACTTTATGCGCTCGTCTTGTTTTACATGGCTTGCAGAGATTTGCTCCATCCGTATAATCCTGTTCCGAAGTTCATCATCATAAAATCCGTAGTATTTCTTACATACTGGCAGGTAACACCCCGGTCGATCACCTATTTTCTCGTTATCATAAACGATTACTTAATGCTTCAAAAACTCGTTTTGCAGGGAGTTCTAGTTTTCCTCGCAGCAAAGTCGGGATTCATAAAAGACACGCGCGAAGCTGCGGAATTTCAAAACTTCATCATCTGTGTCGAGATGCTCGCCGCAGCCGTCGGACATCTCTATGCTTTTCCGTACGGAGAATACGCCGGGGCGAATATAGGCGCCAAGATTTCCTTTATCTCAAGCCTCGCGCACGCGCTAAAATTAAACGACCTTTACCACGACACCGTACACCAGGTAAACGCTCAATTGTAAATCATTCGTCATTGCCTTCTCTACCTAAATTCCAATTTTTTTTCCAACTCACTGTCCTCATATTATCGAATCAAACAGTTTGCTCCAACCTACCACGACTACGTGCTGTACAATCCCAGCGAGGGCGACGACGGAGCAAGAAAGTACCGGTCCCGCACATTTGTTCCGACGGGTGCAGAAATGGACTCGGCGAGACGGAGCAACAGCATGTTCGGCGACAAGCTGGAAGATATAGAGTTGTCTAGCATGTCGTCATCTTCCGGCGGCAGCAGCCCTCCATGCGGAGGCGGCGGTGGTGCAATTGACGACGATTTAATTCGATCCAAGGCTTCGAGCCCGTCGCCGCTGATCGACGTGGCGCCAGAAACGGCGGCGGTGTCTCCTCCTTTAGACGGCTCTCTGATAGACATCAACATGGCTAATTATCCAGAAGAAGTGCCTGCAGCAGAAGTAGATGGTAATGAAACTGGGATAAGGTAATAATAGCACAGCATATCCATCCATGTCTGTATGTAAGTTTCTTCCCTTTCTGGACGTTCGATTTTTTTTTTGGCGCTGTACATAAAATTGGAGAGAACTCACTGCAATTCAATTTAATTTAATTCAAGTTGGGTTTGTTTGGTTTTTAATTTGAGTTTTGATCTATATATATTTTTTAAATTTATACTCATTATTTTCTTATGTATTTATATAAATGTCACTAATGTTTTGGAAAAATAAATCCAAGGTCTTATGATATGTTCTTTTAAAGGTTTGAAATATTTCATAAAATAGCCAATATACATCCTTCCGTTGTAGTCTAGTTGGTTAGGATACTCGGCTCTCACCCGAGAGACCCGGGTTCAAGTCCCGGCAACGGAAATTTTTTTTAATTTATTTATTTATAATTATTCTTATTATCAGCTTATACATTTTCGTTTTTAAAGTAGTTTGGTTGAATAAATAAAAAATGATTTTTTTGGCAATTATTCTTGTTCAACTATCTTATGTCAAATATTTTACAAAATTTGTTAATAAGTTAGAATTAAATAAACTAGATTCAATATTTATTTTGATGGATTAAAATCATTATATATATTTTTTCTTGAATAGATTTTGTAGCCAGTTATATTTTAATCCATTACGACAAGCATAAATATCTAATTGCTAGCTACATAACCAAATTGATCATTAAAAAAGTTTCAGATTACAATCTCGCTCTCATGTGACTAAGTAATGACATTTCTATGCGGGTTTTAATTAATATAGCCACCAATCATTGCTTGCACATGTTGAGGACATAAACAAACAAACTTACATTCATACATATATTCTTTGATCCTTCAATTAAATATATATAATATATCACTATTGATTGGGATTAATCTTCATTTGTTGACAATATATTAAATATAAATTGACAATACAAAATGATAGCTTCGATTTTCATGTTGACCGAGTCAAATAATCAATACGGTGTTAATTTGATCTAATCAGTACAAATCAATAAGATGGATAACATATACTTCCTCCGTCCCATATCCATCTGTCTATTTACTTTTTGCACGGAGTTTTAGAAATATTAGTATTATATTGACATGGAGTAGAATTAATGGTAAAAAGACTAAAATAACTTTATTAGTATTGTATGATAAAAAGGTAATGACATTTGTGTAATATATTGTAAATTGAAAGGATATTTGTAATGTTAGGTAAATAGTATAGTTACTAAACAATGAAATGGATATTTTGTTATGTGACGGACCAAAATAGAAAAATAGATAAATTGTTAAAGGACGAAGAGAGTATAATATATACAGTTCATAAAACACAATATATTATTGATTTAGCACAATAAATATATATAGAGTATAATATATAAACTGCACAACACATATTTCCATACGACACAATATTGTGTTGTCTTATATATTTACATGCACGGCCGGGTTGATTTGTGTTGACAGGTCAAATCAATATCATGTTAATTTGATCCTATCAACATACTAGCCACCGGCTTCGGACATATCATATTTGATCCTTAATTACATATACATATATAATATATATATCAGTATTGATTGAGATCAATCATCCATTGTTGATACAACAATACATGAAATATAGATCGACAATATAATGTCTATGTTAATGTTATACAAATAGAATATATAAATTGACAGTAAGTTTATCTATTATATACTTCTTTCGTCCGTAAAAATTAGAACATTTGGATTAAGAAAATTGAATATTTTATTGAAAAAATGATAAAAAGTAAAAAATTAGTTTGAAGTATTTTTGGAAAGTAAGTTAGAATTTAAAAAATGAGGAAAAAGAATGTAATAAAGGTAGTGACATTTTGTTATAAACAAGTGTTGAATGTAGGATGATACTTAAATGTTGATTTGTTGACTTCGCCAAAATTAATAATGAGGTAAATTTAGCGGAAAGTGAGAGTAAATTTGGCCGACGGAGAGAGTATATATATATATATATAAAGTGATTGAAACAAACAGAGCACTAAAAGTTAGAAGATGAGTACACTTAGCTGGTAATAACTTGACAGCCATGTGTGGGATCTCAACAAAACATCAACCAACAAATTACATTACATAACAAAACACACACCACTTGCTACTCACAAATTAACAACTTATATATATATATATATAATCTCAAGAAATACAATGTATACATACATATATATATACACATGTGTGTGTGTGATGTTAGCCATGTGTTGAGAGGAATCAAAACCTGGCAGAGATATCATCAGCAGCCTCTTTTCATTAACAAGTAATAAGTTTGAATCTATACTGCGAAAGCCAAACCGATTCTCCATGTGCTTCCTTCACAACCTTCCAATCTCCAAATAATTCTTACATCTTCATCCACCTATATATACACACATATATACATATATCTATCGATATGTGTGT
Source organism: Andrographis paniculata (assembly GCF_009805555.1). Taxonomy (NCBI): domain Eukaryota; kingdom Viridiplantae; phylum Streptophyta; class Magnoliopsida; order Lamiales; family Acanthaceae; genus Andrographis; species Andrographis paniculata. The sequence continues at coordinate 1,027,673 of NW_026137580.1, read as the reverse complement.
GCGTGTGTGTTGCAATTGGTCGAGGTTCTTCGTTCTTGCAATGGGCTTCAACAAGAATAAGGGAAGGGGTAAGTATTACAAGCTCGGTAATAGTGGAGATCACGAGAGAGTTTTTAGGACAAGGCGGTTTAGGACCGGGAAAATTAAAGGGGTGAAGTTATTGCGGTCGAGAAGGGTGTATTGGAAGCCATTCTTGATTACTTTGATGTTGTCGAGGAAGTTTGTAAAAATGTTTGCTAATTTTGTCGAGTGGATGATGATGATGGACAACGAGGAATGCCCTTCCATCGTGTTCTCGTCTCAATGGGGCCTCCCGGTCCTCTCTCGCCCGACTTTGAAGACAAGGAACAACAACATCGCTTGTTATTACAAGAGTTTCACGTGGTTTTAGCGCTTAAATTAAATAAAATGTCGTAACAAAAAAGAAAAAAAATGTAACTTTCGTATTGAAAGTTTTTCTAGTAAGTATTTTTTTTTTAGAGAGTTTTCTTGTAACATTTGATGTTTAATATTTATGCAATATATATATTGAGGTTATCACTAAGGGTGTGTTTGTTTGGGAGTTTGGATTTTGAGTTGGGATTTGAATAGTAAAAATTTTGAATTTGAATAGTTGTATAATGTGATATAAATAGGGGTTGATGTGATGTTTTGAATGTAAAATTAATTTTTAGTATAATATAAAAAATGAAAAATAGGTGTTTGATTTGATGTTTTTTTTTGGGGGGGGGGAAATTGGATGAATAGTAAGAATTTTGCAAAATCTTGCAAACGAACACGCAGTGTGTTTACTTGATAATTTTTTTAAAGATATTAATTTTTGTTTTTAGTTTAATAATGTAATAATATTTGATGAAAGAAAATAGTATATTATTTATTTTAATAGAAAATTGTATATATTTTATAAAATAAACTGTAAAGGCCTAAAAATTTCAAAGAAGTTAGATACAAATTTATTGTCATAAGAAATTAGAACTATTATAGTTAAACATTTTTTTTTTACTTATTTTTTGTTTAAACTTAAATTTAATTAATTTATTAATGATACAAATACTAGTATTGCTATTGTTATTAATAATGTTGCAGTATAAAATTTAAGTATAAAAATATATATTTTTTTAAAAAATTAAAATTTTAACAAATTTTGAGAATAGTTAAAAATATTGTATCTAATATAATAATTTTTAGTTGAGAAAATATTAATAAAAAATTAATAATAATAAATAATTAGTATTAACATTTCAATATATGTATATATAAACATAACAGTTTTACTTTATTGTGCAACTCTACTAACATACACTATAAAAAAAATTATCAATTTTGTAGCGAGATTTTTTCGTTCTTAAATTTATTTTTTCTTGTTACTAATGATATTAAAGATGGAATTAGAGATGAAATTACGTTAGCTACGTGAACTTTAAGAACAGAATTCCGTTATAAATATACTATTTTGTTTTAGCGAAGAAAGAGATATGGTATGAATGTTAGTTTGACTATACAAGTTGCCATATCAATAAATTTGCATGGAAAAGAAACATAAGAGCGCGGGCATATATATATATAATATAAAAAATAAAATTAAAAAAACCTCCACATGCACGTGTCTCCGACGTGTCCCAATTCAGCCAACACTATATTTTTTTATGACTTGAAAATCAGCAGCTGAGTATACTGGATAAACTTCGGTCGAATCTAATACCCTATAAATTAGGCTCGATAGATAAGTTACACTAGACGAACCATGTGTGGCAGGTGATCTGATGCGTAAAAATTTGCTCTAAAAGACGTATAAACAAATATCATTGTATTTGCTCTAAAATCACCCACATAAAAATAAAACTTTGTGTTTACTTGTCAAACTTTGATTTTGATTTTATTATTTTAATAATTTTTTCTCTCCAAAAATATCAAATCAAATACCTAATTTTTATTTATTATATTATACTAAAATTTAATTTTACATTCAAAACATCACATCAATACATATTTATATCACATCAAACAACTATTTTAATTCAAAATTTTATTATTCAAAATCAAAATTCAAAATAAAAATCTCACAAGTAAACAGATACATATTTCTTGACATCTTCATTTTTTTCTTCTACTTTATTTATATCAAAATTATTATTTAAAAAACAAAATTTACTGAACACATGGTAAAAATTAAAGTTTCATATAATAAATATGAAATAAATAATATATTGTAAAAAAATATACTCCCTCCGTCTCATTCAAATGTTACTATTTTTCATTTTCGTTCGTCCCAAAACAAGGTTATCATTTCCTAATTTAGTAATTGTACTACCTACTTGACATAATAAATACCATTTCAACTTACAATATATTACATAAATACCATTATTTTTATATTACACCATACTAATAGAGATATTTTTGTTTTTTTACTACAATTCAATATAATACTAATATTTAAAAATTTACTTATAAAAAACAAACGTCATCTTTTCAACGGGACGGAAGGAGTACAATAATAATAATAATAATAATAATAATAATAATAATAATAATACTTGCTGTTGCTATGCAAAGAAATTAGAAATTTTTTTTCATTTTTTATTTTTTATTTTTAATAAAATAATCACACTGTCTGCCACGCAGCAGAGAGAGATTTTCCATACAAGATACGAATGGTCTGAGTATTTCATTTCCAACACTTGTGTTTGTTTACAATTTCACTTTATTTATTTTTTAATAATGATTTAAATAATATTGGCTGACAAAATATAATATATTTATATAAAGAATCGTTATTTTTTATATAGTAAAAAAAGAATAGAATAAAACTTCGAAATAACATATCTATTTATTTATCTTGATGTGCACCTACATTTTCATATACATTCCTTAATTAATATATAAACACTGGCAACGGTTACATTGCTAAATGAACACACATTATGTGTTACAAGAAAGAACACCACTATTTATATTTATATTTATATTAATATAATATAAATATAATGTATGAACTAATATCACATGACATATTTCTATCGGATACATTCTGTATTTTTATATTATACATAACATATTTCTATAGAACATTCATTTTAAATATGAACAAATAATATATGCTTATATTTCATACTATTTGTGTTAAGAGTATTTACATAGTTAATATGTTTACCACTTTAAATCAACGGCAAAGATAGCAAACATACTTAAAATTTAAAAACATAAAAATATTATTGATCGTTAGTCCGACCCGTTATATTTGCAAACATGGCATATGTATGGATGTTGTAGATCGAAAATTGTTGCTAAATACGAGCAAACGGAGCTCTAATCTCCATTTACAAATCGCCCATATCGTTAATGGATGCGGTAACTTCAAGCAGCTCGTGAATTTGTCTCTTTAAATTAATAATCTGACAAGGCAGCTGCCGGAGAAGCTAGGTTCTTAGTTGAAATTCAATTTCATAGACGTATCAGAGAATTTTGACGGAGCCAATCCCGCCGGATGGGTAGGACGAAATCATTGAAATATTTAGCGGTGGATCTCTCTATGACAATATTGTCTAGTCCCAGATAGACGAGGAAACGAAAAATCCCCCCTCCACGTTGGATTTCATTCTTTACAGATCAGTGTCTTTCGTTACAAATCAGTGTTTTAAGTTGATTTTAATTGTGTGATCAAAATTGATTAAACTAATGAGATTTAAATTAATAAATTTTTTATATTAAAAAATTGATAAATTTTGATTTCAATAGAGTAACTTTTATTTTTTCCCATATTTATTATATATACATATTTAAATATTTATTATTATTATTATTTATTGATAAAAATAGCTTTTATATATATATATATATATATAGGTAAATAAAAGTTGCGAAAGGGCCTTGAAAATTTGGGAGCCTGGGCCGGGCCTAGTTGGCGGTGTTTTGTCAAAATACAAAAAAATACAAAAAAATATCCAAATAATATATAAGTAACCACATCTTAATTTATCAAAATGATCTTACATTCATAACTTTGTTATCAAACAAATACAATTTTTAATAACAATTTTATTTTTATCAATAATCAAATCGATAATCAAAGAGTTGGATCAATTAGCTAGGATTCTCACTAATCAAAACTATAGCTAGCTAGGCAATAATAATAATAATAAAAAAAAAAAAAAAAAAAGGAGAGGTGAAATTAATGTTCTCTAAATCAAATTGTAGGCACCAAATATATATACACATAAAGATTGCACACAGAGGTTAAAAAAACACACTAATCAAATATCCCTATGCGCGAACACCATTCGACACAATCAAAAGTTAGTATCGAGGGAATCCACAAAGGCCCCCTTTCGAAGCAAATCCGGTCATGAAGAGGACATACGACTCTTTGAGCGTCAATTGGGACGTAAAAATCTTCGTGATCTTGACCTTCAAATGGATCCTTTTAACCTTTTTCGATATGCTCATACTATGCTTCACTAAAACCCCTTTTTCCTCGCTAATTTCCGGTTCTTCTTTAATTGTCTCGAGCTTCATCTTGAGTATCTCCTCGATGTCCATCCTTGACTCGGTTCTCATTGAATTTTTCTTGTTCTTGCGCGACGCTCCCCACCACATTTCGCGCGATTTTTTTCTCATTCTCTACGCGCAAATTTTGGCGATTCGAAGCCAAAAAGGCCCTCTTGGTACATCAAGAAGAGCTCTATTTTGGAAGAAGAACAATTTGAGATTATGAAGTTGATCTATACATATATACAAGTATGTGTGTGTATATATATATATATATATGTCTTTAAAAAGGGGTTTACATGTAATGGTTGGAAAGTTAATAAAAGGGAAGAAGAGGGCCATGGCTTTGTTTTAAAAGGATTATGCTTTTTAGCTTTACAACTTGACTTGATCATGATTGAACAAACAGGGGTTTGTTTGTTTGGGATCTTGATTGTATTACCCATTATTTTTTTTTTTTCTATTTTCTTTTTTAAAAATATTAACTATATGTTAATTATAAATATTATACCAAAAGCTTTTAAATTATGTTCAAAATACTAAATGCTTATTTACATTATATTTAAAACCATTTTGATTCATTTTTTTATTATTCCTAAATTATCAAACAAAATCATAGTTCAATGTGTTTGGATCATTGCGGTTTGAAGTTTAGTTTGATGTTAAAAATAGTTAAAAAATTGCATTAATTATTTTTAGTGTGTTATAAATAAGTGTTTAGTGCAATATTTGAATATATGAATTATTTTTTTAGTGTTTTAAGTAAAAAATAATATTTGATTTGATTTTTTATAATTTAATAAAATAAGAAACATAATGGAATTATATATATATTCATTAATACTAATCATCCAAATAGTTAATCTTAAAATTTATTTTTATTTATTATATTACACTAAAATATATTATTATATTAAAAGATAATATCAATATATACTTATCACATCATATACCTATTTCAATTTAAAAATTTACTATTTAAGAAATATAAATATACTACTCCATTTTTTTAGAAAATAATTTATGTATTACTTTTATTTCTTACATGATAAACAATTAATAAGTCAATTTTATCATAATGATTATAAATATATAAATAATAATACTATCTTCATTCCATCATAAGAAGAGTATACTTTACTTTTTGTGCAATTGTATTTAATATTAAAAAATTCTTATATTTATATAATTTATTTCATAAATATTATTGTATTTGTATTATAAGAGACTAATAACAATATTTTTTTTCTCTTAATTTGTACTATATATTAATATAATAATTAATATTAAAAAATTTACACGTAAAAGGCGAATATAACCTTCTTTTAGGAGGGAGATAGTATGCATAATAATTTAGAAAATATTAATTAATAATAAAATATAAAGTTTGACTTGTTAATTTAAATATTGATTATAATGTTTGCTTGATTTTTATTTGAAATTGATTTGAAATGAGATGTTAGATTTGAATTTTTGTTTAATATTTTGATTTGATATTTTATAAAATTTTTTTTATTAAAACATCTGTGCAAAATAAATAGTATTTTTTTAAAAAAAAATGCTAAAAAGAACGAACCATATATGTAAAAATGTCCAAATATAATTTTGTTGATTAATATTAATTAATATAATGTATGATATATATATATATATTTGAAAATTACTTAATAAATAAATTTTAATTAATTTTCATGAAATTTTCTATGAGAGTATTCTAATGAATACTTACTGTTAGTTATTAAAAATCCTAAAAATAATTTAGGAAGTGGTAATGTTGTTTGAATATTGAAGTAATTTATTATTATTATTATTATTATTATTATTATTATTATTATTATTATTATTATTATTATTTTATATGAGTAAATAGTATATTTTTATTAAAAATATTATAGTAGTATTTCTTTAATTTATTGAAAATAATACAATATATAAAAGAATTATCTTTTAAATAAATAAAAATTATAAATCAGGATAAAGAAAATATTTTTGGTTATAGATCACATGCAAAGCTATTTTCATAGAGGGACCATTTTCAATGATTAAAATAATAATGAGTACTGTATACACTTAAAATTATATATTTATATATATATTCTTATTAGTATACAGTTTGTACTACTCCACACAATAAATTAAAACATTTTTATTCAAGAGTATATCTCAATTCTAATTTTAAAAAAAATGTTTTTATATATAATGCAAAAGATGAAAGTAGAGATCAATGATTAGGAGCATGCTTTATGTGCAATTGCATGTAATCATATAAATCAATGACAATTGAGCAAAGCAATATATGGACCACAATTTTGTGACCATAATTCACCAACTTTGTTTTTGTTTAATGTGTATACATATATACAAAATATTATCTTTTTATAATAAACATTTTGTATAAGTAAAATATGGTCGAATTGATGCGGTAGGGTGACTAGCGAGTTCAAACACTGTCGACTTTTTTTTAGTAGGCTATTGGCCGTCAGTTCGGGGATCTATTTGAAGAGTACTACTTCAATTACTCGCATCATAAAAATAAAAGTTAATTTCATTAACGGCGTGTTTAGCGCACTCGGAAATAGCATATGCTAATTCTTACGTTATAAAAAAAGATATTTAAGTGTTTATTTTTGACGTTTTTATGTACGTTTTTTTTTTAAAATGTTGGATATAAAATTCTTATAATTAATATAATTTTATGTTAAATTATTAATATTTTACAAATGAATAAGTTGTTTTTGGTAAATTGTTATAGGAGTCTAGAAAGTATATATATGGAATCAAAAGAAACCAAACTTATATAGTTTCGATATTTGACTAAGTGCTGAGTAGTATTGCACAAATAATTATAATGTTTGTTAGAAATATATACTTACTCAAACTCAATTTGCTGCTTGTTTTTTTATTTTTTTTCAGTAAATTAAAAATTAATAATATTTCATTAATTAATGAAGGTGTATAAATAATATTGACATTTTTATTCTTACCAGTACAATAAAAATGAATATTTTTGTAAAAGTTGAAAGAGTTTTAATATCTATATATATATATTTATTTTATTATAACAAAAAATTAATACTTTTAAGCAATACATATAAAACTTATAAAAAAAAATATACTTCAAGTTAAACTAGAAAAGTATTTAAAAAAACATTATCTCTCTCTTATTCATTAATGAATGGTAATCACAAAAATGGTATAGAGCTAGTTTTACACAAGGGCGGATACAACATTAAGTAATTAATTCACAATAATAATAATAATTATTATTATTAGGGCCTTAGCTGGTGATCCGGGCTGTTTCAAATTGGATCAGTAATCAATTTCTAGGTTAGAGGCTAGATAACAAGTCTCTTTGACTTTTACATAAGGTAAAAAAGATGTGTTGTACTTCACTGTACAATATATATAAAATATATATAAAGATCCATCTACGTCAACATGGGCTATCAAGAACCTAGAGGAGGTAGGATGGGCAACTGCCTTGCGAACAGCTTGATGCACTATCTCCATTTAATAATAATACTAATTATCACTAAAATTATAAATACACTCCTAAATATTAGTGCTATATTTATTTTATGAATAAGTGACACTTGTAGTATTTGACAAGACCCACCAAAATAGTTATTTATGTCTTACTTTTTTTTTCTTCAATAAATTTTCCTTTTTCAATAGAGATAAAGATTGTAGCTACTTGTAAAGTTATATCCTACTTAATTTTTAGAAGCAAAATTGATGATTTTCGAATTATTATTGGATAATTTCATTATTGATGTTCATTGTAATGAGATATTTTGGAATTTGAAAATTTTAAATGAAATTTCTATGAAATTTGTTGAGACGGAGAAAAATGAAACACTTTTTATAAAACTTCTTATATCAACTACAATAGTGAAAAGATCATTTTTAGCAATAATTATCATCAAGAATAAATTACGGAATAACATGAAAATTAATTATTGAATGATTGTTTTGTTACTTTTCTAGAAAGGTATGTGTTTACGAAAGTTAATATAAATACTATTGTCAACCAATACCAAAATATAAGATCCCATTGTGAACATTTGTAGTTATTTTGATGTATTAATATTGTTAATTTAAAATTTTGATTTTTTTAGTGCAAATTTTGGTGGATGTATTTATTTATTTTAATTATATTATTTTGTCGACTCACCAAATTAAAAATACTAGATCCATAGTACTAATAAGTACATAAATATAAATTAACAATTACACTATTTGCCTATTATAATAAAAATACAACAAATAAATTTATAATACATGACAATGATTTATATAATATATGCTGTCATTAAATCCAACACAAAAAATTTGTAAAAACTAGTCATAAATAATCAACATCCTAAACAAGTGAATAGTTTAATATAATTACCTAGGAGTTGAAAATTTATTAAATATATAAGTGACACTCTAATATTTCGGTACTCCAACAAATAAAATAATGACAAAAAAAGAAAATGTGCCGAAAAGCTAGAGAAAGTAACAAGTTTCCGGAAACTTGCCCTCGTGGTAGTGTTTTTGGAGTGAAACGCTAAAAGCCTTTTATAGGCATTTCCACCGTTGGAATGATTAAATTTCCACGTCGAAACCTCCGGCGATTATAATCCCAGTCTTCAATCCCGACAATCAATCTGCTGCATGATATCGCCATGCATACGTTGGGCTGAGTAAAAAATACGTGCCCTTGCCCGTTTCGTGTTTGATCGAAACGGGTGATGCACTTGTGGTTAGCTTCCCGACATACTTATGCCCTACAATTATTTTGTATATAAACACATAATGATTATGTTTAGTTTTTTTAGTTAAATACCTTCATAATTAGTCCAAATTGATTACACCAACTAATAAATTTGTTTTTTCGAAGCTCTACTCATTGATTCATTGGTTTTAATAATTTCGAATTTTATTTTTAACCAATCAATTTACCATTAGTTATGAAAGTTAAATATATACTATAGTTTTAATCTTTTTGAAAATATTAAATAGTAAAAGAAAAAGTGATAAACTTACTTTATGATTAGCACATGAATACAAGACTTAAGTGAACGAGAGCAATTCTTAAATAAGAGCATCTAACTCAACTCAATAACCATTTTTACGTGTCTAGTAAAAATGAATTAACATCGCAACAAAAAGGGTCAATTACGTTCCGACAAAAAAAAGATAATAATAATGAGATGATCGATGATCCGAGGATATAAGTAATTTCCTTACAAAAGCTGGTGCTAAGTTTATTTTTTTGGCGCCGCAATAATCTATAATTTTCTTAGTTTCGCCTTCTCTGATGCAAATTCAAAGGCAAACTAACCATCGAAGCCACCATATTACTCATCTGATGGTTTATTGATCCGAGCTATTAACGTTTTTAAAAAAATGCCGATGATAATATCATTTATATTTCATAGATCTTTGTATAGTTTTTATACCTACTAAAAATATTGTAATTTCAAGAACAGCAGCAAAAACTTGTCACAAAGAAGCAAAATCGACAGGCATATTGAGATAGCTTTGATTTGGTTTCACAATTCTCATATGCTAAGAACCGGACAAGGCTGGTTCCTGACAGACTGCCCTAATGTTCATAGTAAGTACATTACAACACTAATCAAATTATTCGTAGAAAAACATCAAGTTTCGAACAAAATGAGCATCAAAAACCCCAAGCTTATAAATTTCTAATATGTTTTCTCATAACAGCAGAGCATTGAAAGCATTTTAAGTCGCGATTGGCAAAAATGAACATAATCAGATCAATGAAGAGAGATGATATTATGAGATCAGCAAAACAATAGCTTCAATCAACTCACTATTATCGATATATTGATTTCTACAAAAGATGACCATTAAACTAAATAAACATCTTACGCATTCAACACTATAGAAACTTACTATTTCCTTCACTAAATATGTCGGTCACTACGAAAAATAATATTCTCGTTAAACTCTATAAACAACTTACGATTCCCGGCATCTGATCACGCCGGTTACTACAAAAGACAATCTTTTCAGATTACAACAAACTTGCTATTCCATGAATTTGATATGTCTACTACTGAAAGGCAATATTTTCAGATTGATAAAAGGATTAAATCCGATCGAAAACAACTTACTATTCACTGAATACGATTTCTTGGCAGAATGTAGGTCCAATACTGTCATCATCCATTTGTATCTATGGCATCAAATAGAGCTCTGCTCTGCACAAGTCTACAATGGACGTGAAGAATGAACAACTGAATGTAAATTCATTGGCAATAAACATCCTTCGAATTTCGAACATTTCATCACTCCTTGTATGCAATAATTCATCTAAATTTGCTAAACGATTCACAGTTGTATAATCAGGCAATTTCTTGTAAATGCCGACATGGAAAACAATATATGATTTCTATACAGCTCATCACGCTACGGAATAAATAATTTCGAAGAGTTCTTCACCTCGCTATTTCCTCCGGTTTATTAGGTTTCAGTTAATCATCGGCGGCGGCGGCATCCAAATGGGGATTGCAGTCTCTCGAGTAGAAATTGTTCTTCTCAATCAAAGTCCTGAGCATATCGTAAGTGAATTCGGGGCTGTTTGGATCACTGGTCGGCGAATCACCGGCGGATTCCGCCTTGCGCGGCGGCTTAGGGCAGAAACAACACCCAATCCACAAGGACCGGGACTTCGCGGGAATGCCTTTCTGCTTCGGCCTTCGCGACCTCTCCAGAAGCTTCTTACCTCTTTTCAGCCGAAAGAAATTCGACTTCTGACCCTTCCTGCCTTTCTCCCCCAATCCATGGCGCTTCTCCTCTTCTGCGTCGACATTTTCCCCAATTTCTTCGTCAATCCTCCCATTATCGACTCTCGCCCGCTCTCGATCGGACATCAAAATTCGATTGCAACAACGGGTCGTCTAATCGGGCAATCGATTGAATTACATGGCACCAAAACGAGCGGCATACGTTTCCCGAAGCTTTTTCGCGTTCGTCGACGCGAATGAATTTCTGTGTGGTGAATCCGACGGCCCGCCCTGTTGATGGAACAATCTGTGGAGGATATTCGGGAATCGAAGAATTTCACCCCGACGATGATTGGGACAAATGAAATATGGGCAGAAGTGGTTGAATCGGAGGGGGAGAATTGAGTTTACGTCATTGTCGAAGGGCAATTTAAGAGATGTAAGTGGGGAGTGAAATCTGAATCACAGCTTTGCGTAAAGGCGGACAACTTTGGTACAGGTTATGAGTTCATCGCTGCAGATATCTGGCCAGGGTGGGCGACCCACCTGGGTGTCCGCCACGTGTCCTTCTGGTTTATCTAATGAGTAGTTTTGAATTAATTTTTAATTTCAAATTTCAAAATGGAAAATAGGATTGACCACACGTTTAAATTACATGCTTTGTTTAATCGGACTGTTCGTATAAGATTTCTTTTTGAGCTTTTGAAATAATAGGAAAATAATAAAAAGGGAAAAAATTAATTTTGATCACAATATTAACAAAATTGATATTGGTATCAATGTAAAAAATTCATTAATTTTAATTCTGTTATAAATAATTTCAATCAATTTTGATCCAATTATAAATAATTTTAATTAATTTTAGTCTCATCATTAAAAAAAATTAACGAAAATGACTGACGTGGATATAATAAAGGTGGTGTGGCAGCTGACCTGAAAACTACACGGTCTGTACAATTATACACGGTCATATTGTCAAATGACCATGTATTTCAATGTATAGATATACATGACCATGTTGTTACACTACCATGTACAATTATATACGACCATGTAATTTTCAGTATATAAATATACATGGATGTGTACCTTTCTGTTTTTGTTTAAAATTTAATTATTTTTGTTATATTTTTTCAAAAAATATATATTTTTTGAATTTAGAATAGTTAATATAGTTAAAAAAAACAATAGTAATCATAATATAATTAAAATGTATCAATTTTAATTAAAATATAAAAATTTGTAAGATATATCATTTTGAAAGGTTTTGTTTAAAATTTTATTATTTATAAAAAATTTCCTCTTACAAACATCCAATTAAACAATTATTTTTTATTTTTATATATTACAGTAGTATTAAAAATTCATTTATTGTTTCAATACAATTATTTATGTCTATGTTGAAATGGTTTGAAATTGTATTGAAATATAAAATTAATTTGTAAAACTACTATAACATACAAAAATAAAAAATAATTGCGTAATTCAATGTTTTTAAGAGAATTTTTTTTTGGTAAATAGTAGAATTTTAGACAAAATTTTTTAAAAAAATATACTCGATAAATATTTATATTTGAACTATAATTAATATATTTTAATTATATTATGATTATTATTAATATATTTTATTTTTCTATTTCAACTATTTTAAATTCAAAATATTTTTTTTTTTTAAAAAAAACTATAACAAAACTATTCTAAATTCAAAATATTTATAAAAATATATATATAACAAAAAAATAAAATTTTCACACAAAAACAGAAAGGTACACGATCGTGTATCTACATGGTTTAACAACATGACCATGTATATTTATACACTGAAAAATACATGGCGGTGTGACAACATGGCCGTGTAGTTTTCAGGTTAGCTGCCACACCACCTCTGTTATGTCCACGTCAGCAATTTCCGTTAGTTTTTTAACGGTTTGACCAAAATTGATTGAAATTGTTTATAATGGGATCAAAATTGATTGAAATTGTTTATAACGGGACTAAAATTGATGAGTTTTTTTTATATTGACACCAAAATTGATAAATTTTGATTATATTGGGACCAAAATTGATTTTTTTCCGTAATAAAATCTAGAGTATTTAATGTGATAATTTAGGGATTTGATTCTCGATTTTACTATTTCAATTTTTTTGTCTAAAAAATATCAAATTAAATATATATTTTATTTATTACATTACACTAAAATTAAATTTTATATTTAAAATATCACATTTATACATATAAATTATTTTACTATTTAAAATCAAAATTCAAAATCTAAATCTAAATAAATAGGTAGAATTTTAATACTTATTATTTTAAATAGAAAACCCCAAAATTTAATATTCTTGTTCCCCCATAAATTTTTAGGAGATTGGTTTCAAATTTGATTAGGTCGTGTTATTTGGTGGTTTTTGGTAAAGGTTTTTACTATATTCAGTTTTTTTTTTTTTTTTTTTTTTTTTTTTTTTTTTTTCTATCTCTAAAGATATAGAATCGATCAATCATCTTTTTTATTTTATTTTATATTATAAATTATTATACATTCAAAATATCACATTGATATCTATTTATATAAGATTAACAACTGTTCAAATTCAAATTTTTACTATTAAAAAATTCAAACCCAAACCCACAGACAAACACACCCTGTGTTTTGGAGCTGTTTGTTTATGATTTCAAACATAAATTTATTTTTTTTTGTTCGCAATAATTATGTAATTTTTTCTAATAATTATGATATCATTATTATTTTCATTCATAAAATATCATTAAAATAATATGATATCATTATTATTTTCATTCATAAAATATCATTAAAATAATATTTACACAAAAATTAAAATTAAAATTAATACTTCATTCGTTCCAAAAGAAGTGTTACAGTGGGAGTGAATACATAAATTAAAGAATAATAGTATTAAATTGAAAATACTACAAAGTAAAATGTAAATAATAAAATTATCCTTACTTTTGAAAGAGTTTTAAATAATATGTTACAATAATAATTAGAGATAGTTTTGAAAAATATGGATAATTTGCTGTAAAAATGGGACTACAATTACTAAATAAGAAAACAAAATAATTGTTTTGAAATGACGAAAATAAAAAATATAAGACAACTCTTTTGTAGCAATATCATATTCTTTTGAGTAACCCTTCGCTATATTATGTTCCTTGTAGCCATCAATCGGACCATCGAAGCTGGTCTTGATCTTGTAGACCCTCTTGCACACAATAGGTACCTTATCTGGCGGTGGTATCAATTCTAAGTGTCCATCTTTCAAGAGCTTATAATTCCTCTTAAATAGCTAAGCGCCAACAAAAGGGCAAGAATTCACCTTTTGAAAGAACTTGGATTCACAGTAAGACAATATAGAAAAGTACTAATCAAATCAATGAGTAGAAGCAAAATTTTGAATTATACAAGTAGAGAAATGGGTAGTAGTGGTAAGGATAAGAGGAGCATCGAGAAGAGGATTAGACACTAGTTCAAGAGACACGGGTAGGTCCGCTGGAGGACGCGAGGATGACAGGACTATGTCGACAATAATATATGTGAGCTCAAAACCTGTAAAAGATGGAAAAAGTATAGAGAAATCATGGATGAGTAATGGAGACTTAAAAGTGAGATGTAATATGAAGTTTGGACACTGATGAGAACATCTAATGCTCCCACAATAGATATGACGAAAGATATGAAGACAATTAGAAATATGATCCCAACACTGATAACTGTTATGCTTTACCTTATTAAACCAAGAAATAGTATAAACGAGCCCGTGATTCAAAATTATTGTATTCGTGGGGTGGGATGAGGACAAAATTTACACAACTAAACAGATGAACAAAAAAGAGTAATCAGGAAACTAACCAAAAAGCTTCTAAAAAAGAATGACAACGTGAAGAATAGAAGAATGTAACCAATTAATGGTATAGACGGAAAAAAAGAAAACGGCTCTACAAAAGTGATCACGACAAGATGTGGATAAAAAGAATACACAAATTGTATTGAGGATATGACGATACTCACATGTCGTCTGACCATTTTACTAAAATACGTACGGACAAGACTGCTGAGCAGAAGTATCATGAGCATAAAAAAAGCTGAGAAACACATAACCACTATGATATAGGGCATCATCAGTATGTAATGTTCGGATAGTATGAGAAAACTAAAATGAATCATTTTTTCAATGATAACATTTATTTAGGCAAGTTTAGAGTGTTGTTTCATAAATTAAATTCATATAAAATGAAAAAAAAAATCATCAATAATAATCACAATGTATTTATACTCATTCGTAGATCCAATATGTGAAGGCTCCAAATATTCAAATGTACCAAAAAAAAAATAAATTTATCCGTAACAGTGAAATTTGAAAAAAAAAAAAAACAAACAAACTGTTTTTTAAATTTCCAGTGCATATAATCAAAAGATTAAAAGATTAAAAGATTAAAAAAAAGGATGTACAAGATGCTACATCTATATACTTATAAAAAATTCTCCAATTAAAAGATAAAACAAATCAATTCAGTATAAGAGATTTAGAGAAAGTACGCAAATCAAACGTTGAGGCAGAGCAACATACTGGTCGAACAACAACTTCAAAATAGTAGAAAATAATAAATCTATCCACACAAAGCTGTTGGAAGTCGAAACAGAAGGGCGGCACCGAAAATGGTCGCTAGAGGTGGCTCGACGTGCTGCTACGCGTGGCTGACGCAGATGACTATAAAATTTATGAAGCCATCTAGTTTCGACAAAGCGGACGGCGTGGTAGCGGCGGTGTCGATCCGAGGCAAACGGACAACGGAAAAACATAGATGGTGACACAAGGGAGAAAAAAGCCTTAGTTGTCAAGCTTTGATACTATATTAGGATTTGTGAAAAATAAGTATATTACTTCAACTATATTACAATATTTACATAGTATATATACAGAAGCGTCTCATAGTAGGAGTAAAGTGAGCAACTGAGTCCATATTTTAAAAATATTATCCATTATTATTATTAAATTTTAATTTTTGGTTTATATTTTTTTTTTCTTTTTTATTATCAAATTTAATTTTAAACTCTAGTCATTTATATTTTTCTATTTTTTTTTTCTCTAACCATGTCTCGCCCTATTTTTTAAAATTTAATCGTCGTCTACATTTTTTTACCTCACACCCTGTCGCATTGCGCCCACCAACTCAGACCTAACATGCCTCATCTTTTCTCTTATCTTTTTCACGTTCAATCCTTCTCGTTTTTCGAACTTTCGGACAAACCTTCTTTCATCTTATTTTCTCAAATTGACATTATCCAGACCGTTCAATTTCTTATTCAATCGATGTCAATTAATGATATTATTTTGAAAATACATATGTTTATAAGGCCTATAATTTATTTTCGTTCAAAGCCAAAAAAGTCTGAGATGCCTTGAGTATATACACAAACTATCTATGGGTGTTTTTTTTTTTTTTTTTTTTAATCAAACTGCCAAATTTCTACTATTAGTCTGAATTTTCTCTTTTAGAAATATACAATTAAACAACTAATTTTTTATTTTTTTATATTATACTAAAATTTAATTTTAAATTTAAACATTACAATAACACCTATTATATCATATCACACAAGTACTTCAATTCAATTTTTTTTTATTATTCATATTCTCAACCAAAAATTCAAACCCCCAAACAAACAAACCCCTTATTTCTTAAAAATATATATAAAGGATATTTATACATAGTAGTTTACTATTACCTCTCCCAATTCCGGATATATTGTCACGGTTACTATAGATCGGAGAATTTAAGAAGAATGTAATTAGTAAATAATTATAAATGTATTAGTAAAAATAATTATAATATAATACATATAATAATAGATTAATGTTAAAATAACTAATTAAATAATTAAAAAATTATAAATTTGAAATTTTAAAATATGATTAAAATTTGAAAAAAAAAAACTAATATGTGGACTAGAAACAAATAAAAAATGTGACATTGTATATGAGAAATATGAGTACTTTTTACCATTCTTAAAACTTTGAATCCAATAGTAACACCAAAACAAACAACCCCTTATCCCCAAATTCACATGACATTTATTATTATTTATTTATTATTATTATTTTTGATGAAGTGGGAACTCGCAGCCGTTACTCGAAAGTGTGCACTGGGTAAACCCCCGACCGAACTTAATATCTTGCAAATCAGGCTCGACGGAAAAATCACACTAGGCGAAGCATTATTATTTATATTTTTCTTAATTATTATTATCGTTGTTGTCGGCATAAAAGTAATTGATCAAAGTTTTTCCTTT
The DNA here is from genome assembly GCF_009805555.1 of Andrographis paniculata. NCBI lineage: Eukaryota > Viridiplantae > Streptophyta > Magnoliopsida > Lamiales > Acanthaceae > Andrographis > Andrographis paniculata. The sequence continues at coordinate 1,010,131 of NW_026137580.1, read as the reverse complement.
TTTTTTTTTTACCAAGTTAATTTGAAAATCTTTAGTTTAGACTTTGTTTACTTTACATATTTTTATTCACAAAAAATTAAATTAAATATTAATTTTATTTTTTTTCAAAATTTTCAAATTTAAAAAACTACTGTCTAAACAAATTAGTCAAACTGATCGTTTCTAAAATAAATAAATAAATAAAATTACATCTATATATTTTCGTTGATGTTAAAAACAATAAAAGAAGAGAGAGGTAGGACCGTTGTCCAATCGAAGTCATCATGTCACAAAGTAGAGGTAGGACCGTTTTCGAGTTTCGACATGCATTTTCGAAGGAAATAACAATAATAAAAAATAAGAACCAATTATATATTCATTACTTAATTTTACTTATTTATATAAAAAATAAATAGTAACAATAAAATATTGATTTTTCCTTCTCTATTTTATTTTATGTATACAATATGCTTTAACAATTATGATTATTTAAAATTTAATATATATATATATATATGCATATATAAAAAAAATTGGATTGTTTTTTTTTTTTAGTAAAATTGTTTGAAAAAGTAATTTTTTATATATAAAATATAAAAAATTATATTAATAATATAAAATAATGAATTCGTATAATATATTATTTTTTTAAATATATTTTTATTATTTTCGATGTTTTCCTTTTCTTGTCTCCGCCTAATACTCTATTCTACTATAACTCCAAAAATCATTGGAAAAGAACATATGCAATATATATATATATATTAAAGTATAGTTTAAAATTAATCAATTTTAATTAAAGTATATAAGGTATAAATTGATAATTATGTGGTAATAGTCGACATAATAAATAAAATAATATAAATAGAATATAAACTAATACAATGTTTACATATTTCTACTTTGGGACGTTCAATTATAAAGTTAACATTTCATTAAATACCTTACTTTTTTTTCACAAATACCTTTACTTTACATCACATAATTACTTTTACACAAAAAAATAAGGACAAAAATGTCATTACACTACTTTAACTACCTGCTATAATTAAAATACTATTATTTTCTTAAATACCGCGCTAAAAGTAAATGTAAACATTGTAAGTGAACGAGTATCATACTGTAAAAATTATATAATACATGTTATGATTGTTATTAACAAAATATAAATATATTATATAAATTGGTAATATATAATAATAAGTCATACATATCTTAAGAAATAGTTACTGACCCTAGCTACACACCCCAATTTATAAATATAAATATATTTCTTCGTTTCTTTAGGTAAATTTTTTTTAAATTTAGTACTCGAATTCTGTATTTTTAGAAAATATATATAAATATATTTTTTTTTCTTATAAAATATTCAATTAAATATTATTTTAATATAAAATTAAAATTAAAATTTCTAAAATCAAATTCAAAGAAATACATGTGAATTAAGAAATAATAATAATAATAATAATAATAATAATAATAATAATATTTGATTAATAAACTTTCACTTTTCAAATATATACTTCATCTATCAGGTAAAAGTACACTTGTTTGTTTTGGCACAAATCTTAATGGTTTTTTTTTAATTGTCTTTTATTGTAAAAAAATAGGAAAAATGATTAAATTGATAAAAAAAATTAGTACTATCACCGTCTCATCAGAAGAATGTCAAGAATGTCATTTATTACTCTCTTCGTCCCATAACAAAGTATTCATTTTTTAATTTTAGTCCGTCCCATAACAAAGTATCCATTTTATTTTTTTAGTAACTGTACTATCTATCTAACATTACAAATACCCTTACAATTTACAATATATTACACAAATGTCATTACTTTTATATCACACGTACTAACAAGGTTATTTTAATCATTTACACTTTATTCCTACTATATCTAAAACTACGTGCAAAAAGTAAATGAATACTTCTTTTTGGAACGGAGGGAGTATTATTTTTGTTATTATATTTAACATTCCAAAAATATTCTTATATTTGTATAATTTACTTTATAAATCTTATAGGTGTCTTTACTTATGAGGTTTTGGTTTTGGGTTTTGATTTTGAATAGTAAAATTTTGAATTGAAATAGTTGTTTGATATGATATAAATATATGTTGATATGATATTTTGAATATAAAATTAGATTTTAGTGTAATAAAATAAATAAGAATTGAGTGTTTGATTTGATGTTTTGGAGGGAAAAGAAAGTTAGAATAGTAAAATCAGACCTAAAATCTTACAAGTAAACAGACCCAATATTGTATTTGTATTATAAGAAAATAATATAAATCTTTTTATTTTTTTTCTTTTATTTGTACTAATGTATTAATATAGTAAAAATCAATATTAAAAAAATTTACATGCACAAAATCAATATAATACTCTATTCGTCTCGGCTACCGTATCTCTTTTACTGTAGACAAGAGAATTTATGATGTATATAATTAGTAAATAATTAAGAATGTATTAGTAAAAATAATTATAGTATAATAAAAATAATTTTAGATTAATATTAAGATAACTAATTAGTATAATTAAAATTAAAAAAATTAAAATTAAAAAATTTAAAACAAGGTTAAAGTGTATAATTCTTTAAAAAAAAAAATAACCGAATAAGTATGACATTCGAAAATGAAAAGCTGGACACGATACGTGAGATGAAGATATATAGTACCTTTTATGGGACAGAGACAATGGGGGATATAAGATTTTGAATTTGATGAGTTAATAAATTCACTACAAGATCTTATATTTTGATATCGTTTGACAATAACATCTATATTAACTTTTGTAAACATATCTTTTTCTAGAAAGTAACAAAACAATCATTCAATAATTAATCTCTCATGTTATTCTGTAATTTGTTCTTCATGATATTTATCGTTGAAAATAATCTTTCTACGATTGCAGTTGCTACAGGAAAAAATTTCAGATGTTTTATTTTTCTTTCTCAACAAATTTTATATAAAGTTTATTTATATTCTTTAAATCCCAAAATATCTCATTACATTGAACATCAATAATAAAATAATCCAATAATAATTCTAAAATCATCAATTTTGCTTCTGAAAATTTATGTAGAATACAATTATGCAAGTAGATGTTATCTCTTTTCATTAAAAGAGAAAAATCTATTAGAGAAAAAGAAAAAAAGATATCAATAATTCATTTGATAGGTTTTGTAAAATACTGCAACCGTCACTAGTTTGCAGATATTAGATTCGGTCAAAGTTTACCCAGTGTGCACTTTCGGATAGTGGCTGCGAGTTCCCAGGTCATAATAATAATAATAATAAAAAACTAACATTTAGAGGTGTATTTGTAATTTTCGTAATAATTAATATTATTGGCGGTGGGCATCCACAATATTTAACGAAATTACTGTAAAATATGATATATACGGATGAATACACGGTATTGATCCAAAATATATCTTAAAACAGTTGTGAATAATTTAATTACAATAATTCCTTACGAAATTTAATTAATTAATTAATTAATTACGATTAATTCGCTAATCTTATCCAGACACGAAACTTTCCTCTTTCGGAAACATTTTAATTCCTATCTTAAAAACAATATATTTTTCTTCAATAATCACTTAAAAATGTATTTTACCGATTTATTTTTTCCACCTCAATAATTCACAGCACAATTTTAATTCTGATCTGAAATAATTCTCCAAAAAAGAAAAAAAAAAAAAAGAATTAAAAAAGTGCAGAATACACATGCAGAATATCGTACTATAAGCGATGAGTGTAAAATGTGGACTTGATTGGTCCCAACCACTACACAAACACCTTCCAAATAAATCTTCCTATCAATAAATACACCACACACACAACAATTCCAATATATATATAAATAAATAAATAAATAAAATAATAATCATTAAATTAATCCTCTCTAGCACCTCCTCCTCCTTCTTCTTCTTTTAATTTTCATCTCGCCGGAAAAACCCACCGGCGAATTCAATGGAGGAGGAATCTCATCTTCCGCTCCTTTCCGGCCGACCAACTAACGGCGCCGTTACCGACGGCGTCCACCGTTCATCTTCCTACGGAATATGTATTTCAGCTTTTCCCCATTATGTGTGTATATATATATATATATTTTTTATTACGCACGACGTCGGAGAAATTAATGTTAGTTTTGATTAAAATATGGAGTAATTAACAGTGGCGGCGTTGGGAATGATGGTGGTGCAGACGGCGATCAGTGTGCTGAATATAAACTACAAATTGGCTGCCAACGATGGCATGTCCTTACCCTTGATTATAGCCTACCGGTTTATTTTCGGTTCGGCTGTCAGTGTCCCTATGGCACTGCTTATGGAGAGGTAATTAATTAATCAAATATTTAATTAAGATGGATTTATAAAAAAATATTTTCATTTATTTATTTTTTTTTAAATGATTTTTGATTTTATATATATGGTCTGTTGAATTTAAATTTTAACCTGTTTTGTTGTTATCTATGTATGCGTTTTAATGCATCTGCAGGAACAGTTGTTCGAAATTGTCACTGAAGATTGTGTTCTACGGATTTGCCGGTGGAATGTTTGGGTAAGTGAGGTTTGCTTGTTTTGTATTTTATTTTTATTTTTTTTTTGTGTAGGGAAGGAGAAATAGTAATTTAAAATATAATATTTTGTTATTAAATTATTGAATTTTGTCAAAAAAAAAAAATAAAATAAAAAATCAGTATTATATATATTAAAAATTGTATGAGAAAAAAACTTGAGTTGGATACACAAACCCTACATTTCTGATAGTGAATTAAAGAGCTTGCTTACTAGTGTTATATAGAATAATTATTAGGGTTTGTTCACCCTTTTATTATTTATTTATTTATTTATTTTTGTCATACTTTTTTTAGTATAAACGTTTTTTGGAATGAAATAGTTGTTGAATTTCTTTTTATACAATTGAGAATTAAGAGAAAAAATGAAAAAAAAAATAAATGCATCGAACATTCCGGTAGTTTTGTGGTAATTTTATCAAGTAAAATTTATGGTATGCAGTAAAATATCACGCTATGTAGAATTATCATATTATAAATCTATTAAGTCTTAAGAATTAGTACATTTTACCAGATTTTTTTTTATTTATTTATTTTAAATATACGGTAAAAATTAATTACCAAGGAAAAGTAATTAAATCTTTTTTACTGTAGGCTTGACCATTCTGAATTATGAAAATTCCCAATCTTAAACCTTAAATTATGAAGTTTTAATAATAAATTTTGAATTTTACATTAATAATAATATTTTCTACTCTTAAAAGCTATCGATTTTCTTTTTAATAATTATATACATTTAATAAGATAAATTGGGAGTGTGTGTTATTCAAACTACTATTTTTCTTTTATATTCGATGATTATTTCACTTCGAAATCAATGAAGTTTATTTCACCCATTAATTAAAATTGACGATATTATTTTCGTTTTTATTTATTTAAATTTTTAAAAAGTGAATCACATTATCAAACAAGCTCTGAAATTTAACTTTCAAGATAAAAAATCATATTCATTTCTTACCATAGTAATTGTGGAGTGTATAAACATATCAAAGTTGATGACTGATTTTGATCCCCAATGCAGGGGAGCATTGGGACAATCTTTTGTCTTACATGGTATTTCGATGGCGTCGGCGACCGTGGCGTCAGCCATGGCCAATCTTGGTCCAGCCATCACATTTATTTTGGCCATTTGTTTCAGGTAAAGACAGCAAAATATATAATCCTCGAACATTTTTCTGTTGTGGATTGAATTGTGGGCAACAAACTATTTGATTTCAAGATTTTCTTATCTCATCAATCTCTATTTACAAAAAAAATTCCGATTTTGTGTTTGAAACAAACATAAATTATAGGCTGCGGATTTAGTGCTGATCCAATCAAATCAGCATCATGCTAATTTGATTGGGTCGATATATCAAATAAAGGTAATCAAGATATATTATGTACTATCATAACATATTTAGGATATAAGATATGTTATATTATAACTCAACATGCAAAATATATGCTGATTACCTTTATATAATATAATGACCGGATCAAATTAGTACTATATTGATTTGATAGGGTCAGGACCTTATCCGCACCCATAATGTGGTTCATGGCTGAAGTATTACACTCTTTTGTCCGAACATATTTAGATTAGAGAGGCTACGGTTGGACACACTCGAAGGGAAAGTAAAGGTTTTAGGTGCCGCAGTGAGTATAAGTGGAGCGATATTGATCGCCTTATACGAAGGGCCTCCTTTGAAACTCGGACATCATCGAACTAATTTCTTACAGGCGAATCATGACCTATTTTACGGCACTCTCCTCACCTTTCTCAATACGGTTTGCTATTCATTGTTCTTGATTATTCAGGTGAGCTATTCGATTGAATTTACGACGCATGTTTGTAATTTACTTCATTGGATATATATATATATATCATGATTTGTTTTTACAATCAAAGATTAAGGTTTTGCTTTCTACTAATTACTATGTATGTTGTACTAATAGGACAGTTAAAATTAATTACAACATTTGCATCTCTTCAATGACTAAGGCTAAAGCTGCCGCAGAGTTTCCTTTTCCATACTCTATCACCGCGATGATGACAATTTCGGCCGCAATCCAAGGAGTTGCATACGCCTTGTGCGTGGAGAAGGATTGGAATGAATGGAAATTGGGATGGAATATCAGATTATTCGCCGTATCTGTTAATGTAAGATTATTACAGCTTTCGAAACTTTATTGCTCTTTATTTTTTTGGTAAAATTGTTCATAACTTCCATGTGGTTTCGAAATTCAGCGTAAAATCTCTCTGTACTTTAAAAGTTGCATGATACTTCCTTATACTTTAAAAAACGTTGCATGAAACTCCACCGCCATGAAAACTCTCCTGTATGATGAGAAGATGATTCACTATCGGTATGTTTTGCATGACAGAGGGGGTTTCATGCAATATTTTTGAAATTATAAGGGGCGCCATACAATTCTTTAAAGGAAAGTGGGGATTTACAGTGAGTTTTAAAATCATAGTGGGTTTTCATGCAATATTTTTTTAAAGTATAAGGGGATACCATGCATTTTTTAAAGTAAAGGAGAATTTACGCTGAGTTTCGAAATCACAAGAAAATTATAAACAATTTTACCTTTTTTTTTTGAAATATATAAATAGATATTCAAACCTTATACAAACATACCATTGATATAAATACAGGGCATTATAACATCCGGATTGTCGTTCCCATTGATAGCATGGTGTATCCGTAGAAGTGGACCGATTTTTGTATCGGCGTTCACTCCTCTATGCCTTATCTTGACGGCCATCGGAGATTACCTATTTCTTCACCAGGGACCACACCTTGGGATGTAAGTTTATATTACCTTTGAACAATTAATATATTTGTCATGAAATCCGGGCGTAACATAAGCATTTGTTACATAATTTTTATTTTAACAAAATCGACATAAAAGATTTTTTACTGCAATTTTTTACCATTTGTTATGGTTATTGTGCTTGATAGAATGCAAGTTTTTTTGGTAGTGATTAGATAGGAAAATGGTGGTTTAGTTCATGATTTAGTTATAGGAACTCTATAAGTTTTCTAACACCCGCTTAGAGAGTTCTTTTGCGCATATTAGGATAAAATTGCTTATATCTGTATCATACTCTTAGAAACACTGCAAAACTTTTCTATTTTTAGAAATATTATATAGAATTTTCTAAAGATTATGTGAGACTTGTCGTATTTTCGAAAATCTTGCAAAGAATCATTACAATATCTTAAAAAATACGAGGAAATCTCAAACAATTTGTAAATTATAAATGACAATAATACAATCTTTCAAAACTAAATGTGAGTTATAAACCAATTTGCCTCACTAAATTGTTTTGTTTTTATTTTTATGAAGTTAAGGATTTGAAATATTGCTTGTTAATTTAGGCTTTTGGGATGCATTATTATTGGGGGTGGATTGTACGTGGTTTTATGGGCGAAAGCAAAAGAGTTGAAGAAAAATAAAGATAACTCATCATGGGAAGAAAATGCGGAATCAGCTCTACTTTCAGGTTGATTGTATCCGATTGTGGATAATCTTGCGTGTTACGATCATCATATACTTAATTCAAACTTCGAATTTTATTTTTTTGGTATTATTTTGAAATTGGTGAGGATTTGGATAGTAAAACTAGCTATTAATGATTTTGGAATTTTGGTTTTGCATGCATATCGGTAAATGATAATGAAACTAAATTTTGCTTTTTGTGTCACTCTATATCGTTTTGTTCTCAAATGTGTTTTTGTACTATTTAAAAGTTTTTTTTTTTTTCAAATTCGGATGGTATTAATACAATTTCACTTGAATATTTCATAACCCAAATATTTTGTGTTTATTTATATTTATTACACTTTGATGGTTTGAATAATGACTCACTCCTTATTTAAACACTATCACTTTCTCAACATACTCTGAAGATCTATTTAATCCAATAGTTTTGGTTTATAGAGGTTCTCAATAATTTTTTTTTTGTTATTCTAATACTTCCTCCATTCCACGTAAAATATTCATATGTTCTATTTCGATCCATTCCATATAATTTGCTATTTGTTTTTGTAAATATTATTATACACTTTAATCATATTTTAAAATTTGAAATCATAATTTTTTTAAATCTTAATTAAACTATTTAACTATATTAATTTTAATGTATAATTATTTTTATTATACAATAATTATTTTTATTAATAATTTTTTTAATTACTTACTAAATATATTTTACCTAAATTCTCGTATCTACGGTTACACAAACATTTTATCCGGGATGGAGAGAGTATTTTTAAGTTGAAATAATTTTTAAATTTGATGTATAAGATATTATATAGTAAGAAAAAAAAAAATCTCAATGAATATTAGATGTAATATTTAACGAACTAAAGTCTCTATTTCTTTGTGGAAATAAAATACTTCCTCTCATTTTATATTTTTGTCCGTCCGAAAAAAATACCATAATTGTACCACCTAACTAACATAATAAATATCTTTACAATATACATATGTTACATAAATTTCATTACTTTTATATTATACGACTAATAAGAATGTTTTTTTTTTTTTTTTACTAAAAACCAATATAATACTAATATTAAAAAATTTAATGCATATAAAAAAAAATAGTTATTATAAAGGGTAAATAAATGCATTTAAAGCATAGTTGTTATATAATTATAATAATTTTGTATCATAATTGTTTAAGGGTGTGTTACTCAAGCAACTGAGTATTTATTCGGCATGTTTGAAATTGATAATATCCATTGACAGATCTACGTGGGGCTTGGGGCAACAAAAAGTATATATATATATATATATATATTTTCAGTTTAAAATAAATAAAGTTTATATAAATATATTATTTTGCCCCCTCCCCAAAATTTAAATTTATTATTTGCCCCTTTCAAAATTTAAGTTTTTCATATATATTTTTTTTATTTTTTATTTTAATTTGCATTAATATAATGATTTTAGTTATATAAATATAAAATATAATTTTTAATACTAAATATTATTTCAAACTCTTCCTAGCATTATTTTTTAGCTTTTTTTTTTCAACATTCCATTGCACTATAGAAAATCTAAGAAAATACAGTTGAAGTGGTACAAAAGAAAACCTATTTGAACAAAAAATCAATCATTCACAATTTTAAAAAAAGTTAAAACTGAAATCGAACCATAACAAATCGAACCAACTAGACACTTCTGCCATCTAACTTTGAAAGTTAGTTCCGTCATTGAAAATATTCCATACTGAAAAAAAAAAAAAAAAAAAAAAAAACTATAGAAACTATCTTGACATATAAAAGTAAATACTAATTGATTTTAAGTTTGAAGTTCGAATTCTTTGTGAACACAAGGGGCAAGGAATTACTCAGTCCATCAAAACTGTATGTATATGCACAGGGTGTGTTTGTTTGAGGGCTTGAAATTTGAGTTGGGATTTGAATAATAAAAATTTTGAATTTGAATAATTGTATGATATAATATAAATAGGTGTTGATATAATGTTTTGAATGTAAAATTGATTTTTATTATGATATAAAAAATAAAAAATAGGTATTTGATTTGATATCTTTTTAAAAAAAAATAAGATGAATAGTGCATTTAGGGAGAAATCCCCCAAACAAATACACCCATAATATATATTTTTTTCTATGCATAAATACACAACACAGTTTAAGGTCTACGGGGACAGAGAATATGTGGAGGTTGAAAATCACAGTGGTTTAAACCCACTTTTTAATTAATTGAAAATTACAAAATCTCAGATGAGATCGTCTCTCCTAGACAGAATTCTGTCCCGTTGTTTCATACACACAGTGTGTATATATATACAGATATGTGTGTATAAAGTAATATTTTATATATACACACGTGTGTATGTATAAATACTATATATGTAAAGATAGCCGGATAGAGTTTGTTTTTGAGCAGATGATCCCATGGGACAATCTAGTTATGCTTTTCTATTGGGCAAGGTGGCCCAGATGTTTCAAAATATCGAAATAAATTAATTTAAACAAATATAATTACAAGTTTATTCTTGCTGAGGCTAATTATGTTTGGAGATTTTGTAGTCGAAGTTCAAAACCATCTCAAAACACTTGCCACAAAAAATGTGGACAAAGTGCCATGAAATAAAAGTGAAAAACAATAAAGACAATCAAAATTTTGCAATTGGAATTTGAGACGAAATAAAAGTCTAGAAACGTCCAAGTTTTCAATCATAAACCAATCAAGCTGGCGACATTGATTTGTCTATGGACAACAAAAGAAAAAAGAAAAAAAAAAATGTAAAAAAAATAATAAATTGAAAAAATATTGAGATATAATACTTTTGGGACCCTTATATTGATGTTTGTCATTTTGTTCTCTAAATTAATATACTACCTCCGTTCCCAAAAGAGTAATATTTGTTTTTTGTACGTAGATTTTTTAATATTAGTATTATATTAGTTTATATTGAAAAAGACAAAAATATCCCTATTAGATTGTGTGATAAAAAAATGATGATATTTGTGTAATATATTAGAAGTTGCAAGGGTATTAATTATGTTAGGTAGATAGTACAATTATTAAATTAGAAAATGATATATATATTTTTTGGAACTGACAAAAATATAATATTATATATTTTTTTTGGACGGATAAAAATAGAAAATGATTTTTTTTTTGGACGGACAAAAATAGTATAAGTCGAGGGAGTATTTCCTTTATGATATCCTCTATCAACTAATAATTTAGAATTCATGAATGCTAACTTGCTATGTCATAAACTACTATTTTGTCCATGTACTGTAAAAGTATTGATTAATTATTATTAATTTTAATTCAAAACATTCAATAAATATTCACTACAAAAAAATAATATATTTGTAACGGAATTCCGTCCCTAAAGTTCACGTAGTTAACGTAATTCCATTACTAATTCCGTCTTTAATGTCATTAGTAACGGAAAAAGTAGATTTAGAGACAAAAAAGTTTTGTTACAAAAATAATTTTTTCTTGTAGTGATTGTCACACCTACTTTATTAATTTTTGTTAATATATTAATACTTTTTAAATTTTTATAATTACAATTTTAGTTAGTGGGTCTATGTAATTTAAGTTAATATTCGTACATTACAAAAAAATAGTATATTTGTAACGGAATTCCGTTCCTAAAGTTCACGTAGCTAACGTAATTTCGTCGCTAATTCCGTCTCCAATATCATTAGTAACGAAAAAAGTGGATTTAAGAACGAAAAAATCTTGTTACAAAATTGATATTTTTTGTAATGGTATATGCAATACTTTGAACGTTTATCTTAAATTAGAATTGTTACTTTATTTTAATAGTTTAAACTTTAATTGAATAAACTTGTAGTATCCATTTCTATATAACAATATATTAATATTCAATATTTTATTTCATCTAAAACCATAGAAACATAAAAATGAAATTGAAACAAAAACATTTGTTTGGATTGGGCTTGTATGGAGTTAAAGATGACAATGGGTAGGGGTAGGTCCGAGACTCGGACCCTATCGATTTATTTGGGGTCGGGTCCAATTATTTGGGTATTGAGTCAGGTCTTTAATAAGTTTTTGGGGGTCGAGTCGGGTCTAGGGTTTAATAGCAGACCTTACCCAACCCGGACACGTTTTTGGACCCGATTAATTAAAATAATAAATTTTATTATTTTTTCTATTTTTAATATTCCCTCCGTCCCATAAGTAAGTATTCATTTACTTTTTGCAGGTTGATATTTGAATATTAATTATTATATCAAAATGTATTACAAATCAAGAAAAAATTGCAAAAATATTTATATTAGTGTCTTATAATACTAATATAATGACATTTGTATAAAAAATTATACAAATATAAAGATATTTTTAACCTTAAGTACAATGACGCAAAAGGTAAATAGATACTTGTTATGGGACGGATGGAATATATGTTTTCAGTTTTCTTTTTAGCATTGGAAGTGGTGGTGGCAGCAGAGGCGTTGTGGTACTGGTGAAGATTTATATTTATTGTATATATATTTTTAGTTTATTTTTTTAAAAATGAATATATATTTTTTTAGGTAAGTTTGTCGAGTCAAGCTTGTATTAAATAATTTTGAATTTGACGGGTCTGACGGGTCCGCGGGTACATCACGGGTGGGTCTGACGGGTCCGCGGGTACATCACGGGTGAGGTCCGAGTACATACGGGTCCGAATACATTAGGATCTGGGTAGGATCTTAAGTCCAGTAATATACATATGGGTAGGGTCTTGAATCCACCTATACCCGACCCATTGCCATGCATCCTATTTGGAGTAGTCACGAGTTTCTTGATGTTGGGTTGACTCTATAATATATATATACATATATAATGTTATGTGTATTTTTAAAAGCATGGGATATCATTTAATATGGTATAGAGTTAGCCTTATATTCATCGTTATTCGCGTGCAAGATTCGTATAATATTCATTTAACACTTAAATATTGACAAACTTAAAATTTTCTCTCTGACGCTTATTATAATTGACTCATACCAAACCTGCATCATATTCTACTTGACATTCCTATTGATCATGTTGAACCTTTTGGTATGGCGCGGAGTTGGTGCTCCGACATGAGGCGATCAATGTATCAGATAATTATAATTAATTAGCAACATACCAAAAAAACTTATTAATAGGAAGTGCAATAACAAAAACAACAAACATAAGTCCATTACAATAGCGTAAATTAATGTCGAAAATAGCACAAATTAAAATTTTCGAAATCTTGAAGTAGAATAAACAGTAGCAGCTAGCAGCATATGAATCAGAAAGAACCTTTCCCAGCCTTGGCAACCAAGTGCACAGCACAAGTATCAAGATCGCCTAGCCCCATGCTTATCCCTTTCTCTAAAACCTATAGATTTTACACTTGTTAATTAGTAAAAAGATACATTTTTTAAAAATTAAATATCACCAAATATTAATGTATCTCTTTGCCAAGGCACTAAAAAAAAGTTGAAGTTAGCTACAAAAAAATTTCGTAGCAAAAAATAATGAATTTATAGCAAAAACATCTTTGTGAAGAAACTCATTTCATCGCCTATACCGCGTTAGTAAAAGTCTTTGGGGACAAATAGGGTTTTTACAATACGAAATCCAATTGATGGATTTAGTAAGTGCATACCTCCTATATGCTGAAACCCCGTAACATATTAATTGGGTGATGAGACCAATTAATAATAAGAGATATATATTAGGATTGCGATCCCAATTCTAGGAACAACATCCATTACTTTTCATATCTCATCGTGAAAGTTATAACGGCAAAAACTCTAAAGATTTTTTCAGAAGATGCTGTGTCATTGGCTTGAAGAACACAAAACCCTCAATCAATTGACAAATACAAATCCGACTGCGCTAGGAAATCAGATTAGATTTATTTGTTTTATTTTCTTATCTCAATTATTATATGAACATGACATATCCTATGTTTAAGATTTAATTCCTATAAGTTCCAACATTTAATACTTTATAAATATGCAATTAGATGTGATTAGGGTGAATTATATCACTTATAGTAAACACACCCTTCGTGTTTGTTTCATTTAATTTTCTAGAGGACCTAAATAATGTATAATAGAGATTGAGTTGTATTGAATTTGTGTCAATTCATACCTCATTAGACGCCGCAGCCACGGGCACAGGCACCAAAAGTTCATCCGCAAGACTAAGAGCCAATCTCATGTCCTTTTGCTGGAGATTCATAGAAAAGACAGGGGAATAATCACCTTGGATCATGGGAGGTCCCTTTCGTCGAAACAATGGATTTCCAAGTGCACCGATATCCTACAATTGGGACAACATTGTTGATTATGTATATTGCATGAGTGATCTTGGTTTGAGATTTTTGGCTGCCAATATTGTGGACTTTGCTCTTACCAATATGTCAAGAAATGTTTGTGGGTCGAGTCCACTTTTCTCGGCCAAGACAAGCCCTTCAGCGAGCGAGTTGAACATACTGCAATATACGAACAATCAGAGGTTATATATTATCTGATTTTTTCATCTTTACTCTTATATAAGTCCTTAATGTGAAGTTGTAGCAACCTGGTGGAGTTTGTTTGGGGGTTTGGATTTTGAGTTGGGATTTGGATAGTAAAAATTTTGAATTTGAATAGTTGTATGATGTGATATAAATAAGTGTTGATGTGATGTTTTGAATGTAAAATTGATTTTTAGTTTAATATAAAAATGAAAAATAGGTGTTTAATTTGATGTTTTTGAGGAGAAAAAATGTGATGAATAGTGGATTTAAAATTCAATCCCCCAAACAAACACACAAAAGTGTTTTCTTGATTTTAGTTCTACAATATGTCACCTGAAATTTCCATTTTCGACCATATTAGCCTATACAAATGCATGAAAAGGCAAGCACGGATGATAAATACATCGTTGTAACAATCTCTCAAGGATTCTTTGGCGCGTATAAATTTTTGGACTTTAAAATAGGCGAATACAGCTGGAAATGGAAATCTCGGTAACATTATATGGAGAACCGAAGTTATATTATCAGTAAAAGAGCATAAAATGGGGACAAAGTTTTAATGATTCGAAAATTCAAAATAAAAGTGATAATTGAATATATATACTGAAAGTAGGCTTTTAGTAAGGGGGCGAAGTGTGATGACCACCTTCCCATTATCACTTGAAGAGAAAGCTTCATTTTGGCGCCATTTCCGACTTTCCCAAGGAAGAATGATTTCTTTGACATTAAATCAATAATGGGTAACACTTCTTCATACAGCGACTGCAAATTTACATGAAATAAATTTATATTCAATAAGTATTATTAGTTGAGATCATTTAGCTTAACTTCATCGATTCTAAAGTTAAATTCCCACCTTGTCTCCAGCTGCAATAATTATTAGTTGGCCGCTCTCCGAATGCTTTCTTGTGCCCGAAACAGGGCCTTCGAGGAAAGCACCACCCTTTGCTGCGATCGCCTTAAACCATGACAAAAAAAAATATAAAACTTACATATAATGAGTTGAGTTCTTACAAAGATATGTAACAAGATTGAATTTTTCATTGTAATAGAAACTTGCTTGAATAGATTGTGAATTTAATGTTACTCAAGCGAAATAATATTAATAATAATGATACTCGAGCAACATCAACCTCGCTGATCTTTATCGTAGTGTTGGCATCGAGAGTTGACATGTCCATATAGCCTTTGCCACTACAAATTTGTTCTAGAACACCACCTTGATCGAATACCACCTGTCCGACGTAATTCTCAACTCAGATGATCCACATATTAAGCAACTTTCCTATAATGTGACCTCTTATCATTTTAGTCATTAATAGTTAGATGAGCTGAAAAGTAGCATCAATAATCGACTAACCGACAGAGATGCTGCAGGATCAGACAACATCGCCATCGTAAACTTGCATTTCTTAATTACTTCTGCAGGAGTTTTGGCTACAGTTGCTCCATGCTCAACCAATTCCTCAGCCTACAATTAATGTCTCAAAAGTTGTTAGGCAAAAATTGTGAAAAAAAAAAAAAAAGAAAAATAAGACAGTGTTACTGTGCCGATAGCACATAATATTTACTGTCAGCACCTGAAATATAAATCAACATCATAATGTATATTTATATGATAATACAAATATAATATATAAAACTAACAAGATAGGACAATAGTCCACACAACATATACTACCATTGATCTCATGACACAAGATATATTGATACAGTATACATATAAAATAAAACATATATATAAGTATTTTCTTTTTCTTATGACGTGGGAATCCGCAACTGCTACTCGAAAGTGTGGCAGGTGACTTGAGGCGTCGGGGGTTTAAACCCATGACTTCACGGTCACAAATACAACTCCTACACCACCACCAGGCCATCCTTTACTGGACTAACCAATCAGTACATTAACATCGTGTTGATCAACCCCAATCACTACATTAACCATTCCCGAAAAAAAGACACCAAAATACAATATTTGATTACTGAGTTCGATTTTTCTAATAATTATTTTTTTTGTAGAAATTTAAAGAAGGCAAGTTTGTCTCCATATAAGTAAATGGTTGGTTCCAACTTTGTGGATAAGATCTAAAGATGGAAGAATAATCATTTGTTGACCTCCATCATTTCCTACCTTGCATAGTCAATATTTTTGGAATATTATTTTCAAGAAGAAAGCCAAGAAAGTTTGACTAAAAAGTTACATTGAAAAACTCATTTAAAAAAAATTAATTCTTAATCTTCAAATTAACTAATTATTATCTATACTCTACTAAATAGTTTTCGTAGTAGATATGTTTGTGAATTAGATTAAATAATTAACAAAAGCAAGAAATCTATAGATATAGTAGACATGAAAAAAGTTTTAGTAAAACTTTACCTATGATGAATTTTTCGACTGATGTGGCCGAGAATTGAAAGAATTAATCTTAAAAGTATCAAATGAAATAAAAAATGTTTATTTCTTCGTATAGTTTATGGAAAAATGTAAGAATTGAAGTAGTTACCCGAGACAGAGTTCTATTCCAAACAACAAGTTTGAAACCCCTTCCAAGTAAGTTCATGGCTATGGCCTTCCCCATTACCCCCAAACCCAAAAACCCTATTTCACCCATTCTCTCTCTCTTTCTCACTCTCTCTCTATCTCTGTTCTTCAATATAGTTCAATAGATTGATATCATGTATATATAGGTAGCTGTGTGCAGAAGAAGAAAATCTGATGAGGATTGAATGAATGAATCGAGACAATGCACAGTGAATGTGGAAAAGTAATGTAATTCTATCTTCTGTGAACAAAACAAAAATAATAATTTATTTCTTTATTTATTTTTTTTCAAAATTACTTATAATTCGTTAGTAGTTTGAAAATTTTCCTCCATTCTTCTTTATCATTTAAAAAAATAAATGAGATTTTAATTTGTTTTCAAAAATATTATGGGTACGATTTGTTTGTGAGTTTGGGTTTTTGAGTTTGAATCTATGAATAGTAAAAAATTGAATTTGAATAATTGTTTGATGTGATATAAATATATATTAATATAATATTTTCAATGTAAAATAAAATTTTAGTATAATATAAAAAAAATTATTTGATTTGATATTTTTTTAAAGAAAAAAGAATTGAATAGTAAAAATATGTCTAAAACTATAAACAAACACAACCTATGTGTTTATTTTTTATTTCAAATAAAAAATTCACTATTTATTCCGCACAATTACAAATAAAAAATATATTATTTTTTCTCACTAAATATCATATAAAAATAATATGTAAATCAAAATTTAAATTATCATTTCAATTTCAAACCGAAACAAAGTAAACGTATTGCGCATATATATTTTTAGAGTATTTTATGAGAATTTTTTTCAATATTTTTGAAAATAAAAGAGAATTTACAAATTTTTTAAAAATACAAGAGATCTTTGTGGGCTGTCTAAATTATAAATATATATATATATATATATAAAAATTATGCTTACTACTTTACACACCCTATGCGTATGTAACAAGCATTTTTGCAGGGTATTAGGTTCGACCGGGGGTTGGATTTGTGACCGTGAGGTCATAGATTCAAATTTCCAGACGCCTAAGGTCACTTGCCACACATGATTCGCTTAGTGTGACTTTCCCGTCATCCAACAAGCATTTTTGCTTTTATTTTTTTAACCTATAGACATTGAAAGAATAAACCATCATTTATACTCCTATATTTTAAAAGAAAATTATGATGTATATAAATATATAAATAAAGAATCAATTCGTAATAATTGTCGAGACGAGGACCACTGTGACATGACTCTCTATCGTATTATATTATATTATTACATTTGATTGATCTCCTTCGTATCGGTCTCTATTATGTACCATTTTGTTTGTTTTTTCAGGAATGGCTGTCACACTTCAATTCGTTGGTTGCTATTACATATATATCGTCATGTGTAGAATTATTTTATCTATAACTCTCTCTATCACAAGGGACCATCGATTTACATGTGTTTTTCTTTTTTCTTCTTCTTTTTTTTTTTTAAAAAAAAAAGTTTAGCCCTAGCTAGCTTTAATTCACTACCAAAAAACAGGGTATTAACCACGGGTTGAGGGTTCGTAACAATATCATCGTAACAAATAAGTATTTTGATTACGATAAAAACCGTAACAAAACAATTTTTGTTCGGTCCATTTGATTGATTTACAATTTTTGTTCGTAACAATTTTTTGATCGGATTTTGTTGCGGACCATCACATATAACTGTGCATATATTGACGGGTAGCTTTAATCAGTTTTTGTAATGGACCACACATATATATATATATATGTACATATATATTTTTTACCCCAGCTAACATTAATTCACTTAGTTGTTGGATATATATATTGGCTTTGTTCACTTAGTGTTTTTTTGATCAATTTATTTTTTTTGATCAATTTATTTTTTTATGTGAGGTATAAAAAATTGTATCGGTAATATAAAAATAATATTTTATGTTAAAAAGTTAATTTTTGTGAGTGAATAATATATATATTATATGTAAATTTTTTACCTTAGGTAACATCAATTCACTTAGCTGTTGGATATATATTGAGTTTGTTCACTTAGTGTTTTTTTAATGAATTTATTTTTGATATTAGATATGGAAATTGTGTCGAAGTCGTAAACAAATTTACTCTAAGCTAGTTAGTCAGTTTAATTTGCTGGTGTTATTACTGCAGTTTAATGCCCCATTTCTTGTGTTTAATGAAACAAGGGGCACAAAAGGAGATGATAGTTTGTTTGGGAAGTTGTTTGGTATCTTGAGTTGATGTAAACCTAGTATAGGTTTGTGATACTCCTGAAGTTGATAGAGATAAGTTGGGGAAGATGTGATACTCCGATGTTGAATAAAGATTAAATGGATTTAATAAGTTATTTATATAAAAAAATGTGTATATTTTTTTTCGGAATGTTTCAAACTAGCATGGATCTAGTAATTGAAAATAGTGCATTGGTCATCGCAAGGTTCTTTTATTATATAGCAAATCTGGAATTCGAGTTTGTAAAAACTTTGTATTTTATGATAAACTAAACATATTAATGTTGGGTTCCATTTTATTAGTGATATTATGTCTAAAAATTTGATAAAACTGAAAAAGATTCCATCTTTATGTAATCAAAGTGTTAATTATTTCAAAGTTTTTCATGTATGAAAAACTTTGAATGGTTAGAAATATGGATGATGTAATATTACTTCCAACTTGTGTCATGTACAATATAAACGGATTTTATGTTTTACAAATATTCGTAGGGCGATGATGAGTAATTTATAATAGGGATGATAATGGGTAGGGTATGGGTCGGGTATAGATGGACCCGAGACCTTGCTCATATGAATATTACTGGACCCAAGACCCTAATGTACCTAAACCCGTATGTACCTGGACTCTACATGTGATGTACCTGCCAGACCCGCTGGACTTCCCAGACCTGCTAAAGTTTAAAAATTTCTACACAAATTTGACTCGACCCGATTTACTTAAAAAAATATTTATTTATTTCAAAAAATAAATTTAAAATATATATGATAAATATAAATTTTCACCCATATTGCCTTACGCCTCCGCTGCCACCACCACCAACAACACTAATAATAATAATAAGGGTAAATTATATAATACCCTCTCGTGTTTTAGTAAAAATGTACAACACCCTATGTTTAATTTATTGCGTAAAACCCCCTTGTGTTAATGTAAAATTTGCATGAAATACCTTCGTCCAAAACTGATATTTGATTTTAAATAAAATCCTAAATTACGCAACACAAAATATCTTAAATATCTTTTTTGAAATAAATAAATAAATATTTGATTAATCTTTCATTTTATAGTTTTTGAAAATAAATTGTTATCTAATTTTTATAAAAACTATAAAAATAAATAACTGGTCAATTATTTATTTATTTATGTTATTAAAAAAAATTATTTAAAATATTTTACGTTTTTTATTTGTATAAAATTTGCGTAATTTAGGTTTTTATTTATAACTAAATATCAGTTTTGGACAAGGACGGTGTTTCATACAAATTTTACATTAATACAAGGGGGTTTACGCAATAAATTAAACACAAGGTATTTTGTGCATTTTTATTAAAACTCAATGGGTATTATATAATTTACCATAATAATAATAATAAAATTTATTATTTAATTAATCAGGTTTGGGTTTGGGTCCGGGTCTGGGTCCGGGTCGGATAGATCTGCTATTAAACTCTCAACCCAACCCGACCCGACCCTAAAAAATTTATTAAAAGTTTAGTGTTTTAGTCTTAAATTGTTCCAAGTTTAATTGAATTTTAAATTTTTATAATTTTATTATTTTCTTGAATTTTTTTATTATATAATTTTATTGCTATAAAATATAGTAATTTTTTATTATTTGTGTTTGGTTTATATATATATATGATGTTATAATCTTTCATCAAAAAACACTTAAATGATTTAACTATATTATCTATTTAAATGAAAATATTAGACAAAATAATATTGATACTACAATAATGTTGTAACAAAGATGCTAAAAGAATATTTTATTTAATTATTTATATTTTATATAAGTAAAAAATAATTATATACATATATTTAAAGTCTCTTATTTTTATTTTGTCCCAGGCTTTGAAATGTCAGGACCGACCTAATTTTATGTAATTCTATCGTATCAACTTATGATTTATATTACTATGATAAGTTGCCTCACTTCCCCGGCACTTTTCAGGCCCACTTGTTTTAAGTAAAGCCACCCATATAATCATTACTCACATTCATATAATTAATTCTTTTTGCAGATTTTTTCTAAATTATGGGTAACAAAACTGTTTGATTCCAATATTTTTTCATCTCATCAATGTTTTGAATATTATATTTGACAAACTTATATTAGGATTTATATATATACTTAAATTAAAATTAATATAATTTATTCCGTACGATTTTCAATAAAAATATATTACTCTCTCCGTCCCATCTACTATAACCACATTGCCGTTTATGTCCGTCCTATATTCCATGTTACTTTTTTTTTTTGGAAAATGATTATATACTTTAATCTCATTTTAAATTTTCTAATTTAATTTCATTTAAAATTTTATTTAAACTAATTAATTATTTTAACCTTAATATATAATTATTTATAATTCAAACCTAAAAACTAAAATCCACAAACAAACACACCAACTAATTTTATTATACAATAATTAATTTTTACTAATAATTTATTAATTATTTACTAATTATACTTTCTATAAATTAAATTTTCGTTTCTACGGTAAACTGGACACAAAATGTGAGACGGTAGGAGTATTATATTTTTCTTGATTGTTTTTGTTTAGGTGTTTTATTTACATTATTTTACATAAATATTATTAAAAAAATATGATATCAAATACTCCCCCTCGTTCCGTAAGTAAATATTCATTTGCTTTTTGCACGTAGTTATAGAATATTAGTATTATAGAAATAAAGTAGAAATGACTAAAATAACCTTATTAGTATGTGTGATATAAAGGTAATGTTATTTATATAATATATTATAGGGTATTTGTAATGTTAGGTAGATAGTACAGTTACTAAAAAAAGAAATGAATACTTTGTTACGGGACAGACTAAAATGGAAAAATGGATACTTTGTTATGGGACGGAGGGAGTATATATTTTATCAACTTATAAAAAAGTCAATAATTTAGTATAAATAGTATTATTTTTTATATTAGTAATATTAAAAATACATTGCTCCAAAAGTACAAAATAAACACTATATAATTTGTAGGTATGTTGCAGATCCTTCTCATATTTTATCTCCGGATGAGTTAGAGCTAAATGAAGATCTTTTGTATGAGAAAATGCCTCTTTAGATCATGGATACAAATGTTCGAACCATGAGGAACCGAGATATTCGTATGGTAAAAGTAATATGATCCCAGCATAGAGCGGAAGAGGTCACGTGGGAAGTAGAACAAAAGATGTTCAAAGCATACCCACATTTGTTTAATTAAGTAGTGTTGTTATGCGCTTGAGTTTAGATTTCGGGGACGAAATCTTTTTAAGGGGGAGTGAATTGTAATGCCCCAATTTCGAAGTGTATAAAATAATATTATTATAGCAAATAAATTAAATTTTCGTTTCTACGGTAAACTGGACACAAAATGTGAGACGGTAGGAGTATTATATTTTTCTTGATTGTTTTTGTTTAGGTGTTTTATTTACATTATTTTACATAAATATTATTAAAAAAATATGATATCAAATACTCCCTCCGTCCCGTAAGTAAATATTCATTTGCTTTTTGCACGTAGTTATAGAATATTAGTATTATAGGAATAAAATAGAAATGACTAAAATAACTTTATTAGTATGTGTGATATAAATGTAATGTTATTTATATAATATATTGTAAGTTGTAAAGGTATTTGTAATGTTAGGTAGATAGTACAGTTACTAAAAAAAGAAATGAATACTTTGTTACGGGATAGACTAAAATGGAAAAATGGATACTTTGTTATGGGACGGAGGGAGTATATATTTTATCAACTTATAAAAAAGTCAATAATTTAGTATAAATAGTATTATTTTTTATATTAGTAATATTAAAAATACATTGCACCAAAAGTACAAAATAAACACTATATAATTTGTAGGTATGTCGCAGATCCTTCTCATATTTTATCTCCGGATGAGTTAGAGCTAAATGAAAATCTTTCGTATGAGAAAATGCCTCTTTGGATCATGGACACAAAGGTTCGAACTATGAGGAACCGAGATATTCGTATGGTAAGTAATATGGTCCCAGCATAGAGCGGAAGAGGTCAGGTGGGAAGTAGAACAAAAGATGTTCAAAGCATACCCACATTTGTTTAATTAAGCAGTGTTGTTATGCGCTTGAGTTTAGATTTCGGGGACAAAATCTTTTTAAGGGGGAGTGAATTGTAATGCCCCAATTTCGGAGTGTATAAAATAATATTATTATAGCAAATAAATTAAATTTTCGTTTCTACGGTAAACTGGACACAAATTGTGAGACGGTAGGAGTATTATATTTTTCTTGATTGTTTTTGTTTAGGTGTTTTATTTACATTATTTTACATAAATATTATTAAAAAAATATGATATCAAATACTCCCTCCGTCCCGTAAGTAAATATTCATTTGCTTTTTGCACGTAGTTATAGAATATTAGTATTATAGGAATAAATTAGAAATGACTAAAATAACTTTATTAGTATGTGTGATATAAAGGTAATGTTATTTATATAATATATTGCAAGTTGTAAAGGTATTTGTAATGTTAGGTAAATAGTACAGTTACTAAAAAAAGAAATGAATACTTTGTTACGGGATAGACTAAAATGGAAAAATGAATACTTTATTATGGGACGGAGGGAGTATATATTTTATCAACTTATAAAAAAGTCAATAATTTAGTATAAATAGTATTATTTTTTATATTAGTAATATTAAAAATACATTGCTCCAAAAGTACAAAATAAACACTATGTAATTTGTAGGTATGTCGCAGATCCTTCTCATATTTTATCTCCGGATGAGTTAGAGCTAAATGAAAATCTTTCGTATGAGAAAATGCCTCTTTGGATCATGGACACAAAGGTTCGAACCATGGGGAACCGAGATATTCGTATGGTAAAAGTAATATGGTCCCAGCATAGAGCGGAAGAGGTCACGTGGGAAGTAGAACAAAAGATGTTCAAAGCATACCCACATTTGTTTAATTAAGCAGTGTTGTTATGCGCTTGAGTTTAGATTTCGGGAACGAAATCTTTTTAAGGGGGAGTGAATTGTAATGCCCCAATTTCGGAGTGTATAAAATAATATTATTATAGCAAATAAATTAAATTTTCGTTTCTACGGTAAACTGGACACAAAATGTGAGACGGTAGGAGTATTATATTTTTCTTGATTGTTTTTGTTTAGGTGTTTTATTTACATTATTTTACATAAATATTATTAAAAAAATATGATATCAAATACTCCCTCCGTCCCGTAAGTAAATATTCATTTGCTTTTTGCACGTAGTTATAGAATATTAGTATTATAGGAATAAAATAGAAATGACTAAAATAACTTTATTAGTATGTGTGATATAAATGTAATGTTATTTATATAATATATTGTAAGTTGTAAGGGTATTTGTAATGTTAGGTAGATAGTACAGTTACTAAAAAAAGAAATGAATACTTTGTTACGGGACAGACTAAAATGGAAAAATGGATACTTTGTTATGGGACGGAGGGAGTATATATTTTATCAACTTATAAAAAAGTCAATAATTTAGTATAAATAGTATTATTTTTTATATTAGTAATATTAAAAATACATTGCTCCAAAAGTACAAAATAAACACTATATAATTTGTAGGTATGTCGCAGATCCTTCTCATATTTTATCTCCGGATGAGTTAGAGCTAAATGAAAATCTTTCGTATGAGAAAATGCCTCTTTGGATCATGGACACAAAGGTTCGAACCATGAGGAACCGAGATATTCGTATGGTAAAAGTAATATGGTCCCAGCATAGAGCGGAAGAGGTCACGTGGGAAGTAGAACAAAAGATGTTCAAAGCATACCCACATTTGTTTAATTAAGTAGTGTTGTTATGCGTTTTAGTTTAGATTTCGGGGACGAAATCTTTTTAAGGGGGATTGAATTGTAATGCCCCAATTTCGGAGTGTATAAAATAATATTATTATAGCAAATAAATATTTTATAATATTTTAGAATTAAGAAATTAATATTTTAAAATAAATTTTATTCCTATTTTATATATTAATTATGATTGAAAAGACTGTTAAATAAATAAATATCGATAAAGATAAAGATAAAAATAAATATAAAATATAATATAATATATATATATAATATAAAGATAAATACATGATGATGATAATAATAATAATAATATAGATAAGGATGATACTATTAATAATAATAATAATAATAATAATAATAATTTAATGTAATTGTATTTTATATATATATATATATATAAACGTAACAAACAAACAAACCTTACCTTGAAGAAAAGAGGGAATCGCTAGGGAGAAAGAAAAGAAAGAACAAAGAAGAAAAAGAAAAAGAAAAGATTTACCCGTTCGATTTTGATTTCGGTATTGTATTTCTTGTTTTATGTAGAATTTAATTATGAATTTTAATATGAATTTCGATATTTGGGATATTAAATTATATTAGAAATTCTTTTAAAATTCATAACTGGCTATTTGGCTATTTATTCGACTAATTTTTTTAGCTGATAGCCTAGTTGTAGTCCTGGCGTTATATTTTGAGAATTTCGTATCGATCCGAGCCGAATTGAAAAACGCTAGTATACTGCACCTGTCTATTTATTCATATCTTTAAATATTATTTATTTAATAATCGGGCGATATAAATATTACGAGGTATAAGAATTTTATAGCTAGAATATCGTATTCTACTAAATATAAAATTTGAAACCCAACGAGCTAATTATAGAAATTAGCTTTTGAATAAGCATGTAGCTCCTATGAATAAGCATATAGCTCAGCTGATTTGAGTAAATAATGGGGCAGGTGTACGTTGGAGGAGATTTCTGTGAGATTGCAAAAGTTAGGCAGTGTCGATAAGAGGTAAGCAGTAAGGAATTAAATCTAATTTTAAGAAATTAGGTATGCATGTTGCATACGATTATGATTAATATGCTAATATGATATTATGTGAATCTTTTTGTCAATGCATGTATATATTTATATTTATATATATATAAGTGCGTATGCATGTGGGAGATTTCACGGTTTATGATATTTGATATACGTATTTGATCGCGTTGGTGAATTTATGAAAATGAGGATAGGTGAGTTGTCTCACCAGCTCTTTTTGGTAAGTTTACTTATTTGGTATGTTGCACACATATTGCACGATTTATCGGATATATTTTATGGATCTATCGTTTAGTCGTCGTGTGCGGTAGTGCTAGGCGAGGACATCATCTGGGGTTAAGATATTCGACCCCGATGTACCGTAACACTTTGGCGATAGTGGACGATAGTAGTTGGACAACTGAGTGACTTAGTCACACGGTCATTTAGGGATTAGACCCATGGTAGTTGAGACGTATTTGGTCTAATCATTCGTGTTAAGTGTTGTTTCACTCATTGGGCTGGCCACTGGTGAGGTCTACCGGTAGTTTAGGATCATATGCCAAACTCCAAACGTGATCCCGTTAGGGCGCGCGAGGAGGAGTAGGGTTTCCGGGTATCTCTTGGATGATTCCAGGTTACACGGATTCTACTACATTATTGGGATAGGGCTAGTCAGTGGGGGTCCTATCTTTGCTATCACTGACTATGGGGCGTCTTGTGGTTAATGGCGACAACATTTGGCTATCCATGTATTGATTGTGGGAGTCGTATGATGACCGTTATATTATTATGGGTTTATGAGGTCCTTCCTTGAGCCGATGATTTTTTGGCTATTTATTGATGATGGTCTAGTGAGCTTGTTATTACAGGGCCGGGGTTATTCCGGCTGTTCACTTAGACAGATGCAGTAAGCCTATTATTATGGAGTCGATGTTATTCCGACTGCTCACTTCGGCGGATGTATATATATATGTGCATGTGCATTGTTGTCGAGTTTGATATCTTTGTTGCATCATTTCACTATTGACATGACATGACATGTATATTATGATTGACGGAAATTACTTTACTTTAAGAGGTATGAAATGACATATTTCACGTTAGTTTTTAGAATGAATTTAATTCTAGATTGCTTTTAAGAAAAATATTTGTTTCAAGTATGCATGGCACATCCGAGACAAGGGACGTCTCGGGATATAGAAAGACGGGCTGAGTGAGTGAACTTACATCTATTGTATTATATGTAAATTTTAACCGGAAAACCTCTTGTTTAGGAGCGTGTTTGTGAATATTCATAAATAAGATTTTGTTATATAATAATGCGCTTTTATGGTTAATTTTAGCCTTAAGACTGTATTGTGGGGCCCGAAGTAGGAGGTGACGACCTCATGATGCAGTGTAGCGGTAGCATTTCCAGTATGAGACAACTGAGGGTGTTACAAGTTGGTATCAGAGCATAGGTTTGGTAGACTTTGGCTCTTGTGATTAAAACTGTTTTAAAAATAATAATGATGTTAAATTGGTTTGGCGAGGTTTGAGTTTTGTGGGTGCATTCATGTTGATGAGGTTTATGCTTTAATGTTATACCTGGTTTAGTTGTGTTGCTGAGTTGATATTTAATCAGGGAAGTCGGGGGCAGTATGTCGAATTCTCGAGGTGATGGTTTATGTTGGGCTATTCGAGGCCCAGAGCTAGACCTTTGTCTGATGAGTCACAATATCCTGTGCCAAAGCATGTACCAATAGAGGCACCTAGTCAGGATTTCTTCCGGCAGTTTATGGCTGCGATGATGCCTCAACAGAGAAGTTTTATTGATATTGTGATGCGGCATAACCCACCAACATATTCTGGTTCCGTAGAGCCTGGAGTTCTTAAGTTCTTGGCTGAGAAGATGGAAAAGATATTTCGTGTTGTTCAGGTTCCACCAGATCAACGAGCCAATATTGTGGCTTATTTCTTGGAAAATCAGTGTTGGTTAGGTGAGGAAACTGCGGGAGTGGACCAAGTGGATATGATTTGGGATGAGTTCAAAGAAAAATTAAAAGCTAGGTTTATACCGTCACATGTTCGAAAGCAAAGAAGCAAGAGCTGCTGGACTTGAAGTAGAGTTCGATGTCATCGAGGACTATTTTGTAATGTTCAATGAGCTAGAGATGTATGTTCCTGACTACTTTACCTATGAGCGAGATAGAGTTGATCATTTTGTAGATGGGTTGCAGCAAATGATTCAAGAAGCTTTAGCTGTGTTGGATATCAGTTCGTTGTATGAGGCTTACGAGCGTGCTGCTCGATTCTATCAGAAGCAGGAAGTCGGACATAAGAACAGTGAAAAGGAAATGAGGTATCAACATCAGTTTCGAGATAAAGGAAAAGCTAGGGTGGAGGGATGATGAACCAAAGGGTAAAAATAAATGGTGGCAAATATTTAGGTCTGGGCCATCACATAAGGGGATTTCGATTAAAGGACCGAGTCAAGAGAGGTTTCAACAATCGGGAGTTGTTTGTCAACGTTGTGGAAAAAGTCATTCAGGTATCCGTTGTGATAAAGTTCCATCAACATGTTTTAAGTGTGGTGGTAGTGGTCATATTGCCAGGTTATCCCCAAGTGTGGTAACTGCAAGAGAGTCATCTCGTTTTCGGCTCCAGTGGAGTTCTGTCATTTTCGGCTCCGGTGGAGAGTCATCTTGTTTTCGACTCCGGTGGAGTCATGTGGTTTTCGGCTCTGGTGGAGTCATCTCGTTTTCGGCTCTGATGGAGTCGTATCGTTTTTTGCTCCAGTGGAGTCATGTCATTTTCGGCTCCGGTGGAATCATCCCATTTTCGGCCATCTCGTTTTCGGCTCCGGTGGAGTCATGGGATTTTCGGCTCCGGTGGAGTCATCTCGTTTTCGGATAAGGTGGAGAGTCATCTCGTTTTCGGCTCCGGTGGAGAATCATCTCATTTTCGGCTCCGGTGGAGTCATCTCGTTTTCGGATCAGGTGGAGAGTCATCTCGTTTTTTGCTCCGGTGAAGAATCATCTCATTTTCGGCTCTGGTGGAGTCATCTCGTTTTCGGCTCTGGTGGAGTCATCTCATTTTTTGCTCCGGGGTGGAAAGTCATCTCGTTTCCAATTCCGATGGAGAGTCAACTATTATTTTTATTTGTATTTTTGTTTTGCTTTTACATTCAACTTTCTGATCAAACTCAAATTGGTTTATGTTATACTACTTGAATTTGAGGGGGAATGTTGAGATATTTTAGATATTCGATTTTAGATTTAGTAGTTTTATATTTAGATTTGATATTGTCCATATATTATATTATTTAGATTTGAGTCTATCGAGTCTGTTTTGTATTGCTTATATATATGCTCCTTGTTTTGATGTGACATAAGACAATTTTATTATTTTTCCCAAAATTTCTAACAATTTATATTATTAAATAATATAATTAATATAATTACTCCCTCCATCACGGTGCAAGGTTGCCGTTTACTTTTTGCACATAGATTTTTGAATATTAATATTATAATAAGTTGTAGTGAAAAAGACGAAAATATCCCTATTAGTATTGCGTAATACAAAAGTAATGACATTTGTTAAGTTGGAAATGTATTTATTATGTTATGTATGTAGTACAATTACTAAATTAGGAAATAATAACTTTATTTTAGAACGGACAAAAATAAAAAAATGACAACATTTCAATGGAACGGAGGGAGTATATAAATTCAAATATTAACTATCAGCACCGGTGTTGAATTTAAACATTCAGCACCCAATCCATGCCGATAATATACATATATACTTCCTCCGTCGTATAAAAGTATGCCCATTTGACCATGCATGAATTTTTTTAAAAATTAGTAAAAATAGAATTTTTTTTTATGGTAAAAAAAAGTAAAAAATTGGTATTTTTTTACTAAAAATAAAAATAAAAATAAATTTGAATGACAACAAAAAAATAAAGTGAAAATAAATTTGGATGACAACCAAAAAATAAAGTAAAAATAAATTTGGATGACAGACGAGTATATTGTAATTATTATAAGAGCATATATAATTTTTATATTCCCTCCGTTCCGTTGAAAGGATGGCGTTTATTTTTTGCACGTAGATTTTTTAATATTAGTATTATATTGGATTGTACTAAAAAAACAAAAATACCCCTATTAATATGGTGTAATATAAAAGTAATGACACTTGTGTAATATATTGTAAGTTGAAAGGATGTTTATTATGTTAAGTAGGTAGTATAAATATTAAATTAGGAAATGGTAACCTTGTTTTAGGACGGACGAGAATGGAAAATGGTAACCTTTCAATGGCTGGGTGGGAGGGACGATATAAAATCAAAAGTAATGACAGGACTTGTTTGTCTTGACCCCACAAGTTGGATATCAAATATTGCTATTTGGTCTCTACTTGGATTTCAATTATATATATTGTTATTGAAAGATGAAAATGAAGATATATATCGAATCTACTAGTGATGTAACGTTGAGGTGAACAAACAGGCGACAGAGAGTGGAAGTTGTATCTGAAATCCTCCAAGAAAATTACTGATAGAAACAATAGAAATCAATTAATTGATGCAAGAAGATACATACATGCAACAACAACAAATTAAAGAGAAAGTGATATATGTATATATATATATATATAAGTCACATGCTGTAAATTGATCGATAATGGTGTTGTTTGTCTTCTTCAATGTTGTGTTGTTGATGATATCTGACTCATAAGTAGTTTGGATATTAATGTTATCCAACGCTACTCAGTGGGAGACACCACAAATGACTTTTGAAGCTTTGGAAGGCCAACTTTACCATATAATATTATTGTCCTCTCCTTTATTTTTTTTGTTTTTATAATATATATATTTTAAGGTTAAACTGTTTTTTTTAGTTCCGTAATTGGATCCCCTTATCATTTTAGTCTCATAAGTGAAGTCTGTCGCAAACTAGTCATAAGTGAAAAAATTTTAATGTTTTAGTCCTCCGGTGACGGAGACGCCCGTGTGGCTCGCCGGAGGCCACGTGTCCGCCAGGTCCGCGACGTGGATTTTATTTTTATTTTTTTAAAAATTTATTTTTAATTTTATTTGCTATTTTTTATTTTTTTTATTTGGTCCAATTAAAAAAATAAAAAAATAAAAATAAAAATAAAATTCATGTGTCCGCCAGGTGTCCCGTCAGGTCAGTGATACCTGGCGGACACGTGACTTCCGGCGAGCCACGCGGACGTCTCCGGTACCGGAGGACTAAAACAACGAAAATTTTCCACTTATGGGACTAATTTGCGACAAGCTCCACTTAGGGGACTAAAATGATAAGGGGATTTAGTTACGGGACTTAAAAAAAACAGTTTACCCATATTTTAATTTTTAATTATTCTCGTGTATATATAATTGATCCTTGACACAGGGCCATCACATGTATATATAAATATATACATGTGTATTTTCTTAGCTATTACAACCACACAACACATATATATGTCCACTAAAGTTAGTGTACAATATATGTCATTAGTTGTGTGTTACATTAATAGAGGTAAATATAATTTTATGATTATTATTATTAATAATTCATCATCATTTTGTTATTATAAAATGTAATTTTAGCTTTACATAAGACACTTTTCATTGGTTTTCTTCCTATAAATGCACTCCCTATGAAAATGGTATTACCAAGTAAATTGTAAATAAATATATGTTAGTAATTATTATTATATATTATTATATATGTTTCAATGTCGTTTGGTACTTGCTACAATATTGTAATTTGAAATAAAGTATTGTTTTGAATTTTGATTTAAATTGTATTTTTTATGTGATATTTTGAGAGTAAATAATATATTATTATAGGAACAAATCAAATAAATAATATTGATTTTAATTTAAAATAATAATAATTAAAAAAAAAAAAAACAAACAAACAAACAAACTCTGAAGTCTCAGTACAATAATGTAAAGTGTCGCTTTGCCATAAAAAATGACACGTTGAAAGGTATTGCTTTTAGTGAAAAAAAATGACAACAAAGATAAAAATGGTAAATAAGCAAAAATAATTTATGATGATGGTGATTGAACTACTGCAACAATGAGTGATGATATACCTTCATAAAAATTAATATATTGTTTACAAAAGCACACGTTGATAACAGAGAATGGTGCCAAACTAAAAGTCATGGTAAAAAATGAGTTATTTGCATCATATACTTAGTAATTGTAAAGTACTTGGTTATAAAATTTTGGTTTTTCGTTGATTTTTTTTTTAATAAAATCAAATTTATTCCGCAGTTATTTCATAACAGTACTAAAGATGAAAAATAAGATTATTGGCGTTCGGTGATGTTTGGCTACAAAGTAAAATGAGAATGCAACTACTCTTTAGAAAAGTTAAGCATGTTCAATATGTTTTTTTTTTTTTTAATTTAATTTTAATTTACATCACTACAAAAAAAAAATAGTATATTTGTAACGGAATTCCGTTCCTAAAGTTCACGTAGCTAAAGTAATTTCATTCCTAATTCCGTCTCTAATATCATTAGTAACGGAAAAAGTGGATTTAAGTACGAAAAAATCTTGTTACAAAATTGATATTTTTTTGTAGTGCATACTTGACAATGGTGGATGTGATCATCATTTTTGTTTTGAAAAGTAAAAACACATTAAAGATAATTTCATTGTGGTCAAAAGAAAGAAAATTTATAAGCTTTACTAGACTAAAGCTTCAATTGTTAAAGATATTATGAATATCATGTATCGATAAACATATTTTTGGTATCAAAATCATTCATCATATTAGTGAAAATGGACTAAATAGTTTATCAAAAGAAAATGTGCTTCACATTGCATTGTTGGTAACTAGACTTGAGTATGCTTACAAAAGCAACATCTATCTACGAAATGCGAGTTGCTTAAATTGGTGCATTAAGATATGTATGGCCTCTTAAAAGTAAAATATTTCGGTGGTGCATTATATTTTGCTATATTTATTGACAATGTTCTAGGAATATATGGAATCATGTGTAGTGTTGGAAAAGTTCCAAGAATTGTATGCCATAATTGAGAAGGAGTTAAACCAGAAGTTGAAATATATTTATTATACAAACAATGGTGGCAAGTATTTTGAATCAATTTGTGGTTATTGTAAACAATATGGTATTGCACATTAAAAAAATCATTTGAAAACTATAAGATGATTTTGAAAGAATAAGATGTATGCTGTAAGTAATGAATGTTATCAATCTCAATCATATTGCTTATTTGAATAGTGAGGCGCTAAAAGAAAAATTGGTTTGACAATAATGTAAAATATGATCGGTTAAGAGTTTTTTGCTACAAGACGTTTGTGCATGTTCTAGATGATGAAAAGATCCATGTAGATGCAAAAGCTAGGATGCATATATCTTCGCGGAATATGATAACAATAGAATTGACAATGATTCAACTAAAAGCCGTTAATAGAAGCCGTGATGTGAAGTTTATAGAAGCCAAACTATTGAAAATATTAACAAAGTTAATAAGTCTAAACCTAATGAAGATAGTAATATGATTCATGATATGAATACTAGGGTTCAAGTTTTTGATGACTAACAAGTTGAAAATGAAATAAATGTTCCTATTAATATTCTTTATAAAAAGGAACATGGGGTGTCACATGGTGAGAGTCTTAGTTATACATTTGAATAACAAATTACCCAACTCAAAAGGTCTAAAAAAAAAAAAAGCTAGCATATAAAATGTGTATTTTGGATGAGTATGCAATTTCCCCATATAGGGGAAAACTTTATAATTTAGAAGAAGCCACTAAAATAAAGCCAAATAACAATGGTTGAATAGTATGAAAGATAAATAAAATTTCTATATAATAATCGTACTTTCGATTTTGTAAAGTTATATGTAATGGTAAAGTTGTAAGTTGGAAATCTAAACTACAAATGTGTGTAGCTTTGTTGACTATTAGGCTAGTCATTGCCGAAGTATGCAAGGAGCTAATATGGTTGAAGAAATTTGTCTAGAAGCTTGGTTTTGTTGAAGATCAATAGATACTTTTTTTTTTTTTCCCAGCAAAAATGAGTCATTTGTTACCGACATAGTATTTTAGATATTGTAAATTAATAAGTTATGATATTATTATATTAGTATCTTTTTATACGAGCAGTTGGTATTTTAAATATTTTTATGATTATACCTCAATAAAATATATGAAAAATGAATATCTAATAAAATTTTATATAATACAAATAAATAAAAATATTTATAATTAACTTAAAACTAATTTTATAAAAAAATAAAAAATTTTAAATGTAGATAAAAATATTTATTTATTGAGGAGAGATATAAAAATAAAGGAGTTTTGAGTGGGCTCTACCTGTACAAAATTATAAATTTAATTAAATAGATTTATATTTGTTAAGTATGTTTAAGGTGAATAAATTTACTAAATTAGTACTATTTTTAGACAATTAAAATTCTATTTATCTTGGTTAAAAGATATGACTTTTCATACGTGGTGTTTTGGATGTTAATTTTCTAGAATTGGCCAAAATTCACATTGATGTGAATGATGTTGGTATGATGCCAAAGAAATTATCAAGAGAAAAGTTTGAAGTTCGCTATAAGACTGTCGGTTTGATAGTTATCTCCGTATATTTTTAAAGGGATGATTTTTTTTGGAGTTCTGTGATATTTTTTTACAGAAAAATAGACCGAGAATGATAAACCTATTCAACCTCACTTATATAAGTGAAGAAAGATCAAACTTAGGGTTGAGGGAGCTAAATGATAAGAGATACGGAAATTAAAAAAAAAAAAAATTAGTCACGATGTGTGTCAAGAATATCATCTAGCCGAAATCTTTTATTATGGTTTGAAGTCGTTCACCATTCAATCGAGCTGATGTTAAAAAAAGTTCTAAACATATTTTACTTCGTTCTGAAAATTTGTATTGTTAATCGGAAGTCTAGTTTGAGAGAAAATTATCATGTAAGAAAAATTTGAATTGAACAATTTTTTTTTTTTTTCTTACTTTATATTCATAAGAATTTGGGATTAGTTTATTTTGCTAATTGCAAACACCAGATGTGTTTGTTGAAGACTCTCTATTTTACGTATTTATAATACTTTATAAATAAAAATATTTAAATAAAATTGTATTTATTTTGTCGTAAATACATTTAACTTAAAGATTATTATTATTATTATTGAGTAGCAATATTACTGTTTAAACCCAACAATTTCAAATACTCAAAAAATTGGATAGTTAGACATGATTATATATTTAATATTAGTATTCAATAATATATATATATATATATTATTGAATGTGTTTAATATATATTATGTTAATTGTATTTAATTAAATTTTATATATTTTATACTTTTTCAGTAATAATGATTATAAGATCATATTTAAAAATAACATGGATCACATGCTGAATTATTCGGTGCTCATGCCTTCAAAATTAATTTAACTAATTATATTAACTACATTAATTAATGGAGCAAATCAAAATATTGAATTTATAAGCATTAAGCACATATTCTAGAATTTTTAAATTCATCATTTGATCTATCACCTTAAAAAAAAATTAATTATCAAATCCAACATTTAAGATGTACTTGTAGACAAAAAAATTGTGTTATATTTTTATAAACACAAAATTTGTACAAATTATATTTGTATTTAAATTTAATGCGGGTCCTATTCTCTATTCGGATCCTTTGATTCTCTCTCCGAGTCGATCCATTTTTCCAATTTGGATTTGGGTGGCTTCTTTGATCCGAAGGGATTTTGGTCTTCGGTTTGACTTCGCCGGCTTTTGAAGGACTTTGGTATCCATGTTGGCGATTTTGATCGTCGGCTTCGGATTGATGCCTCCTTTGGATGATCCGACGGAATTTGATCTTTGAGGGAGAGATTTAGTGCTCCATAACGCTTTTGGCGGCGTGTCCCTTTGACTTTTGGATCGAAGAGGGCCTGGTTTGCGCCTTTTATGAAGAACGCTACGAACATCTTCAAGCTTTGGGAGCGACTTTGGAGGCTCTTCCTTGGCTTTGATGGATTCCTCGATAGCTTTGAGAGATTTGATCCTTCCTCCGGCTCGGACATACGACGAAGAACGTTAACTTCATCGATTCGTCAACCAATATTGGATCATTTGTCCAAATCGGTGACTTTTCGACGAAGAACGCTTCGAAGGACACGAAGAACAATGAAGAACATTGCAGAGAGTCTAGAGAGACTTACCCTTGCGCGAGTCTTCAAATGAACTTCGGTGTCTAAATGAATTGGCCAAGGCTCCTATTTATAGGGGAGGGTGGCCTTGGCTTCCTTTTCGGATGGTGCCACGTGGATGGAAAGATTTTATAATCTTTCCTTTTCCCTCGGATGCCGTTTTCCATTTTTGACGGATTTGATTATGCACCTTCCTTTCTCGTCAAAATCTTTATATCATTGCCTTTTTTGGAAGATATTAATTTATATACTTCCTTTATTGACAAGATCTTTATATCATTGCCTTGTTTGGAAGATATTAATTTATATACTTCCTTTATTGACAAGATTAATTTATTTTGCTGCCAAATTTATTATGGCTCTATTTATGCACGTAATATTTGTACGATATCTTCCATTTTAAGCAGATTTTGCACTAATGGTTGATATTTATTGTACAAAAATTAACATATGTGCATAATTAAATACCATATATTTATTTTATTGGAATTTTATTTTCTTCCAAAATACATGATATTTAATTGATTTTAGACATATATTTTTAGTGTCTACAAAATGCCCCCTCGAGACTTGTTTAAGCCGACACAAAATATTTAAGGCATGAACGAGTCTCGAAACATAGAAAAAGAATTTTTTTTTTCTTTTTTTTTTTTTAAATGGCCCTTTTTTTTTGCCATTCTTTTTTTTGTTTTGCATTTTTTTTGTAAATGGCGTTTTTGCCATTTTTTTATGCAAGTTTTTTTTTTTTTTTTTTTTTTTTTGCAAAATTCTTTTTTTTTCTCTTTTTTTTTTAATAATAATGGCGTTTTTGCCATTTTTTTTTTTGCAAAATTGACATTTTTTTTTTTGCTTTTTTTTTTTTTTTTAATGGCGTTTTTGCCATTTTTTTTTTTTTGCAAAATTGACATTTTTTTTTGCAAAATTCTCTTTTTTTTTCTTTTTTTTTTTTTTTTTTTTTAATAAATGGCATCTTTGCCATTTTTTTTTTTTAAATGGCGTATTTGCCAAAATATATATATATATATACACATATCATATATATATATATTCTTTCCTTTATTCTTTGTTTTTATTTTTATCTTCCTTCCTTTTTTTATACATGTCTTTCCATATCTCAATTTTTAGACACTATATAAACCCCTCACCATGAGAGAATCTTATCATTCTCAACTTCTCACAGTTTTGATTTCTCTCATTCTAGGGTAGGCTTATTCCTCTTGTGTTTTTTTTTTTTTTTTTTTTTTTTTTCATCTTTTGATCTTTGCTTATATATATATATATATTTTTTGTAGGCGAGATGGCTTACTTCAAGGATGTCTCCTCCCCCTCTGGAAACGCCGAGTTGGTGATTTGCGAGTTTGAAGGTCAACCGCTGGACAAGGCGACTCGTCTATTGGTGCATCCACCACTCATAGGACGCGGAGCTGCTCGCCCTCGCTTGGAGGTGTCAAATTTCCCAAAGACGTGGTCTCGGAATGTCGCTGGCGGAAAGCATACCTTGCAATCCTCACTTCATCAACACGTGTCAAACGATGTTCTTCCACTTCCAACCTTGGGGCGGCGGATCATGGATGGGGCGTGCGTTTGGAATGGTCTTCCTTCATTTGATGGCAACTTTTCGTACGTGGCCGGCTATTGGGAATGGGCGGAGGATGTGTTGGATCGATGCGAGATTCAACTAAAGAGAGGATGCATTTACGATGCGGTCTATGCTTCCTTGTTCTCCTACGACTATTCTCCGGAGATCGTCAAGGCCGTTTGCGAGGCGTGGTGTCCCAAAACCAACACCCTTTTGACTGCCGCCGGTGAAGTGTCGATCTCTCTCCGTGACTTGGCGTCCTTGGCGGGCCTCCCCATACTCGGCTCATTTTACGAAGAGGTGGTACCAAGCGCAAAGGAGCTATATGGCAGTAAAGAGGATAGGAAGCTGGTTCCCCGTTCGTGCCGATACCTGTTGCATGCCTATCACCTTCTTCGGAGTCGTGACAAAGGTCGACGTGGCGTCCGCACAACCGACTGGATTTCTTTTTGGTGCGAAAAGACCGTCAAATACGAGCGTCCTCAAATTCGTCGTGGCAAGGAGTCTACTCGTTCTTCTCGGCCTGATGCGACTTACAATCCTACCGGAGAGATTGGTGCCCACGAGCCATGGTCGAAGGCGCAGGAGTCATCTTTTGCCAAACTCAAAGTTGGACGGGAGCACCTTGAGGAGACTTTTCTCGCAGCGTTCCTTTCGTTGGCTTTGCATCTTTGTGCTTCCGCTCGACGATGTTGGTTTGATACGTCCTTCGACTTTCAAGATGGCAAGTGTCCTAGCGTCGGGATTTCCAGTAAGCTTGGCCATTCCAGTCTTAACCAGTATTTATAGGGGGCTAAACCAGATCGCGGATTCATCATGTCCTGGGAAAGTTCGGTCGACAATTCCTCTCCACTTTTTGACCGGATGGATCGCTGAGTATTTTCAGACCCACTACGGCGTATGGAAGGGAATCCGTGGTCCGGGGATGGTGAAGCACTCCGGGGCTGTTAGTGCTCGTGCGTATAGAGCAGATGTTGCATGCCGAAAGATTTTACGCGGTGACTACTTTCGTTGGGCTTGCACCATGATCACGAAAGATTTCGACGTACGGTTTGTTGATGACGGGAAGCGCGAAGACTACGAGCAAGAATACTTCATCTCCATTCGCTCTTGTTTTCTGACTTTGCGGGATGGATTTCGATGCTTCGTGGAGCCGTATAGTCCCCACCGTTTTTGCCGTCAATTTGGTTTTTTCCAAGAGATTCCCGGAGTTCTTTTGAAAGACGTCCGTTGCTGCGCTTTTGAGGAAGGCTATCAACATTGGCACCAAAGTACTTACTTGAAATCTTCAGCCGAAGTTATTCTTCCACGCATTCCTGCGATTCCGAGGGGATTTTCTTCCGACGTATACAAGAAGTGGTGGACTCAAGTTTGCGGGTCTTTCTTGGATAAGTATATCCCGCCGGTACAAAAGACCACCGATCAGACCAAGCCATCGGATAAAGCTCGAAAAATGCCGCTACTTATCTCGGGTGTTCCTGAGAGGAACAATGGAAATTCAAGTACTCACAATGTCGGTTCTTCAAAGCGGACGGTACCCTCGGTCTCTGAACGAAGCAGTAGTGAGCATGATGTTCATTGGAAGCGAGCTCGTCGAGATCCTCATATCATCAACCCGTCAAGTCCTCGTTCGAGCCGACACCATTCTTCGAGCGATTTCGCGAGAGAGGTAACTTCTATCTTTTTTTTTTTTTTTTTTTTTTTAACATGATCCGTTTTTTTTATCCCCTTTTTCAGTTGGAGCAAAGAATCCCGAGTATGGATGAAAAGATGGCGAGCCGAGATTCTATTGTTGAGGTGATTGGAGAAACTAGAGGTGTTTGCAATAAGCAAGTAAAGGATGCTCCAACCAAGCCAATAGTTGTTCATTCCGTTGTGCCCGCGGTTTCAGAATTCTGTGGCGCGAATTTTGTGAAAAAGATCCAACGCGAATATATAGGAAAAGTATGGTCGGATCTTCGGGGTAAGCTTTTGAGGACACCAGCTCGTTTGCTTTCCTCGATTAAGGACGAGGTTGATGTAGTGCTCCAATCAATGAAAAGCTTTCAGTATTCTGACATTTCTCATATTGAGGGCCGAGTCAAGGCCCTTTTTGATGACGCTGCATCTTTTGATGAGGCATGTTCTGACTCGATCGACGCCGTATCCTTAGCTGCTCGTAACCAACAGATTTCCGAGATCAAAGATCGACTGTCGCACCTTGAGACGAGGCATGTTGAGGAGTGCGAAGCTATTAAGGAGTTAGAGGGGTGTGTGGAGAATATTGACGTGAAGCTTCGCTCTTTACAAGAGCAAAAAAGAGAGAATGTTTCCCTTATTAAGCGACGTCAAGGAGTTAATGAGAATATCACCATTCAAATTGCTGAAGTCAAGGATGAACTCGCCGCTGTAGAGAATGTCCCCGCGCAAGACGAAGAATACTTAAAAAGCTTAGAAGAGTTGTTGGATATTAGCAAAGAAGAGTTGTATAATCTTAATGTTTAAGATCAATTTGTACTCTTCATTTTGATTGCCAATCAATAAATTTAAATTCTCTCTTCTTTTTTTTATATATATATATATATTTTTTTTTTTGAGCATTTTTTTTTTCCAAATCCTTTATCACTTATTTATTTATTTCTTTATTTATTTGACTGAACTTGAAGGTATATCTCAAGCTGCCTACGTACCCGGTAAAGGGATCAAGTCATAACGTAGTTCAAAGCAACTTGAATTTGCTTTTATTGTTATTTTGCAGTTTATCCTCATGCTAAGGAGTCTTGATTTGATTTGAAGGTCTCACGCATAATATCTTTTGAGGAACCTCCCGTTGATTGGCCCTATCCGGAGTCCGTCTTGAGATGTCAACTTGTATGCACCATTCGTGTAAACCTGAGTGACAACGTAGGGTCCATCCCACTTGGATAAAAATTTATTTCCCGAACGAAAGTTGATCACAATGGGCCTTCTCACAGCAAGAACCAAGTCCCCAATTTGAAAGGATCGTGATTTGACTTTTTTATTGTAAGCTCGAGACAATCGTGCTTGATAACACTCCAGTCTTTGTTGAGCTTGTAGTCTTTTCTCGTCGAGAGCCTCTAGCTCTTCGAGTCTTAATCTGACATTTTCTTCAGTCGTCAATTCTTCCTGGAGAGCAATCCTTAGTGAAGGAATTTGTCTTTCCAATGGGAGGACAGCTTCGACCCCATATACAAGTGAGTATGGTGTCGCTTGTGTTGGAGTGCGGAATGTAGTACGATAGGCCCACAAAGCTTCACCGATGCGGTCATGCCAATCTCTTTTTGATTTGGAGACAACCTTTTTCAGCAAGTTACAAAGTGTTTTATTGAATGCCTCTGCGAGTCCATTTGCCGGTGCATAATACATCGAGGACTTCTTTTGTTGAAAGCCAAACTTTTCACAAAGCTTGTCGATGTGAGTATTGGCAAAAGATCTTCCATTATCAGTGATGATACACCGAGGAACCCCATAACGGTAAATGATGTTGACTCGTATGAAGTCAGCTACCGTCTCCTTTTTGACTTCTTTCAAAGGAACTGCTTCTGCCCATTTGGAGAAGTAGTCTGTTGCGGCCAAGATATAGAGATGTCCAGCGGACGACTTTGTGAGTGGTCCTACAACGTCCATGCCCCAGGTATCGAATGGCCACGAAGCAATAGTTGGGTGCAATGGTTCCGGTGGTTGATTGATAAAGTTAGCATGAAATTGACACGGTTGGCAGCTCCGTGCGAATTCTATACAGTCTTTAACCATGGTTGGCCAATAATACCCCATCCTCTTTATTCGGAAGTGTAACTTTGGGCCAGCTTGATGAGCTCCACAGATTCCGGCATGAGTTTCCTCCATAGCTTGTTTGGCTTGATGATTGCCGAGGCATCGAAGGAACATGTTCTCGAACGACCGACGATAGAGTATGCCGTTGAAGTAGGCGTAGCGTGCAGCTCTTCTTCGGATATCTGCTCGTCTGCGCGGGTCACTCGGGAGCTTGTCATATTTTAAGAAATCTAATATTGGTTGCCGCCAATCTTCTTCTTCTTCTTCAATTTCAAACACCTCGATGAGGTGATTTACTTCTTTTTCAACACATTCTTCTTCTTCATACTTGCAGGAATCCACCCAAACTTTGCGTATCGGAATATACACCTGTTGATCCGGGATGGATAGAGTCGATGCCAATTTAGCCAGGGCGTCAGCTTGCCCATTCTCTTTCCTTGGGACATATTCAATAGAGACATCCCCGAGCAACTCAATGAGTGCCTTAGCATACTTTAAGTAAGGCATTAGTTCTGGTTTCTTCACTTCAAACTCTCCAGTGATTTGATTTACAACCAGCTTGGAATCCCCGTATACTTGAAGTTGGCGTTGCTTGATATCTACCGCCATTTTTAGGCCGAGGATGAGTGCTTGATACTCAGCCACATTATTTGAACACTTTTCTTTTAAGGCAAAAGAGTATGGAAGGACTTCTCCTTGTGATGTGACAAA
Source organism: Andrographis paniculata (assembly GCF_009805555.1). NCBI lineage: Eukaryota > Viridiplantae > Streptophyta > Magnoliopsida > Lamiales > Acanthaceae > Andrographis > Andrographis paniculata. The sequence goes on along the minus strand of NW_026137580.1, from coordinate 967,629 downwards.
TATTACTCCGGCTCCAGCTCCATTTTTGTGTGATGAGCCGTCAAAATACATTTTCCATGGTGGGGTGATTTCGAGAAAAAGCGCGTCTTCATCAGGGAAGTCGTCAGACAACTCCCATTCAGCGGGGATGGGATGATCAGCAAGGAAGTCAGCCAATATTTGTCCTTTTACAGCTTTCTGTGGTACATATATGATTTCGAATTGTTGCAGCTGCAGGTACCACCTCGCAAGTCGATCAGAAAGGACAGGCTTTGACATGACATATTTCAAGGGATTTGCTTTGGACACCAACCGGATAGTGTGCGCTTGGAAGTAATGCTTCAACTTTTTTATGGCGAAGATGAGCGCCAAGCATATCTTTTCCACCGGTGAATAATTTAGTTCATTTGGTGTCATCATTCTGCTGAGGTAGTAGAGGGCATTTTCTTTCCCTTTATTGGCTTCCTGTGCTAACAAGGCTCCAACTGAACGCTCTTGTGCAGCGATGTAAAGCGTCAACGGATGTCCAGGAATTGGGGCTGTCAGCACTGGTGGTTTTGTCAAGTAGTCTTTGATACTTTGGAATGCCTTCTTGCATGCTTCATCCCAATGGAAAGGCACTCCCTTCTTCATGATTCGGCTGAAAGGTTGACATCGTCCAGCGAGGTTAGAGATAAATCTTCTTATATATGCTAATTTTCCTTGTAAGCTTTTTAGCTCGTGGATGTTACGAGGCTCAGGCATTTTTGTGATGGCATCTATCTTTGCCTGTTCAATCTCAATTCCACGACTATGGACAATGAATCCGAGGAATTTTCCGGAGGTGACTCCAAAAGCGCATTTGAGAGGATTCATTTTTAATTGGTAGCGCCTCAACCTTTCAAAAACCTTTCTTAAGTCTTGCAGGTGATCTTCTTTTCTCTTGGATTTGACAACCAAGTCGTCAACATAGCACTCTACATTTTTGTGTAGCATGTCATCAAAGATCTTTTGCATTGCTCTTTGGTAGGTTGCCCCAGCATTTTTCAATCCGAAAGGCATAACTTTGTAACAGTAGATACCTTTCGGTGTACGAAAGGCGGTTAACTCTTCGTCTTCAGGTGCCATACGAATTTGGTTATATCCAGATGATCCATCCATAAAAGAAAGCGCTTCATGTCCTGTCGTTGCATCAATCATCAATTCAGTTATGGGTAAAGGAAAATCATCTTTTGGGCATGCTTCGTTTAAATCTCGGAAATCCACACAAACTCGGATTTGTCCATTCTTTTTCTTTACAGGCACGATGTTGGAAATCCATTGGGGGTATTTGACTTCCCGGATGAACCCCACTTCAATGAGTTTGTTGACTTCATTTTCTATTTGAGGGATGAGTTCAGGACGGAATCTTCGTTGTGCTTGCTTCACAGAGCGAGCTCCTTTCTTCACACCTAGATGGTGGACCGCAACTTTCGGGTCTAAGCCGGGCATTTCTTTATATGACCAAGCGAAGACATCTTGGAATTCGTTGAGAAGTCGGATGTAGGCATTCATATCATCCTCACCCAGCTCTTTGTTGACATAGACAGGTCTTGGGTGATCTTCATTTCCCAAGTTGACTTCTTCTAACTCGTCCACTGCAGCTTTGATACCTTCTTCGAGCGCGGCGGGTGCATTTCCTGCATCTTCTTCAATCATTGTTTCTTCTCCCCCTTCAGTGATGTAGCAGGATGATGCAACACTTTCTTCATTATCTTCTTTGGGTTTGGTGAAGACAACGGTTTGCCATTTAGCCTTTAAAACTTTACCGCAATGTATCGTCATTTTTGTTTGACGCGTCATGCGGGATGGAAAGCGGCTCTTGATTTCTTCATCCATCTCCACATATTTTGTTGATGTGGAATTCGTCTTGTTTTTTCTCTTTATTGATCTTTGGTCCTAACCTTGTGAAGACAGAAGGTTTTAGCCTCTCGAAAACCGATACTCTTGCATTCTTCCCCTTTTGAGGTGAATTGGAAGACAAAGTCTCGCTTTCGGTGATATGATGATTTGCAGCCCTTTTGATAGCGATGCGTACGGGAGCTTGTGGCATGTACCCAAGACCAGCCCTCGAACCTTGGGTTGTCTGTGGTGGTAACTTTCCCAGCAGTGATTCCTCATTTGGATTATATCCAGCTTTTGTGAGAAGTTTGTAGGCTTTTGGGCCAAAGCTTTTGTCCTTTTGCAATCGCATAGCCTCTATTTTTTCCTCTTTTCCATTCCTTGTCTGTGATGGGGGGATTGGGTTGAGTGGGGTCTTCGGAAGAGTCAAATCTTTTAGAGGCTCAATTAATGAGTCTGCAGAACCTGAGGCAGGTGTTTTTTCTTTATCTCTTAACTTTGCCCCCAAGTTTGGTTGTGGTGCTTTGACATCTTCATGTACCTTGGATTTTTTTGCTTCTGTAGAGAAATATTTGGCGTCCGCAAAGTGTGACTCGGCTTCTGCATATGGCTTTGTGTCTCCAAGAACTTTCTTTGTCACTCCATTTTGAGCGTATTTGAAGCATTGGTGCCACGTTGATGGAACTACACCATTCTCATGTATCCATGGTCTTCCCAAAAGAACGTTGAAAGATGTCTTTGCGTCTATCACGTAGAACAAAGGGTTAGTTTCCATTTCATCGATTAAGAGTCTCAATCTTATGGTGCCAAGTGCTCTTTGCCCCTCTTGATTGTATCCATGTATTGTCATACGACTCTCGAATAACTGATCTACTGGTATTCCCAATTTTTGCAATGTGTATAGAGGAAGGACATTGACTGCAGCTCCTCCGTCTAAGAATATCCGGTTAATCCTTTGTTCATGGATATAACCCACGACCAGTAATGGACGATTATGGGGTTTGGATCCTAACACCAAATCTTCATCAGTGAAAGTTATCGTGGCACATTCTTCACTCGATTTGTCTCTGATCGCCTTGCCACCTTTCTCGGTAGTGAGACAATATGATTCTTTGTCTTTTATGTCAACTTCGAGAGACCCGAACATGATTGAAGTGACATTAACAGAAGCAGAATCGTCTTCAAGGGTGATCTTTCCTTCATGAGCCAACTCCATGACTTTGTCTTTAAAGATGAAACAGTTATGGATGGGATGTCCTACGACACGATGGTATTTGCAATATCTTGGGTCATCAACCTTTCCAGCTTCCTCCGGTCTTTTTGAATTCGGAAGTTCAATGAGGTTTTCTCTGAGTAGATCGTCAAAGATTCCCGAGACGTCAGAATCCAGGAAAGGATAAGTTTTGGATTGCAACTCTTTAAGGGTTGGCCTTGGCGGTCTTTCTGTCTGAGTTGATTGTCTTTTCCTTGCAACTTCCTTTTCTTTACTTTGGATCTTCATAGGTGCTTTGGTCGTCGCTTTTATGGCCAAGGCTTCTTTTCCAAAAGACTTGATAGGGGCGTTGTTCCCCTTCTTTGCGGCATCATATCTTTCGTATCTTTTTGCTTTTGAAGATTCTTGAACTGGTGGTCCGTGCATCCCGCTTGAAGCCATACTTAACTCCATGTCATGAGCGCGGGTAGCAAGTTCTTCGAAAGTGTGGGGTCGGATCCCTTGCAGGATGTATTTCAACCCCCAGTGCATTCCTTGGACGCACATCTCTATACCGGAGGCCTCAGACAACCGGTCTTTGCAGTTCAAGCTCAAACTCCTCCAGCGGTTGATGTAGTCGATTGCTGGTTCATCTTTCCATTGACGAGTATTGGTGAGTTCTGTCATACTGACGGTCCTTTTTGTGCTGTAGAACCGGTTCAAGAACTCGTACTCCAACTGCTCCCAACTGTCGATGGAACCAGCCTCCAGGTCGATATACCAGTCGAAGGCGTTGCCTTTTAATGACCGTACGAACTGCTTTACCAAGAGATCGCCGTATGTCCCAGCGTTGTTGCATGTTTCCATGAAGTGTGCCACATGCTGCTTTGGGTTGCCTTTGCCATCAAATTGTTGGAACTTTGGTGGTTGATATCCCAACGGCATCTTGAGGGCGTCGATCCTTGAAGTGTAAGGCTTGGCATACATATTTGTTGGCCTTGAACTTCCTTCAAACTCCCTTTTGAGAGCTCCTTTGATATACTCGTCAAGTTGGGATAGATGGATGAAAGAGTCAGATGATGTTTGAAACGGCATTGGTCCCGCCATTTTTTCTTTACCGTGGCGTTGATCCATGGATGTTTCTGCTTCATTTTGGGCCTCCGAAGCATTCTGGTTGGTTGGTTCCGGCTTGTCCAATTTTGCAAGCAGTTTTGCGATGACATTGTCTTGTTGCTGCATGTGTTGAGACATCCCTTCAACAACTTTGGCCAGTGCAACAAGTTGGTCTTCTATGTTTGAAGCGTTCGTGGTCATCACCGGGGCATAACTCGATGCGGTCGAACGAGTTGCAACTTCTTGAGGGGTGCCCGGTGCGGAGGTACTCTTGAAGCTTTCGTCCTCCTCATAGAGTGAGTTTTGCTCTGTGATTTTCGGATGTGCATCCTCGGAAAATGCCAGTACTCTTTTAGCCATACTTCGTGTCATCACTCCAGCATTCATTGAAGCACTTGAGGTTCTTGATGTAGTAGCAGCGACTCCTTTGGCGGTGGCGGCTAGAGCAGCAGCTTTCGACACAACATTGGAAGTCTTGATTTTGTAGGAAGCCATTGATCGTTTGAGAATTCGACGGAAAGAGAGATGAAAGGTAGAGATGTCCCACTGGGCGTGCCAAAAATATGTAGACAAAAAAATTGTGTTATATTTTTATAAACACAAAATTTGTACAAATTATATTTGTATTTAAATTTAATGCGGGTCCTATTCTCTATTTGGATCCTTTGATTCTCTCTCCGAGTCGATCCATTTTTCCAATTTGGATTTGGGTGGCTTCTTTGATCCGAAGGGATTTTGGTCTTCGGTTTGACTTCGCCGGCTTTTGAAGGACTTTGGTATCCATGTTGGCGATTTTGATCGTCGGCTTCGGATTGATGCCTCCTTTGGATGATCCGACGGAATTTGATCTTTGAGGGAGAGATTTAGTGCTCCATAACGCTTTTGGCGGCGTGTCCCTTTGACTTTTGGATCGAAGAGGGCCTGGTTTGCGCCTTTTATGAAGAACGCTACGAACATCTTCAAGCTTTGGGAGCGACTTTGGAGGCTCTTCCTTGGCTTTGATGGATTCCTCGATAGCTTTGAGAGATTTGATCCTTCCTCCGGCTCGGACATACGACGAAGAACGTTAACTTCATCGATTCGTCAACCAATATTGGATCATTTGTCCAAATCGGTGACTTTTCGACGAAGAACGCTTCGAAGGACACGAAGAACAATGAAGAACATTGCAGAGAGTCTAGAGAGACTTACCCTTGCGCGAGTCTTCAAATGAACTTCGGTGTCTAAATGAATTGGCCAAGGCTCCTATTTATAGGGGAGGGTGGCCTTGGCTTCCTTTTCGGATGGTGCCACGTGGATGGAAAGATTTTATAATCTTTCCTTTTCCCTCGGATGCCGTTTTCCATTTTTGACGGATTTGATTATGCACCTTCCTTTCTCGTCAAAATCTTTATATCATTGCCTTTTTTGGAAGATATTAATTTATATACTTCCTTTATTGACAAGATCTTTATATCATTGCCTTGTTTGGAAGATATTAATTTATATACTTCCTTTATTGACAAGATTAATTTATTTTGCTGCCAAATTTATTATGGCTCTATTTATGCACGTAATATTTGTACGATATCTTCCATTTTAAGCAGATTTTGCACTAATGGTTGATATTTATTGTACAAAAATTAACATATGTGCATAATTAAATACCATATATTTATTTTATTGGAATTTTATTTTCTTCCAAAATACATGATATTTAATTGATTTTAGACATATATTTTTAGTGTCTACAGTACTCTTTTGTGGTTTTTTTTATTTTTAAATTGTTTGTTTGGATATTTTTTAGGTGAAAAGTTGCTTGTGAGATAGCTTTTTGTTTGGGGTTTTATAAGGACTTTTACTATCCATATAAATATCTATTTTATAATTTTATTTTTTTAATTATATATGTTGAGATTTGAAGTTGATGCACAAAAAATAAAATTAAATAAAGCACAATAGTGGACAAAAATGAAGAACAAGATTGGACATCTTATCTGTATTTCCATAATCATAATGCATTACAAAGATGAAGCATTTGCACATCATGATCATAATATATTTTCTAATAGAAATAATGTAACAAACTAACAAACTTTTAATTCAATGAAAATGACAAGTTTGTTAATTGGATTAATTTACTTATACACAATAACTGAATTGAATATCTAATTTTATTCACATGTACCTTAATACTTTATCTAAATAAAATGAATATTTAAATTATAGATTGAAATTTGGATGTATTTCAAATTTAATGATATTTATTTAAAATCTAAGGTGTATTTGGTGTTGATTTTAAAATTACATTTTTCCTATTCACCAGCTCGGTCAATGTAACATGAGTTAAAATTATTTTTCATAAATTTTTATTTAACCAATAAAAAAACTAATATTTCAATAAAAATCAATTACCACTAATCAACATGTGGTGTATGAACTAATTCATTATAATAATCTACATAACATATATAAGTCAATCTGGTCATGACGAAATATATAGTAACATAGTATAAATGTATAAATTAATAGTACGTGATAAAAGTTCAAGGGACGTCGAACGTAAAAAAAGGCCCTGTTTGATTCGGTTTTGTTTCGGATATTGGAAATATTTGCAAATATTTTGATTTAATTAGAATTTTAATTATTTTTTAATATATACTTTTTAAACTTCGGTTCAATTTGAATTATTTGCAAATATTGTAAATATTTTTTATTTTCCGAAAATTCGGTTAACCGAAATTTTCGGTTCGGATACAGTTCGCGATTTCGGATATTTGTTCGGTTCGATTCGAATATCAAAATAATATCTGCATATTTACAAATACCCGAACACTACAAGAAAATCATTTTTGTAACGAGATTTTTCCGTCTTTAAATTCACTTTTTCCGTTACTAATGATATTAGAGACGGAATTAATGATGGAATTACGTTAGCTACGTGATCTTCAGTGACGGAATTCCGTTACAAATATACTATTTTTTTTAGTGCAATTCATATCAACTCAATAGTAATGCATTTATATATTGACACGACCAATTTATATATGCATGTGTTTGCATATATTATAATTTACTACTCTCTTCCTTCACATAACTATGTATCTATTTGCTTTTTGCACGAAATTTTAAAAATATTAATATTATATTGAGATACAATAAATTTAAAGCAAAATTGACTAAAATAACTTTATTAGTATTGTGTGATATAAATGTAGTAATATTTGTGTAATATATTGTAAGTTGTAAGGGTATTTATAATGTTACTAAAAAAAAAAAATAGTTTGTTATGGGACGGAGGAAATATTTTTATTTATATTAATAAACAAATTCATTTTTAATATAATGTATTATATTAATAAAAAATTTTAATTTTTTTTTAAATTTTATTACATCATCACTAATTATTATAAAACCTCAAATTCCAAACAGGCAAACACACCCATAAACTTTCAATTCTAATGACTTAAAACACCAAAATCATACTTAAATGACAATGGTAAATTATATTATATTCTAAATAAATATAACAATTATATTATTATTTATAATTGGATTTATAATCAACTTAAATTATAATACCTTCACTGACTTAACAGCAAATTCAAACAAATATAATAATAGTAGTAATTAAATTATAAAATATCTAAATAAATATATAATAAGGAGCACCACCACATGTTATTAAAAAGTGTAATTGGACCTATAATCAACTTAAATTATAATATCTCCACTGACTTAAACACCAAATTCAAACAAATATAATACTACTAAATCATACCAAATCTAATTAAATATATAATAAAGAACACCAGGCCAGCCCATATATATATATATATATATATTAGATCATTTGCAATGTAAAATTATGTGCATTTGACCGGATATGGGTTTTTAAAAAAATAAATAAAAAATAAATAAAATTTTTTCTTTAAATTGTTATTTTTTACTTATAAAAAAAAATAATAAGAATAAATTTAAATAAAAATTAAAAATATTTTTATATGCTTTTCTACATATATTCTATAATATATATTGTACTATATCCGTTTCAATTTAATATAGTATTTTTATTATTTTTGTCAGTTTTATTCAAAAAAACATTCATCTTCTATTACAGTAAAAGTAATCATTTACTTTGTATTTATAAGGATAAAAATATTAAAACTATCCTACACACTTCCATTAAGTAATAAATACTACTCCCTTCGTTTCAGAACTATATTCTGGGTTGTGTTTGGCACGAAATTTAAGAAATATTGATATTATATCGGTAGTAGGTAAAAAGTACGGGTAAAAAACTTTTTTGCTCTTGTGAGTGTATTAGTGTAAAAAGTAGTGACAATTGTGTAATAATAATGAAAAAGTAAGGGTAGTTTTACAGTAATATGATTATTTATGGAAATAAGACTATTGTTTTGGGACATACAAAAATGATAAACAAGATTGTTGTATTGAGACTGAGGGAGCCTTATTTTTTAATCTATTGTTAAAAAAAAAAAGTACTTTGAATTAAGAGATAAAATATTTTTTTATCAATATTTTGCAAATTCATATACTCCCTCCGTCCCGAAACTAAGTATCAATTTTCTTTTTGCACGTAATTTTAGAAATATTAGTATTATATTGGGATATAGTAGAAATAAAGTAGAAATGACTAAAATAACCTTATTAGTATGTGTGATATAATGGTAATGACATTTGTGTAATATATTGTAAGTTGTAAGGGTATTTGTAATTTTAGGTAGAAAGTACCGTTACTAAAAAAAAAGAAATGGATACTTTGTTATGGAACGGACTAAAATGAAAAAATGAATACTTTGTTATGGGACATATGGAGTATTTTAGAACACTGTGTGAACACACTCGTCTAAGCAGAGTTTCAAAGTTACGTATAATTTTATTAATAACGAAATCAAAGACTACTTATTATAAGTGTGATGTAGATATAAATAATTAATCAACAACTTATTCTAAACTAAAAATTTTAAAATATCTTGATCAAGAATGAATTTATAATTATAGGTTTTATGCAATCCCCTAGGCCACCAACCTTCCCCCCCCCCCCCCCCAGCATTCACACACTACCTTTCTTCGTGCATGTGTTTTTATATAATATTTCCCCAACATAGACAAATTCTGCCATATGTAAAATAAAGGGTTAATCCTCCTCTACCCCCAAGAACTTTTATATATACATACACTAAATCCAAGAAACACACACACACATGTATATATATATATATATATCATTGATCACAATGGTATATATATGCTGGTAGTTGATCAAAGTTGAAAATTTGAATCTATCTATCTATCGATCGATCGATCGATCGATCACAGCACAGATTGAAATAGGTTACAACAATGGTGGAGAGGAATGGAGCTGCAGTGGCAACAATGGCAATGGTGATTGTGCAGCTGATATTTAGTATACTGAATATTAGCTACAAACTTGCAGCCAACGATGGCATGCCTCTTCACTTGGTCATAGCTTATCGATTTTTATTTGGTTCTGTAGTCAGTATTCTCCTCGCACTTCTCATGGAGAGGTGACATTTTTTATTTTTTATTTTTTTACTTTACGATCTATATAATTTGTTACTTTATTTTAATTTGTTGTTTTTTGTTCTTATTGTTTCAGGAAAAATTGCTCGAAATTTAAGCTGAAGATTGTGTTTTATGGCTTCATTTGTGGATTGTTTGGGTAAGGTGTTTCTCATTCACAGATAAATAAGTTACCATTTGAATTAGTTTATATGTTAAAGTCATGAAGATTGATTTAATCACAATAATTTTATTGAATTTTGAATTAACAGAATGTTAGAAAACCCTATTGTGATTCTTTTTGTTTGATGTGTTTTATTTTGATATTTTAAAAATGAAATAGTTTTTAAATATGATGTCTGTATTTTTAGCACTATATTTTGCATCTTCCACTTTAATAATGCTCAAAGTGTAAAAGCAACTAATAAGATCAGAATAAAGAATATAATATTTTTGATTCTTGTCGCCGTTTTTTCTCCCTACGTGTGAACACTACAAAAAAAAAATAGTATATTTGTAACGGAATTATATCCCTAAAGTTCACATAGCTAACGTAATTTTATCTCTAATTCCGCCTCTAATATCATTAGTATGAAAAATATAGATTTAAGAACAAAAAAAATCGTTATTACAAAATTGATATTTTCTTACAGTGGAATGTGTCAAAGAACACAATGGGATTGTCTCTTTCAATTTCTTTATTATAGATATATATATTTTTATAATGCGGAAACCTATATTTTTTTTTTCTATGATGTTGGAAGTTTTAGTCGAATCTAATTAGCTTTTATATTAGGTCTGCAAAACAAATCACACTAAGCAAATAATACGTGACAGATAAAATTTATAAATATTTGAATGAATTCATAACCTCATGACGACGAGTTGACCCTCGCCACCGCTAGATTATCTGTTACAGGACATGTACATTTTCATTTTGTAAGTGTAAATCAAATAACACAATGAAATTAATTAATTAATTATGTGTTCTCAACTAACACTCATCCTTTATCGTGTTCGTGGGATATATAGATACAAAAGCAGTTACTCAAAATTGGATGAGATGATAGGGAAATCACCAACATAGATTACCACCATTACCATTACTTACTAATTCCATTCGAAATCTTTCTATTTTTCTTTCTGTCAACTCAAGTCTTCATTTTTTTTTTTTTTAATAAAGTTACATTCTACATAAATATAAAAATACTCTTACTTTATTATTATATTATTACTTTTACACTATAAAGTAAAGGCAAAATTATCTTTTGTATATATAATTTGTATTGCACTTCAATAAAATACTAAAATAGGTTGTGCTAGAAGTAAATGAAAATATTTTTAGTGAATGAGAGATTATATATTTATGTAAATAATAAGAAAAAAATCATTGGTTTAAGTAAGTTTCAAGTCCACTATTGTTGGATAGTTGGGCAGCACATGTGTGTGGTTTTTTTTGTCAAAGTACTTTGTGTCGTCGATACAAATTTAATTTAACTCATTAGTTAATTAATTCAAAATTTAATTCAAATAAAAAATCGAAGTAAATGATAACCAAATTACTTAATTATTTTTTTATTTTATTATATTTTTCACTCACCAATTGATTAGCCACGCTGTTTACGAACTCCATTTGTTCATTAGTTTGTAAATGGTGAGAGAACTAAACTGAAGTTTCATTAAAAACTTCCTCCAAAGTGTGCCAAAAATGACATATAGTTTTGGATCTTGATAGGAAGTAATGGTTTTTGAAATACTATCAAGTCTCACAATTTCTTTGAAAAACAAAGATCAACTACATTCATAGTTGACTAAGAACATCATCCACGTGATTGAGAACTTTAGATTCGTGTTTGATGACAAAGTTGAAAGTGTGCAGAAACTCGACCAATTTAGGGTGTCGGGGATTCAATTGTTTTTTGAGGATTTATATACTTCGAAACTTCACGAACTATTGGTTGATTTATGTTTGTAGATAAAATAATAAATTATGCGTATTCTAATAGCTTAAGCTTTTAATTAGGTGAAATAATTATTTACATTATTTAACATAGTATCTGCTTGCAAATTTTGAATTATTATTTATTATGTAATTTTCATTCAGCATTAAAGTATAGTTCATCACTTAATAATCAATGTTCTACTCAACTTTAATTAAGTATGAAATCATTATGACAATGTGATTAATCTTGATTCAATGTAGTGGATCAGTGGGACAATATTTATCCTTAAAAGGTATTGCATTGACCTCAGCAACACTAGCTTCAGCCATGTCAAATCTTGGTCCTGCCATTACATTTATTTTGGCCATTTCTCTCAGGTAAACCCGATGAACATAATTACTTCTAGTCACATACTTTTCGAATAATTCGTGGGCTACAAATAAATTGTTCGATTTGAAGATTTTCTCGTCTCATCGAACTCTACTTATTATGCATATATAGCCAATGATGTGCCTGAAATCGATATAAGATGTTCTTCAAGCTTGAACTATTAAGTGTTTCGTACAAACATGTTTAGATTAGAGAGGCTGCGGTTGGACACCATCGAAGGAAAAATAAAGATTTTTGCTGCTGCAGTGAGCATAAGTGGAGCCATATTGCTTGCAGTATACGAAGGGCCTGCATTGAATATCGGAAAAACTAACATTAATCTTCTAGAGACGACATCGACACATCCTCAAGCTAATCATAACCATAGCGGCCATAATTTAATTTATGGCACGCTCCTCGCCTTTCTAAATACCGTCTGCTTTTCATTTTTCTTGATTATTCAGGTGAAATACTTGAGTTCATACATATGCTTTCCTTTTATTTAAATTTACATTTATATTGTCGATTGTAAATTAAATTTAAGTGTTGGATGACCAGTCTAAAGCCGCGGAGGAGTATCCGTTTCCATTATCTCTCTCGGCGATTATGACAACTTGGGCAGCGATTCAAGGAGTTGTCCTTGCATTAAGCATGGAAAGGAATTGGAACGAATGGAAATTGGGATGGAATATCAGATTGTTCACAGTATTTTCTATGGTAAGATTCTTGTGAAAATTGCAAATAAATCTCACACGTATGCCTTATTATCATTTTTGTCTTTTATTTATCTCGCTGGCAAAATATATCCTACATGTTTGCAAAAGTCGCCATTTCTATCCTTTTGCCGTGCGTGGAATAATGAGGACTTTTGCAAACATGTAGTATATATTTTTCCAGCAAGATGAATACAGGATAAGAGTATACGTGTGACATATTTTTTGCAATTTTCTCTACAATTCTTATAGTCTTTATCTATTTTTCTATCTTTTTAACATATAACAAAATTTAATACAAAGATGTTATCTTGAACATAGGGCATTTTGACCTCTGGGTTGTCATTTCCATTGATAGCATGGTGTCTTCGTACTCGTGGACCGATTTTTGTATCTGCATTCACTCCTCTATGCCTCGTGTTTACGGTTGTTGCAGAACACTTGTTTCTGCAACAGAAACCACATCTTGGGACGTAAGTATTATCTCATTTTCAAATAATCGAATTATTTCTAAGTTCTCCATATTGTTGGAGTAATTCACTACAAAAAAATAATATATTAGTAACGGAATTTCGTCTCTAAAGTTCACGCAGTTAACGCAATTCCCTCTCTAATTCCGTCTCTAATGTCATTAGTAACGAAAAAAAGTGACTTTAGGGATGAAAAAATATTGTTACAAAATTGATATTTTCTTGTTGTGTTCAAACTAAGTTGCATGTTTTTTTATATGATTATATTGGAAAAAGGTCTACGAAATTTATTCTTATTTTTCTTTAAGCGTCTGTGCATTAAATTTACCCTACTACTACTATATTTAAAAAAGTCAAAAATTACTATTTAATTATTATCTTTCATTCAACATTTATTTAAAATAAATAACACTAACTTTATTACATTACATCTATTTCATTCTCTTTAATTACTAACTAAATTTTCAAAAATACCCAAATTATCTCTTTATTTTTTCTAATTTTTCAATAAAATATTTATTTTTTTAATCTACTTGTCGAGCCCAAATGGGCTAATTTTCCCGAACGGAGAGAGTATTTTACTTACGATGTATATCATAAATACCAAATATTATTGTTATGAAGTTAATAATTCAACTATTTCTTGATAATTCAGGCTTTTGGGATGCATCATAATTGGAGGTGGATTATATGTATTACTATGGGCAAAAGCTCAAGAAGCGAAAAAACATGAAGACAAATCGACATGGCAACAAAATGAAGATACATCCCAGCTTCCCAGCTGATTTTGTGTGGTTGTGGATTTAACACGAACAATTTTCTGATCATCGACTATAATAAAAGGGCTTAGAATTGGATTTCGAAGTTGAATAGAATATGAATTTAAAAGATGGTGTTGTTAAGCTTGCTAATCTAAGTTTAATAAATTGGTTTTATTAGAACAAGTAGCTATTAGTAAACAATGATATAGCTGGTTAAGAAAAAATAGTATCATGATTAAGGAATTTTATATTATATATATACATTTTTTATTTTTTCATTTGTCATATCTTTATATGTTGCTGTCTTTATTTTCAATTCATATGAATTTTAATATAACAGACTTGTAGTTGTAGGCAAGAAACAGTTTCCGCCAGCAAACTTTAAAAAGTCGAGCAAACATCCAGACAAGAAAGTGGACCTTTAGGCTAATCAAGAAAACAACCACATGTCCGGTAAAGGAGGGCCCGGTGGCGAGGGGAGTAAACCGGTGACCATGAAATCATGGGTTCAAATCTCGACACCAAAATAGAAAATTTAATTGAGAAATATAAAAAAAATATATATATATATATAAACTCAAACAAACAAAATTTGAAAGTATTTTCGTCAAATTTATTCTTATTTTTATTTTTTAGTTCGTCCGCTAAATTTACTCAATTACTAATTTTTGTAAAGTGATAAATTAACATTTAACAATTATTTTTAATTTAATATTTATTTATAACAAATATCACTGTCTTATTACATTCTTTCTCTTTATTTTTTTTATTTTCTAAATAAATTTTTAGAAATACTTTCAACTATCTTTTTACATTTATTACTTTTTAAAAAATAAGTATCATGCCAACTTGATTATAACCAAGCAGTTACATTTTTTTTATAACATGGAACCTGCAGCCACTACAGGCGATCTGGATAAATCCCGGTCGAATTTAATAGCATGTAAATTAGACCTGACAAAATAAATCACACTAGGCAAAATATGTATAATATACAAAACCTGAAGCTTCTGTGTTTGAACCCACGACATCCTTTGTTAGAGAGGTTGTTAGATATAATAAGTTTGAGGTTATTGAATAGGATATGGATTTCGGAGATGGCCTTATTAAGCTTGATAATCTAAGTTTAATAAATTATTTTAATTTGAACGGTATGATGGTAATGGATTTTGTATTTTTATGTATATTTGTCTTATCTTTTTGTGTTATTGTTTTTATTTTCCACGTTTAAGCGAGTTGGCTTGTAAGAAAGAGATAGTCTCCGGCCAGCAAACTTCAAAGACTCATCAAGAAAACATCCCGACAGCCAAAGTGAACCTCTAGGCCAATCAAGAAAACATCCAGTCATAAAAAAAAAAAAAAAAAAAAAAAAAAAAAACATCCAGATGATTAAGCCATCATCACTGATTTATGATGATAGGAATTCTTTCCCCTCAATAACTTATATCCATTCATGGCTAGCCTAATTCCACACCAAACGATCGGGAGAAATATCAGTTCCGTTAATCAAGAATTGATGGATGAAATGAAAAGATGGCTTAGAGTATCCAAAATATAGTTTGGAAGTTATAGAAGTTGCAACTAACTAACAATCAATTCAGTGAATGCCCTAATCATTAATTATATAGATAAAGGTGTTATTCCAATTATTTGTATCAATTCAGCACCATAACACATGCATCACTCAATGAACAAATTTAGATTATATCCGATCAAAATGAATAAATAACAAATGTAGATTGTCTCTAGAGCTTAAACTATAATGAGATCACTCTAAGGATGATGCTAACAGTTTAAGGTTGTTTGTGGTAGAGATGCCACTCAAAACTTCCTATCTTCTCCGTCGGAATACTTTTATGATGGATTTTGTTTTCTAGGTAGATTAATGTAATTATTTTGAGTTTTACTTATAAGTAAAATTATCATTTATTCTTCATCTCTCCAACACCCAAAGTTTAGGTACATACTTAAGTTGTTTAAGTATGATTGATAGCTATGTTGTAGAAGAGCTCATATAAATTTTCAACCCATGTCTTTTTACGTATTAAAGTTCAAAGTTTAGATGTATAAAAATTCTAAGGAAAATTTCTGAGATGTTTTGATAATGAAATTGAGGTCTATTTGTAGACCTAATACAAGATGATCAAATTAAATAATAACAACCAAATCTACTAACATATATAGATAATAATAATCTAATCTATTAGATATGATTATATGATAAATGACAAATTTAAATAATATCAACTAAAATATCTATATAAAATATATTTCAACACCCTCTCAAACTCAAGTTGGTAATGTAGAAGTTAAGTCGAGATTGACAAAAAGAAATATGACGTAGTTGAATATAAACGAACTTCATAAATAGACATCAGCATATTTCAACAAGATGGATCTTAGCGGCAAATAATAATAGTGATGATAACCTCATCTAAATTATAGATAGAGGAAAAGGCAATGAGAGAAGTGGCTAAGTACAATTAATTAGATTATAGGAATTAAGTACCCTAAATCATAACGATGACTAGTGATAGAGGTTTCTTTAGCTAGTAATGACTTAGTTACAATTCCGATGATCCAAAATGCATTTTAGGCCAAGTACTAATAGGCCTAGCGAGGCTTGCTTAAATGACTTGTGTGATCACATTCAATTCTTTGTTCAACTCATAGTTATAGATATAAACTCGCTTAACTCAGGAATCCATTCGGCGCAAAATTGTTGACACTTCTACCTATAATTGGACCACAAAACATCTCATTAACCACATTTTACCCCATCATATTGCATCAAACTTAATCACCTCAAAAATGCTATAACTTATAGCTATTGTTTAGGAATCTACATACTCGCTTATAACTATAAATTGTTACTACTTGGTTCGCCTCATGCATTGCTTCTTTACATTATTAAATCATGCAGTATTCACATCAGCTAAATTCACTTTACTACTATATTATTCTTTCTCTTCGATAGGGTACTAGTTAGGACAAGTTTCAATTTAAGCTATCATTTTAATTAAACTCAAATCCACGATTCTTAGGATTATAATTTAATTTTAAAAAACGTCTGACCTGAAAACTCACTGGTCAAAATAGTATAAATATATTATTCCAAGGATTGTATTGCAATACAACAATGGCATTACTTTTTTTTTATTTTTTTTCTATCAGTATCCGATGCAATCAATAAACATTTTTCTTGTTTTATATCTTTTCCACATCAATAAACTTCCGGTCTTCACTTTCAAAGGCTCCATATTTGAAGAATTGTAAATAGATTTAGGCATCACATTAATTGCAGCCTCTATATCTAACATAACCTTTTTAATCTCCAACTTACTCTCCAACTTACCTGTATTTCAAGATACAATATTTTTCTTGTGCGTTGAAAGTGATGTGGCCGAGACAGTATATATCGAATGAGTTTCATTCATGGTTGAAGTCTTTTAAGTGTTTTGTACAAATATATTTAGATTAAAGAAGCTACGGTTGGGTTGGACACTGTTGAAGGGAAAGTAAAAAAAAAAAAATTCTATGGCCAAAGAGGTCAAATATTGTTTCTTGATAATTAAGCCTTTTGGGATGTGTCAGTAATTGGAGGAGGATTGTATGTAGTATTATGGACGAAAGCTCAAGAAGTAAATAGCGACAAAGATAAATCAAAGTAGCAAGAAAATGAAGAAACAGCTTGACTTCGATAGGTGAGGATTAACATTGTGAATTGACAACTCTGCTTTGCGATTGCCTATAATAAAGGGCTTAATTCGAACATTGATTCGAGTTTGAAATTGTATATGATTTGATTAACAGAACTTACAAATGAAAATTCTCTGAGGAGAAAGTTAAGTTTAATCAAATAGGTTGATGAGAAGAGATTTTGGTTAGTAAAATAAACATATTTCTTATTCTTCTCGCATTTCTTTAGAGTTGGAATGATCTTAACCTATCAAGAGAATTTTGGTTCAAGAAATTTAATAATTTTGGGATAAATTCATCTTATTTTTGTTGCCTTCCAATAATTTTGGTTCAAAAATATTATACCATTATTTAATATTCCCGCCGTCTCTTAACAATCTATTCAGTTTTCCATTTTCGATCGTCTTATAACAAAGTATCAATTTCTTTTTTTAATAATTGTACTATCTATCCAATATTACAAATATCCCTTCAATTTACAATATATTATACAAATCTGATTTCCTTTATATTTAGTTTAGTCTTTTCGCTTTTAATTCTACTAAATCTCAAGATAATACTAATATTTCTAAAACTTATGGGACGGAGGGAGTATATTCTTTATGCATGATTTAATATATTTATATTTATTTGTATGATGTTAACATAAAATATTATAGTAAAAGTAAATTGTACGCATTTAGAGTGAGATACTAATTCATAAATCAAACTATAAAATACCCCATCATTTTAAAAGATGTTATATAAGCCATATAATTTCATTTATTCAAAATAAATATTTTATTTACCTTATGTCGTAAAAATAAATCAAAATAACTATAACACAATATAAGAAATTTATCCCTAATTAATAACCATTCGTTTGAAAATGTCTGCATAATATTGACCTGCATTTAATCCCCTAATAAACCATAGTTACTTCTGAAAATACAGACGTACCATTCTCACTGATGAAGCACGCTTCATGTTCATGCACCAATGCCACAACATAAGCTTCTGCAAAATGGGGCTACAAAAATGCTGCCGGTAGCCTTAGGCCGAGAATGCAACCTTATTTTGATGGACTGTTGCTTATCAACCATGCTTATCGGATTTCTAACTGCAAGAACAAATCGACTTCCCTGTTGGTCATTAACAAAAGGCATTCATGAACAATTCCCATGAAGATGTATACGAATCCACAACGGTTTGATATCTAGCAAACAAATTTATCTTAAAAAGAGTTCACGGCTTTGAGGAGATAATGAAGATATGGTGCATCGATGAAAAGAAAACAAGGCAAAGGATAAATGCTGCACAGCGAACTAGAGGGCCATCTTCACTTCTACGAACTTTAAAACAAAAATAAAACTACAGGGGAATATCGTAAAAGAGAATGAGAACTTCTAAGCTTAGGGGGTTGATAAGCCAACTCCTGCAGATATCTATTTTCCGGGTTGTCCCCCTAAACCGGAAAACTAAAAGCTTTGTTTACATACATATTCTTAAAAAAGTTTCTGCGTTATCCATCATAAATATTTTTAAAAAACAATTACATCAAATACCTATTTTTCACTTAAAATATTATGTTAAAAACTTATTTTTTTTCTATATAAAACATCAAACTCAAAGAAAGGAGAGTCTTAGCTTTGGCAATCCAACATCTATTTACATCACATAAATATAACTTCTTATTATTCTAATTTCTATGACTCCCAAAACTCTTATTTATACAGAACTTATAGCTTTTTTATACATGCATACATGTTATAAATATTTTAATTTATGACCCTCATTGTGTAGCTTGATTCTTGATAAGCAATTACGCATCAACCTTTAGGCTGTTTTTCTAACATTTGGATTTCGTCTCACAGTATTGTAAAAAACTTTTTTCCAAAAAATCAAATCAAATACTTAGTTTTCATTTAATATATTACCAAAACTCATTTCTCCATTCAAAACATTACATCAAAAATCTATTTATATTACCTCAAATACTATTCCATTCAAAATTCTACGATTCTCAAACCCCAAACTCAAATCCAAACCTTAAGGAGCTAAGTCTGAGCTTTACTTGAGAAGTAAGTTGAGCAGTTTTGATGAAAATATGTTGCGAGGGCCAACCCATTAATTTCTATTGAACAGTTTCCAAAGTTATCATAACAGCAGGGTGAAGCCTAGACCTATATGTAGCAAAATTCAATGAAAATATGAGGCAAACTGCAACAAAGACTAACATGTAAATTCAACTTACAAACTTCATGATCCAGCAATTCGTAGTAAAATTACGATTGCAGTAATGTTTAATCCAGCAAATCTACCTAGACGAACTCAATAGCAAGGGAAAACCAAGTACCTTTCCTTTAGAATGTATGCTAACAACTGGATTGGGGAATGGCTCCAACCTGTTCATAAATTAGCTTGAGGAAGTGTTATTGAATTTAACCATACAATATAGTTTAATTTGCAATCAACTGAATCGGACCTGCCATGGGACAAGAACTTGTTCTTTGCTGCCTCAATCTTCTCAATTGCCTGAACAACATACCCAATAAGCACAATTATATGAAGGATAATATATTTAGATGGCAAGTTGGGAAGAGAAATTTCCCACAACATATAAAACAGCAGAGCCTTGCCTTAGTTATTCTATCAACTCTGAATGAATTTTCTTTTACCAAAAAGCTTATCAATCCCTACAAAAGGAAAGTTAAATTATATATATGTGCGTGTGCGCAAGCCATTTCTCCACCAAATTATGGCTAAGGAAAATGACAAAAGCAAACTAAACTAAAGATTTGCCAAAAAGTAATCACTTCTTCATCTGGAGCTGTCCAATTTAGGTTAAGTTTATGATCGTCAGCTAAAACCAGCGGTTGTTTAAAGAGTCTTCGAGCCTCTTCATACGGCCAATCGTCAGGTACTTGATATCTACATCAACAGGACATTATGAAACATTCAAGTACAAATATGTAATTGGGCAGAAATAATCATCACAGAAACTGATACAGAAAGCATGTGTCGCTTAGAAAGAAAGGCATCTCCATTGATACAATATCTCAACCACATAGTTAAACATTTTATTATGAACCCTACTTGCTCATAGAATCTCAAAGCATTTATATATAGTGCATAAAAAATTCTGCAGCTTAACATGGTTTAGCTACCACTTACTTAGATATACAGAATTAACAGAATTATGGCTTATCTCATTAGATACTGAATTGAATTTAGAACAAAATAGGAGCATTTTATTTACATACACAATTTTGACAGCATAAGATATTAAGAGCCATTATCCCATCCATCAAGTTGGACAGGCCAAATTTAAAACTTGTCAAGGGAAGTTATGTGTGCTTCTTTGTGTTTCAAAACCTGTTTTCACATTGTTCCTTCTACCCGAAAAACAAGAAAAAAAAAGGCCAAAAATACATCACAGCTAGCACCTATGTTTCATTGCAAATATCATGTTCAATATTTTCCATTTGAATTTTTACTATTCTCAACTGAACTAAAACACCTAAAAACTCAAACACAGATATCTCAGAGAAATGAAAATAAGTGTGATCCTATTACAAAACAGATAATTATTATCTGAAAGAAATATGAGATTCTTTTCTGTCCTGCAGGGATACTAGTCATTTCCCAAGCCAAATAATCTATTCTTAACTTAAATTTCTAAATAGTACTACAACAAGAGTAAATTATGGTTATGGTATCTGTGTTTTAAGTGCATAAAAAGAGCATGTAAATGTCTTACATAATTCGTTATCCTGCTAGCAAAAGAAAATATATACATTTTGTGTATGTGTGTGTGTTTTGTGCACAAAATCCTTAGGAAAGTCTGGTTTGAAGAGGATCAAATTGTTAGGGCATGATTATATAGGACTGAGCCCATTAAGGTTTCAGAATATCCCTAGAAATAGCTATAAATAAGGTAATTGATAGAAGGGCATAGTACATTTATACAAATTTGTCCAAGCCGTTCTGACAGGAGGTTTAAACTGCTAGTCTTTCTGTGTTTAAGTTCAACCCATAACCAAACCAAATTTGTTAAGGTGGTTAAGATTAGGAACTACAACCGAAAGGATGAGATATAGTGGCCAACTTGCAGTTTTAGTTTGAAAGAATTAAACTTAATTTTTATTTTTTTTTATAACAATATGAATTACCATGAGTGAAATTGATTGCATCATTCATTTTCATATGACCACAAACTTCCAATTATCCTCAGGCATGGATCCAGCAAGTTGGGGCGATTGTTACGAAATGAGAAGTTATTATTCGAAAGGTATATATGAATTTCGTCATGTCCTACAAGAATACTCTACCTACCCAAAGCCTAACAATCAAAACCAGAATTCAAATTCCAAACAATACTATAAACATACATAACCCTCTCACTTATTTATAGTAAATCCGAAAGCTATTCTGAAATATTAACTGGCCTTTGCCCCAGTAAACTTTGTCCTAATATTATCAATCCCTACATATCATGTACATGAATTAATAGACATGAATATGAAATAAAAGTAGAACACAAATGCACCTTTCTGTATCTATGTTCTCCAGAATAGTGTCGATAGATCCATGCCGATGAAGAAGTTTCAAAGCAGTGTGTCCTCCAATACCTGTGGTATAGAATAGGAGTTCAAATTAAACTTTCCAAACAATAAAAATGTTGTACAATGTATAAGGGACTCAATCAAAGATTGTACAAAGCAAGAAGTGAAAGAATGAAGAGTTCAGGTACACAAACAACGTAGCTTTCAGATCTAAATCTTTAACAGAAACTGAACTACTTTTCATATATCTTAGGTTTTGTCGAAGCTTGCATATAACTTGCTTCAAAATCCACACCAATGAATTTTTGCTTTGTATAGAGGTTTATAGGTAGATAATTTAGTCCCCCTCCCCAATACAGAAAAATCATCATAGCATATTACCTCTTATGCTCTCACAGTAATCACAACCAGCAAGAATGCAAAGATCTATAAATTGATCCATGGTGAGGTTCAATTCCTCCAGAACCTGTCATGTAGCGCTGGATAAGAAAAGTGCAGTTGGAATTGATG
Organism: Andrographis paniculata; assembly: GCF_009805555.1. Taxonomy (NCBI): domain Eukaryota; kingdom Viridiplantae; phylum Streptophyta; class Magnoliopsida; order Lamiales; family Acanthaceae; genus Andrographis; species Andrographis paniculata. The sequence continues at coordinate 944,950 of NW_026137580.1, read as the reverse complement.
AATATGTTCTTGGTACCTTTGAGATTTCATAATCCCATACGGGAATCTGTTTGTTAATAGGGCTGCTCAGGTTTCGGAGAAATCGTAGAGCTCCAAAAGCTAGGGAATCCATGTCCTCTGAGGAGACTGCATAAGCCTGATTGTGCAAATATCCTTCAAGAAATTCAGATTGCCCAAATGCATGAAGCAAGAAACGAAGAAGCTCGTAGCTTTAGGTAATTTCTCAAGTACAACTCCAAATCAGGAAGTCAAATGTCCCAAATATAGAAGAAGAATTAGTTTCTCTTGATCAAATGGAAGTCCACATGTTCTATCATATGAGAAATACAAGTAAAACTTCAAAAAATAACCCAACACTCTTAGACACCATTAGGTTATATGATTTTATTAAATAATAACATAAAGCTATACACTTACTTTGTTTGCTTTGCAAAGTGCAGCACACTGTGCTTCTGCTTCACCGGGAGCCTATGCATGATAACAAGAAGAATACTATGAAAATGGAGTTGATTATTTATGCTTTGAAACAAATAATAAAAATAAGGCACTGAAGATATTTCAAAAAAAATAATATCAACTAGACGTAAGAATAAATCTAAAGAAATATATTTATAGGCCTTACCTCAACCACAGGTACTCCCATAAGTCTAAGAAGCCTTTTGCAGTCTTCACTGTGTTGCTCTGTCATCTGTGCAACTGAAAACGTGAATGCCCCAAGTTCTTCTAAATAGATAGCTCCACGGCTTATAAATAGAAGGAAAACCACAGAAGCTAAATGGGCTAAACTGATTGCCGCATAAGTACTACTCTGTATTGCTTTCTGTGTCACATCGCATCATTGTTGACTCTAATGATGTTAAAAATGCATTATTTATTTTCGGATAATGGTGTTAAAGAGATGGCTGTTTTCCTATACCAAAAAAAAAAAAAAGAACCCACAGTACATGCATTACACCTATATCTAAGCATTTCTGTTTTCAGAGGTATCCATTAGAGTGTTCCATTTTTCAAGGCCTGTCATAACAAAAGTGCTTCAAAGGAAGGACGAACGTTATGTACGTAACTAGCCGATTATATGCAACTATATTATTTAGAATGCTACAGAGTCTCACCATTACTGTCCTTTTACTGAATTTTTCAATATCTTCCTTGTTTCCAGTCTGCACTGACCAGGAAAGATAATAATAAATGGTATACTCAGAAATTCTTCAAATCCAAAGTGACCATAAGGAGAACAACAAGAGAAGTCAGAGAGTGAGAGATAAAAAGACAATCTATCACGAATTCAACCTTCAGAGCATCATCTAGGTTTTTAAGTGCATCTGCTCTTCTTGAGAATCTGCATTCAGATAATTAAGTCTTGGTTAGCAACACTAAAAATTATTGAAGATGATGAAAACAGAGAAAGCACTAACTACCTATTTGTAATCTCCCGGTCCTTAAGATCAGGCGGTTTCCCATCAAAAACATAGCTAAAACCACAGAATCAAACATTTTCAGGAAACATACCTAGAGTTCTATCAGCATTGAATATAATAAATGAATCAAAAGTAGATACAACAAGGCAGAGAAACAACTTACATTGGCTTTATTCCAGCTTCCAGAAATCTGACTGTCCTGGTTAGCATCCCTTGCAAATGACTGATAAAAGAAACAGATAAAAGACACACATCAGTCTATACTGCGACCATATACACTTCTTCCAGTAAAGTTGTTTGCAAGTTTCATTAATTCTAAACATATGGAAAAGAAGACAAAGATCAGATACCTAGTCACTTCACCAGCTTCATTCGTCAGTACTTCGGTACCTCGTCTTCCAACAACAATCTGAAATGAACAGTCAACCAAACATCATGTAACCTCCTCATATCAAAACGTCGCCACGTACATTCCATCTTGCACAATTCACTACACACTCATCAGCCAACGAATTCTAGTCATAAATTTCCTTAGAAACCAAAGAAAATCCATTCACGCCCATTCTATCTTTTATAAGTTAAAAAAGCATTCAGTTTCAACAAACTCAAGCAAATATTCAGCATATCCATAGAAACAAGAACTAGGCGTACTGACGAGGAATTGATAGATGCTCATGCTTGCATCAATGGCTATTTCCCGGCCCGCGTAGCTCTCTAATTTCTGCTCTTTCATCGCCTTGGGTGCTTTTTCCGCTAATAATTTCGTTAAACCCTAGAATTGGGCGAAATGTCTGCATTTTCAGTTAACTGCAAGAAGATAGAAAGCGGGTACAGAAAAGTAAAAATACCTTTATCCCCATTGAAGCTCCAAATCCAGAGCACTCCCAATGTTTCTTCAAATTTTCGCGTCGATAAACAAATGGACGAACTGTTTTTCAGTTGGCAATGCAAAGAAGCACAGGACACTTGACAGGAGCATTTGACCCTTTCCAATCCCGCCTTCACATATTATTTAAAATTGCAGTTTAGCCCCTATTAGTTTATGTAAATTGCTCGTTAAAACAACACACAAAAAAAAAAATCAGATTAGGTTAAATTAGGGTTTGTCACCGTTGACAATTTTTCTTCTCTGGCGACGACGACGAAGGACAACCTTCCCGCGCAATGCAGCGACGACGAAATTAAGGAGGCCGAAATTGAATCCATAAGACCGACATGATGCTTTAATGTGTTTTCCTGATTCTCCGTTACCATGAAACCCGAAGATCTTCTCCATCGCCTTTCCGCCCAAACCCCGAAACTCACCGTCGGTTGCCCCGCACTTGATCGCCTCCTCGGCGGCGGTATCCCCTGTGAATCCATAACTGAAATCGTAGCGGAGAGCGGCACTGGAAAAACTCAGCTCTCCTTGCAGCTCCTTCTCGCCGTGCAGCTACCGGCCTTCGGCGGCGGCCTCTCCGCTGCGTCCCTTTACCTACACTCTGAGTTTCCATTCCCATTCCGTCGCCTTCACCAGCTCTCCGGTTTTTATGCACCCAATCTTCCAACCAATCCTTTGGATTCAATCTTCGTCCAACCGCTTCATTCTGCAGATCACCTGCTCGACATTTTGCCTCGCTTAGATAATATGGTACCTAAGTTGAATATCAAGCTTATAGTCATTGATTCAATCGCAGCCTTGTTCAGAGGGGAGTTTGAGAATACGCCAGTTGAATTGAAGCGGAGGTCTAGCATGTTTTTCAAGATTTCGTCCAAATTAAGATTTTATGCACGTAAGTTTGGATTGGCTGTTGTGCTGACAAACCAAGTAGTGGATGTGATGGATTCTTCTGATACTCTGAAAATCGGTAATCCAGATTCTTTATTCTCTTCCGGAAGGATGGTTTGTGCAGCACTGGGGTTGTCATGGGCAAATTGTGTGAACACGAGGTTGTTTATGTGGAGAGAGGCGGTGAGAGCAGAGGAGGAAGGCCAGAATTTTGAGAATGTAAAGATCAAGAGATTCATCAGGGTTGTCTTTGCACCTCATTTACCGGACTCTTCCATCGAATTTATGATCAAAAGAGAGGGGGTTTCTGGTGTTGGCTGAAAATATTTCTGTCAAAATGAAAACGTTGGTGAAAAGGATGCTATTACATCCGAGGAGATAGTTCTAACTTCTATGGATGAGTGATGCTGGTATTTTTGGTAAGATTCACACTTCATGTGCTTTATTTCATATTTCCTAGCTTGTGCACTAGTCTTGATTGTAATTGTTTTGTAAGTGCTTAAATACCAGTTATTTATTTTTGTAAATATGGTACGGTGTAGTCATTTTATAAATGTGATTGAAGGTGGTGTATGCCCATAAACTTCCTTTTTGGGGTGCTATCTGTATATCACAGAGCTTAATTGTAATTGTTGTTATTAAGAAGACAATACTTGAGAGGTATTTCATTGCTAAAAGCATAAATGCTGTTAAATTTTTGCTTGTCCTTCCATTAATTTATACTTAAGTCTAAGATTCCTCTTTAAGGCATAGTAATCACTAAGCTGAGCAGAAGCTAGAAGAAATTCAGTATTGTACTGTTAAAGCTAATACTCGAATGTGAGGGTTAGAAATATTTAGAACCTTATACAGGAACAATTGAGTGATCAACAGACAATGGCATGGATTAATATCAAGCATCTAAAACTTTTGTACATGTCATTTTGTGTGGAGCTTATCCAATGAAAACAACTGATGATAAAAATACTTGCACACTGCCTTCGACAAAGGAAAAAAAAAAAAAGCAAACTATCTTCCGGAATGATTAACAAGAAATCAAAGGTTGATTAGGATTTTTTGCCAATCCAATCATAGGAATTTCACAACTCTGATGAAGCGAAGCCCACCGATTTGATTTGATAGAATTAAACAATGTGAAGGTGTAAGTTAGATTGATTGAGAATCTACAAGCTGTAGAGAATCATTCACGAATAACCTACTTAATTGTAGGAATTAGGGGCAAGTTTACAAGCAATGAATCACTCTCACATGCTATGTTTGAAAAAGAAAAAGTTTAGAAAATGATTCAAAGTAATGGTTCCCTACTTCCATTTATAAGCATCAAAGTAATGTTTTATAACATTATACTCCCTCCGTCCGCCTCTAAGGGTCATATTTACATTTTGCGTCATTGTACTTAACATTAAAAATGTTCTTATATTTGTATAATTTTTTGTACAAATATCTTTTTATTAGTATTATAAGACACTAATATAAGTACTTTTGCATTTTTTTTAATTTGTATTACGTTTTGATATAATAATTAATATTCAAATATCAACACACAAAAAGTAAATGGGACTCTTAGAGCCGGACGGAGATAGTATAACCTTCCAAATGACAGAAACTCCAAGAGAAGTTAAAAGTTCGATAATTTTTAATCCACCCCTAATATTTGAATATTTCACATATTAGGATGTTGGCTTTTAGTTAGTTGGGAGTAAGGAGGATTAAGTTTGAAGAATGAAAATTTTGGAGGTGACAGAGTGCCACTGTCACCTATCTTGGCTTATGCCTTGGACATAAGCTTTTGGAAGAAATTTATTTTGGCTTCTAGGTGCCATCTGTGTTGGCTCTTTTCTTCTTTTTTTTTTTTTTTTTTTTTTTTTTTGGTGGTGCCATTTGAGGAAAGGATATTGCTTTGGACAACATAGGTGATTGAATTTTATTGAAGCATAAAGTTAAAAGACGACACAAATAATTCATCGTATGTTGCATTGTTCTTGTTATCATATGTGCATGGATGTCCTACAAATAAGGTGAATGACCAGGAAGATATTTTTGGCGATTGTTCTAATCTTTGTTTTAGTATTTGGTGATGTTTTCTAATGTTATTAGTTGTTGGTAGTTTCCAGCAGACCAATGTGTTGGTAGTCATTGTTGTTGTGTATCTTATGTCATTATTTTGTGGTTCCCCCTACACATTATGTGCATAGTGTTAAATGTTACACGTGGCACAAAATCTTAGTCACCGTATAAGTATTATTGCTCAAATTTTGATTTTGGGTACAAAAACTTGACATGTACTCTTTGTAATCAATGAATTGTAGTAGCCATTGGAATATATATTTCTTTTGGATTGTGCTTTATATAGGTGATATTGCTATAATGCATTAGAAATGAGCAATAAATACAACCAAACAATGGATCGAGTAGTGTGCAAAAGGCAAATATTCATGTGTTTGTGGCTGTGTTTATTCCTCATTTTTATTCACCATGTACGAACTATTATTTTCATTCAATGCACAATGGCTGTCATCTATTTAAGCTTCATGGGACAATTCAATCAATTTATTTCTTCATGTATCATGTGTGTACTGTGTATGCATATAGTTATATTTGTATTTGTATTGTACTTTTCTGATCTTAATTCTGTCCATCTAACTGTTTTAGGATGAATCGGCACCTGGTGTTTTTGTATAGGTTATCATTCATGTTAAAGTAATTGGTTTTTCCAGGATGGATTAATCTTATACCCTAACTTTTGTTTAAACATGCTACTTTGAAGCAGATATTGGCTTCATCCACACAAAGTTTTTCTAAAAGTTAAATCCTTTATACAGTCATTGTTTTTAAATATTTTCTTTTACTCATGGTGGTTGATTTATTTATTATATTATTGCTTGTAATATTTCCTCTGTAATATTTAATTTAATGCTTTGCCATTTGATTCCTGTTTTGGTGAAAGCAGATTCTGGCATTGTTGTTATTATTCATGAATCTTATGAGCGGACATGATTTATATTTCAAAACACGTGTCAACACATATCTTTTTCAAGTTTGAAGTGTTAGATTCACAACAATTCACTGAAGACAATTTTCTCTATACATTCTTGACAGTGCATGTTATTGCTCTTTGAATTTTGATTCTAAGTGCCCTATCAACTGTCATGAATGGCAAGAATCTGAAGAACGAAACATCTGCTACCAGGCTAAAGACCGGGCAAGGGAAACAATAGAAAGAGGTTTTCTTCCATCACGCATGATCCGTCTTTTGACACTCCTGAACAGAAACGATGCTGCTGGTTCAGTGGAGATGATGATGAAGACATCGAGAGTAGTGATGATGGTGGGGAAGAGTTTGATACAGATGAGGAGATCAGGGAGAAGGATAAGCAGAGAGATGGCGGGATAAATGAGACAGCGGATGAGAAAAAAGCTTGGCTGTTGTTTTCTTGGATAAAATTAGGGATAATGAGAGTAAAACCAAAGAAGATGATGATGAATCAGGGGAAGAGAGATTCACAAATTGCTGAGATGTTGCAGCAAGAGCAGCTTGAGAAGAGTGGGCGTTCTTGCAGAGCCATTGGTTCTAGGTTCGTCTGTTTTATGCTCCATTTATTTATTTTCAGGTTCTCTTCTTTTGGTCCTTGTAAGAATTTTAGTCCAGTTTCAGTATCATAGCATTCTTAAGGTATTGGCTTGGAAGCACACGACCCTAGGACATTCCCCCACTAGAAAATCTGTTTGAATAATTCCGTAGGCTTGGGAAAATATTTGATGCCTTTTTGCACAGGTTCAATATGAATTTCTTGTTTTCATATTTGGTTCAATACTCAATAGTTTCCTTGCCTTATGGGCTCAGGAGTGTATATGTAGTGATTTGATGAATATTGACTTCAATTTATATGTCAGGCTTCAAAAGCCATTAAAAGGGGAAGGTTTATAGTTTATAGTAAAGCACCGGAAACCTGTCACAAGTTTGGCTCTATCTGAAGATGATTCAAGAGGATTTTCAGCTTCCAAGGATGGTAACATCATTCATTTGGATGTTGAGAGCGGGAATACCGAAAAGTATACTTGGCCTTCTGCGGAGGTTTTAAAGTGTCATGGTCTGAAGGATCCCCAAGGTCGAGTAACCAGACATAGTAAACATCTTCTAGCATTGGCTGTTAGCTCTGTTAGCTTTGATGGTCGATATTTGGCCAGTGGAGGCCTAGGTTGTCATGTTCATCTCTAGGACATTCATACACTGGCGCAGGTTCAGGTTTGTTCCTGAATTCGAAGGTTCATTATTTGATGGAATAGGTTAATTGTAATTTTTGAAAAAACAAACCATTTGGGAGTTTTTAAAAGTTATCACTTTGTTTTTTTTTTCAGAAAAAACATTACTTTTACTTGCACCCGTCATTACGGCATTTTGCACATGATACTTTTATCTAATTCTTGCATATCACATTTTATGCAGGCGTTTCCTAGACATAAAGGACCCATCTCATGCTTAACATTCAGCAAGGGACTTCCGAACTTTTTTCTGGTTCATTTGATCTCCCCATCGAGATGTGGAGCGCTGAAGATAGAACTTACATAAACACACATATTTTGGCACCAGAGTGATGTGATGACCATTGATTGCTTGCGAGTAGAATGTCTCCTGACAGTTGGACGTGATCGTACCATGCATTTGTGGAAAATAATCCATACACAGAAATGATGATGAGTTCTTATCTGGTTCCCAAAGAATCCCGGATGGTATTTTCGCACCAGCATCTTCACTTGAATGTCGTCGTTCCACAAGAAATCCATACATATTGTGCATTCATCGACGATGAGTTTGAACAAAGTACACATTAGGGACTATCAAATGGCCACGAAGGTAATTGACCTTTCAATTATTTGCATATTACAAGACATTTGCTTATCCTGTAATAACTGTAACTTGTGCTCTGTAGAAATTGGAGTTCATGATTTATCAAGACTCGGTTCAGCGACTAAATAATCATTTATCATGACATTGTCGATGAGTCGGTCAAAAATAAATATTTTTTATCTGATGCATTCGGATTTTAATTTATCTTTTAAGGTCACAGTGTAGCCCTTTAATGTAATAATATCAATTATGAAGTATAACAAAATTATTACCAAAATTAATACTTCGAATATTCGGATAAAATTTATCCGAATAATTATGCAACTTAGATCATACATAGGAATTTAACTTTCGACTTCCCAATTTAGTTTGTACACACGAAAATAGTCAAATACCTCCTTCTTCCGTCTCAAAGAAGTGTATTAATAAAAATAATTATAATTTAATAAAAATAATTATGAAATTAAGATTAAAGTTTATAATTATACTTTTAAATAAGAAAATATCAATCTATAATTGGTCTTGGTCTGTAAATTCTGAATTTAATTTTAAAAATTTCAATCTATTAAATAATTAATTGATTATCTAATAATTGCAACTAGCAATTTTATATGAAAGATTATATTTAAGTAATTATTTTTAAATTTAAAAAAAAAAAAAAAAAAAAAGGATTTAACTCATTTCACTAAGAGTGATTTTTCAATGACTAGGTTAGAAAAATAAATACAGCAGAAAATAATAAATATTTACGGAGATCTTATTTACTTTATATACAGCCTAATATATTCTAATTTTAGCAAAATTTTATTCTGGTTTCATTGTAATAGTAATTTGATTCTATCGGCAAATATTTATAAAAAAAAAAAAATAATAATAACAAATATTAATATAATATATAGCACATTATTTAATACATGATATTTACTAATTATTTCAATGTGGTAACTTATTAATATAAATATATATTTTTTATGTTAGATTAATTAGGTTCTCTTCTTGTATAGATAAATTAATGATGTGAAGACAATTATATTAAATCCAAGAAACAATAAAAGATTTCAATTATTAGGAGTAGTGTGACCCACGTTGAGTTGTTAAGATGCAAATTATTAATAATGTAAGAATGAATTGCAAAAGTGAAGTGAAGATATATATGTGCATTGTATTTGCATACATTACATTATTATCTACATACTTTGAAATTATTATGAATTTTATGCATGCATATATATAATAACAATAAAAATAACTCAAGTTTTCTTTTTTTTTTTTTTAAATGTTTGACTATAGGGTTTTGATTATATTCTTTTGGATTTTAGTTTTTTTTTTCACTAATTTTTTTATAAAAATAAATATTTTTCTCTTATAAAATACATTTTCTTCTGCCTCTAAGAGCCACATTTACTTTTTGCGTTATTGTACTTAACATTAAAAATATTATTATATTTGTATAATTTTTTTGTACAAATATCTTTTTATTATTATTATAAGACGCTGATGGAAGTATTTTTGCAATTTTTTCTTAATTTGTACTATATTTTAATATAATAATTAATATTCAAATATCAATATGCAAAAAGTAAATGAGATCCTTAGAGCCGAACGGGGTAGTATTAAATTTAAATTACTATACGTATCAAAATTTAAAACAAAATTTTCAAAACCAAACTCTGAAAGAAGATATGGTTTTGAAAATTTTCAAGAAAATAAAAATAAGTATTTTATATAATATTTTGTTTAAAAAAATTATTTAATATAATATTTTTTAAAAAATATATATATTTTTCAAGAAATTATATAAATAGCTTATAAAAATATGCATGTAGACGAAAACTTGAAAACACATGCCAAACAAACTTTGAGTATTTGGCTTCTAAAAGTCATTTGACATCCACGTGATCTGCTGCTCTATTATTTATTCTACATGCCAACACAACACTCTACAATATATATATATATACATACACATGTCTATAATATTTATTTTTTAAAAAAATAAAACTATTTTATTTTTATCATGAAAAATAGTACTTATTAAATATATATACATGAAATATATAATTATTTTAAATAAAATTAGAATTCGATAAAAACATCCTAAATCAGCATAGGGTGTGTTTGTTCGGGGGTTTGAATTTTATATTTGAGATTTGAATAGTAAAATTTTTGAATTGAAATAATTGTATTGATGTGATATAAATTGGTGTTGATGTGATGTTTTGAATATAAACTTGATTTTTAATATAATATAAAAAAAATAAATGTTTGATTTAGGGGGTGTATTCAATATAGATTTTGTAGAATTTTGTTGGACTTTCAAAATTTGGGTGTATTTAATCTAAAACTTTTAAAAGTCTTTTATAATCTAGAAATATTCAATCCAGACTTTTAAAAAAATTTTAAAATCTTGAGGTATTTAATATAGATTTTTAAAAATCTTTTAAAATTTTGAGATATTTAACCATCCATAGAGTTTGAAAGTCTATGAATTTTAATGGATTTTAATGAAAAATTGTGAAAATTTTGTATAAGAAAGAATCTCTCATGATCATTAAAGGTTTCGATGGATTTTTAAAATTATTATTATTATTATTGTTATTATTGTTGTATATGTGATCAATAATATGATAATATTTATTATTATTATTATTATTATTAATAAAAATAATAATTTAAAACTAAATTATATTAGCAAATTATTATGATTTTTTTAAATATATATTTTTATATTATAAATATAATTTTAAAAAATATTATTATCACAATAAATATGTATTACTGTCGTATTTTCTTTTCAATTATCGAATACACTATATTATATAAAGATGAAATAGATATTTAAATATATATTTTTTGTTGAACCGTTAATTTATATTTATTTATTTATATTAATATTTTTTTCAAAAATTGTAAATTATATTTTTTATTTTATTTATATACATATTTACTTTTTATGTAAAAAAGTTATATAAATAATAATAATAACTAATAAAAAAATATAAAACTAATTTGATATATTTGCATGATAATATAATACTTATAAAATTAAAACTAATAATCTAGAATATAGAATATAGTAGTATTACAGATATTACAATACTTCTACATTATTAATACTTATATATTATTTATTAATATTAAATATTATTTATTATATTTACAAAATTTGTTGTTTGATATAAATTTATATAATTAATATATATTCATAAAAAAATTATTTTACAATCCTACAAAATCCATATAAATTCATAAAGAATTCAAACAAATCGGTATAAATCCATCTAAATCAATTACTTAAAATCCATCAAACTCAACGTAGACTCTGTGAATTTTATAAATCCACATAAATCCATATACTTTTTAAAATCTAAAAAAATTCATTAAAATCTCAATTGAATACACCCCCTAAATATTTAAAAAAAAAATGATGAAAAGTAAAATTTTAGTAAAAATCCTATAAACGAACTATACAAATTTTTTTCTAAATATGTTTTAATATCAAAATTAATAAAAATATACTACTATTCTAAGGTTAAAGATCATATGATGATGTTTATAACTATTCAACATATGCTAAATTTATTTTTAACCATTGATTCTACATTTAATAATTTTAATTAAATTAATAATATCTAAGTCAAATATATATATATATATACATATACACAATATGTATGACTATAATAAATTGTACACCAAATTTGAAAAATAAGATTTATATCAACCCCAAGATGAAAGCTTATTTGGATGGGTTCGAAAAATTCGAAACTAATTATCAGCATCAAAAACATTGGAAGATAAATATTAAAAAAATTAAAAGAATTAAGGTGGCTCTATGATTTTTTATTTTTTTTTTACATACAATCTCACTATTTTCAATTAAAATGTGCTTATTTTTTATATACAAAATATGTTTGTTTTAATAGAAAAATGAACACAATGGATAAGGGTTTGTTCTTTTAACTCTTCCACCAATCACAATAATTTTTTATTCATATTTCTAATAAAAATATATTATTTTTTCACAGAATATTTTAAAATTAATCAAAATTATTTTACCCAAACAAAATCATAATTTTCTAAAGATATTTTTACAATTATTAATAACTAACATCAAAATTACACCAAATTATTAATATGTATGTATGTTTCATGTTGTGACTTGACTTTTTCCAAATGTTTTCATCCATTTGCATGGCTCATACATTATTACTAGGTCTAGTCATTTTTGTGTTTGGTTTTGAATTTTGAATTTAATTTTTTATTTACATAATATTTTAATATAGTAGTATTTTATGAGGTAACATATATTTTTATTGAGAACCCAGAAATTACATGATAAAAAAAAAAAATGAAATTAAGTGCAAAGTGAACAAACCCTAAAAAAATTATTCTAAGTTTTAGTTACTTGAAGTTGATGAAATTCACTAATGGTCGATACGAATTGGTGATTATTTGTTGAGTCGATTTGGGATGAATATTTTAGAATATTCTTAATTTTAGTTTATTTAGATTGGTAAAATTGTTTGTAGAATCTCCCAATATTTTGGTGGAAACTGATGTTATTTGAGCATCACAATTTACAAAATTTTTGTACAATATTTTTTAAAATACAAGAGAAGATTTACACGATTTTTTAGACTTTTCAATATACATATCGATTATAAGAAGTTATGACTTTTAAATTTGGATTAGAAAAGAAAAGAATATGTATGTGTAGGGCTACCATTGCAACAAATGATATCCAACCCTTAGTTTCAATTACTTCTATTACAAAATTCACAAAAGAATAAAGATATATTTATATATCATATTAATGTTACTTAAAAAAAAATATATTTGTTGGGAAGTGATGGGTCGAACAATTCTCCTTCGAACACCAACAAAGGGCCAACTCCCGAAGCGCGGACAGTTCATAGTTAAAACAACGATTTAACAACAAATAACAAAGCAAAACATAAAACAACACATGAGACAAGGTGTTTGTTGATCCATTCGATTATCAACCAATCTACATTCGAAGGATTTCAATCCAAAAGATATTCTACTAATCAGTGTTTATATTTTATAAACAATCACAACTCCTTCAATCCAAACTCCTATCATGGTTTACCTTGAAAAATATCTCCACAGGTTCACATTGTCACAAGCGCGTACTGACAACGACCATATAAGAGAACCGCTCAGAGTTTGATCATTCTCTCCGGTTGGAACTCCAATCACCGTCGACCTCTCCGATGAATTTTTGTGTCAAAAATTCATTCAAACTAAGGAGAATCGATATGGATAGAGGGGTGAGAGCTTCACTAACTCAGTATTCTTCTTTCTAAAGTATGATCTCAAAATCACTCATCACCGATCTTCAACTCTATCTGGTTCCTAGAATAAAAGATTCCACATTAATTTCTCTTTGCACCGAGATGGAAAAGAGTAAGTTTTCATATTTTGACCTTTTCTCACATATGCCCTTTGTCTTTTAAAAAATCTTTACGGCAGAAATTAAGGCACCATTTGTTCATATGTCAAAATAACTTGGAGAATTTCGAATCATATGAAATAAATACAATTTTATAGTTTTAAAATTATCTGAAGCTTCCAATTAAGCTCTAAAATCATGTATCTAATTAAGTGGAGCCATGTATTCTGGACAGTGTCGATGTGTGTAGGGACACTTTGCATGTTCTTTTCAAAATCAATAATATTTGCTTTTTTTTTTTTAAATTGATTGCACAAGTTAACTTTACAAAATGTTGTTGTATTTGTGAGGGCTGCTGCACTGTAGATTCGGGTCAAAGCTTTGTGGATAATAATAATAATAATAATAATAATAATAATAATATATTTTAAAAGGGTTTACAATAAATCATACAATGTGTAATTCCACTTTCCATTACCTTTTTGGAATTGTGACCTGTCGCACTGTTGATAAGAAATTGCATTACATTGTGGAATTATTATTATTATTATTATTATTATTATTATTATTATTATATATACATAAAAATTGATAGTTTATATGTGTTGAAAAAAATGAGTGATTATGTGAGGGTCCTTGTATGTCATATCAAATAAATAGAGAATATAGTTGTGCTTGGGCGTGGTCACGCAATGACATTAACTAATTATTTTCTAATTTACAAATAATAATAATAATAATAATAATAATAATAATAATAAATTAGTAAAGGGTTTGTTCACAGATGCATTTGTTATTTTAGATATAAAAAATTGTGTTGTTAATATAAAAAATAATATTTTATATTAAATTATTGATATTTGTGAATAGTTAGAAATGTACTACTATATTATATATATTGTATTAATACATGTATATATTGTAATTTTTTAAAATAATATTTTTGAATTTTACCAAAAATAATAAGTGAACAACTCTAAATATGATCTTATAAATTTTTTTGTTAATGGATTTATATATATATTTATGTAATCGTACGTAGTCAACAAAAAATAATATTATAATAATCTAAAATGTAGTATAACTATTTAAAATAATACCTAAATAAAATATCTATAATCATTTTCTAAAACTAATTGAGGCAGCCAAAATTATTTTTAAAATGTTCTGTTATTATTCATTACTTTTATTAACTTAGAAAACCAAATTCAATATCTATTTTATATTCAACATATATTACCTAAACAAAAAAATTACTCAATGAGTGTGTTTGTTTGGTGATTTGGATTTTGAGTTGGGATTTGAATAATAAAAATTTTGAATTTGAATATTTGTACGATGTGATATAAATAGGCGTTGATGTGATGTTTTGAATGTAAAATTGATTTTTAGTATAATATAAAAAATAGATGTTTGATTTGATGTTTTTTTATGGGAAAAAATGAAATGAATAGTCCTCCAAACAAACACTTATATATCACATCCCATATATTTTCTATTTATATTTTTTTATTTATAAATAATTGAAAACATAAAATAATATTTTAAAAAGTATATCTAATCAAACATTTTCCAAATAAATAAAATTGTACTAGATTGCTCTGGATATATATAAGTGGATGCAACATTGTGAGGATAGGTGCTTATTCAAATTAAATTAAAAAAGAGCAGTACAATTTATCATTTTTGGGTAGCAAAATTCATGTCATAATTATGAATAATTGATATGTTATTGTTAGGGGTTGCTTTCAAAAATCAAAATTATTGTGTTTGATTGGAAGGTGAAACAAAGTTTTCATATTTTTAGGATTTTGGTCAAATATACACATATCAATCATGAATATATATATATATACATATATATACATTTCATTTAATTTGGGATCCACAAATTAAAGTTGATAGAACAAGCTATAAGTGTCAATAAGATGATTCAATCATTAAGTTTTCTATAAGATCGATGTTTATGATTAAAAAGAGACTCAAACATTTATACTCCCTCCGTCCAGAAAAAATTATTCGAGTTAATTTTCATTATCCCTTGTCGTATACTTTTTTCGTCCCGGATAAAAATATATATTTAGATTTTTATATGAAATAAAATATAATAATATTTTATTAGTTAGTGAAACTACGTAAGGTGATTTTGATATTTTTGTTATTTGTACTTTATAGATATATAATGGTATGTTTACAATTTATGAAACAATTAATAGTATTTTGATATTGGTATATAATTATTTTTTATCATAATTAGAAATAATTTTTTTTTAAATGAGACAGACAAAAAATAATAAAAATAATACTTGAGAAAATATATAATACTATTGTCGTAGGCCGATGATCGTCGTAGGCCATTAGAGGTTAGTGTTGGCCAGCGCTAGCATGTGGAACTACTTTGTGTGACATGCTATAGAATTGGAAATACCGTTAGTTCCCTTTTTACTTAAATATAGAAGATAAAAAAATATCGAACTTTCTTATACTACAATCAAGTGTAAGATATTTTATTTCATGTATCTTTTAGAAAATATATATATCACCATTAGAGTATCTAAATATGACGGCGGCCTACATAAGCTTTTCTAGTCGTAATTACCTCAAAACGGGAATTAATTTATTATTATTGTTATTATTATTTTCCTTTGGAACAATATTAAGTCCTATATGTTAATAAGATTAAGGCCATGATTATTGTGTTGATTGAAAAAAAAATTAAACACAATATTGACATTATATAACAAACTGATAATCAACACACGCTATAAATATAAATAGGACATGCTCACATAGTTGTATATATTTATATATTACTATAGATTATGTTGAATTCAATTAAATATTGTATTGTATTTGACCATGATATATACTATCCGTTCTATGTTAACATAATAAATATGTAACAACGTAATCTATAGTTGATTTCATCACATTTTATAGTTAATTTCAATACAATCTATAGTCAAATGTAAGACAGTATTTAATTTATTTAAACATAATATATAGTGAAAGACAACACAAGTATATGCTTTAATTTGAACTAATATATGTTGCGCTAAAGAGCATATTGTTATAATCTTATGTTACATGTGTGCCGATTTTATATTACATATATTTTTAATGAAATTTTCATTATAATTCTAATTTTGTCCATAAAGTGTGAGATCAAGTGGTTCTTGATGGTGCTAACTTAGAGAAGTGTATCAAGCTAATATTGGCAAATTTATAGAGGCTTGTCATATATATTATACATATACTCTCTCCGTCCCGCAAGAAGATTGTCATTTAGTTTTTGCGTCATAATACTTAACATTAAAAATATCCTTATATTTGAATAATTTACTTGACAAATATCATTGTATATGTATTATAAGAGACTAATAAATATATTTTTGTTTTCTTTTCTTAATTTGTACTACGTATTGGTATCATAATTAATATTCAAAGATCAACATACAAAAAGCTAATGGTAACCTTCTTGCGGGATGCAAGGAGTATTTTTTTTAACTTTTGCCATTATTTATTTAATTCTTTTTAAAATATTATATTAAATATCAACTTTTTAAAAAACTTCGAAAGTTCAAAAACTTTATATCTAAAGATATTTCTTGTCACAAGAAGTTAGGATTTATCATATTTTAAAGGTTATAAAATTTATTAGGTTTTGATTTGAAATTGAGATGGTGGTTTGAGTTTTTATTTAAATAGTATTTTAATGTGATATTCTATGAGAAAAAATAATATATTTTTATTAAAAATCGTACATGATAAATAGTAAACTTTTTTATTTGAAATAAAAAAACAATCACACCGTAATATTTTATATAATATAGATAAATAGTATTATATATATATATTTACATGTGTTTCGTATCAATATCATATAAAACCACAAGAAATAATTTCATTTTCAATGTATGTAAGTATATTTGTTTATTTACGAGATATATGAAGATATAAAATTGCCGGCATACTATTTTGAGAAAAAAAAATAAAATTATTAGATAACTTTAAAATACATATAGTTAAATAGTGTGAATTTGGTGCTTCAACGGCCTAACAATTACACTATTTAACATTTGCAATTATTGTTCTAATACACGTGCTATTACAAATTATCTTTCTTTTTTAGTTTGTCCGACATGAAATTGTTATTTATTTGTATCATATAAAATTTTATTATCTAATGATATTTATGTTATATATATTATATTTAAATATAGTATTTAAAATATTTAAAATATTAAAATAATTACACAACTATTTATATAAAAAATAATAAAATAATATTATAACTACTATTATAAACCTCTGTCCCTAATGAAAAAGGTCATCTTACTTCCGATGAAAAAATTATTTTTTTTGAGCTCCCATTAAATGAAGTATTTATTGAACTTAATTCAATAAGTTCAGATGGCTCAAATTCAAGTACTTATTCGTAACCTAAATGGTAATAAAAACCATTTAAACTCTCAAATTATGTCAGTCATATTTTTACTATTTTTCTCAAGTGTTGCAGTACATGAGGTTGTAATGAATACAACAAAGGAAAAATATAGGGGTGTGTTTCTGCTGCCCAAACTTGGGTTGTTTGATTTTGGGGGACACGGCCTTGACCGAGGCTGTCACATTTTTTCTTTTTCTTTTTTTTTAAATTATAAATATAAAAAAAATAATAATAATTATAATTTAATAAAGGCTAAATTGTACAAAATCTATTTTGGTTTCATGAAATTGCGTCAAATTCCTTATACGTTTAAAATTGCGTCAAATTCCCCTGTGGTTTCATAAACTCTGCGTCTAACCCTCTCGGTGGTCTTTATTTAACGATATTTGACTTAAATGCGCTCAAATTGCGGATAAATTTTAGAATCTCAATTTTTAAACCCCTAAAATTATAAATATATTCATTTTTCTTATATTTAGTCTAAAAATAAGTAAATATATTCAAAAATAGTTATTTTTCTCAGGTTTTAACAGTTTATTTTTACTCTTTTGGGGCTAAATATAAGAAAAATAAATATATATGTAATTTTAGAGGTTTAACAATTGAGATTCTGAAAATTTATTCGCAATTTGGGCGCATTTAGGTCAAATACCGTTAAATAAGGACCTCAGATGGAGTTAGACACAGAGTTTATGAAACCATAAGGAAGTTTGACGCAATTTTAAAAGTATAGGGAATTTGGTGCAATTTCACGAAACATAGGTGAATTTTGTGCAATTTAACCTTTAATAAAATATATATAATATATAAGTCATTTTTTAGAGAATAATGTTTTTTTATAATACAAATAAATAAAAATTTATAAATATACATGTAGATATAAAATAAATTTATAATCAAATTATGCAAATTAATACACATTTATATTATTAATCAAAATTGTCCAAACTTGACTTAAATTCAAACACAAAATAAACACATAAATTCAAACAAACTTCAAAATTCAAATAAAAACTAAACTCAAATTCAAACACATCCTAGGATTTCTCAAGTATTAACATATGCAACTACAAATATTATGATCTCTTAACAACGTAGATTGCTCATTCAATTTTAATTAATTAAGCTCCGGGTAGATGCAAAACAATTTGCTATCGATCCAAAAAAAAAAAATCTGTGTGTTCTTTAAGGTTTGAATTTTGGTTTAAAGTTTGAAAATAGTAAAAAATAAAAATAAAATAAAATAATATTCAATGTGATGTTTTAAATTAAGAAAAATTACTTTATGATAATAAATCAAATCAAAATAAATATTTAATTTGATAATTTAGATTTTTATTTTTTTTATTTTTTTTTTTTTATTTTTAGTATGCCATTAGATTCAAACTTCAAAGAAATAGACCTTAAAGGACATCTGACATATACTCATTATTGGAGTGCACAAACCTCATAATCAAGATGTTATCAAATAATTTCGAAATCTCTTTTAGACCATTACACATCATTGGAATATCTCGAAAGAACTAATTTTGTCCAAAAAAAAAAAAATGCCAAGATGTTGCAAATTCAATGTTTCCACAACAATATCTTCTCTATGATTCTAAATTGTCGATAAGTATGATATAAAGGTCCAAAAGGGGAGCTTTCCATTTACACATTTCGACAGATGAAAATGATATATATTTATTACCGAAGATTTGTCATCTATAATGCGTCACTATCATATCGACACAACATCATCACAAGCATGTTAAACTTCTTAAATTTACAATATGTAATAAAATTACAAACATTTAAATTTTCTAAATCTATATTTTCACACATTAAATAAATTTCTAATGAGGTGATTAAGTAAATTCTTTAATCGTATAGTATAGATATGTTGAACCATAGTATAAACATATTGAATCATAATGCAAATTTTATAAATGCTTATATAGTAAACAAATATATATATATATGGTAATTAAACAAGAACATATACAAACTATGTTCGACTATATAATATCCGGTAGGGAATTTAAATCGTAAATATAAAATAAGTGGTTTATAATGGAAAAGGCTCTTCATATCAATATCAATCACACATTTTAATCGATAAAATAATATTCAGAAATTTAAATAGAAAGAATAAATGGAAAGCAATGCAAATTGATGATAAATATAAAAATAATTATTGGAGAAAAAGAAATTTTGATAAAGAAAAGACATGCACACGAGGTTGACCACGAAATGGTGTCGTTTAGCTTTGCATCACTTTTGACACTTAGTTGCTTTCTTTCTGGCAAATTAGACATCCCATATGATATATATATATATATATATATATATATAAATTTCTATACAACTAAACCATACCAAACCCTCCTTCATATATCACTTCCACTATATATCCAAATAAACTTTTTATTTGTCATCCCGTAAAAGACGGTATTGTGACCATGAAATTATGTGTTTAAATCCTGCTGCAGATTCTAACGATATAAAATAATAATAATAATAATAATAAACTTTTTAATTGTCCCCACATTCAAACCACTTCTTCATATTCATATACATACTTACACACTACCTATATATGGATAACCCTTATCAATTATTTGCAATTTTTTTGCTTGGAGTAGTTGGTTAATAATGTTTTATGCACTAAATTGTATTTGAAATTGATGTTGCATATTTAGTAAAATAAAACCATTCATTTCTCTTGCATTCAACGGGTAAAATATATGATATCATCGATCCGTTAAATTTTAACGATGAGAGTATTTTATAACTTTTTAAAAGGAAATACAAATAAATTTTATACAGTTTTTAAATCAAGAGGTATATAAAATATACCGGCTCTTTGATGCATTTTGTCCACTTTTTTTTCATCTTTTCATGTACTTACTCGGAATTGGATGAAATTTGTCTGGTTCATCCGAAACAACCCAACAAATCAGACTTATCCCATCTCTGATACGACAATATCAAAGTTTTTTCAGCCATTTGAGAGTCATTTAGGGTTTGAAATCACATTTTACTATATATATTTTTTTTAATATACAATTGTTCTTATTTTGGTCTAAAACTCTTTTTAGGCTTTAGAGTTTTCAAACTTATAATTATTTAGTTGTTTCTCTTCAATTTAAGCTTTTATTTTTATTAATAAAATTATATTCAATCTTGACTTAAAATTTTCATTTTGTTTGATTATTTTAATTCTTGCTGTAAGAGTCATTTCACTTAAATAGTGAAAATTTATAATGAAAATTATTTTTCTTCTTAATCACAATATTTATGGCTAGTCGATGGTTACAATGGTAATGGAAATCATCTTTCTTTCTTTATCAAAATAATCGGCATTGTGTTAATAACACAATAATATATAAAATACTTGTTCTATGTTATATTTTCATATTTTATTTATAATATTTTTATGTGTTGTTTGGAACCATCAGCATGATGCTGATAAATCTCTAATTAGCACTCTAATTGAAACGTTATGACTAATTATATTTTATTTTTGGTTTATTAAATTTGTTTAGTAGCTAAGATAATTAGCTTTATTTTGGATATATATATATATATATATTAGATCTTGGGTTGTATTTATTTTTTCTAAAATATTTGTTAATAGTGGATGAATATTTTGCTAAAATCAGATGTTATTGGCATAACTTAGAATATAAAATATATATGTTCAGAGATTGTATACTTTGTTTAATAAGTATTTGGTAATTTAATTGAAGTACATCACTAACCATGATTTAAACTGACATTGATTTGATTTATATAATCCCTCCGTCCCATAATAAAGTATCCATTTTTCATTTTAGTCTGTCCCATAACAAAGCATCCATTTCTTTTTTTAGTAACTGTATTATCTACAACTTACAATATATTACACAAATGTCAAACTATATCACATATACTGACGAGATTATTTTAGTAATTTCTATTTTATTCCTCTTGCATCCCAATATAATACTAATATTTCTAAAATTATGTGAAAAAAAACAAATAGATATGGGATGGAGGGAGTATTAGTTTTTAATCCATATATATTAGGATTTTATAGTTCATCTAAACCGACCATATTAGTGGAGTTAGTAAACTTTAAAACCTAATCAGATTAATTTTCAAAATATCTAAAATATTTAATTATATAATTTATTTTTAATATATGTAGATTATGTTTACTTTCTTTTTTCTTTTTTCTTTTTTTTTTTCCGATGTAGTATATTTGCATGAAAATTGAATTTAAATAAAATTGTTTTGGACAAAAATGGAGGAATTAAATTGTTAAAACAAAAGAGTAATAATAAAGATTACAAAATTTTGTTTAATGAGTTTTTCATAATATTTTTACGATTCATTTTTTCTCAAAAAATATTAAATTAAATATTTATTTTTATTTTTTATATGATTTTTTTTTTCTCATATCTGACCCTATTATACTTTAAATGGACTCTGTATTTAAATTGTCCCCTAACTAATTTGTTAGCATAAATTGTCTTCCGTCATTGGAATTGACACATCTTTGATGATATAATTGCCAGGCGCCAACATGTCGTAGATATGTCTGATCTGTCGGTACTATATGGACGACAAGTGAACTTTTATAAAATTAATTTTATGTTGAAAATATCACATTATAATCTATTTAAATCACATCAAATTAAATAACTATTCAAATTTAATTTTAAACTTTTACTATTAAAAAATTTAAACCCAACAATCAAATCTACAAACAAGCACACATCAAGTGCTCGAACACTAGTATGTTTGTTTGTGAATTTAGAATATAAATTTGAATTTTCAATATTAAAATTTTGAATTTAAACAATTATTTGAGTTGGTATAAATAATGGTTGACGTAATACTTTAAATATGGAATTTATTTTTAGTATAATTAAAAATATATAATTATATGATTTAATATTTTGAAAAATTATTTTTTAGTCATGCATTTAATTTCTCTATCATTTTAGTAAAGTAAATAGAGTTTGTATATATTTGGTTCCCCAAATTCAAAATTTTGGTAGAAATTATCCTCCGTCGTCAGAATCGCCGCGTCGTTGTTGAGTGGGCTACCGACGAGTCTAGTCAGTGACAGCTCAGGGATTCCGGCCATGGAGGACAATTTCTGCCAAAAAAAAAAAAAATTAATTGTGAGACAGTTTCCAGTGAGCATACTCAACGACAACACAGGATTCCGACGACGAAGGACAATTGTTGTGAAAAAAAATTTAATAGATGATTGTTCTGAAATTATTTTAATGAGGTGAATGAGAGGGTATATATTTCAATTTCAAAGTGCAATAATTAGTTAGTTATGTATTGATCTGGTGTTTGTTAAAATAGCTTTCGTTTTATTTTTTATTTTTAAAATAATATAAAATCAAATATCATAATATCATTTAATTATCAAATTATTATATTCAATATTATATACTTAAATTCTCGTAAAAACAAATGTTGCATCATGTTTGAAACGAATGGAATAATGATTATTTAAAAAGACAAATATATATATATATATATATAAACAAAACTTATTCAAGAAACATCATATATTAGTAGTATTAGGGAAGTTCGGATGTGTTCTTTTGTGTTTCTCAACATAATCTTTCATTATTCAAATTTTTTCTTTTACTTTCAAAAATATAGTATTTCAATACTTATTTTTTCATATAAAGTATCACAATAATCAATATTTATACATAGAAAATAATAAAGTAAAACAAAATTGAAATAAATGCACAATAACTAAATAGAGCAATGCATTAAAATACTAAAATAAAAAATAAAAAAAAAATACTACTACTAAATAAATAAATGAACACACTTGAGTGAATTAAAAATAATCATTTTGACAAAGACGTGAGTAGAGTTTGAATTATTATATTCTTATCAACTGTCTTTATCACTAATACGACTTTAAATTTTTTTTCCTAAAAATAACTTTCAAAACGTTGAGCAGTCTCCATCGCTGGTAATATATTAGAGAGTAAAAATTGTATCTCATTTTGAATTTTAATAGAATACTTTTATTTTTTAATTTTATTTATTTTTTTTAAAAAAAAAATCGAGTTTATATTACAGTTTTAAATGGAAAAATAAAAATATAAAAAAATCGAAGTCAATTGGATAGCTAACTTTATGTAATTAATATATAATATAACATATTAAAATTAACCTATAAAGTTGTTTATTAAATTACATGTGATTTTTTTTCCAACGTAATAAATATATATAGGGTAAACTAATTTTTTTTTGGTCTCATAACTAATTTTTTTGTTATTTTAATCTTGTAATTGAAGATTATCTTAAAATAATCTCATGAATAAAAATTTTGCATATTTAATCCTCGATGCCTATGTTGCACCTGTGTGGCGTACATGTGTCTGATACGTAAATAATTTTTATTTTTTATTTTATTTTATTTAAATTTTAAAAATTTAAAATTGAAAAAATAAATAAAATTGAAAAATATAAAATAAAAATTATCCACTTGTATGTCATGTCACGCCACATGGTCGATGCGTGGATAATTTTTATTATTTATAAAAAAAATTAAAAAATGATATATAAAATATAAATATAAAAGATATAATTAAAAAATCTAATATATAAGTTATTAAACCTCATGTGGCGAGGTCTAACAGATATGTGAATAATTTTTATTTTATATTTTATTTATTTTTAATTTAATTTTTATATTTTTTTAATTTAATTTTATATTTTATATTTAAAAAAATAGATTTTTTTATATTTTAAAATAAAATAAAAATAAAAATTATCAAACGTATCGGCCACGTGACACTGACCTGGCAGACATCTGCCCTCCAGCATGGCAAGAAAGTGCCACATAAGCATCGAGGATTAAATGTGTGAAATTTTTCACTTACAAAAATATTTTAAGACAACCTACTAAGACTAAAATGATAAAAGGGTCCAGTTACGGATTAAAAAATCAGTTTAGCCATCTTAATAAAAAAATATTTATATTTTTTAATAAAAATATAGTAGTATTATTTTTTTTCAAATCTAAAAAAAATAAAAATAAATATTTTATAACACTTTCGCAATTTAAAATTGTTGGGAGAATACTGGAAGAGGCCAAAATGCAAACCAAAATCAGATTCGATGAACTCCTTAAGCGTGGCGCCTAAGCAGTGTGTTCAAATTGTTCTACCAAAACTTTTGCATTCAATCAATTATTTTTCTACCAAAAGAAAGATGAATGATAACCACTAATAAACAACGGAAATAACAATATTAGACACCAAAACTTTAAACGTGGAAAACTCCTTCAAAGTAAAGAATAAAAACTACAAGGCCTATCACCCAACCCAAGGCAAAATCCACTATATCAAAAGAGGTTTATACAATCAAAGATAACCACAACCAAAAGGCTATCAAACTCCACACCCAAATACAAGAATCGAACCTCAATCATAAGAGATCTCCCAACTACAAACAACTCATTCAAATCCCCAACCAATAAGATTCAAAAAATCGAATCCAAACAAATAAGGAGAAATCAACGATACCAAACGGAACATCCGAAGATGACGAGACCGTTGATCGGAACCGAGTTGAAGAAATTCTCTCTTGTTTGTCGATTCTCTCGCGTGAGTGGATAACAATTGTCTCTCTCAAATTCTACACCCAATTGACCACTCTCACAACTAAGACTGCTAGGGCAAACAATTGGCAAAAATGGACTCTTGATTTTTTTGGACTAACTTCAATTGTTGGGCCTTCTATATACGAACCCAAATCCAACAAAAATAACCAATAACAAATGGAAATTAATATTTATTTATTTAATCGTATAATTAAATTGTAAATTATTCCCTTTTACTCTAATTATTGTGTTAAGTAGCAGTTATCATCAATGCAGGTGCATTTACAGTTTACACACAAATGGAAAGGAACAAAATAAGAAAAGAAAATAACTTTGAAAGATAATTAGGAGAAAAATAATAATAAAATTATAATTAAAATTAAAATACTGGGCCACACAAATTACATAAATAAAAAAGTAGCTTGTCACATAATACCAAAATACTTTTGCATTATTTGATTGGTAATTGCAAAAAGATGTTTGTGGTAGGGTTTGAAGGTCAATTGTGCATCCATATACATTTCACTTTAATTCTTCACTAATTATTGGTATATGAAAGTACAAATTTTATTTAATGATGAGATATAAATCAGGTCTCATCAATTCTCTAAATGGCTAAATAAATTTACATTTGAATTTATTATTCTAACGTCACAAATTATATATTAATCACTCAATAGAGCATGTAAGTCTATAAGTTAATGTTTCTTTAGATGGGTTTTAAAAAAAATTAGTTTGAGTTTATATTAAAATAATGTACGATGGGATATTTTGTGAGAGAAAAAAGTATTTTTTTTTTCGGGAAATGCAGAGTTCAAATAGTAAAAATTTGAAATTTTGAGAAAAAAAAAAAAAACATGGGAATAAGAAATGTTGATATTTTAATATTTATCTATTGTAGTTTACCATTGCCAAAATCTTTTGATTAAATGTTAAAAATATTGAAAGAAAAATCAACACTGTTTATTTCATGATATGTTAGAAGACAATAATCACTAATAAATAAAATAACCAGTGTTAATTTTTTTTTTTTTTGAAAAATCACTTCCCCAATCACTACACTACAAGAAATTATCAATTTTGTAACGAGATTTTTTCGTTACTAAATTCACTTTTTCTGTTACTAATGATATTAGAGATGGAATTACGTTAGCTACATGAACTTTATGAACGGAATTCTGTTACAAATATACTAATTTTTTGTAGTGCTAGTAGAATAACCTAATAGAATATATATTTTTTTAAAAAAAAAAAAATGCACTAAGTATTGTATTCCATGCAATAGTGCTAGGTACAACTATCAAATAACTAATTAGGTGAACAACATAGGTAATATCGAGTGATTATCAAATAAATAAATATCTCAATAAATTGGCGGTAAAGAAAATGATCATCAAGAGGAGTCTCATCTATCAATATAATATGACATCCAACGTCGAAAGGTGTCGAAGCTATCTTGCAATTAGTGAAGCTAACACGAGAGACATTAATATTCATCAGAGCTATCAGAAATTTAAATAATAAAGAAACACCGAATGTGACAAATACTCTTCATATCAAACTGATTATTCTTAATGAGGATCATATCATCATATAAAAGAGCAAAATAAAAATTCCAGAACAACTCTGACAAATAAATAAGGTAGAGTCATATGAGCTGAAAGTGAAGTCAAATTGAATAATAGCTTAACTTATGAAAAACTATGCACGTGACGCCTCTTTCATACCGTAGAACACCATAACTTGCCGACTTTAGAAGAAAGTATAGAACCTGGAGTCATATAAATATCCTTAAAGATATCACTGTAGAGGGAAATCTTCTTAATATTAAATAATAAAATAGATCGTTAAGAATAACCACAATCACAATTAAATAAGGAATATAGGTAAAACACGCAAAATGAGCAAAGTTTTACTCATAATTAATGTCATATTCTTTAAAGTAGCATTTTGCAACCAACTGAGCCTTGTAATGCTCAAAATATCTATTAGAGTTAGTTTTAATCTTAAAAACTTATTTACAACCAATATGTGTTTTTATCTAAAAGTAGAACAACTAAACTTTATGTACGAGTTTTCTCCAAAAATCCATAACTCGTTAGACATAGCATATATCTATAATGGATCATTATTTGCTTTATAAAAGACATAGTTCATGCATGGACAAGATGACAAAAAAATATATATATAGTGATACTCATATAGATAAGCAAGTTGATGATTTACTTGATGCGATCGCCGAGGTAAAACAAAGCGAGGTATCGTATCCGGGTCAACATAAAGAAACAAGATCAAAGGTGGATTGAAAGCGTCAATTGAAACATAATTTGAAGATGGAAATAGGCTCGTAGAATCAGTTGATATAACACCATGAGAAATAGGAAAGAAAGAAAAGTGTGATGATAGAAATGAAAGTGAACTTGGAAACATAAAAGACATAGAATTCAGATATAGAGAAAAATAGGATTTTCACTCAAAATGTAACGTGATGATAAATATACAACTATTTAGATATAAGATCCCAAAGCCTATAACTTTTCTATTCTACCTCATAACCAAGAATACTATACAGACGAGCACAAGATTATCGTTTAGAACATTAATGCGAAGATATACGAAGAAAAACTACAATTATTGAATGAACGAAAAATGTTATATCAGATGGATAGACGTTAAAAAATGGTTACATTACTTATGATAGATGATGAAAGACAATTCTTATGGTATAAATGGCAGTAAAGACAACTTTCCCCTACAACCTATTAAAACAAAATACATAAATAAAAAAAATGCACACACAATATCTAAATATCACTATATTTACACTTGGTCCAACAATATTGCTGAAAGTTATATAGACAAAAACGTTGAATTACTATACCATTAGCAAAAAGAAAAATCAATAAGAATATCCTATACTTAAGTCAATTATCAATACAGAAATTTTGTATAGAACAAGAAAATTGAGTTTTAATCACGTGGATATATTGAATATACTTGAATTAATTCCGAACATTATTTTAAAAACTATATTCATAATAATGACACTCACTTACAGAAAAAACTAAAGAATGATTTCAAATATCATAATGAATCAAAAAAATTGTTTACTTGTAATTGACATAATTTTTAATACGGTAAAGCATGTTGTTTTACTAGAAAATGGTGTAAGCAATCAAATTATTCAAAATTAGTAGAATGACTCTTACTAGCCATAGATCAAATTTATAAAAAAATAAATAAATAAAATAAAAAGTGCATGACCAAATTGAAAGTGTTATTGGAGACTAGAGTAGGAAGAGGAGAAGGAATAGTGAAAGTAGTAGCAACAGAGAAATTACGGGAAAGAATCTCAGAGACTAAACTTCAAATAGGTGACTCATCTTTCGACTTGTCGCAAGAATTTAGTTTGTATATTGATTCTGAATCTATACATCAGAAGAAGAGAAAGTAATAGTGAATCTATTGTTAACTAATTGGCCGACTGTACAAGATTTAAAGTTAATTAAAAAAATACAATAAGTATTAGAAAGATGTGTATAAGGTAAAAATATAGATTCTTACTGAATGTATCCATGTGACTGTCATTGACAATATGTATGTGTGGAGAGGACATAGAAAATATAGTTGACCAAGAGATCAAGTGAATGTGTCATATGATTACAACAATCGCAGTTGGCGATGAAATTGTTTGTTGTGGCTGGTTTTGGCGCAGTGGTGATGCTGGGATGGGCGGTGTCAATTGTTTGTGAATGGATAACAATGAAATTGCATTAGAATGTTGTGTTATATAAAATTTTTGTCAGTCTCACTACAATTGACATCATTTTCT
Source organism: Andrographis paniculata (assembly GCF_009805555.1). Classification (NCBI taxonomy): domain Eukaryota; kingdom Viridiplantae; phylum Streptophyta; class Magnoliopsida; order Lamiales; family Acanthaceae; genus Andrographis; species Andrographis paniculata. Next base: position 915,605 of record NW_026137580.1, on the reverse strand, counting down.
TTTTTGTATGTCCCATAACGATTGACACATTTCTATTTTAAATAAAATTTATTAAATCAAAACTTACTTAATAAATATAAATTAACTACATAACATATAACATCATAAATACATATGACCTATTTAAAACTCTTTTATTTTTATCTCTCTCTTTTAAAAAATATGTATTTTATCTATATTTAAAACTTCATTTCTTTTGTAAAATTAATTTATATTAATTAGAAATAAATACAAATATTTTTTATTTACTTGTATTATATAAAATTTTATTCTCTACAAAATTATATTCATATTGCATATATTTTTTTATTGCTACATAATTTTTAAAATATTTAAATTCATATTTTAATTTTTTTAATCATATATATTACTTTAAAATTATCAATATTATTAATTACATAAAAAAATAATAAAATAATTTGAACATTTTTACCTTAAATATTTCTAATGAAATATATGGTTCAATTATGATGGGATAGAGGGAATATATATATACATTATGGCATCTTATAATTTGCAATGCATTATGTCATCTTATAATTTGCAAGAATTGTAGTATATCTTCATAATAAAAATAAAGGTCTATAAATAGGTGTGATACATATTCCATAGCCTTAAATAAGAACTATCTAGTCCTCCCGTGAGGGATAGCCGGGTGGTGTAGAGGTTGGACTTACACATGGTTCATCTAATGTGATTTTCTCAGGACTTTCTCGTCGGGCCTGGTTTGCAAGGTATTAGGGTTTCCACATCATCAAAAATTATATATCTTCTTGATTTTTTTATATGTTTTTTTAGTATAAAATACAAAAATTATACATCCATATTAAAAATTGTGTCAAAAAATTAATTTATAAGCACAAACTTAAACAATAAAGGGATTATTACATGGGAGCATCCAATTTTGAAAAATAGATAGATGATCGGATCATGAGCAAATTAATTAAGTATATATGTATATGGTTGAGCAAATTATTACAAAGTATAACAAGACAATTAATCCCAAATCTTCATTAGGTAAACCTCTTTAATTAGTTTCCTTGCAAATATTTTGCTCATGTACTTATGTGAATGTCTGCATATATATATAATTTGATCACTGACTTGTCCTAAAAATGGAGCCTACAAATTCATATCCAAGATCCAAAGGGGCATCATTTACCAACCTGTGGGCCCACTGCCCATACCCCCCCCCCCCCAAACCCACCCCACCCCACCCCCACTTATTCCTTTGTGATGAAACCCTATTATAGCTGCCATCACATTGTGTCCTAATCATGAACTCTTGTGAGAGATGGAAAAAGCAAAAGGGACACTCATCACAAAACAAAGAAAGAGGGATCACCACATGTGTATACACTTTATATACATACATACCCCCCCCCCCCCCCCCCCACCCCTCCCTTAAGGCCAATCATATAATACCATGAACCCATTCATTATATTCTCTCACACCTCGATCGAGCAAATTCTCTAGAGAAAGAAAATCTAACATCGATCGATCCATCAATAATTGATCAACCCCATTTTAATTTGCAAAACTCGATCTTTATCTAGAGCATTGTCTCATTGGCAAACAAGCCATGGTGAGTGTGATCGAAATTTCTATTGTGCATTTTTCTTGTTTGGTACTCATAAGTGAGCTTATGTTGGATGTATTCGATTGCGCAGACGCCGGGGGACGACTCGGAGCGAGGCGACGCCGCGCTAATTAGGCCGTCAAGTATTAGGAAAGGGGGGTTTAGAGCTACCTCCTTCATCTATGGTGAGACTAACTATTAATTAACAATTATATTTGTTTAATTTGTTGATATTGATTGAATTTTTGGTAATGTACTTACAGCTTTGGTGGCATTGGAACATATGGGATTTGTGGCTAACATGGTTAGCTTAGTGCTCTACTTTTCTTACAAGATGCACTTCGATCTGTCGAATGCAGCCAACACTCTCACTAACCTCATGGGCTCGACTTTCTTGCTCTCCATTATTGCTGGCTTCATTTCAGACACATATATCAATAGGTTCCAAACTGCTCTCATTTTTGGAACCCTCGAAGTCTTGGTAATTCAATCCATTTTATATCTATATATATATAAATCAATAGTTTTCTCAAAAACCCTTTTGGGCTCGTCGTGCATGGAACTTAATCCGACGATCGATCATCTCATTCTCCCCTACAAAGCTTGTAGACGACGATGGATACATACATGATAGATACATATATATATGTATGTATGTGTGTGTATGTATTGTTAATGATTGAGAGTAATTAGTAGTGTAGTGTTTGTTTTGTATCCCCACTTGTTTTTGGTCCTCTCAGCACGTGGCTTAGCTTTTACAGATCACTACTACTGATTTAATTTTAATTAATTAAAATTAACAATCTGTATATATATAATATAGGAAGGGACACGTGGACGATTTTGATTGACTGGTTTTTCAGGCTTTATCGATGATGACAATCCAAGCCCACACTGATAGTCTGCTGCCGGAGCCGTGTGGGAAGTCCAGCTGTCTCGCCGGCGGCGTCGCCGTCTATTTCTACGCGACGCTGTGCCTCCTGGCGCTGGGGGTCAGCGGCGTTCGGGCGTCGCTGCCGCCGCTGGGGGCGGAGCAGTTCGACCCCCACCACCCCAAGGAGGCCAAGAGCCTCGCCAGCTACTTCAATTGGCTGCTGCTCAGCACCGTCTCCGGCGCGACGGTCGGAGTCACCGTCGTCGTTTGGGTGGCGACCAATAAGAATAATCATAATTGGTGGAAAGGGTTTCTGATCACCGCCGTCGCCACATTCGTCGGATTGTTATTCCTCATCGCCGGCAAGCCTTTCTACCGCCTTCGAGCCCCTTCCGATAGCCCCCTTATTAGAGTTGCTCAGGTGAAATTACTTCTTTGCCCCTACAGCTTTTGCATATCTCTTAGACACTTTTGTCTTTTTAGTAATTTTAACAACAATTTGTTTTTTTCATTTATATTATCAAATAATTAGTTTCTTTATCATCAATAAAATTTTCTAAAAAAAAAAAATTCTATCTAGATAATACATAGGGTCCATATATTACTTTTATTTCAGAATTATTGCAACTACGATTTGATCTTCCTTTTTGATAAAAATTTGAGTATTTTGTCCCTTGGTCATGAACATAATGATGATTCTATTAGTGTAGGACCAAAATTTGGGTTTGTTGATCTAGGCTTTATTTGAGTTTTATAGTATATTAAAATATAATCCTAGTATTTTATTAGCAAGTAGAAGTGTGTAAGAAATTTTAATATTTTTGTCACTTTATATAAAAAGTAATTATATGTGTAATGGTATGTTTGTAATTTAGGTAAAAATTAAAAGAATATTTTGATATTAATGTATAATTACGGAGGAAAATGATAAAAAAAAATGTATTTTGAATTGGGACAGAAAGTATACATTTTTATAATAAATAGTAAATAAATTGAAATTAAATTTTAAAGTAAAAAATTGTATGGAATCAAAATTGTAATATATATATATATATATTTATGTGATTGATTGATAAAGTATTTTGAATTTCTTAGGTTATTGTTGTTGCGATTAAAAATCGAAGATTGCCATATCCGGAGAGTTCAAATGAGCTCTACGAGATCAATGAAAAGGAGTCCAATCCAACGGTTACCAAAATTGCCCATACCGAACAATTCAGGTATAATTTTTATTTATTTATTTTTTATAACGTGGGAATTCGCAATCGCTATCCGAAAGTGTGCACTGGATAAACCCCGAACTAACCTAATGCCTTGCAAAACAGACCCGACGAGAAAGTCACGCTAGGATATCATAATTATTTTATTTAATTCTACAAAGCACACGCCCTAAATAAATAGTAACATTATTTTAGTGACATTTCAAATACGAATTACAGTAAAATATTAGGACAAATGGAATATTTATCGATCTGATTTGATAATAAACTTGCTTGCATATTTCTTTGAACATTATAAAATTGAGAATAAAACTATTTAGGTGGGATAGATAGAATAGTACAAAATCATGGGAACTTTTTTAGTAAAAATATCCAAAGAAAAAACATAATTTTATTTATTTTTTTACCAAAAACAACGATGGTGTTTGTTTGATTTTCTAATTGAAAATGTTTTTTTAGTGTGTGTATTTAATACTAAAAATAATATTTTTATTAAATTATTAAATTTTTACTCTTATTAGAATATTTATATGGCATATTGTGTGAGTTAGTTTGTGTATATTACTCTTTGATATCAAAAAAATAGTATACACTCACTTTTCAAAAAGGTTAATTTTCTTATTTTTGTAAAAAATCATAATAAATATTACTCCCACCCTCCCATTAATATAGTCTTAATTGAATTTGGCACGAGATTTAACGAATATTGATATTATATTGGTAGTTGGTAAAAAGTACAATTTTTTTTGCCCTTGTTAGTGTATTAGTGTAAAAAACAGTGAAAATTGTGTAATAAAAATGAAAAAGTATAGGCAGTTTTACGGTGATATAGTTATTTATGAAAAACAAGACTGTTGTTTTGGAACAGACAAAAATGGTAAACAAAACTATTGTATTGGGACGGAGGGAGTACGATTTTCGTACTTCCAAAACATAAAAAAATTTCTGCTACATAGAATATAATACTTCATGCATCCCAATACAATAGTCTTATTTATTATTCCCTCGGTCCCACTTAATTTTTCAACTCTTTCTATTTTCATTTGTCTCATATAATTTATATTTTTTTTTAAAATATAATTATACATTTTAATCAAATTTTAAAATTCATAATTTATAATATTTTTTATTTTAAGTAAAATATTTAGTCATATTAATATTAATTTATGATTATTTTTACTAATACACTTCTTAATTATTTACTAAATACCCGATACTTAAAACTTCGTGTTTAATCTAAAGTAGATAATTTAAGTTGAAATGAGAGAGTATTTTTCTTCGTCCCAAAACAATAGTCTCATTTTCCTAAATAATCATATCATCGTAAAACTACTACTCCCTTCATCGTGGCTACCGTGTCCCCTTTACTACTAGAATTTATGAAGGGTATAATTAGTAAATAATTAAGAATATATTAATAAAAATAATTATTGTATAATAAAATTAATTTTAGAATAAAATTAATATAATTAATTAGTCTAATTAAAATTTAAAAACCTACAAATTTTAATGAAATTAAAGTGTACAATTCTTTAAAAAAAAATTAAAAAAATATATGAGACAAATGAAAATAAAAAGATAATCACAATAAGTGAAATAGAGAAAGTACTATTTTATTTTATTTTTTAGAACAAAAAAAAAATTATCATATTACCAATATAATATTAGTAATATTTATATTCTTATTAATAAAAAGGTCAATATAAAAAAATTAACTTGGGCGATGATCGATTTAATAAAAAAGGTAAATAATTTCCATGTCAATTTTACAAAAACTGAAGATGGCTAGACAAGGCCGCAATCCTCCCTCCCAACACGGCGGCGTCGCCATGGAAGGTCTGCAGAACCACCCAGGTGGAGGAGGTGAAGATCCTGGCCAGAATGGCCCCCATCATCGGCAGCACCATCATCCTCAACACGTGCATGGCTCAGCTCCAGACCTTCTCCGTCCAGCAGGGCTACCGCATGGACCCCCGCCTCTCCTCCTTCCACGTCCCCCCCGCCTCCATCCCCGTCATCCCCCTCCTCTTCATGCTCCTCCTCATACCCCTCTACGACCGCCTCTTCGTCCCCTTCGCCCGCCGCCTCACCGCCCACCCCTCCGGCATCACCCACCTCCAGCGTGTCGGCGTCGGCCTCCTCCTCTCCGCCGTCTCCATGTCCACCGCCGCCGCCGTCGAGCTCAGGCGGAAGCGCCGATCCCTCCGCGACCCAACCCGACCCATCAGCCTCTTCTGGCTCGCCTTTCAGTACGGCACCTTCGGGATCGCCGACATGTTCACCCTCGTCGGCCTCCTCGAGTTTTATTACAGGGAGGCGCCGGAGGGGATGAAGACGCTGTCGACTTCTTTCACGTGGATTTCGCTGTCGTTCGGGTACTTTTTGAGCAGCGTTTTTGTTTCCGTTATAAATTCGGTGACTCGGCGGATTGCGCCGAGCCGGAAGGGGTGGCTGCAGGGGCAGGATTTGGACAAGAACAATCTCAACTTGTTTTATTTGTTCTTGGCTGTGTTGAGTGGGCTCAATTTCTTGAATTATTTGTATTGGGCTAGATGGTACAAGTGCAAGAATGTCGAAGATGGTGGTGGCGGCGGCGGTGGTGGTGGTGGTGGTGGTGGTGCGGCGGAGGAGGCGGGGGGAGAGGTGTTTATGGCATCAAATGGTTGCTATGTGGTGGAAGAACAGAGTAATGGGAAAGGCTAATGAAAGGTACTTGAGGAAAATAATTAAAGAGAGAGATAATTTTTATATATATATACAGTGGTGATAATTGGTGCTCTTTTTTTTCTTTTTCTTTTTTTGAATGTGGTTTTTGTACATTAGGTGTTTGTGTGTGAGTGGTTTTGATCGTATTATGAGAAATGATTCATATGGTGGAATTTGATGATGTAAGTAAGTAAGCATGTGTGTATATGTATGTATGCATGTGTTTGTAAAAAGAGAAATGCTTTAATGGAGATTTTTAAAGCCTGAAAATAAATAAATATATATATTTATATATTTTTAAATATATTTCTAATCTGTATTATAATTCAACATATATATTAATTATCCATCAAATCAGCATCATGTTAACTTAGTTGGATCAGTATAGACAAACATACAGTGTATTAATAAAAACATTTTCCCCAATATTTAAGCGTATTTATTATGTAAAGGCAAAAACAGCACTGCCTCCGCCAACGGCTGATTTGTTTAATCAATTAGTTACTGTACCGTACCGTACCGTGCGGCGGGGTCGGAATTGTACACGAGTTTTGGGGAAAAAGGTGTAATTAGCTACGCTACACCGACAGAGTCAAATTGTAGACAACCGTAGAAAGACCACTGTAGGAATAAGTCGACCAGGTTCAATTATTATTCAGTCAACTAATTAATAAAAAAATGTTGCGATGCGTCTTCTTTTTATTTAATTTTATGACATAATAAATTATATATGTTCATTAAAACAATAGTAAAATTCAAAAGTGTTTTCGCCACACAGATTCTTAACTTGCCTTGCCTTCACATAAATAATAATAATAATAATAGTAAAGTAATAAATCACCACGCCGCTCTTACTCTTGGCTTCACTTCAATTCAATTCACTGCTGCCTTTTTAGATATCTCTGCAACAATCATTTTTACCTTCACCACTAAATCAATCACAGATACGGAAAAACCACATTCTTCTTGAGCTCCCAATACCCAATACTTGTGCCCACCCCCATTTGGCTCTTTTTCGTTATCTTCTTCTTCCTTTCTGTGCCTCCTTTTCAAGATTCGTTCATGGGGAGGATTTTGAGATTCTGGGCTTTGAGCTGTGCTCTGCTCTTTTTCGGAAATTGCGGTGCTAGAGATTTCACACCATTTGGTACCAACAGCAGGAATGAGTCGACGACGTTGTTGGAGACGATAATGTCCTCGTCAGTAAATCATCGAGTGTCTGCCCCTCCCGACGCTCTAATGGTGGGCCTTACACTTATCCAAGGAGCTGCTCCTAAGAGGGCTGGTATGTATCGATTTCTCACTCTTGCTCTTCTTCTTTCACTTCTTTGGTTTAATTTCTTGGTAATATATATATATATATAAGATCGAATATATGCTTTAGTTTGTTGTAGTTTTAGTTGTGTATCTGGTGATTTGTTGATAGGGAGGGTAGTTTTGTTGCTTGAAATAATTATGTATTGGTCTTCCTTTCTTTATTAATTTTTGTATGTTTTGTCTTGCAACTAAGATGGTTTGAACTTGAAGCTTCTCTGTGTTTATATTTATATAGTTTTGGATGTTTTGGCCTTCTTGATGAAATTTCAGAATAGTATAACTTTGATATTTGATACGATATAGTTTTTTGTTTTCTTTTTGAATAAGTTATTGATGTATATTGTCAAAACTTCAAAAGAAATGTATATAAATATACGATAAATATAAATGTATGATATTGTCCACTTTGAACTAACGGATTTGTTTTTGGACTTTATCAAAAGGTCTCATTGTATGGAGTTTATGTGGGTAATATAAGATGTAATTTGTTTTCAAATATTCTAATGTCGGACTTGGATTCATGCAGTATGTCTGGATGGAACTTTACCGGGCTATCATTTGCATCGCGGGTTCGGGATGGGAGCCGACAGCTGGCTCGTCCATTTAGAGGTTAGTGAGTGAGTTCGGAAATTGTTTAGTTTTATGTATTGAGCTCCACACAATTTGTAAGACGATGAAGTATTTTTGTCGAAATAATGTTGATGTACGCAAGCTTACATTACTAAATTCGATGTTATATGATGACGAGCATTAAAATAGATTGAAGCTAAAACTATGCCTTTTTTTTTGTCAAACTCATCTGGCAGGGTGGGGGGTGGTGCAACAATATCAGGTCATGTGTGTACCGTAAGACGACTCACCGCGGGTCGTCGAATTATTTTGAAAAACTAATTCCATTTACCGGGGTGCTTAGCAACAAGGCAGAGGAGAATCCAGGTACAAATAATTGAAACCGAAGAAAAACTTGACCGTTGATTTAGCTCATTTCTTGCTATAGTTGTTCGTCGAAAGTAATTCAATTTACGAATACAGATTTCTTTAACTGGAATAGAGTGAAGATTCGATATTGTGACGGGGCTTCCTTTGCCGGGGACAGTGAAGATAAGGTTTTTCAAATTCTTGCTTAATATTTATCGGAACAATCAAAGAATATTCGGTAAATAAATCCGGCGTATGATATTTATGTAGGCTACAGGGTTGCAGTTTAGAGGACAACGGATATGGCTTGCGGCAATGGAAGATCTGATGTCTAAAGGAATGCGCAACGCCAACCAAGTATTCGTCGTAACTAACCTTTTTTGTCGAAATCCCTTTATCCATATTTCAAGATATGATTTTTGTGCTTCAGGCGCTTCTTTCGGGCTGCTCCGCCGGTGGATTGGCTACGATATTGCATTGCGATGAATTCAAAAGTTTGTTTCCTCAAAGCACCAAAGTAAAGTGCATGAGCGACGCGGGATTGTTTATGGACGCGTAATCTCCTTACCTTTTCCGTTGTTCAACACCATCGAACGTTACTCCCGTTTTTTTTTTTCAAATCTATTTTTATTTTTCTTCCTGCAGCGCCGATGTATCAGGCGGACATACACTCCGAGGTTTCTTTGAGGGCGTCGTGAGCTTGCAGGTATCAAGAAGTTCATTTATTTCCGTCACTTGTAAGAGACTTATAGAAGAATCGATGAAAATTTGTTGTATTTTGCAGGGTGTCGGGAGAAACCTGCCTAGTGGTTGCACTGACCATCTCGACCCGACTTCTGTAAGTGTATTTACGGCTCATATATTTCTCCAAATCGACTGATATTTGGTTTCTCGTCTTTATTTTGGCGCGCCTTCTTTCGTTTGCAGTGCTTCTTCCCGCAGAACTTAATTTCCAATGTCCGAACTCCGCTCTTTATTCTCAACGCTGCTTACGACTCGTGGCAGGTATGAGAAAAAAGCTTTCGATTTTAAGTTAGATGATTATAGTTCGATACAAATATATAAAACTATATATACATATATATATTTGTATTGTGTTTAGGTTCAAGCGAGTTTGGCTCCTCCGACAGCCGATCCTCACGGAAACTGGCACAATTGCAAGCAAAACAATGAACTATGTTCCGAATCACAGATACATTTTTTGCAAGGTAGATGAACAAATACGTCAATTCGTCGATGCCAATCTTACAATCAAGAAAATTAATCGAAAATTTTTTTTTGATGGGATTCAGGTTTTAGAAATGACATGCTGAGTGCGGTGAAAGGCTTTGCAGGCTCGAGGCTAAACGGGATGTTTATTAATTCTTGTTTTTCTCATTGCCAGTCGGAGAGGCAGGACACTTGGTTCGCCGACGATTCCCCCCTTCTTAACAATATGGTAACCCGACTTTTTCGAGCTTATGCATTTTTCCGAGCTTGTTCCCTTAAATTCATTCATCTTAGATGAAAAATTAAGCGAAAAATTCATCGGTTCGACCTTAATAGATTGTTTATATTAGGCATTTGTGTCTTTATAACATGCTATGGTAAATACTGCAGCCGGTCGCGATTGCCGTGGGAAACTGGTTCTTCGATCGACAAAGTGTCAAGGAAATTGACTGCGCGTATCCGTGCGATCGGACATGTCACAACCTGGTATTCAAATGAATCCGTTGGATGGATGTGTGAGACTCGATGGATCGAATTATATACGTATATGAATATGTATATGATTTAGTATTCTTGCCGCGATAATTGATTAATGGTGGTGTTGTTAGTTAATGTGTTGTATTTTGAACGGCAATGAAATCCCAATTGCCGATTCATGATTCTTTGTGTAATTGTTGTGGAAAACTCCTTCAAATGAAAATTATTTGAACAAGATTTGTGTGAAGTTGAGGTGTTTTGGTGTAATAATATTTTTGAGATGTTGAAAATTGATTGTTGTGCAGGACAATTTGTTGTCTTGGGAATCAGAGGGAAATGATGCTTCTGCAACTGCAAGAATATTGAAACCTTGCAATGAGTTGCTATTACATATTTTGATGTTGTCTATCTCTATGATATGATTGTGGGTCAACACTAATATGATATTGTCCGCTCACGGATTTGTTTTTGATATTCTCTGAAGACCTCATAGTAATGGAGTTCACTTGGGACTTATAAAGTGTGAAATTTTCTTTACAACTTCTGATGTGAGACTTAATTTGCACCCCAACAATGATATGATATGATACAATATAATAATAACAATCAACTTGTTAGTGATTACTTATATATACTTGCAATCTACATTAAAAAACTATTCTATGTTTCAATCAAAGTATAATATTTAACATATATCTTCATTAAAAACATGCTAACAAATAATATACACTTTATTATGATTATCTAGGGGTGGACGTTCGGTCGGGTCGGATAGTTTAGATTGGATTCGGGGTTTTGAGTATCCGATCAAAAAATCGGATATAAAAATTTAAATTTGATCGTATATTTAAATTTTTTTTAAGAAAAAATAAATATATATATATATACTCCTATTAATAAAAATAAAAAAAAAAGTATTGCAATATAGTTTTTTAATAATAGTAGTAGTAATTGATGTTGTATTGATTAAATAGCAACCATCGGATTTTATTATCCTTAGCTTTTTATAATAAATCAACATAAGTAATTGTTTAGTTCGCACCCCATCAGTAGACACAAGAATGGATTTGAAGTTCGCTCTTCGGTAGCGGCTGCGGGTTCCCACGTTATAAAAAAAAAATGGATTTGAAGTTCTTATAAATTATAAACAACAAAATAATTTACTTTAATTTGCGTACAAAAATTAAATGATAAACTTACTCATGCACAGAAAGAAAAGTATTCCTTCCGTCTCAATTTTTTTATTTTAGTCCGTCTCAAAGTATTCATTTTTTTTATTTTTTTTTTTAAGTAATTGTACTATCTACCTAACATTACAAATACCCTTACAACTTAAAATATATTACACAAATGTCATTACTTTTTATATTAAGGTTATTTTAGTCATTTAATACTTTATTCCTACTCTCTAATATAATATTAATATTTCTAAAACTCCGTGTAAAAAGCAAAAAGATACATAGTTATGGGACGAATGGAGTATAAAAATAGATCCTTTTCTCGGACTGTATTCTTATTCCACTATACACATTCTTTCTGTTTGGGAAAGCATTGGATTGTTCGATCCACCCCTTTGATCAATAATTTTAATTTATATTCAAATTTATTTAGCGTGATATGAATTGATATTTGATATAATTGGAAATAAATTTTTAATGCAATTAAATATAATATAAATCTATAATTGCGATTTTTATTTTTCAGAAAAGAGTTTCATTTAGGTTTGAAATTGAATTTTTTTATTTAAATTATAACCTAAATAATATTTTTATCTACATAATATTTTGTGAAAATAAATAATACTATCTCCGTTCGACTCTAAGGTCTCTTGATGTTTGAATATTAATTGTTATATCAAATACAAATTAAGAAAAAATTGCAAAAATATTTCAACTCGAAATTTTGATTCTATGCTTGTTTGGTTTATTTTATTATACTTCCAATTTTTCCTAAATATTTTATTTTTGGATTCATGTGTATTCTTTCGGTGTGTTTGTTTTGTATTTTGGTTCGAATAAATTTTTTTTATATGAAATATAGAGAATTGTGTAAATAATATAAAAATAATCAACGTGTGTATAATATATTAATTTTTAGGGGAGAAATATATGGAGATGAGATGTTTTGTTAAAGAAACAAACCCTTAATTTCTATATTTATTCATTTAAAAAATATATTTATGTATATATTCAAAATTTCATCATTTTTCTAATAAAATTAATTTATATTAATCATGTATGAATATTTATTTATTTATATTAAATAAAATTTTATTTTTTAAAATACTATTTAACTTAAATATATTTTTATATAAAAATAATTTAAAAATACTTAAATACATATTTTAAAATTATTTTAATTATATATAAATTAGTATTTTATTAATATATAGAGTAATGAAATAGTAGTTAATGTTCATTTTACCTTTGATATTAAAGTAAAACTAATGTGAAAATAAAAAGTAAAAATATTTTAGTATTTATGTAAAAATATTTTGGTATTTATGTAAAAATTATTCTTTCTAAGAAATGAAATTAGAAGTTTTAATTTGAACGTATTAAAATAATAAAATGAAAAGTTTACTAGTATTAAACGGAAATAATATATTATTAAAGATAAATTAATTTGGCATTTCATCGTCAGAACACAACATAATTATTAAATAAAAGAGTATTTTTTTATATATTTAATTTGAATTAATTCATTAAAGTAAAATAAAAAAGTGTGTTCATTTTATATTTTTAAATTAATGTATTTTTATATTATAGGTGAAAATTTATATTGGTAATGTTAAAAATAATATTTTGTATTAAATAATTAATTTTTTTTATACATAAATGAAATATATATTATAATATATTATATTAATATATGTATATTATTTTTTAAAAACAATATTTTCTTTATGAAATGAAGAGAGATTCTTTTAATTTGCTTTTAGTGAGAAAAGAAAAGCTAGTTAGAGCAGATGGAATAAAATCAGTGGTCCTAAGATTGATGTTTCAACTTCAAATTCCAAACATGATTCAATTCAACACACCAAAAGATTTTGAAGAAACATCACACACACAAATATATATATATATATTAATATAAATAAATAAATATTTCATCAGTCATTCAAATCTATTATCACTTTTTTTTGGGTTGTCATTGAAAAATATTCTCATTTTCTCTTTAAGTTAAAAATCATTTCATTTTTGTACTGTTTTTTACTATAAAAAGAAAAATTAACAATTATAACTCATTTTTATTAAAATTCATGTCCGGTCAAATAAGTACAGATTTCCGTAAGGGTGTATATATATATATATTAATATAAATAAATAAATAAAGAGGTTACTGCAAGATTCTTTGTGAGTGCCATTATTGTAGCTTTCATGTCTAAAATCAACATGCTCTCTTCAATAAAAAGAAAATTGACATAAAATAGTGTATAAGATTTTATTGTTAAGTCCAAATTTCATTATGAACAAAAACAATATAATAGGACTAGAATACAAATTACATCAAACAATTAGTTTGTTTTGGTCTTGATTTGATTTGAAATGGGAGTTGGGTTCGAGTTTTTGTTTAAATAATATTTTGATGTGATATTTTTTAAGAATAAATAATAGGTTTGTTTTGCTTAAACTTTTCTTTCTAACACGATTTTTAATATATATTTTATCATATAAAAAAATCGTCATTCAATATAAAATATTATTTTTTATGTTACCAGACATAATTTTTTATACTTCATATAAAAAAAAATTCAAATCAAAACACTAAACAACCAGACTCAATGTCGACATGAAAATGTAATAAATGTATAATCCAAATTTTATTTAAATGTAGTTTATTGATCTTCACATGCTATGGAAATTATATCATGCATATATGCATCAAGAATTGAGAAATTATTCGACCATATATATATATATACACCCACAAATAGATTAAATTCTGTATATAGCTTAATAAAAATTTAGTAATTTATTGCAAGGAAAATTGCAAATTACATGTTTGAACTTTGTAGTTTATTTTAGTATCGAGAAAGAAAATTTATATATTTTAGATTATATCTGCCATTCTTTATTTTTTTTCTTCTTACTTAATTAATCTTGTTAGAAATAAGTTCGTCTTTAACTAATTCGACATTGTCGTTTTACTTTTTGGGTATTTATATTACCTATGTGTTGATATATTTACTATATTGGAAAAATCGTGTTCATTTCAGCGATGTCGGATCAGATCGTGAAATCAACACGGACAAAGTTTTGGTGCCAGAGAATTTTTAAAACAATATTGATCTAGCTACGAATTAATTTTAAACGTAAAATTTTCCTTTTATAAATTATAATTATTGATCTAATTAAAAGTAAAATTTGTCTCTTATGTGATACTCCAAATTGGGATGGGATTTAAGAGAATTAATTAGATTATTTGTATTAATAATATACAAATTTCTTTTCGATAGTTCATCTTCTTTAAAAAAAAAAAAAAAAAAGAGTTTGCATAGAAATTTTTTAAAATATTGGTAATGATAGAGTTTGTTCTTTTCGCATTTTTAAGTTTTTTTTTTTTTTTTAACTAAGCAACATTTATTCTTTTTGATAAAAATATACTTCCTCCATCCACTTTAAAAGCTTACATTTGTTTTTTGTGTGTTGATTTTTAAATATTAATTATTATATCAAAACTTAGTATAAATCAAGAAAAAAAACAAAAATACTTCTATTAGTGCCTTATAATACTAATAGAAGAACATTTATACAAAAAAAAAATTATACAAATATAAGCATATTTTTAATATTAAGTACAATGACATAAAATTTAAATATAAACTTATTAAGCGGACGGATGAAGGACTATAAACTATTAAATTCAAATTCAAGTCGAAATACAAATATAATTCATAGGTAATATGGAATCTCCTTCTCAAGAAAATTTAAAATTACACGTAGATATATAAAAAGTAAATGATAGAACCATATTCTTGTATTTCTTTATTCATTTTCTGTTCTTTGCATCTTGATTAGCTATCTAATCTAATCATCAAAATGACTGATGGGATTGTCGCAATAGACTCATTGCTTATATATCGTTTCATTAAGGGTTCAAATTGAAAATGTATCAGTATCATGCTAATTGTCTCAATCAGTATATAAAAATATTATATGTAGTATATAAAAATACAACAACTAATACATGTTATATAAAATATTAGTATCTGTTATCAATTCTATTTTATATGTATACTATATATTTATATATAATGTATTGTGTAAGTATATATATTATTGTGCAATCAGCATGACGATAATTAAATATAATTAGTACGGTAACTGTCGTCCTTATATTTTGAGCGAAATAATTTTTATTTTTTTTTATCGAAGAAATAACTTTTATAATCATATAACAGAATATAATAAACTTTTATTAAAAAAATATGAGTAAAAAAAATGTTAAGAATCATGGAGAAGGTGGTTTGTTTCTTTTAGTTACTCTGCAAAATTTTAATGTTTAACTTTTATAGTTTATTGTTAAAAAATAATAGTCATTCATACAAAATATTACATCAAGTTATTATTCAAACAGAAAGTAAAATTAATAAAACAAATCACAAGACAAAATATGTATTTAGTTGTTAGACCATTTTTTTTATCAACGTGTTCTCTCAATTTAATTTTTCTAAACGATTCTCAATTAATATTATAAATTAATACAATATATATGCGTATTAATCACATGCGTCAAATGTTCATATTATATGCGATATTTGATTTATTTTGATTGAATTCTATCTAATTTATATGCGTATTGTTTATTCGCGGTGTGCGTATGACAAATATGAAATTTGACATAATTGGCAGTAAAGTATAGAAAAAATCAGATTTGCACCGCCTCCTTAACCCTCTTGACATGGAAAATTAATTAAAATGTCAAAACGCCCAATTGTTACAAAATTACGACAAATATAAAATAAAGAATAAGGGAGGAGCGCCACATGATGCTAAGGAGGAGAACACAGTGCAGAACAGTCTCCGAAAAAAATCACGCAAGGGCAAGAAGAAGAAAGATTCTTCCAAAAAGAATTCGAGTTCTTCCCTGTCAATCCGATCAAACTCAGGTGATATTTATTTTTGTTATTTCTCATATAATTGGGGAGTAGTTTACTTTTCTAATTTAGGAGTGAAAGAAACAACTTGGTATGAAAGTTTGATATTAGACTTTGTTTCGATTTATATTATTTCTTGATTCCTAAGTATTTCTATAATAATTTTTTATTTTAATGTTTAATAATATTTGATTTGGTTGAATATTGTTGTCACATATTTTAATTAGATTAAATATTAATTGCTTAACTAAATTAGACGTCTGTGCGTTTTAACATTATTCAAGTAGTCACTACTAGCAAACACCATTAGTAAATTACGAAATCAATTTTAAACAATTTCGCATAAATAATTGTTAAATTGAATTAGACTTTTCTTACGTTCAAAAATAAAAAACTCAATCCAAAACATTGCGAAACAACTAAAAAATCTAAAAACACAAGTTAACATACCAAATATTTTTTTAACATTATCTAATCATTGTTCTCACTTGTTACATAAAATTGTTATTATTTTAAAATTATTTTTCACTTATAATAACATATGGAGTATATTTTATATCCAAATTTCGAAAAAATTCTTTGTATTTTAAACTTTTTCAATGATTTGAAGAACAATACTTTATCAAATCATTCAAATTTATATTATTATTATTTTTTAATTATTACAAAAGAAATGTTCACGTTTCTTTTTTTAAATAATATAGTATATCTATTTTTATTATAAAATAAAACCCAAAAAAAATTAATTATTATGCAACAATCAAATATTTTATTCTTAAGCTTCTAAGTTACATTTACTTTTTACATCATTATATTTAACATTAAAAATATCATTATACTTGTATAATAAATATTTGTACAATTTTTTCTTAATTTGTACTTACATTTTGATGTAATAATTAATATTAAAGAATCAACACACAAAATGTAAACGAAAACCTTAGGGTCGGACGAAGATAGTATATATTTTTATTATCTTAAAAAATATTCAAACTTTTGTAGAAACATAATATTATACTCATAATCATAAAAATAAACGTATAAATCCACCATTACTATTAACACTCCCTGTATATTAAACAAAGACATCATCAATCAAATATTATTTCTATTAAGTTCAAATATTATTTCTATTAAGTTCGACTAGAGATTTATCCAAAATAAATTAATTGAGCCAATTTATTAAACAAAGGCATCATCAATCAAATGTTACTTTTATTGGGTGACTGAAAATTTATGGAACATTCGCTGCTGCGAGTCCCACGTTATATATATAAATATATATATATATATATATATATATAAAGCATCATCAATCAAATGTTACGGCCAAACTTTTTGAAGACACAAATGGTCCACAACGACCATGACTCATCACCTCCTCCAATCAGAACCGTCCATCCACATAATCAACGGCCCTAAAGCTCTTCAAATTCTCCACCCTTGGATCACCTCCAAATCCCCTATAAGTGCAACAAAAAAAACTCCCTTTCTACTACAAAAAAAAAAGAAAATAGAAATCACAAAACAAACATAAACCATGGCATCAAGCAACAGAAGCCACAAGAAATCATCTCCATTTTCTGCCCTGTTCAACATCTTCAAAGTCGGCGGAGTCGGGACCGGCGGCAGGCGCCGGGACGAGTCCAAGGAATACTGCGACCACTACATGCAGGCAGGGATAGAACTACACTAGGGCTTGGGGAGCAATTGACCCCTCAAGCCCAATTTTTTATGATCTTTTTGTATTAAAAATATCAATTTTTATGTATTTATATACAATTTGGCCTCCAAAACTATCCAAATTCATATGTAATTTTGTCATTATATTTTATTTAAATTTATTAACTAAATATTAAATAAATTATAACATTTTGCCCCTTGGAAATTTCAATGCTAGTTTGGTCTCTGCATGCAGGCGTACAAAGTGTATCCGAGCGATGAAGACCGGGCCACCTGGTGGGTGGCCGAGCCGGGGATTGACAAGAAGGCGTCGGCCTACATCTCCTTGACTACTGATAAATGGGAAAAAATTAGCTAATGATTTATTTATTTAATCCGTTGGTTGTCTAAATTGATCCAATTTGATGATCATTGTGATCATGTTGGTAACCAAGTATTAGTTGTGTTTTTAATTTAATTGTAATTAATTTGTATTATTGATGTAGTTTTTATTTTAATTTGCTTGTAGTAGTGTGTATAGATTTGCATGTTGAATTGTATGCCAATAATTGATGAAGATTTGTGCAATGTATTGGACATTTATCTAATTGTTCAAATGTATTAATAATAAGCTTTTTATTATTGGGTGTTTGCTTATGTTTTAATTTTATTTTTCAGTTTTTATTAGTATTACTTTTCAAATAAAAATGTGTGTCTATATATATATATATATATATATTCCTTTACAACATATTACACTCAAAGTTATTTATTTTAATGAAAATGATATATTTAAAGTGATTGACGGCTATCTTCTTAAAGCATATTTACTATTATAATGTAATTATTTTATACTCCATCAGTCCCAAACACTTGCAACATTTCTTTTTTTTTTTTTTTTTCTCAAACTCACTGCAATATTTTTAAATTTAGAAATAATTAATAATATTTTTATATATATATTAATATACACTTCACTTCACTTTATCTCATCACATCACTCAAATAAAAAAAACAAATAATCATTTATCTCTCCAATCACATCACTTAATATCCAAATTATCTCAAATTACCATACTTAATACTCCCCATCTAAATTCTTGTGCCAAACACAAATGTTGCACGGTATTTAGGACGGAGGGAGTACTATTTTAAAGTACACATACTCTTCCACAATAGTTATTACTCCATTTGTTGTATAAAAATATGTCCGTACTTTTAATATAAGAGTTATGTGTCCGGCAATTAGCTTATAGCTGATTTGACAAGATGTTTTTATTAAAATATTTGGTAAAATAATTGTTTTGATATTAGTTGTTTATACGTAAAATGACAATTGAGGACATTTCTATTCTATTTTATTTTATTTTAATATATTCAATTGTATTTTTTTGAGTTTATAATGTCTTAAATTTTTTATTATTAGTTATTGAAAATTATAAAAATTTTATAAAATGGAATAGTATTTATTTTTATTATAGGTAGATTTAAAAAATAATATTTTTTATTGAAAAATATAAATAGTTTTTTTCTATTGAAAATAATATAAAATATAAAATAATAAATTTTTCATGTATATATTTATTATTTTAATTATCGATTAGTTAATTATATTTATAATTTTCAATAAATTTAATTTATTTAAATTATTTTTAAGTATAAAATTTATATAATGTAATTTTAATATAAAATAAATTATTAATATTTATATTTTCTATTTTGGGTTAATTTTAATAAATTTATATATTTATCTAAGTAAAATGCATAATAAATTTTCAAAGGCAATTAAGGAATAAAAAAATTAGACTGAAAAAGTTATTTCAAAACGCTTGGCTCTTCAGAAATTAGTTTTTTAGGTCCAAAAAGCTAGTCTAAAAAGTTATTCAATAAGCTAAAAACTCTTCAAAAAGCTCTTTGCCAAACATCCTCTTAGAGCTTTTTGAAAAGCTTTTAGTTTATTGAACAGATTTTAGCTATTTGACCAGTTAAAAAGCTAATTTAGGTGTTTGGTAAATTAATTTTTTGAAAAAGATTTTTGGACCAAAAAAACTAATTTTTGGAAGAATTTTTTATTTTAATTTTGGTTATTCCTTATTTACCCTTAAAATTTAATTATTTATATTATACATATAAATATATTTTTATAGAAGTATTTATTAATAATTTTAAATATATTTAATTTATTAAATTATATTTTTATTTTTGTAAATTTAAAATAATTACTATTATTAATTATTACATATAAATAATTTTATTTGTAAAATATATAAAATTTTAAAACTAAACCAAATAGAATAAATAAAGGTTATTAATTTATTTATATATATTAAAACAATAATTAACGTAATAAAAATAAAAATATATATGCGAAAGATTTATTATTTTATATTTTACATAATTTTAATAAAAAATATTATTATTTTTTAATAAAAATAATTTTTTTTAATCTATATAATAAAAATAAAAATAAATATTTTTATAATTTTCAATAATTAATAAAAAAATTCTCATGAATTTCAAGCCAAAATGAATAAAATTAAATATTTTAAAAAATAATATATCAATGTTCTTAATACTCATTTTATGTATAAATATTTAACGTCAAACAATTATTTTACTAGATACTTGAATACAAATCGCTAATTAATTAGCTAGTCAAACCAACTAATTGAATAAATTAATAACTATCAGCTAATTGTCACCCTTATATTTTATTTAAAAATAATAATGGGATATTATCTACTTGATTAGTCTGAATTATAGTATTATTTTATTCTTCACTTAAATAAATTATATTGATTGACTAACAGTACTTATATTAAAATTCTACAATATAAAAGATTAATTCAAATAAAAAAATATATCAAAACATGATCAAACAAATCCAGACCAATTTTGGGCTTTTAAATTTTGCTATTACCAGCCCATGATTAAGCCCAAATCCCATGAGGCGGTGACTCACAGGCAATCAGTAACCCTGTGACGTTATCAAACTCTCAACCCTTTATATTATTTATTTATTTTTATTTTTTCTTTCTGTCTGAAAGGCCGGAAAACAAAGAAGACGACCTGATTTGAAACACTAAACCCAAATTCTGCTCACGAATGTTCAACTAACGCGAGGTAAAGCTTCTTCGATCTCCAGGAACGGGTGAATTTGATCTTTCGATTAGTAAATCCATAGTGTATCAATATGAAATCTTCTTGCGTTTTATGAGTTTTTCGAAGCCTCATGAAAATTTTCCGTTTATAGTTGACATGTATGGACGGAACCCTAGGTTGGATAATTGAACGAGTTGATGGATGAAGTTCAAGAAGAAGTGATTCTCTTATATATAAATTTTTAGAATATGTATTAGTTAGTGTTTAGAATTGTTTATACCTGACACTACAGTGTATTCGATTTTTCTTATATGTTGTTGTTCAGGATTTTTTTTTTTTTTTTTTTTTGTTTTAATCATATATCTATGTATGTAATTAGTTTGATTTTCTGAAATATGTTCGAACGATCAGCTGGGAAGAAGTTCGCTTTTGGTGTTATGAGTCTTTAATTGTTTGTAGATTTTCCCCTCCTCCTGTTACAATCTGTGTTCTTTGTAATTGTTGTTAGGTGTTGGCATTGGAAGAAAAAATGGATAATAAATGGTATAGTGGCAAACAGGAGATGCACAATAAAAGGCAATTGAAAAAAGATGAGGTATGTTCATGTGATATAGTTATTTCTTTTTCCTATCATCACTTTGCTATGAATTACTGCTAAGGGTAAAGGGTTCACTTAATACTGCGCTCGATTGATTGTGGCGCACTGCTTGTTTATGTTCAGTTCACTGAAAAATTTTCTTACTTTGTTTATGTTCAATTCACTGAAAATTTATTGTTTATGTATTCTTCACCAGAATATGTGGGGCTCCTTAAGAAATTTCCTACATGAAAATTTTTTGTGGTGTCTGCATAAAGTTAATGTATTTCTAAATTTATACAGATTTTGTTAAGGTTGGATGAGTTTTTTGAATGTTGGTTCATTGGCTAAACATCACAAACAACAGAAGTTTACATATTATTTAAATTTAGATTTTCTCTTACGATGCAACTGAATGCCATTTCACTGACATAGGAATATGATGCTGCTGTTCTTGAGAATCTTGCCGAGGACTTCCGTCTACCAATTGATCATAGAGTTACAGATAATTTGGATTTGAATAATGTGGAGCAAGCATCATTAGACACAAAGTTGACTTCATCTAATGTTGGATTCAGGCTACTACAGAAGATGGGATGGAAAGGAAAAGGGCTTGGGAAGGATGAACAAGGTGCAGACAATAAATTGCCTTTGGATAGAACTTAAAATATCACCCCCCCCCCCCCCCCCCTTTTCCCTCCCCTGTCCACACACAGGTGTTTTTGTTGATCTGTGTCCTTAGGCCATTGTCTCTTCGTGTTTCATATTCTCATGGAGTTTCATCTCTTATGTATCGGTTCAAAACATTTTCTTTTTGACTTTTTATATGATTCCCTGTGCTCTGAGTATTTGTCCTTCAATGCTTTTCTACTTTTAGCTATATGCAAATGTGAGTATTTGCAAGATCTTCAGTGTTACTTATAAAGTGCTTATTTATATATGTATTCATTGTGCTCTGTCTCCTGGTCTACTATTTTTTTTGATATTGTGTTTCTAAATCAAATTTGATGTTTTCATTTATTTATTTTTTTCCAGGCATTACCGAGCCAATAAAATCTGGAATAAGGGATGCAAGATTAGGGCTTGGTAAACAAGAGGAAGATGATTACTTTACATCTGAAGAAAATATCCAACGAAAAAAATTGGATATTGAAGTTGAAGAGACTGATGAACTTTTGAAAAAGAGGGAGGTAAGCCTTTCATTTACCCGTGATGCTAAAAGAGAAATAGTTTTCATTTCTAGGTGGTTTGAACTGGATGCTTTACTTATTCTGAAACATGCATCTAATAGCAGAAGGCAGCATATAGCATATATTTGTGTCTTTTGATGGGAATGGTATATCATAAAGAGATCATCAACTTTGGGAGGTCTTGAGAATTTCGTGCAGTTTTTATTACCTGGTGGCTTCTACTGCCTGCTTCCTGCACATTCTGAAAATTCAGGTTATAGCAGAACGCGAACAAAAAATTCAGAGTGAGGTTAAAGAAATTCGAAAGGTGTTCTATTGTGAGCTCTGCAACAAGCAGTATAAATTGGCGATGGAGTTCGAAGCTCATCTGAGTTCATATGATCACAACCACAGAAAGGTTTGTGTTCCCTCTCAATGCAATTGTTACATTTTAGTTAACTACTAGTTTTATACTGATATCTCAAGTAGTCTCTTTTGCTACTCAAATCCAGCCAGAAAAGTTACAAATCATCCTTCATTCTGAAAATATTCGGATCTGGTTGGATACCCACTCTCAAACAACTCTACCGAACACCCACCCTTATATTGATTTATCGCATCCCATTAAATTTTGTTCTGCATTTCAGAGGTTCAAACAAATGAGAGATATGCATGGTAGCAGCAGTCGTGATGATAGGCAGAAAAGAGAACAACAACGTCAAGAAAAGGAGATGGCAAAATTTATGCAGATGTATGTAGGCTCATGCTATGAACCAGAATTGTTATTGTTTCCTTAGTGAATTTAAAATGTTGGGATTATTCTTCTAGTTAGTGCTTTGTTGCTAAGTCCTTCTATTTGATTGCATTTAACAGGGCTGGTGCTCGTCGGCAGCAACAGCAGCTACAGGTGCAGAGTCAGGAGGAAGCTGGAAGTGCTCCTGCTTCTACTCCTACTCCAACTCCAAACCCTACTCCAACTCCAGCAGCTAGTAGTGCTACAGTAGTTGTAGACCAAGATCAGCGAAAAGCTTTGAAGTTCGGATTTTCTGCAAAAGGCAGTACTGTGAAGGTGATGTTTTTTTGCTTCAATTATATATGCTGTACCAATTTACTCTTTATTGGTGCGTTGACCTTACATCTTAATGAATGTACATGTGGAGAGTCGATTTAGACAACCTACAAGCAGCTAGTAAACATGAAGTTGCAATACATTAATGTCAAAGCTTATATGGATATAGTGAAAATTATTACCAATTTGATCATCTTAAAAGTGTCGTGAAAATGCTAGTGTGATTTTGGCATAAAGAATTATGTTGTTTCTTATTTTCTACGCACACATTTATATATGATGTATATATGTATGTGTTATTCTGATTCTGAATTTTTGTTTGTAAGCAGAGCTCGGGTGGCAACACAACAAAGAAGGCAAAGGTAGTGGTAGCCTCAGTTTTTAGTAATGAGAGTGATGAAGATTAATATCGGAGAAAAGTGAGTGGCATGATGATGTATGTTAATTGTTTTTGGACAGTTTCTGTTCTTATTATTATCAGCAACAGTTAGCAGCATTTTTATTGCTATCTCGACCTCTGTATGTGTCCAATCTGTTTTAGTTTCATTATATATTTATTATTTTCATTATCAATAATGATTGATTAATTGTTGTATTATTTTCAAAGGGATACCACTAATGTGAGTCATTATCACTTGCCTCTGTTTGTTTATATCATCTTGAAGTTATTTTTCTATTAAAGTCTATTGGCTGGTGCCGTTCTACAAACTTCTATTGCCTCTTTGATTTCGTTTAATGATTTGATCCAATCAAATCAAAACTGTAGTTTCATGAATCGAGTGTTTTGCACCTGAAGTGTTTCAAATTTTGTTGAAGAGATTGCTTTTCCTCTTCATGGAGCTTTGCGGATCAGGTTGTTGCTTACAATGAACTTTTAGTTTGCGATTTTAGCCGTATCAGAGTTTGGCATGACTGAATTATCTTCTAATGTTACAGATTCTGTTATGCTATCAGCTGAGTAAATTGAGTTTCGATAATTTGATTCAAAGATTCATTGTAATAAATGTCATTATCATCCTAATTAGCAATTTGTTTCGAGGCTTTTTCCATGTACCGTACGTAGTGTTATTGTTTTTTGGACTATTTTTAATCATCGCACTGAAAGTTTCAATTTGGGTTTGTAAAGTTCATCGAACGTAGTCTTTATTAGGAGAGTTGAATTGCTTTTGGGACAAGTTTGTGATGGATTTAACAAAACAAAATAAGCCAACAAATGTGAAAAATGACATGTCTGGATCCACCAAAATTGGAAACCAAATTGTACATCATCTGCCTATGCTGTTATAATTCCTAAAACCATCTATCATTAGTTTCAGAGGAATTGAATTCTTGAAGAGTACCAAAGTTTACTTAAATGATCTATACACCCAAAAACTTTTACTGCTCATTGATTATGAGCTTCTCTTTCTCTTCTCTTCCATTACATTACATGGTTTCCAGTTAAATACCTAAAATTACCCGTCCCGTAATCATCGATGTCGCTGCAGCGACCAAAATAATAAACGGCTGCGAACTGCGCTGTGCTGCAGATACTGAAGATGTGTTGCTCATCAAAGGGTTGTTTCCGTAGCCTGCTGCGCCGCCGCCGAGGGATGGATCTCCTGGATTAAACATTGGCTGAGTCGCGCCTGAAATGCTGGACATACCGCGGAGAACGAATGTTAGATGAGCTCAGTTCAACTTAGGGATCACCCATTCTAGTACTACTACATAATTCTACTTCAAATTTATATTTACCTAGTCGGCGTTGCGCCTGATGTGGTTTCTGTAGTCGGGGTTGGTGTAGGTATTGCCGTAGGGGATGACGTGGTTGTCGGCGACCATGTTGTGAAAATGCAAGAACCGAAGCCTACATATAACGAAGTTTGTTAAATGACCATTTCATCTGTCGGCAGGAGATAATGGAATTTGAATATAAGACATTCCAATTCTGATACCATGTTAAATGACTATCTTTTATATGAGACGATCATTTGACAAAGTTCTAGTGTACTCACTTGGATTCACATTGGTGATGGTTGCCGTGCCCCCGAAGTCGCAGCTAGTCGGCACCGGATTCCTCTGGTAATAACTGTTGAACGCGTACGATGCGTGATACTGCAATGTGCTCGGATTGTAGCAACTGGCGCCGTCCTGGATGGCCGAGCAATCCGCGCCCCCAATCCCACAGGCATAGTCGAGCGCCGACTGGACAGCGCTGTCCGGCACTCCACTCCTGGCTACACACCAGCTCTGCCCCGGCCCGGCCACCGGATTATTTGCACCTAATGGGGTGGACGACGGAGATGTTACCGGTTGCGGCAGAGTAGCGCCGGGAGTGGTGACAGGATTTGTCACGGCCGGAGGATTCACTGGATTGGCTGAGGGGACTGTGACTATTGTGGGGACAGTTGGAGTGACTGGCGGCAGAAGCCCCGCCGTGGATGGTGTTGTCACCGGATTTGTTACCGGAGTTGCGCCGATGCCGGGGAAGCCGGCGCCGGGGTTCAAGAAATCGCGGCGAATTGCATCGATCTTGTGTTGGTGTTGGTGTAAGGGTGGATTGATTTTATGATGTAGGGAATCATCAAGTGTGGGAAGAAATGAGCCTGGAGATGAAACAGCCATGGTTGTTGTTTATTGTGTCATTGAAAGGTTTGTTATTTTTCTTTTTCGTCCGTATTAAAACAAATATTATTATTTTTTAATTCAGTAATGATATTATACAATATTAATAACTGTATTTTTGTGTTTTTCATTACAACTCAGTATAATACTAATATTAAAAAATCTACGTATAAAAAAATAAACGGTAACCTTTCTAAGGGGAGGGAGGGAGGAGTATTATGTATGGCTCCGTTTATTTAAGGAAATGTACTAATATAAACATATTATTATTACTATTATATTTTTTTGTAAAAATAAAAATCATTAGCAGAAGTACATGTTCAAATTTGGTAAAAGCAGTAGGCAAAAATGTATGAAATATTAAGAACATTTCTTCTACAGAGAGAGAAAATGAAACTAATAATATTAGCCTGATATATATATATATATATATATATGTTTGTGATGGAATAAGAGAAGAGAAGAGAAGAGTAGAAGCTAGAGAGAGAGAAAATAGGTAGAGAGAGAAGTGACCTGATGAAGATGGTGATGATGAGCACAGTAGTGTGAATTGAATGAACAACAATAATACCAAACATGGCGACTTAAGAGAAGAAGCTACTGCTGTTGAATCCATTTTAATCTTTCTCTCTCTATTTTTCAGGAGGGAGGGGTTGGTTAGTTCATTTGAAGGAGATCCACATTCAAAGGCTTTTCTTCGTTTTTTTTCTTCATTTTCATTATACAACAAATTAATATGTACTGTAAAAAAAAAAGGTGTATGTATGTATGTATGTATATATGTATGTATGGAGAGAGAGAGAATGGAAAAAGATGGGCATTATAATTTCGATATACATCAGACACGGACACAGTGCAGAAAAGATGTAAAAGAAAGGTCCATCTCGGGGAAGAAGAAGAAGAATATATATATATATATATATATATATTATTGATAAAGAAAAGTGATTCCTTTGGAAAGAAAGAGGATGGAATTTGAATGTGTGCAGTGCCGGTGGGACTGAAAAATATTATGGCTAGGAATATCTATATATATATATATATGCATTATATTTGGAATATTCAATTTTTTTAAGTAATTACATAAATTAAAAATTGTTACGTTTTATCAATTACTTTCTTTGTCATTAAATAAATATTTTATTAAAAAAATAATAGATAATTAAGGATATTTTTAAATTTAATTAGAAATTAAAGTAAATGAAGAGAGATAATGTAATAAAGTTGATATTTGTTGTAAATAAACGTTCAATGGAAGATTATAATTAAATGTTGATTTTGTCAAAATTATTAATGAGATAAAATTAGCTAATAGACTAAAAAAAAAATGAAAATAAATTTGGGAGACGGGATAATTAAATATATATTTTGTTGTAACAGAATATATGTTGTACTATATTAAAAAATATATTATATTTTCTTCGTCCAAGAGTTATTTCTCATTTATTTATTTGTATGTTAGAATTTTTTATATTAATTATTATATCAAAAATAATACAAATTAAAAAAATAACAAAAATACTTATATTAATGTCTTATAATTTTTTATACAAATTACACCAAATATAAATAAAAACTTACTAATTTTCGGAGATAATATATTTGTATTATATATACTGATTAGATCAAATTAGCATTATACTGATTTCAACTTATGAGGTAACTAAAATCAATAGGATATTATAATTATAGGGATTTGTGCACTTTTTTAATTTATTTTTGTATTTTTAGAAATTGCATATATCGGCTGTAAAGAAAAAAATTCTCATTTAATATGTTGAAGAACCACTAAAAGGTGTCGTTGAAAGTGAGGTATTGGGTGGGCTTTTATTATTATTTTATTTTTTTCATAAAAGATGTTAAATAATATTTATTTTTTATTTTAAATTAATTAAAAAATCATTTTTATGTAAAATTCTACATCAAGTATTTAATATTTTAATTCAATATTTTTTTATTTTATTTTATTTTATTTTTACACCTAGTTCTAAATCCAATTCTTGGAGCTACATCTAAACATGCAAGTAATATACTATTATTAAAAACATTCCAAGATAAATAAATATATAAGTATTTTTTCCCCAAAATTTAAAAGGTACTCTCTCCGTCACATGTATTATGGCCTATTACTGTAGATACGGAAATTTAAGTAAAGTGTGATTAATAAATAATTAAAATATATATTAGTATAAATAATTATCGTATAATAAAAATAATTGTGGATTAAGATTAAGATAACTAAATAGTTTAATTAAGATTAAAAAATTTATAAAATTTAAAATTAAAAATGAGATTAAAGTGTATAATTATATTTCCAAAAAAAGAATTGACAAATTATGTAGGACGGACGAAAATAAAAAATATGGATAAATTATGTGGGATGGAGGGAGTAATATTTTGTTGGCCTACACCATCCATATTTTTATAATAAGTAATTAATTTTATTAAGTATATGTATTTCTGACATAAGGCCAACCCAACGTCATTGTCTTCAATCGATGCCAAATGTGCGTCATTTTTTGGCGTTACTACATTGCAACGTTAAAAAATGGTGTTGCTCTCTTATTTTATTTTATTTTTTTAATTTTTAAATTTATTTTTTAAAATTTTTAAAAAAATTATTTTAAATTATAAAAATAAAAAGTTGTTTAAAATAATAGGAAAAATTGAATATTTGAAGAATAATAGTGAAAAATAGAGTTATAATTGAATTAAAATTACTAAAGTAACTAAATATTTAGAGGATGGCCTAAGTTTTGAAAAATATAGTGTGTTCAGTATGTTTCCAATTTAAACCTTTTTTTAGGTAAAAATAGTGATTAGATATTGGGAATGATCCCTTTCTATTTTTGGTTGAATATATTTTTATATCAAGTATGAAAATTGTATCAGTAATATAAAAAAAATACTTCATTTGTCTCATTTATTATGTTCACCTTTCTATTTTCATATGGTCACTTATTATATCACTTTTTTTAAAAAATAATAATTATGCATTTTAATTTTATTTTAAATTTTTTTAATTTTAATTAGATTAATGAGTTATTTTAATCTTAATTTAAAATTATTTTTATTATACTATAATTATTTTTACTAATTATATAACTTCTAAATTTCTGTATCCACAGTGAAAGGAATACGATAGGCAAGACTGAGTGAATAATATTTTATATTAAATTATTGAATTTTTATGAATGAATAAAGTGTATATATTATATCAATCGATGTGTATACTATATTATATATATTGTATTTTTTTTTATAATGTTTACAGAAATTATATTATGAAATAAAAAACACAAACCTATAAATCTTATATAAAAAGTACAATTTTTTATTAAAATGATAATATATATATATTTAAAAAATGGGATAAAGTGAGAACAATAATTTATGAAACTTTAAATCCGGCTATTGTATGCTTCTTTCCTTTGTTCCACCAAATATGTCATGCAGATAAGGGAATATAAAAATATTATAGTTAATAAATAATTGAAAAATATATTAGAACAAATAATTATAAATTAAAATTAATTAAATTAATCAAAATTAAAAAATAAAAATAAATTAATTTATAAAATTTAAAATATATAATTATTTTTCAAAAATAAACAAATAAAAAAATTATGTAGAACAAATCGAAATAAAAATATTGAACATTTATGTGGGACGGGAAATTAACACTATATTTTATTTTTACTTGTATATATATATATTTCTTTAACATGTGTTTTTGGGCACTACTATTTATCTTTATTAGACATATTTTGATAATTATTTAAAGTGATTCCATGTTTGGCCAAATTAAAATAAAATAAATTAAATTAAACCAGATAAGATAAGATCATCAGATCCATCAAACTCCTCATATGATTCCAAAGGTATCTTATTTATTCATCCATCTTGTTATGCTGCTACTTTATCCCATAGATATATTACTATCAATTTCTTATGTATATGCATATATATATATATTGAGTTTGTTTTGATAATTTTAATTAAAATAATATTTTGATGTGATATTTTATTTTTTAGAAAAAATAAAAAAATAAATTTCAACATTTGATGCTTTCACATAAATTATAGTTGTGCTGGTGTTATTTAAAATTTTGATTTTAATATTTTATTTGAATAGTTATTCTTATAAAAAGAGCAAATCATCAATTAATGTTCTTAATTTTCATTCCACCAATTTATAATCCATATATATATAAGTTTGATATATATATATATATATAAACACAAAAGGGTTTGTTAACTTGACCTTTAATTTTGTGTTTCATTTAGTATTTTGGTTTAAAAATGAATTTTTGTATAATATTTTATGAGATATTAAAATAATTTTATAAAAAATCAATATGAGTTGAATGAAAAAAAAAAATTACTCCCTCCGTCCAAGCTAAAAGTATATAATTACTTTTGACGCGAAAATTAAGGAATAATAGTATTTTAATTATAGTAGGTAGGTAAAAGTAGTAAAATGATATTTTTGCCCTTACTTTTTTGGTATAAAAGTAATGATGTGATGTAAAATAAGGGTATTTGTGGAAAAAAACAGAGTATTTAATGAAATGGTTACTTTGTAATTGGACGTCCCAAAATAGAAATATGTATACTTTCTAACTAGACCGGGGACTAAATAAATAAACAAAAACAACCAAAGAAACTTCATGCAAACGCAGGTCGCTATTCAAATCAACAAATTCGAAGCCAAAATTCAAAGTAAACACAAAATATTCCTTAAAAACTATACATTCCTAATGGTGTCTATTTGCCGAATTTAGTGCTAATTAAATTAAGTGGTTTTGATTTAAAATATATTTTATTTGAATTTTTTTATTTAAATAATATTTTAATATAATGGAGGAGCACTAAATTAAACAGCAGACAGCTTTAGACAAATGGTGTAAATAAATAAATAAATAAAATATATTATATAAAATAAAGCAAAAGAAGCAATGGAAAGGCATACACATTATCTGTTAAAGGAAGAAAACCTGTGCGTGCCTGCTTGCTTTTTATTTTTTCACTTTTGATCATCCGTTCAGACCTGTTAATTTATCATAATAAAATCAAATATTTATTTTTAACTTTTTTATACTATATTACAATTAATTATACATTCAAAATATTATATATATATATATTGATATTTATATCACATTAAATATTATTGTAATTTAAAATTTAGCATTTAAAATTTAAACTCAAAATAAAAACACCTACGAAAATGAACTTGTTTAGAGGCTCTAACTTACTCTGAAAAATTTAGTTGAATATATGTTTTCTTGTATTTTTATTTTTCCGATCTAGAAAGATATGCATAATAAAAGCATATTACATATTGTTAGAAATTTTGATCATTTGCAGGTTAACCCAACTATTCGGTAATCAATCATTAAATTGGTTCGTTTTTTAGTATGGTTCATTAAATTTGACCCAAGACTCTTGAACTCAAATCCAAACTATAAAATCTATTCCTAATCCATTAGTTGTTTGTTAAGCTTTGTTAGGTGATTTTTTAGTCTCAATCATATTTAACTCTCGAGAGATATATGTGTTAAACTTTTTTTTAAGTAAATTTTTTGTATCTTGATGAGTATTGAGATATTAGTTTCAAAAGAGAAAAAAGAAAAAGGAGAAAGCAACCTATAGTTCTGTGATTTTTCAGTGAAAAATGAAAATTTTTTTTGTGGACAATTTTCATGGTGTTACACTTAGACTGCTTGTTGAGTTCGCTTGGAATAAGTGGTTACCATATACTATTTTACATACCTTGAGTCTAAGCCGAAAGTTGTCATAATCACTGGTAGATTAAAGTAAGAAAGAAAGAAAGAAGATCGTGATGATGTTGATTTGTTTGTGTTGTTCCAGCCACCGGAAAACCAATTATGTGCCGTTGCTGGAAGAAACTTCTTGTATCGCACTTTTGACCAAAGTTTGCCGTTTGTCGTTGTTAACTGGGTAGGAGCGTCGCTTCTTGTCCGTCGTAGGAAGTCTGTCTTTACTCCACCGAGTTGTTTAAAGTTAGTTTTGTCAGAGAAGGATAACGAGTTGTCGCCGAAGAACTACTCAAAGCCCGACCGCCAGAGGAAGTCCATCCGAGCCTTCATTGATTGTTGACGTGAGTCAAGAGAAAAGTTGGTTTTGTCATTATCAAAATAGATTGGGGAACAACACTTCTTTTTGTCTCTTTTGGCATAATCAAACTCAAGCATAGAGGTATTATATGATAAAACCCATTGATATAAGATACAAATTAGGTTCAGCAAAGCAAATCAAGAGTTTGAATCCATGACCTCCCAGTCACGAGTTTACCTCCACATCATCATATCATTCATTATGGGACGTATGTGTTAGATCCTTGAATTTATGCTATGTGCTTAGATTAGTAATTTTAACATAGATTTTTTGTGAAAAATAAAATGTCAATAGTAAAAATCAACTTTTATATTTCTTTGAAAAAATTAGTTGATGAAAATAGGCATAAGTTATTAAAGTAAAACTAATTTTTGAAACTTAATAATACTTTGATGCATGGTGTGTTTTCTTTGTGATTTTGCATGTATTCCTTGAGATCTCTGTGGTGAAATTTGACTTGGATTGCATGTTGGAAGATTTTGTACTAATTGCTTTTGTGTGATTAAAACTTGATGTGCCCTAAATTGATTTGGTTGTGTTCTTTGTGCTTGTAGTCATTGTGATTATCTTTCTTGTGGTTATGGTCTATGTGATTGTGTAAATATTATGTGTATTCATTTTTTCTGTTTCTTTGAAAAGGCTTTGCAAGTTTGTTTTTAGGTTTTCTTTATGGTAATATTCAGTCGAACTATATGCTTTGTGAATTGCCAAACTATTACTGTATGGTTTGTTGGAAACGGGTGTCCACCGTAAAAGAAGTCCAACGTCTCCGAGTCTAATGCATAGCGGAACTATGAAACCTATCAAGGTAAACACAGCTTTTAATATGTGGTTGTCGCGTGGTTATAGCTTCACTGTGTTAAATGAGCACTAACCTATGGTTGGTTAAGTGCAATGACACAAACAACTAACACACATGATTTTTTGACCTAGTTCGGTGTAAATACCTACATTTGGGGGATTTCAATCCAGAAATATTTTCACTAATCCTATCACCAGGTTTACACACTCAAGACACTAATCAACCTCTACAACCTAGCCTCTATACAAACTCCCCTTGTTTTACAAATACAGACAAACTGGT
The DNA here is from genome assembly GCF_009805555.1 of Andrographis paniculata. Lineage (NCBI taxonomy): Eukaryota > Viridiplantae > Streptophyta > Magnoliopsida > Lamiales > Acanthaceae > Andrographis > Andrographis paniculata. The sequence continues at coordinate 881,793 of NW_026137580.1, read as the reverse complement.
TGTTACACTGCCGACACCAGTAGACTCGCAGTCTAACTCAGAGTAAAGTACTTTGCAGGTTGGTCGTCTTCTTTGGATGAAACTTATTCTTCTTCTTAATAAGGTTGCTTCACAAGACCGTGGAAATACTCTTTTCTTCTTCAATTCGGAGAGTATCATATGGTGTACAGTTGAGAGAAAAACAAAACTTGTTTCTCACTCTGTTTTTTTTCAAAACCATGCACCACTCGCCATCTCAATCTTTTTTTTATCAAGCCATGTTTTATATTTCCCCTTGAGGTTGAAAAACCAAGGCAATAAATGTCTTCAGACGAGCTAAAGCATTTAGCTCATTGTACAAATGTCAGGGAACATGAGTAGTCTTCTTTTGTCTTGAAGCATCAGTTTCCCAACATTTATGACATTTCCAAGTAACATCTTCGGTCAACAATATATTCTGCACAAGGCTTTCCTTTTTGTTGTCGATGTCAGACTCTGACAACTGTGCTGCATTTGCTACATTTGCCAAATTTGGAAAGACTCCAATTTGTCTTTTCTAACATGGATGTTTCTTAGGAGATCTTAGTAATAGTATTTGATCGAAGTAGATGCTTAGGTTGTTAAACTTTGTGCTTAAACTATAGAAGTTGAGTGCTTGTGTTGTGCAATTTTGTGCCATAGTTGTGCTTAGTGCTCAGAGTTGTGTATTTTCTAGTTGACGTCAACTAAGGTGGAAAGTTCCTATTATGTGATTCTAAGTTTCGTGTTCAAAATATAGTTGTTTTTATTTGTGAAAATCATTTTGTGTTGTTGGATCGTAAAGTAGTTTGTGTGCTCGTTTATAATTTGTAGATTCATTGTATGAAATCTATTTAAACTTACTTATATGCTTATTTAGTATTGTAATAATTGTGTGTACTATGCAGGAATTGGTGTGTGTTTAATCTAAGTGCATATAAGGATTTATGTGTGATATATTTATTTTGCATTAATGTTTGTCTGCGAGTGCAACAATGAACAAAAAGTAATGATGAATTTCACTGACATAACTAAGTTTATATTTGTACGTATGTATGTATTAATTAAATTTAATTAAATCAAGACCAAAATAGGTGATAATCATAAAAATTTTAGCCCTTTGTAGCCCAACTCAACTCCTCCTTCAATAATCGAGCCCACTCCTTAGCCCGCCACATCATATTCGGCCCAAACTATTTAACTCAAACCCAAACAGCCAAACTCAAACTCTTAAACTCATTCCTAACCCATTAATTGTTTGTTAGGTGGTTTAGAGTTGCAACATGTTTAGCTCTTGACGGACATATTTATAGAGAGTTTTTCTTTTGTTTTTTTAGAGTTAGTTTTCAGTGTTTCTAATAAATATTGAGAGATTAGTTTCTAAAGAAAAGAGAGGCAGAGGGAGAGGGAAAGGGAAAGGTAATTCGTAGTTTAAAGGAGAATTATACTCTTTTATCGAGTAGTTTTTAAAATTTTTTACTATTTATTATTTTTTAAAAAAAAAATCATATTCTTTTAATATAATATTAAATTTTAACTTACGTTAAAAATATTATATTAATACTTATTCATATAGTATAAATTAAAAAATTCAAAATTTTTAATATTAAAAACTAAATTCCCAAGTTCCAAACACCAAACAAATTAACACACCCTAACTAAATAAACAACCCAAACAAACCCTGTGATTTGCTTGTGTTTTAATTATTGAAGGTACTCGAATTTTATAAATTAATTGTTATTGAAAGAAATAAAATACTATAATATAGAATATTGTAACAAAATATGATAAGAAATATTATATTAGTTGTATAACAAATATTTTTGTAAATAATTGTGATTTATTTTCCTAAAAATAAATCCTTAAGTTCAGGCTAGATTTTTGTAATTAATATTATTATTTTAGAAAAGAATAAACTGTAAATGATTAGCAAAAATATATCATCGTTATCGTACTATTTACATCATTTTTGGATATTTTTCATTGTTCATGTGTAATCTTAAACTATAAACTATTTTAATGCTTTGCAGAGAGCTTATGTTCTTGTTGTCAATATCATATTACTTTCGATGTAAAAATTTCGATTAAAATTTAATATATCAAATTTCCATCATTTAGGGTCATTCTTATTGTCAAATATAACATCCACAATTAATGTTATTAATTTCTTTAATTAAAAAGTTATAATAATAATTTTAATACAATGTCCATATCATTATAAGCCACGAGATTATAAAATAAAATGATCTAACAAATGAGATTAATTAATTTAGCATGATGTTGAACTTAATGTATGCTAGCTTTATATCATCGACCCAAATATTTATAATAGCGATAAATTTTACAGTTAAATCAATTCATTTAAAAATAAATTGCAATAAGCCAAATTTAAACAAGTTTGTTAGAATAATCTTTTAAAGTTAGCAAGACATTCGTCAAAATCATTTTATTTTTTTTTTAAATACATATAAATTAATTAATATAATATGCACACACGCATTAATTAGGTACAGCCCATATATTATGAGGGGCTGTCTGTTGGTCATGAATGTTTACAAGGGGTTCGAGCAATTAATTTAATTTACATTAATTATTTAGTTTATCCTTTGGGCATTTTTTTTTTTTTTTTAATTTTGTTGGTACATATATAAATAACATATCTAACAAACAAAAAAATAATTTAATTTGGACACCTATATATATTTATTATTTATATATAATTAGTAACTCAACTCAGATTCAAATTGATTGAATCTGCCTGCATATATATATATATATATATATGTATACGTCGGTTGTGTATGTATTTACTCTTAAAATAAAATTTGGCGAGGGACATATGTCGTCGACAAATTAATGACACAATACTATTGTGTCTTTTTTTATTTATTTATATATATATATATATATATATTCAAATAAGACAAATATGTTGCTTTGACTTCCAAAATGCTTTTCTTTTAAATATATTTTCCAATATAATAACTATAGCTAACAAAAATTGATCCGACACGACAATTCGATACGAAATAATTGGATTTGGGTCAAATATTTCAACCCGATTATATATGGGTTGACACGAACCCGACACGATAATCCGATTATAATATATTAATATTGATTAATATATTTATTATATATAAAATAATCATAATTTAATAATTATAAATTAATTTAAACTAAGTTCAATTTTAAATAATTCAATCTAATTTACGTTCAAACCAATAAAAACTAACATAACATGACAACATAACAAAAAAATTATTTAATTTGAATCAAGAAATTCGACTTAATTATGTATACGGGTCAACACGAGTCAACCCGAATCCGACACGATAATAAACAGGTCGAGTTAGGATTGAGTAATTTAACCCGTTTAAAGTATTCAATCCGACACGAATCGACCAATTGTCAGCTCTAAATAACACTATAATTTTCTAATTATTTTATTATATAATAATTATGATTTTCTATAAAAATACTTTAAGATAGATGGTTCTAATTTATAGTATGGGGAATCTTTAAACAATATCTTTTTTTAAGAAATAAAAGAATTTTATATGTAAAAATAATTGCATTGAATAAAAGCATATGAATATACTTTTTTTCCTTGTAGTTGTTTTTAAGAAGTTTATTGAGTAATATTATTATAAATATATTAAATTGTAAAAGTATTGTTGTAGAAAATAGATTAAGGGTGTGTTCGTTTGATGGATTTGGATAAAATTTCACTATTCATCCAAAATTTTTCCCCCAAAAACATCAAATCAAACATATATTTTTCATTTTTTATATTATACTAAAAATCAATTTTACATTCAAAACATCGCATCATCACCTATTTATATCACATCATACAACTATTCAAATTCAAAATTTTTACTATTCAAATCCCAATTCAAAATCCAAACCTCCAAACAAACACACCCTAAATAAATGTTTTTATGATGGACAACTAAATAAAGTAAAATACTTCATTTCTTCGTCCACATAAAATGTTCATTTTTTTTATTTTTGTCTATTTCATATAATGTTATTATTTTAAAATATAATTATACACTTTAATTATATTTTAAATTTTATAATTTTTAATTTTTAATTTTTTAATCTTAATCATATTTATAATTTATAATCATATTTTTTTATAATTATATACTCCCTCCGTCCCATAACAAAGGATCCATTTTATCATTTTAGTGTACTATCTACTTTACATTACAAATACCCTTACAACTTACAATATATTAAACAAATATCATTACATTTATATCACATATACTAATAAGGTTATTTTAGTCATTTCTACTTTATTTCTACTATATCCCAATATAATACTAATATTTCTAAAACTACATGCAAAAAGGAAATGGATATTTAGTTTTGGACGGACGGAGGGAGTATATATAATTGTGTTCATCCTATGATTATGAATACGACACTAACCATAAGCATCAGCCACCTACCATTAGTAATAAAAAATATTCTATTATCTAAAAAATTGTATAAGAATTTATTATAGTAGCATTTTTTTACCCCTAAAAAATATTAAATAGTTTATTATCATCATTTTCAACACACTAAAGAATAATACAAAACAAACACGGCTCTATTAGTCTATGTCAATCTTCAAACAACCCGTAAAAATTATTTCTTTGGTTGGGGGTTTTCCCAATACTTTTGCTATATATCAATTATTTTCTTTTTTCCAAAAATATTGAATTAATTTCTTATTTTTTATTTTTATATTTAAAATATTATATTAATATAAATTTATACTCTATTAAAAAAAATAAGAGTAAGCGGAATATGTAAAATTCGAAAATTTGATTCGGATTGAATAGTTTATAAATTTTAAAATTTAAAATCCAATATTAAATATTCGAACCAATTCGAAATCTGAAATATAATATTTTAATATATTTTATTATTATATATAATATAATAAAAATAAAAATTTAAAATTATTAATTATATTTTAATACACTTATTTTTATTTGTTATATATATTTAATATTATTAAAAAAATTATGAAAATTAAAATAAAAAAAAAGAGAGAGAATTTCAAAATTTTAAAGTTGGATTCAAATTTTTTAATTCGAATTTCAGATCAGTTTAAATTGATTTTTTCAAAAAATTCGAACATATATATTGATTTGAATTTGACAAAATATGAATATTTAACCCTATTAAAAAATATATATATATTTAAATTAAGCATATTTATTATTCCCTCCGTTCTAATACCCAAAAATAATAGTTTTATTTTTATAAATAATCATATCACCTTAAAATTACCCTTATCTTTTTTTTTTTTTTTTTACGAGGCGGAGGGACTATTTAAAATTCAAATAAAAAAATTCAACTGAGACCAAACACACCCAAATATAACCCCCCCAGTTCCCTTTAATTTGGCCCTCATTATAAAATGATTGATAGATAACCGACTGCATTATATTAATGTTTTTTTTTTTTTTTCGAAAAAGAAAAATGATATAAATATAATTATACTTGAATGTTTGAAATCTTGGACAGCTATCCAGATAATGTCTTATTAATATTCAAAGGAGTTATTTTACAGTATCCATTTTTGTACACTTGCAACTCGACACAAATCTTTAAACCCACACCCACATATACATTTTTTGTTATCACACATCTATCCATCTGTATTTTAATTCAAAACCATTTTTTTCTTATTTTGTTCAAAACCATATTTTTAATCAAAAGCAGGCAAGAAGAGACTAGTCCACAAAGCCTGACATGGAGATGGAGCATTACTCATCTGTTTCCTTTCTTTAATTTATAATCACTTCTTTATAGATATATATATGTATGTATGTACTTATAATTTATCCTCTTTTTGTTCTTCCCTACATGGCAAGTCGCGTAAAAAGTGGTCCAACTTTAGGTCCCATCACTGCACTATTACAGTTACATATTTACATAATGCTGATGTGAATTATCCATTTAAATTTCAGTTTTACAAGAAATAATTTTTGAAGTAAACCTAACCGTAAGAATTCTCTCAGCTCCATCAAATTACAGGCTGTTCTTCGCTATTTGATGGCAAAAGGAAGGAACTTGCTTACAAGTCTGGAATTCTGTTTGATGATTTTTTCTGGCTCACAAGTCATCTTCACAAGAAAGGGGAAGAGAATTAATCAATTGAAAATTAGACAAGGGCAGACAGAGGGGTGCCTGCCATCCACCCAACCCATCTCGTACATGCTTCGATTTTACTACTGTAGTGTGAGAATTGTTATCAGGGCCTTTTCTCATTACCTACCATTGATAACTGCACTCTTCCTTTCCCCCCCATTTTCTCTCCCCTCGAAATTATTGTATTGTTTATATATACCCAACAAATTCATCAGAAGCCCTTTACCTGAAGCCACAATTAATTTATCGCGTTTCTGTGTGTCTCTCTATGTATTGTCCGTGCAGATACAGTGACCCTATTGTCGTCATCGTCTGGGCTCGGAAGAAGCCCGCATTTGGTAATGCGGTGTAGTGTTTGGAGGGGAATTCGTCAGATTTGGAGGTTGGGAGTGAGGATTTGGGATTGCGGGAGCTCTTTGCAGGTAATTTAGGGTTTTCTTTTGAAAGGGGGATCTGTTGCTGGACGCAATTTTATCTGTTGGAATGGGGATTTTGAGTTCGAGATCTGGCAACTGAGGGTGAATACTGTGTTGTCTGATTCAATTAAAGGTCAGAGTAGAAAGATTTTTGAGATCTTTTTATGAATTAGGCACAATGATGTCGAGAATCATGTCTGTCGATGGATTTACTGTTCATACTGTGTTGTTGATCTACTTAGCAATCATTCTGTTCGCCGTTGCTTAGTTTATTGTTTTTGTTGCAGCTCTAAGCTGATTAGGAAGTACATTTTGATCCCTGTTCTTTTGCTCGAAATGAATGGTTTATCGATTGAATTTGTCCGAGGAAGGGATTGAGAGTAATGAACTGCTGCTTACGGGATCATGTCTGAGCGTCGGTTGAAGTATTTATCGTGATACAAACATTATGTGAAAGAAGTGCCATTGTTATACCCTTTTACTTCGATAGGTTTGAGCTGTCGATCGATTCGATGTGTTCATTGTGCTAAAAACATTATGTGGAAGAAGGGTGTCATCCTACATACCATTTTATGTTGCTGAGTATGTCATCGATTTGTTTTGTCAGAATAAACATAATTTGCTCATTATACGTACCTTTTACATGGTCGAGTTTGCTCATCAGTTAATATATGTCCACCTTGTTAGAACATTATGTGAAAGAACTGTCGTCGTATAGTACCCTTTTATTGGTTTCGGTTTGAATGTAACATTATGCAAAAGTGCCCTTCGTATATATGTTTTCATGTGGTTGGATTTGATTGTTGGTTCGATGTGTTTAAAAATTGTGAAACGAATGGTCGGATGTGAGCATTAATAAATCCGTCGCCCTTTTGTTAAAAAATTAGTACACATTTTGCCGCAAGTATAAGTTGAATAAACACTTTGCTTGAAAGCATAAACTTGTCGTTTAGTGCTAATCATGTGAATTAGTGTTATACAAACTCTATTGTTCGTATGATATCTTCATCGTATTACCTTTTTTATGTGAAATAATTGTGCCGTTGATCAGCATGTTCTGTTTCTATCAAACAGGTTGCGTCGACAGTTTAAAGGAATGGCTTCTGATCTCAATGCCGGACTATCACAGAATGCCGGCGTTCTGGGCCTCAAAGTTTGGGAAATCATTGGAATAATCGTCGGTATATTGATTGTGGTTATCCTCTTCGCGCTAACCTTCTATTTAACTTCGCGGAAGAAATTAAGAAGGGCGCAAGAAAAGCTTCCCGTTAGCCAAATCCCCACCATATCCAAGGAAATAAAAGAAGTAAGAGTAGAGCATGTGTCGACAAATGAATTTGTCCCGCGCGACGGGATTCTTCTCACAATTCACGACAAATCGAGCGACAAGGAATCCGACAAAGTTCTGGTCCATTTGGAAATGCCCAAAGCCAAGAATGCAGACAACAGCAGCCAATCAGGCTCGTTCCATCACGTCGACTGCGGATCGCAATCAGGCGAAGAGGGCAGCTCGGGAACTTTCATGGGCTGCAAGCCGTCCTCGTCATCTCATCCAATAACGGCTCCTTCTCCCTTGACCGGACTGCCCGAGTTTTCTCACTTGGGCTGGGGCCATTGGTTTACTTTACGAGACCTCGAACTTGCGACCAACAGATTTTCGAAGGAGAATGTTATCGGGGAAGGCGGTTATGGCGTTGTTTACCGAGGGCAGCTTATCAATGGAACTCCCGTTGCCGTTAAGAAGCTCCTCAACAATCTGTGAGTCGCTAACATTACTTCTTGCGATCTAATGAATTTTCGCTTTTTTCTGGTCGAATTCCTTAAGTAATAAAATTTTTCCGAAACAGAGGTCAAGCAGAGAAAGAATTCCGAGTGGAGGTCGAGGCAATTGGCCATGTCAGGCACAAGAACTTGGTCCGACTTTTGGGATATTGTATTGAAGGAACTCATAGGTACATCTCAATATCGATTTAAGATAATGTCGAATGATAATCATAGTATTTGTTTTAACAAGATTGTCTGAGTCGTCTCAGGATGCTCGTCTATGAATACGTCAACAATGGGAATCTAGAGCAGTGGCTTCACGGGGCAATGCGTCAGCACGGTTTTCTTACATGGGAAGCCCGAATGAAGGTTCTCCTCGGCACGGCTAGAGCGTAAGCTCTTCATTTAACCAATTATTTTCTCTGTCCGTTTCGATATTAGTTAAATCAATAATTTGGCAATTGTTACGACAGCCTCGCATATCTGCACGAGGCAATCGAACCGAAAGTGGTCCACAGAGACATAAAATCGAGCAACATACTGATTGACGACGAATTCAACGCTAAAGTCTCAGATTTCGGTCTGGCTAAGCTGCTCGGCGCCGGAAAAAGCCACATCACTACTCGGGTCATGGGTACCTTCGGGTTAGTTTCCGATTCTGTTTTCAAGTGTTGTGAATATGAAATCTTTGTTCATCGATCGAAATAATAAAACAGATATGTGGCTCCCGAATATGCAAACACGGGACTTTTAAATGAAAAGAGCGACGTCTATAGCTTCGGGGTTTTGCTATTGGAAGCAATTACGGGGAGGGATCCGGTCGACTATGGACGACCCGCACCTGAGGTACTAACTCCATCCACGAACTCTTGTCGATATTTCGACACAATTTGAATTATAAAAGGAAATATTTCTCGGTAGGTTAATCTGGTGGACTGGCTGAAAATGATGGTCGGGAGCAGGCGATCGGATGAGGTTGTGGATCCAAATATCGATACGAGACCATCGACACGAGCCCTCAAAAGAGCTCTTCTTACTGCTTTGAGATGCGTCGATCCTGACTCGGACAAAAGACCCCGGATGAGCCAAGTTGTTCGGATGCTCGAGTCGGAAGAATATCCTATACCGAGAGAGGTATGAATGACCGACTTCTTTCCTTTTGCATCGCTCGTTACGAACTTTTTGCACTAAAGATAGAATGAGATGGAAAAATGAAAATCTTGTTTTAGGTTTGAATTGTTAGTGTAATGTTGTGCAGGATCGGAGGCAGCGAAGGACCCGAGCGAGCAGCATTGAGATCGAGTGCCAACGCGATAACTACGACACGGATAAAAGCGACGGTCAGGATTTAACGTCGGAGAGTAAAAGGAAGTCTTGATAACATGTGAAAATTATTTTGAAGGAGAAGGGATGAAGAAGGGATTTGGGGGCATTGCTGAAGCCTCCAGTAGTAGAGACATATGTATGTAGCTGGTAGATTTTTATTTTTATTTTTTTCTAAATTTAATTTTCTGACGAGTATCTTCTTCTCCATATATATCTGGTCTGGTTTGGTGTGTTTAATTCTTGTGAACGAATATAGGTAGATGATTGGTTGTGTTTATGGAAATAGTGTACGTTATATATGTGGATGGATCCTGACATTTTTATTTTATTTTTTATTTTTTATTTTCTTGGGCAGATACATTTTGGGTGTGTTTTTGTGAGGTTTTTAATTTTGGATTTTGATTTTGAATTGAAATAGTTGGTTGACGTGATGTGATGTGATGTTTTGAATGTAAAATTAAATTTTAGTGTAATAAAATAAATAAAAATTGGATTTTTGATTTGATATTTTTTGAGAAAAAAATAAAAATTAAAATAGTAAAATCAGCTGGAAAATCCGACTGACAAGTATACACACCCTTTGTTCTTTGTACGTAGAGTTGGACAAGCTAAAATAAAAATTCGGACAACTGGTTTAAACCTGACAAAACTGATTAGCGAACTGGATTAACCTACCATGATCATAACCAGCGGACTGTTTGCGGATCAATATTAAAATTTAAAAAATAAAAAATAAGAATAAAATAAATATCATGTTGGTGTATTTAAAAATTTTAATAATAAAAAAATTATTTTTAAACCATCATAATGAATTTTAGGAGTCTATAAAATTATAAAATAGTAAAAGGAAAGACAAATAAAATAAATAATAAAAAATCGAAATAAACATTGACAAGAGAGTTAAAAGAAGAAGAATACCGACCTAAACAATATTGGTTAATTGGTTTAAATTGATGATAATATAATTTTTTCAGTCCAATTAAAAATATCTTTTTTTAAAAAAAATATATATTAAGAAATAATAATATATTATTTATTAAAGAACGTATAAAATGATTTTGATATTTTTTTACCTATCTATAAATTACTTGTATATATAATGGTATATTTATAATTTATGCAAAAACAAAAAATATTTTGGCATAATATTTTATTACTTTTATTATAATAGAAAATTAATATTTTTTATTGTGACAAATGAAAATGATAAAAATAAATACATTTAATTGAGACTAGATACTACTATTTATTATGTTTGTCTGGTCACAGGCTAACCCACTTCTAACTCACGGCCCGCTTAGATTAAACTCGCTTATGTTTATATTTTAACATAGCTTCAAAAGTTAGAATCCAATCTCCTATAAGTGAGGTGGATTGTCAATCCAACGGATTTATCCTATATTGATGGCTCTAATTTGATTTATATTTTATAATATTTTGTAAATAAAATTTTATATAAATTAGAGCTGTTGAATGAATCGAGCCCTTCGTGAATTCAGTTCGATTCGGCTCGATTAAAGTTCGTTCGCGAATGTTAACGAGCCAAGCCGAACAACATAAACAAACTCGTTTGGTTAACGAACGAGTTCGAGCTTTGTTCGCGAACGTTCGTTTAAATAATATATTTATTATAAATATTATATATACATATAAAATTATAATTTATATATAAATAAAATAATTTAAAATTTTCTTTATAATTTATATATAAATTTAAAAAAATAAGACAAACAAGCTCGAACGAGCTTAATCGAGCCTAAATGAACCGAACACGAACACGAGCTCAAACAACAAAAATTCTTAACGAGCTCGAAAGCTTAACGAACGAGCCCGAGCCTTGTTCGCGAACATTAACGAACACTTAAAATTTGGCTCGATTCGACTCGGATCGTTAACAGCTCTAATATAAATTAAGATTTAAATTCAAATTAAAAATCTAACACAAACTAAATACGTGTGTATTATTTTGTTTTGGTTTTAGTTGAATTTTAACTTTTAATTTCTCTGTATTTCTAAATATTTCACATTAGTATTTTATTTTTCATTAAAAAAAAACACATTAATAGTAAGTATTAACAAAAATAATAATATTTGAGAATTGTAAAGCTTTGAAGCTCTCTGAAAATGATAGAACAAAAGGCCAAAATAATACACATGGAACTAGAGATTAAAAAGAAGGCTGTTTTAGGTGGAGCTAGAGATTGACATTGGACAAACACGAGTCCAATCAAGTGTCGAAACAAGAGTGGAGGATCATGATGATATTTATATAAGGAATATGTCATGTCATGTCATGTCATCATCAACATAAACTCTCTTCTTATAACAAATGCAAAGTCGCCTGAGTGAAAGGAGACTACTTATGGGCCAAAAAAACACCACCATAAAGCTCAGCCAGCAATTATCATTATGGAAACTCTCTTCTCTCTCTCTCTCTCTCTCTCTCTACCACAACTCTCAAGTAAGTGACAACACTATTTCTTATTTACCCTTTCTCCCTCTCTTTTTCGTTTCTGTTTTTACCTTTCTTCCATAGACGCAGGCTGATCGATGATGATGTATTCATGTGTTCCCTCTCAGGCAGGCCACTAAGTCACCTTCCTTCCTTGCTAACTGTCTCCTAGATCGCCAAACAGAAGCATCGACGAGCTCATGTGTTCCCTCTCACCCATACGTCTACTGGTTTTCGGAGCAGCTTCTGCGCTGAGTTCCTTTTCTGGAAACGGGAAGGAGAGGGAAAGGGAAAGTGTCGCAGATACATCATCTTCTGCCTTGGGGACCGTCTCTTTAAGTATATGTTCCTCATTCACTTTCGGGTGTACTTTATCAACCAGCAAGGGTTGGATATCCAGACCTCTCACGCATTTTTCACCCCCTAATGCAAGTTCAAGATTCGGTGCCCTATCACTAAGCTGGTCTTGCTCCGGCAGCTGCAATTTCCAGGGGATGGAGCTATCAGCCAAATGTCCACCCTTCTCAGGCTGCGACTCGATGGGGAAGAAGCGCCTTTCAGCATTGTCGTTGCACTCGCTAACTAAAGTATTGACATGAGCTTCTTCATGCAGATTTGCAGAAGCCAATGGATTCATCTGTGACACAAAACCATAGCCAAAATAACTTTTCTAGCATCACATGTATAAATCAGAAAAAAAGTCTCCCGCGTGTCTTTACCTTTTCATGTGCTCCGCTACTTCCGTGACTCCTCATTTCCAGCGGACCAATGGCGGTAAAGGAAGTTTGAGGGCCCACATATTGCTCAGAAGGCATGCCCTCCTTGTGGTTAAAACTCCATCTGTCAGGCTCCATGTTAAGGTCTCCGTTAAACCTCTCATTCTTCAATGGAAGTTTTCCATCCCTCAAAGGACCTCCAGAATCTACTAGTGTGTTCACTTGATTTCCAGCAGTTATTACATCCAACATAGGTCCTACAACTATGTTGCCCCCGACATTACCAGCTGCAACTTCCATCGAGCAAGGTGAAGTCTGTACTCTATCAAGGGGATTATCCAATTGCATCAGCATTTGCTCCCTTCCAGAACTTTTCGTAGCAGGGGAAGCACTGGAGCTGGGATTATCGCCTCCAACCTATGGTGTATAAAATACATTATAAACTATCAAAGTTCCATGCAAAACCGCATAATAACATTTTCATAAACATCAGCACAGCAGAATCTTGATAGATATTAAGCTCAAGAAGAATAACCCACAACTAGGAAAGAACAACAAGAACAATACAAAACAAGATTCAGCCAATCATGAAATCATCAAGCTGGGTCAAGTTGCAGAGGAAACCGCGGAAACATATAATATTTTACAGGAATATGCGTAGACTTTCATTGCATCTAAACCAAAACAAAACAAGAGTTATTGAATTTGATAACTGAATGTCAATAATATACCAATTAGACATTTACTGGAAATAGAGATGCCTCTATGCAGTAGTGTCCTGTGAAAAAGTATTAGTTATAAACCACCAACTGGGTGCCAGGCACAACTTAAAAAGCCATGCTTAATAATTCTATACTTAGAAAATTGTCAATTGAAGAGTGTGTACACATTTTAAAGCATAACCCAATCACTTCCAACAAATATTGTACTGAAAGCGCAAACATGTTCTTGTCATGCTTAGGAAAAAATATATTTCTTTAAAGGCTAGACCTGAAGACCATATCTTGCCCATATGTTGGGCTACATAACCAAAACCCCAAATTCTTGGGCGTGTCAAAAGCAATGTGATTGTACTCAATAATTGCAATAATCAGAAGGAGTAATACACAAGGAAGTTGGTGAAACTGTAGAATGTATACAAGAAACAAATAACAGAGTTAATTTTTAAAATGAGGATATCACTGACAAAACTGTAAGAGGAGTTATAGCTTTGAAAATCATAAAGTAGAAGAAGGCACTGTAGAAACCTGAATTTGAAAAAGTAAAGAAGAATGTATCAATCATCATAGTAATATTCTTTATATGTAACAGCTTCCAAACAAAAAAAGACAACCGTAATCAGAGGACCACCAAAAATGATTAAATGCTACCTTTTCTTCACCATATAGGCAACAAAGATTAAAGATGCATGATCTAGATCTTAAACATTGAATAACATGCTTATTTCAAACTAGCAATTAAATAACATAGGCAATATCATGCTTGTGCAGCAAAAAAAAAGGTTACCTGACAAAGACTCTTCATTTCTTTGCAATTATTTTCAGTACCACTCAGTGTTGCAGCTGGGGAACTAGAATTCACACTGCTATTTACCTGACCCAAAATAGATAGTTTTGCAACAAGATCTCCATTAACAGGTCTTGATGGCAATGCGTTTGGTAAGGTTTCTGAGGTAGGGGATCTGATCACTTGAACTACATCCCCAGTTGCAGGTAATTCCTCAGTAATCGGTCTTTGTGAGCATCTATTATCAGGCAAGGACATTACAGGTGGAGGAATATCTTGGGGAGCACCAATTTGTTTCAAGGATTCAGGCATGTGTTGCAGGCAGTTTGCTTTCTTGCCTCTAAAAACACCCCAAAGGAAGAATAACATATTCCACCCTGCAAGTAGATTACAACATAAATACATTCTATCCAATCTTGAGCTATTGAAAATACTAAGCATATGCAAGAAACAACTAGATACTATCATGCAAATAAAATATTTTAAAAAATAAATAAATAAAAGCAATCTATGGATGATAGAAATTCAACCATATAATTTAGCAAACAGATAAAATTGTATTTAATACTTAAGGAATTTCATTGTTGGTTAGCATAATAATCTCAGCTCCATGTGGTTCACATAATCACATCAGGCATATGCACAGACGCACACTAAGTTGTCTTCAAATAGAAACAACTTCAAATAAGATCATAAAACACTCATTAAAACAAAGCATTTTGATCATCAATAGCAAAAATTTTGGACTTCAACTTTCACATCTCATCAGAATTTATAGTAATGCATGCATTTAAAACTGAGTAAAAAAGAAAAAAGCATTTCTCAAGCATTGAAATAAAAAGGTAAAATTACAATCTACAAAATTTCCATTTTACTTACGCTGGGACTTGTGAGGAAGCTTATTGGAAGGAAATATCAGAAGCTCGAAATCATTTATACTTCCCTTGAGAGCAAGATCATTCTTCATCATATTATCCAGTAAAACTTTGAAAATTTTGTCATAGCTGTTCCATTAACAAGGCGGGAACTCTTAAAACAGATGAAAATCAGTATGTTTAAATTAAATGAATATGATCCAAATTACTAATGGAAGATAAAAATAAAATAAAAAATTCACCTCTCAACATCTCTAGCAAAAAAGAAAAGGGCTACACTATCTTCTGTGGCACCATGTTCCTTAAAATGTATTGGCCAGGTGCTTAGGCGAGGCACTTCGTAGAGTACTATTCTGTCTTTAAGCTTGTTTGCAGCCTCAATTACTTTAGGTGATGCACATGTCGATACATGAGCTTGAATTCCCTCCCATAAGTCAAATAATTTACTGCCACGATATATCTCAAAACATCCTCTGTACATAAGCCCCAGTATCAGTACAAATAAACTAGTGTAGCACCAAATCATGAGAAGGTAAAATTCAAATGCTATGATTAGAGAAAATAAGTACATACTGCCATATATATTCATGTTCAGGGACTGGTACGGATTTCAGAAGCAACGGAACTGCTGCTGAAACATTTCGGTTCATGCCCCCAGAGGACAGGCCAGAGATACCTTCTTGTCCTCCAGAACGTAGAGCACCCTCACCAGAAATTATTGTTGAATGCTTAACATTATTGGGAATTTCTTCTGCAAGGGAATCAGCATTTATGCCTCGAGATTCTGCGGGTTTATCAGGCAGATTTGTATCAGTGCATAACCTTTTCTTTCCAGCTAGAACTGATGCAGATGAATCATCAGGTTGACCCAATGTTCTATTCTTTCGATACACCCCTGGCTTTTTTAGTACAGCAGCTTCAATAGCTGCTTTAAGGTTAATTCCTCTTCCAGAGGATTCATTACCAACAAAAGGTGGTCTTTCAGCAGAAACAGAACTAGATACTTCTTCCTTCAGACTAGCCTGGTTTAATCTTTTCTCAATGTTATTAACTCCATTATTAGCTGAAGTAGCATGACTAGATGGCAACGGTCTTTTCGCTTCGCCTGCCCAGATAATGTTAGAATTTAGAGCAACATTTAAAAAAAAAGGATAAAAACTAATAAGTACAACAAACTAACTCAAACAACAATATGAAACTGTACCTAAAGAGCTGGATATATCTGAGGTCCTTCGACCTGCAAGACTGAATGATCTGGATAAAGCTGATTTGCCTTCACCTTGAGCAGGCTTCATTTCATGGTTGCTAGCAATGGTAGGAACAGAAGATTCTGTTCGAGACAGTGACCTTTTATCATTTCTTGAAGAAGGACTCAATGATGTACCCTTCATAAAAGTCATAGATGAATTCTCAGCTCTAGACAAGCGCTGATGTTCAAACGGAGTTTTCTGTTTCATAGTTTTAGTGTCCTGAGTGCTCTCAGACAATCTAGGAGACATCATCTTCATTTTTGTTTCAGTTTGGTTGGCATTTGTAGATTTAAATGACATAGATTTTCCCATTGGTCTGCCAACACTCTCCTTCGAACGAAATGAGCTATATTCCTTAGCAGATTTTTGCCTCCGGATAACGGCTTGATCTACAAGCTTGACCTTTGGTTTTGAGTTCAGAGAATTAAAGGAATTGGACTTTGAGAAGGTACCTGAAAATTTGATGAATTGTTAATAAGAACTATGCTTGTGGTGAAACCCAAGCCAGGACCAACAATCTGCAAATGTCCGGGGAGAGAAAAAATAAAAAATTAAAATGTGCAGGCAAATGCAATACCTCGAAAATTATGTGCTCGTAGATCTGAAGCAGAAATTGCTGGTTCTGTAGCATCATTAACTTGGACAGCACCTGAGGAAGAAAGATGCGAGGCTTGCAGCCTACCCTTAACTAAGTTCTTGGAAGAACTCTCACGAGAAAGAGAAGCAGCTGGTTTGCTAGAATTGGAGTTCTTTGGTGACCCAACTATTGAGTCAAGAGCAGGCTTCTTTGCCTTCGATGAAACCTCACCATCAGCCTCATCTCTCGGTCTTTTACAAGAAATTTTCATGTACCCTTTTGTATTATGTCCCTCAGCATCAGAACTATGAGGGTGCTCACTGCTGGCTAGACCAGAGGAGTTATTTTTCTCATTTTCATCAATCCTTCCAGCCTTTTCTCGCCTTCCAGTTGAAGCCCGCTCTACATTCTTGCATTCTTCACACAGCCATTCACCTTCAGGGACTTTAGACAACATTTCTCGCATACAGTAACTGGGAGAGAATGGATATGTTATTGTATTGTCTTTATAAATGCAGAGTACAACACTTCGTAAACGAATATTAAGGCTTACGTGTGTTCTGCCCCATCACTACATCGGTAACAGATGGCAAGCAAATCCTCTCGCCCTGCATCTCCACAGATATCACAAACTTTCACCTTTCAAAGCAGAGATGAAATTTAATCAGCCCTTAGTCACTGAAAAAAAAAAACACACACACACACTAGTGACATGGGATGAAATAACTTGTTTATAAACTCATGGTCACCAATAAACCGCATCAAAACGGAATGTTTTTAGAGTCATGGATGAAGTAGCCATAAACTGATTTAAGGACTATCATAAATACTTGGGTAAAATCCTATAATATGCCATTTAACTTCATAGATAGGTGAAACAATAGATTTAAACTATCAATGTATGCTGAAGTAGGCATAAAAACTGACTTTGAAGGAGAAATTAGCACTTAGAAGCAAAGAACAGGCTTATAAATGTAACTATTGTACAAAATTAAACTGGTGATTCTGCATTTGCTATTTAAATTTAAAAATACAAATTCATTCAGGATATTAAGAACAGAAATTGATTATCTATTTTCTTCATGACCCATGAGACGTAGCCACAAATCAAAACACTACGAGCCATTTGAAATATTTTCGCTGTAGAAATTTTTTTAAATATGCAATCTCTTTCTATGTAATAAATTTGGGAAAATAATTGTCAAAGCCTATGATAAAATGAATAAATCTATCATCAGCCACCAAAAAAAAATAAAGCCACATTCTTACATCTTGCTCCACCATATCAGAGTCATCACTCTCATTGACCGGAGGAACTTCCAACTCCATGCCATCATTTTTTTCATTGGAATTTAAGACTGTCTGAGGTGGGTCAGCACATGTCACACCTCCAGTGGGTGATGGAACTAAATCTTCAGTTGAGCCCTCCAGTTCATTCTTTGCCTTGCAAGGGGTATCATTGTTCACATCCATTAGCTTTTGGTTGGAACCTTGCAACGAAGTATTTTGAGCTTTAACTGAATCAGCAGTGTTGATGGTTTTTGAAATGGCTGAGTTCACCAATATAGAATTTTGTATATACAATTCAGCTTGCAAACTACTAGGTCGCCCTTTAGAACTTTCTCCACTAATGTTGTTCTCTGTATTGTTCTTTACTCTACTATCTTCGGTACTAGATTTCTGATTGGCATGTTCATCAGTTCTACTTGCACGAGAGAAGCAATCATCATTTGCCTCTGAAACGCTTTTATTTTTGGACTTTGATTGCACAGAAATATCATCTGATGCAGCTGCATCAGGTGCCATATAGGTGCCTCACCAACTGCAATTTCAGAGAAAGAATCAGAAGTCGAGTTAGTCCCCTCTACAGTGCTCAGGATACATGTCTGCCCACTTTCAACATGCTACATACATGTTTCTTCAGTAGGCTCATCATATGATTTCATTAGATCTTTATTCATATAAAAACAAGCTGAAAAGAACAGAAAATAAGTTTCATGACCCAGCAAACTTCATCCTATAATCAACCTTCTGGATTTTAATAGAGTAACTAAAGGCATCATTAGCAGGACTCTAACCAAAAATTTGTGCAGGTGTGTGTGTGCATGCAAGAGAGAGAGAGAGAGAGAGAGAGAACAAGGCATCAGATTGGGTAGTATCTAAAGATAGCAAGACCACAGATCTATGTTGACAATGCAATTAAAAAATTTTGAGAGAATATAACAATGTAAATATATATTGATTGCCCATTAATTACAGATTAATACCTATAGACTTGTAGTGCACATTGTGCACTTGCTCTCTAATAATTTTAACAAGTCCTCAAACAGGATAACTCACATAGTTGTTCCCAGACAACCAAATACAAAAATTTCAGATCCTTAACCTCTAAATCATCCATATAGTGCATAAATGATAAACTCATGCAGCAGCTTGATATCCATATAGTTTCTCTGGCCCAAATATACATAATGAAACCAAAACTAAGTTCACTTATTATTCATAAAATCAACTGAGTGGCACATCTCATGGTACAATATGTTGTAGATGTGCATACCTACATATTGCATAGTTCAAAAAAGAATTTTTTTCACCATTCTTCACCACATAGCTTGTCTGTATAACCTAAACCAACAGAACTCACACAACCTGATACAACTACCATACATGAACCCTACCAAGTAAGCATTATTCATATTTGATATTAAATTGAAATCATATCCAGTTTCACCCTGTGTGAATAGAGTAAGAAGAAGAACGTTTCACATCAGGCACAATTACCTGAAGCTAACTTAATTTCACTATTAATAAAATACTGAAACTCAAGAACTTGAATTGTAGCTGATTACGTTATTCTATTTTGGTTATCTAACTCAAATTACACTATCAAGGAAACCAAAAATAGAAAAGATATAAACCATCTCTATGACAACCAGGACTTGCTAAAGGTAATGGTAAAGGAAAATGAATTTGATTAACTAATGTTAAGGCATACATAAAAGTCTCAATTTAATGAACAAAGGAATGTCAAATATATATACATGTATAAACATATAGATACATAAGTCTGCATGCAGCTTCTCACCCCATTCAACCAATGGTATATAACACATAAGCCACTAACCCTAATGAATAATAGAAGGTACTGGACTAACAACAGACATATTGACACAGGTCTACTGATATGCCATAAAACTTCTATCATCATTACTGAAAAGGGCCTCTATGGTCCTTAGACAAATAAGAAGTTCACAAGTTCAAATGCACTACTACCTCCTCTCACAAAAAAATATATATAAATCCAGAGAATGATTCCTTAGACAAATAAGGAGTTCACCAGGTCAAATGCACTACTACCTCCTCTCACAAACAAATACAAATCCTCAAAATTGAACAAAGCCAACAAAAGTCTCAAAAACATAAGTCATCCAGTCGACACTTCGCATTGATGTCAAACATGTCAAAACACGACATTCATATTTGGAATATCTTGATTTGCAATGACTGATCACCTGAAGGAAAAGGTAACAAATGGGGCAGAAAAACCATAAAGCTTTCACATAAAATTTAAAATTTCAGGGCTTATCATTACAAAAACACTAAAGATGGTAGTATTCTTTATTTATTATTCCATTTGCCCTTTAATAATAACAGCTTAAAATCAAATCACGATCATTCCATTCATCAAGACTTAGAACAGCAATAAACACCGAAAAGACTAAATCCTTAGTATTGTTCCACTAAATCCCCAATTGGTTAAACAGAAAAACAACAGATTCAATCCGTGTAACGATTCAGGTCCCCTGTCCCTGAAGGAAGTTGCTTCTAGTAATATCCATATGCTATGCATTGATGAAAAAAAATTGGAGAAAGCAAACAAAAAAATACCTTGACATCAATCTCGCCAATTTGCTTCATCCACAGGCCCTTGCATCCTAGAATTTTCTCGATCGCGTTCGCCGGAGACAAAAGAAACCTCTCAAAACTGTAGGTTAGGGTTTGCCTTCAACGATTTCATCGCAAACAGTTTGGACGTAGAAAAAGAAATATTTTAAGAAAAATATAATTGTGGAAATTTTGTGACTTAACACAATAGAAATTGCAGAGAAAATAAATAAATTTAAATAATTTATATCTAGAAACATCCCCACGCCCACGCAATATATTTTCTATATATATATATATATATACATATATTACAAAGCTCAATTAATGTATTTAAAACGTCTGAATAAGTAAGGCTATGCGGCCCACTAATAACAAAATTATTTTTATAGTATTTTTTTATAAATAATTGTGGTTGTAAACATTGATTTTGGTATTTATAAATTTTATTTAATTTTAATAAATAATTAAATAATAATTTACATATAATATTTTGTGAAGAAATAATTATTTTATATGTATCAATTTTAAAAAACACGTTGATTCATTTTGTATTTTTTTATAAATATATTTTTTTATAGTAGGTAAGAGGAATTATACTGAAACTATTTTTTATATAAAATATTATTATACTACATTCGTCCAACTCTAACGCTTTTATTTAATTTTTTTTATGTTATCTTTAAATATTAATTATTATATAAAAATATAATATGAATTAAGAAAAATAGCAAAAATACTTTTACTAGTGTCTTATAATACTAATAGAAAAATATTTGTACAAAATATATTTTTAATGTTAAGTACAATTATACAAAATATAAATTTGACTTTTAGCAACGGACGAAAAGAATATTAAATTATTAATTTTTGTAAATAAAAGAAAATATTATATATATTATATTTTTTATAATTTTTATAACAGTCATCTCATCTAAAAATAAATCAGGTAAAATATTATTAAAAATATGGTATATTTATACAATATAGAATATACTCCATTCGTCCCGCAAAAAGGTTCTCATTGACTAATAAAAGTAAAAATTAATATAAAATACTTCATTCCTCATGCAAAAATGTTCTCATTGACTTTATACAATATTGATCTTTAAATATTAATTATTATATTTATACCTATATAATATAAAACAATAGAAAATGACAAAAATATGTTTATTAATAATACAATTATAATAATATTTTTAATGTTAAGGGAGTATTATTTTTATATCATTCATAGTTTAGGGTAAAATATGTTTTTGATCATTCTATTCACGTTTGTCAATTTTAATCTCTATAGTAGTAAAATGACTCTTTTAATATTTTATTCTTATTTGTGTCAATTTTTTTATTTTATTTTTAAAATAATAATTTTGATCTTTTATCAATTAATATAATTCAAATTTTATTCATAATTATTATTTTTCTAAAAGAACTAATAGATATACTTATTTTATTTATTGTCACACAAATATACTATCTTTAAAAATATATTTCATAAAAATTGATTTCTTTAGTACCTGTCAACAAAAACAATATATATATCACCACATTTGATATCATATTTTTCTCTTAAAAAAAAAAAAGAAAAAAAAAAGCTCTTTTATTTTTCATATGCAATTTAATTAAGACAAAAAACCTTGCAATTATGCTATTTAGACGAATTATTTTTAAATTTGATGTTTAAATTTGTTTTAAAACATTTATCTAAGAAAAATATTTGTTTGAAGATGTTTAAAAAATATATAAAAATTAATTTAAATTATAAATAAGAATAAAACTTTTGAAATCATACATGACCTCAGTCATAAAAAAATAAGTACAAATTTTTCGACACAAATTTTAATATGTTGTTTTTTTTCTTTTTTTCTTTTTTTTTTTTTACATTTTATCTTTTATAGTAAATATATATATGATTTCTAATTAAAAATAAAATAATTATATTTTTAGATGTAAAAAATAATGATCATATTTTTAATTCGCTAAGGGGGTAATAATTATATTTATTATTTTTTAAAAGAAATATTAATTAATAACTGAAATTGAACCATTTAAATAAATAAAGGGCCAAAATTATCATTATAAAAATAACTGGATTAAAATTCACACATTAGTAAATAAAAAAAATAATCAAAAATATATTTTATCTCATATTTTACTTCATTCGTTTCAATTCACAATATTATTTTTATCATTACTTCTCACTTTAAATATTAATTTTCCATTTTAAAAAAATTAATAATACACTAATATTAAAATACTCTTAATTTTTACTTAAATTATCAATATATCATTATACGTAATTACTTTATACATAAAATAAAATAACAAAAATATCAAAAATTCTTATACATTTTCACTAACTAATAAAATATTATTGTATTTTAATTTAATTAAAATACCAAAATGCCCAGTTGAATTGGGACAGAGAAGTATCATACTTCACATTTAAAAAAAAGAAAAAATTCAAGTAAGTGTGTTTGTGAGGTTTTGAGGTGATTTTATTATTTCAAAAAAATCTCTCCCCAAATAGCTAATTAAATATAATTATAAATTAAAATTAAAATTAAAATAATTATTTAATTTAATTAAATTTGATAAATTATAAAATTTTAAATATAATTAAAATATATAATTGTTCTTAAATAAATAAAAAAATGACATAAGAGGTAAGACAAATAAAAAATATAATATGAATAATGATACATTATGTTTGGTTCAAATGAGGGGAGGGGAGGGGAGGGGAGGGATTTTAATAGAAGGGAGAGGAAAAAATATTAAAATTATAATAGTGTGTTTGGTTTATATGGAAGGGAAGGATGACGAGACGAGGGAAAATAGTATTTTTGTGTTTGGTTAAGCAGGGGATTGAAGAGAAAATATAATAATTTATTTTTTTACCTTTGTGATATATAAATAAAGTAAAATAAAAGTATTTAATAAAATTCAATTAATTTATTTATAAAATATGATACAAAATTTATTTGTCTAATATAATAAAATCAATAATTACATTATTACGTCTCAAAAGAATCAAATACTTTATACATTAGTTATTTATCAAAATTACCAATAAAGATAAACAATAGTTTTACGTATAAATAATAAAACTATAACAAAAATTATATAAACTAAATATATTATAAAAATATTTTATATTTATAATTTATAATTTTTTAATATTAATTAAACAATTTAGTTATCTTAATTTTAATTTATAATTATTTTTACTAATACACTTCTTAATTATTTACTATTTATATTTTACTTAATTCTAGTATATACAATAATATGCTCATATTACATGAGACAAAAGAAATAAAATATTAGTATTATAGATATAATTATATGATAATTTGTAATTTATTAAAAAATTATTATAATTAAACTTGATGAAAAAACTTAGTTAAAACTATTTTAAAATATATAATATAATTTTAATATATATTAATATTTATTTGATATAATTAAAAATAAAAGAAATAAATACTCCCTCAATCCCACAGCAAGGTTGCCATTTGGTTTTTAAGTTATTATAGTTGACATTTAAAATATCATTATATTTGAATAATTTACTCTAAAAATATTATTGTATTGATATCATAAGATACTAATAAACATATTCTTGTCTTTTTTTTTTTTCTCGATTTGTATTACGTCTTTATATAATAATTAATATTCAAAGATTAATATGCAAAAAGTCAATGACAACCTTGCAGCCGGACAGATGAAGTATTAAATATTTTTAAAAATATTATAAAATTTCTAATAAAATATGTAAATGGTACAATAGGTAATTAAATAATTTTTTTTTTTCGATAAAATCCCTCCCCTCCAAATTCCACCAAATTGGAGGAGAAAAAAAAATTAGAAGAAATTGACTCTCCTACCCTCCGTTCTCCTCCCATCCCTTCTAAAAAATTTGAACTAAACACAAAAAATTTTACAATTTCCTCCCCCCCTCCCCCGCCCCTCCTACACCCTCGAACCAAACAGACCCATAATGAATTAGTTATGACTTTACAGGTTGGGTTGATGAGTTGATGTTTTTCTTGCATGCTTTAGTAAATTAAGTGTTGCTTTGCAGAAAGAGCGAGAGGGTGGCTACATCTTTATTATTCTCAAAGTTAAAGTACTTGGGACTATTTATCATTTTTTTTTTTTTCTTCAAAATTATTAATATATATATATGTATGTATAATTTGGATGTATGTTGAATACGTTGGTTGCAGCAGAGCGTGTGTACGTAGAAATTAAAGGCGGCTAGCAGCTGTAGCTGTAGTTATAGTTGTAGCTGGTGATGGTGAGGTCAACAATTAATCATAAACATTGGATATGGGATATGATGTATTTATATTGGAAAAAGCAGCCGCTGCTTAAGCACGAATATTCGAAATAAATATAGTGCTAAATTCAAATTTTAGTATTGTGTTATTGTGCTGAATAATATATTATGTGCTATTAGATAACACATTATATTATTATAAATAGCATATGTTAATATAATACAAATACAGCACATGAACAAAAATACATATGTTATAATATTAATAATACACAGTATTATTACAAACAACACATTGTATACGTTAATATAAGACAAATACAACACATGAACTAACATCACATGTTGTAGTCTCATACAACACACAACAATCGATTTTAGCATATAAGATACTTGAATACAACACATTTGTTATTTGTTGGAGTGCAAACCCGAGCCCCATATTGAAAATTGTAAAGAAAATTCAACATCTTATAAATCCTAAATCAACTCCACTTTGAAGAATATCCAAAAACAAATCCGTGCGAATTCAGCTCAAAACGGATAATATCATGCTAGTGTTGAGTTGACTCAATCTCAACAGTGGTATCAGAGTTCGGTTAGATGGTGGCAGTGGACTCGCCCTCGTACCGAAAGTCTCCGGTCTCTGTGGCCAGACAATGGATCCTTTGTAATAGCTATACAAGGTGCACAAAACAGGAAGGTCCAGCGAAACAGTACCCATCCCTCCTTACTCATATATAAATACGAATATGGTGTATTTATATTGGAAAAAGCAGCAGCGACCACCAACATTTTCCCATCCCATAATAATTACTACTACTGCTACTGCTACTTTACTGTGCATCTCAATGGACACCGCACCACCATCATCACATTTCAATAATCTTACACTTTCTTTCTTTCTTTTAATAATAATAATAATAATAATAATAATAATGTGCTTTGGTCTCGTGATCATAATCAATAATAAAATATGCATACACGGCTGGCATTAGTAGGAATTGGGAAGCAATGAAAAAGATACAAATAAAGCAGGCACCCTATTCCTCCAGATACATCCCTTTCTCTTTTACTTCCAAAATAACACTAAATAATTAATTAAAATAAATAATGGTTCCCAACAGGCAGGCACCGCTTTTTACTCACTGCTCCGCTTGGTCGACGAGTGTGTGTTTGTCTTTGTCCCCACCGCCATTCATATTTCATTTTAAATTAATTTTTAATTTTACATTTGCCTTTCCGATCGAGGGTTTATTTATATCTACCCGTCCACCATTACCATCTCCTCTCCTCCCCTCTGTCTGTCTGCCATGGCGACGGCCGGAAACCACCCTCTCCTCCTCCACTCATTCTTCCTTTTCGTCTCCATTCTCGGAGCTACTGCTTCGCTAGAGCTCCAAAACTTTGTTCTCACCACCCTCCCGCAAAATCAATCTCGACCACTTTCCACCACCTCCTCCTCCGACGAACAACAGCCTCTATTTCAGTCGCCACCGGACTCTCAGTTCGACACTCTCTCTCTCGATCTGCACCATGTGGACAACTTATTTGCCGAAGCTCTTTCCTCTTCTTCTACCCCTACTCCTGAGTCGCTCTTCGAGATCCGCCTCCTCCGCGACGCCGCCAGAGTGGAAGCTCTGTCCTCCCTCGCCGCCGCTCCTCGGTCCAACGCCTCCGGCAAAGCTCGCCCCCGCTCCGGCGATTTCAGCAGCTCCGTCATTTCAGGACTAGCTCAGGGGAGCGGCGAGTACTTCACGCGCCTAGGGATTGGAAGCCCCCCCAAATATGTGTACATGGTGCTTGACACCGGAAGCGACGTCGTTTGGGTCCAGTGCTCCCCCTGCCGGAAATGCTACACTCAATCCGACCCCGTCTTCAACCCTAAAGCCTCCAAGTCCTTCCTCGGAGTCTCCTGCGCCTCCCCTCTCTGCCGCCGCCTCGATTCCCCCGGCTGCAACAACCGCCAGAAGTGCCTCTACCAGGTCTCCTATGGGGACGGCTCCTTCACATTCGGAGAATTCTCCACCGAAACGCTGACGTTTCGCGGCACCAGAGTGAGCAACATCGCCTTCGGCTGCGGCCACGACAACGAGGGACTGTTCGTCGGCGCCGCCGGACTGCTAGGTCTCGGCCGGGGGAAATTGTCTTTTCCTACGCAGGCCGGCGGCCGTTTCGGGAGGAAATTCTCCTACTGCCTGGTGGATCGCTCTGCCTCGTCGAAGCCGTCGTCGATGGTGTTCGGGGAATCCGCGATTTCGAGAAACGCGGTGTTCACTCCATTGCTGACGAATCCGAAGCTCGACACGTTTTACTACGTCGGCTTAAATGGCGTGTCGGTAGGGGGGAGGCGAGTCCCCGGGATCACGCCGGCGCTCTTCAAGCTGGACGCCATGGGCAACGGAGGGGTGATTGTGGATTCGGGCACGTCGGTGACCCGACTGACCCGACCCGCGTACGTAGCGTTGAGGGACGCGTTCCGGGCGGGGGCATCGCAGTTGAAGAGGGCGCCGGATTTCTCGCTCTTCGACACGTGCTTCGATCTGTCGGGGAAGACGGAGGTGAAGGTGCCGACGGTGGTGCTGCATTTCAAGGGTGCGGACGTGTCGTTACCGGCGGCGAACTACTTGATTCCGGTGGACAGCTCCGGGAAGTTCTGCTTTGCGTTTGCAGGGACGATGAGTGGGCTGTCGATCATAGGGAACATTCAGCAGCAAGGGTTCCGGGTGGCGTTCGACTTGGCCCGTAACAGGGTCGGCTTCGCCCCAAGGGGTTGTGCTTGAGCTTAATGGTAATCCATTATACTATCATCAATCAGATCAGATCAGATCATCAATGAAGAAGGATGGAGCGATCAATCTGGTGTTTAATTTGAGGTATGTTAAGGGTTTCGAGGGAGGAGGAAGGGAGCAATGTCTGTCTGTGTCTGTGATTGCTGCTTAGGTTGTTTCGTTTTGTGATCTTTGACTTGACTGGTTTTGGTGGTGATTCTGCTCATTATTTAAGATTAAACCAACAATTTGATTTGATTTGGTTGATACTGGTACTAATTATAACATTTTTATATAGGAAGAGTATTTGTTGTCGTATTTGTATGGTGGCACAGCCTGCGATCACGATGACGAAGATGCTATGTTGATTGTTGATAATGGAAGGGGAAGGGGAAGAGAGATACATGAATAACAATTAATGGAGCTTTTGTTGGAAATTATAAATAATAATACTACTATTTCTTTTATTTTAAAACACTTAGCAACTCTCAATCTCAAATTATCTCATTTAATGGTATTTATTTACCTTAATTTGTGTGTTTTTAATTATTTTTTCTATTGGAAAAATAGCATGTTAAAATAATCATCAATGGTCATAATTTTTGTAGAATGGGTGGAGTAATAAATTGAATGGTGCAAACGTTGAAAGACTAGATTCAAAGGGTAGCTGGGGTGGACTGTCCGGCTTTGACTGACGATATAATTAATTAAATAATCTCAACTAAATACGTAAGTACCATTCTTACTTATTTTTATTCGTTTTTATAATTAATTTTTTATATTTTTACAAAACTATCAACTTTCTTTAAGGGTGTGTTTGTTTGGGGGTCTGGATTTTGAGTTGAGATTTGAATAGTAAAAATTTTGAATTTGAATAGTTGCATGATGTGATATAAACAGGTGTTGATGTAATGTTTTGAATGTAAAATTGATTTTTAAGTATAATATAAAAAATGAAAAATAGATGTTTGATTTAATATTTTTGGGAAGAAAAAATAGAATGAATAATGAAAATCTAATTCAATGCTTCCAAACAAACACACCCGGTATTATTAATATAATACTTCCTCTGTCCACTTTAAATGTTTACATTTTTTTTTGCGTGTTACTCTTTGAATATTAATTATTATATCAAAATATAGTATAAATTAAGTAAATAAGACAAAAATATTTTTATTAATGTTTTATAATATAAATATAATAATATTAATATACAAACTTATATAAATATAATAATATTTTTAATATTAAGTATAATAAGCAAAAGTTAAATGTAAACTTTGAAAGCGGACGCCAGTCCGAATTATTAATTTCTAATTCTAGTTGCAAATCTGGTAATATGATCATCAATCAATCCCCCCCATGTGACTGAGGGAGGAGACTTACCTGTGCTGTCTGTGAGTAGCTCGACTTTAATTTAGTCCCACCGGAATCCCCGCCGCTAATTAAATTAACCTTTTCTTTCTTTATTTATTTGCGGTGGGTGGGGCAGTGTACTGACATTTGTACTTCGTTTAGTGTGTTTATATTATTGTTTAAAAAAATATTATACGAAAAGATTATTATTTTTCATTTTTATTTATTTTAAAATAAAATTATTATTTTTTAATTTAATAATTATATTATTTAATTAATATAACGAATATTCTTCTAATTTATGTTATATTATATAAATATTATTATTTTTATATTATATAATATTGATAGAGATATTTTTATTTTTTTATTACAATTTAATATAATACTAATATTAAAAAATTTACGTGCAATGGGACGGGAGGAAGTATATTTTAGTTTTATTTTAAATTTTAGCTAGATTAATTAGTTATAATTTTAATTTATAATTAAATATAAATAATTATTTTAATATATATATTCTTAATTAATTATTACTTATAGTTATGATAAATTTTCGCATCTATATTTTACAAACCTATTTTGATCTATTGAAGTATATTACGGATTGGATTGTCTTAATTGCAGCAAATTAGTACTCCATCCGTCCCACATAATTTGTCCCCATTTTCTATTTTCGTCTGTCTCACATAACTTGTCTTTTCTATTTTTGAAAATATAGTTATGCACTAATCGCATTTTAAATTTTAAATTTTTTTAATTTTAATTAAATTATTTACTTAATTTAATCTTAATCTATAATTATTTTTACTAATACACTTTTTAATTATTTACTGATTATACTTTACTTAAATTCTCGTATCTACAGTAATAGTCCTATATTTTCTGGGTTGAAGGGAGTACTTAGTTTGTAGCAGTGGTAAATACCACCATAATATATATATATATATATATATCTATTTGAGGCACCTATAGAGAAGTGCACATCTACCTTATTAATTTTGTCTATACTCTATCCATCCATTTATTTAATAATAATAATAATAATAATAAATTAATTATGTAGAAGAGACAAAAAGTGTACGTATATATGTATGTTACTTCATCATCCTAAGAAAAGAAAGCAAATGAGAAAGGAACATTTTATTTATGGCATGGAATAAACGCTCCTGTTGCATGCATGGCCATATGGCAGTCCAGTCCATGTGCATGCAGACTGGCTAAAATACAAATATATAATAGACTATTAGATCTTAGATCGATGATTGATCATTATATATATACATATATATATATGTTATGTTTGTAGATTTAAAACTCCAAATATTAAGGGAATAATCAAGATTTAAATATATAAACTTCATCTGTTATATATCCGCACTTTTTTTTTTCAGTTCAATTTCTTTAAAATTGAATTCTCACAAAAAAGAGGAGATGTGCAATTTTCATCAACTATTTCATATATATATATGCTTGAGAGCATTTTTTACTTTATCTAACAGTGATTTTCCAAAGTGCCATTGCTGAGACAGGTAAATTTCTAAAATGCCACTGCTAAAAGGCTAAAGAAAAATGAAAAAACAGATGGAGGTGCGGGGAATCGAACCCCGTGCCTCTCGCATGCGAAGCGAGCGCTCTACCATATGAGCTACACCCCCATGCTTTGATAAGTTTCTCAGAGATACCAACTTTTTTCTATGGCACTCATCGTCGTTTCCATGTCTTCCTTCTGTAGATGGCATTGCTTAGGGTTTGGAAATCTGAGAAATGGTTTCAGAAGGTCAGTCGTTTGGCGTTCGGTTCTTCGGTAATCACCTATGGGCGTGATTGCAATTCCATTTGAACCGTGTTTATTCTCTGAACTTGATGATTCCAAGTTGTCGACCTTGTTGAAATTGATAGCAGTTCATGTAAGATGCGTGGCTGGAGATTGGGTGTCCATTGATTTTGAATTCATACACCTTATTTAGATGCGTTATTTTCAGTTGATTTTGAACTGTGCAAATTGCAAATTAGAAGCTTATTGCATCAGTATCGATTCAGTTCCAGTACTTTGCAGTGAATCAGAAGTGAAATTTCTGAATTTATTAAAATTTAAACAGCAAACTGTCTGTTCTTAGGTTATGTGCAAATATGTCTCGAAATATTGATAGTATATTTTCTCTTTGCCTCTGCCATGTTAGCTGATGGCGGCTTAACTAAATGTTCATCATCAATGGGTTTACTCTTTGCAGGAACTGCAGGTGCCAGTGCAATTCGAGGTGCAAGTTGAAAACTGATCCAAAGTTTCGTGGTAATGACACTTTTAAGAAACTCAATGTTTTCCTCATTCTGAAGCAAATATGTGTATATGTTGGGACTTTTCAAAATCACAAGTTGGTGTGGATGGAGACACACAGGGCAGCAGTTGCCTTCATTAATTTTTTTTTTTTTATATATATCTGTTGAAGGATTTATGCTACAGGATATAATGATGTCTGCTCACCCGCCATCCCCAACCACCGTGGCCGTGCTCAGCCCCACCACCACCATCCAACATCCAGGCTTCGAATTCAAGACACTTCCGACTAAGATGAAAACCCCCACCATTACATTCCAACAACCCCTCCTCACCAAATTCTTACATATTATCCTCTTCTACATTCTGAATCAGAAGAGGAGTGTTTCTTGCTCTACCAATGGCAAAGCATTCGTGTTTCGAGCTTTTGAAATTGAGTTTTCTGTTTTTGCTTTCAATTGGTTTCTTTCTGTTAAGTCTTGCAGTAGAAGGAGCTGACCAGGAATCTGATGACAACACTGCTGCTCTCTGCAACACTGATCTCAGTTCATTTCTTCCTTTTCCATACGGAAATTTGCCGCGGATGGTCTGCAGACCGCTTTGGAACTCCTATTTGTTAAGGGTAACTTTATTTCTCATCATTCGTTGCATTCATTTCGTTCTATGTATGCCTTATCCATACATTGCATAGACTCACTCATTTCTGATTATAGTATTCTGAGTCCAAAGATAACGAGATCACCGTGGTGTTATCAACCATATACATATCTGGATGGGTGGGGATCGGATTCTCCGAAGATGGAAAGATGCTGAATTCTAGCTGTATGGTGGGATGGATGAATGCAGAAGGGCGAGGAAAGATTAAGCAGTATCATATAAAGGGGTACAGTCCATCGGAGATCAAGCCGGATGAGGGCAAACTCCCGCTGACCAATGTTGTTCCGTATGTGTCACTACAGGGTGCTACAATATACTTGGCGTTCCAGTTGAAATTCGACAAACCTCTCAAAACTCAGCCTATCCTGTTGGCCTTCAGCACCAAGACTCCGCACCATCACCATCTCACGCATCATGATGACAAGATCAGCATCAACTTCGATTTCTCCTCAGGTTTGATTCGATCAATTTAATCACTGAATCACTTGTCCCCTGCCCTAGCTCATGAATGAACAAACAGTTGCATATATTAGGCAAGATTTTCTTCACATGTAGGTAACACGGGCAGCAGCAGCAGCAGCGTTGATCAAATATCTCCGAGCCTTTTCAAAGACAGGAGGACACACGGGACATTGGCGATACTGGCGTGGGGGTTGTTTCTCCCGCTGGGGGCGATCCTAGCAAGATACCTAAGGCATAAAGAGAGCCTTTGGTATTATCTTCATGTAGGCTTTCAGTTCATCGGCTTCTTGCTCGGAGTTGCTGCTGTCATTGTTGGATTGTCGCTCAATCACAAGATGCATGCTTACATCCCGGCGCACAAAGGGATGGGAATCTTCGTTCTTGTGCTCACCATTCTCCAGGTCTGCTCCTTGTCTTAGCCATACCTGTTCTAGTTGAAACTTGGAATACAAATTATACAATAATCTGTGATAATAAGGTATTGAAAAGCAGAGGAAATTGCAGGTGTGTGCATTCTTTACGCGGCCTAGTAAGAACAGCAAATACCGAAAGTATTGGAACTGGTACCACAACTGGATGGGGAGGCTGTGCCTCTTCTTTGCGGCCGTGAATATTGTGCTGGGAATACACATTGCAGGCGGCGACGATGCCCATGGCCAAGGCCAAGCATGGAAAATTGGGTACGGGTTTCTGGTGGGGTGCACCTTGGCTGTGGTCCTATTCATGGAAGCTGTGCTGCTTCTTAGACACAGAAGAAGGCTGTCGTCGTTGTCGGAGGTGGATAACCACCCCGGCGGGTTCTCCCTGAATTCGATGGAGAAAGAGATATCCCTTTAAGGAGAAGAGGGCAGTGATGATTGATGCTGAATTTTCGAGAAAACAAACATGTACAATTCAGGATTTCAACAAGACTTTACTGGTTTGATTGCGCAGAAAGTATATATGCAAAGTTTAGATTTGGAATTGGAAATGGAAATGGATATGAAGATTGATGATGATGGATTAATGAGATTTTGTAGTGTATAATGAATGTGAAATTAAAGGAAGGGATATATATATATATATGTATGTATGTATGTATGCATGTAAAGGGGATGAAATGAAAATGAAAATGATGATGAATTTTGTGTAGAGGCAATAGAGGGTTTTAATTTAATTTAATTTAATTTTATTTTTTTTCATGTTTAGGTAGTTCAATTTAATTTAGTTTGGTTTGGTTTGATTGTACTTGTATTGTCTTCATATTTGGTGTGATTGAATGAGTGAGGGGCATGGCCATAAGCATTTGCATAATTGCATTCCAAATCTTATAAAATATTGAATAATATAAACATGCAAAGAAAACAAACATTTGGACTTGTAGGGTCTCCTTTTAAATTTATCCTACACTAGTAGAGGAGAGGGTTATGGGTGTGTTATTTTTGTGTTTTGATTTTTAAAAAATAATTTTATACCAAATCGTTTATATTAATTTTTTGAAAAAAGTATATTAAAATTTTTTTGGGTAAAAGAACAAAGTTTATCCTCGTCATCCAAATTTTTGGATTTGTTTCTTTTAATTCAAAATTCGGGTTTCTATTATTTGAACTTTGCAATTTTAAAAAAAATATATTTTTTTTACAAAATATCTCATCATACATTATTTTATGTCAAATTGAAACCAACTTTTTTTCAAACACATACCCTTGGTTCTTTCAGGGTGTGTTTGTTTGGGCTTTGGATTTTGAGTTGGGATTTGAATAGTAAAAATTTTGAATTTGAATAGTTGTACGATGTGATATAAATAGGTAATGATGCAATATTTTGAATATAAAATTGATTTTTAGTATAATATAGAAAATAAAAAATAGGTGTTTGATTTGATATTTTTTTTAAAAAAAATTGGATGAATAATGTAGATCCAATCCCCAAACAAACACACCGACAAAATGAGATGAATAGTTATATATATATATATTATACAAAAAAATTATACTACTATATAATAATACAATTTTTAGAGTAAAATTATACTAATTATTAATTTTAAACTATACAAAATTAAATATTGCAATATATGATGCTACTGTTATAGTTTATTATTTTGTATGTTTTTAAAATATGACAGTTCATAAACTAATACTATCTTAACAATAAACACATAGAATTATTTTTGACAATTTTTAAAAATAAACTCTTTAACAGGGAAGGCATGGGATCACTGGTCCCTTCCTCTGCCCAGCGCTTTAAAACATATTATGTAAAATATATCGATGATATAAAAATAATAATATTTATTTGATATATTATAAATTGTAACTGTATTTATAATGTTAAGTTTATAGTATAAACGTACCTATAGCTTTACGTGAAAAATGTGAAAAGAATGGGGGTGGCGGATCCCATCCCAAGAAAGTGTTACTTGACCCGCAAATCAAAGTCAATCCTTTGCCATGGTACGCGTTGACTTTTTTGGTTATGCCTTTTGGTAGGTAGGTATTTAACATTGACTTTTTCTTGGCTGCGCGTGTTTATGTGTTAAATAGGTTGGTATTCCATTGCAAGTAAATATGACTCTCTTTGCACACTTTTTTTTTTTTTTTTTTATATATATATTTATCATTTAATCAAATAAACATTTATTTTATTTTTAATAAATTTTAAACAATTTAATTTAATTTAATCTAATTTCAAATTCTATTGGCTTATTTTATTATTATTATTATTATTATTATTGACAATGTGGAAATTTGTAGTAGCTACTTGACGAGTGCGTGGTCCAACTTAATATCCTGCAAATTAAGTTCGAAAAAGTAAGTTACACTAGACTAATCGTATACGACAGATGGACCTGAAAACGTCAAAAGTTTGAACCCATGACGCCACAAACTAATTTAGCTCTATCTAAATATATATACAACACTATAAATATTTAAAAATCGTGTGATAATTTATCATCAGTCCTATAAATTTGTTCTAATACTTTGAATTCTATTTATATATATCAAAACTCTAACAAATCTTCAAAACTCTTGCTAAGACTTGTGGGGTTTGTCTATTTCAATCTCATTTATTACTATTTTCTAATTTTTTTATCTAAAAATAGTACATTCAATTATTTATTTATTCAAAAACATGAAGTTATATATAACTATAAAACAATGAATTTATAAAAAAAAATAATAATAAATTCAATATATGAATAAAAAATTTAATATTGTACTTCAAAAGAAAAAACACTAATGGGGAAAGCATTTTGTTGGACTGATATTGGGACAACTAGGGGAGTAAATGAGATTATATACCCCAGTAATCCTAGCCTTAAACAATGGATATTAGGTGTTGTGCGTATCGACTCGTATTGTGGTGTAGCTAACACATTAACTATTCTGTCTGAAGAATACGTTTGTAATAATGAACTGTATTGATATGTCTTAAATCTAGTGTGTCATTTCGCTGAGCTTTCACGGAGGTTTCGTTGCAAGGTTAGCGAATCAGGGGTCAAGGGAGGCGAAGTCCCCATTGCCTAGGATCCGGGGGCGCGAAGTTGCCACCGGCCTGAAGGTATGCAGTATTGGACTTTGGAGTTAGTATTGGGCTAAGTCTATCTGATGTATTCTCTTGGTTTATTTAAATAAATTTTGAGATATAAAATCTATAATTTGTAACGCAACCGTCCTCAATAAATGTGTTTTTCGTTTCTGGCCGTGGACGTAGCCAACACGTTGGTGAATTATGTAAATCTGTGTCTTCTTTATGTTTTATGTTTGTTATTCGATCACTAATTCTAATTCGTCATAACAAACTGAAAGATATTGACGAAGACTTGAACAAGCGGTGAAGTATATGGTTTAATTCGATATAAAGTGAAGAATCTTATCCGGACTCGACATGCTGTGAATCTTCTTAAAACTCTCAAGTTATCTCGAGTCATGTCGGTGGGTGTGTTAGTTTGAATTTCAAACTTGTTGAATATAGATACATTAGAGAAAATGTGAGAACTCTTTTGGTTTGTAAGGATGAAGAGCTATTTCATGTACCACCAATTGGTTTTAGGTTGGAAGTTCGGATCCCTTCCTAACATGGTATATATAAGGGTGAAGAACCACTCCACCTATCACCGATTTATTTTAGATTGAAAGTCGAGATCTCTTCTTAACAAAACTCAAATTAACATTATTAAACTTTTATAATTTTATATAAAAATATATTATTTTTTTCTAAAAAAATATTATATAAAAATGTTATTAAAATTAAGATTATATAAAACCATCAAACCTCAAATCAACACCAAGAAAACTTGTTGCAGGAATTAGGTTCGGTCGGGAATTTACCTAGTCAGCACTTTCGGGTAGCGACTGTGAGTTTCCATGTCATAAAAAAAAAATTAAAAAAAAAACCAAGAAAATTTGTTCCGTAAAAAATGACCTAGTTTGTAGGGTATTAGGTTCGAACTCTCAGTTTTTTATATTATAAAAAAAAAATCCGGGGATTTACCCTGAGTTTTTCACGTTATAAAAACAAAAGAAAAAAAAACCAAAAAAAACACTATGTTGTGTTTATTTTGTGTTTTGATTTAAATTTTTTTATACAAAATAAAAAAAAATATATAAATAATATAAAAATAATAAATATACATAATATATATATATTTATAAAAAATATATTAAAACTTTTTTGGTAAAGAAACAACACACTTACCAAAAGCACACCCTGAATTTGATGTGACTCCACAAATGTATGTACATTTATTATAACAATAATAAAGAAAATAGAGCTTTGTAGTAATATATGAACAGAATGTTCACATTTTCTGACAATTTACCACTTTAGCATCATGGATTCCCACCAAACTGCTACTAATCATTAATATGATTTTATTCATTTAGTTTTTATTATTATTATTATTATTATTATTGAATTTGTTTTTAAACTAGTCAATGAGAAATTATGATGATACTACTAGTCAATGAGAAATTATGATGATACTGTGAAATATAATTTTTTGTATTAAATTCTTAAATTATTTTGAGTGAATAAAGTATATATTTTCTCCGTCCCATATTTATATATTCATTTACTTTTTGTACGAAATTTTAAGAATATTAGTATTATATTAGAATATTGTATAAATAAAGGTAAACAAGACTAAATTGCCTTTATTAGTATTGTATGATATAAAAGTAATGACATTTGTGTAATATATTGCAATTGAGAAGAGTATTTGTAATGTCAGAGAGATAGTACCGTTACTAAAAAAAATAAATATTTTATTATGGGACATATAAAAATAAAAAAATGAATAAATTGTTAAGTAACGGAGGGAGCCTTATGTATAATTAAATTACTAATTATTTATGGTACCTCTGAGGTTAGTTTGGTTGTAGGTTACTAATTATTTATGGTACCTCTGAGGTTAGTTTGGTTGTAGGTTTCAAGCTTGAATTTGAGATTTGAAATAATAATTTTTTCAATAAATAATCATTTGATACAATATAAATCTATCTATAATGAAATTTGGGTTTGAATTTATTTTTTTTTAAAAAAATGTTTGTTTAGTATTTTGATTTAAATTTTTTTAGGTAACATATAAAAAATTGTGTTGATAATATAAAACAATATATATGTTAAATGTTGATAAAATATACTCTTTCCGTCAACCAAATTTCTCGGTCCGCCAATAAAAAAAAAATAGAAATAATTAAAATAGCACTATATTATATAAATTAAATTAATTTTTTTTGAATAACATAAAAATCTGCCGTCGCTATCCGAAAGTACGCACTAGATAAATCTGAAAAGTCAAAGGTTTAAATCCATCACCTCATGATCACAAGTGCAACCTCTGGCCACCGGGTCATCCTTTCTAGAGTAGCAGTGGTAATAACTGATGATTGTAGTTAGAATATGGAAACTTGATGCTGGTCTGTTACGGACCCCACTTTTCCATTTCCATCGTTTACTTTAATAATTAACTTAGCTACCAAATAAGTCCGTAACTGAATTTACAAAATTTAATACTACTTAGTAAACAAATATTTAGCTAATTATAACATTTAAAACTCCCAAATATACTATAAATAATAATAATAATAACAATAATTGATGAAATAATAGTGGTTCACACATATTTACACGGCAATTGATAATGGAATGGAATGATTTTAATTAATTAATTAATTATATTATATATCAATGGCACAGATCATATGCTAATTTTATTTTTTTCAGCACTTATGCTTGACTAATTAAAACATTAATATTTTAATTATATTTAAAATATAATTAAATAATACTAATACAACACAATTTTGTATTAATATCTTAATAAAAGTGTTGCATAGGAAATAATTAAGGTGGTTCTCATGTGATGGGTCCGACCCGACCCGACCCGACCCGAGGGAGAAACTTGTTGAGTCACAACGTATTGTAGTATCATCACTTTTCACAGTGGTCTGTCTCTTGCAATATGATTCCTCATCTTTAGTTGATTGTAAAATAAGGCACGCCACTTACCAACCAACTTATTATAGGCATTCAAATTCAAATTAAGGATGCCTTTCACTCTGTGTATGTGTTTTATTATTTGTGTGTGCGCGCGCATGCCTACCTAATATATATATATATATATTTTAAATCTTATAAATTTTTATAAATATTATAAAAGTAAAATACTGTATATATTTATATATAAAAATTTAACGACGACCCTAATACCCTACAAACCTGAGGGGTCTTCGGTCATATGTCCAACTCCTACATCACAAGGTCATTCTTTACGGGACCTATTTTTTATATTATTGATACTATTTTCCGTATCTAATGTAAAAAAATAAATTCATACAAGTGAACAAATTTAATACTCCCTCCGTCCACTTACAATGTTTACATATTTTTATTTTGGGACGTCAAATTACAAAGTTAACATTTCATTAAATACCCTATTTTTTTTCACAAATACCCTTACTTTACATCACATCATTACTTTTACACAAAAAAAAAGTAAGGGCAAAAATGTCATTACACTACTTTTAATTACTCACTGTAATTAAAATACTATTATTTTTTAAACACCGTGCCAAAAGTAAATGTAAACTTTGTAAGTGGACGGATAAAGTATTATTTTTAAAATATTTTTTCTCTAAAAGTATTGCTTTGACTATCATTTTATTATACTAAAAATAATTTTTACATTTCAAATATTACATAAATATTTATTTATATCATATTAAATAATTATTTTTAATTTAAAATTGATCCAAAATCCAAACTTAAAATGATGGAAAGATTTTTATTTTGTAAGTAGCCTCCGTTACACAAGTTCTTCAATAAAATAATACCATCATGTCCAACAGAAAGCATTATTATGTACCAAGTACCGCAATTACATGATCGTTGACGTTCATTTTAAATTAAATAAATTAATAAAAAAATACACGAGGATGAGGATCTGCCGACGTATAGAGAGGAATGTTTGTTTTGCACATAAATTGTTTAATATTACTATTATATTGTGTTAAAATAAAAAAGACGAAAATATCTTTATTAGTATTGTGTAACATAAATGTGGTGGATTTGTGTAATATATTGTAAATTGGAATGATATTTATTATGTTAAGTAGGTAATACAATTATTAAATTAAAAAATGATATCCTTGTTTCTTGTTTTGGACCGACAAAAATGAAAAATAGAATCATTCTTACGGGGACGAAGGAGTATATTCTTTCAAGGTAGGGAGTGTAATTTGCCTTGTCAAATTTAATTTGCAAGTTATTAAATTTGACTGAAAATTTATCTAGTGTACAATTTCAAATAGCGACTTCGAATTCTCACATTATAAAAATAAATAAATAAATAAATAAAATTATATATTCTTCAAATTGGACTGTACAGCAGATGTAAATTCCATCATTCATTCGATTTTTTTATAATACACTATATTATATATATATGTATATATATTCTTAGTATTGGCTACAAGCTGATCGTCAAATAATATAATACACTATAGTATCGACTGTATCGTCAATTAATTAATTAATCATATAATTCCAACAATGGTATCTCAATGCTTCTTTATCAAACGCGCTGTGCTACCCACCCCACCCAAGTATATGTACCTATCGTGTTTGTTATATTGTAGACACGTTATTTTAAGAGGAGTGTAATTAATATATAATTAAAAATATATTAGTGAAAATAATTATTTTATAATATAAATAATTATAAATTAAGATTAAGATAACTAATTAGTTTAATTAAAATTTAAAAAAATAAAATTAAAAAATTTAAAATAAGATTAAAGTGTATAATTTTTTCCAAAAAAGAAAGTGAGATGGTACGTGGGACGGACAAAAACGTAAACATGAACATAGTATACGGATGGAGTATTATTTAATAATGAATTAAACTAACATGTACTAATTAATAATTATGGTTGAATACCCCCTAATTAGCCTAATAAACTTTTATTTACTTTATTGCTTCTGTAACTAAAAAAATGTCTCTCTCTCTCTCTACCTATATATATACCTGTGTATGTTTTTGTGTGTATATATATACACACGCTTCCCTCCTTCCCTCGTTGAAATATACACACGAAGAGAGTGAATGTGGGTACACTACTACCAGTACTGCATACCACGGAAATTCCTTCATCCAACTGAAATTTGGCAGACCTTTTCACTCCTCTGTCAACAGATTCAATTTCTTCCGCTTTAATCCGGCGTCATTCCGCTCATTCGTTAAATTCGCACTCAGATTGCTTTCAAATTTCACATGTAAAACCACCACCAAACCTAACAATACCCACACCGACACATGATCCTGTTTTCCACACTTTGTTAAATCCGTTGTGCAATTTGTGATTGTGTTGTATTAATTAGTCGTTTGCAGGATCCAATCCAGCAGTGCAGCTGTAGTTTCCATTACTGAGGTATTTAGTTCTCTCTTTTCTCTGTGCTTAAAAACAGCAGAATTGATGTGTGTAGAAGGGGAGTACATGAACAGAGCGCCGAAATTGATAAATAAATTAGATATATGTAATTCTGTGTTCGTCGAATTCTCAAGTTTAGCCGCATCTGAAATGGCTAAACTGATAATTTGTTAGTACGCATGTATGTTTATCTCAATTATACTGTGTTTGTCAATTGTCATATGATCATCGTACGGTTTGCAGGTTCTTGTTCTCCAGATCTATTGTAAAAAGTAACGAGCAGAGCAGAAACGACAGGTTGAAATTTAATCATGTGGAGGCTGAAGATTGCAGAGGGAGTGGATAGCCCTTACCTGTACAGCACCAACAACTATGTAGGAAGACAGACGTGGGAGTGGGAGTCAGATCCCGATTATGGCACACCAGAGCTCCGGGAAGAGATGGAGAAAGCCCGCCGAGACTTCTGGAACAACCGTGACCGTGTTAAGCCCAGCAGCGATCTACTCTGGCGAATTCAGGTCGATTATTTTCGTCTCGTTTGGTTTTTTCAATTTGGCAGTTAGCTTCATTTTGTTCAGTATGAATCTTCTTCTTCTTCTTCGTCTTGTACATGAATACGACGCGGCCTTATTTTCTCCGTCCGCGATTGGTAAATTACAATTAAATATGAATTAAATAAGGAATGATTAAGAAAGACATGCATGTATGTTGCATATCATTATGAGCAATTCCAGTTACGTATACGTAAGAAATTATGTATGTACGTGTCTGTGTTATCTGAAAGTTGCGCGCGCGCAGTTTCTGCACGAGAAGAATTTCAAACAAACGATACCCCAAGTGAAGGTGGGCGATGGCGAAGAAATCACCCACGAGGTGGCGACTGCAACTCTCCGAAGAGCTGTTCACTTTTTCTCGGCCCTGCAAGCAAGCGACGGCCATTGGCCTGCGGAAAATGCCGGTCCACTGTTCTTTCTTCCACCTCTGGTCAGTCTTCAGTTTCTTCTCCCAACTCTCTCTCTCTCTCTCTCCATATATATACATACATATATATATATATATAGTTGTCATCGTTGTGACAAGGAGCTAACTAATTTTTTAATTGACAACTCTAATAAAACTGGAGATTGATTTAACCAATTATATTCTATCCAGTTAAATTTTTGTGTGTGATGGATCTTGTTGCAGGTCATGATCCTGTACATTACTGGCCACCTCAACAGTGTTTTCCCGGCTGAACATCAAAGAGAAATTCTGCGATACATATACTGCCACCAGGTACACACATAACGTTTGTTTGTCTAATATTTGTTTAAGTGTAGCGTTGCTCAATATGACCACCAAATATGTACACATAGCAAAAGAACCTTGGGTAAATTATTAGTATATTGATGGAGTGGCATGGCATGCAGAATGAAGACGG
Organism: Andrographis paniculata; assembly: GCF_009805555.1. NCBI lineage: Eukaryota > Viridiplantae > Streptophyta > Magnoliopsida > Lamiales > Acanthaceae > Andrographis > Andrographis paniculata. Next base: position 838,725 of record NW_026137580.1, on the reverse strand, counting down.
AGGGTGGGGTTTCCACATAGAAGGCCACAGCACCATGTTTTGCACGGCACTGAATTACATAGTTATGCGCATACTGGGACAGGGGCCGGAAGGAGGTGAGAATAATGCTTGCAGCAGAGCCAGGAAATGGATACTCGACCACGGCACTATAAAAGCTATACCTTCTTGGGGAAAGACTTGGCTTTCGGTAGGACAGAACATCCAGCTTACTACACTTGATTCATTTCTTCCTGTATATGAGTTCGATTCTTAATTATATCTTTCTTTTGCCTTTAGATTCTGGGACTATATGACTGGTTGGGAAGCAATCCGATGCCCCCTGAATTTTGGCTCCTTCCATCTTTTCTCCCCATGCATCCTGGTCAGTTGCATGATTATATTATGTTGAGTTACAACTTACGAGTCCGAACATGTGGTTAGTTTGATGTTCTTTGGGTATATATCTAAGGCTTGTTGTCTAACAGCTATGTTTCCTCCTGCATCAATGCAGCAAAAATGTGGTGCTACTGCCGGATGGTATACATGCCCATGTCGTATTTATATGGCAAAAGATTTGTGGGCCCAATTACCCCGCTTATCAAACAGCTAAGAGAAGAGTTATATGATCAACCATATGAAGAAATTAACTGGAAGAGCATTCGGCACCTATGTGCAAAGGTACAGAATATACTAAATCACTAGCCTCTTGATTAATGCTAACAAAAATCTAATTCATATATCACAATGTTTGCAGGAGGACATCTATTATCCCCACCCATTAGTACAAGATTTAATCTGGGACAGTTGTTACATATTGACTGAGCCTCTATTGACCCGTTGGCCTCTCAACAAGCTGAGAGAGAAAGCTCTTCAGGTCACAATGGAACACATCCACTATGAAGATGAAAATAGCAGATACATCACTATAGGGTGTGTGGAGAAGGTGTTGTGTATGCTAGCTTGTTGGGTTGAAGATCCTAATGGAGACTATTTCAAGAAACATCTTGCTCGAATCCCTGATTACATATGGGTTGCTGAAGATGGCATGAAGATGCAGGTAAATAAGCTTGTTCATTCTTGTAATATATTTTTATCGATTTTTCCATGCGCGAACGGAGCATTTGACATGCTTGTGCTCAATTGCAGAGTTTTGGTAGTCAACAATGGGATACTGGTTTTGCTCTACAAGCATTGCTGGCCAGCGGTATGGCGGATGAAATTGGTGAGACTCTGAAGAAAGGGCACGACTTTGTAAAGAAATCTCAGGTAGGAATGATCATATTGACTTGTTGGCTTTGGGGGATCTAGGATGCTCAAGTTTGTTTTTTACAGGTCAAAGAAAATCCTTCCGGTGACTTCAGAAGCATGTATCGACATATATCAAAGGGATCGTGGACATTCTCGGATCAAGATCATGGATGGCAAGTGTCTGATTGTACAGCAGAAGGACTGAAGGTATAAATCCTATTATATTTTTATTCATCAACCAAAGAAATGTAACATTAATAATCTGATGCACATATGCTTTCATTTGGTAGTGCTGCCTTCTCTTCTCTACGATGCCTCGTGAGATTGTTGGGGAGCATATGAAACCTGAGAAACTGTTCAACGCTGTCAACATATTGCTCTACTTGCAGGTAGAAATATGGCACTTTCCAATGTTTGACACAATATAATATACTGTACAACTTTCATTACATTATGCAGCGAAAACACGAGAATCTTATACAGCCACAGAATTCGTTTGCTTATGCCCACACCATCCTGCACTGTTTTGAAACAATTAGTAGCTGTAACTAACATTATTGTTCTACAATTTCTGAATAACAGAGCAAAAATGGTGGTTTAGCTGCATGGGAGCCTGCAGGAGCTTCAAAATGGCTGGAGGTAGCTTTACCCATCAATATGTATATATATATATATCTTATTCTTGAGAGCATACGTACGAATTAAGACTATGAGATTTAATTAGTAATGATGCATGTAACTTTGAATGAATTTGCAGCTGTTGAACCCCACAGAGTTTTTTGAGGACATTGTTGTGGAGCATGAGTAAGATCTTGAATCATGGATCTCACTTAACTGACTATCTTGAGATACATTAGCTTATTATAAGAAACCAAACCACGAGTGCAGGTATGTGGAGTGTACTGCAGCATCAATTCAAGCCCTGGTTCTGTTCAAGAAGTTGTATCCCCAACACCGTAAGAAAGAGATCGAAAGCTTCATCCCAAAGGCTGTCAGTTACCTGGAGGAGGTGCAAAGACCTGATGGTTCATGGTAATGCACGCCTCTCTCTCTCTATATATAAATGGGCTTTAGCATACGAATAAATATTAATTAATGAATGAATTAAATAGGTATGGAGCGTGGGGCGTTTGCTTCACATACGGCACTTGGTTTGCACTGGGAGGGCTGGCTGCAGCTGGTAAGAGGTACGAGAATTGTGCAGCAATTAGAAAAGGAGTGGAGTTTCTACTGAAAACGCAAAGGGATGATGGGGGCTGGGGAGAGAGCTACCTCTCCTGCCCCAAGAAGGTACATGTTTGTACGTATGTATGATAGTGGTACACGTGTGATATATATATGATATATGATGTATGCAGGAATATGTGGCCCTGGAAGGAAATAGGTCAAACTTAGTTCACACTGGTTGGGCGATGATGGGACTAATCCATTCAGGGCAGGGCGAGAGAGACCCAAAACCCCTCCACCGTGGAGCAAGGCTTCTGATAAACTCTCAAATGGAAGATGGAGATTTCCCTCAGCAAGAAATCACAGGAGTGTTCATGAAGAACTGCATGCTCCACTATGCCGCTTACAGGAACATTTACCCTTTGTGGGCTTTGGCTGAATACCGCTCCCGCCTCCAACTTCCCTCCTCTTCCTAACTATTCTTGTCTACCAATAAAAATAAGTTATACTGTCTACCACGTAGTAGTAGTAGTAATAATAATAATAATAATAATATTCATAACAATAACGAAATTAATCTACAATTGTATTATATATATATATATATATATATCAAAGGTTGTACGAATGGCTACATAAAATTTCCTTCTTAGCCTCAAATTGTGGTACGGACATTTACTCTAGTCTAAAAATGTGATTTTAAGTGTCTATAAGTTCAAAATTGTCAATTCAAGCATATTTTGTCCTTTTGAACGAGTTTATTTTTTGTCCGATTTGAGAACCATTTCCTCTTAGGGTGTGTTTGTTTGGGGGTTTGGATTTTGAGTTGGGATTTGAATAGTAAAAATTTTGAATTTGAATAGTTGTATTATGTGATATAAATAGGGTTTGATGTGATGTTTTGAATGTAAAATTGATTTTTAGTATAATATAAAAAATGAAAAATAGGTGTTTGATTTGATATTTTTGGGGGGAAAAAATTGGATGAATAGTGGAAATCCACCAAAATCCTTCAAACAAACACACCCTTAATGTTGACCGAATTGTCCCAAAATTCCATCCAAATTTTTTTATTACATACATTTATATTTGTTTATATTCAAAAGATTTAATTATAAAAATACAATATATCAATATAGATATTATTTTATAGAATTTTTTTTAATAATACACAATAAAATATTTAAAAAATAATAATAATTTTAAAAGATATTTTCTAATAAAAAAATGAAACACAATTATCCAAGAATAAATTTATTTAGGGTGTGTTGGTTTGGTGTTTGGATTTTGAGTTGGGATTTGAATAGTAAAAATTTTGAATTTGAACAGCTGTATGATGTGATATAAACAGGTGTTGATGTGATATTTTGAATGTAAAATTGATTTTTAGTATAATATAAAAAATAAAAAATAGGTGTTTGATTTGGGGTGCGTTTGACAACTCTGTTTATACATCAAATGACTGTTAAGGATATTGATATGTTATTTTTTTAAAATATTTAATTTTGTTCATTTTGGTTTGAAATTTACGAGAATTTTTGTTATTAATTATTGAAAATTATAAAAATGTTATAAAATATTTATTTTTATTATTTAGATCTGAGAAAAATATTTTTACTACAAAATAATAATTTTTTTATTGAAATCATGTAAAATATAAAATAATAAATATTTCGTATATGTATTTTTATTATGTTAATTATTGTTTTAATATATAAATAAATTAATAATCTTTGTTTTTTTTATTTGATTTAATTTTTAAAATTTATATATTTTATAAATAAAATAATTTATATATAATAATTAATAATAGTAATTATTTTAAATTTTACAAAAATAAAAATATAATTTAATAAATTAAATATCTTAAAAATAATAAATAAATACTTCTATAAAAATATATTTATATGTATAAAATAAATAATTAAGTTTTAAGGGTAAATAAGAAATAGCTTAAATTAAAATGAAAAAGTGTTTCAAAACGTTGGGTAGATGAACTTTTCAAAAATTAGCTTTTTAAGTCCAAAAAGCTCATTCAAAAAATTAATTTAGATGTTTTTTGACTGGTCAAACAGAAAGTTGTTTAATAAGCTAAAAATTCTTTAACAAGTTATTTCCCAAATATGATATTTTTGAGAAAAAAAATAAATATATATTTAAAATTCAATCCCCCAAAAAATTTCTTATTTCTCTCTCTTTCTCTCAATGCTTTGACCGAATCTCGTTTCTCTCTCTTTCGATACCTCACGCCTATACGGATTTGGTATTAGGTCGCTCCGCCCATCTTTCTCTTTCTCTCTTTCTCCCCTAGGATTGCGGTTTGCGCTTTCAGGCCCAAAACAATGGAGGCTTCGTGTTTTCAGGCCCAAAATACTAAGGCCCATCAGACCAGAAAAGACTCTGCTGTCGTATCTTCCAATTAAAAGAGGACACGTTGCATCCTACGTGTCACTGACCCAAACTCTTTCCTGTCCTCATGACCCTGACCCTGACCCTGACCCGATTCTCGGCCTCCTCCTCCTCCTCCTCGTTCGCTCTGTGCTCCAATTCCAATATATTTCTTTCGCCTTTGGCGCCTTCAACGCTGCAAATTCCGCCCAAAATTTCACTTCGATCCGCCTCTCTCAATATTTTGCATTACTTGTTTGTTTATTATCGCTAATTTTTTGCATCTCTTCGTTGTGAATATTTTTATTATTTATTTTTTATTTGTCATGAGAAGGAGCCTAGGGAAGAAAGGAAAAGCTACCGCTTTAATACAGATACATGGATAGATAGATACACCCCTGTGTTCACATTAATTCAGGGCTTCCTTGCAATTGGGTTTTTGGGGATCAAATCTGAAACAGATACGATTGTGTCTCGTGATTCAGCAATTTCCTTATCTTGCTCCTTAGGTCTCCCAGCCTCGATTTCTCTCTCAATCTCATTCTTTCAATTGGAAGCTTCTTGATTTTTCTTGCGAATTTCGTTTTGGAAAGTCCAATTAAAGGGTAGATTTTATTTTCCTGGGGCCTCTAGGGTTCATCTGCTCGAGTTTGCGTTTCGAAATCGGAAAAATTAGGGTTACGTTGGGATTTTGGAGGAAAGGTTTGCTCTTTTATTCCCCCGAGCATTCATCCGGATTTATTTGAACGGGCGTTTGGATTTTAAGCTTCGACGCGGGGAAGAGTTTAGATCTTTCTGGCTGTTGAGTTTTCCGACCGGAATTTTCTGATTTGGCAACGAGGGTACAATTATGAAATAGCCGAGAAAAAATCGCAATGCCGAGGATTAAGCGTTGCTCGACGGCGAGGGATGAATTGGCCGGTGGAAGCGACGGCGAGGAATCATGCTTGGTCGCAGTGAATGGCAAGAAGACGAAGAAGAGAAGCAGCGAATGCTTTACAGTTTCTGCAGTCCAGTTGGAAAATCGCAATTTTGAATGCACAACTGGTTCTCAGACTAGAAACCCTCCGCAAAAAGGCAAAGCGAAATCCAATCTTCAGAAGATGGCTAAGAGCCAATCTCCACTGTTGAAATCTACCCGAGGAGGCCGTCGGCAGGTACTCCCGAAGAAATTCAAGGACTCCGTTTTGCATCCATGGAAGAAAGAAGATTCAGCAGGCTGTGATAACTCGACGAGCTGTTTACCTGGAGAGGAAGAAAAAGCTGAGGATGTGGAGAATCTTAACAATAAGAAGCGAAAAGAGTCCTCCCCGGACATGGGTACGAGTACGACCAAGAAACAGCAAATTGAAAAGCTATCTAAGGACGCGATTTTGGAGCCTCATTCCAGTTCGCGTAGTTCTGTGACGTCAGTTGATGAAGGGGTTTCTTGGGTAGTGGAGAGTGGCGAAAAACGGCAGACTGCGGCGCCTACGGCGGCGGCGGTTGAGAAAAAGGCTGGTTATTTTCAACCTGGGGATTTTTTAAATGGAGATATTGTATGGGCAAAATGTGGGAAGAGTTACCCCGCTTGGCCTGCCATTGTTATCGATCCTCTCAGCCAGGCTCCAGAATCAGTACTCAGAGCTTGTGTTCCGGACACACTGTGTGTGATGTTCTATGGATATTCTAGAAGTGGAAGAAGGGTAAATTCAATTAATTCCTCAGCAAAAACATGAATCTATCTATGCAGTTTACCTTATCTTTCCAGGCTCCCAAGATAAGAAATTGGTTGTGTCTGGATGAGGGTTTCATTCAAATCATTATTAATGCGAGCCTGATATCTGTCTGTTGTTGATGTTTCCTCGCCAGGATTACGGGTGGGTAAAAGCGGGGATGATCTTCCCGTTTCATGAATACCAAGACAGGTTAGTAGTAATAATAATAAGTAATTAATAAATGTGACATACTGACTGCTGGTTGATTGTGTTCTTGGATGCACGTGCAGATTTCAGGGGCAGACTAAGTTGCGTGGTAGTAAGATGAGTGATTTTCACGCGGCTATCGAGGAGGCTATTTTAGTAGAAAACGGCTATTATGACAGTTTGGACATGAAGGGTGCTGGTGGTGGTGGTGGAGGAGAAAATCAGGACACGTTTCCTGAGAAAAAAACTTGCAGGGATGCACAAGGGACAACAACTGAAACTGGTTCAAAGCAGGATCACCACTCACCTACTACTATTCACCAGGCAAATTTCAATCAGCTTACCATTGCATTTGTACCAAGATCTGATCTTTACCTGTTGTTTCGGAGTATTTTGTTAGATTTCAATGAAAGATAAGTTTTTTATATAATTTCGGAAGTGTAAAACTGAAAAATTGGATGTGTTGTTTTGAAAAAGTATAAAAACTGTAATATAGTTAGTAAGCGAAAGAATAGCGATAAAAAATGAATTTGAAAACTAATTGTTATTTCAAACGAAGGCCACTATCTATTTTTGCCATTATATTATTATTATTATTTTATTATTATACATATGAAAATGAGGTTTGTTTTTGTAACTAGAAAATATCTATTTGGACACCCAAGCCCACATCTGTTCCGTACATTTCAATAATGATACATGGGACTGCACGCATACACACACAAACTTAGATATATGTATTGATATTATAAATCATAAGTACATAGTCAAATATTGTATGAATTACTTTACGTCATTCACTAAAATTTAATTCCACTAAATACATATTAGTTTCCCACACAATTTGGCAAATACTGTTAGGAGGAGTTATCGTTTGTTTGTTTCTTGTAGGACAGTTTATGCTTTAAAATATTTGTTTATTTTATTTATGTATTTTTATTTTGGGTCAAGGAATGTCGTGCGTTAAGGATACGTTTTATCTCGGATTGTGTGTAGCTTCTGACACTTTGACCAATCCATGTCTTATTCTTCTTTGTACCCTTTTTGTCGGAATTTCAATTTCAATGTCCTCTTATTGTCTCCTTAAATTGTCTGTTGTTGTGCTACAGGAATTAGGTGATGAAAGAGAAGATAACCGGACTTGTGATAGTTGTGGCTTGATATTTCCAAGTAAAATGGGCAAGAAGATGTTGAACAAAAGGATTAAAACCCGTTTTTTGTGTCAACATTGTATTAAGGTGCCTAATAGCTTGTTGTGCTATGTACTTAAGCCATGTACTTATGCCTTTCTCAATGCGATTTTTACTTGGATTCTGGTTATTTTGCAGTTAAGCAAGTCAAAGCAGTTTTGTGGTGTTTGCAAAAAAATATGGCATCATTCTGACGGTGGTGACTGGGTAATATATTCTCCATTACTTTCTTGTTTTCTTTTTATTATATGTTGGTCATGTTATTGGCTCTTAACATGTTTTAATTTTTATACAAAATATTGGTATAGGTGTGTTGTGATAGTTGTAATGTTTGGGTCCATGCCAAATGTGCTAAAATTTCTACCGGTCATTTGAAGGTATGAATATCTATTCGATGAATGTATATTTAGTCTTGTTCTCTAATTATTGGCTTGAAACCATATTATGATATTAATTATTTGATGTATCTAATCTTACAGGATTTGAAAACTATAGATTACTTCTGCCCGGAATGCAAAGTAAAGTCGGTATCGGGATCATTTGTTTCTGATAAACAAAAGTATGTTTCGCTTATATATTGCTTTGGCCTTGTGTCATACTTATTTTTTTCTAGTTTCTTGAAAGTACAATTTATTTGGTGAAGTAATATTTGCCCTTGTTGGGATTTTTCAGACCTGATGAGAAGTCTGAGAACAAAACAGCACCTGACAAGCTGGCTGTTGTCTGCAATGGCATGGAAGGGATTTATTACCCAAGTCTACATTTGTGAGTATTGAATTTAGTCAAATAGATCTATTCTAAAGTTTTAACTTGGTTTTGAAAGACTTAGTTGCCTTTTGGAAAAACTAATTGTATGGAAATTGGTAAGTTTATACGTCCTTGATGGTTAGAGATATCTAAATATCAAATGTTTGATATTTTGCAATTTTGTTTTCGTATTGGTTTGCTTATGGAAAATGTTGTGCTGATTTATTTAATTGGTTTGAGAGATATATTTGTGTGTAATTATCTCATATGTATAAACAATTTAATGGAAAAATAATAAAAATAAGAATATATATTAAGTGTACTAGCTGTCAGCTTTTTATTCTGTTGTTTCCGTGTTGCTGTTCTTTTCATTGCTTGCTACATAAATAAAGGCGTGGTGCTTGGTTTGTGTAAGATTTGAACTTTGATTGCTGCAGCAAATATATTTCTTATACGGACTAGGTATTTGGTTTTACACTTGCATTGATGTCTTAGTAGTGTACGAAGAACCATGTTGAAGTTGTAGATGCTAATGATATGTATATATATATATATGTCTTCGATTTTAGTTCTTTTTCCTCTTATTTCCAAGGCAATTTAAACTATACCTTTCTGAATTTCTTTCTGGTCGCTCCTCTTTTCAGGGTTCAGTGCATTTGTAGCTCTTGCGGTACAAGAAAATACGGGCTCAGTGAGTGGGAGCGGCATACGGGTTGTAGAGCAAAGAAATGGAAATATAGTGTGAAAGTGAAGGAATCTAATCTAACTCTTGAGAAATGGGTATGCTCCTTGACACCATAATTCAAAATTATTTACACTTTATGGTTCCTTGATAGTATCGACAAACCATCTCAATGGCCATTATCTATCTATATTGCTCATGTTGCTTATGATTAAAAGTCTTGGTTCCCTGTCCATGCTCTCAATCTTAACAGCCGCAAATACATGAATATTCGAAGTTACTGTTATTATTATTATTTTTGTCCTGAGATAAGTGTGCTGCAGATGGCGGAGTTCAACATAAATGCCTACAATCCTGTACAATTAGACAAAAGGCAGTTGCTATCGTTTCTGAAAGGTTCTATCTTGTGATTTCTTTTGATGGTACCTCTAATTTTTGTGGGTGATGTATTTTAATGTCTGATAAGTTCCATTTCGACAGAAAGCTATGAACCTGTACAAGTGAAGTGGACGACAGAACGATGTGCCATTTGTAGATGGGATGAAGATTGGGAATACAATAAGATAATTATATGCAACAGGTTTGGATATACTCTGTTACAATTGCGCGGTTGATATTATTAAAGCCATTCGTTAAGTATATATACTTTTTGGGGTTAGATGTCAAATTGCAGTTCATCAAGAATGCTATGGAGTAAGGAACACTCAGGATTTTGCTTCATGGGTTTGTCGAGCATGTGAGACTCCAGAAGTTGAGAAGGAGTGTTGCCTCTGTCCTGTAAAAGGCATGATAATTAGTGTAGCTTGATTTCTCATTGTTGAATAGAAATGTATGTTGGTTAATTTTATGTAGTTCTTACTTGATGGAAGTTTTGTTTACAGGGGGTGCTTTAAAGCCAACTGATATCGAAGCTCTATGGGTTCACGTTACATGTGCGTGGTTTCGCGCTGAAATTGCATTCTCAAATGCAGAGAATATGGAGCCTGCAGTTGGACTTTTAAGAGTTCCTCCAAGTTCATTCACTAAGGTAGATTCATTCAAAGTACTGATGACATTTTCATATTTTATTTTAGATTTTCTTTCTTCGATTGCTAGAGTATCATCCAGAATATCTGCTAACCTGATTTGATGACCAGATTTGTGATAGTGTTCATAGACTCTGTGTTAATTGTAAAAAATGCTATCGAGTTAGACTTATTTGATTTTAATCTATCCAGTGATCCTAGAACAGAATTCTTTACATTTTAAAACTTTGAACTATGCAGGCATGTGTTATTTGCAAGCAGATTCATGGTGCTTGCACACAATGTTGCAAGTGTGCCACCTATTTTCATGCTACATGTGCGTCTCGGGCTGGATACTGCATGGAAGTAAGTCAACGTTTTTTGTTTCTATTGTTATTTTTGTTATTTCTTTGTACCATATTCATCTTGATGACCTAGGGGGTTTCTCTCACTTGCTCTGGCAGTTGCTTTACGCATAATGTTTATGGAACATTTTACCATGATGTGCATTTGTTTAGTTAAATAGTGCTAACTTTAGGTTACCTACGATAGTTTGATTATTGGCAATAGAATTTGTTTTCTCATCTGGCTCCTCCTCGGCATGTTTTGTCTGTGTATGAATATAGTGGTTTGTCTGTGTATGAATATAGAAGTCCTATTTTATTTCAAGGTCAGATATTGTGAGTAGTAAGTAGTCTTTATTGGTTGTAGTTTCTTTTATTTTCGAGAGCAAGAAACTAACAAAATTGATATGGGATGCTTATGACTTTATCATTGTTTTTTTATACACACCTGCGCATATTTATTTATCTTTTAGAGAAAAATAGTGGGTTTGTATTGCCTGAAAAGTTGTGGTTCATGTTTATGTTTTTGGTTTGTCAGTAGTATGTGATAAAGTGTGCAGCTATAAATAATGATTGGATTTTGAACACCTGTGTATATTCTGAGCATTTCGTATATATCTGACTTTGAACACAGTTGCATTCCTCTGAGAGAAATGGGATGCAGAACACAAAATGGATATCATATTGTACAGTTCACAGGTACGATCGTGCTTTTATTTTGCTATTACCTATCCCATCCACACACATAACAGGATTGTGCACTCCTGTTTTTGTAGTTAATATATACAAGTGTAAAAGTACGATTGTGTGCTCAATCATATGTATTGATATGCACTTATACGCAATTAACACCAGCAAACACTGTGTTAGTGCCTTCATGCTAAATACTTAATATTGCCTCAGAACACCTAATACCGAGGCTGGACTAGTGGTACTAACCCCACAGGGGGTTTACACCAACCGAAGTATGCTTCAAAATCAGGGTCAAGAACAGAGCTTAGGAGGTTCAAGGCTTGCAGTATCGAGGATTGCTGGAGACTCTAATTCATCTACTGCAGATGCAATTGAATTAGAGGCAATGTCTGCTGCGAGGTGTCGCACCTACAATCGGTCAAACTTGAAGGTGGTTTTATAGCATTTATCCCTACTAGAAGATTAATTATCTCAGAATGATTTATTATTTATATGTTCGGTGCTCTTTCTTTCTACGAGCTGCTGCTTTCTTGTCTCACCTGCTTTCTCATTTTTCTCTTATTAGAGGACTGGACAAGAACCTACATTCCACCGCTTGATGGGACCCCTTTGGCACTGTCTGGTTGATATCGATCGATTAAGCACACATAACGAAGTAATTCTTACCCCATGTGCTCTGATTGTCAAAATTTTATTCTCTGTTCTATAAATTTATTTATTATTCTGAAGACTAATTTAGCTCATTCTTTTGGTATTCTTTCTGACATTGTTAAGAACACTGAGGGTGCAAAAGATTTCTTATCCTTAAGAGAACGGCTCGAACTTTTGCAGGTAAATATTATTTATATGACATTGAACATTTCATTAATGGTCTCTAGATTTTTGTCGCACAAGATTTTCCCATCCAGTCATAAGGATTGTCATAACTTTTACCACAAATTTGATGTTTCAGAGGACAGAAAATTATCGTGTTTGTTTTGGAAAATCAAGAATACATGGATGGGGCCTCTTTGCTAGGAGAAGTCTTCAAGAAGGAGATATGGTAATGCTTTAACTATCGTCGTTTTGCGATTAGCAAAATTATATCCATCTAGCAATCATTTTGTTGTTTCTTGATCCTGCAATGCTCCATCTTCTCAATTTTTATTTCTACTTTTCAGATTGCTGAATATCGTGGTGAGCAGGTGAGGCGTAGTATAGCAGACCTAAGGGAGGCACGATATAGATCAGAGGGCAAAGATTGCTACGTGAGTATATACATATTTTCCCTTGTTTAGATGTTCTTGTCTAATATAGCTTCGCTATTATTGAAAATGCATGTATCGATTTCCTCACGTCTTGTCCGGCCCATATATATCTTTTAATACATGAACCATGATATAATCAGTTTGATTGCATTTAGTCTGGCTTTGGATGTAAGCATGTGGATTATTTTGTTATCTTTCTTTCTTGTTTTGCTTTAGCATTTTAGGCGTACCTCGATTTCTCAAATGTACTCACTGATTGAATGCAGTTGTATTGAATATATCCGTAATTTATGTTTGTTTCCTACTCTCTGTCATGCAGCTTTTTAAGATTAGCGACGAAGTAGTAATTGATGCCACCATCAAGGGGAACATTACTCGTTTGATCAATCATTCGGTAACCACTCTTTACTTGTGATGTTCTATCTGTCATGTCCTTTATAAGATCTATACTATACCTGTTTGCTCGTCTTCTTGATTCAATGATGTGTAAACTTGTACAGTGCATGCCCAACTGTTTTGCGAGGATCCTGAGTGTAGGAAAAGAAGAGAGCCGGATTGTTCTTATAGCCAAAACCAATGTCTCGGCTGGTGATGAACTAACGTAAGCCATTATTTTTCCTGTCTTTATTCCGCAATGCTGTTACCATCTCCTCTTGAATTTGAATAAACTTACTAACATATCTATCTCTCCTTTCGTGCTTACAGGTACGATTACTTGTTTGATCCAGACGAACGGGATGATGTCAAAGTGCCTTGCTCTTGCGGTGCTCCAAACTGCCGGAAATTCTTGTATTGAAGAGAAAAGACTCTGTAAACTGTTTATACATACAACAGCTACCGATAAAAACTAGCTGACACCCCCTCCCCCCCCTCCCCCCTCCTGCCATGCCCGACGGGGCAGACTGTTGGCGACTCTTCTTCAATTTACCAAAAGTTATGATTTGGGGACATAGAGATTGGCAAACCTGTGCCTAATTCATTCACCTGTTTTTCTTAGTTTTAATAAAAAAAAAAAAAAACTCTTTGACCTCTTGTGCTGTCCTTCCATTGTTTTGTGAATATACCTTTCCATATGCTTTGGGATGTTTCTTGTAGATTTGCAGCAAAGGGAATTTTCTAAAGCTAAATGAAGAAACCAATGCATGAGTTTTGTCTTCGTTTTGTTTGTCTGTCAAATTTAATTCGTTATTTATTAGTTTCTTGTTCTTGACTATGCATAGAGCTCAAATGGCCCTCCATGGATCTTTGAACAGATATCTTTCTGATGGAACCATATTCAATAATTCTACTCATCCTAACTATCTTGAACCTTTCCTTTATTCATGGCCAGAAAACTTGTCCGGTCTCCTTCTGCGGCGGCAGCGCGACGCCGATCCGCTACCCTTACAAGATCGACGGCGAAATTCCTCCCCAGGATGACTGCGCCTACTTCAACCTGACCTGTGCAGCTCAGAGAATCTGCGCGACGAACCTTCCCATTCCGGCCGGGAGCTTCTGCGTGCAAGATATCGACTATTTGAACAATCTCATCCAGCTCTATGATCCTGGAAATTGTCTCATCGGAAAGCTGATGATGATGAACTTCACATTTGATTCTTCTCCTTTCCGGCCTGCGCCGCAGCAATACTTCACCTACGCGTTCTACGCCTGCGCCTTGAATGCTCCGGTCTTGCTGGCCTCTCGTGTTTATCCGCTTGGCTGCTTGAGCAATTACACGCACGTTACTATAGCAACTCGCAACCTGTCGAGTTATCTTTTGGGAAGTAGCTTTGGGTGCACGGCCATCGGCACCTGGCCCATCCCGGTTGGCACGCTCCCACGGCAGTTCGTGGACGACGAGGGATCCGTCTCTAATGACTTCTTCTTGTTCTTGACATGGGATCTCATCCCTGTCTGCAAACATTGTGAAGGCATTGATGGCCAAGAATCAGGCATGAAGCTTACTACCTTCTTCTTCAAACCATCATCATCTTTGTTACCCATACATTTACATACATATATATATATATATAGTTTCCTAACTAGACTTTTTATCATATTAGTTTGGTAACTCAAACTAGTTCGGTAAAATGATAAAATAGTCTAATTACCGAACTAAAAAAATCAATTTACCTTTTATATATATATATAGACCATGTTGATTATTATCCTAATCAACACATGAACATATAAATTTGCAGGTAAACGGGGAGCAAGGCTAATGGCCAAAATAATTGCAATAGCCTTAAGCTTGCCTGCCCTTATTGTATTGGCCTTAAGCTGTTGCTCTGTATTTTGCTTGCACTTATTGAGGATGTTGGAAAACAAACGCCGAGCCGATTCATCCGGCGCCATCGAAACACCTCAAGCCACCACGGCGCCACAGCTGCCAACAGCCATTGTCGCCGGACTTGATGAGCTTCAAATCGAGGCGTGCACAAAGATAATTTCTTTTACTGAAACCAGAGAAGATGACAATAGCATCCCAAATGCTCACTCTAACACAACATCGACGTGCTCCATATGCTTGGATGGTTACAGCCAAGCGAACAGATCATCAGCGAGGCTCATCGACAAGTGTGGGCATTACTTTCATGAAAGCTGCATACGACAATGGCTCGGGAAGAATGGATCGTGTCCGGTTTGTCGAACTTCTCTTGCAGACAATGCGTTGTAACAAAATTGAGGAAATCAAGAAAAGAACATATACAAAATAACGATAATTCGGTTCCGTTCAAAATATCATATTGATATTTATCTATGTTACATTGTACAATTGTTCGAATTTAATATCTTTTACTATTTAGAATTCAAACTCAAAATTCAAATCTCAACCAATCACACCAGTATAATGACGATAGCAAAATTTTTATCATGTATTTAAACTAAAGATTAAAATTTAAATGGATAGATGAAGTGGTTGTTATTCATAATATAAATATAAATATGACCAACAAGTTTAAATGAAAAGTAAGAATAAGTAAATGGATAGATGAAGTGATTGTCTGGAGGATTGGATTGGATTTATACTATTTATCCAATTTTTTCTTCCAAAAAACATCAAATCGAACACTTATTTTTTATTTTTTTATATTATACTAAAAATTAATTTTACATTCAAAACATCACATCAACACCTATTTATATTCCATCGTACAACTATTCAAATTCAAAATTTTTACTGTTTAAATACCAACTCAAAATCCAAACCCCCAAACAAACACACCCTTAGTGGACTATACCAAAAAACCAAAAAAGTGTTCCTATTGAATTCCTTATCGATTGATCCATATTATATTATGAATATTGTGGAAAATTCACAAATTAAATCTAGCATGGAACTTAAAAACGTTGGACTACAAATGATTAAAAAGTATTTAATTTGAAAAAACATTTTATATATAACATGTTTTTCTTTCTCGTCAATCGATGATAGCTATGAATTCAATTATAATATGCAATGTTTGACGTTAGATTTTATATTAAAAATAAAGATTGGACGTAATATTTTTTAAAAAATAATATTTAATTTAACACGAATGAACATACCTAAATTCGTATAGAACTAATTTGATTAAATAAAAACCTTTTAGCATTTCTAAACCTATGAAATAAATACCCTTTAACACATCATTAATAAAATTGTATTACTATTACTTAAAGTTTCTTTATTACTATTAATTATTTATTCATGGCATAGCATTTCATTTTTTATTTTTTTTAATATATATGTATTTATAGTAATACATATCACACTTAATAGGAGAAAAAAAAAACATTCAGCATTTTATATAACGTGCCATAATATTTTCAAATTTATTAAACAATATTTATTTATTTTTTATTTTTTTATAACAGGGTAAGCACATCAATGAATGCCCTACCAATAATAAACAAAATAATAATAATAATAATAATAGTATATTAGGGTTGGAAATAGTTCAAAATGTTTAGCTAAATAGGCCTGGACTGTTTTTAAAAAATATATATGATGCATTTGATAATTAGCGGATAGTTTTTAACTGTTAGCTAATTCAATTAGCTGTTAGCGGTTAATTGATTCAATTAGTTGATTTAATTAGCTGTTTGTATTAAGTGTTTGATAAAACAACTGTTTTATATATAAAATGATTATTTAAGATATTGATATGTTATTTTTTAAAATATTTAATTTTGTTCATTTTGGTTTGAAATTTATGATAATTATTGTTATTAATTATTGAAAATTATAAAATATTATAAAATATTTATTTTTATTTTTATTATTTAAATTTAAGAAAATTATTTATACTAAAAAATAATACTCCCTCCGTCCCACATACCGTGTCTGCTACACTGTAGACACAGTATTTTAGGAGGGGTGTAATTAATAGATAATTAAGAATGTATTAGTGAAAATAATTATAAATTAAGATTAAGATAACTAATTAGCTTAATTAAAATTTTTAAAAAAATAAAATTAAAAGTTTAAAATGAGATTAAATTGTGTAATCATTTTCCAAAAAAAAAACGAAAGTAACATGGTATATGAGACGGACAGAAATAGCAACATGGACATGGTATGTGGGACGGAGGAAGTATATATTGTCATTTTAAAAAAAAATCTTTACTATGAAATATACAATTTTTATAAAAATATATTATTTGTATACAAAATATTCGCATTAACACTTATTTTATCCACGTTATACTACAATTACAAAATAAACGAAGACCAAGTGTACCCTACAAATTTGTCTATTACGACACATTTGACATAAAAAAGATACTCCGTCCCAAAAGAATTGTTTTGTTTTTCCATTTTCGTTCGTCTCAAAGTAATTGTCATGTTTCCTTATTTAGTAATTGTGATCCCCACTTTATAACAAAATTATTTATACTTTTTCAAACTACCCCTAATTACTATTCTAACCTACTTTTTAAAATCCTTCAAAAAGTAAAGACATTTTAGTCTTTTACATTCTATTTTATACCCACTTTCAATTAAATATTATTATTCCTTAATTCCCGTGCCAATTCCCAACAAGACGCTTTTTCTAGAACGGAGGGAGTGTATGATTTGCATGTGTAAGTTTTACTTTTTTCAATCTTTTTATAAATAGAGATTGTCAGAAAATATATAAAATGTAATAAACAACGTATTCGGACTCTCAACCTAGTGATTTTGTACACTATAACAAGTCATCATTGTTAAGATCACGATCAACTATGTGGTGATGTGTTAGATTATATGAGAACTTTGAATTAGCTTCTTTTTTCCTTTTTTTTTCTTTTTTTTTTTAGATGTTTTGCTTTTCTATTTCACAACTTTAGATTGTTTATCTTACCTTTGTCTTTGTCGACGGAACGATAGAGACTTCATTTAATTTAAAACAATTTAGGCCAGAGGCAGACCTACGTCAAGGCTTGAGTTAGGCATCCACATTTCTTGGAAGACTTTTCAATCAAATTATCTTTGGCGATTTATCTGACTTTGGTCTTGTGCGATTTTTTGTTGTCATAATCAATACAAATTCAAACAATCAAATCTTCAAATTATATCTTATTCCGCTCATGTTTGAAATTGCTTCAATTCAAAGGTAACTTTTTTTTTTTTTTCTTTTATCGTCACACTCTTGATAATATTTTCAATAACACCATATCCTCATCAATGATTGAGTAAATTATGTGTTGAAATTCTTTTACTTGTTTAATGATGAAACAATCATCTACATTTTATAGTCAATAAAACGGATCAAACATCTTGGGTCCAATATTTTTGATCTTGTATTTATTTTTTTAGGGTATTTCACAACTTGTTAGAAATCTTTATTTTATACTAGTATATGTTATAAAACATATTAGAAAAACTACTTAATAGGTGTTTTGAGCCATGTAGTCTCTATGGGCCAATGAGGCAAAATTGGTGCGAGTCTAATGTCTGTATTGGCTCCTGCATTGTTAGGTCATCTTGAAATATAAATATTGCAAAACCTATGAATATTAGGTAGAACAATATCTTCTTTGGTCATTGCATGAAATTTAAACTCGCAAATGGTTTGGGCACCAACGTTTAAGGTATCACTCTTGGGTCAAACCTTAGGTAGTATTCTAGGCTGCAAAAACCGTAGGGGTAGTAACAAATCCCAAGAACCTTTCGGACCTACTTGGGACAACCTAAATTAAGTTTGCATAAGAACCGATAGTTTGAGCAACAATGCCAATACGTTTGGCGGTAGCGGCGACAACAAGTCTAGCGGTAGGGTAGCGATTACGGTATTTAAATTTAAAATTTAGTACATTCAGTATCGTGTTGACAACATGTTGTGTACTAAAAAATAACACACAATAGTACTAAACAAAACACATTGTATGCATTAATATAATACATATACAACATATGAACTAACAACATATACTATAGTCTCACACAACATACACAACAGTTGAGTTTAATACACCATATACTGTTATACAACACATTTTTAATTATAAACAAACAACGGATGCCCTTATTATATACATGTCTGTTATAAGACTGTGTGTTGTTTGTATATATTACGAGTGCTGGGTGCTGATTTTTTCAATTTAGCACCGTAACCATTCCCTTACTGCTAGTGACAATAGGAGCGTTGACTCCAGGAGTGACCTCTTGGGTTGACTTTAAGAGAATTACAATTTTCAGTTAGACTATTGGAATTTCGGCCGTATTGATTGTGTAAGTAATTTGATCAGTGGACAATTTTTTTCGCAGTAGAAGTAAATATTTGTTTTGTAATTATTACAACGAATCACGATAAAATAATAAAAATATATTGAAGGAAACTCTCTTTTTGCAAAATAAATTCGTCTTGATAGTGCTTCCAGTCATCGGTATAATGTTTTCAAAGATTAAGCGACGATATTTTCAAATTTGTATGGCACTTTAATATTTTAGAAAACTAGAAAGAGCAGAGGAGGGTAAATGATGAAATTTTTTATGTTTTTAGAAAGAGAGAAAACTCATTGTATAGGTCATTAGTGCCGATCATCAATGTCACACATGCCACTTGTATGATGGCCTCGTACTTTTATAGTTTTGATACCAAAATTCAAAGGTTCGAATATTGAATTTTAGAACAAAATTAGGCTTTGCCAAACTAAATAGTTACCAAGTCTCGCAATTCGTAAGCCATGACCCATATACGTGTCACTGGTAGGTCTTCACCAACGGATGACATATACACGTGTGGCTCGACAACTTTTACATACATTAGTTACACTTTTATATTACATTAATTAAAAATACTTATCTTTAAACACATTGTAACTAACTAAGATGTAATTACAAACGTAAGGACAAAATTCCAAAATTTAATGAAGTTAATAATTACTTAGGTTGTGTTCTTTCAAGTCAAAATATAAAAAAATAGTACCGTTATTAAAAAATATTACCCAATAATTAAATATCATTCAATAGAAGTCAACAACTACATATATCTAAGAAAAGTCAAGAATATAATTCAAATATACAAAATGTTATTTTCTATAATACTAATATAAAATCTCATACTTAACGACAAAAATACCTTTTTAACCCTAATTAATTGAAACATTTCTATTAATTAATTTATTCAAACCATATCATTTCGATCGTTTTTTATTATGATACTGATTAGAGATTTATTAACACCATATTGATTGTATCAATCAGCATACTATAGATTGAATATGAAAATATAAAAGATAATATATATTGTATAAAATGTTAGTATGTGCTGTTAGTTTTATTTTATATGTGTTGTAAATTTATATATATATATAATATAATGTGTTGTCTAGTAGTATATACTACTTCCGTTCGTCTCTAAGGGTCTCATTTATTTTTTATCGTGATAATATTTGAATATTAATTATTATATGAAAACATAGTACAAATTAAGGGAAAATGACAAAAATACTTTTATTAGAGTCTTATAATACTATTATAATGACATTTGTGAAAAAAAATTATACAAATATAAAAATATTTTTAATGTTAAGTACAATGACACAAAAAGATAAGGGTAAACTGTTTTTTTAGTCCCGTAACTGGACTCCTTTATCATTTTAGTCCTGTAAGTGGAGCTTGTCGCAAACTAGTCCCATAAGTGAAAAATTTTCGTTGTTTTAGTCCTCCGGCTGGAGACGCCCGCGTGGCTCACCGGAGGTGACGTGTCCGCCAGGTGTCCCACCAGGTCAGCGACACCTGGCGGACACGTAGATTTATTTTATTTTTTTTTTAATTTTTTTAATTTTTTTTAATTGGATCAAATAAAAAATTAAAAAAATACAAATAAAATTTTAAATAAATTAAAAATAAGTTTAAAAAAATTTAAAAAAATGAAAAAAAAATAAAAAATCTGGCGGACACGTCACCTCCAGCGAGCTACGCGGGCATCTCCGGCGCCGGATGACTAAAACAGCGAAAATTTTTCACTTATGGGACTAATTTGCGACAGACTCCATTTACGGGACTAAAATGATAAGGAGGTCCATTTACGGGACTAAAAAAACAGTTACCCAAAAGATAAATAAAGTTCTTAAAGTCGGACGAAAAAAGTACTACTTTACTATTAGACTCCGTTTAGATTGGCTTCTGGTAGGAGCTTTTGGCTTCTGCTTAAAAAAAAAAAAAAAAAAAAAAAGCAGTTTGCACTTGTTTGCATGGACTTCTGTCCAAAAGCAGAAGCAGCTTTTGAAGGTGAAAAGTGCTTTTTTGAAACACATTGGGGTAACTTTTGAAATAAACAGAAGTACTTTTCAGTTAAAATTATTATTTTATCTTTAATAATAATAATAATAATAATAATAATAATAATAATAATAATAAATACAATAATATAATATAATATAAAAATAAATAACTTATATATTATATTTTAAGGCCTGGTTTGGATTGGCTTCTGGCAGGAGATTTTGGCTTCTACTTCTAAAACAAGCAGTTTGCACCTGTTTGCATTGGTTTCTATCCAAAAGCAGAAGCAACTTTTTAAGTTGGAAAAGTATTTTATTTCAAAAGCACATTGGGGTAAGCAGAACTACTTTTCAGTTATTTTATCCTTAATAATAATAATAATAATAATAATAATAATAATAATAATATTAATAATAATAAAAATAAAAGAATAATAATAATAATAATAATAATAATATTAATAATAATAAAAATAAAAGAAATATAATAATATAATATAATATAAAAATAAATAACTTATATATTGTATTTTAATACCAATTAAAAAATATAATTAATTTATTATTTTTAATTTATGTACTATATTTGGATTAAAATTTAAAATTTAAATACCGAATGTAAATAGAAGTATATAAATTTTTTAATTATACTTAAATTACTAAATATAATTTATAAAATTTTAAAATAAATTATAAAATACAAATTATGTAATATTATACTATAATTTTATGTTTAATTGATATATTGTCCTTAAATTAAAATTTTAAAATATAAATAATCAAAATTTAAAAGTATATTTTTTATAATTTAATTTAAAATCTTTAAATATAATTTATACAATTTAAATTGAATTACAAAAGTGTTATAGAAAAATACTAGTATTATATTAACCGCATATCCTTTTAAATAATTTTAACGGTTTAAAAGCACTTTCAACCATATAACGTCCAAATAATTTTTTACGAAAAACTGCTTTTATAATGATTTATCCAAATGCAAAATCGAACTGCTTTTGCTTATTTTTTAAGTCAATCCAAATGAACCCTTAGTAAAATATAATTATATTTAATCAGAACCGTGACAATATATAGCTTAATTAATTAATCCCCAATTCCCATGTCCCGACCGCAACTAACTCTCATCTCCACACCATTTGCATTCCAATTCTAATTTCAGAATTTCAAGGCAACAAATACAATCTTCTACTATTATATATATAGGATTTGATTTGATATGATCTTGTACGAGAGTATTCTGTAGTAAACCATTTGTATAGACGTAGTTGTCATCTGTCTAATTCAAAAAAACACATTACACATTCATTCATTCATCCATAATATATATATATGGCAAACATAGCGATTCTGGGGATGATATCGATGATGATGATGGCCGTGGTTGTAATGAGCTCCGGCGATCACCTGGCAGCGTCGTGCATGTCGGTGGACACCAAGCTGGTTTCGTGCGTATCGTACGTGGAGAGCGAAAAATCGGAGAATCCGCCGAGCGCATGCTGCAGCGGCGTTAAGGCCATAGTAGCCGAGGCGACCACCAAGAAGGATCGCGTTAAGCTTTGCAACTGCCTACAGCAAGCAGTAGAAAAGCTCGGCGATCAAATCATTCCCGACAAGATTACCGGCCTTCCTAAAGCCTGTGGAGTCTCCTTCGACATGCCCCCCATTGCCGATAAGAACTTCAATTGCTCCACGTACGCTCCTCGTCCTCGCCCTCACCCTCGATTAATATAAGGGGAGTTAACTAAGTTTGATTGAGAATTTACCAAGTTCGTGTTTGTTTGGGGGTTTAGATTTTGGATTGAAATTTTTAATAATAAAAATTTTGAATTGAAATAGTTGTATGGTGTGATATGAATAAGTACTGATGTGATATTTTGAATATAAAATTGATTTTTAATATAATATAAAAAATAAAAAATAGGTGTTTGATTTGATATTTTTGAAGAAAAACAGAATGAATAGTAAAGTTTAAGGAGAATCTCCTAAACCCTAAATCCTAAACAAAACTGTAATAGTGTCTTTGTTTAGGGGTTTAGATTTTGAATTGAGATTTGAATAGTAAAAATTTTGAATTGAAATAGTTGTATGATGCTATATAAATTGGTATTATGATGTGATGTTTTGAGTGTAAAATTAAATTTTAGTATAATATAAAAAATAAAAAATAGATGTTTTGATTTTGATATTACTGGGGAATTTTTTTTTTTTTGATGAATAGTTAATTTTAAGTTATTTTATTTCATTCTTTTTGCGGAAGATTGATCCTATTTTAAGTTAATTTGTGCAAATTTTATTTTCTTCACTATTGTTTATGATGAAATGCAGGATTTCTTTCGCCGTGTAAGCTGCTTGCTTGGCTTAATTGGATGAGCATTCAGATCGCTCTCTATATGAAATTATGAGTCTAATTAACTATAATAATGGTATATCAATAATGGTATAAATATGTAATAATAATACTATGTACAAATGTATAATTACAATAATAACACACTTGCTGATGAATTATGTATACGTATTTTCATTTGGTTCATTTCTTGATACATGTATGTATACATACAAGTTTAAGGGCACAAATAAAAAAATAAAAATTTAAAATTTAAAATAAAAAATCGATACAATTGAAATGACCTAAAAAAGAATTAATAAATAAAGTCCAATAAAAAATGACATGGTAGTGTTGAAAATGAACTTATTACAGTAAGGCCATGGGTTCAGACCCCGCCTCAGGGACTCCACCTGCCGCTAACTTTCTTCACTAACGTAATTTGTAGAATATTACTCAATATATACTTCAAGAGTAATAACTGATAAAAAAAAAATAGTAACCCAAGGTAGAATATTTTGTATACTAATATAGTCTCGTACAAAAAAATATAGTCTGTAATTATTTTATCTAAAAAATAGTAAAAATTTAAATATAAAAAGAATAAATTCAAGTAATTTGTTTATATATATAAAAAAATTATTAAATCATATATGTATATATATTTTCATTTAATATATTAAAATATAAATTTTTTATTTATTTCAATTGAAATTTTTGTTATTTGTTAAACTTTAAATTCAATTCCACTTTTTAAAGGAGGAACAAATTTTACTATTTCAAATTCAAATCCGAAACTTAACTCCAAACAAACACACCTATCCGAAAGATCAACAAGAACGAACGTATGGGCTTAATTCGGGTCATGCCAAATTCGAAGTGCATAGAATGGAAGAGTTTGCTTACATTCAATTTGACCCGATCCGATTCGAAATGACCCGATTTGACCCGACCCGACCCGAGTAGAGTTTCCCGAAATGAAAGAGGTGGAGGCGCCCGTCCGTCCCAGGGCGTATGTATGTATGTATGTATGTATGTATGTATGTATCATCTGATTCATGATTCATCACCATCATCATCGCCATCTATCTATCGTTTCGCCCATTATTTATTTATTCGCTTTCCCCCAAATTCCATTTCCGTTTCGGTTCCATCTCCGCACCACACGCACACTGGCGCATCCAATTCCCAATCAAAATCAAATCTCATTCCTCACGTCGTCAATCTAGTTTCAAATTTACCCTAACAAAATCCCGTCTCCCATTCGCAATTTTCGACGTGCTCATCCATCCCCAAAGTTGAATACGAATATTTATTAACGAGAATAAGGAAAGCCCTTTTTATCTGCCGTTTTTGCCTTTTTGGGGGTTCCCCTCTTTCCAGAATTTGTCGATCTTGCCTTTCTTCCTCTTCCGCTCCGCTCATAAACCAAATTGAATATTCTATTCTATGTTCCAAGTGCTACCCGTTGTTTCATTTGCATCCGACCAATATATCTGAAGCGAGTTTCATTAGGTTATTATTATCATATTGTTGTCGTCGTTGGTTTTGAGTTGGATTATTGATCGAATATTTTGTTTATCCGGTTTCCTTCTCAGTCATATTATTGGGGTTTTGGATGGTTAAAAGAGTTTATTATTGCTATTGCTATTGCTATTGCTGTTGCTTTATGCGAATAGGTTGATAGTTTACCCGCTGCAAAGTTGGGTTCTTTTGAGTTTGCTCTTCCCCTCAGTTGGATTTCATTGGGTTTCTTTCGTGTTCAGGGGATTTTTATTTGCTGCGAACTGTGTATTGTAGGTTGGTTGATTAGAAACTGAATTTTAATTTGAATTGAGGTTTGTTCAATTTTTGTAGCTTTAGTTAGGTTTTATTAAAGGTAGCGGTGCATGGGAGAAAATGAGAGATTGCCTGAGTCGGCTGAGCCATTGCCAAATGGTATTTTGCCTGGGGCAGGTCCAGTTATGAGGGCCCTTGATTCGGATAGATGGTTGAGAGCAGAGGAGCGGACAGCAGACCTCATTGCCTGCATTCAGCCCAATCAGCTATCTGAAGAACGGAGGAATGCTGTTGCTAATTATGTGCAGGAGCTCATTATGAAGTGCTTTCCCTGTCAGGTGATTGGAATGATTTTGGGGCATTTTTCATTTCATTGGCCTTTCAAGTGGTGTTGTTTCTTCTAGTTTCCAACACTATCACATATTAACAAGGGGAAAAATTCAGGATTTCTTTTTTCCCAGAATTTATAGGGTTTTGTTTGAATAAATCATAATGCTGATAGTAATGCACTATGGATGCAAGGGATGGAATACCTTTCTTTAACAAATTATTTGCTTGCGGATATATGGGCATGGTAGAAGAATGATAGAGTTTGTCATGATGAACTGATAGGGATTAGTGTGATCATTCTGTGGGATTTTATGTGCTCTATAGGATAACTCACACTGCAGGTGCCATCATTTTTTAACTGAGACCATGGGTATGATGGTACTTGTCCAATGTTTTGCAATTAATCTGTATGTTTCATCCTGAAAAATGTGCTGTCCTTTAAACCGTACTATTGTTGAATGAATGAAATGACAGCTATATCACAAAATTTTGCAGTTTTGGTCTGTCAGAGCTTTTCCACGGTTTTCTTTCCTTTCCTTTTTTTTTTTTTTTTTTCCTTCCAAAAGGCGTAATGAACGATGTGCTTTGTTTGCATTTGTTATGCAGTCCACCTTTTATACCTACTGATTCATCTTCTCTTATATTCATTCAATTGGAGCAGGTCTGCACTTTTGGTTCTGTACCCTTGAAGACTTATCTACCTGATGGAGACATTGATTTGACTGCTTTCAGCCATGATCAAAATCTAAAAGATACATGGGCCAATCTGGTTCGTGATATGCTTGAAAATGAGGAAAAAAATGAGAATGCCGAATTTCATGTGAAGGAGGTTCAGTATATTCAAGCAGAAGTATGCCCTCATAACGAACCTGACCTTATGTTACACTAGTTTTTTCTATTTGAACTTTCTCTAATCGCTGCTTCTTTTTGTGTGACTGGTTTTCACGTATTCAGTCTGCCATCCATTATTATTATTATTACCATTTATTTATTTATTTCCTGCAGAGCAGCACTGGTATGGTGTCTTGGTTGATAGTTACTTGGGAAGATTTTGATAGTCTTTCTCATTTCTCTGTGGTCAGAAAAACAAAAGAAACAAATATTCTACTAGTATCTGGTGTTTCTTTTGACTACCTTTATGATTGTAGAGCCTGGAACATTAGATGGAAGCTTTGGCACTTTAGGTGGTGGAATTGTGATGGAATATACTTTGATGCTATGGAATTAGTTTTAGTAGACGTTAATTTTACCTAATAAAGAAGTTGTAGGTTAAATGGATGTTGACATTACTATACCATCTGCTAGACTGCAGCCATTTTGTTTTGACTTACCTAAGAAATTGCTGAACTCTTGTTTTTAAGTCATTGTAGTTTCTTTTTTCTATTTTGCCTTAACATATGGTTTTTGGTGTCATTTTTTGTCTTATGTTACAGGTGAAAATAATCAAATGTCTTGTGGAAAATATTGTAGTGGATATATCTTTTAATCAGGTTGGGGGGTTATGTACACTCTGCTTCCTTGACGAGGTGAGTTATGCATTTTGATTGATGGATGTGTATGAGAACTCTTTAAGTTCTGTGAACACCTATATGTTGGTCTGATGAAAAAATTTATCTTTGTCTAGATTGATAATCTTATAGATCAAAATCACCTGTTCAAGCGTAGTATTATCTTGGTTAAAGCTTGGTGCTATTACGAGAGTCGTATATTGGGAGCTCATCATGGACTCATATCTACATATGCCCTGGAGACCTTGGTTCTTTACATATTTCATGTGTTCAACAATTCCTTTCAAGGACCTCTCGAGGTAAATTATTTACCCTTTTGTAGATCTTTATTCTAAATTATGTTCCTTGGTTGCAATATGAATTACCCTTCGAAACTCTTGCAGGTTCTTTATCGCTTTTTGGAGTTCTTCAGCAAGTTTGACTGGGACAATTTTTGTGTTAGCTTATGGGGACCGGTACCCATCAGCTCTCTACCTGATGTTACAGGTATTTTTTTATGCCTTATATAAATTGATTACTAAGGGTGTGTTTGTTTGGGGGTTTGGATTTTGAGTTGAGATTTGAATAGTAAAAATTTTTGAATTTAAATAGTTATATGATGTGATATAAATAGGCGTCGATGTGATATTTTGAATGTAAAATTGATTTTTAGTATAATGTAAAAATGAAAAATAGGTGTTTGATTTGATGTTTTTGGGGGGAAAAATGGGATGAATAGGGAAAAGTAAATCCAATCCCCCAAACAAACACACCCTAAATGTACTTGATATGGAAAATATCTTTGTATTCTTACTGATCTGTGGATTCCATTTGAATATTCACAGCGGATCCGCCTCGAAAGGACAGTGGAGAATTGTTGCTTAGCAAAAACTTTCTTGAGTCTTGTAGCATTGCATACTCTGTTTTTCCTGGTGGCCAGGAAAATAGTGGACAGCCATTTGTTTCAAAACATTTTAATGTAATCGATCCATTACGAGTGAGCAACAATCTTGGGCGTAGTGTTAGTAAAGGTAACTCTGGCTTGAAAAATCTCTATTAGTTTACATTTATGCTTTGATTGTCTTCAAGATTATTTTGATACTTTAGTCTTCTGTCTAATACACTTTATAAACTGGTCTATTTGACCTTCCTAATTCATAATTTCATAGGGATGGCCTATTAGCGTTTGTTCTTGTGGTTTGGAATCATTCTCTCTTATTAATGCAAGAATATGTGCTTGAAGAATTTTTTTTGCTGTTTATTTTGTCCAAGAAAACATTTAGATTTAATTGAGAGTTGGCTTCAAAATTGTGGTCTACAGGAATAATTACTTCGCTACAGTGACTACTGACTATGATCTTGTTTTGCTGTATTCTCAAGCTTAGGATTTGGTTTTGGGGACATCTATGATACTACAATGGTGCCTTAACTATAGTTTCATGTGATTGATATGCAGAAGTGTGTATCACAATCTGAGGGAAAGTAGGAAGGAGTGGGGTTTTGGATGACTAAGGAAAATTTGGGATCATCACTCTGCACCCCCTTATACATATTGTTCCATTCACAAATTTGTCATGTAAAAGAATTATTTGATTCGAAAATGTCTGAGAATATTATTGAGCTTCACGACAAAGAAATGGTCCATGAGAGTTGTGCAAATGAAGCCTTAGATGATTTATCATATGGTTTTGCATAGTGTGTGGAAAAGTTTTTATATATCTCCTGCTCATGGTTTGAAATGGAGAACAATGTGATTTGATGAATATCAGTTAGTTGCTATTTGTACTTTATCTGAGCAAAGTCCCTTTCCATGACTAGGTTATTTGATATTAAATCTAAACGTCAATCATCTTATTTCTTCTTTCTTTTTTATTTTTTGCCGAAAAGCATTCTAATGACTACTTGCAGGAATCTATAATTGCTGAATAACTCTGCATGACTGCCCCCCTTCTAATCGATGTGATATTGTATTCTTGTTTCTCAGGTAATTTCTTTAGGATTCGGAGTGCATTTGCTTTTGGAGCTAAGAGACTGGCCAGATTACTTGATTGCCCCAAAGACAACTTAATATTTGAAGTCAACCAGTTCTTCACAAATACATGGGAGAGACATGGAAGTGGTCAGAGGCCAGATGCGGCTGGGGATGTCTTATCGCAGAAGAGATTATCAACTCCAGATGATCTTTCTGATTTTAGGAATTCTAATAATATGGGTGGGAGTAATGTAAATGCAAACTCGGTGGTTCATGAGAAAGAGGACAGGGGAAGTCATGGGCGCAGTGTTTCTTCACAGCATGGGGGAATTGCTGCTACTGTTATGCCAGCACGTGAGGTATCTGCAGCTTCCCACATACAAAATCTAAAAAGTAAAAATCCAAACATGTTACAGATTCCTGATCGACTGGGAAGAAAGAATGTCTCCGCAAAGGTTTCTGTTAGCAATGAAACTCAGAAAGATTTGAAAGTTGATCATCTGGCGAGCATACCCCAGGGACGATTTCTTTTTGCTCGAACCCACTCAAGTCCTGAACTAACTGATGCTTATGGCTATGTCTTATCTCAATCACAACATAACAGACAATCAGAAACTGCATACCCACATGGTACTTGTTCAAATACAGATGCAAATAATAGAAAGAAGTACCATGGATCTGAAAGCCTGGGAAGCCACGTTAATCATTCTTCAGTTACAGATACTTCTTCTATGAGGAATGCTTCATCTCTGGATACTTATGCTACTGATTCCAGTCATGCTTTAAATACCTATCTCAAAGATTTGGGTTCTAATGCTTTCAGTAAAGAGTTTTATGCCAACTCTGAAGCTCAAGATGGGCAGCTGGAAAACCAAGATATTGTGAATATGATGGCATCTGCTTCCCTTCAAGGTTATGATGGCCAGTTTCATGTTCCTTCCCATATAAATGCAGCTCATGTACCTTTCTCCATCCCTCCATCCTTTCTTACTTCTATGGGATATGCTCAGCAGAATTTGTCAGGATTGTTTCCTTCACATATTCCATTGATCAATCCATCTTTCACTAATTTACAATTTTCTCATGGTTTAGTTTCGCCACAGTTGCAACAATATTTCCATGGCTTTAGGGTGAATTCACCCTCTGAAAATTCATTTGAGCAAAGCAATGACAATTTTGATTCTATGGAGGTAAACTTGGAAGAAGTTGATAATGATATCTGGAAGGAGCAAGATGTCTGTTCCTCTAGTGGCTGTGACCCTGAGAATGGGAATTTTGAAATGCTCCAGTCTGATGATAAACAGCCAGGATTGATGTCTGGTGCCAAATATGTTCCTCCATGCAGAGCAAGTAGCTCTGCCAATTCCATGAGGAGTCAGCAGAAGAATTTAAGGGGAAAACGTGGATCACGGCGGCAAGGCACTGATAACTTTCCCATACAAGATGATAGAAGTGGTGACGCTTGTGCAGAAGAAACATCGGCTAGTTCAAGATTCTCTTCTGCTACATGCAGTAATTCTTTGAGAAGTAGAACTTCTTCGGAGAGTTCTTGGGAAGAATCCTCAACAAAATCTTCAAAAGAAAAATGTGGGAAGAAAATAGCATCTGCGGATCTATCTACCAGCCATGGCAAAGGCAAGAAAATGTCTGAACATTTAGTACTTGAGACCGAGGACGATGATCAGAAATCTGTTGTCTTGTCAAACAACAGAACTGAAATGGTAGAAGGGCACTCTGAGCTTGAGCCAGGTGTTTCTTTGCAGGCTCCAAGGCTAAATGATTTTGAAGCTGCTCAAACAAATGGTATGGATTCAATGATCTCTTTGCCTCAAATGCTTATTGATCCTGGCCTGAGACAGAAAATGAATGATGATTCTGGGCTAGTTCCTTTTTATCCTGCTGGGCCTCCAGTCCCATTTGTAGCAATGCTTCGATATATTCCACCTGAGAAAGGCAACTCTGATCCATCAATTGGCTATTATGGAGGTGTTGAAACCTTGACAAACAGGGAACCAGTTCATGATTATAGTCATGTGGAATATTATAATTCAGATTCTTCAAGTTCTTTTAAAGAGAAATCTGCTACCAAGACATCTGAAAGAAAAACATCTGATATTCTTCATAGTGACTTTGCCAGCCACTGGCAAAATTTGCTGGTTGGAAGGTCTTGTCAGGATTCACGGTTCCATGGGCCCTTACTCTACCCTTCACCTGTAATGGTCCCTCCTGCTTATCTTCAGGGTCGATTTCCATATGAAAATGCTGGTCGGCCACTTTTGACAAATACAAACATCTTTCCCCAGCTCATGACGAGTTATGGGAACCGTTTCGTTCCTGTAACTCCCCTCCAGTCAGTTTCTAATAGACCTCTCAATGTGTATCAGCGCTATGTGGATGAGATTCCAAGAGCTCGGAGCGGCACTGGGACATACCTGCCTAATCCTGTAAGGATGCAGTTACTTGTTATGCATGTGTCATTATACATGGAAATATATCAATGTGTTATGTCATTTGGATTGATTTAGTCTACTAAATTTTATTAAATATCAAAATTGACGCTCTTGGTTGTTTATTTCCTTATATGGAAAAAATTTAAATATATGGTATGGATGTTTTGACTTGGGATTAGTCCTTTTGGTGTATGATAAGTAATGGTGGTACTTATTACATTGACGGTTCAATTTCTTCTTACCTACACTTTCAGTTTGTTCTGCACGTAATCCATCTTTTCCTAGTCTTTCAAATTTCTTGTAGAATGCTTGAATGTTCATCCTCCTTAAATAGGTCCAGCACTCAGTATAGCATTAATGACCCTTTCCCTTACATTGCTTTAGAAGGTGTCTGGCAGGGAGCGCCACTCAACTGGTACTCGGAAGGGAAGTTATAATCATGATAGGAATGGTATGTATGGTGACAGGGAGGGTAATTGGAATGCTAACTCAAAATCACGTGCTGCTGGGCGCAACCATAACCGCAGCCATAATGATAGATCGAGTATGAGAGTCAACCGTTCTACTTCTTCCGATAGTCAACCTGACAATTCATGGGTTTCATTCAGACATGAATCGTTCCCTTACCAGACACAGAATGGCCTATTGAACTCGAATTCAAATATGGATGGTACTCAGAACATGGCTTATGGCATGTTCCCTCTTGCGCCCACAAATCCCCTTGGAGTTTCCAATGGACCATCTGTTCCACCAGTTGTGGTGTGGTATCCGTTTGATCATAATGCTGCCTATGGATTCAATGGTGAACAGCTTGAATTTGGTTCTCTGGGTCCTGTAGATTTGCCTGGAGTCGATGAAAACTCACACCTAAATGAGGGAACTGCATCCAGAACATTGCAGGACCATGGGCGCAATGGAAACACTAGGCACCAGTCTTCACCAGATCAACCACCTTCACCTTATCATAAGAGGTAATCCAAACTCTATCTTGAAATTATCCAGAAATTAAAACAACTTGAGCTGTTTTATATATTCATTGATGGTGAGTTTTAACAATTAAATTAAGTAAATCTAAAATGATATATCGTTCAGATCATAGCTATAGCTGGGGTGATGCATTATTATGCACCAGTATGTGGAAGGAATGTGGTGAAGAACATTGATTATTTTAATAGTAATGAAGGGTTGGGTTCTAGACTTGAGATACTATTGAGGAGGTGGATATTGATAACTATATAATAAGTTACAGAAATGTCAAGAACTTTTCTTGTCAAGTGTTTAATCTTGTCATGCTGGAAAGGGATGTCCGGGATGACTACAACTGTTTTTTTTCTTCTGATTTGGAGTCGTAATGATAGAGTTTCAAGTCGGAGGACTAGAATGGTTTTCCTATATAGAATCATAAACTTGGCTAGTTATTTATCCGCTGGCACAACGCTTCTTTTCATTGCTTTCCTATAAAAAAAAATTGGATATATTTTTACTTTACTTTCCTTGCAGGACTTGATGAATTTGCTGCCTCCTTGGCTTTTGAAGAGCATTGAGTTGGAAGGACGGCAATTTTCTACATTTTGAATTTCAATTCTGAACAATGTGGTGGTATATATAGTGTGAATGATGAATTCGGTTCCACTCATTATACCCTTTTGTCCTTAAATGTTATATCTGGGTTCCGGCCTGCCCTTGTGGCCTGCATGTGCTAGCATTCATATTTGTAAATAGCTAGTAATCAGATTGCTATCCACTCAAGACTTGGAGGATTTGAAGGAAAGAAGTGGAAATTGCGTAAAAATTCTGTTTAATTGGGTATATTTCTCCTATCATAAGCAGTAGTGTAGCAAGATGTGATGCCATCGAACTAGATTTAGTTGATTGTAGGGCTTTTTTTCCTTACAAAAGTTCCTATGGATATAACTTTAGGGTTTCATATTGTAAAATATTTTCTTGGGCTGAATGTCGACAATATACAGGCTACAGCATGAATGGAAACCAGAGTTTTGCAGAGAAGGTTCAGTCTCACAATATTCTACCCAAACCTCAGACGCTTTTTGTCAGGGTTTCTATAAAGATTACAATCAATTGTGCTCTTTGGTGTTTTTCCACAGGTATCTATCTCAATGCAATGCTGTTCCTGGTTGCTGTCGTAGTATGAAGGATTCTAGAATGACGATAGGTATGTGTTAGCTACAAAATCTCACGATTCTTGTTATCTAGAGCAAACAATGTTTGGATCAAATTATATGGTGCTACTCTATTGTATTAGACAGTTTCATGAGCATTGACTGCTATCTTTCGTTTTTCTGTTCATTTTCTCTACTGAGATAATACACTACAAGAATCTTAAGTTTAAGCACTTTGTAACTGGAGTTCCATTATGAAATTTCTTTACACTGTGAAGGAGGTCTTTGTGGTGTGTATTTACAAATAAATATTCAAATTCACTTCTCTAAACTCCAGCCAGTGCTTTCTCGGTCACGTCTGGCTTGTTATTTTGTATGTTACACTGATAGCTTAACTCATGTCGTGGTTGTGCCGTTAGGAGTGGCCATATCTGGTTTCTCTGTTTCCTTGTTTTTCGAACCACCAGTCTGGTTTGTTCCATTATTACTTCACTCACTGCCTTAGAGTAGTTACTCGAATCATGGTCCCTGATTATAGTACCCTCGGAGCCGTAGGCTGTAGGATCACTTAATATTTCTATGGGATGAGGAGAATTCAGGAAGGCGCGAATAGCTCTCTTGGTTAAGGTACTGTTGGTATTGTCTAGGGCAAATAGACCTCTGCCTGGAGGAAGCATTGGATGTGGTGGTGAGGACTTCTCATCAGGCTGGAGGATGAACAGTTTTCCCATTGGAGAGTACATCAGTTTCTGCAACGAGGAACATGTATTAAGGATGAGTTAGCTGTCCTGGGAAAACCATAACATGTGATCGATTATTTGTTTCAAGATGATACTCACATTCTTGTTGAGGCAAGGATGGGACCGGAATGTGCCATTGAGACGCTTTAGTACTTGAGTGACTGTGTTGGGGTAATTGCAGGAGAATGCTCTTGGGACAATGTCTCTATGCATCATCACACAATGAACATGGTTGTCATCGAGGCCCAATTGATCCAGAATCTTGTGGCCACCGCAGAAGATGAATGGGGAACCGAATGTGACCACTGGAAGAAGAGCAGATGGCTCAACTACCTTTCTTGTTAGCAGCATCAAGTTGACTAGAAGTGCAAGACTGCCCCCAAGTGAGTGCCCGGTGAATTGAAGCTTTGCTTGGTCGCCGAATCTGTTAAGGTGCTTCTTTATTTCTGGCATGAACTGGTCATATATACCCTTTGCTGCTTCATATATGCCTCGATGGACTAGAACATCAGTTCCCTGTTGCAGATCAGATGACATTTCCTTTTCTTAGATGAATCTTGCTATAATTTGTGGGACGGTGCTTGTGCTTGTGTTCTGATGGCAGTTCTCACCTCAAACTTAGTTGGTTCGAAGAGGAGATTTGCTTGCCAGGAGGCTAACGAGTCTGATCCCTGCAGTTTGCCACAAACTAGTGAATTTATGTTCAATTGTCTCGAATATCATCTGCCTTGGATCAATAGCAGTACCTGAATGACAAAGCAGCGAAGGTTCGTCCTCGAATCATCACAGACAAACCATTCACATGGTGAGGAATGAAGTGACTGAAGATCCTTTGCTGCCTTCTCTTTCTGATTCTCTCCAGCAGCAACCACTGCTGTCATTGTTGATGCTGCCACACATGCCGCCATCTCAGACTTGTGTATTCTACGGGGAGGATAAGTACTCTCATCAACCTGTATCTGGGGCTCTGCTCCTCGGGATATTAAGCCCTTAGCCCGGGACTGGACATAGGATGCAGCAGATGTAGCAATCTCATAGGCAGCAGATGACCGAACCACTGGTTTCTGTTGTGCTGTTGAAACAGGATCTTTAACCTCTGATGATGATGTCATTGTTGATCCCTGTTCGACTCTCTCTTTGATAGCTGCAGCCTCCACCTTCTTCTCCAGGGAAGATGTTACATAGTCTAGCTCACAATATCGTTTCAAATCCTGTGTCTGCAAGAATAGTACTCACACAAGAATATGGTTACATACATGCAACATAAGACAGACCCGGGCAGGGTTTGATCCAAATAAATAAAACAACAATCCATACCTTAAGAGCAGGGATCGCATATGCCATGTTACACAAGAAAGCTAGGTGGGAGAAAATCTTGGCATCTGACCAGGAAATGCTCCTCAACATGGATGAGAAGATCTCTCTATTGAAGGCAGTGTCCCAGCTTTCTTCATCTTCTTCGTATTCCACTTCACACCCGCCTTCCTCTCCACAGCCTTCGCCTTCCTCATCGCCTTCACCGTCACCATCAACTTCCCCATAATCCTCCTCAACTGTACCTTGCTTCCCTTTCCAGTTATTCCGAAGCTCCACGAGTCTCTCCATCCAATTTACCCGCCCCTTACCCTCATCCATATCAGTTTCATAGTCGTCAAGATCACTCTCATAGCTATTGTCTGCATTTGCCTGATCTAGATCGAAGATAAATGACTTTAATGTGTCAGATAGCTGTATGTTGAAGAAGCCAACAGAGGGACTGATCTTTAGTTTGGAAGGAGGAGCAGAGGCAGCCTTGATGGAGCTGGCACAGCAAAGATGGTTGTCAGAATATGAGCGGCGCATGTTAGCCCGTCTGTGCATGTGCAGATCTTTGTTAGACAAGGATCGTCGAAGCTCCCCATCGGCTGCTGCTCTTGGTGTTGGGCTGGTGAGCTGAGACCAGGAGGATGCCATGAGCGCAGGCAGCACTCTTTCTGGATTAGATCTTCAGCTGTTATATTACCAGTGCAACCTGGAGGGAGGAAAGAAACATGTTGACAGAATTTAACAAGGAATATTATATAGAAAGAGAACTCGAGACAAAAATCTCCATCTTGTTTGCAACGAGAAGATACCATTACATCACAACTTCCAAGGATACGTGAGATCAACAGGCAGGGATCAGAATCAGCATCAGCTAGAAATTTAAATTCAAATGATAAAAAAATCAGATTAGTTTTAGCAGGCTCTCGTCCGATCTAATGAAAAGGATCACCGGCAGGACAAAATTGCATTCGCAGGATTGACTCGTCTTAATTATGTTACACCAAAATATAGATAAGCATATAATAAGAGGAAAAGGGATCTAAGGACGTTGCAAACTAAGAAGATTATGATGCATCACAAATAATATATATATATATATATATATGTACGTGTGAGTTGGGGAAGGATGGAAGTGAGCTGGTATCTTGCAATGTATTGATTTGGGATGAGAACAAACACAGTGGCAACACAAGTTTGGCAACACTTCGGAAGGATTATCATCCAACAAGTTAACGAATTGAAGAAGAAACATTTATAACACTCGAGCGAGTAACTACGTATCAGATTTGACATGACGGAATTAAATAATTAATTAGACGCAGTAAGTTCGCATTTTAGTACAATGACGACAAACGAAGGTGTTTGTTCAGAGAGAGAGATGCAAGAAATGATCAGCGCGATGAAGAACAGCATCAGATCGGTTTATGTGAAGAAGGAATAAGTACCTGTAATGGCAATTGCAGCCGCCTCAGACAGATCTTCTTCGATTGACTACCGACTGCTCATCATATGCGTATGTATGTATCAGACCATAAAAAAACACACACACATTGAGAAAGAATGAAGTGAAGATGAAGGAATCAATAAATGGAGTCGGGATGGTAGACGAGAGCAGAAAAGAGAAGAGAAGAGCAGGCGGGAGGGAGAAAGAGCTGAGCAGCAGCCAAATGTGCGGTTGCATGCAGCAAGAGCGTAGTTTGGCAACACTTCTCGCTTCACAAGTGGCGGGTCACTGCTGACCACGTGCTTTTTATTCCCAACTCATCACCAACAATTTCATTTCGTATTCGTATTCCCGTTCTGGTCTGGACTGGACTCTACTGGGCTGCAATCCCTTGATCTCTGTCTGTCGCCCATGGTTTACTCGTTCCAACATTAGGGTAGCTGCAGTAAAGAAGTTCCCCACAGCCACCGCTGAAAGCAACAACAAAGCAAGCCAGCCCATTTATCTCTACATCGTTCTTCACGCCGCCTCGCCCCTTCTCGAACCTACTTTCCCCTTTTCCGTTTCGGGCTTTGATGATGGATTGAGATCATTGACGGATTGATTACATCTCAATTGACGTCAGATGAGGACGCATGGCCGAACAATCGTTTACGCATATCCATGTTAATGCTTCTCTGGCCGGCCCAAAAGGAAACCGAACCGTTGTGGCCTGAAATCGGAGAGTCGGAATCGAAGCACGGCCACCGTTGAGAGGAGGGACCGCCGCGCCGGAGGAGATAAACCTGTCTGAGGAGCCGTGAAAATGGGCAAAAAGCGAGAGCGACGGGCTGGACCCCGTGCGGCTCCCCCGCCGTCCGACAGTTTACCAGACTCGCGCGCTGAACCGTATCGCAAGTTTACGAAATTGTTGCTTCTCTTCCTGGTTCCCGTCATTCCTGCGACATTATATTATACGCTAACGTCACACCCTCCCGCTCTCGCTCCCAGTTGGGATACAGATACCGATCGACCCTATGTTTATCGCCGTGGCCTCGTCACTACGGACATTACCTACAGACAAGTCCTTAATGTACGCCAATTCTTTCCTCTCCATCCGTGCCTTCTTTAGTGATATTAATTTGGACTTCTTTGTAGCTTTCAAATTTAGTAATGGCGTTGAGTTTTAAGAAATCCAGGAACATATGAGGACGTCGAAGAATTCGAGTCAGCGGAATTTCGATAACCCTGTGTTGGCATACATTACACCATGGTAATTACCTTTTTACACTTTATCCTTGTCCGATTAGATACAAGATGTTGGTCCTTGCAAATTTTGTGTTGCCGGGCTGGTGTAACTTACATGATTCTTTAGCATTCAAGTAGCCTTAGTGTTCATGTGCTTGGTTAAATGTTGCAGTGAGTTCATACCAATTTATTTGATAATTGATGGAAAATTTTACTTGGTGTGATCAATTCAGGAAGAAAATATAACTTTTGCTACTTAAATCTCATGATCAATAATGAAACATATGGTTGACTGTCCTAAATGCATTAGAATGAGTTATATGTAATCTGTTTTTTATGTTATTCTTATTATTTTTTTTCATCACTAATAAAGTCTAAGTGAGTACATACTTTATGAATTGTAGTTATACATAACATATAAGGTGACACAATCTTCGATGAATGTAGTTATATGTGATATGCAAGTAGAAATCTTTAAATTTAAAGATCATGTGATATGCAAGTCGAAATCTTTAAATTTCCAGCCATATTTGTTTAAAGTGGTGGCAGTTCATTTTGTTCCATTAAACTTTGAAATTCCTTAGCAAGTTATGATTCAATTCTGTAGTACGAATATGGCCGGTAAAATGTTGTCTTATGCTTTGCGGCAGGAATTCAAAGGGATATGACATGGCCAAGAAGTTCAACAATAAGTTCACTCATCTATCACCTGTGTGGTATGAACTGCAAAGGTTGGTAGACAACTAATAAGATAGATGTTTGTTTCAAGGGAAAAAAGATCCCCTCCTCATGAATGCTCGTCGATTGCATTTTCTCTATTTAACATTTTTATTAATTTTACATGGTGGTATCATTAATATACTTCTTATATTTGTTTGAATGACATTCTAATGATTTATTAGTTTTGTTCCTTGTTACTGTGTCGATTTTCCCTGACCAAGTTCTCTCTTGTGCTGCCAGTCAAGGAACAAACTTGGTTTTGGAGGGGAGACATAATTCAGACAAAGGATGGATTGCAGAGATTAGAAGTAGAGGAAATGTTCTGGTATATCTTTTACTCTGATGTATAATCATGTAGGTTATGACTTGATGCCAAAAGATCAAAAGACTTCCAAACACAACTAAACAATCCTAATTTTTCACATTGTTCAAAACCAATTAGTTGACAGAAACACTTGCTATTTAACACACCTAAAATTACAAAATAGTTATTATATTGGAAAATTAACTGAGTTGTGAATTAGCTTTGAACTCGAAAATAAAAAAAACTGGGGTCTAACAATAGCTAACTGAAAAATTTGGAAGGATCTTCACATTCATCTACATGGTGTGCACCATAGAAAACTATGATTAGTATTATGGATTTGATTATCTGTCTTATTGGTTTGGTGATAGGTTTTGCCTAGGGTAGTGTTGGAAGCTATTCCTGTGGATTTACTGAAAAAGAAAAAGCAGGCGACCAAAGCAATTAATATCATCGTAGCAGAATGCAAGTAAGACCTCCCATTTCTTCATGTATGTACGATGCCATCTGTTACAAATTTGTCAGGGTGCATTTGCACACTCACAATATTCTGTTACTTTCTGTCAATTAAAGGGAAATGGAGTATGATGGTATTGTATTGGAGTCGTGGTCTAGATGGGCAGCATATGGAGTCCTGCATGATCCAGACATGCGGAATATGGTGAGGCAATCTATTTGATTTACTCTCCTTTGGTTTTTATTGGTATTAGTTTTGTTTTGGCTCACTACTTCATGTCCCTTACATTATTATTGCTGATGCAGCCCTTTATTTGTTTGCAGATGATTGATATCATAAGCAATGTTTAAAAACTCCAGTAAATAAATATTCTGAAATGTCATTTCTTAGACCCTGCATCTTAAGCAAAATTAAATTTTGATTCACTGTTAAAATTTAAGTAAGTTTTATAATCTTTTATCAATAGAAGACTCATGAGTCAATGTGCTAAGTTTTATAATCTTTTATCAATAGAAGACTCATGAGTCAATCAATGTGCTTGCTCAGTTTGATGATTAAGTATGGTTGTGAATCCTGATCTCTTGCCCAACCAAAAATATTGAAAAACAAGAAAAGAAATGTGAAATCCGATAGAAAAATAAAAAGGAAATGTGAAATATTTATTACTGAACCAGCTCAGTGATGTAAGTTATGGCAGCTTAGCTTTATGCAGCACTGCGAAAAAAATTTAACTCTATCACAATGATAGAGCAAGTCAATTATATATGCTACTAATGAAGTCAAGTGTTTATTGCAAGCCAGGCTCTTCAATTCATCAAGCAACTGGGACAAGCCATGCATGCTGCAAACTTGCAAGTAGTGTATGTTATAGGTCCACCTCGGTCGGATAAGTTGGAAGAACATGATTTTGGACCAGATGATCTCAAAAGCTTGGGTAATCATGTGGATGGGTTCTCTCTTATGACATACGATTTCTCAGGCCCTCAGAATCCAGGTCCAAATGCGCCATTGAAGTGGATCCACTCCACCTTGTCGCTACTCCTTGATGCCAATGCTGCTCATCATCGAAAGCTGGCAAAAAAGTTATTCATTGGCATAAATTTTTATGGCAATGATTTTGTTGTTTCCGGAGGTACGTTCCACATAGGAAGATTATCTTTTAAAAGAGCTGCCCATAGCCTTGTTTCGTACTTAAATTCTTGAAACAACTCACTACATTTTTGGTAACTAAACAAAGGGACAGTTTTAGTTTAGGAAGTTTATCTTTTAAAAGAGTTGCTGATAGCTCTTCTTCATTCTTAGCTTCTTGAAAGGACTTACTACATTTTCAGTAACTAAGAAATGAACGCAGTTTTACTTAAGCGCCTCTTATGTAAAATGTGCTTAAACATCAGCAATTCAAAATTCATTAGTGAGTTAGAAATGATGGGTGAATTCGTCATTCATTCATCAGTGTAGTTGATCTTTACTTGCTATGTAGTCTTTGGCACACAGGGCTGGAATTATTTTGCTTTAGTGTTCACTTCGGACAATCATACTAGTTAATTGCGCTGCTATTGCACTGCCATGTAGCTGATCATTGCCACTCCATTGTGGTGCGTTTATGCACTCATAGCAATAGTTGCTTGTTGCGGAGGGGTGGTGTGAGATGGAGTGGATATATAACTATTATCTATCAAGACTAGGAACGAGGAAAATAAAATTAAAGAAAGAAGTTATATATTAGATTTTAAATATTACTGATTTTTATTAATCTTGTTTCTGCTTATATAATCATAGATTGTTCTATATTTTGATATTTTTTGTTAGCATAAGACTTTAATTATTAGTTGGAATGATAACTTTTATATGCATATTTTTAAGTTTCAAATAACGGTTACTATGCAATATGTTATCCAGCTATAACATTTTAAGGTTCGATCCTTATTTGCCGCAATTCTAGATAGACAACTATGCTTAAAAGTTCCATGCTTTTATGCCACATTATAGTTTCAGTTGTGGCTAAAGAAGTACTACTAAATCCATATAAATTGGGAAGAGAATTCATTGGATATGATGAAGTGTGTGAGTGTTGTGTTTGATTTGCAGGTTTAGGGGGCGGGCCGATCCTTGGAACAGAATACTTGTCTCTGTTGGAGAAGCACGGTCCCCAGCTGCAGTGGGAGAGGAACAGTGCAGAGCACTACTTTGTGTATGGCGACGAACAGGACACAAAGCACGTTGTGTTCTACCCATCGCTGATGTCGATGTCCATGCGGCTGGAGGAAGCTCTGAGTTGGGGAGCTGGTATCTCAATATGGGAAATTGGGCAGGGTCTCGAATATTTCTTCGATATACTGTAATCCCATCCGATCCTGCAAATGGCCAGGGTCTCTCTTGTAATCTTGGATCGTTTTACTTACATGGCAGTCG
This sequence comes from Andrographis paniculata, assembly GCF_009805555.1. Taxonomy (NCBI): domain Eukaryota; kingdom Viridiplantae; phylum Streptophyta; class Magnoliopsida; order Lamiales; family Acanthaceae; genus Andrographis; species Andrographis paniculata. Next base: position 796,368 of record NW_026137580.1, on the reverse strand, counting down.
TCTTGATTTATATGAAGGCAGGGGAGGGGCTAGGCTAATTTTATATGCTAGCTTTGTTAGTGACTTTACTACAGTTAGATTCTTTTGAAAACAGAGGTTTCTCTGTTATTGTTCTTTTTTTGATCACTATTAATTTTTTTTTTTAAGACGATAGCAATAAGATGCCATTAAAATATATACTGTATATTATATTAATATGAATTAATTTCTTTTATAAGTACGTGTTTATAAGGTATCCAAAGCTTACCACATATTGGTTGATTTTACTGTGTTTCTTTTGTAAAATAATTTGAAGGGATATTTTTTTGTGTGAAATATAAAAAAATATGTATGTAATATAAAAATAATGAATATGTATAATATATATTTCTTTAAGAAAAATATCTGAAAAAAAACTAAAAGAACAAACCCTTAACTTTTCACATCAAAAAATCAAATTTTTCTTTGTAACATTCTGCTACCATTTTAGTATAACTCAATATAGAATTACATAGTTGCTTCCGAATTTTAAAAAATACAAAATATTATTAATATATTTTCTGATACTAACATGAAAATATTTCAAAATTTAAAACATAAAACAAACACATCCAATTTTAAAGTAGAAAAACAAATTTTCAAATAAGAATTTGTTTTTTCAATTATTTTTTTTTATACTAGTCACAATATATATATATATAATATAATATTATGTTTTATTTATCGCATAAAAAATCAACATTTAATATGCTATTATATTAATTATACAATTTTATATACTCTATCTATATATATATATATATATATAAACTAAAATATTATAAACAAAATATTTGTTTTTAGAGGGGGAATATTGAAAACTTTTATTCAAAGTAAAAAAACTAACACGTTAATATGTTGTTGTGTGAGGCGAGACGATTCAAGGTAGAGTCACGTTCAAACTTGAATTAGCAGAAAGCTGAGACCTATGTGCCGTAGTCTGTAGTTCCTTGCATATCGACTAGTGATGAATCCGAATGCGTTATATTGATGATTGGTTGGGCCGGGCCATCGATGGCCGGCGTACATTGAGGCTGCAGAGATTTCATGGAGCGAGAAAATTGTTCCCATTCAGTTTATGCATGATTTACAGTTTCCGCGGGGGTCCGCTTTCGACGGCGACCAAACTTTTGAAAAACAGTAGCCATGGCGAGAACTAAGATGGCCGCCCGCAAAAGCACCGCCTCTGCCCGGAGATCCTCTGTAGGCGCCTCTGCAACTTCAACTCCTCGGGTACCATTGACGAAATAATTGTTCGAGTTTAATGCTTACTGGATTTGATCTGTTATTTTTGATATACGATGTTCGTCATTCCTTTTGCAGTCATCGGCGCCGAAGACCATCCCGCGCGCTACTCCATCATGTAAGTTGCTCTTACTCGTATAAATTTGTTCTATCCGTCGTGCATTTATCTTCTCTATTAGTGTTGCTAATGAGTTTTACCATGCTCACTTCAATTAACTTCGCTGAAGATGATGATCTAATTGTTTCAGCCAGTAAGAAAGATGGTCAGCCACAGAAAAAGCGGCGAAATCGGCGGGGTACAGTGGCTTTGCGCGAGATTCGAAAATACCAGAAGTCTTGCAACCTTCTACTTCCTGCGGCTCCATTTATCAGAACTGTAACGTCTCACACCCATGCATATTCTTCAATATATTGACTGGAATTCATGCTTTAGGCTAATAATAGGATTGAAGAATTCATGAAATTCGTGTTGATTACAGTCTCTTGAAGACTGAAATCTGGATGATTGTGCTGTTGGCTAACTAACTGAAAGGCTAGGGTTAAAATTTTTGTAGATATTGTAGACTAGGTTACCCTTACATTAGGTTAATTATGAATCATTGGAGTCACCAAATGAGCTAACTGTAAGGCTAATCATCAAGCCATCTATATACGACGTCTATATTTCTTTAAGTGCAATCTTCGTATCCGTAGGTGATTTTGAAAGAAAACTCAACATCAGAAGTAAATCACAATACTGAATTGAGAACGCAAATGCATTCCAAAAAACAGTGAATGATTGTTTGGTAGTAGTAAATGCTGCCACACAAAACAACTGAATCTTATCTAATTCTCCCCAGCTAGCAGCCAATGTCTGTCAGGTGTTACAATAAGCTATTCCTTGAGATTGGGTTTAAATTTCCTATCTACTACAAGCTTTTTATGTAATTAAGTTGAGACATCTTGCTGAATTATGTTTTGATCCGTATCTGCAGTCTGTATAAGAATCTTTAGCTAGTGGTGACAGCATTTTCAGCACCCCATTTTTGTTCAGAAATTAGGTTCCTAATGTAAACTAAGATCTGTTTGTTTCTGTAGTAAATCCATGAATAATATATATCCTACTGTATTAATCCTATCCACATTTAGGCTATGTATATAGCCAACACTTGCTCTTTTGGTTATGCCTGTCTCTCTAGCCAAGCCTTTTTCTTTAAACAAAATATCACAGTTAAGGCCCTAGGCTACAGATATCTTCGATCACCAAACGGTTTTCCTTGTTAATTTGTTCTTGTTGGCTGTGGACTATTTATACTTTATAGACAAATTACGTTCTGGAATGAGATAGTTCTAGGCTAAATCAAGGCATGTTATATTCATGTAAGCCTTGTTACAAATGTTAAATTTTGTACAGATAGCAGCATACATGTTCCATGATTCTCATGTATCGACATGTTTAAAGATTTGCCCTGTGACAGTTTTTGGAGCACAGCTGCTTGTAGTTGCTTATCACTTCTTCAAGAAATTTAAACCACTATCCACTGTAATGTATAGCAGGTTAAAGAGATTAGCTACTCTTATGCACCGAACATTGGACGATGGCAAGCCGAAGCCTTGGTGGCCCTTCAGGAGGTATACAGCTTTAAAATATCTTTCTTTGTTTGATTGCTCTACAAATTTTGGTTTGAACCACAAGAAATCATGTAACATGGCTCCCTTTTATATCATTATTATCACTTTGATTTATGTATATTATATATTGTGTATGCTCTTGCATGCGCATCCTTCACCTAGCTTTTTGTGTTCACTTATATAATTAACATGCATTTTTATGTCTTTAAGTGATCTGCAAGCCTGTTCCCTGCATGGTTAAGTGCTTATTGTATCATGAGATTGTAAAGATATTAAAAAACGAAAAAGAAATAACAGACAGGTCCACATTTTGGCTTTTTGGTTCTGCTAAATCTCACTCTCACCACCATTTTTGCTTCTTTTGACTTGCTGCTGTAGGCTGCTGAGGATTACATAGTTCAGTTGTTTGAAGAGGCAATGCTATGTGCCATTCATGCAAAACGTGTGACCCTGAGTAAGTTACTCCTTCAATTCATCTAAGTTATAAACCTATAGCTAGACTAGGTAATTTGCATAGAATTCTCTCAAGTTTACTTATGGATGGATCCACAATTATATGGATGGATCCACAATTATATGGGAACTTTCTAGCTTTCAATGCTTCAAAAAGGAGATCAATTGAGCTACAAGCATTGAATCTCCTAATGTTGCTAATAGGGCTAAGTAGTCGATAAACAATACAAAAACTTCTAGGTTTGAGTCCAACATCGGCTCCAATCACTTCAATTATTCACACTAACCTAATTACATAACCCTTTTCACTTCATATTCTTTCATTAATTTTATGATGCTCTAAATGATATTCTTCAACTTATTACTGTTCTATCGATTTCTCATGCTCTATTATAATAATCGGTTATTTAATATGGTAGACTGTCTAAACTTGCCTGCCTAATTTCTCAAAAGTGTTCGCAATTATTCACCCCTTGGCTACTTATTGTTCAGTGAAAAAGGATTTTGAACTCGCCCGGCGAATTGGAGGTATAGGGAGGCCCTGGTGACAATATCCCACTATTCTTATATCATTCAAGGTGTTGCCACCCATTCGAACCACCTCTCCTTTGGTTTGGAGGCATCCATTCAACATACAAATTTAGCAGCAACATGTAAATATCACTGTCGGTAGAAAACACCATTGTAGTTGTAATACTAACTTGATTCCCCCAAACGGCATGGTGTCGTAGGTATATTTGTGTTATTAAATCTATGATGAGAATCAAGGCTCATATCGACTGCACAAAGTTGAGCTGGGAGACAGAATTAACATTGTACATGCATTGTGATATCGATATGTATGCATTTTTCATTAGTCAGTGTTGCTGCGCCAAGTTGGACATTCCTGCTAATGGCGCAACTGACGCAGTCATCTAAAACCCTTTGCCAGCCATGTATGTATTTGAAGCCCTTGTCAGGAAGCAGATTAGATCCTCACTTGGTTCCATATTCGGGGCTCTCTTCCAAATGCCTTTAATTCATATATAGATCATATTGTTAATTAGCATATGTAGATGTATGCATTGGCTTTTATTTGAATTTGCAATGCTAACAACTTGCTCTTTCCTCACGCTGAATTCAGGATACTTGTTCGGGTAGTTTCCAGCAATCTCCCTAGTCGAGATGTAACCGTTGGTGCACATAAATCGACCTTTCATTGAAGCCTGGCTCAAGCAGAAGATGTGGGCATTGACCCTATCCTCAATATGGACTATCGGGATTGTTGGGGGACTCTTGTTTTTGGATATATGATTAATGGCTGTGTTTCTCTAACAGTTCAGCTTTTAGGTGAGATGGTTATTCTACATCTGACATGGTATCAGAGCCTAGTGTAATGTGTCTGACACGCCCGGCGCCTAGGCCACGCCCGTGCTGAGGCTCAGGCCAGCCGTCCCTTGTGCACAACACGCCCGTGATATACCATACAATATGGGAGAATCATGCGGAACACGTACCTACGCCAAGATATAGGTCATTAGTCGGCGACAGGGGCTTGCACACAGGGGATGGACTATGGCCGAGAACCAGGGGCGGGAATGTCAGCCTGTGACAAACTCCCCCACTTCAAGTCACAAACGCCCTCGTGCGACGCTACTTGAGTGCATTGACGTTGTTTCTTGCACACTCAGCATGCCTCAAACATTACTCCGTCAACCCTTTTTCCTACATACCCTTCTTTTTGTGTTCACCAACAGCCAGCGAGGTCTTTTTGCCATAATCCATATGCAACCCAAATTCCGCTGCGCATCTCCACATACCATCCGGGACATCCTTTAATGCGGCTTGTGCGATTTTGGCCCGATGATCGTCCTTAATGTGGTTTTTCCCTCACGAACAAAGCTCGGCCCTCTTGGCCCTTTCAGCAATATGGAGCATACTCTCCCTCCTTGGGATGTCCAGTTATCTTAAGACATGCTCTTCCTTGATGTGCTCGGCAACGTTGGACTGTCTAGTTACCTTAGGACATGATCATCCTTGACGTGCCCCCGACATGCTCCTTCTCTCGAGACATGCCCACTTTGTCGCTTCGTTCACCACCAACGTCAAGGTCCGCTCTGATACCATATGTAACGTGTCGGGAAGCTGACACGCCCGGCGCCTAGGCCACGCCCGTGCTGAGGCCCAGACCAGTCGTTCCATGTGTGCAACACGCCCGGATATACCATACAATATGGGAGAATCATACGGAACACGTATCTGCACCAAGATATAGGTCATTAGTTGGCCGTACATGACATGGACTCGCATTGATGATAAAGAGTAAGAAATAATCAGATATGAAATTAGAGAAGAAAGGAGAATTTGCATTTCACATGCAGGACTTTGCTCAATTGACAATGGGGGATCTGGACATGAGAGGGATTAAATACAATTGATGGAATCTAATAAATGGTCCTATAACAAATCAGTATAACAAATTAACAGACTAATGTACACGTGTATAGTCATATCTAGATTTATCCATAATCTGTATCACCACTTAAATTCATTCCTCTGTTGGACCTCCTGCTTCTTGAGTATATTGTTGAATGGGCTTGTTGTAGATGACTCAAGTAACAACTTCATTCATCACGCACACATGGGACGGACTATGACCGAGAACTAGGGGCGTGAATGTTAGCCCGTGACACTAGGCAAGGTCTCGAGTTCGAGCTTTTAGGTGAGATGGTCATTCTGCATCTGACATAGTATCAAAAAGAGCCTAAGCTATGTTTCGAATTCGAGTCCCGCCCGTCCCTATTTGCGGTATATGCATGTGCAAGTTTCGCATACCTTATTTGCATCTGAGGGGGCGTGTTGGGAAACTCCTGTTTGCGTATATATGATTAATGACTGCGTTTTCCTAACAATTCGAACTTTTAGGTGAAACGATCATTCTGCATTCGACAGGAATCTTCGCAAGCAGCTCTTCCAAAAAATTCAGGAGTTTGAGAGATGAACCATTGTTGGTGAGGTGTGCCAAGAGCATGTTCAAGCTTATAGACAAGTGTGCTATATCATAATCCAACATATTGAAATACTCTGTATCATATGCATAGTTTGTGTTATAGATATTGATAGATAGACGGATACAAATACACTATATATTATATGGGTCGAAAAATATAAATAATTGATGAATTTATACTATAGTTGAAATATTTATATTTTCGTGTATTTTATTGTTTCATTTATATGGCAGTTATTATTTTTATATTTTACTTACTAAGAATTATTTATTTTTGTAAAACAAAATATAATTAAGGTTGAATATTATTATGTAATTATCTTTAATAAATTTATTTATTGTAGGATAATCGTTTAATTATTTAATTGATAAGATTTAATTTTTGAATAAATTAAATTCGAAAATTTTGAAACCAATAAATATTCGGTAAATTGAAATGCATGAAGATTGTATAGTGGTTATTAATAGTGTGATTTAAATATATGAATTCCGGTAAACTACAGATGCGTGCCACCCTTTTGAACCAAATAATGACACGAAGAATACATGAGTATGAGTTCTGTTTCAGGTTCAAACATCGTAGTCGCGGTTGTGGGCTTAAGTTTGACATGGTCTATTATGCTCAGGAAGTGTCCGCACTTACCAGAGATAACTTACGGCAGATAGTTAACGTTCCGACATTTGTCGTTTTAGTTTATCCAAATCAAAATTTTTTATTTCTTATTTTTATAAAAAGTAACTTTCAACTACATATAAAAATATTTCTACTTTTTATTTTTCTTATTTTTACTTTTTAAAGGTAATAAAGACATTATATTACTTTATTATACTACATGCCTATAAAATACTATCTCCGTCCGACTCTAAATGTATGCGTTGATTTTTTAATATTAATTATTATATCAAAATATAGTATAAAAAAATTGTAAAAATATTTCTATTAGTGTCTAATACTACTAATAGAATGACATTTATACAATTTTTTTTTACAAATATAAGGATATTTTTAATGTTAAGTACAATAACGTAAAAGGTAAATGTGACCCTTAGAGACGGATGGATGGAGAGAGTATTAATTTATCATGCAAAAGTCAAATAAAAAATTTACCAGTGGATGAAGTAAGTAAATAATAACAATAAAAATAAAAGCAATCAATCTAAGGAAAAACCCCAATAATTATGAATATTTGTTACAAAATACAAAACTTATAATATGGAATTAATCTCATTAATATTATAGAAATACATGGTGGTGGCTACAGCGTTGATTCAACACTGTACTGACAACACACCGCAGCACACGGTGTGCGCTTAGACAACATACGGTGTTACAACAGGCCGCACATAATCTGCATTTATATAATACAAATACAACACATGAACTAACATTACATGCTTAAGTTTTATACAACACAAGTAATACTTGATTTTAGCACACCACATATTGTTATATAGCACACTTGTAATTATGAATCAACAACACAAATACAACATATGAATTGATAGCATATGCTATAGTTTTATACAACACAAATACTAATTGATTTCAGCACACTACTGTTATACAATACACTACAATTATAAAGCAAATCACCTGTCATCATGTTGTGTATAATAAGATTGTGTGCTGTTTTTATATATTACGGGTGCTGACCCTAACCGTTCCCACAAATACATAATATTCAACTTACAATACAAATACTCCTTCGCTCCCACTCCAAACGGGTTTTTTTAAAGTTTTGTATTAAACTAAAAAATAATAATATTTTATTAGTTAGTAAAAGTGAAAATACAAAATACCCCTTTTGTCTCACTCCAAATAAACTTTTTGAGATTTTGTAATAGATTAATAAATAATATTTTACTACATTTGTCCGACTCTAAGGGTCTCATTTACTTTTTGCGTGTTGATATTTGAATATTAATTATTATATCAAAATATAGTATAGATTAAGGAAAAATTGCAAAAATACTTTCATTATGACATTTGTACAAAAAATTATATAAATATAAAGATATTTTTAATATTAAATACAATGACGGAAAAGGTAAATGCGAATCGTAGAGATGGATGGGGGGAGTATCAGTTAATAGAAGTATGTAAGAGCTCTTGATACTTTTGTGTTTTGACTTTATGCATAAATAAATTATATGTATAATAATATGTTTGTAATTTAATTAAAAATTAAAGATATTTTGATATTAATATTGATTATTTTTATTAGAATATAAAAAATAATTTTAAATGAAAAAAGACGAAAACTGTAAAAATAAAATAAAAATTGTTTGAATTGAGACAAAACACTTATTGCTTATATTGAACACGTGCCGATTAAACTTCAATCATACACTGAAAACAATGCGTATTAATTATGTCGCCACCAAGAACTGCATGCATGCATATGAATCATTCAACGTTGTTTGGCCACAGCACCAAGTTTTTTATTTTACCCACACACCGACACAGTTATGACGACCAAACCTTAACCTCAACCATGCTAAAGAGATGACTCAACCTTAACCTCGGCGGAAACAGCACCAAGTTGAACATTCCTAGCGATGGCGCAACTGACGGAGTCATCCAAAACCCTTTCCCAGCCATGTACGTATTTGAAGCCCTTATCAAGAAGCAGAGTAGACCCCCACTTGGTTCCATGCTCACGGCCCCCTTCCAAATGCCTTCAATTCAATTCATTCATTCATTGGCATTTTAATTTGAATTTGAATTTGCAATTTGCAATGCTAACAACTTACTCTTTCCTCACGCTGAATTCAGGATACTTGTTGTGGTAGTATTCCGCGATCTCCCTATTCGAGACGTAACCGTTGGCGCACAAAAATCGACCTTTCATGGAAGCCTGGCTCAAGCAGAAGATGTGGGCATTGACGACATCCTCAATATGGACTATCGGGATCTTCGCGAGCAGCTCTTCCAGAAAATTCATGATGTTGAGAGCGAAAACATTGTTGGTGAGGCGCGCCAAGATCAGGTTCAAGCTTCCCGGCAAGTGTGGATGAAGCGTATCCCCGCCTACAAGGCCACAGGCAAGCGTTACTACCTCCATGTCACTGTCGCCGAAGCTGCTCAAGAGTCCCTTTTCAGCCAGCGTCTTTGCCGTAATATAATCCTATATATATATTGAAATTATCATATGCATATTTTGTTTTTTTAGATGTGTATACAGAAATGAAATGTTGTTGAATTAATTGTTACCACCCACCCTGAAAAAGTCGTTTTCATGAGGAATGGAGTGAAGAATGTTGGTAGCAGTGGTTGACCAGCAAGTCTCATCTATGAAATCATTGAACTCTTGGCCCCCGTTCCCGTCGTCCATCGTCAACTTGATGGGTGAAGCAGCCGTTGCAGAGGCCGTGTAGACAAGGCGTTTAACTGTTCCGGATCTGATGCAAGCCTTTGCTATGCTAAGATCAGCTTCAACCGCAGCATCCACTGCTGCATTCTTGTCCTGTTTATTGTCCATATATATATATATAATAATAATAACCAACCACCCAATTAAGCTGCAATCGATCTTTAGGAATGAACTGAACCACCCACCCACCCAGCTTGCTAGGTAGGTAGGTAGCTACGTACGTACGTACCTCGGGGGCGAGCATTGGCGTGGCGACATGGAATACAAAGTCACAGCCCTGAATGGCTAACTCTAATCCCTCATCTGGTTTCAACATGTCTGCCTCGAATAGCTTTAGCCTTGTTTCTGCCCCCTCAAAGCTCTTCAACATATCAACCTTCCACTTATCTTCTACAAGTTCATACAGTATATATATATATATATGAATGTATATATGTGGTGAAAAAACAATAAGATGATCGACAATGAATATTTAGTTTAAATGAGAGTACCCAAATTCCTTAGGGTTGCATGAACGGTAAAGCCTTCACTCAACAGCTTCTTCACCAGAGAAGAAGCAATGTAACCGCTGCCTCCCGTCACACACACCCTACTACTGCTACAGAACTTTTCACCCATCTTTCGATCTCTCTATTGCAGTTCTTAATAGATAGATAGATAGCTAAATATGGGAGATGGATATTTATATTATTTCAAGTTAAAAAGATGTGGCTGGTATTTGTTTTTCATTTTTTAAATATATATATATATAATTTGAAACCTTAGACAAGCAGGCAAATAATGCAAGGCAGCGGTCCGTAAGAAATGCACTGGAGGTGCGAGAGTTGGACTTGTGTGCCCAGACAACAATTGTGACTAATCAAACATCTAGTATTACTTTTCTTCATAATGTTAGGATATATTATCCCATCAAACTTTTCAATTCCGACCTTTTTGACTTGAATGAATACCATGAGCTTCCGGTAAATCCACTCAAACATGTCAATAATAGGCAAGTCCCTTGCCTCCATAATATATCGATTAAAAGTCTATACATATTGTTCACAATTACTTCGCTTTTGTCCGCACTGGAAAAAAAAGACCCTGCCCAATGATGCTATCTAATGAATGTCGTACCTAAGGATTTGCCTCAAAAAAATTTCATGCTCCTTTAAATTGAATGTCAAAGCTGCCTTACAAAATAAACGCTTTAAAATTAAGGTATATATACTGTGCGCAAATAAAATATGTTCCCCACCGGTGGAACTCGCTAAAAAATTGCCTACACTAAACCTTTCTGCCCGAAAGATATGAATACCGAGTCGCTTATTCTTGCCTCACCCATAAAAGCCGTTTTAAAAAATAATCCCATTCCGTACTTCTCTATCTCAATAAATGCAAATGTCAAAGGGTATATATTACTAATGCACTACCAGACCCAGAATTTTGTGAAATAGCCTCGAAAATTAATTATTTTGGAATCAATTCATAAACTGAAAAAATATATATTATTACTAATATATTTTGATGGTAGGGTTTTGACATCTGAATTACCTATTTTGCCCTTGTCCAAAATGCCGATGGTAGGGTTTTGACAACTGGATTATCTATTTTGGCATTGTCCAAATTTCCTTTCACCCGACCTCCGTATCGGTCGTCTCATCTTTTTTCTCCCAACTTCCTTTCGTCCGACCTCCGTGTCTGCCATCTCATATTTCTTCCCCCGACCTCCTTTTGACGGAGCCGTGTCATCTTTCTTCTGCCAACTTCCTTTTGTCCAACCTCCGTGTCTGTCATCTCATCTTTCTTCGTCCGACCTCCCTCTGCCATCTCATCTCTCTTCCGCCAACTTTCTTTTGTCCGACCTCCGTGTCTGCCATCTCATCTTTCTTCGTCCGACCTCCCTTTGCCATCTCATATTTCTTCACTCGACCTTCTTTTGATCGACCTCCATATCGGCCGTTTCCTCTTTCTTCGTCCGACCTCCTTTTGACCGACAGACCAATCTAGATACTAACTGGTCGCTAGACCAAACGACTCATTGGTCGCCCAATCAAGCGACCACCATCTAGTCCCTTCAATCGGCTGAACAACCATTCGTCCAGACGATTCATTGGTCGCTCAATCAAGCGATCACCATCCAGTCCTTTCAAACCGAGCGACCACGATCCGGTCCCTTCAAACGGCCGAACAACCATTCGTCCAGACGATTCATTGGTCGCCCAATCAAGCGACCACCATGCGTTCCCTTCAACCGACTGAACTACTGTTTGACAAAGTGACTGCCCAATCGATCAGGCGACTGACAGGTCGCTTAATTAAGCGACTAATTAACAGACATTTCTTTCAAATGGGCCCTTAGAAGCCCACTTTCCTCTTGCCCGACCTCCGGTTCTCTCATCTTTCTTTGTTCGACCTCCTTTTGACCGACCTTTGTATCGGCCGTCTCATCTCTCTTCCCCGACTTCTTTTTGTCGGACCTTCGTGTCTGTCATCTTATCTTTCTTCGTTCGACCTCCTTTTGACCGACCTCCGTATCGGCCGTTTCATCTCTCTTCCCCCGACTTCTTTTTGTCGGACCTCCTTGTCTGCCATCTTATCTTTTTTCGTCCGATCTTATCTTATCCGACCTCCGTGTCTACCCTCTCATCTTTCTCTTCCCCCGACTTCCTTTTGTCCGACCTCCGTGTTTGTCATTTTATCTTTTTTCGTCCAACCTTATCTTGTCCGAACTCCGTGTCTGCCCTCTCATCTTTCTCTTCCCCCGACTTCAAAAATTGTACTCAAGGTAATACTATATTTCAAAAAAGAAAATTATATTGGAAAAACTCAAATAAAAAAAAATAAATAAATAATTATGTGATCAGTTTGAAACATCCCCAGAAAGCTTAGAAAACAAAAAAATAGTGGGACCAAATATATAACACAAAATTATTTGATTAATAATAAAATGATGACTGGATTAAATAAATAAATATATATATACACATATACGTACAATTTAGGGTGATAAAAAAAAATGGCTTTCCTGGATGTATTTATACGATCATTTGGATTTTGAGTTGAGATTTAAATAGTAAAAATTTTGAATTTGAATAGTTGTATTATGTAATGTAAATAGGTGTTGATGTGATGTTTTGAATATAAAATTAATTTCTAGTATAATATAAAAAATGAAAGATAGATGTTTGATTGATATTTTTTAAGGAAAAAAATAAGATAAATAGTGTATTTAAAAATCCAATACCAAAACAAACACATCCTTAAGAAGATTTGCCCAGATTTGGTCGAAGACCTTATTACACACTTAGGGTGTGTTTGTTTGAGGGTTTGGATTTTGGATTGGGATTTGAATAGTAAAAATTTTGAATTTGAATAGTTGTATGATGTGATATAAATAGGTGTAGATGTGATGTTTTGAATGTAAAATTGAATTTTTAGTATAATATAAAAAATAAAAAATATGTACTTAATTTGATATTTTTTTGATAAAAAAATTAGATGAATAGTAAATTTAAAATACAATCCTTTAAACAAACACACCCTTAAAATAAATAAATAATTACTGTGTATTATCAATTCATCATGTCAAAATTAAAATATTAATTATTAATTAAAATATATTACTTAATTCCACACTTTTGAAAAACAACACTTTTAATTTTCAAACTACTCCCCATAACCATAAATTTTAATATTCACCCCAATGGTCAAGACAAAAATCTAATCTAATATATATATTTTGCGTTGAAAATTTGTTGCCACGTGGCAACACATAGTTTTTTTTAAAAAAAAATTCTTTGTAGGTCTCACCAACGTTTTTTAATTTTTTTAAAATTTTTCTTTGTAGGTCCCACCATCACTTTTCCTATTTTTTAAATTTTTCTTTGTGGATCCTACCACAAATATATATTTTTTAATCTTTTTCTTTGTGGATCCCACTATTTAAATAGTAAAAAAAGAAAAGAAATGTAAAATAATAATAATAATAATATAATATTATTTATTTTATTATTTTAATAATAAAACAACTTTAATCTAATAACAATTATGTATAACAATGTGGCCTTATTTATGTGTTATTTTTTTTTAGATATATGTAATATTAGAAAGATATATATATATTAAGAAGATGATAAATTAAATTTTTGGTAATAACATATAAAATAGCCAATATAAATATATCGTTTAATATAGGATAAACAAGTAGATTATACACTATTTTTTAGTTTTTTCGTTGATATGTTATATTATCTGAGCATAAAAAGACTAAAAAATAATGATAATAAAATTATGGGTGGATAATTTTGTAATATAAATGAGTTATGCATAAGTTAATAGATAAAAATACAGCATAATATCCCTAATGAAAAAATTATTTTATAATTTAATTATATTAAAATGACAGTGACAAGTTAATGAAATTTTGACTTTAACTCTGATAAGCTATATCTTAAATTTTCTACCGACACAATTTTCAACTGAATTAGATTAATTTTAAAAATTGATTATAAAAATATAAATAAATACAAATAATATTATAAATAAATATTATTTTTGCAATATTTATATTTAATAGATAGAATTCATCAATTTCCAATACTTAAAATATTAAAAATTAATCGTGGTAAATATTTTAATTTATTAAAATGATTCTCATATTAAAATATTATATATTTAACAACAACAATTAATTTTCACCCTTCAATAAAATTTATATCTCCCCGTGCATAGACCTCTACGCTAGTAAATTAAATAAATAAACATGCATGCACTTGAACTTAATTCACTGCACTATATATATATATATATATTAATTATTAATTAAAATATATTACTTAATTCCACACTTTTAATTTTCAAACTACTCCCCCTAACCATATATTTTAATATTCACCCCAATGGTCAAGACAAAAATAAATTAAATAAATAAATATGCATGCACTTGAACTTAATTCACTGCACTATATATATATATTAAATTAAATTAAATAATTTATCATTTCTCTTGTGATTGTATTTATATATATATATATAGATTATTATAAGTACAAGGAACGTTCCATTATGTGCTGAATAATCAGAGATCTACAGGATATGATAGATTATCATTTAATTAATTAATTATATATTAAACTGCTGGAGATTGGAATGGACACCTGAAAGCATGCAAATATATTTTATTATTCCATTATCTAAACTAATTAATTAATATATTTGGTCTAGCGATTAGTTAATTCTTTGGTTGCCCAATCAAGCTATTACCTGGTCCTTTCAATTGGCTGAACAACCATTCATTCAGACGATTCATTGGTCGTCCAATCAAACGATCACCATCCAGTCCCTTCAAACCGAACGACCACGATCCGGTCCCTTCAAACGGCCGAACAACCATTCGTCCAGACGATTCATTGGTATCAAGCAACCACCATGCGGTCCCTTCAAGCAACTGAACTACTGTTTGATCAAGTGACCGCCCAATCGATCAGGCGACTGACAAATCGCTTAATTCTAATCAACAGACCTTTCTTTCAAATGGCCCCCTAGAAGTCCACTTTCCTCTTGTCCGACCTCCGGTTCTCTCATCTTTCTTCGCCCGACTTCCTTTTGACCGACCTCCGTATCGGCCATCTCATCTCTCTCTCCCGACTTCCTTTTGTCAGACCTCCGTGCCTGCCATCTTATCTTTCTTCGTCCGACCTCTTTTTGACCGACCTTCATATCGGCCGTCTCATCTCTCTTCCCCCGACTTCCTTTTGTCGGACCTCCTTGTCTGCCATCTTATCTTTTTTCGCCCGACCTTATCTTGTCCGACCTCCGTGTCTGCCCTCTCATCTTTCTCTTCCCCCGACTTCCTTTTGTCCGACCTCCGTATTTGCCATTTTATCTTTCTTCGCCCGACCTTGTCTTGTCCGACCTCCGTGTCTGTCATCTCATCTTTCTCTTCCCCCAACTTCCTTTTGTCCGACCTCCGTGTTTGTCATTTTATCTTTCTTCGACCGACCTTATTTTGTCCGACCTCCGTGTCTCCCCTCTCATCTTTCTTCTCCCGACCTTATCTTGTCCGACCTCCGTTTTTTCACAGATTTCCTAATCACAGGTTTCTCCCGAAAAACCCATTTCTTAATAACACTTGGGCCGTTTGGCTTGTATTCAGACCCATTTAAATGGATCGAGATTTTTCATTACTCCCTCATTTTTTTTCTATTATGTATATTCACATCGAATATACAACTACACTGTCTTTTCTTCCATACCGATACTGCGATTTTGCATATACAACCTCATTATATTATATCGCACCCGCGCGGCGTAGCGCGCTGCAGGTACTAGTATATATATATATATATAGTAAAAGTATCAAATTATTTAATTTTTGTCCCCGAAACTTCCAGACTATTTAAAATAGTTTAGAATTTTCAAAAACTACGTTAAATACTATATATTTATTATTATATTGAATGGTTTCAAACTTTTTTAACATTTATATATATATTTTTTATTTTAATAAGAAGGTTCAGAAAAATCTGAAGGTATTTCAAGTAGTCTTCAAAGTTCTAAAATTTTATTATATATGTATATTATTTTAAATAGTTTTGAAAATTTCAAACTTATTAAATACTCCATCCGTCCCGACTATCGTGTTTCGTTTACTGTAAACACAAAAATTTAGGATGAGTATAATTAGTAAATAATTAAAAATGTATTAATAAAAATAATTATTTTATAATAAAAATAATTTTAAATTAAGATTAAAATAATCAATTAGTCTAATTAAAATTTTAAATAATTATAAATTAAAAAATTTAATATGTTATTAAAGTGTATAATTCTTTTAAAAAAGAAAAGTGATAAAATAAATGGATTGACAGAAATGAAAAGGTGGAGACTGTAAGTGGAACAGAAGGAAATGAGTAGTTTGGTGGTAAGATTCTCAATAAATAAGGGTGTGTTTCTTTAGGGGGGTTTTGGGAAATTTGGGTTTGAGTTTGATTTTTATTTGAATTTTTAATTGAGTTTGAATTTTTATGTTTATTTCGTATTTAGGTTTTGCTGGGTTTGTAGAGTTTTGATATGATTGATTTGATGAGTAATAAATATAATAATATAAATGTGTATTAATTTGTATAATTTAATTGTAAATTTATATTATATCTATATATATTTCTACATTTTTATTTATCTGTATTATAAAATATTTTATTTTCTACAAAATAACATATATATATATATTAAATTACATATTATAAAAAATTAAATTTATAATTATAATTTTATAATCCAACTGTTGTAACATAACTTGTTGATATTCTTCAGTAAACTCACCAGTAGTAAAACTTGTACGTCCAGATGACACTTGAATTTCGGCTGGTAACACAACATCTTGTCAAAAAGTGAGTTGATATGGTAAGAACCCCATAGCGGAACTTCTGCTATTCCTGTGTACCCATAAAGCCCGAGATAGCAACAAATGCCACCTTCTTGGGTTCCCCTCAACCATCTTCTTTACAATTCCAATAATAATCTTATTTGCCGCCTCTGCATGCCCATTAGCTTGGGGATAATAAGGTGAAGAATGGTTTAGCCGAATACCAAACTCTGCCAAGAAGCTTAGAAATTTCTCCCCAGTGAAAACCAAACCTTGGTCGGTGGTTATAGAATGAGGAATACCATACCTATAAATGATCTGATTCAATACAAAATCTATCACCTCCTTTTGATCCACATTTTTTAAAGCAACCGCCTCGACTCATTTAGTGAAATAGTCTGTTGCAATCAAAGTAAAACAATGATGTTTGGACGAAGGAGGATGCATTTTACCAATGATGTCCATAGCCCAAGATTTGAAAGGCCATGGTTTTACCATAGCATGCAATTCAGTGACTGGCAAATGATTCAACTGTCCATGCTTCTGACATTCTTGGCAGCCTTTGGCGAATTGTATACAATCTTCGAAAATCTTTGGCCAAAAGAAACCCAAACGATGAATAGCCCATCTCATATTCAAACCTGCCCGATGAGCTCCACAAATCCCACTGTGTACTTCTTTCATGACTTCCAAAGCCTGTTTAGACCCTAAACATTTCAAAAGTAATCCTTCGAATGTCCTTTTGTATAAGACTCCTTCTATCAACTGGAATCATAGAGCCTTTAAACGTATCCCTATCGATACATTCGCTCCTGGATTTTGTAGATACATGATAATTTCGGTTCTCCAATCGGTCTCATCTTCTGTTTCCGATTCGAGCTCCGCACATATATCTTTCGGGACTCCTTTACAAGCTTTTTGGGATAAATCATCTGCAAGTTGGTTTTCCTTCGTTGGGATGAACTCAATTATCATCTCAGAGATTTTTGATAACAAACGGCATACAATATCCCTGTATCTGCGTAAATGAGAATAATTGCAAACATATTGTTTGTTTACCTGGTTGATTACCAATTGAGAATCTCCTCTTATGATCACCGACTGAGCATTCCTGACTATTAAGGCTTCCAAACCCAAGATTAAAGCTTCATACTTTGCCGAATTATGAGTCACGGCCTCTAATTGCAAATGTAATTTGATCATTTCGTCATCTGGCCCTTTCAATAAAACCCCTGCACCCGATCTGCTTCTAGAAGTAGAACCATAAAAAAACATTAACCAATTTCGGGTACTTACATAAGATATGCATCCGGTCTGCTCCTGATTATACCCCGAAAAGTCTGCCAAAAAATCTGCTATTGTTTGACCTTTGACCGCCTTCAAAGGAGGATGTTGTAAATCAAAATGAGCCAATTTAATGGCACATTTCATAAGTCTGCCCTGCATGGTAGGTCTTTGCAAAATTAATTTGATAAGATCTACCTTTGAGATAACCTTTATTTTCCTAGGCAGCATATAGTGCTCAAGTTTGGTGCATGCAAACACCAATGAGTAACACATTTTTTCTGGCATAGTGTAATTTAATTCTAGTCCTGTGAGGGTCTTACTCAAGTAATAAATTGCCCTTTCCTTTCCATCATCACCATCTTGTGCTAATAAACAACTGACCACTTTATGAGTATTTGCCAAATAAAGTTTGAGAGGCCGACCTTCTTTGGGGGGTATTAACACATGTGGTTGACTCAAGGCTTGCTTTATAGCTTCTAAAGTTATCTGCTGATTTGGTCCCCAATCGAAAATATTCCCTCCAGCCTTTAACAATTTAGTAATTGGCCTGACCTTTCCTGCAGCATTAGAAATGAACCTCCTTAGATAATTCACCTTTCCCAAAAGACTTTGTACTTCCTTAACCGTTTTGGGAGGTCGGGTGGAAAAAATTGCTTTGACTTTATTGGCATCGATCTCAATCCCCTTTTCATGTACCAGAAATCCTAAGAAACTTCCAGCTGATATACCGAAAGTACATTTAGTTGGATTCATTTTCAACTTGTACCTCTTCATTCGTCCGAAGGCATCTTTCAAGTCTCTCAAGTGTTCCTCGAAACTGGAAGATTTGACAATAACATCATCAATATATATCTCCATAGACTTGCCAATAAGATCATGAAAAATTGAATTCATGGCTCTTTGATAAGTTGCCCCTACATTCTTTAAATCGAATGGCATAACCGTCCATTCGTAAATACCTAAAGCTCATGGAGATCTGAATGTTGTCTTATGAATGCCTTCTTCTGCCAAAAAGATTTGGTTATATCATGGAGATCAGACTAAGGATTTTATGTCCTATTGCTGAATCAATTAGCATGTCGGCCATAGGCATCACATATTCGTCTTTAGGGATGGCTATATTAAGGTCCCTGAAATCAATACATATCCTGATCTTACCATTCTTTTTAACCACTGACACAATATTTGCCAACCATTCTACATATCGGCAAGGCCGAATGAAACCTACTTTGAGAAGTTTCTGGATTTCCTCTTTGATTTGAGGCATCAAATCAGGACTCATATGCCTCGGAGGTTGTTTGTAAGGTTTAAAACCTTCTCTAATAGGCAACCGATGCTCTATCAGACTTCGTTCTAAACTAGACATTTTTGAATAATCCCAAGCTATACAATCAATATTGTTTTTGATAACCTCAAGCATCTTTACCTGTTGCTCTTCAGACAAAAACCACTTATATTTATTATTTTTGGAACCAAGTTGGTTCCTAAATTAAATCCAACAAAGGGTCTTGTGCTGAAAAGGCTGGTTCTGTCTTCTCTAACAAGTCGAGCCAACGAAATTGTTCATCCTCTTGGAAATGAACATCATAAATCTTTTTAATTTTTTCTGTTTTTTCCAAAAGCTGATTTAAATAAAACTGATTAATAAGTAAACTACAATCTTCTAAATTTGTACTATTCATAAAAGATATATTATATAATAGATTTGGCTTCCTTATGAGCCATACGATAAATTTGTTCTTTTTAGAAGAACATTGAATTCTGGCTGGTGAATCTATAACTCTTCTTTGGGTATTCACTAGCCATAAACACCTGAGACATTGGGGGTAAGTGACTGGAATAAAAAAACTGATTCTTCAACTTTCTCTGATCCACCAAAAAAGTTGTCATTTGCTTCCATTTTGAAAACCTGATTGCCTTCCCAGAACATTAATTGTTGATGTAGTGTTGATGGTATACATTGAGATGCTTGAATCCAGTCTCGCCCAAGTATGACCGAATATGTAGTGTCTGCGTCCACTACAAAGAACACAGAAGAAATCTTCTTTGGTTCGACTTCAATTGGAGCGACCATCATACTTTCTGGTTTGGTCGGCTGCCCTGTAAAACTAGTCATCTCGAAATCCACTGGAGATAAATCGTGAATTTCTTTCCCTAACTTCTTGAGAGTCTTTAATGGCATAACATTGAAGACGGCTCCATTGTCTATAAAAACCTTTGTGATTGGTTTCTCACAAATGTGTGCATTAACATACAGAGGTTTTAAATGGGATGTCATACCTTCTGGAATGGGAGGGAAAACTATCGGAGGAACCTCTGACCTAAAATCAGGATCTGAAATCTTTGTCCATTCTGGTTCTTTTATAATATCATCCACCAGACTTGCCCATAGAGGTTCTTCTTCAATCCAATAAATTCCTATCATTCGGCAGGGGACCCGTGGACCTAAACGAGATTTGAAAATTCTTAAATCTGCTTCTGTTGTAAGAATTTCGTTTCCCGCCTCGTTTCTAGGTTGAGCTGTCAGTGATTCCAAACGAAATTCCTCAAAAGATGGATTGATGTTTATTCGTTCGCAATACTGACATCTGAAGCCTTAAAATCTCTCGTCTGATGCTTCTTTACCCTTCTTCTGTAGGGACCGACTTCTTGTCTGTTCATCAGAAACGATTTGGAAGTCGCTTGTTTGTCTTTTTGAAGGGACTTCATTCATGTACCTCGCAGCATACCTGCGTTTGGCATTACGAATCTGGGTACGATTCATACCCGGAAATCGAGGATCTATATCAACTGGTAAAGATTTTTTATTTCGGGCCTAATTGCTCCCGACCAAACCTGTCCTTCTAGTCGGGTGGTCCCGGACCAATACTTGTTCCTTCAACTCCACATCAAAAGAACCGTCTTGATTATCCCATTTTTCTGCCACTAGCTTTTCATAAACCTTAAGTCTTTCTTCTTGTCAGCCATTGTTTGACTGATTTCCTCTTCTCGGTCTGGGACTTGCTCGTATGTCAACCATTGTTGTGGTTACTTTTGGAAAAGGTTGTTGTTTAACACCCAGAGTAATATATTTGAGCCATCCTGCCTTGATGGCCTTTTGAATCTCCTTTAAAAAATGGGTGCATTGGCTTGTATTGTGTATGAAAGAATTATGTCATTTACAATATGGTCTTCCCTTGATTTCTTCTTTAGTAGCCAATCTTTGCCCTTTTGGAATTCGGATCTGGCCATCAGTCAGCAGAATATCAAAGATTTCGTCAGCCTTTGAACTGTCGAATGTGGGTTGGTCTGTTCCTTCAGTTTCTGACAATGGCTTTATTTTGGAGCACACATAAGGCTTTCCAGAGACGATTTCGGCTACCATTTCTTCTGTTTGAGTAGAATCAAAACCGTATGTTTCTGTTTCCATACTAGCCATATGTTGAACTTTATTACGCCTGAAGTTCTGATCTTTTTCTCTAAAAAGAGATTTTAAACGTCCAGCCTTGGATGCGAGACTTGTCAAATCTTCTACGTCATGTGCAGTGAGTGCCTCTCTTAGGCGATCATGCATATTTCAGACCACTAAATTGGTCATCTCTTTTTCATTGATTATCGTAGGACATCCTCCTTTCATCATCGTACCCTTTCGATAAATTGTGAGGCTGACTCTTCTGGATATTGTTTCATTTCCAATAAGTCGGTAAGAGAAATGATTGGTAAAGGATTGAAAAATTTAGCATGAAACGCCATCTCTAAACCTTCCCCAAGTTTGTATTTGCCCAGGTGGCAGATTTACAAACCATGAAAAAACTGTCCTGGTAAGAGACAAACCAAATAGTTGCATTTTATAAAAAGGGTTATTACCGATTTCTCCTAATTGCACTGTAAAACGACCCACATGCTCTATGGTGGAGGATCCATCTTCTCCAGAAAAAGTATGAAAGTCGGGTGGTCGATAATTCCTTGGGAGAGGATAATCGTTAATGATCCTTTCTGGAAAAGGCCTTTGATAAGTGGGACGGTTGGCCATCTGAGGATTCAGACCGAAATGAACCCTCAACACGTGCGCAATTTCTTCAGGATCCAAACGAAGGTGTTGATGATCAGGGATATGGATGGGATCCTGCACATGTCCTCATTGCCTTTCTTCCCTTATAATTTTTGGCTGAACGTTGTCAACTCTTGTCCCAAAGGAACATTCTTTGGGAAAGTTAGAGGATTCTTTCCCCTATCTGTTCGGTTGAAAGTTGTGGCACTTGGAAATGTACTATCAACGTATGATGGCGCTGCAAAATTTGCTTGTAATCTGGATGGTGATATTCCTGGTGGTGACTGAGTGGGTTGCAGAGTAACCCTTGATAAGGCTTGATCTAACATGTTTTGCATGAGGTTTTGTTGCTCACGCAACATGTTTTGCATAGCCAGAGTTTGCTGATTATTCAAGTGTTGAACATAAGACACCCAATCGGCGGGTGCTTGGGGGACTTCCCCTGCATTTGGCATGGCAGATGGTAAAATGGTTTCTCTCACTGATGCTGAAGATGTTTGAGGTTGTGAGCCTGCCATATGGATCCTTCTGATGATTCGGCCGGACCTCAATCGTATGAAATTCTCTGTTGACGTAGGATCAGCAATCTTGCATTTCTCCCAATGTGGTCGCCAATTTGTTGATTGATTTTTTCAACAAAATAAAGTAAAATCCGAAAATAGTATCGAACTTGAATAAAAATTTATTCGTAGCATAAAACAGTAAAATACATGAAAAATAAAAGGTGACCCTCAAAAGAAATTTGCAATTAACTTGACTTTTTCTGAGATTTGAAGACGCCTCTCCAAAATAAACTCAAATCCTTAAATATTCCTTGAAAAAAATGCTTGAAACCGTCGTCTAAACGGTTACAATCTCCCACCAATTACTCCTCTAATGACACGTGTTTTAACCATTTCACCAACTGCTCCCACCTCATTTGGTCCGACCTCCGTATCGGCTGTCTCATCCTTCTTCGCCCGACCTCATTTGGTCCAACCTCCGTATCGGCCGTCTCATCCTTCTTCGTCCGACCTCATTTGGTCCGACCTCCGTATCGGCCGTCTCATCCTTCTTCGTCCAACCTCATTTGGTCCGACCACCGTATCAGCAATCTTATCCTTCTTCACCCGACCTCATTTGGTCCGACCACCGTATCGGCCGTCTTATCATTTTTCGCCCGACCTCATTTGGTCCGACCTCCGTATCGGCCGTCTTATCCTTTTTCGCCTGACCTCATTTGGTCCGACCGACGACCCAGCCGCCCAGCTTACTTTGGTCCGACTGCGGGCCAACCGACCGGCTCAACCGACCGCCTCTGGTCACCTTATCTCCTTAGATGGACGGCTGGTCCAACCAACTACCCTGAGAGACCCCTTAATCAACTGGCAGGTCCAACGACGGGCCCACATCTCCTCCTATCTTGGATCTTTTACCCTAATTATAAAATTTGTATGTAATAATATAAAAATTGTTACATAATTATCCTACAGTATATACTTACTTTATAATTATTTTTTTTGACCATATTGATGTTCAAAATATCTGAAGTGAAATTAATTTTACAAAGATGGTATGTTATTGTTATATAATTATAGCACAACATATAGTTACTTTATAATTAATTTTTCAATTTAAAATTTTAATTTTTAATTTTTATATGAATATTAAGTTTTCATTATTATTGGACGAATGAACCATATTGATGTTCAAAATATCTGAAATGAAACTAATTTTACAAAAATTGTATGTTTATATAACTATAAATACATCGAAATTTTTTATTTATAATTTATATAAAAAAATTTAATGTGGATATGATGCTAATTTGACAAGAAAAGACGATACTGTAACTATAAATTTAAAATTGTCACACAAACAATCTTAATTTATCTTTCGATATCAACTATTCTATTTTAAAAATTTACAAAATCAAACATATTTACACGTATAAATATATAATTGACACTTTTATAAATTATATTTACATATGTATAGTATTAACTATATCTTCATGGACATAATAAAATAGATTGTCACATAGTAAAGTTACTATTAACTTACTATTAATTGTTGATTAATTTTAAGAATATTTGTATCTTTCTATGAAATATTTGAATGCAATTAATTATTTTTTTTAATTTTATTTTAATAATTTATACAAACTGTGCAACCCACGGGTGCCAACACTAGTAATAATAATAAGAAATCAATCTAAGACATTGGTGTGTTTGTTTGGAGGTTTGAATTTTGAGTTGGAATTTGAACACAAAAAAAATGTGATATAAATAAGTATTGATGTAATGTTTTAAAAAATTAATTTTTATTATAATATAAAAAATAAAAAATAAATATTTGATTTGATGTTTTTTAGAGAAACAAATTTGGTGAATAATTAAAATCTTTTACCAATCCTCCAAACAAACACACGTCGTGACAAATATCCATAATTATTGCTGTTTTTTCTCCTAATAGTGAATTATATACAGTGACACACTGAAAGTACAGGTAACTCTAATCAGCACATAGTAAATTAAGTAGTAAAGAATTCTCGTCCAGAGGCTATAATTTGGATCTGACAATACAAAATACCAATCAATATAAAACATGTGCTTATTAAATTTCAATCATAACACTGAAAAATAATTGCTTATACACCAAGAATTGTATGCATGCATATGAATTAATTAAGGTCGTTTGGCAATAGCACCAAATTTTTTATTTTACCCACACATGGACACAGTTACCCTGCCAAAGAGAGGACTCAATCGTTTGAACTATACATTTTCAGCGGCAACAACGCCAAGTTGAACATTCCTAGCGATGGCGCAACTGACGGAGCCATCCAAAACCGTTTCCCAGCCATGTACGTATTTGAAGCCCTTATCGAGAAGCGGAGTAGATCCCCACTTGGTTCCATACTCACGGCCCCCTTCCAAATGCCTTCAATTCAATTCACTAATTCATTAGCATTTGAATTTGAATTTGAATTTGAATTTGAATTTGAATTTATAAGGGTTATAACTTACTCTTTCCTCACGCTGAATTCAGGATACTTGTTGTGGTAGTATGTAGCAATCTCTGTAATCGAGATGTAACCGTTGGCGCACAAAAATCGACCTTTCATGGAAGCCTGGTTCAAGCAGAAGATGTGGGCATTGACCACATCCTCAATATGGACTATTGGGATCTTCGCGAGCAGCTCTTCCAGAAAATTCATGATGTTGAGAGCGAAAACATTGTTGGTGAGGCGCGCCAAGATCAGGTTCAAGCTTCCCGGCAAGTGTGGATGAAGCGTATCCCCGCCTACAAGGCCACAGGCAAGCGTTACTACCTCCATGTCACTGTCGCCGAAGCTGCTCAAGAGTCCCTTTTCAGCCAGCGTCTTTGCCGTAATATAATCCTATATATATATTGAAATTATCATATGCATATTTTGTTTTTTTAGATGTGTATACAGAAATGAAATGTTGTTGAATTAATTGTTACCACCCACCCTGAAAAAGTCGTTTCCATGAGGAATGGAGTGAAGAATGTTGGTAGCAGTGGTTGACCAGCAAGTCTCATCTATGAAATCATTGAACTCATGGCTCCCGTTCCCGTCGTCCATCGTCAACTTCAACTTGATGGGTGAAGCAGCCGTTGCAGAGGCCGTGTAGACAAGGCGTTTAACTGTTCCAGATCTGATGCAAGCCTTTGCTATGTTAAGATCAGCTTCAACCGCAGCATCCACTGCTGCATTCTTGTCCTGTTTATCGTCCATATATATATATAATAATAATAACCAACCACCCAATTAAGCTGCAATCGATCTTTAGGAATGAACTGAACCACCCACCCACCCAGCTTGCTAGGTAGGTAGGTAGCTACGTACGTACGTACCTCGGGGGCGAGCATTGGCGTGGCGACATGGAATACAAAGTCACAGCCCTGAATGGCTAACTCTAATCCCTCATCTGGTTTCAACATGTCTGCCTCGAATAGCTTTAGCCTTGTTTCTGCCCCCTCAAAGCTCTTCAACATATCAACCTTCCACTTATCTTCTACAAGTTCATACAGTATATATATGTGTGTGGGGAAAAAACAATAAGATGATCGACAATGAATATTTAGTTTAAATGAGAGTACCCAAATTCCTTAGGGTTGCATGAACGGTAAAGCCTTCACTCAACAGCTTCTTCACCAGAGAAGAAGCAATGTAACCGCTGCCTCCCGTCACACACACCCTACTACTGCTACAGAACTTTTCACCCATCTTTCGATCTCTCTATTGCAATTCTTAAAAGATAGATAGATAGCTAAATATGGGAGATGGATATTTATATTATTTCAAGTTAAAAAGATGTGGCTGGTATTTGTTTTTCATTTTTTAAATATATATATATAATTTGAAACCATATACAAGCAGGCAAATAATGCAAGGCAGCGGTCCCATAACGAACATACACAGTAAGAAAAAATCATTTTTGTAATAAAATTTTTTTTTTTCTAAATCTATTTTTTTTTTTTTTGTTACTAATGACATTAGAGATGGAATTAGAAATAGAATTACGTTAGCTACGTGAACTTTAGGGACGAAATTCCGTTACAAATATATTATTTTTTTGTAGTGATACTACCAGAATTTTGTGAAATAACCTTGAAAATTATTTCGAAATCAATTCAGAAACTGAAAAAACATATATATAGTAAAAATATCATATTATTTAATTTTTATCACCAAAACTTTGAGACTATTTAAAATAATTTAGAATTTTCAGAAACTACGATAAATGCTATATATTTTTATTATATTAAATGATTTCGAAATTCTTGAACATTTATATATATATTATTTTAATAAGAAGGTTCAGAAAAATCCTAAGGTATTTTAAATAGTCTCGAAAATTTAAAAATTTTATTATATATGTCTATTATTTTAAATATTTTTGAAAATTTCAAACTTATTAAATACTTCATCCGTCCTAGTTATTGTGTTCCGTTTACCGTAGACACGGAAATTTAGGAAAAATATAATTAGTAAATAGTTAAGAATGTAGTAGTAAAAATAATTATTTTATAATAAAAATAATTTTAGATTAAAATTAAAATAATCAATTAATCTAATTAAAATTTAAAAAAAATATATAAATTAAAAATTTTAATACGTGATTAAAGTGTATAATTCTTTTTAAAAAAAAGTAACAAGGATAGATGGAAATGAAAAGTTGGACACTATAAGTGTAACAGAAGGAGTAGTTTGGTGGTAAGATTCTCAATAAATAAGGGTGTGTTTCTTTAGGGGGGGTTTTCGGAAATTTAGATTTGGATTTGGTTTTTATTTAAATTTTTAGTCGAGTTTGAATTTTTATATTTATTTTGTATTTAAGTTTGGTTGGGGTACGTTGAGTTTTGATATGATTGATTTGATGAGTAATAAATATAATAATATAAATGTGTATTAATTTATATAATTTAATTATAAATTTATATTATATCTATATATATTTCTAAATTTTTATTTATCTGTATTATAAAATATTTTATTTTTTACAAAATGATATATATTGTATATATTTTATTAAATTACATATTATAAAAAATTAAATTTATATTTATAATTTAAATAAATAAATAAAAATGTCAGTTCTGTGCATTGCACATAGTTGGTCGGAGGCAAAAAAAAAAAAAAAAAAAAAAAGTCCGATTTGGCTTTAAATCTGGGCCAACAGTGACCATAGAGTAGTTTTGGTCAAAATTATATTGAAGAAACACACCCTAAATTTTATATTTTAACAAAAAAGTCTCATCAAAATACAATATTAGTAAAAATAATTAATTAATTCAAATACAAGTTAAACAAATTTATAATAGAGCTTGGATTTATTTGTGTATAAAAAAGGGAAAAAAATGAATTGGTCTATTAACTCAGCACTTTTAGATGAATTGATATTTTTTTTTGTATGGTACCAAAAATTATGTTGGTAATATAAAAATAATATTTTATATTGAATGGTTAACTTTTTCTTATTGAATTATATATATTATATTAATTTGTATATATTTGTATTTTTTTAATAATATTTATATTAAATTATTTTATTGGAAATGCTTACGGAACATATTGAATGAATTGGAAGATTGAATAGAATTAATTAGACAAGGCGATAAATCAAATCATTAATGCATGAATGAATGAAAGGTTGAAATTAAGCTGAGGTTGGCCCATTATTCTAAATCTAATTCTAGGGCAAGGCCAAGCTAATTTGATCAAATTAATATTTTAACTTTAAATAATTAATGAGCAAAATATCAAAATTGGTTCCAATCAATTCTATTTTTTTAAATTTTGGTACCATTCAAAAATTATTATCAAAATTAATCTCATACAAAAAATAAATTATTATTTTTTATCCTACCATTAAATTTTCAATAAAATTGACTGACGTGACGTAACAAAAATTGATGTGGCAAGTGATCTGGACCAAACACGAACGTGTTAATTATAAGACGGGCGTGCTGTTCCAATTC
Source organism: Andrographis paniculata (assembly GCF_009805555.1). Classification (NCBI taxonomy): domain Eukaryota; kingdom Viridiplantae; phylum Streptophyta; class Magnoliopsida; order Lamiales; family Acanthaceae; genus Andrographis; species Andrographis paniculata. The sequence goes on along the minus strand of NW_026137580.1, from coordinate 767,524 downwards.
AATAATATATCAATGTTTTTGTACCAACACGGATGTCTTCAAATTAAAAAATTTGCTTAAAATTTTAATTTGACCGCTTGGCAGATGCATAATAACAAGCGTGGGTGGGCCATGTTCATTATATATGTACTTCAGTACTTGCTACTTCACCTATTTTTCTATTTAATTTATTTAATTAAATATAAATTATATTTTTATATTTAGTAATATTTCAAAATTAAAAATTATTTTTAAGGGGGTGTTTGGTTCAAGGATTTAATGGGATTTCATGGGATTTGAATTTGAAATTCATGGTTAAAAAAAAGAAGGTGGAATTTAAAATAATGGGATTTAAAAAGAGGTTCTAAAATCCTACAAATAAGGGATTTTTTTTGTAATGGAATACCCCTGTTACTTTTGAAATTTTAATTTTTACATTTATATCCTCTTATTAAAAAATAATAGTATTATATTTATATGAAAAACTAAATAATTTTAAAATTAAATATTTTTTTGAATTATATATTTAATTAAATTTATATTATTTTTTATTATACAATATTTTTTAAATAAATTAATAAATTCATGGTTTAAATTATTATTTATTATAAATTTTATTTGAATTATAAAATTATATGAACGACCATAAGTCGGGTTCAGTCGGAACTGATATTCATTCAAAATATATATTGTTAAATCCGATATTCAAATTGGATCCGATTATACTAGATCCGACCGAGACTATACCCGGTAAGACTTGATGGATCCGAAAAATTCATTTTTTTTACAATTCTTAATTTTAATTTAAAATTACACATGTACCAAATACAATGTATATTAAAATTTATTTATTATATTAGAAAATATTATAATAAAATAATGAATACGTTAAACTCAAAAAATATTTTTAATATAATTATATTATTCAAAATTATTTTTTCATATGTATGGTTGATATATTATTATATTACCCTGATCATGACCCGGATCCAGACCTAATACTCAAATAATTGGACTTAACTTCAAATAAATAGGTCGGGCTCGGTCGGGTCTCGAGTTTACGCGAATCTATTGTCATCCTATAAAATTATTGATATATTTTCAATTTATATTAATAATGAATTAGAGGTTTAATTTGTCAAAAATAAATAAAATTCATAAGATGACAATTATGTCATTTAAAATATAAAAAATCCAAATCCACGAAATAAATATAAATCACACCATATTTTACCAACCAAACATAATACGAGATTTCAAATCTTAAATATAATAAATCACATCACATATAAATCCTACTGTAAAATCCCAATCCCACCAAAAAAATCCATGAACCAAACAGCCCCTTATCCATCGAAATTGTATCACTCTTATTTTTACTTTTTTTTTTGAAAATTTTATAATACTTTATTTTTAATAAAATATTTTGAATTTGTTCACATTTTATTTTTAAGTGATATAATTTTCATAAATATTATTCGATAAAATACAATAAATACAAATATTAATATAATATATATGATACTTTCTCCGTCCCGCAAGAAATAATATTTCTGCATTTTCTTGTCCATCCCAAAAAAGATAATTCATTTCACCATATTGTATATATTTTATTAATATATGATATTTAAAATATTTAAATACATATTTTATTAATATATAAAGATGATATAATTTTAACAGATAAAATAATAAAATAAAATTTTAAAATATTATTAAATATATAAATTTAATTTATATTTAATTAAATATATTAAATTAAGAAAAATCAAAAAAACAAATCTTACTGGTAAAGTATCAAATACATTTATAAATCATAATGAGGGTGACCCACGTACCATTTGCGAGCTGCCGAATTGAAATTTCAAACATATCTTTCACTTTGAACACGGGCGTGTTCAGCCCGTGTTAGTATAAATACAGTAATATGTTATTAAATTAAAACAACACGTCTGTATTATAATTAATACGGTTGTGTTTGTTCCACATCAATTGCCACATCAGTTTTCGTTATGACTATGTCAACAAATTCCGTTGAAATTTTAACGGTGGAATAAAAAATGATAAATTATTTTTTGTATGGGATTAACTTTGATAATTATTCTTAAATTAGACCAATAATAAAATTAAAAAAAAAAAATTGATTGAGACCAATATTGATTTTTGCTCATAATTAATATTTGATGATAAGACAGATAATGTATGTTACACATAGAAGCATGTATTGTGTAGCTATGTATTAAGTTATATTCTATAATTTGTTTATTGTCTTTAAATCATAATATATTGTACTACATAGAATGATATAGGGTGTGTTTGGCAATTAGATGATAGTTTTCAACTCTTAGTTGATTCAATTAGTTGGTTTTGACTTGCTGATTCAATTAGCGCTTTGTATTAAAATGTTTGGTAAAACAACTGTTTAACATTAGTTGTTTATATGACTATTAGGGACATTCATATGTTATTTTTTAAAATATTTTTTAATTTTGTTCATTTTGGTTAGAAATTTATTAGATTTTTGTTATTAATTATTGAAAATTATAAAATTTTTATTTTTATTTTTATTATTTAGATCTGAAAAAAAATTATTTTTACTAAAATATAATAATTTTTTATTGAAATTATGTAAAATATAAAATAATAAATCTTTTGTATATATTTTTTTATTATGTTAATTATTGTTTTAATATATAAATAAATTAATAACCTTTGTTTTTTCTATTTGATTTAGTTTTAAAAATTTATATATTTTACAAATAAAATAATTTATATATAATAATTAATAATAGTAATTATTTTAAATTTAAAAATATATATATAATTTAATATATTAAATATATTAAAAATAATTAATAAATATTGTTATAAAAATATATTTATATGTATAAAATAAAAAATTAAATTTTAAGGGTAAATAAGGAATAACCAAAATTAAAATGAAAAAGCTCTTTCAAAACGCTGCGTAGATAAGCTTTTCAGAAATTAGTTACTCCTTCAAAAAATTAATTTACCAAATACCTAAATTAGCTTTCTTACTTGGTCAAACAACTAAAATTGTTGAATAAGCCAAAGCTCTTAAAAAAAACTGTTTCCCAAACACCTTCATAGCATTTTGTTAAAATATATTTTATTTATTGTATTAACATATATTCTGAGTTATATTATTTATTATGTTCAAATTACAATATATTTACTACATAAAATTATATAAATAATTTTTAGCTGTTTAAGCTGTCAAATTCATATTTAAATATTTACCAGAATAGCTATAGTGATTCTCACATTGTAAAAATATATATATAATTTTACTATTTGATAAATTTTTCTTTCTAAATAACTTTAAGAGTGAAAATAATAATAATAATAATAATTTTAGAAAAGCTGCCGCTTTTCATAATAGCATATTCATCATAATTTATTCATTTTTCCTATTTTATCCTTTTTGCTGAATTACTTTTGTACTTATTTTAAAATATCTATTTTTACTTAAATTATTATTTAAATTTTATTAATTTAAACCATTGAAATTATTAATTCTTCTGTATAAAAAATATTTTATTTTTAAATATATAAATTTATTAAATTTTAGGAATATATACTCCCTCCGTTCCGCAAAAAAGTTGTCATGGTCTTTTTGCATGTTGATTTTTTAATATTAATTATTATATCAATACGCATTAGAAATCGAGAGAAAATGACAAAAATATATTTATTAATCTCTTATAATACAAATACAATGATATTTGTTGAGTAAATTATTCAAATATAAATGTATTTTTTTATAGTAAGTACAATGACGCAAAAATCAAATAACAATTTTCTTGTGGGACGGAGGGAGTATATAAATTCTATTAAACTATATATATTTTTATCATAAAAATTTTATATTAAAAGTAAATAAAATATATATAACTATTTCAAATTATAAATTTTGTAAAATGATAAATTAATCAATATTAAACATAATATATATGTATAATGATTCTAAAAATAAAAATAAAAATACTTATTTTTCTTGCAAATATAATATTAAAATATTGTTTAAAAGATTAAGCACTCAATTTCAAACCAAAAAAAAAAACAAACAAAATGTCTTTTCATTTTATATATAACGAACACTTTAATATAAATAGCTAATACAACATGATAGTCAAACTAGCTAATAGAATCAACTAACATCAATAAACTAAAAAAGTTAATAGCTAACGGCTAATTGTTGAACACATCCATAATATCAAAATATGCGTTATACTTCTTCCATTCCAAAAGAGTTGTCTTATTTTTTCCAATTTCGTCTGTTCCAAAACAATTGTCTTATTTTCTTATTTAGTAACCGTGGTCTCTACTTTAAAACAAAATTATTCTTACTTTTTCAAAGTATCACTAATTATTACTTTAAGTTACTTTTTAAAATCTTTAAAAAAGTAAAGACATTCTAGTATTTTATTTTCTACTTTTTATCTATTTTTAATTAAATACTACTCCATCCGTCCAACTAGAAAGTATATATATTTCTATTTTGGAACGTCCAATTATAAAATAAATATTTTATTAAATACTTCATTTTTTCTACAAATACCCTTACTTTACATCACATTGTTACTTTTACACCAAAAAGTAAAGCTAAAAATGATAATACACTACTTTTAACTACTAATTATAATTAAAATACTACTATTTTTTAAATACTGCGCCAAAAATAAATTTTTACTTTCTATATGATTGGGGGAAGTACTATTTCTTAATTATCGTGGCAACTCGAGGGAATAAGTATATTTTATTAACATATGATGACTAAATTTATTTAAAACATATGTTTTTTTTTATTTTATAAACATACATTGATTGAATTACATATACGCAGCCTTAATTTGACTCAATCAATACAGTAACCAAAACTCTAATTTCAAGATATTAGTGAGGAAATTGTTAGTGTTTAAATATATTTGAAATAAAGATTTTATGAATTTAACTAGGTATTAAATTTTCACCATAATCATATTATTAATTTAAATTTTATGCTTTATAAATGACTAATAATTTTCGTCAACTAATTATCCAGCAATTCGAATTCATCATCCAACATGCATCGAATATATAAAAAAGAAAAACTGTAATAATAATAATAATAATAATAATAATAATAATAATAATAATAATAATAATAATAATAAGCAATCAATAATAATAATAATAATAATAATAATAATAATAATAAGCAATCAATCTAAGAGGAGGTTTAGATTGTGAGTTGGGATTTGAATAGTAAAAAATTTGAATTGAAATAATTGTATAACGTGATATAAATGAATATTGATGTGATATTTTAAAAAATTAATTTTTAGTATAATATAAAAAATAAAAAATAAATATTTGATTTGATTTTTTGAAAGGAAAAATTAAGTGAATAGTTAAAATCTTTACCAATCCTCCAAACAAACACACATCATACCTTGGGAAATGATTTTGTAACAAATATCCATAATTATTGCGATTTTTTCTAGTAATAGTGAATTATATACAGTGACACACTGAGAGTAAGGATAACTCTAATCAGCACATAGTAAATCAAGTAGTAAAGAATTCTCATCTAGAGGCTATAATTTGGATCTGACAATACAAAATACTAATCAATATAAAACATGTGCCGATTAAATTTCAATCATAACACTGAAAAATAATTGCTTATATACCAAGAATTGTATTGTATGCATATGAATTAATTAACCTTGTTTGACAATAGCACCAAGTTTTTTATTTTACCCACACATGGACACAGTTACGCTGCCAAAGAGATGACTCAACCATTTGAACTAAACATTTTCAACATTTTCAACGGCAACAGCGCCGAGTTGAACATTCCTAGAGATGGCGCAACTGACGGAATCATCCAAAACCGTTTCCCAGCCATGTGCGTATTTGAAGCCCTCATCGAGAAGCAGAGTAGATCCCCACTTAGTTCCATACTCACGGCCCCCTTCCAAATGCCTTCAATTCAATTCATTCATTCATTAGCATTTGAATTAGCATTTGAATTTGAATTTGAATTCATAAGGCTAACAACTTACCCGTTCCTCACGTTGAATTCAGGATACTTGTTGTGGTAGTATTTAGCAATCTCCGTAATTGAGATGTAACCGTTGGCGCACAAAAATCGACCTTTCATGGAAGCCTGGTTCAAGCAGAAGATGTGGGCATTGACCACATCCTCAATGTGGACTATGGGGATCTTCGCGAGCAGCTCTTCCATGAACTTGAGGAAGGTGATAAACACTTCATCGTTGGTGAGTTGCGCCAATAGCGTGTTCATGCTTCCCGACAAATGTGGTTGAAGCGTATCTCCATCCCCGCCTACGAGACCACAGGCAAGCGTTACCACCTCCATGCCGCTGTCGCCCAAGCTGCCCAGGAGCTCCTTTTCCGCCAATGTTTTTGCCATAGTGTAATCCTATATATATATATATATATATATTGATTAAAGTTAATGATCGAATAACAAATAAAAAACGTAAACAATATATAAATTTACGTAGTTCACCAACAACATGTTGGCTACGTTCACAAGAAGAAACAAAAAACAAATTTATTGAGGATGAAAATGTTACATATGTATTTCTATTTATCTCTAAGTCTATTCAAATAAACTAAGGGTGTGTTTGTTTGAGAGTTTGAATTTTGAGTTGAAATTTAAGTAATAATAGTTGTATAATGTGATATAAATAGACGTTGATATGATATTTTGAATATAAAATTAATTTTTAATATAATATAAAAAGTAAAAAATAGATGTTTAATTTAATATTTTCAAAAAAAAATAAATTAATGAATAATAAAATTTTGGCAAAATCCTACAAACAAAGACAACCTAAGAGAATACATTAGATACTCAACCCAATGCAAACTCAAAAGTCCAATAATACATACAGCGAGGCCAGGGGCCACTCTGCACCCGGGCAAGAGGGACTTCGCCCCATTCACCCAATTCACCCAATTCGATCAGAGACAAACTAGATTTAAGGCATATCAAACATATATATATATTGAAATTATCACAGAAAGAAATGAAATGAAATGAAATGTAAAATTAATTGTTACCCACCAGAGTAAATTCCATTCCATGGGGAATGGAGTGCAGAATGTTGTTAGCAGTTGGTGTCCAACAGCTTTCATCCATTACATCCTTGAACTCGTGACTCCCGTCGTCCTTGGACCGAATCGGTGAAGCAGCCATTACCGAGGCCGTGTAGATGAGTCGTCTCACCGTTCCGGACCTGATGCAAGCCTTTGCGATGCTACGAACAGCATCGACCGTAGCATCCACTCTGTTCTTGTGCTGTTTCCAATTGTTCGTAAATTAATTAATGAATTATAATGTGTTCTTTTTTAATTATTATTTTATTTTTATTAAATAGGAGTTTGATTGTAATAATATATAAGAAAATAAATATATTTTTACAAAAATAACAATAGTTATATATCAAAAATTAAAATTAAATTGTAAAAGAATATAGGTTTGTATGGTCATTTGTCAAATATACAAACAGCTTCAACTTCTTATCTTTTTATTTACTATTTTCGTTTGTCTTACATAATTATATATTTTAATACCATTTTTAAATTTATAATTATTTTTACTATACATTTGGAGTACACAAATAAGGCCACAAATAGAGTGTTGAGCTAATGTGTGCCATTACTCCTCATCTGCATATAAGTATAAATAGATACCAACGAGCCGGATTGATCTCAATATAAAGTTACATTAACTCAGTGTTTTTTACATTCCCATTAAATAGTTTTATTTTTTTTATTAGGTGGGAATTTTCGCTATCCGAAAGTACGTACCGAATAAATTTTCGGATGAACCAAATACTCTATAAATAAAGTCCGATAAAGACAAATTACACTAGAACGTCAGAGTTTAAACTCATAAACTCAAAATCACAAAATTACTCACACAACTAAATAGTTTTATTTGAGTCTACCTAATTACTAATTACTAATTTATTTTTATTTTTATTTACTCAAATGTCACCTCGCACTTCACTTTTAATTCCACAAGTTCTATTTGTCCAAAGCCCATTAAAGCTCAGTAGTCAGCAATACATATTAACAATTTAATCAAACTGTATCTACATAGGTACCGGTACGTACCTTCTGACCTTGAGTGTGGAGCAGTGGCGTGGCAACGTGGAACACGAAGTTGCAGCCCTGAATGGCGGCCTCGAATTCCTCTGCCCGGTACACGTCAGCCTTGAATAGCTTCAGCCTTGTCTCTGCCCCCTCAAACCTCTTTAACATCTCAACCTTCCACTCATCATCTACCATATACTTAGATCAATCCAAAATTAGCCTTTCTGCCACCCAATTTATATATGTATAAAATCAAGAAAAGACAATATCATGAATATTTATTAACTTAAATATGATATAGATAAGAGTACCCAAATTCCTTAGGGTTGCATGAACGGTAAAGCCTTGGCTCAAAAGCTTCTTCACCAGAGAAGAAGCTATGTAACCGCCGCCTCCCGTCACGCAAACTTTGCTACCGCTACAGTACTTCTCACTCATCTCTCTCTATTTCTATTACACTTGTTGATGGACACACAGATAGATAGATAAATAGATAGATAGCTAAATATGAAAGATGGGTGTTTATGTGTGTTTGTTTGCGGACTTGGATTTTGAGTAGATTTAAATAGTAAAATTTTTAACTTTTGATTATTGTATAATGTGATATAAAATTAATTTTTTAGTATAATATAATAAATAAAAATAAATATTTAATTTGATATTTTTTAAAGAAAAAAAAATAAGAAGAATAATGTATTTAAAATCAATCTCCAAATAAACATTAATTAAAAAGATGAGGCTGATGTTTTTCATTTTTTAATATATTTCCTCCTTTATTATTTAAAAGTATCTTTACGAGATTTTGTACTCTATCCTCCCCGGTCGAAAGGACTTTTGGGGTTCTTTCACAGTAGATTATTTTTATCAATCAACACTATTTTAACAGTTAGCGAAAGTTTCTTTTTTTCTTTTTTTCTTTTTTTTTTTTATTTATGTAAAAAATAATTATATGTGTAATTGTACATTTTAATTCAGATAAAAATTAAAAGTAATTTAATATTGATTTATAATTACTTTGATTAAAATAGAAAATAGATAATCTTGAATAGGATAGACAAAAAAAATGGTAAAAATGATATTTCCTTTGTCCATTAAAATTATTCTATTTGTGTTCGGCACGACAATTAAGAAAAATAAATATCTTATTGAAAAAATGATAGATAGTTGAGAATATTTTTTGAAAATTTAATTAAAAAATAAATTAACAAAGAAAGAGTATTTGTTATAAATAAGTGTTGAATGAAAATTAATAATTAAATATTGATTGGCTAACTTTGCCAAAATTAGTAGTTCAATAAATTTAGTAGACAAACTAAAAAGAAAAGTGAAAATAAACTTGACGGACGGAGGAAGTATTTGATATTTTGGTTATTTGACTTTATATATAAAACAATTATATATCTAATATCCCCTTTAGTCCCAACACAATACAGCCGTTTGGGATAGACACAATAATTAAAGAATAATAGTAGTACTCTCTTCGTCTTATAACAAAATATTCATTTTTTCATTTTAGTCTGTCTCGTAACAAAGTATTTATTTCCTTTTTTAGTAACTGTATTATCTATCTAATATTACAAATATCCTTACAACTTACAATATATTATACAAATGTCATTACCTTTATATCACACCATACTAATAAGGTTATTTTAGTCATTTCTACTTTATTTCTACTACATCCAAATATAATACTAATATTCTTAAAACTACATAAAAAAAATAAATGAATATTTAGTTATAAAACGGATGGTTTATTATATTAATAGTCGACTGGAAAAGTATGGTGGATTTATTTAGGTATTTTATTTAATTTCAAATTTACTATTTATTCAATTTTTTAAAAAAAAAATATTAAGGCAAAATTGTCCATAATTCCCTTGTGGTTTCGAAACTCAGCGTAAATTCCTCTTCTATTTAAAAAATTGCATGACGTCCCCTTATATTTTAATAAAAGTTACATGAAACCACTTTGTGATTTCGAAACTCCACATAAATCCCCATTTTATTTTAAAAAATTGCATGACGCTCACTTGTACTTTAAAAAATATTGCATAAAACTCCATTACCATGCAAAACATATAGATAAGAAATCATCTTCTTATCACACGAGGAAAGTTTCATGGTTTTGTGCAACATTTTTTAAAGTATAAAGAAGTACTATACAATTTTTAAATACAAAAAAATTTTACGCTGAATTTCAAAATCACATGGAAGTTATAAACAATTTTACCAAATATTAAATAAACAATATTTATTTTTATATTATATTAAAATTAATAATTATTTATATTACATTATATAATTATTTTAATTTAAAAATTTTTATTATTTAAATTTCAATTCAAAATTCAAATTAAAAAACAAACACACCCAAATAAATCAATTGCACTGAGAGCACTCGCTGTCAGGGCACATGCACGCCCCCATTATTTTAGCCTAATTATGTCAGAGTCAGACGGTCGTATCCACGTCGGCACGTCGCTGTCTTGCATTTATTGTTGCCCGTTTATGCTTTCAAATTATACACAAATATATATTCCATTAGTCACAACTACTACTGTTTTATAATTTGTCTGACTATTCAAAATTATTTATTTTTTATTTTAATAAAATTAATTATACAATAATAAAAAAATATATTTAATTTTTATTTAAATTATAAATTTATTATTGAATTCATTCTAAAATAATAGTATATTTTAATATTTTTGTCTTTCACAAAATAATAATTTTATTTTTATTTTAATAACTATCTCCACGTCTTCTTATAAAATTATTGAACATTTTATAGGCACAACCACAACGGAAGTACATGGCCCTCCCCCAATTTTTTAAATTTAAAATAAATAAAATTTATATAAATATACTGTTTGTTTGGAGATTTGGATTTTGAGTTAGAATTTGAATAGTAAAAATTTTGAATTTGAATAGTTGTATGATGTGATATAAATAGGTGGTGATGTGATGTTTTAAAGTAAAATTGATTTTTAGTATAATATAAAAAATAAAAAATAGGAGTTTAATTTGATGTTTTTAGGAAAAATTTTTTGGATGAATAGTAAAATTTGGATGAAATCCTACAAACGAACACACCCATTTGCCTCCGAAATATTTAAATTTATTATTTTATCTTTTTCAAAATTTAAGTTTATTGTATATTTTGTTATTATTTTTTAAATTTTAATTTATGTTAAGATAATATTTTAATTATATTTTATTTAAATAAAAAATATTAATTTTTTATACTAAATATTATTAAAGTTTCTCTTTATATTATATTGAAAAAAAATAAATTTAAAGTGTTCATTAGAAAAATAAAATTTTTAATCATTTATTTGAAAAAAAAAATCGATGATTTACAATTTAAAATATATTAAAATCGAATAAAAATTGAAAATCTACTGGACGACTCTATCCCCTTAACCTCCGTCATTAATTACTCTACCCCACTACTTTGTTCTAGTACTTGTTTTAATTTTAAAAACAGTTTATAATATTGATAATATTTTATTTTTTTATTCTTATGTTTCATTTAGAGTGTTTTTCTAAATTATACTTGTTCGATCTTAATTTATAAACTATTTTTATTTTTATTGATCTCATATAATTTGTTTCTTTAAAAAATATAATTATACATTTTAATTATATTTTACAATTCATAATTTATAATTTTTTTTATTAAATTATTTAATAATTTTAATTTTAATTTATATAATTTTTATTAAATTATATTTATTTTTTTAATATATTTTTTAATTATTTATTAATTATTCAATATATAAAATTCTATGTCTAAATTAAAAGGAACAATTTAACTATATATTCCTTCCGTCTGTTAAGTAGCATTATTATTATTATTATTATTATTATTATTATTATGTATTTTTTTTTAAAAAAAAAGAAGATAAAACTAAAATTTTCGGATACGTAGAAAATTAAATATAAAAAATAATAATAAAAAATTTAAAATACAAAAGGAAAAAAAAAAAAAGAAAAAAAAAAGAAAAAGGGTTGGGAATTGTAGGTATTAATTATGATTAAGATGGCTTGTGTCATCAGCGAAAATGTCAAACCAAATAATGTAATCTTATCGGTTCATGTGGGATGCGTGTGTTGACATCGATAGTCTTCTAATTCGAGGAAGCGCTGTAGACTATAACCTCTGTCTGCGTGTCATAAGTGGAGTGGACAAAAAAACAATATTTGGTTGTATTTTTCTTGTGGAATTTTTTACAAAAAATACTCAATATTTATTTATTTATTTTAAATATTAAATAAATATTTTTAAATTTTTATATTATTTTAAAAAATAATTTTATATTCAAAATATTAAATCTAACATTTTGTTATATCACGGCAAAAAGATTATTAAATTCAAATATTTATTATTAAAAAATATAAATTTTTTAATTCAAATCAACAAACAAGCAATTGCTTATGCAAATACTTGTTTCGTCTCCGTTCAAATTATTTTTTTATCATTTTTTATATCTCATTTTAAAGAATTATTTTTCAATTTAGAAAAAAATAATCATACACTAATATCAAAATACTCTTAACTGTTATTTACAATTACTTTATAGAAAAAATCAAAGGGTAAAAATGTCAATTTTTTTTACACTTCTAGAGGGTGTTTGGCAAATACTTTTTTTAAGAACTTTTAACTTATAGAATAGCTTTTAGTTGACCAGTCAAAAAGCTAATTTAGGTGTTTGGTAAATTAGCTTTTTGAAATAGTTTTTTGGACCAAAAAAAACTAATTTTTGAAAAGCTAACTTACCCAACGTTTTGAAATAGCTTTTTTTTAAAAAAAATTTTATTCCTTATATGCTCTTAAAAATTTATTATACATTTTACACAAATAAATATATTTTGATAATTTATTAATTATATTAGAACATTTTATTATATTATAGTTTTACTTTAATAAATTTAAAATAATTAATTTTTATATAAAAATTATTTTAATTGTAAAATATATAATTTTATTAAAATCAACATAAAATAAAAAATATAAATATTAATAATGTATTTTTTTATTAAAATTACATTATATAAATTTTATACTAAAAATAAATTAAATAAATTAAATTTATTGAAAATTATAAATATAATGAACTAATCGATAACTTACATAATAAATATATACACGAAAAATTTATTATTTTATATTTTACATCATTTTCAATAAAAAACTATTTATATATTTTAATAAAAATATATTATTTTTTAAATCTAACTGTAATAAAAATAAATACTTTTATAATACTTTTACAATTTTCAATAACTAATAACAAAAAATTTTAAACATTCTAAACTCAAAAAAACATAATTGAATATATTAGAAATAAGAATAAAATATAAATATCTTCAATTGTCATTTTACGTATAAACAGTTAATATCAAACAATTATTTTACCAAACATTTTAATACAAACAGCTAATCGAATCAGCTAGTCAAACCAGCTAATTGAATCAGCCAACAGCTATCAGCTAATTGAATCAGCTAATTGTCAAACACGCCCTTAATAACTAATAAAATATAGTCATTTTTCAATCTACTACTCTAAAGGGTCCCTTTCAAAATAGATAGATGGAGTATTTTTTAATACATTTTTCTCACATAATTTTTTTTTTTTTTTTTTTCATGTCCCATATAATTTGTCTTGTTTTTTTTTTTTTTTAAAAAAATATGATTATACACTTTAATTATATTTTAAATATTTCAAATCATAATTATCTTAATCTTAATTTACAATTATTTTTACTTACTATACTTCTTATTTATTTATTAATTATATTTTATCTAAATTTCTATATATACAATAATAGGCCTAAATTACATGGGATGGAAGAAATATTATTTTCAAATCTATAAAAGTTAATGTCTACACGTAGTCTAATAATTTAATTTTCAAAAATTTCATTTATTTTTTAAAAAATACACATTAAATTAATAAAAGTTAATGTCTAAAAGTACATTACAAAAAAAATCATTTTCGTAACAAAAATTTTTTGTCTCTAAATCTACTTTTTCAGTTACTAATGACATTAGAGACGGAATTAAGAATAAAATTACGTTAGCTACGTGAACTTTAGGAACGGAATTCCGTTACAAATAAATTATTTTTTTGTAGTGGTAGTCTAATAATTTAATTTTCAAAATTTTCATTGATTTTTAAAAAATATACATTAAATTAAATAATTAATTTTTTATATTATGTTAAAAGTTAATTTTATAAATAAAATATAACATCTAAAACATATATAAAAAATATTAAATACTTTTTCAAATTTAAAATTTTACTGCCTCTGTCTAAGTGCGTATACATATTATTATTTTAGATTATCTAATTAAAAAATAATTATTTTTAAAATATTACTTTTTTAATAAATACTTTTACTTTTATCATAGCATTGTTATTTTTATAAAAAAAAAAAAAATCATCATTATATTTACACTATTTTTTAATTATCAACTACAGTTAAAATATTATTATTATTTTTTAAACTATGCATCCAAAACAGTAAATATGGAATATTACTTATAGTGTATTTAACAATTAATTGATATTTTTAACTGATTCAGTTAATTATCAAACATCCCCTCTCACCCTAAAATTGAAGTGTCTGTTTCTTTGCACGGGATTAGGAGGATTCTACTATTCAGACACTCTTAGGGTGTGTTTGTTTGAGAGATTGGATTTTGAGTTGGGATTTGAATAGTAAAAATTTTGAATTTGAATAATTGTATGATGTGATATAAATAGGTGTTGATGTGATGTTTTGAATGTAAAATTAATTTTAGTATAATATAAAAAATGAAAAATAGGTGTTTGATTTGATATTTTTTTGGGAAAAAAATAGGATGAATAATAGAAATCAAAATAAATCCCTCAAACAAACACACCCTAAGTAGGGAGTGTTTTGGTACTGAGAATTTACACTGTGTGAAATCAAAATATTTTTATTTCTCTTATTTATTTAAATTAAATTAATAAAAGTTAAAAAGTAAATTTTTTTTTATTTTTTTATTTTCATTTCTCTTAGAGATAAATGAATCTTGAGTATTATTTTTTTTTTAAAATTTTGAAAGTTATGTTATTTTAATTTTACAAAAATTACATTATATTTATTATTCAAGAATTTAAATTTAACTATTTTTGAAAAAAAAAATATACTATCATTTAATTTTACAAAACATCGTATATAATTTATAATTTTTTTAAAAAGTTACAAAAAAAATACTTTGTCATAAATTATCATTAGTTAAAATCCTCTTTCGTCGGATTAATTGTTTATTTTTATTCGATCTATTCATATATATATATATTTATATTTCTCAACTAAATTTTCTGTTATATATATCTCAATTTAGTTTTTTAATTTATTTTATACTCTAGTTTATTTCCAATTTCATTCTTTATAACAAATGCCCATTAGTTCATGAAATGGAGCTAGATCCCAATTTCTTTAAACAACTTCTGACATGGAGGTGTAGGCTAATTGATAACTTTGATTTTTTTATTTAGTTTTCTCTTCTCTTTTTATTTTTTAATTTTTTTTATTTTTTAATTTTTATTTTAAAAAACACAATTATAAATATATTTGCTTATACGTGCAAATGTATTAAAAAATAATTTTAAATATTTTTAATAATAATAATTTAATAAAAAATATATATAATGGGTGTGTTCGTTTCTTGCACGGATTGGCCTTAAAAATATTTGTACATTGACCGTACAAAATTATAATTTCAAACCCCTAGTCTAAACCTTGTACATTTACCGTACAAAATTATAATTACAAATCCTAGTCTAAACTTCAAGTCTATGGTATAAATTCAACCCTTATTGGCATCCCCAGTTACTCTTCTTTGGAGAAACTTTTTCGCTCCTTACGTGTGTACATGTCATGTTATTATTTTATTTGAAAACAAAATGCAAAAAAGTTTTGCTGGTGCTCTTCACACTAACTACACAGCAACTATAATAATTCCATGTAATTTTTATTTTGTATATTCTTATAATATGATATATTATTTATTATTATATTTTTGTATTATATAAAATTTTATTCTCTATATAATAATAATAATAATAATAATATATTGATATATTTTTATTTAAATTTATTTTTAAAAATAATAATTTTAATATAAATATAAATATATATATATTTTACTGAAATAAAAAAAAGAAATGATGATGTGGAGATGTTAGAGAAACTCATGATAATTTTCTCCCATGCGTATGCTCTTATTCTTCTTTCACGTAACTCATCCAAAGTATCTCTATGCATTTAGGGTGTGTTCGTTTGGGGGTTTGGATTTTGAGTTGGGATTTGAATAGTAAAAATTTTGAATTTGAATAGTTGTATGATGTGATATAAATAGGTAATGATGTGATGTTTTGAATGTAAAATTGATTTTTAGTATAATATAAAAAATAAAAAATAGGTGTTTGATTTGATGTCTTTGGGGAGAAATTTTGGATGAATAGTGAGATTTGGACCAAATCTCTCAACCGAACACATTCCGTTATATTTCTTTCACATAATCTTCTATTTTTTTTCATCTCAACGAAAGATTAGATATATATTTATATTTAAAATTAATGTATCATCGGAGAGAGAATAAAATTTTATATAATATAAAAATATAAAAATTATATAAAAAAAACACACAATTATAATAAATATATAAATTAAAGATAAATTCCCGGAGATTTTGGAAATTTTTTTATAATTATGGCTGATGTGGCGCCTAGCAAGAGGTTGAAGAAAATATCTCAGTCTTGGAGATCTGCCGGTTGTGGGTGGATTAAGCTGTCGGCAAAATACTCTGTCCTGTCCGTTGCAAGCAAAGATATGTGCAATATATTAATCAAACTCTCACTTTCAATTATTATTCACATTTTTTTTAACAATATTTATATGTTATTTAATTCAAATTATCATCATTTTTAATAAAATAATATATTTTTCAATATAATCATTATAAAATTCAAACTTTCAATTATTCACAAACTTTTAAAAACAAATATTTAGATATTATCTAATTCAAACTATCACACTAATATATTATTTTTTAACAAAATAATAATTTTTTCCAATATAATCATTATAAAATTTAAATCCCAAAACAAACAACATAAAAAAATCCTTATTTCAAAATCCTAAAAATTCAAATCTAAAATTCATTTTTCCAAACAAATATATTATTTATATATGTCATTATGCAGAGAATAAAATTTTATATATAATATAATTAAATAAAAAGTATAAATACTTATTTATAATTAACACAAATTAATACTCAAATTACATTTATTATTAATTTTATAAATTTAATTTAATAGACATTTTATATCATAATTTTTTATTACCTATTAAATCAATTCATATAAAAAACTTACATGTAATATTGTATTTACTTCTTTACATACAAATTTTATAATCCAACTCAATATAAATTAGATCCATAGAATCAACAGAATACCTTTTACTTCCTTATTCTTGTTAAAGTGAGTCTTACCTGGTGTAGAATATTATGTATGATTTAATTAATTAAATTAATTTATATTTATTAAGTATGTTTTAATTTAGCAAATTTTATTCAAATTAAAAAAAAAAATGTACATTGTTATAGAATAGACAAAAAAAAAATATATGTTAATTAAGATTGTACAGATGGAGTATATATTTATTTTTTGCACAAAAAAATAATAACAATTTTGTCTTTGTCTTTTTGTTTAAAAGTAATAATGTGATAGTAAAATAAAAGTATTTTGTGAAAAAAAAGTAATAATTATTTTATAATTCAACAATCTAAAATAAAAATATGTACTTCCGCTAAGTTACTCTCTGGACAGAGGATGACATAAAAAGGGAAGTACATGAGTTCTATGCCGAGCAGCACTTGCCAACACGTAGCTATATTTTATGAGTTGACGGAATCAGTGGGTGTGTTTGTTTTGTGATATAATTTGAATGAATACTTATTTATGTGAGATATAAAAAATTGTGTAAGACACATAAAAATA
The DNA here is from genome assembly GCF_009805555.1 of Andrographis paniculata. NCBI lineage: Eukaryota > Viridiplantae > Streptophyta > Magnoliopsida > Lamiales > Acanthaceae > Andrographis > Andrographis paniculata. Next base: position 749,363 of record NW_026137580.1, on the reverse strand, counting down.
ATAAATATGTATGATATATTAATATTTTTAAAAAATATGTGAAAGAAAAATGTTGAAAGAACACAAGTAATATTTTATGACATAAAATGGTAAAAAATAATTATTAAAAATAATTATAAAAACCAGAACATCCTTTTGAAATTTGTATATTTTGAGTCAAAAAAATTCCACTCTAGGCATCTAATATGTACCATTCTCGTTGTCGGTTATGATTCAAAAATAATTAGTGGGCATTAAGAGAAAGAAAGTGGCTAGCTGGTACGAGGTTCATTTTTGTTTTTATGATGCTTTTAAATTGCTTTCGAGAAATTGTCTTGTTTTTCTATTTCTGCACCAACAATTGTGGTATCAGAGCAAACATTTTGTCCAAGTATCGATCCCTTTTTACGCAAAGAGAGCGAAAGCTTTATTTTTCTCCCAAACTCCACGCAGGAGAAATTTGTCCGTAGACATTCTCAATGGCAAGCAACAACGATTCATTTTCTCAAGCTCTAATTCCCATCTTCAAATGCAAAAATTACCATCTTTGGAGTCTTAAAATGAAGACTTTGTTCAAATCTCAGGAGCTATGGGATATTGTTAAGAGTGGATTTGAAGACTCAACTCTTGCACCGGAAAAATACAGTCAAAAAAATTGAGAAAAAATAATAATTAAAAAAATACTAAAGCCCTACTGTCATTCAATCGGCTATTATATGTCAAGTTCGAAGTCTCTATTTCGTAATCTTAATAAGACACAGAAAAGTGAAGTACGACTTAAAAATAATAAACAAGTTCAAGTTGAATGGCGAGGTACAGTTGCTATTAAATCTTTACAAGGTGAAACTAAAATTATTCATGATTTTTAGTATGTATCTAATTTAGCTCATAATATGTTAAGTGTTGGACAACTAATGAAAAATGGTTTTTCGATCGTGTTTGAAGGAGATTCTTATGAAGTTAAAAAACAAAATTTCAGGTCATACAATTGCTTCTATTTGTACGACAGTGAACAAAATATTTTCGCTTGATGTGTCGAGTGATGTAAAGAATATTTTGATTGTCAAAGATGATAATAAAACTAAATTATGGCACTTACGATATGCACACTTACATATAAATGGCTTAAGGCTCTTCGTTCAAAGTTTGATCATAAATTTGAAAAATGCATTTTTATTCGATATAGTCCACAGTCCAAAGCATATCGTTTATATAATCCTATGAGTGGCAAAGTGATAATAAACATGAATGTATTGTTAAATGAAGAGACAACAATGAAATGGGAAGTTGGTAACGATTTTTCTCCAAGTCACGTAACTCCAATATTAAAAGAAGAACAACCTGACCAATAGTTTATTGGGTTATTCAGCAGTGTTAGTTCAGAAAGTTTTGCGAGTTTTGAAAATTCAGATTCAAATTCTAGTGAAATAGAAACTTTTGGTCTTTGAGTGATCTTTATAACTCATGTGATTTTGCTTGGATGGTTATTGACCCATCTACTTTTGAAGAAGATGCAAAATATTCTTATTGACAGGATGCTATGATGGAAAAGATACATGTTATTGAAAAAAACTCAACATGTGAGTTAGTTGAAACTCCTACGAATAAGAATATTGTGGGTCTTAAATGGATCTTCCGGACAAAGTATAATGCTAATGGAAGCATTCAAAAGCATAAAGCTCAGCTTATGGCGAAGAGTTATTCCCAACAAAAAAGTATTGATTACAATTAGACTTTTTATCTTGTTGCATTATTTGAAACTATAACGGTTATATTGACTTTAGCTACTCATTTAGAACTATTTGTGTATGAATTTGATGTGAAATATGCTTTTTTAAATAGAGGCTTATTGGAGAAAGTGTTTGTTTCTCAACCGCAAAGCTTTACTGTGCATGGCAATATAAATAAAGTCTATAAAGCAAACACTCCGTGCGTGGTATAACAAGATTGATTCTTTCTTCCTTGAACATGGACTTACAAGAAGCGAAAATGAGCCTGCTCTTTACGTTGATGACATGATTTATTTTGGATCATCGAAGTCCTTGGTGGATAAATTTAAATCATGCATGATGACAAAGTTTGAAATGTCTAATTTGGGATTGTTGACGTATTTTTTGGGGCTTGAAATTATTCAAAGTGGAAATGAATTTTATTTTATTTTTTGTGTCAAAAGAAATATGCCGACGATTTTTTGAAGAAAAATAATATGTTAAAGTGTGATGTGTCAACTGCTCAAGTGAACATCAATAAGAAATTGCAGTGAAATGATGAAACAGAGAAGGCTAATCCAACATTCTTTAGAAGTTTAGTTGAAGGTTTAAACTATTTAATTCATACAAGGCTTGACATTGCATTTTTTGTAAGTATTATTTCCAAATTTATGCATAATCCGACAAAGCAACATTATGAGCTACAAGGAGAATACTACGTTATGTAGCTGGAACCATCAATTTTGGAGTTTGGTACAACAAAACACCAAATTTCAGATTGATTGGCTTGTGTCAATAATTAGGCAGCGTGTTTGGATGATTGCAAGAGCATCTCTGGGTACTATTTTTTACCTTGGTTCTGGAGGTGTGACGTGGAGTTCTAAGAGGTAAGAAACTGTGGCTTTGTCGTCTTCAGAGGCAGAGTATGTAGCATCGACAACAACAACAAAACAAGCTTTATGGCCGATAAAACTGTTAACCGATGTGAACATAGAACAAATGGGAGCAACATTGATCTTTTGTGAAAATGTGCCTGCTATAGTTATGTCCAAAAATCCTGTATTTCATGGAAGAACCAAGCATATCGACGTGCAACATAATTTCAGTTGGCCGCTTGTAGCAAAAGACGGGATTGCATTAGAGTTTTGTGACACAAATGAGCCAAGTAGCTGATATTTTGATAAAAGCTCTTCTTCAAGCAAAACAAGAGTTGTTCAGAATTTTACGAGAATATGTAAGTTTAAATCAAGAGAGCTTATCAATTATGATTAAAAAAATTATGCAATAAAAATATAATGTATTTGATATTATTGTGAAAAATAAAAATTGTTTATGAGAAGTTGTCCTGTTTTTCTATTTTCGCACCAACAATTGTCATCGTAATCAATATTCATCGTCACCAGAGGTACCCTGCAGCAAGATCTCCATCACCAAAAGCTCATTCCACGAGTCTATCGGCCCCGGCAAGCACCAATGCAAGCAGTCATTGATCGAATCCTCCGTCGCCGGATCGTACGGCGGCTCCCGCCGGTACGCTCCGGGATGCCCGTCCGGCCTCAGCAGCGACATATACGTCACGTCAAACAGCTTCAGCTTCACCGTCTCCTCCGCTGCCGCTGCCGCCGCCCTAGCCCTCTCGAACTCCTCCAGCTCCGCCCTCCGCATCACCTGGTCCGTCTCGTTGATCTCCACCTCCCCCGTCTTAAACGGCCTCGTCCTGTTACAATAACCCCCCGTGTTCCACTCCCCGTTCTCAAAATGGTCCGGCGCCAAGCTCCGGAACACCGCCACCGTCCTCGCCCTCCCCCTCGCCTTCTCCACGATGAATCTCAGCGTCGTGTTCAGCGCCTTCCTGTACGCGTACCGGAACCCTAACTGCGTGATGTTCGGATTGTGGCAGTTATGGCATCCGATCAACGTCCTGTTCACGTAATACAGCGCCGATTTCAGAAACCACTTCCCGCCGGCGATCACGACGTAATCGTGATCCTCGTATTGCTCCGCCCACACGTCGTCCGTCACATCCAAATGTATTCTGATCATGTCCGGCGCCGTCGCCGCGCCGTTGTCGTCCTCGAACGTGACTGCCTTCGTGAGGAACGGCGACCAGAGCAGCGACACGTTGAAGCTGTACGTCGGGAAATTCCATCTTCTGTTCTTGTATTGCTCGTCGTGGTAGACGTCGACGGGCTGTTCGATCTGAGACAGCATGCAGAGCAGGGATTGGACATGGTTGCGCATTATCGAATCGCCGGCGAAGGCTAGGGATTTGTGGCGCATCATTTTGAGGAACTTGATTGGGTCGAATCTCGGCAGATCACAGTCCCGCGGTTTCCATCTCCAGTAAATGTAATGCAAATCCGGCCGTCCATTTCGGATGCAGTTCTGAGGACCGTCGATCACATCGCACGTGAAGTTCGTGTACAGTGGGCCGTCCGGGTCGGGTATCCAGTCTCCCTTAAATAAGTCACATTTTTTTGCAGAAACTGCCATAAATTAATAATGGTAAGTAATTAAAGCAACGAAATTGATTAAACCCTAATTATATTAGAAAGGGGAATTCCTCCACCATTTCGGCTATCATCGTTGGTTGGCGGCGGCGGCGGCGGTGGTGGCGGCGGTGGGGATGGGATCAAGGTCTGGCTGTCGGTGATGTTCAATCCTGCTGCTGGAGGTTCCTCGTTATTACGATTACTGTTGTTGCCTGGAAAAATTGGGGAAATTAGCAGTAATGAACTGGAGGAAGAGAGGAGGCGATAAAGAAGGCCGAAGAACAGAAAACCGACGGCGGATTTTACAAATACAGATGAACATATACAGCTCCTGTGATCCATTATTAATTCTTCTTCTTCTTCTTCCTAACTCGAGAAATTACAGAGACCAGTGAAGATGAAGGACGAAGAAGAAGTAAATGATTAATCGGTGAGAATGGAGGGGGAGACGATCTAAATTTGGAATTGATAGCCTACCGTAATGAAGGCGGGGAGTTGATTGTTGAAGAGGTGGATTTGTCTGGTAGCGCAGAGAGTGACGTGCGGATACATTCATCCATTCATTCCATCTGCAGTCGTTGATCTGTTCTGCACCGCCATTAATGGAGGAAGATTACATTAATGGAACAGCTTTAGTTTGCGCAGGCGATGAAGTCACACGATGATGTCACGTCACAACAACTCGCACCGCACTAATCGTCGTTCGTTCCCAATTTACTTGAGATAGACGCGCCGCCATCGTTTTTGTCTGCAACAAAGCCAACAACCAAACCACGACTTTTCCGGCGGCGGCCCGGCGGCACCCTCGACCGCTCCTTGTGTATATTGAAAATGTGTTTTCATTAATTTATTTCAATTTCTATATTTAAAAATAAAGTAAAAACCAATATCATTTCATTTGAAGACTTCGAATTAAGATACAGTTGATTGAAGTCAAGATTGTTCAAAACTATAAAGACACCTCTTGAAAAATACCAAAAATGTGACGACACTGAATTATGTCCAAAATGAAGTCCTATCAAAATCTTGCTCGTTTAATATTGTTTGTTTATGGGCTTAGCCTATATCTTATAATTATGGGCTTTGTTCAGTTACTTATCTATACGAATTCGGCTATCACTTAAATAGTTTTACATTTTGTTTGTCATTTCACATTCTTTTGTATTTTCATTTTTCATTTCTTAACATTTGAAATGACAAACACAATTATATTTACCATAATTGTAAATGACAATATAAAAAGTTGTGATGATAGATTTCTAAAATTTTATTTTGAAAGGAGATTTCGCTGGTATCGTCAACTTTTCTTTAGAAAAATATATGGCTTGTGCAATATAAATTAGTACTTTACTTATCGTATGGATTGTACGAAGTTATACGTATTCTTCTATTTGTACGAACTAGAGTCAACGAGCAAAAAGCTTGTGAAGTAAAATATGAAACTAGTGAAGGATAAATCCGAACTTTGAAAGATTTTTTTCATTAGAAAACCTCACAGTAATCATAACAAAATTGGATACTATTAAACAACGCTGTGCCACATCATTAATTAAAATATATATATATATAGAAAATAAGAGAGAGTGTATTTGTTAACAATCTTCAATTCATTTGACACTATTTATTTTTAAAAAATTATATTATTTTTTTTTTAAATAAAATATCAAATTAAATATTAATTTTTTTTGTTTTTTTCAACTTTTCAAATATTCAAAACTCTCCAAAAACTTTGTAAATGGAACTATGGAGCTATTGGCTTTGGCTATGGTCTGCAAAACAACTTGAGAGATTCATATTTTATGTCATGTGTTATAATTAAATTAGGACACATGACACATACGTATATATATAATATATATATATATATATAAATGGTTTTTTTTTTTTTTAATTCATAAATTTTTATATTTTACAAAATAATAACGATATTGATATATTTTATTAATTTAAATTTTAAAATATATAAATATAATTATTATTTGATTTTATTAAACAAATAAATATTACATAATTTATTGAATAAAAAATAATTATAAATTTTATCATAATTAAATAGTAATATAAAATTATAGTACTCCCTTCGTCCCTTAACAACCTATCTATTTTTCTATTTTGGTATGTTATATAACAATGCATCCATTTCCTTTTTTTTTTTTTTTTTTTTAAGTAATTGTAATATCTACTTAACGTTACAGATACCCTTCCAATTTAGAATATATTATACAAATGTCATTACATCTATATTATACAATACTAATAGAGTTAATTTAGTCTTTTTATCTTTATTTCTACTTTATTCCAATATAATACTAATATTTCTAAAACTTCGTGCAAAAAGTAAAATGAATATATATAGATATGGGATGGAGGGAGTATTAAACAATAAATATATTTAATTTAAAATTAATTATTAATAAAATACTAAGGCCATCTCCAACCCTACACTTCATTTTTGCATTTTTGCAGTTGCTACGGTGAATAATTCAACCATAAACTTCAATTTTTACTCTATATATTCCATATATATTTCTCTTTTATATTATTTTATATAACTTTTTATATTTATAAATTACACCCTCAACTTTAATTTATTTTTACATTAGATCAATACAAATATAATTTATATTTTATTTAAAAATTACATATATAAAAATTAGCTTTATAATTAATAACTATTACAAATAAAATAATTTTAAATAAATAATTAAATACTATCAAGACAAATATGATATAATCATTAAACATAGATAACGTAATATTATTATTTCATAACAATTTATTACAAAAACATACAATACAAATTATTTTTTAAAAAAATAAAAATTATATCACTTTTCAAAAATAAAATTATGTATCAATTTAAAAATATAATTATATATTATTTTTTAAAAAAATAAAATTACATATTACTTTCCAAAAACTAAAATTATATCACTTTAAAAAATAAAATTATATATTTTTCAAAAAAAATAAAATTACATACAACTTTTTAAAATATAAAACTATATATCATCTACTAAAAAATTAAAATTATACCAAAATTATAAAAAATACCAAATTCAATAATACTTTTCATTCTTATATTTTGAGTAAAATCTATTGATGAAAATGTAAATGAACCTTGAAAATTTTTAAGATACAAATGAACCTCCAAAAAATTGAAAATTTTGAGGATAATATTAGTATAGATAAATAGAATGATACGATAGAAGCATACAAATTTGGGATAGATGTTTAAAAAAAAATTGAGAAATATTTAGGATTGAAAGAGTTTTGTGAACAATCTTGATTTTCAAGTATGTCCGTAAAACTTTAAAATGTAAAAGACTTTTGTAAATTTGACACTACAAAAAAATTAGATTTTTCTGCGGAAATATTTTTGTCGCAAATATGATTATGGGCGTAGCAAACACTAATTATTTACGAAACGTGACATATTTTATTTTATCAAATGATTTTAATCTTATATGCTACGACTATTTGCTATGATATTTCGTAACAAATATTTGCGATATGAAATTGTGATGGAATCCCGTGACAAACTTTTTTGCTATAAATATTTGCTACACATTCCGTAGCAAATATTGCTACATGATTTTGTCGCAAATTACTAAGGTAGTATTTGTGACAAATTTCTATAGCAAATTGTTATGGTAGTATTTGTAACAAATTTTCGTAACAAAAATTATTCTCATCATTTGCTAATTTTTTCATTTTCAAAACCTTAATATTAAGCAATCCAATTTCAACATTGAAATACATGCCATTTCCAAAACTTGTAAAGCCTAAACAATAAACAAATTTATAACAATAACAAAATACATGCATTGACATTGATTGAATATTGAATTATCACTCAAATGTATCAAAATATTTACGATATAGAAAAACTAGATAAAATATTTTCCTACAAATATGAAAAAAGTCTAGCAATCAACAGTATACAGTATACGAAAAATCAAAAGAAATATTATCCCGAATGAGTAAGGAATCACAATACCAGAGCACCATCATCATCATAATTAGGATTACGTCGGTAGAAGTCACCTCCTCTCATTCGCCTACGCTCTTGCATGATAGTCTGATTTATTATTGTTTGATATTGAACATCCAAGTTAGTCACACAATGGTCCACATGAGATACGTGATCACGGATCTCCCCAACATCGTCATCTACCTTCTTTAATCGATCATCAATTCATCATTGGCGAATGAACCTGTAGCGTCCCCGTCGTTAGTGCTAAAAGATGACTGTAAATGACGGACTGTCGAAGCCAATGACCCCAATCCGAAAATGCAATTTTTTTTATCGCGTGGCACTAGTTTGAGAAACAATTCTTCTTGATCGTATTTTGTTCCTTCTTGAGTAATATCATGTTTGATGTCTTCAAAGTTCTCCTAATATGAGTTTAAGTAAGACATCGAATATTAGTTTTGAAAAAAGACTACTCGAATAAAATATCAAATTTTGGTCTATTGATTTCATAATAACTTACAACAACTTGTCTTCATTGCGATTTTATATAATTCTTTAGAATGTGTTCCTTAGTATTGGTCCATGTATATGTTCCAACCTTATTGAACTCATTTTTAAAATGACAAAATATATATTAATTGTTAAGTTAGATTAACGTTAATCAAAATAAATAAGTAAATAATTACATACCAACTTTTATGATGTTTCCACAAAAGATCGAGACCCTCCAATATGTGTCGACTCAGCGGATGCAGACGAATTACTTCGACGCCTATTCTTTTTTGCAATTTCATATTTTTTCTTTATTTATCAAAACCCTATATTCTACACCATTCAGCCAAGACCGTTTTATCAACCTGCTCATCCTCTTTCCTTTCCACATTCGTTTGAATATCATATATCCAATGAGTATAGGCACTTAATGCTTTCAACTTATAGTAACGCCTTACTTTTTCTTCAATCGAAAGGTCCCAAGTGACATAATTTGCATTACAATGTCATATGCACATACATATAAAGTGTAGATAAAAACTATTTGAGGTGTTGCTTGTATTTTGACCAGCTATAGATAGATTGAGGAATTAATAATGTCGATCTGATTAAGAATGAAAATAAAAGGGATATTTTTAGAGGTTATTATGATCGGTGAAGTCAAGATTGACTCATCAATATTCCATGGGAAATAAAATGAGATCAACATCTAGATAGCTAGCCTAGTATCCATGCATAATTAATAGATAGATAGACCAGAAGGTAGTGATTGTGCTTGTAATGGTAGTAATTTATGACTCAGTTTTGCTTCTATAAAGTTAAGACTAATTTTGTTTTGAATATTATTAATACTTATTATTGTTTTCTTTCTGAATGAAAATGACCATAATTAAATACATCTGACTAGCTTTAGATTTATGTTCATTACAACGTCAAATGAAGAATGAATGTTGCTGCAAATAAAATAGTGGTACTATATAAGTAATGTGTGTTTGTTAGTTTTATTAGATATTTTGTGTGCAGATATGGACTTATACGTTATAATCATACTTTAATATGTGTAACCATGTCGAATGTCTGATCATCTTTTTACTCATTTTATATATACCTTAGGAGCTAGAGTAATTCAATAGAGGATCCTATTTTTTTCACATCAAACATAAATGGATGCATTACCTTGTAATATTAATGTTTCGGGACGTTGGGATGGTTGTCTTAATTCAATAGAGGTATTCAAACAGTTTTGAAGTTTTAGTAGCTAGAGAGCTTCTATTTGAGAGTTTTGAATGTATCATACATGATAAAAAAAAAAAAATCATCTAATAAATGAGCACGAAGTTTATAAAATCAGTGTGAAAGCCTAAACAATTAGTCGTAATAAAATATATTTCAACTGACCGAGTTAGTTCCTTCCGGTTATGATAAGAAGTTCTGAGCTATCTTCATTATTAGAACTTCATTACCAAATTTACTTGCAAAACAATGAATGTAAAAGGCATGATGAAAGCATATAATAAAACAACATAGTAATACATAAAGTATTTCGTCTCTACAACATTTCATGATTCATCATCCAGTTACATGTTTTAGAAGTGATATAAGACTCAACGATTCATTTAATTGATGTATATTAACTAATTGATTAAACAAAATTAAATTAAAACTAAAAGTAAACTAAAGGTTAAACAGATTAGATGATCCTAAAAATCTAAGACTAAACCAACTATTAATGATAACATGTATGGATTACAATTTAGCCAATTGCAACCAAATTAACTCTAAATTACAAAACCACATGAACTATCCTACTTAAGCAACCAATGATGCAGGTTAATAACTTATAATTATATATATTAAAAAATATATCTAATTAGTTAAGGAAGCAACATGATGATTATCTAAACTAAACTAATGGCATAGGCTAAAGTTAAACATAAAAACTAACTATCTGCAGGTCAAGACTGAAACAATTAAAACTAAGTCACAAGAGTAAAATATACTAACCCAATCTAAATATATTTTAATTAAAAACATATTATATAGTAAAAAAAAAAATTAATTAATACTATTTGATTTTCTGATGAGATTAGGTTGTTGGACAAAAGTTTATGAAAGTTTTTTATTATCTGTTTTTTTGTTGAATTTTAATTTTTATCTTGTCATTTTATATTTCACTGTTTTTTAATACCTTTGCTCTATCTACTTGCTTTTTCATGTTTTTTACGTTTTAAAACAATATAGATTTTCATTTTTCTTCTATATTCATGAATTTCTACTTGTATTTGTATTATTTGTCTGCTACTGCTTAAATATATGTTGAGTTATAGTCTCTAAAACAAATAGGTAGGAAGAATTTTAAAATTAAATGAGAAAATAAAATAATTTATTTTCAGATTTTTGGAAAAAAAAATCACAAATCTAAATAAATAAATAAAAAATCGCCGTATAAGGACACTTAATAGAAATTCAAATAGAACCACAGAGCAACACTCAATAGGTAGATCTCAATACACACAAATAAGGAGAAAATAAATCACTGCATGTATCAAAGTGAGTAGAGCTTTGACTTACCATCAAATTATCAAAATAAGGTTGTTTGTTTCCTTGCTACGACGCAGCGGATCAAAACACCAAACTTTTTCCTGATTTTCAACCTAAACGATAAATTAAACCGCTTTTGTGTTTACAATATAAAAAATTCAAATATCAATCGAAGAACATATTTATTCAATCTACCGAACAAGAAATATGGAAAAAATACCAACACCAATACTCTTAACTTACTGAGCAAAATCTTCACATTGCCCCAGCGCCGACCTCCGCCGCACTAACATACTTTGAGAAGATGAGTGAAATCTTGATATGTGAGAAAATATTTGGTGTTAATTATTTGAGTAGAATTTTAGTTTAAAAAATAATAATAAAATCTCTCCAATTAAAATAATAATAATATTTAAATAATTATTTGGATAATTATTTGGGTAGGATTTTAGTTTTATGACAATAAAAAATAGAGTAATTAGTCTAGTAATTTTGTAATGAGATAAATTCTTTAGTAAATATTTTAACAATTTTGTGACGGGATAGTCATATAGTAATTATTTTAGTAGTTTTGTGATGAATAAATTTCATAACAATTATTTCCTCACAATTTATATAAACTGTGACCAACCATATAATTTGTAACAAAAATTATAATTGATTTGCAATAAAATGAATTTCATAGCAATTATCCTTAGGAAGAATTGATTTATATATTTATTTATTTATTTATTTATAGTGTGAAGATTATTGAGAGTTTGGTTGAAATTTGACGGCAGAATATTGAGTAGAAAAAAATAATGTGATTTAAATAAAAAATATTTGAAAAGATTTTTTTTTATTTATAAAATACAAGTATTTATAGGAAAAATTACACTAAGTTATATTATTTATATATATTATGTTGTTGGAATGTGTGTATCATTGTAATAGTGATAAATCATTTAATTTTTGTTTTGTTAAATTTTATTAATTGCATTTTTAAATCATATTAATTTTTAATTGTATATCATTCCAGTAGTAAGTAATCAATCATTTTTGTTTTACTTTGATGAATTTTATTAATTAGATTATTAAATCATATTAATTTAATTGTCTGTAATATATATATATATATAAATCAATTTTATAGAGTTTAGTTCATCGTTGAAACTTGAAGGTAGAATATTGAGTGGAAGAAAATAATGTGATTTAGAAAAATAAAAAAAATTGAAAAAAATTGTGCTTTCGTATTTATAAAATGCAAGTATATTTATAGGAAAAATTACACTAAGTTATATTATTTATATATATATTATGTGTTGGAAAATTTGTGTATCATTGTAATAGTGATCAATTATTTCAATTTTTGTCTTGTTAAATTTTATTAATTGCATTGTTAAATCATATCCATTTTTAATTGTATATCATTGTAGTAGTAATCAATCATTTTTATTTTTACTTTGATGAACTTTATTAATTAGATTGTTAAATCATATCAATTTAATTATGTGTCATTGTAAAAGTGATTAATCATTTCAATTTTTATCTCGTTGAATTTTATTAATTCTATTGTTAAATCATTTCAATTTAATCATGTGTCATTTTAATGGTGATTAATCATTTTAATTTTTGTCTTATTGAACTTTATGTAATTATTGTTAGATCACATCACATTTTAACATTGCACTATATAGTTTTGAAAATACTTGCGTTGTTATATTACATCATTATTATAATGTGCGCCATTAAATTTATTTTCAATAAATTTATTATTGTATTACTTATATACATATATTTTAACATATTTTATTATTATTTCACATCATTATTACTACCATATTATTAGTTTAATATAATATAAATTATAAATACTCTATATTGACAAAATTTCTACACTGTGTTTCATTTTAAAAAAAAAATTGTAACAAACAAATTTGTTACAAAAAAATGTTAAACTCATCTTAAACTATTTCAAATTCAGACTCCAATGAGGTAGATGCAGTTTCTTCAATTTGTGGATACAATTTTAACGTCTTCAAGATATTATTACAAACCATGACGAGAAAAATTAATTTTACCGAAAAATACACATCAAGAAAAATCGTGAAAATGGTCATAATAATTTGTTTAATGATTATTTTTTTGAAAATCTTGTGTATACAAATCTTCAATTTTTTCGTAGATATCAAATAAGGATGCATGTCTTTCTATGATTATAGACTGTTTAACAAAAGTGAGTTCTTCCAACAACATCGAGATGCAACATAAAGTCTTGGTCTATCTCAATTACAAAAATGTGCTGCTGTTTTGCATGGGTTAGCTTTTGGTGCAGCTGTTGATATTGTAGATAACTATATTCGTATTTGAAAGATCAAAACAAGAATGTGTGTAAAAAACTTTGTTGAATGAGTCATTCAATATTTGGTGAAAAAATATTTTAGAAGATTAAATACAATAGACCTACAACGATTGTTGTATGTTGCAGAATAACGTGGTTTTCTAAAAATAACGAGAAATGTTGATTGCATATAATGAGAGTGAAAAAATTGTCCATTTGTTTGGAAATGCCAATATTCACATGGAGATCATGGAAAAGCAACGATCATTTTAGAAGCCGTGTTTTTGGTATTTTGCAAACTCGATTTACTATTATTCAATGTCCGTAACTCATTTAGGACATTAATTTAATTGGTAAGATAATGAAAATATGTATTATTTTACATAATATGATCGTTAAAACTTTAAAAATACATATATGCATTATTATGATATATCTCAATTTGAAAAGTAGAGATAGATAATACTACTAATTCAAGTCGGTCATATTCTACAAATAAAAATGGCAAAATAATTGAGTTTCTAAAAATTAAAATGGGACTTCCAAACCGAAAAGTACATAGGCAACTCACAGATTTGTTTGAAAATATATGAAAGAAGTTTTGATTAGATGAATAATTATGTTATTTATTTTTATTTTAATTTTAACTATTTCTATTGCAATTGTAGTGTATTAATTGCATCTTGGAAAATTTTAATTATTATTTCTATATTTCATTTTATCATATAACCAATAATAACTGTCATAATAATAATAAAAAAATTGATAATAAGATTAAAAATAAGTTACAACTAGACTTAATTAAATATATGTATATATAATATAAAAAATATTGTTCCAATAAATTGTTGATAAATCAAATTATTGATAAATAATATTTTATTAATTACTTACAAAATAAAAAAGCATAATCTCAAAAATAAAAACAATATATGTATTATATAAATGTGAAAATAAAAAATTGAAATGTGCTTCTTTATTGTAATTATAAAATAGATAATGATATTTTAGATGATGAGACAGAAAAGGAAATTGCCACGAAAGTATTCAGAAATTCATCTAAACAATTCATAAAGACCGTGCAAAATGCAAACGAATATGATACAATGCAAATAGTGCACTCTACTTATACGTATTATATACAAAGAAAAACAAATAAAATGGTCATCATATTTGAGTAGAAGCCAAAAATGTCATCAAATGTCTATCATCTTTCATTGTCTACCCAAAAATCAAATGATGATGTGTCCAACTTAGAAGTTGATCCATTGATGATGCGGTTTTGAAAAGTCAGGATATATAACATTTTGAAATTAATATTTAGGATTTAATGAATTTTTTTAAAAAAAAATAAAAAAAAATAATAATAATAGCAGTCCAACAATTAAAACTATTCCACAAGTTCAAAATTATTGAATTAGTTTATTACTAAAGATACTCTTAAAAATTAATTTTTTAAAAACAAATAATATAAATTGAAATACTTTAACATAATAGTTTTTTTTCTAAAAAAAAGTATTATAAATAAATAGTATTAAAAATAAAAAATATATATCTATGTAAGTTAAAATTTCAAGGTTTGTTTGTTTAATGAAATGATTTGAAAATATATTTTTTATATGAACTATAATGAATTTATAAATAATATAAAAATAATAAGTATGGATAATATATTAAATTTTTTTAAAAAGAAATTATGCACTTTTTTAAAAATATAATTTCCAAAAAAAAACATTTTATCAGTTTGGCTCATAATACACTTGTTTATACAAATTTTTTGGCATTATTAGGTTTTTTTTCAAACAATAATTATTTATTGATACGGTTCTCAATATATTTTTTTCTAACAAAATAATAATTTTATTTTGTTATTTTTCTTTATTTCAAAATTAATAGTTTCATTTTTATTTTAATAACAAATTCCCACAATTTTACAAAATAATTTCAATTTTTTTACAATAATTACATAAATAAAATAAGAGTATTTTAATCTTTTAGAAAAAATTTTATACCACTATTCATATAATATTGTTATTCTTTAATTCTCATTATTTTGGCACAGAGGGAATATATTACTATATATTTTATTTTTTTAATATTAAATCAAAATATTATTTTTTTATATTATCGACATAATTCTTCGTGTTTTATATTAAAAAATATTTTAAATTAAAATATAAAAAAGACCCTTTAGTCTTACAATTATTTTTTATAAAAAATATAATATTGAAATTGATTTGAATTACGGTATTTAATTTTAAATTTTTGTTTAAATAGTATTTTAATTGATACTTTATTGTAAAAAATAGTATATTGTTATTGAGATTTAAAATAATAAAAGAATCAACTATAATTTTTTTCATAAAATATTAAATTAAATATGTATTTATTATATTATCATTACTCCCTTGGTCTCCCAAGTTGTTGCCGTAAATCCAACATTCTATTTCACTTTCATTTTTTTAAAATAATTTTAATTTCATTTTAAATTTTTTTAATTATTTATTTTTAATTTTAATTTAATTAATTAATTATCTTAATTTTAATTTATAATTAATTATATAAGAGGATTATTATTTTTAATAATACATTTTTAATTATTAACGCTTACTAAAATTTCATATGTGTACAGTGTAACAGACAAGTATACGGGTATATGGGACAGAGGGAGTATTATTCAAAACTTCCAAATTTAAAATTATTGTTAAATGGTCCCCTAGTCTCTCTACGCTGAATTATAAAAGAAAAATATACGAAAATGGTTTGATCGTTATGCGTATAAATGTAGCAGTAGTAATGTGCTATCGAAAGTCCATTTTCTGAAGCTGATTGTAATGTAGGAGTAAAATAAACTGTGCCATATGCTATCATTCATTATCAGTTGAGACGAAGATAGGGGAGCCACTGACCTTGACTGACTGACTGTGGCATCTGGGCGGGCTTTGTGGTTGGTTAGGTTGAGTGACAGCGATTTGTTGTTGAGCGGGCGCCACGCATCCATCCACACCCAAATCAAACCCCACCAGGCCACCACACACTCGCCTCGGACTGGATTGGAACTCTGGAAATACCTTTATTGTGTCCTTTCTGTGATCCAAACGGCCAGGTTTCTCCTTGTTCCCAATTTTGATTCGTGTATGTATTTTTAATTTTTGTGGTTGGTGTGGTTCAGTTTCAAATCGCCTTGTTTAATTCTCTGTACCCCTGCCATTTGCTTATTGTTTATAGGAAGTGGTGAGCTGTGCGAGCTGAGTCGACCGCTGACCGTACAGTAAGCGATATCAATTTTGATTGCTGCTGCTGCTGATGCCATTGCCTAAACCCTAAAACATTACTGTAGCATTTGTTTGTTTATTTAATGCCACAATGCATTCCAGGTGGAACCGTTGAACCAAGAGAAAGGAGGCGCAGCAGGAGCAGGGGATCGCCATCGCACTCGAGGTTTTCCGCATCTCCAGCGCGCGAGACGATACTCTATGTTTATTCTGTGATACACAGAATGCTCTCATATCTTTAATCATCCACCCAGGCTAGGGTGAGGCGTGGAGGTATTTTTGTAGTTCTTAATTAGATCACCAATTTGATGGCTTCTGAAGATGTAAAAGCAACCGATTCGGCGGTGTCTAAGATTGTTAACTTCGCGGAGGAGGCGAAGCTCGCCAGGGAAGATATCAGACCTACGAAGTATCAAGTTTACAGTGTTTGCAAATCTCTCATCGCCGGTGGTGTCGCTGGAGGAGTGTAAGTTCTCTACTTGTTTATGCATTTCAACTACTATCCCATTTTACTGCAAAGTTTTCTTCAATTTCTTTAATCTACGTGAAACAGGAAACTGAACTTGAACACTTCAAACCAAGAAAATGTTCACCAGATACTTTAAATCTAAATCCTGCATCAGCTAACACACTCTTTTATGATTTTTTACTTTTTGTTGTGCTCCGCGTCACAATCAGTCATGCATCCCAAATATTGAAGTAGGAGCTTGTAGGTAATCTAATCTATTGTCCTGCACAATTAAAGATAGTACAAGGAAATTGAATTTGAAGATAGATGGGCTTAATTTCTCTCCAAATCTCTGGATCTATTATGTTATGAATGTCATGTAGAAAACATTCATGTTTTGAGATTGTGGATCAATGGAAGATCTATTATGTTATGAATGTCATGTAGAAAACATTCATGTTTTGAGATTGTGGATCAATGGAAGCCTATAGCTTCATGTGGGGTATGGCAGAACAGGAAATTGTCACAGATTTTATGCACCAGCCCATTGTTGACAATAAATACACATTGTACAATGAAATCTGAGCCAGTGTAAAACTAAAACCTAAATCATACACAAGAACTTGGTAACCAGCTCAGAAACAATGTATTCTAGGGAGGTTGCATATCTCACTTTAGACTTGATACAACTCACACCATATAAGAAACCCAAAAGACCACATGATTAACCACCAATAAGGATCCTCAAGCACACTTTTTGGAAGAAAGACAGCGTCTTGACTAGGTCTAACACACCGGACACTCCCTCCTTCAAGCTGGTGAATATGTTACTTTGACTACCTTGATCTACCTCAATGATTTGTTGATGGTTTTTCCATGTAAAATTTACACAAATGTGGTGAATGTGTGCTTGAAAAACTGCCTACTACCTAGTAGGTGCAAGAACAATCCTAGATATAACGTTTAAAGTCCTCTGCAAGGCCATACACAACATGGAAGTTCAAGGTCTCTCAGTAGACACAAAAGAATCTTTGAAATACTGAATGCCCTACTGATATTTCGTCATGCCTTGTGTAACGATTGAAATGTTTCCTAAAGCATAGGAGTCTTATTCTGGGTATTAGATGGAAATATTCTTTCCTGTATTCAAGTCACCTTGTTCGACCTGATAACATCACACAATGCCAAAGTTTCATCGTTAACAATGAGAATACAGGAAAGAATATTGCTGTATTGATTAGATTTTCTTAGAATATTCAAAAAACTCTGGTTGTATTTTGTCATGCTGCTAGTCTGATTATGCATAAATAAATTTTCACATGATAACTTACTGCATGTGTGTTGCAGATCCCGAACTGCTGTAGCACCTTTGGAGCGACTAAAAATTTTGCTTCAGGTTAGTTTGCAACTTAGCAGCAAATTAAGTCCTGTTTTGTTAGATATATGTGTGTGTGTGTGCGCGTGTGTGCAGATTGCAGAAAGAGTGATCATTCTTTGAACTTTTTCATTTTCTAATGATGAATTGATATAGCATTTATTCCCAAATGCTTTGATTTACTTCCATTGCTTTAAAAGATATGCTTTGGGAAATTACTGGCTTCCTTGATTTCTTTCGTTTGCACCACCTCTTATATTGCCGTTGGATTCTCATCATTTCAGGTTCAAAATCCTCACAACATTAAATACAATGGCACTGTCCAAGGCTTGAAGTACATATGGAGAACCGAGGGCTTCAGGGGATTGTTCAAAGGCAATGGCACTAATTGTGCTCGAATAGTCCCTAATTCAGCAGTAAAATTCTTCAGCTACGAGCAAGCTTCCAAGTATGGATCGTTGAATATTTTTGGAATTTCTTAAACTGTGTTCAAAGTTAGCTTAAGGTTCATCAGCTCTTTGAGGTTTCCAACTTATGGGTTAAAATCTTGTACAGAACTACCATGATCATCCTGTTCAGATAGCAGTAGTGTATCATTTTGCTACTTTTCTTGTGTTCTTTCAAATCAAACGCATTCAGTTTACCATGTTGGTTTGGCGCAACCAGATGTTAATCTTAGGCAATGCTCTCAGAATATCGACAGCTATGTCTAGTTGGATAAGTTTGTCATTTCCATTTGCCATCAATTAATAATGTTATTTGTGATGAAACAGGGGCATACTATATATGTACCGGCAGCAAACTGGCAATGGTATGACTTTCATTATTACTGAATATTTTTTAGAGTCCACTGCCTCGTTGGCTGAGTATTAAATTTGTAGGCTAGGTAAATCCATAGCGTCATTTCATGACTTTTATCCTTTATTGGGCAATGAGTTTTACTTAGGTGGATAAATATCTCTGGTCATTGACACAATTTGGTTTTAGTGCTATACTGAAATAAAAACCTTTCTTATCACTGCCTTTCATTTGTTTGATAACCGATATAGTATTGTTTTATTGGAGACATCTTATTTATTTATTTATCGTTATTGTTATGATCTATATTTGTAGAGGATGCTCAGCTGACTCCTTTATTGCGACTGGGTGCTGGAGCTTGTGCTGGAATAATTGCCATGTCTGCTACATACCCAATGGACATGGTTCGAGGCAGAATCACCGTGCAGGTTTTGTATATCCTCTTAATAGTGAACCCTCTGGAAGTAGTTGTGCGTTTTGCCTTCTGTCAGCTTTATAACCAAATTGCTTCCTTCATTGCAGACAGAGAAGTCTGCCTATCAATACAGAGGAATGTTTCATGCCTTGTCAACTGTGCTTCGTGAGGAAGGCTTCCGCGCACTGTACAGGGGTTGGCTTCCTTCTGTAATAGGAGTTGTAAGTTCCGGAATACTTCACATGTAGTTCTTGTGGTAGATAAAACGATTCATTTATCAAGAATGAATGTAGATAGTTAGTGCATACGTTGAGGTTTATATTTTCCTGTGGATTCTGTGCCTATAAAAATCGACTCAATGTCTGTATAATTTGGAAGATTTTTCTGTGGTTTCGGTGAAATTATATGTATTCACATATTTTCCGGTTTCTTCTCACTGTTAACCAATTATGCCCTCTATTTGTTGGCAGGTTCCGTATGTAGGTCTGAACTTTGCTGTGTATGAATCCCTTAAAGACTGGCTGGTTAAATCCAAACCCTTTGGGCTAGTTGAAGACAATGAATTGGGTGTAGTGACAAGGCTTGCGTGCGGGGCTGCTGCAGGCACCGTTGGACAGACTGTCGCCTACCCCCTTGATGTGATTCGTCGAAGGATGCAAATGGTGGGGTGGAATCATGCTGCTTCGATCGTAGCTGGTGATGGGAGGAGCCAAGCTTCCCTGGAATACTCTGGCATGATCGATGCTTTCAGGAAGACTGTGCGACACGAGGGCTTCCGAGCATTGTACAAAGGCTTGGTCCCCAATTCGGTGAAGGTTAGGCTCCCCCACCCCCACCATGATCTTAATATTACTCTTCATTACTCTCATTACAGTCCCTAAGGAAACTCAAGTCGCAATGGTTTTTCTGCAGGTTGTGCCGTCGATAGCCATTGCTTTTGTGACATATGAACAAGTGAAGGAGTTATTAGGGGTAGAGATTAGAATATCCGACTGACTGATGGGCGGCATGTGTGTATTCGCCGCCGCCACCATTACATGTTTGCAGCGCTGCATTTGTTAGTTATCCTCCTTCCTCACCCACAAACTGCTCAATGGATGGATCCCTCAATAAGTAATGGTTTTGTTTTATGTTGCAACAATAGATACATACATACATATATATATATATATAGTTTGATGAACCTCTCGTGTAGTGAGCTTTACAATTTTGGAAGAATTTCTTCTACCATCATATGTTGTGTTGATCTTCAAGAATCCTTCATTATCACTGTTTACCATTCCATGCATGTACATGTATAATGCGTGTATATATATATATTTACACTGCAACTATCTATGTCTATACAGCAGTCAGTCATAACCATTTTACAAATAATACATACATGAACAGAAGGAGCTGCTCTTCTTCTGCTGCAGATGCAACAACAACAACAACAAAGAGAGAAATCAACCAAGTATCCCTCTCTGCCTGGTTCGTCTCTATTCACTATTTCTCTATTGCCTTGCCTAGCTCACATTTTCCTGCCATGCCTGCAATGAAAAACCAAACCAGAATCGGCAAACCTATGTATGTATGTCTTATGAATACGAATAAAAGGTCATATTGAATTTCAAGGCATCCATAACCATCATCCATACCTGCAATCCCTTATTTTTGTTGTTGTGTTTGCCGTCTGCCTCCCTGCTGCTCGAATTTCATTCACCTCTCGCCTTCTCGATCTAGATCTCGTCCGAATGTTAGTCTTATTGTTGATGCTTTCGCCTGTAGCTCCTCCAGCTCTATGTCTGCCATTGCTAATTTTTCTCTTCTCGATTCTGTCTTCCAAATTCTGGCACTCTTCGTCGGAAATGGATAGGGATGAGAGTATGACGGCGAGGTTCAGGCCAGCGAGGACGGCGGAGGACCTTCCGAAGCCTTCCTCCTCCACGCCTTCTCCGACGTTGTCGTCTTCGACCTTGCCGCAATCTAAATTCAACTTAGCAGATTCCGCCATGCCTATTGGCCCGCTCCTCCTTGTTAAATCGAGGACCGACAAGACGGATTCTGAATTTCGCAGGAGAAAATATGGAGGATCAAATAAGGCTGAATGAATTAGTTTAGTTATAGTAATAAAATCAATGGATCAAACAGTCAGTCAGCCCTGGCCTTGGAGTTGGCCTGCCAAAAGCGAAAAAGCAAAAGAACAAAGGCTAAAGGTGAAGGAAGGAACGGAGGGAGGGAGGCAGGCAGAGAAGCTATTTAAAGAGGTTATGTGTATTTTCCCCACTATTTTCGTCCTCTGTTAACTGAAAAATATATGATGGTTTGTTTGTTTGTTGATTGAGGGAGGAGAGAATCGAAGGAAATCAATGATCAATCGTGCAAAATTGTTGATGGTTGGATTGATCCATTGATGGATTTGATTATTCGTGTCTCGCCGCTCTGTCGCAGTCGCACTCAGTCAGTCCACTCTCTCCCCCTCTCTCTCCCCTTCAGTTTCAACTTTCAACCACAGAGAGGAGGAGAATTCGGAGTAGGGTACGTGCACTGCAAGTTTATTTTATTATTATTATTATTATTAATCTTTTTAAAATACACTCTAATTTAGAATGAAAAGGTAGGATATTTCTTTTGTTTGTGTGGAGATAATATATTTACTAAATAAAAAGATAAAAATTGTCGTTTACTTTTTGAATTAAAAAAGACGAAAGTATTCCTATTAGTACTGTGTGATAAATAATACAATTATTAAATTAAAAAATAATAACTTTAAAATAAAAAATGCCAACCTTGGACTGAAGTATAGCTCGTATAAAAAATAAATAAATTAATCAAAACTCTAAACAAACATCTATGATACCTAAAACATTTAATGGACTAGATATAATATTACTAAAACATAAATTATTGATATCTATTTATTTCAAATGTAAAAGTAAATCAACTACACATGTTATAGGCCGATGCGAGTTTTTCTACAATGATCCATTCTTTGATGCATGGAGACCATACAATTTCCCAAATTACATTTCTATTTGAGGAGGGAGGAAGAAGAAAAAGAAAAAGAAGATAGCATCGTTGCTGCAGCAGCTCAAACACATGTATATATTCTCCATTCATTGCACTGCTACTTTACTTCACCTCCCATTCAATTTTGTATGGGAAAGTCTAGCCACTGCCTTATTTCTTGACGTGTAACAAAGCAATATTCAAGTCCCCCTATAACAAGAATAGTGTCGAGTCTCGTTCCCTCCGGTCATTCATTCATTCCTACGGCCCCTCTCCCCGACTGCCTATAATGCAACACATGCTTGACTACTTCATAGAACGAAACCACAATCCCTACCGATGGCCCTGTCCGAGCAACCCGAGCGCCAGCACCTGCAAATAGTCCTCTGATTCCTCCATCTCTGAATCATATGCAAATTTGAGGAATCAAGTCGATCACATTTGCCCCAAAGCATAACAAGACAAACCAAAATATTGCGTGATTTTACCTCCAGATTTCAATCAGAGTTTTTCTTGTTGTCATGCTCAATACTCGTCTGGGATCTTTCTGCAATATATTTGCATGCCCAAATAAACGAAAAATACAGTCTTGTAAGGTAAACTAAGACCAATACCCCTAAATTTATTCACCTCTATTTGTCGCCTGGTTCTGGCAACGTCTAATGGACAGGTGATACCTGCTGCAATGCCTCCTGCAACAAAACCAGCACAGAAGTTTGCGCCGAGAATACTCAATGCACTGGCTTCATCACCCATCCTGCTCAAAATTTTTCTTCGAAGCTTCAAGGAGGTGATGATCCGGCATAAGACACCAAGAAATGCAGATTTATGCAAGAAATGACAATGAGTAAAGATCTTACTGGCTCTAGAGATGACCAGCACACAGCAGAAAAAGGAACATCACGGGAAAGTTGCGCTCCAAGACCAGTCCATAACATGCGGTAATTTTGAACTACAATTTTGTAATCACTAATTCATTACTTTTAGACATTCAAGGTGGAGGATTCTGTGCTTTGTAATATAAAGGCTGCGTACAGATAGTCTGTGTAGTAAAATGCGAAAGTTTCCAATATAAGCAAAAGCAGAGTTCAAGGCACACGTACAAGCTTGGTGGTTATTAGCAGCCTTGACGGGAGATAGCACTCCAATCAATGTTTTCCAAACACCAGGAGGCCTTATATCGGTATGGCTGTGTTGGAACGCCTATAACCAAAACAAGGGGTTCTATAAAAAAATCCAACAATGATGAAGAAATGGTAAATAGAAATTTTGCACATGTTTTTCATGGAGAGGACACATCCAAATTAAAGAACCAAAATTAGAAGTTCAAAAATTAAAAAAAGACCATAATAATTGATAGATAGCTTTTCTACAACTGAAAATAATTTAAATCAAATTACTATGAAGATAACAAACTGCAGAAATACCTGCATTCGTGTTCTTGCAAGTTCAACGGGATAACAAGTTATGCACGCTACTGACCGTGCGCCAGCTCCCGCAACCAGGGGAACATACGGTGTCAAACTTGGAGCATTCTGTAAGGTAAGCTCTTCCATGTGGTTTCGGAAAATGTCATAAAGCGGCATGTAGATTCCCACCTATGCATAATATCAGAAGGATTTCAACAACTGCTTAAGGTGAGATCTAAACATACCCATAACTTCTAAGACAACTTACAGAGGGGATTGCCAACGCCAAACTAGCGTTAGTTCCTCTCCACAACCTTGAGAATCCTTCCTGTACAATTCCCCACAGTTAGTGCTCTTCAACAAAAAGGGTTGTCAGTAATTCAATTTTAGAACTTATTTAGCATCCACAAGCCACCAACAATAGGCTATCGAAGTATTCGCAATTAATAATATGACAAAAGGTTTCTAGTTATATTTACACAATGCTTGTGCAGCAATGGAATTCAACACTAAAATAATTCTAATCATCAAGCATAGAAAAATTTTCAATCAATGTTATCAATTAGTACCAAATAGGAATAAGTCCCACCACCGCTCACTCTCTCTAAAACCTAACTTTGCAGGGCTTTGAAACAAATATACTAACCTGCCTTATCACTTTAGATAACACATCAAGAGTTCCTCGGTATCGAGTGCAATCTGGAGAGCAAATTGACTGGTTTCCTATAGGATTCTTGCCTTGCAGAATCTAAACAGGTGCATAACAAGAGAGAGAGATGAACACCATCAAAAGACCTCTATAGCTTAGCCAACATGAAATGAAACAAGAAACTCCTTTCTACGTCTCTTTATAATTTGAACTGTTCAACAGATAAACATATCGAAATTCAATGAGGAGAGTCCTTACCGTGCTTGCTTCAGAGCATGATGCCTCACACAAACCGTCATAAGGAACCCCAGCGGCCTGAGCTTGCAACCTTGTCTAAATTAAGATGCTAAAAGTTAACGAAACAGCCGAAATACCAAAATACAAAGACCTAACATCAATAGATTCTCCACAAAAAAGAATGTGCGCGAAGAATTGGAAAAAAAAAATTAGCGCACCTTGGCTACATCGAGGGGGTTGACGACAATGGCGGAAATGAAGGCGGCGCCGGCAGCAGACAACGCCCTCTCCCCAAAGCTCAAGTCTATATCAGAAACCTTGGAATTCATTGATCCCTTATCGTCCTCCTTTGCTACGTTTTTATCAATATCCACTTTTCTTGTGGCGGTTGCCATACCAATCCAAGAAGGCACGCCATTTCTCGACGAACCTACCATCACAAATCACCAATCTCTCCTTCTCCTCCTCCTCCTCCCACGAACAAAATAATCGCCGGCCGGAATCGCGTCAGGTTCGCGTAGCGTTCCCCTTACGTGGGAAGAAAAATCTAGAAACTTTGCGAGATTCTCTATTCCTCCATCGCCGTTACTTGTCCGACAAGTCGGCGCGCCAAAAAATAAATAAATAATAATAAAATAATTGAATTGGGGCGACAACCGCCACAGGCCCAATAGGCCCAATAATATAACTAAGGGGTAATCCAGTAAGCAAATTTGCAGATTTCGAAGATAGAGGATTCACCAATCAAAATGCCCTCATCTGCCACGTGTCGACAGATGGAATCATCTTCACCGCGGATTGACCCAAGCTTGCGCTGTGGATGATGGCGTACCAAATATCTTCATTTCTCATTGGCAACGACAACAAAAGTGGGGAGGAAACTGTATTGACAGTAGTGGCACAAGCCTCCAAAATCTCAAATCATACCCTACCCTATCGTCATCGACCTGAAGAAGAATGGCAGCGGCAGCTTCGGCTTCGGCTTCGGCTTCAATGGCGGTTTTGACGCACCGCCTACCCGCCGCTAGAACCGCCGTTCTATTCTCCCCTTTACCGAGCCGTCCGTTTTCCCCTCCAACTCCATTCAAGCAGCTCAAGGGTACGGATACCCACTTTTTCCCCTTCGGTCATGTAAACCTAATTTGTTGCTTAGTTTTGACTTGCTGTACTTGCTTCTGAATGTTTTTACTTCTCTATTTTGAGGTGATTTCTCGATTGTGTTCCTGTGTTTCTTGGTTTGACTTGCTAGAACTGTTGATAGACGTTTCATGATTTGAGGGTTTAAAGATTCAGAGTGAATGCATTTCCATTCTCATTAGATGGTGGCTATGGCTTCTTGTGTGAGAAATTGTAATGCACACAAATTTGTTCCTTGTCTGTTTCGAACTTTTACAATTTGACAATGTATCTGAGGCCAGGAATGATTTTCCTCTCCATATGGGGTTTCTATGAAATTATTGAAAGAACACAATCCTTAGCAAATGCAGAATGTATTTTGTCTATAAATGAGAATCCAACCTATACATAAACTACATGTCTCAATTCCAAGAAATCAAGCAATTTGGTTGCAATCACACACTTTGGAATAAGAAATCTATTTCATACCATCTGCCATGTGCTAATGTGTTGTTTATTGCATTGAAATAGAGCCCCTGAGGTCGTCCCGGCTCCTGGTCAAGGCTTCTTCATCAGACGAGACGTCTTTGGACTCATCTGAATTGCTTACAGACCTCAAGGAAAAGGCAAGCATGGTTTAATTAGTGGGGGTGAATGTATGATAGTATGTATATGTATGTATGCTATTTGCCCGAATCCAATAACTTGTTGCCCTGCTGTGTAGTGGGATGCCGTTGAAAACAAGACTACAGTAATTATCTATGGAGGCGGCGCACTTGTGGCACTTTGGCTGGCTGCAGTTATCGTCAACGCAATCAACTCAGTCCCATTGGTAGGTTAAAATCCGAGACACACAAAGTTAGTGTTTGTGTTGTTTTCTTTATAGCAACATTTTCTTTCCAATCTTATTTCAGCTTCCAAAACTCTTGGAGTTGGTCGGGCTCGGATACACTGGATGGTTTGTGTACCGTTACCTTCTATTCAAGGTACAGAGGAGCTGATACCTATAAGTGTGTGTATATATATATATATACACGTATAGCATACTTGTATATCAGATATTAGAATTTCTACTCCAAACTATTTGGTTTATTGCATGTTTTGATGTATTATTGTTCTTGTTGCAGTCGAGTAGAAAAGAATTGGTAGAAGACATCGAAGGGTTGAAGAAGAAGATTACAGGGACAGAGTAAAAGCTTCCGGTCCCAAATTGTTGTTAATTGTTACAGTTTCTGTTTCATCTGTAAAAGAGATCTTTGTAATATGTAATAACTAAGGTTCTGTTGTATTGGATGAGATGCCTTCATCGATTCGGATCAAGAAAGTTGTTCTGTTTCTAATTTGCCCGGTACATCGGCTAGTCTTCGCTAGAAATGCATAAACAAAGGCAGGAATGAACAGAAAACACATTGCAACTTCAAATGTAATATTGCCATATTCAAACATTCTCCATCGTAGTAGTGTAATAATATTACATGTAATAATAACACATTTTTTCAATTTATAAACGTCGAAAGGCAGCAAAAGACTTGAGTAAAATTCTCTTAGAGTTTGTCAATCTCGTCCTCAAATTCAATGTAATCGTCGCCAGGGCCATCATCTTCCTCATCAAGTCCACCTGCAATGCCCTCATTAAGCCTAGTGTTCTCCGGCAACTCACCATAAGCTTTCAGAAGCCTTGCTTCATCAGGCATGTATTTCAAGATAACATCAGCCTTGTCATCCTGTTCGAAGCAGAAACATACGACGAATTACCCCTCCTCATCACAAATGCATTCAGACGTGCCAAATAAATCTATTTCCCATGGCAATGCCATGAAGACGACAAGGAGAACTTACAAAAACATCACACGACTTGAAATTAAGATTCAGAAACTATTTATAACCTCAGAATTTTTGTTCTGAAGACGAGGAATCTAAATTTTTGTCTAGAAACTAAAAAAGTTAACCTTAAAGAAAAGTTACAATCTAAACAAAAAAGAAAAACTGACCAGTGCCTATGAAATCTAAATTCAGCTTTTGTTATATGAAGTTAATACAAAAAGAATTGCCGTAAAGTGAAGCTTCACTCCGAACTGTGTCTTTTAAAAATAAACAATTAAAAAATTTAAACGCTTTTTGGTTTCACATATTCTAGTTCCAATAAAAATTACAAGAAAAGAGAAAAGGGCAAACAATACTACACACAGTTGAACAACAAAGTCGAGCATCATAATTAACATTCCGTGAGCAAATGAACAGCCGGGACATGAAAAAAGAGCAACCCTTTTTCCATTCATTCTCTCTCCTTTTCATCTCATTCCCTGAGCGAATGATCTTTCCCTGTCTATGAAGATTCTTCCCTATCTTATTTCCTTTTTGCTTGCTTTATCTTAATAACTAAAAACAAATCTTCTTTATTTTCACTTGCCTTCCTAATAAAATTCACAGGCCAAGTTGAGCTCTCCCAAAAAGCAGAAAGAGCAAACCATGCCAAAAACAAATGTTATCATGATTTACATACACACAATTACGAAGCTAAAGAAAAATGCTTAAAATTGATTTATAGTCCACATATCACATATAAACACTAGTGAAGCTAACCAAGGAACAAATCTCATAGAATAATAAAACTGAATTGATTGCTTTTGTCTAAATTTAAATTTCAAATCACACATACCCTGTGCACAAAAAGCTAACTATCAACCATATTCAGCCTTCGGTAGGCTTCCCAACCATATGCTTCTAAAGTTAGTCTTTTCTTCGTATTTTCATCCTCATTTTCACTTGGCAAAAACTTCATAGTAAAAACTTATTTTCCATTCAAAATATTTCAAACTCAAAAGGTGGAAAACATCCAAGCACACCCCCAACAATCAAAAACATATTGATGGAAAATATTTCATCAATTCACACACCCATGTTTTGGTAGCAAAAGAATCCAAATTGCAAACCAGACAAAGGCGAAAAGTTCTATTTGATGATGAGATGTAGCCCTAGGGCAGTAGATGACAGGTTGAGGAATTTTGATGACAAGAAAGAAATAAACTTCGAACACGATTCAGAAAACTGGGAAATAAAATCAAATTTCATACCAGATACAATTATATGAAAACCAAGAATCACACATAACCAAGTCACACCATATTTATGAGGAAACGCACAGACACCAGCCACGAAAATCCTCAATTTTATAATCCAATGAATCCATTAAACTATCAAAAGGGCTGCACTATTGATGCATAAGTATTATAGTGATGTAGACGATCTGTAAACAAAGGAACCTCGAAATCACGCATACACAGAACCTAATTCTAAATAGAGGGTAAGAAAACAGTATTCAAGTTAGCAAAACGAACAACCTCAAAGCTAATTAAAGAACAAAACCATACCTGATAATCGCGGAGTCCGACAAGGATAATATCACCGGCGGCGATCCAGACCTTCTTGTGCATCTTGCCACGGATATGGCACAGGCGCTTAACGCCATCGATGCACATGGCCTCGCATCTGCCGTTTCCGAGCATGCGCAAGACCTGCGCGTACTCCTGCCCGTCCTCCTTGAAGACGAGCTCTCGCTTCTCATCGTCGGCCTCGTTCTTTCCTCTCTTGCGATTCTTCCCTCCCTTTCCCTTGTTCTTCGGCATGGCTGCAACAAAGCCCTAGATCGCGTCCCTTCTCTTCGATTCCCTTCTCTTCGCTTCCCTTCTCTTCTCTGCTATTCGATGCTCCCGAACGCGTCTCCAGTCCCAAACCCAGCTCCAATTTATAGGGCCTGGCTTGGGCTTACCTGCTTCTGGGCCATGCCCATCTCAAGAAAGATGAATTTTTGGATCTCAACAATTGCTGTGTGCTTTTGAATACTGGCTAGTCTGGTCAGTCGAGTCTAGTTTTAATGGCGAAGGAAAAGCAATTCAATTTGCAAATTAACCTAATCTCACCTGAACTAACTCAGATTTCAGTCCACTCATTCAACTAATTCCATCTTAATTCTGAGATCAAGAACCCAATCAGGTTTTAACAACGCCAGATTTCTTGCAGAAGTCTTCATCTAACAGATATATAGATAATAGCATGAGAAGCAAGAAATAGCATATAATCAAACAATCATTCCATCACTCAGCTAAAGAACACACTGAAGATTGCTTTTAAGAAATGAAAGAAGACGAAACGAAAGAAAGTAGTGTGGGAAATTCAATCTCCACATTCAAATGGATTTCTTAAGTAAAAGAATAGTTTCTTCACTCCAACAACTTTTACCCGCTCAAAAATTCCTCTTTGAAATTCATCAAATTACCGCAGCAAAAAGATTTAGCGGCCGAGTCATCTTTCAACACTCTGATCTTTGTGAGTGCCATTCATGCCATCGTAGCCGTCCATTTCTGCTCGAATCTTGGCCGTCGATTAATCGTTCTCTTCAAAAGCTTTCGCCCAGAACTCGAGATTCTGATCCGGCGGACAGAATGGGATCTTTCTCGGCGTCACCAAACCGCACAGCAATCCGCTGCCGTCCGATTTCGCCCCTTTCATCTTTCCCGCCGTTTCTCGTACACTGTTCCACTCTTTCAACGCCGTTGAGGCCGTCGACGAGGAAGACGTCGACGAATCTGCACCGTCAGAGAGATCACAAGATTCGCCTCCGGAGGACGGCTGGCTCCGCCTCGATCCTCCGCGGCTCAGCCTCCGAAGACGATGCGCTTCGCTTTCCTTCTTCTTCATCAATTCTCGGAAACTTACGGCTGAAAGTTTGTCCAGAATCGCGTAATCGGAAGAATGGTAGACTGCAGCGGCAATGTTGAGAACGCCTTGGAATCTACCGGAAGGACGGCGAATCTGTAAGGCGGTGAAGGAAGGAGTTCCGATTGATCTCTCCCCTGGCTTCGTTCTCTTCAAACACGTACTCAGCAAAAAACGCACGGTGCCGATAAGAAAATCCTTAATACACCCGACGGCGTAAATCTCGACGGCAACGGCGGAGGTATCGCCGGAAATGAATTCATTGGACACTCGGAAGAGGAATTTGTCGTTCCAGGTGGGGTTTTCTACGCCGACGGAATCGACGCTGGTGCGGAGCTTTGTGGCGGGGTTAATCCAGGTGACGGCGTAGGTTTGCATCCGGCGCAAATTGGCGGACGGAGTTTTTAAACCCTGTGCGGAGATCAAGTTGATCTCCAGAATCTGCTTCTCCATGGCGAGAAGTTGCAGGCTCGCTCAACTCAACTCTCTCACTGTGTGTGTGTATATATACTCGCAGTGATATACATATATAATTCAAGAAGAGAATTGAGCAAGAAACACGAAACAGAGTATGAGATGATGATGCAGAGCCAAACCCTCTCCACCCCGAATCTGCGATGCCTCGCCATTCCCGTCCCGCCGAAACCTATAAATAACTACTATTACTATATGCCTTGCAAACGGGCCCAGACCTCGGCCCGGCCCGGGGTAGTAAAGGTAAACAGAACATGAGCAAAACAGCTATAGTTTCAGGAGAGTGAAAACACCAAAAACTATTCCATATTGAATACTGACTGCACAAAAAATGAGCATTTTATTTATTTATATGTATATATAATAAAAGTTAAAAATCGAACTTAGTTTCTGAGTACCTGTTGCCAATTTCTACGTCATAAATAAAAAATAATAATAATAATAATAAAGAAAAATGAAGAGGCGCAAGAGACTTGGCCGAAGGTGAATATGCCATTAAATGACTATGGACTTTACTGATGAGGCTTACCGTTACCAAAGGACTTCATTGAACGATGGAAATTAGTGGTTAGTTTTGAGAGATTTAATTTAATTTTTTCTTTCAAACATATTAAATTAAATATTTATTTTTTATATTATTATACTTAAATATCACATCAATTTTTATATAACATCAAACAACTATAAAAATTTTAAACTGTAAAAAATCTCAAATCAACACACCAAATATTAAAAAAAACAAAAACCTCATGTTGCGGATGGAGTGGTGATTGAAGATTTATCATATTGATTATCCCAATTTATAGGTAAAAATATTATAAATAATATATAAAAATATAATATATATTTAATACATGTTGTATAAAATATTAATATATGTTGTCAATTTTATTTTTATATATTCTAAATTTATATATAATTTAGTGTCGTTCCAAAACAATAATCATATTTTCATATATAGTATTTTTATTTATATTTTATACAAATATTATTTAATAATATTAAAATTTTAATTTATTTAATTTTAAAAATTATTATTCTTTATGATCAAATAATAATAAAATTATAAAATTAATTTATTAATATATTATTTAAAATATACAAAAACAATATAATATTTAGTTTTATTTATAAATTTAAACAATTATAAAAATATATAAAATAAAATATAAATAAAATATTTTTTAACTTGTAAAAATAAAATGTATGATTAGAGATGGATTAGTAAAAAACTTTCTGAAAAAATATATTGTAGATCTTACAAAAAAATAGAGTTATAGTTGGAGATGATCTAAATAAATTAAAAGTTAATAAAATTTTATGCAATTTATGAAACTTCATTTGGAATTAAAAAAAGATTTGGAGGAAATACAACATAACATAGAGTGCTGATTTAATGAGTTTTGAAAATACAAAATGATCTAAGTTATACTTCCGTTTCATTTATCATATCTATGTTGTGGTTTCTGTCATTTTCACATCTCCTATGACTTTTTTTTTTAAATAATTATCCATTTTAATATTATTTTAAATTTTTTAATTTTAATTAAATTAATTAATTATTTTAATTTAAATTTATATAATAGATTAATTATTTTCACTAATATATCTTAATTATCTACTAATTATATTTATTATAAATTTTCGTATATACCAAAAAGACGTGGGACAGAGGAAATATAACTTATAAAATATATTAACATAATTATCTTTTTCACTAATCACCCAATCCAAACCCTTATTTTTTTTAGTGACCTGAGATTTTTATTTTTTTTTATTTTTTATTTCAACAATTAATATGCTGTAAATTAGATCAGCATAAATCACATAAGCCGAACCACCTAAAGTGATCGAGGTTTAATCAATATTTTTACATTAAAATATGTACCGTAATACGCAACCTAAAAAAAAAAAAAAAAAAGCTGAAGAGAAGAAATCTATATTGGGTTGCAGCAAAACCAAATAAAGCCCAATTCTCGTCACCGTCCGATCTCGCCACCGTCGGCCGCTTCCTGAACCTGAGATCTCCCTCCGAATCCGTCCCGCCGTAGCTTCATTTTGTCACCGGAGAATCTCAACACCAACCTTCATTGCAACAGATAAGATCGAAGAAGATGTCCTCATCTGTCTATCAAAGGCCACTCTACTCTTCCGCATCGGAGCCATCCGAGTTGTCCCCTCGATCCCGCCAAAATTACCGAAAACCCACTTCCGCCCTTGGTCGTGGCCCGGCCTTGTTGCTCCTCCTCTTCGCTCTCTTAATTATCGCCGGATTCCTTTTTCCTTCCACGCGGTCCGGCTCTCTTCTTTCGCTCAGTTCCTGGAGCTCCAAATCCAAGTGGAGTACCTACACGCTTCCCGATGCGGCAGCTTACGTCGCCAGGAACAGGACGCTGATAGTGTGCGCGGTCAGTGAGGCGTATTTGCCCTTTCTGAACAATTGGCTTATTAGCGTCGCGCGGCAAAAGCATCATGATAAAGTTTTGGTCATTGCTGAGGATTACGCCACACTTGATAAAGTAAATGAGCGGTGGCCTGGGCACGCTGTTTTGATTCCTCCTGCATTGGAAGCGGCCGCAGCCCATAAGTTTGGATCTCAGGTATTTCCTGCTAGTGTTTGGTTGATTAGTTTCTTTCCCCTTGATATGCTTCAATGGATTGCATAAGAAACGGATGCTGTGCAGATGAACTGAACTTGAATAATTAT
Source organism: Andrographis paniculata (assembly GCF_009805555.1). Lineage (NCBI taxonomy): Eukaryota > Viridiplantae > Streptophyta > Magnoliopsida > Lamiales > Acanthaceae > Andrographis > Andrographis paniculata. Next base: position 715,244 of record NW_026137580.1, on the reverse strand, counting down.
ATTCAATTCTGGTTTACAAATTCTTATCATTTGAAATGCTAGGGCTGGAGTATTGAGAAACAATGTAAATCAGTTTTGATCTTTAATTATCCAAGACTAAGCAATCAAGTTGTTATGCAGTTGAATCTGTACTATAGAAGTATCTTGTGGAGGAATGTTGAGACTGTAGTTTTTTAGCCTGATGTTCATTCACAAAGTTTTGTCTGGCTGATCATATTTGCTGTTTGTTTATGGATAATTGTTCAATAGGATGGTATACTATGAGGGCAAATGCCTGATGTTTAGCTTGATTGGTTCATGGTGAATAGCTTGCTCAAGCTCTTCTAGCTCTGTTTCTTGATGAACATTTGAATGCTGCTTGTTGTCTCTGTTTACTTCCGTTGAGCTACCTTTGTTTTGTGTGTTATTTCTCTCTCATTGCTCAGTTACCTGAGGTGATTCATATTTCAGGGCTTCTTCAATTTTACAGCCAGAAGGCCACGCCATCTCCTGCAAATTTTGGAGCTTGGATATAATGTTATGTACAATGATGTTGATATGGTTTGGTTGGCAGATCCCTTTCCTTATCTTGTAGGCGAGCATGATGTGTACTTCACTGATGACATGGCTTATGTAAGTGAGCAGTTTCTAAATACTCCATTACCGCTTATCATGAAGTTAGAGTGGACTAGATTCACTATATGTCATAATGTTTGGAAGAATTCTGTTTTGTTATGTTGTTAGCAATCTGTTTTTCGTCACACCTTGGTTGGCAGGATAAAAACTTTATTAATTATATGAATTAAACACTTGTATGCATTTTGTTTGTTAAACTACCAAATTGTCTACAAAGTGCATGATTGGTATTTAAGAAGATTGCCATGTGTGCCTCTATAACTTCTAACCGAACTATTAAGAAGCTCTATCTTCTATGTCATTTAGATAGTTGAATGACAAAGCAGAAATACTGCACTTGTTATCAATGATGAGCTTATTTCTGCTCACTGAAACTGACAGGTGAAACCCCTTAATCATTCTCCTGCTTTGCCGCCTCCAGGGAAAAAGGGCCGTACTTACATCTGTAGCTGCATGATATATATGCGCCCAACACCAGGATCAAAATTACTAATGAAGAAGTGGATTGAAGAACTACAATCACAACCTTGGTCTAGAGCCAAAAAAGCCAATGACCAGCCTGGCTTTAATTGGGCATTGAATAAAACTGCTGGGCAGGTATATATATATATATATACTTTTATAATTTTTTATATAGAAAATCTTCCCCATTCATGAATATGATGTTGTTACAAAGTAGAAGCTTGTGATCGAAAAATCTCAGCATCAAGCATTGAATATATTTCTCTTCTCGTGACTGAATTTCCTGTTTAGAGGATGGCTTGAGTTTTGTGGAGAGAATGCTAAAGTGGGGTGGGATGGGGGTTGGATTGGGTTATACTATTAACTTTTCTCAATTGTCAACTTCTTGATGAAATACCGACTCTTATAGCTCATTACCTTCGTCTCTATGTAACCACTCAGACAGACTCCCCCAATCATGAATCCTTAATTTCTCTTTATGATATCTGAGATCTCATTGCAGGTAGACGTGTACCTCCTGCCTCAGAAAGCTTTCCCCACAGGGGGGTTATACTTCAAGAACAAAACATGGGCAAAGGAAACCAAAGGAATGCACGTTATCATCCACAATAACTACATAATTGGTTTTGAGAAAAAGATTAAGCGGTTTCGGGACTATGGCCTCTGGTTGGTGGATGATCATGCCTCAGAATCCCCTCTTGGCGCATTGTGACAAGTTGTCGAAATACAAAAGATCTTCCTCCATAAAACGATGCCCAGTTTCAGACACTCTTTGGTCTTGACATGTGCCTAGGCATCTCTGGAATTGTTCGGAGGCTGGAAACCAATACAGGCAACAATCTATAAAACGTGTGACTTGGACAAATGCAGAGGCAAAATCTCACTGCATATCGAATTTTTGGTAAGCTCCGACCTTCCCCGGATTCATGAGTGTAGCTGTAATCTTGTTAATTTTATCATCAAGATCTGGTGTTGCACACTCAGTATGATTGATTCCATCAGTTCCCACTCAAAATGTAAGAGTTCATTAATTCTTCGTTATTTATCACTTCATCCTCAGTTCTTTAAAAAATGGGATTTTTTATTTTGTTTTATCATCACATTTATTTTCTAGGTTGGTTCTGGACAACCTTTTTTCCTGTGCACCTATTTATTGACAGCTACTTTGGACAGTTTGACCTCTTCTGAAATTTAACAACTTAATAAATTATTTAGACAAGCTTTCTATTGTTGCAATTAAACACAGCTTGTGGGATGAAGCAATTTGCCATTATCCCTAAAAATGGATTTCCTAATCTCAATGTTGCTAAAATTTTGTGAAGAGGACGTGAGGGGTCATGCATTGTTTGTGAGTGGGCAGAAATCAGTATTTCCTCCTTGAAAGTAGGGATGGACAAAAAATTGAACCGAATCGTTGAACCGAACTGAATTGCATCAAATTTTCGGTTAATTGAGCAAATTCAGTTTGAATACAAATATTGCATATTTGACATTTGCTCGATTCGATTCGATTTCGATTTTTGATATTTTTTTCTTATTCGGTTAACTGAATCGAATATATTTATATATTTATGTTATTATATTTTAAAATTTATATTAATAATTATATTTGAATCGGTTTTGGTTCGGCTTTGGTTCAGATATTTGAAATATTTGGAATATTTTGATTTAATTAGAATTTTAATTATTTTTTTATTTCGATTCGGTTCGAATTATTTGTAAATATTTTCGGTTAACCGAATTTTCGGATACGATTCATGATTTTCGATATTTGTTCGGTTCGGTTCAAATATTAAATATATGCATATTTACAAATATCTGAACCATACCCACCCCTACTTAAAAGTATCTTTACTAACTTTTCCTCTCGTGACCTTTTTTAATTTTTTATTATTTTTTTTTTTTGTTTTTTACTGTAATTGTCTGGCTGATAACATCATAATTTCAATATCCAATAGTCTTGTGTGCCTTCAAGAAATAAAAGTTAAAAGGTTTGTTTGTTCGTTGAAATGATTTGAACATATTTTTTAATTATCTTTTTTATGCTAGTTACGAATAATTGTATAAATAATATCAAATTAATAAACATGGCTAATATATTAATTTTTTTTTAGAGGAATATGATTTTGAAGAAATGTACTTTTCACGAAAAGAACACAGCCAAAGATATTTCCTATATCATGGATAATCATGTCATTTTATTTATTTATTTTTATTGTCAACTAAATGTTAAAAGATTAAAATAAAATTATCCATTTATATTTTTATTATCTTTATTATAATAAATAATTATTATTTTTCTATTGTATTTTTTAGTTAATTGTTTTTTTATCAATTTTTTATTATTTTATCATAATACATCTATTTTACTTTTATTTATTTATTTTAATTAAAATACTAGTATTATTTTTAATTTTTATGTCCAAATAAAAATGTATAAATATCCCAATCAATAAAACATTAGGAAAGAAAAAAAAAAAAAAAAAAGGGAAGCAATTTTATTTTTTTTTAAAAATGCAGTGATGTCATTATCATTTTATGTAGTCCCAAATGACAGTGTCTTTATCATGCAATCATCTTAACTAATGAATTCATTTGCTGTTCTGTCCTCTCTCTGAGTGCATCATTTTATTGGGACTAATGTGACAAATAAAATAAAGATAATATGACTAATTTCAGCAAATTCCAATCAGACATATTTAATTAAAATTGGAAAACACATTCATATGTTCAAATTTTGCCAATTTAACTATTTTCATGCACTATCTATCATAGAAAAAGGAAAAGAGAATCTTGTGTCAAAGTACAAGTACAAGTGATTGATTATTCACTAATGGAAGTCAATTTGTTTCAGAAATCACATCATTTGCATACTATAGATATTATCTAACAAATTTCTATTCATAAAAAAAAAAATATATATATATATACTCCTTCAGCCCCGGAATTAAATATTTTTTTTTTTTTTCATTTAGTTTTAGAAATATTAGTATTATATTAAGATATAATAGGAATAAAGTAGAAATAACTAAAATAATTTTATTAGTATGCGTGATATAAATGTAATGACATTTGTGTAAGATATTATAAGTTGCAAGGGTATTTGTAATGTTAGGTAGACAGTACAGTTACTTAAAAAAAAGAAATGGATACTTTGTCATAGGATAGACTAAAATGGAAAAATTGATATTTTGTTATGAGATAGAGGGAATATTATTATTTTTTGATAAAAAAAATTATACTTCTTCCGTTCCATAGTATCCATTTTTTTTATTTTAGTACGTCACATGACAGAGTATCAATTTCAATTTCTTTTTTAGTAATTGTATTATATACCTAACGTTACAAATATCCTTATAACTTACAATATATTACACAAATGTCATTACCTTTGTATTACACATATTAATAAGGTTATTTTAGTTATTTCTACTTTATTCTTACTACTTTCAAATATAATAATTAATATTTTTAAAACTACGTGCAAAAAGCAAATAGATATTTAATTATTGGACAGATGGAGTATATATTTATCTTTTTAGGATGTGTTTGTTTGGGGATTGGATTAAGAATACACTGTTTATCCCATTTTTTTTCTCTAAAAATAATAAATCAAACACTTATTTTTTATTTTTTATATTAAACTAAAAATCAATTTTACATTCAAAACATCACATCATACAACTATTCAAATTTTAACTCAAAATCCAAACCCAGAACAAACACACCCTTAGAAAAAAGATTACTATAAAATAGTATTTTTTTTTAATTAAAAAAAAACAATAGATTATTATCTATTCTAAAATATGTATCAAAAAAATATTTTTTGGTATATTATGTTTACTGGTAAATTGAAGAGGGACAATTTAATGGAATTTACATCTATGAAAATATATATTCAAATAGTTAGGTATAAAATTTAATAAAATAAAAATTATTTTCTTTTATTTTTATAATAAAAAATACATAATTTTTTACTTAAAAAAATTAAAACATTTTCTATGACAACAATATATATAAGTTATTCACTTAGTAACAATTCTTTATAAATTAAAAAATAGATCAATCTAAAAAAAACAAAAAAAAATAATAAATTCATAGAAATCATAGAAATAAAAAGAGTATATCCATAGAAATTTTTATCTTAAATGCTCTTTATCTAAAAAAGAAAAGGAAAATTTTGATTACTAACTTTCCAAACAAACCAAACCAAACCTTCCAATACAATTTTTCTCTAGTGACAGATGACGGCATTTCCCACGTCAGCAGTGCAGATACCCCGATCTCGTCCATAGCTTTTCTTCCCCCTTTCTTCTTCTCCCAATCTTCTCCTTCAAGCAAACCCCTGCAGTGCCTTCAATTACTGTTAATCCAAGAAAATAGTGGCAGACTGCAGAGAAGGTTTCAAAAAATTGATGTTGCTTTTAGTCCAGATGGGTTTGACTGACAAAAATTAGAGATCTATCATTTCGTTATCCCCAAACTTGAGCTGTCTTTATTTATTTATTTTTATTATTTTCTGCCTCGATGTTAGAGTGAAATGTGTGCCCAGCTACTGTTCTTGAGTGGATGCACAGATGGAGCCTCATTTTCAGCTGTAAAGATTGGAATTTGAGTGTGTAAATGGGTTCACTCGAAACTGGGCTGCCATTGAAGAGGGATCAACATTTGCTGCGTTCTTCATCTGGTAGGAACAACAATATCGGCGGGGGTAATATTAATGGGTTTTTGGGGCAGAGGAGCAGATCAAGATTTGCAAGATGGGTACTGTTCAAGAGGATTGATTATCTGCAGTTGATTTGTGGAGTGGCTGTTTTCTTCTTTTTTGTGTTCCTCTTCCAGATTTTCTTCCTGCCTGGCCATCTGATTGGAGATGAAAATAGATCTGATAAAGTCCTTCAAGGCAATTTTGGGGAATTGTCATTCTTGAAAGAGCTGGACTTTGGGGAAGATATAGAGTTTGAGCCTTTGAGAAGTGTGGAGAAGTTCCAAAAGGATTCGCAATTGGGAAATGGAAGTTTTGGGTTGAAAAATGGTGTGAGATTTGGGTATCGGAAACCTAAGCTTGCTTTGGTAAGCAATGTGGAACTTCTTTGTGTTTGAAACTTTTAGGTGTTGGTCTGTTAGTTACATTAGTGAATTAGCATACACATATACATACATATTGTATATATATATATATATGCATATGAGCTTGATTTAATTTCATTCTACATTGTGTGGTTTGTCAAGTGTTGTTAACTGAGATTGTTTGTGAAACTGTAGGTTTTCGCAGATTTATGGGTTGATCAACATCAGATACTAATGGCTACTGTTGCTAGGGCATTGCTCGAGATCGGATATGACCTTGAGGTGATTTAGTAAATCTGTGATTATTTCCTATTGCTTGTTACCTTATTGAGGAAAAGGAACTGTGTACTGTGTGAACTCTAGGCAATTGTTCCTCCCAGAAACTCCCTTCAAGAAATGGACTTCATGTGAAGTGTGCAATTTTAGTAATTTGAACTTTTTGTTATTTTGATGTTTGGTGAGTGGTTGATCTCAGCAATGTAGTATTTTTTTTTTTTTTTCCTAAACCAAGCCAAGAAGAATTTCTCCATGTTTTGCATCTAAGGGAAAACGTAACAGAGTTGATATTACAACGTGTAGGAACTAGAAATCAATGTAGATGGAACCAAGTCCCTTCTATTTCCCTTGCCCGAATCACGGCACCTGCTAAAAGTTCTGTACCTTTTTGGTTTGTTTTTTCAGGTATTTGCACTTGAAAATGGCCCGGCGCGTGCTGTATGGGAAAAGATTGGGGTTTCGTTGAGAATTATTGTTGCAGATGGAAACACGAAGCTACAAGTGGATTGGCTCAAGTATGCATGCCACTCTCTATATTAGAAAATATATGAATCTTGATTGACATTTCTTAGTAGGCTGTAATCTTTTGCTCCTGCATCGTAAATTCTTCTCTTGGATCAAGTTAACAAAATAAAAACTTATATACATGTTTTATAAAATAACCACTAAGTTCCACTGTAATTGTTTTCTTTGGTATTTCTGTTCATCTAAGCTTCATGAAACACAATTTACAATTTATTCTATGGTCTCGATGATTTTGTCCATGCACTTTCATCTTGTTTGATGTTAACATATCACTATAAATCTTTCGGTGAATCTCTCTGTGAGGACTAAGCTATGTTATCAACAAATTTTGCCCCATAATTCAATGTATTGGGTATTTTACCGATACACTGTAACATGTTTTTTAATTAACCACCATTCTAACAATCTGGATGCATGGTGTTGAAGCTCTCTTGCAGATAATTTGTTGAAGATAAATTAGGTTATACATGCATACATATACATATATACACATTCTAATAAGTATGCTTCTTATTTACAGTTACGATGCCGTACTTGTGAATTCTCTCGAGGCCGTTGGCTTCTTGTCTTGGTAAGCAGCATGACACTATTCTGTCATCTGCCGAAATATTTCATATTGTTTTGTTTATTTTATCGTTACATTTCTTGTTTGAGTCTGTCTTCCACATAGTCTTTTAACATGACCCTGAATTTCGAAAAAAAAGAGATTAAAATAAGATTGTACTTTCCCCCTTTGTTTGTTCACAATATCCTTTGCAAAAACATAAATGGTTTTACTTGTTACAGTCTCATGCAGGAACCTTTTAAAAATGTTCCGCTCATATGGACTGTGCATGAACTTACTCTTGCGACTCGATTGAGACAATATTCTTCCAGTGGTCAGGCTGAATTTGTTGATCTCTGGAAAAAAGTTTTTGCCAGGGCCAGAGTTGTTGTCTTTCCAAACTATATATTGCCGGTAAATTTACAAGTTGATCAAATGTTATTCTTAGCTGTGGCGATTTCTAAGATCCATAAAGTACTTTTAGCTACCTCTGAATGAATTTGAGGAAGAAATGTGCAATTTCAACATCTTAAATTTTTATTCTATGAGAACATGAGGATCATTATCATGATATTGATTTCTTTGCAAATGATATTCAGATGGCATATTTGTTATGTGACCCTGGAAACTACATTGTAATCCCCGGCTCACCTGAAGAAGCTTGGAAATCTGATAGGCGAATAGGGTTTATGGAAGATAATCCACAGCTGAAATTGGAGTATGAGTCAGATGAATTTGTTGTTGCCGTTGTGGGGAGCCAGCTAGGTTACAAAGGTCTGTGGGTGGATCATGCCTTTGTCTTACAGGCTTTACGCCCTCTTTTTACAGACTTTGGTGATTCAAGTTCCCCTATTAAAGTTTTTGTCGTGGCTGGAGATTCCATGGGCAACTATAGAACCATTGTGGAGGTGAGAACAATTTATTCCTTTTTCAAGTTGTTGCATGATGACGTGACCCTTTAGGATTTCTTAGTGGTTGAAAGCATCTATCAGTTGATTTTAGGTTAAACATAGATCTTGGTTGATGTCTTTTTGTGTAAATAGTACCAAAAATATAATAAATTGTGTGGAATTCACATTGATGCAAACTCCCTTGGCTTTCCATGAATATAATGAACCTAATTCTTAGACTTCAATTTTAGTGCTCCCAAGATGACTCCTTTGAGTGCCATTTGGTGGAAATGACTGACCCTTTTGGTTTGTTTGTTTAATGTTTATTAGTTATGCTAAATATGTAAATTAGCAATTTGTAATATGACTCCTTTGAGCACCATTTGGTGGTATTTGACTGCCTATGATTTGTAATTTACTTTCAAGAGACATTGAAGGGATTATTTTTGTCGTTTGTATTCTAATGTTCGAATTAATGGCTGCAGACAATTTCACAGAAATTGGGATATCAAAATGAGACAGTGAAGCATGTTGCTGATACAAATATGGACACAGTAATAAGTTCTGCTGATCTGGTGGTATATGGATCCTTCTTCGACCAGCATTCCTTTCCAGACGTTTTGCTGAAGGCTATGTGTCTTGGGAAACCTATAATAGCCCCTGATCTACCGGGAATACAGAAATATGTATGTTTTTTTAAAGTAAAATTATCTAAAATTCATTTTTCGTTCTTCATTGCTGTACTAACTGATGGGAGAAATCTTTTAGGTCAGTGACAGAGTGAACGGCTTTCTATTCCCAAAGGATGACATTGTGGCTCTGACACAGATCATGTTTCAAATGTTCTCAAATGGAAAACTCTCAGCCATAGCTGACAATGCTGCAACCATTGCAAAGCATACTGCTAAGAACTTAATGGTTTCGGAAAGTGTTGGAGGATATGCATTGTTACTGGAAAACATTCTTGTACTCCCATCTGAAGTTGCAGCTCCTCGATCCAGAGAAGGTATTCCTCAGAAACTAAAAGAGGAATGGCAATGGCATCTCTTTGATGGAATTGCAGATACCCGTCCTCCAAATAAGTCCACAGTGGGGTTCTTAGAAAAGTTCGAAAAACAGTTCAACCATTATGCAGAACCTGTTTCAGCTTTAATTTCACTAAATGATTCATTCGTTTATGCAATCTGGGAAGACCAGAAGTATATAGATACGATTACCATGAAAAAAAGAAGAGAGGAAGAAGAGGTAACTGATTATGCTTTTTGTCTTTCTATGTGATTTCAAATTAGATAGTGAATGTTTAAGATCATTAAGATTCATTGACAATGACTTCTTGTTTGCAAACTGATTCAGCTGAAGGATAGGACGGATCTGCCTCGAGGAACATGGGATGATGTATATCGAAGTGCTAGAAGAGCTGACCGTTCATTGCATGAAAGAGATGAAGGAGAACTTGAAAGGACTGGTCAACCCTTATGTATTTATGAACCGTACTTTGGAGCGGGAACATGGCCTTTTTTGCACCACACTTCATTATACAGAGGACTTGGACTGGTTAGTACTCTACATGTTTTCTTGAAATTCAATGCTGTTCCACCATCAATTTGAGTTGGGATTTTTGCAGTCTACAAAAGGTCGAAGACCTGGAACAGATGATATTGATGCACCTGCTCGTCTCCCAATATTAAGCAATTCTTATTACCGTGATATCTTGGGGGAATATGGTGCCTTTTTTGCAATTGCAAATCGGATTGATCGTATACACAAAAACTCATGGATAGGATTTCAGTCTTGGAGAGCGTCAGCAAGGATGGTATGTGATTGAGCTCTGGTTAACTATGGCTGCTGAATTTTTTCCTTAGTCTTGTTACGATTTGTGATGATTGCGAAACTAAAACAATACAATGCTAGTGTTACATATGGTTTTATTTATTTATTTCTGGTAAACATACCATCTCATGTCTAACAGTGAGTAATATAATATCAGAATTCCTTGTCCAAGACTGCTGAAAGATCGTTGTTGGAAGCTATTGAAGCACGAAAACATGGGGATACATTATACTTTTGGGTCCGTTTGGACACAGATGATAGAAATTCGTTGAAACAGGATTTTTGGTCCTTCTGTGATGCTGTAAATGCTGGGAACTGCAGGTAGGCATTGTCATGTCGCTTTTAGTAATTTTGGCTGCATACTTAATTTAGGGGCACTGGAAATTAATTAGGCTGTAGGAATTAAGAATCAAAATGATTCAGACCTCCTGGTAGATATAAGAATCGCTAAAACATAGGAGGTTGAGAATCATCGAACTTTGTTGAGAATCTGCTTAATCTGTTTTACATGTGGTTTTTAGGCTTGCTTTCTCAATGGCGCTAAAACATATGTACGGCTTCAATCACAACCTAAGTTCTCTTCCACCAATGCCGTCGGACGAGGGCACTTGGTCTGTAATGCATTCTTGGGCTTTACCTACAAAATCCTTTGTGGAGTTTGTTATGTTTTCAAGGTCTGTTGTTCTACGAATTGTCTTTATGCTTGAAAATCATTTCTATGCTTTCGTCTTTATGAATGTTATTGTTAACAAACTATGTCTTTCTACCTCTAGAATGTTTGTTGATGCGCTCGACGCCCAATTCTATGATGATCATCAGAAATCTGGACACTGTTGCCTTAGCTTATCCAAGGTAGTCTTAACTTTCTTTTTATTGTGTTTGTGATTGTAACTTTAAGGTTAGTATGAAAATCTATTTGAGTTAGATTAGGCTGTCTGTGGATCTTTTTTATATTAGGAATCTTTTAGGAATAGAAGTTGAGCTGTTCTGGATTTATGATCGAGTCATATATAAAAGAGTACTCGATAAATCAATGATTATACGAATCTAGTATTTACGAGTCGCAAATATGTGAGATTATCATAATTTCTGCAATCTTTGTGATCAGCCAGCTACTAATTCAATAAAATCATCTCCATTGTCTTTATTTCTCTTCTTAATTTGATTTTCTGTTACTACTTTTGGGGGGTTTTAGAAGTTTTTGGCTCCACACATCACATCCCTACAATTTGAACATATATTTGAGCTGTGTTTCTGTTTCTTGCTTATGTCCCATATTTTACTTTGTCTGAAAAGCATGTGACTTGATGAATGAATGGCAGGACAAGCATTGCTACACCCGAGTGCTTGAGTTGCTCATCAATGTCTGGGCATACCACAGTGCAAGAAGGATAATCTACGTGGATCCAAAGCTAGGCTTAATGCAAGAACAACACGGTCTGAAAAGCAGAAGGGGTCGAATGTGGATCAAGTGGTTCCAATTGAGCACACTCAAAAGCATGGACGAGGAATTGGCAGAGGAGATGGATTCCGACCACCCCAAAAGGCGGTGGCTGTGGCCATCAACGGGCGAAGTGTTCTGGCAAGGAATGTACGAGAAGGAGCGCAGTATGAGATACAAAGCCAAAGCGAAGAAACGGCAACAGAGTAAAGACAAGATTAAACGGATAAAGGATCGAACACATCAAAAGGCATTGGGGAAGTATGTGAAGCCTCGCATCAATGAGGACATCAACAACAACACTGCTCTTGCAGCTTAGCTACTACTGATTTTCTTCCTCTCTCTCTCTCTCTCTCTCTATATATATATATATGCATATACACAGCGATCATCTAATTTTTTTGGTACCACTTTTTCCCCTTTCAAATGTTTTTTGGTATGAAGTGGTTGCTGCCCTGAAAATTGTAATTTGTAGTTGAGATGTACCTATTGTTTTATTGGTTATTGTTGTTATCACTTCACTTGTAAATGAAACTAATGGACAACCTTTGGGCTTTTTGTCTTGCCAAGTGTGTTGTTTGGGGAGTCTTATAAATGTCTTTGTTTCAACATTATAAAGAACATAACTTTGTTTATGCAATGTCAATTCATACTATACATTTGTTTTTGGGCAAATTGGTTATAATTCTTTTCTGGTTTCGAAACGTCTAAATCATCCATTTACTTTAAAAATTGCATAAAGTTTCTTTATAATATAAAAAATATTGCATAAAATTCTTTTTGATTTTGAAACTCCCTATTAGAATATAAATTATCTTCTCATCATACAAGGAAGGTTATTACTATATCCTTTGTATTGAAATCGATTCATGATTGGCATCATTTGGAGGCGAAAGATCAATGGTTTTCTGGTAGTCCAGATGAATCAATTTGATAAATAATAATACTAATAATGAATGCATAACTCATGATGTTTGTACAAGTGATAGTTTCATTACTGCCCAGAAACTAATACAACATTATTAATGGTAAGAGGGCAAGATAGTACAGGACACAACAAACACAACCTTGATGGGTTTGGGCCCAGCAAAGGCAAAGAGCATAGGGCAACTGGCCTATACCCTCAGGAACCATTACCACCAAGGCTGTATGTCAATCACAGACAACCCAATGAATGAAAAAGGAAAGGAAATGGAGTCTGTTTAAATGGACATGTACATATGACTGACTAGATTGGCTAACTATTTGGTGTATCTGATTATGACTTTCAACTATAAATGTAATGCACTCATTCCTAGTTTATCGATACACATAAGTAGAATACCATTTGATCAACAGCTTATTAATTTTCAGAAACTGTTGAATTTGAATAGGGAAGGGACAAGGACAGTAGATGAGTATGGACAATTCCCTCTAACCTGATTGATGGATTCAATGACATAAAGCTCGATGATAATTTGGTCAGTGGTTCATTCATGCATTTGTCTTCAATTTCGGTGCCTTGGGCTTCACAAAGAACGATGAAAGCATACTCTTACTTCGAACAGGGGGGCGCACAATCTCCTTGTGAGTTGGACTACCAAATGACCTGAATGGAGTTAAAGGTTTGGAGCCCTCCAAAGATTCCTGCAGACAATTTTTAAGGGCTTGATTTAACAAGAAAGAATGAGAAAAGAAATCGGTTGAAATTAGATAATGCTTTGAAAGAAATTTCTGTTTAACAATTTCTGTAAAAAGACAATCAGATAACTCACTAGTCAGATAAAGTTGCATGTCTAGATAGTTAAGATGATAGAACCTATTACCAAAGTATGGTGGGGTTAATAAGTAGCAATGTAGCATGATGGCGTTACTTGAAGAGCTCACTAGCACAAGGCAACATTCCAATGTTCTTTCTACATAAAAGCCTTTGGTATTTTACAATAACTTAGTTGGAAATATGCATGCATGTTTTTGTGTTGTTTCATTTTGGATAATTTGGATTGTACTGGGCATCCAAAAAAAGGAAAAAGTTAAAAGTAATATGTCCACCAGCAACCTATTGATTGGGCTATCTTGTAGGGGAAAAGAGGCATTTCCACCAGAAATGTCGAGTAAAAAGATGAAATCTTTAAATGAAGCAGATTGGGAGGACAAAGACCATCTATTGGCTAAAGCCCATGTGTTAATTATTCATCTTGTCAAATAAAAAAATGCCAAACATGATCTAGCTATAAGAAAGATATCGACCTGTGACCCTATAAATAGAAAACTGCTCTCTTCACTCCTGAACCACTCCTATCTCTTGTTAATAATTAAGATCAATCTTTTCTTATAGATCCCACAGTTGGGAAATTTTAGTTCTATGGAAATTTAGTCCCTATACTAAAATTTATATCATATTCAAAGGCAATATTACCAAATCAAGTGAGCCCTCTAGAAAAAAGAAAATAAAAATCAGAGAATGAGAGAAAATCATGCTTAATTTTCAAGGATATTGAAATTACCCGTTGCGTAACACCCAATGTTTGCATTGCTACACTTGAAGCTGGCGTGGATCTCAACCTGGTGTTCTCTTCAACATCTAATTGGTAAATGATAAGTTCAAAAAATGAATACTTCTGAAGATGAAAAATAGTGATCTCACTTTTCAACAGTTAATTAAAGTTGATAAGAATGATTGCATACCTAACAAGTTTGATGGACCAGATGTTTTAACATTTGCTTTTGAGTCCTCAGTGCTGACAAATAAGCAGATATTAACTATGTTCTGCACATAATTGACAGAAGCATACATAGAATGAGAGCTTATGGGACAAACCTGATAATACCACGCGAAGAGCCTTTCAAGGTTGACTTGGTTTCAGATGCTAAATGCCAAGAGAGAGTTTTTGCAGCAGCAGCACCTAAACCAAATGTCACTAATGGAATTAGCTAACCTACAATGGGTCGCTGATCCTTCAGCTAACTCCATGGTACTTTAAAGAATATCAACCACCTGAAGCATACAGACGAGCTCTTGCTTGGATAGGTTGCCGAGGATCAGTTTGTATATGTGGACTAAAGTGCACCTTCTTGTTCACAGAATCTAGCTTGATCGACCCAATGAAATATATATTAATGACAAACACAAACAGACAAGAATGCAAGAAGGAAATGTAATTAGTAACTCACTCGGTAATATATAATGTTTGTGATGCTTTGGGATTATGGCTATTAACTGCTGCTGCCTAAGACCTTCTTTATCCACATATGTTTGACATGTCAGAAGTTGCTTACATGGAAAAATCACATTTCAGAGCCGCAATCATGATCACCTTCATAAAATATGCACCAAGTTAATGGAGTGAGACATACCTGATTCAAACAGGTGACTTTTAGATCCATGGAAGAGATGTCCAGTGTCTGCTGCTCAAGAATATCACTGAACTTGTATGCAACGGTACCGAGGTGGTCGATGGCATTGACGAGAGCTCTTACAGCGTAATCCTTAAGATTATCCAGAACCCTTATACACAATACAATAATATAAAGGTAAAATTTCCAGGGTAAAAGAAATAGGTGGGGACAATGCAGTTTCAAGATATTTTCACATTTGAGTGTACATTTGGAAAGCATTATGTGATACATTCATAACATATGTATAGAAATTCTTCGTAATTGCCTATTGTAAACAAAGCAAGTACACGACGAAAGTCTTACATTTGCTTTTGGTCACTGTGAAGATAAGACTTTTCGCAATATTCGGCTGCCGAATAAAGTTGCGGCCTCAGATTCTTGAGTTCCTGAGGAGGCATAATATGATTGGAACAATGAACAATCAGTACTTTCCGAAAATACAATTTATACTAAACAAAAAGACTTCAATGCATATCTTAATTAGCAAATTGGAGATTTGGGATCAAGCACAATAAACAATTCCTTGAACTAAGTTATATTTCCAGAATATATATATATACAACATATATGGCATTCATCACTAAAAGAGTATTTAAGCAACAGCAAATCGAAATCACCAATTCTGTACGCAATAGCATAGAAGCAAGCAGACAAGGAAATTGACACCAGCTTAATTCTTCGAAGTCAACCAATATAGAATCATATTTTACATTTCCATCACAAACACACAATCCGTCAACCAATAAGTCAACCTCGGATCACGAGCAAAAGATTCACAAGTCTTCTCTTCTCACACCCCTAACGCAATCCTTCCTAGATCTGATCCTAAAATTTCCATCCAGAGCACACAACCAATAACCACCACGCATAAACTTACCTGTAATGCCGTGACAAAGTTCTTACTTCTCTCCATCGACACCTCGTCAAACGTCCTCCTCTGATTCTGCAACCGACCTTTCTCCACCTCCATTACTGAAAAAAAAAAAAAAAAAAAAAAAAGCAAAACGCGCCCACAGAATGAAAGATTAACAATATGCTTCAGCTCAAATCCCCAGAGACTCCCTTCGAAACTCAATCATCAAACCCTAACATCAAAAGCCTCGATTTAACATCACAATTAACAAATTGTGGATCCAGCTGTGCCACCAAGGATTTGGAGCTAAGCAAAGTTAATAACGCGCGCAGGGGCGGGGTTGGGTGAGGCTAAGTGTGTGCAGCAGAAGCAACCCCGGGAAGTGCGTTGTAGGTGTAATAAATTGGTTCAAAGGTAGAGGAAAAGCTTGAAAGCGACGTCGTTTTGTATTTATGTTGGGGCAGAACTCAGACGGGAGGAAGAAAGGTGGTTCAACTGCACTCAGCTGGCTGGTGGGCCTCTTATTTAATGCCTATTTAATAATTAATTCCCCTCTCAATTAATAAATTTTTAATAAATTACCAATATTCGAATCTAATCTAATAATCTACTGTAAATTATTTATTTATTATTACTCAATACATTTTTATTTTTATTTTAAATAATTGAATTTGGGCTTGTTATTGGAAAAGATTGTGGGCCCAATAAATGGGCCCAAAAGATGCAAGGAAATCTAGCCCAATTCATTGACCAATCAAGTAATTTATAAAGAATAATAATTTACTAATTCGAATTTCTTGATTATCCCCAGAATCTGAAGCTTATCCGGTGGGCGATGGTTTCGCGAGCTCACCTGGAGCAGAACGATCTCTTTGAGAATTCGAGTATAATGTCGATTGGGAAGTGAAGATCGTAATTTGTTGTAGATTATCGATTGCGCCAATTTTAAGGGGCATCTTGCGATGGCGCTTATAGTGATGTCGCCGGAGGTTGCATCGTTCGCCGGAATGGGAATTCACATGCGAAAGGCTCCCCGAATCGCTGGAAAAAGCGTTAAGTTCGTCTCATGTTCGGGTGTGAAGGATGTGGAAATGGAGGTTTTGAAATTGCGAAGCGATAACTACGAGGATGGTCTGAGATGGCTGTACGGGCAGGTGAAGGAGGGCGAAACGGCGCCGTTTCCGTCGACGAAGGACAAGGAGGATGAAAGGAAGAAGCAGGATTACTATGTGAATACAGGTTACGCGATTCGAAACCTTCGTGAGGAATTTCCGGAGCTTTTCTATAGAGAATTGAGCTTTGATATCTACAGGTTTGCATTTTAACTTTCCCTTGCAGCATTAATCTTTTGATTGGTTAGGGCTTATGCATATACTGCCATTTGATATCTCCTTTTACTCTGTGCCACTGTTCATTTCTAGAATTGAAAATGTCACTTTATCTTAATCAAATGTGGATAATGCTTGAAAGAACTCCATATATACATTTGATGCTGATAGAACAGTGTTTGAACTATAGTTCTACATACAATTGAGCAAAATCGATATGTACATTTGATATTGATATAACAGTGCTTCAACTATAGTTCTACATACAATTGAGCAAAATCGAAATATACGTTTGATTTTGATAGAACAGTGTTTGAACTATAGTTCTACATACAATTGAGCAAAATCGATACATATATCTGATGTTGATAGAACGGTGCTTGAACTATAGTTCTACATACAATTGAGCAAATTCGATATATACATTTAATGTTGATAGAACAGTGTTTGAACTATAATTCTACATATAATTGAGCAAAAACTAGAGAATGCCTGGATTTTATTATTGGTTTTAATGTTCTTGGTATTATGTGTATGTGAAGAATGATCAAATTCAAAATGGATCTCTAAAATCTGTGTCATTCATTGTCTATTGCCATAGGGATGATATTGTTTTTAAAGACCCTGTCAATGCAATCGCCGGTATTGAGAACTATAAGTCAATCTTTTGGGCATTAAGATTTCATGGGAAGATCTTTTTTCGGGCATTGTGGGTTGACATTATAAGTGTGTGGCAGCCGGCGGAGAACATGATATTGGTTCGATGGGTAGTTCATGGCATTCCTCGAGTACCATGGGAGAGCCGAAGTAGATTTGACGGCACCTCTGAGTATAAGCTGGATAAGGTTGGAAAGATCTATGAACACAAAGTTCACAATATTGCTATGAATGGGCCCCAAAAGTTCCAAGTTCTAGCCGTCGATCAATTGCTTCAATCAATAGGATGCCCTTCTACCCCAAAGCCAACATATTTTGAATTCTCATCCTCTGGTTTTCGATTTTGGGAGCATTCAAGATTAGTCACTTCTGTTCTAGCTCCTATTGAATCTAAAGCACGATCATGAAAGAGTACGTAGAGTTGGTTCATGGCACTCAAAATCTTGGTTTGTGTTACAGTTTATCTGAATCCATGAATGTGATTATACGCCGTGGATATACATGAGATGGGATGGCGAATGCAGTATAAATAACAGCTTTTGAGATATGTAAATTCGAGCTGCTTGTGTTTTTTTCCTGTATAAACATAGTTTGAAATTTCGTGCTGCACATATATAATCAAGTGCTTATAGTAGTGTCTTGGTGTGTTCCAATTGTTGTTGGTGAACATATATTGAGTGTGTATGTAAAACATATATATATATATGTGTGTGTGTGTATATTATGCTATTTGATCAGCTTCTTGAGTTTAAAATGAGCCATTCAGATCAGATTTGTGGCACTTATCTTTGTATTCTTAGTTTGTATACTATAGTGCCTATACTATTGGGGAGTTCTTGAAATTGTGTTATTTCGCGACCCATTTAATGTATGGAAGAAAGATAATGGTTCGGGATATGGGGGTTTTATTAAGCTCACTAAGATAGATTGTTTTCTTCTACTTCCGATTGTTTTGTAAAATTAGAGTTTTTATCTTTGGAGATTGGAAATTGGAGACAGGACTATTAGAAATGCAATCCAAGAAAAAAATTTGTGGTTCGGGTGGTGATGGACCGGAGCCTTTGGGTCTCTTCGTAGCTCGGCCCATGAAGAGGACCTTTGGTAGGCTATTATTGTCGAACTATAATCATCAATCTTGTTTTGTTTGTGTGTTCTAAAGAAGAATTAATTTTTTTGTTGAGTAAGGGTGGCATTGGGTTCTTGATTGTTATGATTTTTGTTCTTTTAGTAATATTTTGTTTTGTCTATTTGGTTATTATTATGCAAATTTAAATACATAGGTTCGTTCCCAACATGTATCCAACATGTGGGGACCCTTGTCTCCTCTTTAACATGAAAACAACAACACATTCCTTAATCTTGGAAGGTTGTGTAATTGTGTTGTGATGACTGATGACTGATGGAAGAACTAAGAGAACAGATAACAAACCTGTGGCTACCTGTCTCATTGAGAACATATATATATATATATATTATTATTATTACTATTATTATTAATCAACCTGTTTCTATACATTACATTACAATGCATTGATTGAAGAAATGTGGCTTGTTCATATTAGTTGGCACACTTTGGTTTTGTTCTTCTTCTTATATATTTTTTACAATGAAGGTTAATCGTTTTTAATAAAAACATACTTATTTATTATATAAAACATCACATGCAAGAACCTACATACCACAAAGCAAACACACCTTAGATTGAGCATTTTGAATGTTGAGTGAGTGAGCTATTTATTTGCATGTCTTAGATTTAATAATGAGAGAAACTTAGTTGTTTGATTTTTTAAATTATAAAAGTTATAAATATGTCCCTATAATCAAAACATTGCTTCATACCCAAATGTATCATAATAATACTAATAATAACCTACAAAAAAATCAACATAATGTTGATAAATACTAGCACCAAATATGTCGCCATGCTCCTTACACGGAGTATGTAACTATGTATACATTTACATGTCCCTCTCACAAATTGGGCATCCTCTATTATTTGATTATATTCAATTTCTCTTTTTCAAGACAATTTTTTATTTTTATTAGTAATTTTTAAGTATAATAATTATGGAAGGTGATATTAATTATTATATATAAAAAAAAGGATAAAATTTTATGGTAAAATAACACAAAATGAACCCCTTTTCGACCCAAGGAGTGTGAATCCACAATCCCGCAAGTAATTGGCAACTTGTACAATATTAAAAATAAAATAAAATAAAATATTATTATTATTATTATTATTATTATTAGCCAAGAGCATGGGCCTGAGATTGGTTGCTTGCAACTTGTTTCAATCTTCTTCCCATAAAACCTCCTGAAATTAATATATAATGATTATCATACAAGTAAATGGACTACCTCTACACAATCATCATTTCATTTCATTTCAAAATATCTTAGGTGGGACAAGAGCGAGACATTCTATTATTATAATTTATGTTTGCAGCAAATATACATAATAAAATAAATTCCAATTCAAAAGAACACCAAACACTATAAATATTACTACTACCTTACAACAATACAAAAAACTCCTACAACAATTATTCACCATAGCCTCGGAATCACTCTGTCGTGGGTGACCACAAACCATTGCTATATGACAGATACCCTAAATAAACACACACATACATTTATATAAATATACTCACATACAATTCCTTCTTCAAGCTCTAATCTTGATATCAATCTGCAAATGGAAAACCATCAAGCAATAGCCACAGAAAGCTTTTCTTACAGCTGGTTAATAGGCAAGAAGCTTCCCATCCCAGACACCGTCATTCCCGACGACGTCGAAAACGAGCAAACATTCAACTTCGACGTAGGCATCGCAGCGTCCCTAGTTCCGGCGGACGAATTATTTTCTCACGGGCAACTCATCCCAGCATATTCCGACACATCGAAACCGATGTTCTCGGCATCGACAATCCCCACCTCCCCGTTAACTTCGCAGCTACTCCAAAGAACTTCATCACTTGCTGACAACAAAAACCACATTATAAAATGGAGGAAGTCGTCCAAGAGAATTCTCGACAAGTGTTTCAAGTTTGCATGCAAGACTATGGGTTTCTCGCGGAGAACCAACCGAGTAAATGATCTTGAAAGAAAAGTGTTTGAATTGCAAACATGGAACGACTGCCCCACCGCGTCCCCAAGGCCTAGCTCGGCTCATTCGGTTGTCGAATGGGGCGATGTGATGTGGGTAGGGGGAAGTACCGATATTTGTCATCGAATGAAGAGAGTCGATAGTTGGAGGAGTTCATTGCATGCTTCGCCAAGTATAAGCCCGCGTAGCCCCAGCGATGCTTGCTGTGATGCTGAAAGCTCAATCCGAGAAGCCATTCTTTACTGCAAAAGAACAATTGGTATGTTGGGTACTCAAAAATTCACTCAAAAAGTGTTTTTACTGATCTTTACTAATGCATAATCAATTTTGAAATTACAGAAAAATGAGGAGTTGGATTTCCAACAGCTGAAGAATGTGAAGCAAAAACAGCGAAGAGATTCCAGAAATGGATGAAAAGTTTCGATGAGCCTCAGAAAGTTATTAAAAGAACTTCCAAGTTCCATATATATTTTGAGTATTAGAAGTAGGAAATTTCTCCAGTTCTACTATCATAAATATCAGTAGTAATCAGCAACCAATTCGTCTGACGCTATATTTAAGCTCAGAATTCTTATATGTAGTAATATTTTGGAATTACGAAATGTTTTTGTTTCTCTATGGAAAAGTAGAAAACAGATCCTTATCAAGAATGATGAAACAGGACAGCATATTTTTGGCATCATTTTATGAATGATGACACACATCTTCTTTGTTCCTTTTTTTAAAATTTTTTGCTTTATTCATTTATTTATTTATTTTGTTTCCTTGATGGTTGAAGGGACTCACATGTTTTTCATATCCTCTCTTTGTTCCTTTCTGGTGATTGTTGAATCATTTTTGTGAATCTGCTTCTTGCACTGATGGTTGGTCCACCACGGGCTTTATTGTGCGATGATCGCTGCAACAAATGTAGTAAGAACAGCAGAGGAAGGGGTAGCTGCAGATTCCCTCATAATCATATCTGCACATCTGCTTTGCCACTTAGTGTTATTAGAAAATTCGACATTTTTAAAAATGGGCATTTCTCATATTCTCATTCAGACACAAAACAGAAAGTGATCGAATGTGTACGAAAGATTATTTATCACACATAGACAACAGGGCCAGTTAAAGTAAGTCAATATAAACATTTCGCCTCTCCATCCGGTTGAAACTTCAAATACCAAGGCTCGCATTTCATTCAACATATTACAACAAACTAACAAAAATAACAAAATAGAATAGTCTCAAGGAGCCACATGCTTTGCTCAAAAATGGAAGCAGAATTCCTGCAACTTTGCATGTTCTAACTTCTAAGAAAATTGACAAGTCTTGACATAGTGTGAACCTTAAATTGACCCTAAACTATGGAATTCCCAATTCCCACAGCCATAACATAACAGACACTCTTAAGTTAGTTACAAGGAACAAAGACAGGCAGACAAAAGAGGGGTCCATGAAAGGAAACGTTAGGAGATTAGCCATGGAAAAACTCCCATCACTTTTTGTATCTGTGTTAGTTTTTTCCTTGTCTTACATTGCATCTATATCTTTTCGGATCAAAGTAGGACAATTATGAGTCACTAGTGTTCGAAATTTGATGTCCAAATGTATCTGAAAATCATCCATGATTGGGGGGACCAGTCCCTCCCAAGACATCCTACCTGTCCTCACTAAAATCTCCTCTATCCTTTTCTTGCCCAGACACCTTTCACTCACAAGCACATACACATACACATTGACATAAAATGGAAAGAGATGCAAAGTTGAACTGAACAGATTCGACTTCACAAAGAGATGAAAACAAGTCTTGAAATGCACAAACAAGAAAATAAGAAAGGAATATAATTAGGAACTTAGTATGCCAACAAAAAGAAAAGATAAAAAGGATTGGATCAATCGCAACACCTCAAATGAATCCTCCACGTGATCACGTAACAATGACAAAACTTATGCAATTGCTTTCAAACCTGGTTTCAAGTGTCTGACTAAATGAACAATCGCTAAGCATTGCACAACAAAAATAAATTAATATTCTCATTCATAAAAAGAAATGATCTTTGTAAACAAAGAAATAAGCTCTATTTATAGCACAAGGAGAATATCCTAAACATAAGGAAAAGCAGATGCACGACGTACAATCCAACCTAAAGTTAACAACCAGCCAAATGAATAATAATAATAAAGATAATAAATCCTCAAAAATCTTATCTGGACAAAACACTGTATAGCATCTTCATCTTTTTAAGTTCTCCAGAAACAATTTCAAAGTTCAGGCTTGATTACTTTGAAGTAAATTTCCAAAGGAAAAACCTCTTGCGATTATACTAGCGTATGCACGAATGAGGATAGTGCACTAAAATAATAATAATACATATGCGAACTGTGAGGTCAATGTACAAGTATATAACATCTTGCCTACTGCAGTGCTCATAAGTCTTCCAACTCTCGAGAAATTTAAGAATGGATGACCCTGGTAAAGTGTCTAAAGATACATATATAAGTAAGGAAAAAATAGAGTAAAAAGATTGTGTGTTGACCTGTGAACCCAGCACACCATCACATAGCGTACCCAACTTGTTGCTGTGAGATCTGGGAATTAGAGAAGAAGTCTTCAAGCTTACCTCCGGCATGTGGTACAACATAGAGACACTTTACAGGTGCATCAGAGCTTATTCTTCAAGATAGGTCATGTCCGATGTATTTTAATATTACACATTGTTATAACAATAACTGAAGCATAACAAGTGAAGATCCAATCTAGTTGGTATGTTTTCATGTACAACTTAATTTAATAAAGGATCTAGCTTTATAAAGATTAGCTCAAAAAGGTCTACACCTTTAAAGACTACAATCTTTAATTTCGTTTTGACTGAAAATACATTTTATTAAGCTTATTAAGTCTTCTAGGTAGGCATTATAAATATTCAATTGGTTAAAATCAAATCACTGTTGATTAAAATGAATGATGATTCACAGTAAACTTAGATACTCAAATTCAATGAAGCTTGACTTGTGTCCATAAGCCCTAAACAACTGCAAGTCTGCAATTATGAAATTTTACTTCATAAGAAATCATGGTCATGTTACTACTAATTATTCCCCCCTCAATCTCATCCAGAGTTATGAAGAGTTTAAACTCAAGCTGCATAGTTCTTCCACCATCACCTTTTAAAACATGCATATTCACTCAATAGTTCTGAATTCATAGCAAATAGAAATTTGATAACACCATCACATTATAACCTAACATTAGGATAAGATGGCAATGGAAAATTAAACTTGAAGAACTCCTACTACATGAAAGCAACTATGTGTTTCTTGGCATTATGCTCAGGACCAGAAGCATTGCTATGCACGTCAGGAAGGCAGACTTATCAACCATCGTTTTAACAACTGCAATGAGGACAACACCAATTGGTGGGCACTTCATGTTTCGATGTTTCATTTCACATGTTAGTGCTCAGGTTTAAATTCAACGCACCACAAACATTAAAGGCAATGAAAAGGATGCAAGAAGATGCAAACAAAAGATGACGGTAACACGTATCAGAACAGATAGATGCATGAGAAAAGGAACCTAAACAGGAGATTATGTGTGAATTCAGGGACTTTAGATGTCCACTCATTTTGGGTTTGGGACCATTTGTGCCCTACCATGGTGTCATGTGCAGCACTTCATGAATGACTGAAATGGGAGGATACAAACTTGATTCCAGACTCTTCACATTTCCCTACATTCTCTATATGTAAATTATTCATCTATGGCTCTCCAATTAGGGTTCAAATCTGTCCCCAAAATCCCTCCACTAACAGATTCCCCTCCCACGCCGCTGGAACTGGAAATCTTCACTACGCTTACCCTAAAATCACATATGTATATTTTTTAATAATAAACTCAAGGACGTAACCAGAGAAATTCAGCCTTCACTATCGAAATTCACGAATGATAATAACAATGATCCATTTCTACTGCAAATTGCTGATCATTCGAACTTCGAGTATCAGCAACTTTTACCCGAACTTCAATTTCAATATCCTTAAATATATATATATATATATATATATGAAACAGGTCAATGGAGATAAGTAGAAATTGATCACAGAATACGAACTGATCATTGTTGGCAGTTGAAGGAAGCTTCAGCGTCTGATCGTCTCCAAATGCAACAGGCCGACCCGCCATTGTTCCATAGCTTTGTATTTTTTGATATGTATATTGGGCCAACGGCCTGTGGTTAAAGCCCATTTGACGCATTGTCTCTTATTTTTACTACTCCCTCCTTCCCAACCAAACAAGGTGCAACATTTGCTTTTGGCACGAATAGGTAAGTAGTACTAATTAGGATAATTTAGAAATTAAGTGATATGATGGAGAAAGAAATATATATTTTATTTTTTTATTTGGATGATGTGAGAGGATAAAGTGCGGGAAGATTAAGTATAATTAATTATTTCCTATTTTGAAAATGTTGCATAGTATTTGGGACATACCAAAAAGGAAATGTTGCAGGATGTTTGAGACGGAAGGAGTATTATTTTTTATTGTTATTATTTTTTTAAAAAAAAATGTTTGAATAATAAAAAGTAATAAAATATCTATTTACAGGGGGTGAGAGTAGTAAATAAATATAATTTTTATAGTATTTATAATATATAATATTGTCACATTTATTAAAGAAAATAACAAAATATCTTAATTTTATATCAACGGGAAGGATTATATATATAAGAACTTATGAATAGTGTGTAATAATACATAGGTTGAAAAAAAAAAAAAAAAACTCTCAAATGAAATGAAAAGAGAGCACAACCTTAATGACAAAAACAAAAAGAAAATGGCGTATTTACTTTTGAAATTTTGATTTTGAATTTCGATTTTTAATAATAAAATTTTAAATTAAAATAAATTATTGATATGATATTTTAAATATAAAAATAAATTTTATTTTATTACAATAAATAAAAAAAAAGTATATGTTCAAGTTAATATTTTTTTAAAAAAATTATAATTGAAAAATCATAATGAATATCTAACGAATAAACACGTCAGATAATGTTTTATTATTTTTACGTCCAATAAAATATTATTTAACAAAATAAAAATAAATTAAAGTACAAGAATACAGAGAAACATACCTGTCAATTGAATAACACGAAATTTTTAAATATACATAACGTATGGTCCACTTCATTAGAGCTATTTCTCAAATCAAACAATATTTTATTTTCGTAGCAGATCACACAAGTTAACAAAATCCCCTCGTCAATAAATGCTAAACAATACTTAAAATTAGTGTTCAAATGTTTATAATACATTGAATTTATAATAAAAATATATATATATATAAACTATTACCCTTTATCAATCTATCTATTTTATTCCCTCCGTCCCATGTAATATGGGTTAATTATCGTAGACACGAGAATTTAGGTAGTAATTAATTAAAAAGTGTATTAGTAAAAATAATTATTATTTAGTAAAAATAATTATAGATTAAGATTAAGATAAGTAAATAGTTTAATTAAAATTAAAAAAATTTTAAATTTTAAAATTTAAAATGCGATTAAAATGTATAATTATATTTTCAAAAATAGAAAGGATAAATTATGTGGGACGGAAAAAAATAGAAAATAGGGACAAATTATTTGGGACGGGAGTATTATTTAGAGTTATTTACAATTATTATCATTTGCTAAATTAGTAAATGAAATATCTGTACACTAATAAAATCAGTACCAAAAAATAAAATAAAATTACAAAAATATATAATTAATCAGCTAGATGTGTTAATTTGTATATATATGCTTTTTCTAAGAAAAAAAAAAGGAAAAAAAAAGTAATATATTAAAATAATATAAACTAACAATAAAAATACAAAATTACACCAATTTTCGAAACAATTCCTAAAATGTACAGCTGTGTGTGGATCTGTAATAAAATTTAAAGAATTCAAATAAAAAAATAAATGCAAAAGTTTTAAACTTATATTAATTCTTCTGTAAATGCAAAATTAACAGATTTAAAGTATTGAAATAACTCTGAGTCATAAATAAATATTTTCCATAAAAGCATATAAACATCAAATGTGATTATATATAATAAATAGATTTTTATAAACATTTTTAATAACAAAATAGATATTATAACAACAAATAAATAAATAAATAGAACAGTACCATAGAAATTTGAAGACAATTTTTGTTTATAATTTTTTAATATTTTGATTTGTTTTGAACAAAATAAATTTTGAATAAAACAAAATAGTATACTCAATATTTAAATATAAAATAAATACTAAAAATACTAGAAGGCCTTGTTTCTTGTAATTAAACACTAAAAAGAATAAAAAATAAAACAAATAAAATGAAAAAACACATAAGAAGAGAATGGCTATATATAGAAATAAGCATGCACATTTTCAATTCTTTAATTTATAGTAATTGACAAATCAAATGAAAAATTACAAAGCTACCCAAAACTTTCTTTCTTCTACAATCAAACACCCCCACCAAAAATAAGAATTACATAAAAGCACACCTAATTCCCCAGATTACCAAACCCACCCCTCAATTATTGCCTCCGCCGCCCATCGGAGTACTGCGAGAGCGGCACCACCTCCTGCAGCGGCGTCGAGAGCGGCGTCGGCAGCGGTGAGTTCCGGCAGACCGGACACGACGCGTTGAGCTTCAGCCAAGCGTCCACACACATCACGTGAAAGCAGTGCCGACAGTCCGGCAGCATCCGGAGCATCTCCGCCTCCTTATACTCGCACAGACAAATCGAACAAACACTGTTGTTCTCCAAACCGCCGCCGCCGCCGCCGCGCTTCGAGAACACCAGTTTCGGATACGAGTTAATAACCGCCTGGTCGAGTCCTACGACGACGTTTCGCGACTCACTCTCCTCATCCTCCTCCTCCACGAAGATCATCCGCGGAAGGTAGACGCTATTCTCCCCCGTGCGGCGGCGATCCTCGCCCTGGCGGTTCCTCCGGCGCCGCGCGGCCGCGGATCGGCAGCAGATGTAGGATGCGAGCAAAACGGTTGAAAATAGAACAAGGAATCCGAGCGCGATGGCGATTGCGTATCCGAGACCGAGCGATCTGAAATTCTGCGCGAGCGAGGGGGAAGGCGAGGGCGGCGGAGGCGGCTCTGCTGCGGCGGAGGAGGACATCGGAGACGGTAAAGGAAGGTGGAGGAGGAGATGGAAAAGGCCATTTGAATGGAGGGGGTGGGTGGGGGGTTTTGATGCGGCATTTAATACTAGGGATTGGACACAGCAGCAGCTCATCTCATTTAATGGCCAACATGGGGCGAGGCGAGGACGAGGCCACCCCCGAATCAACACCATTAATTAATTATTTAATTAATTAAAAACTAATTACGATTCTTTTTTCGGGATTTGGCGATGATTCTTCGCTCCACTCTATCGTATTGATATTTGAATGGCTCCACAAATATTTAATTTTATTTATTTAATTGGTGTTTATTATTTTAATTATTTTTATTTTTTTTAATGTACTCCCCTATCCCGAAAAAAAAAAAAAAACATATAGATTTTTTAATATTAGTATTATATTAATTTGTAGTAAAAATGACAAAAATGTCCCATATTAAGTATGGTGTGTTATAAAAGTAATGACATTTGTATAATATATTGTAAGTTGTAAGGGTATTTATTATGTTACGGAGATGTACAGTTACTAAATTAAGAAATTGTATTTTTATCATATTCAAATATCGACATGCAAAAAATAAATGAGACTCTAGAACCGAAGGAAGATAGCATTATTTTAAATTTACTGCAAAATCGCATATAACCCTTTTGATTTGGGACTAATAGAGTAATATTTTTGTAAAATTGTGTAAATATTGATATTGTAAGGTGCGGTAGTTGTTCTTGTTTGAGCTTTTGAGGCGTTAGAGAATTGTTATTTAAAATAAAATTAGTTAGATTTTTTTTATATTATATTGAAAAATAATTGTATATTCAAAATATAATACTGTCCCACGATCGGTATCTTGGTCACTGTAGATACGAGAACTTAAGATGAGTATAATTAGTCCCACAATCGGTATCTTGGTCACTATAGATACGAGAACTTAAGATGAGTATAATTAGTAGATAATTAAGAATATATTAGTAAAAATAATTAATTTATAATATAAATTATTATAAATTAAAATTAATATAACTAATTAGTTTAATTAAAAAAAATTAAATTAGAAAATTTTAAAAAAAAGATTAAAATGGGTAATTATTTTCCAAAAAAAAGAAAAGTGACATGAGATGTGGAACGACGGCAACATGAACATGATAAGTGGACGGAGGGAGTATTAAATAATTTTAGAATTTAAAATTTAATCCTCTAACAAATACCTACCAAATAAACACATTAGTCTTTAAAAAGAAAGCTTTAAATGCATTGTTATTAACACACAGTAAGTCACTAATTATTTGTATATTTTAATTTTTTTTTTTTCCTATTTTGTCAAATCTCTATAAATTATTTTGACTAATTATAATTTATGCACGAGATCTGAAAAACAGAAACACAGAAGACCGCAATCTCCTCTTGTCTTGTTCAGAATAAAATAAAAAATAAAAAATAAAAAATAATAATAATAATAATGATAAAAGTGTCCTTTCTCCTAACATTTTCGAATCTTCTTTCCAATTATAAGATAATTTAAAATTATTGGTTCACACAGTTAGGTCTAACCTTTGGAATAAAAAATTAATATTATAATATAAATCAGATGTAGTTTTTTTTTTTTTTTTTTTAAATAATTTGCATACAGTTTAGTTGAGGTTGGAATTTAATTTATTTAAATACAGCAACAAATATGTTGGCTATTACTGCAACATTTTTTCCAATTTCTCTAATAAAGTCAAACCAATTAAATGGACTTCGATGCAATGAAAATAATTATAATTAAATTAAAATAGATAATACTATATTGTATGATTTGTATTTTCGATAAAAAAAAAAAAAAAATTTAAAATTGTATAAATAAACGTAAACAATTGTTTCTAACAAAGTAAATTATTTCCAATAGTTTAATTATTAAATACAAACGTCACTGTTTTATGTTTAAAAGGAATAGTTTAAAAAATAAACGAAAAAATCCCAAAGATGCAGTAAAATTTATCTTGACAAATTTAGCAGTTTGTTTAAGGGCGTTTGTTTGTGGGGTTTATGGTTAAATTTGAGACAGTATAATTTTTACATTTTGAACCGAAATAATTATACAATTTTAAATATATAAAAAAATATTGATGTGTTATTTAAAAATAAAATTAATTTTTAATATAATATAAAATATAATAATAATAATTAAATTTACTTTTTATTTTTTTTATAAACTATAAATGAACAGTTAATTCTGAATTGAAAAGTAACATACAAAACCAGCATTTGGTTATTTTTCCAAATCAATTTTTTTACTATTTAATTTTTATTATTTTCAATAAAAATTATAGTACTTCTTTCCAAAAACATGTTCATTTATTTTTTACACGATTTTAATATATAGAAAAAAGTCATAAAATGTGGTATGATGTTTTTGCTAGAAAATAGTAAAAATAAATATATTTCATCCTTATATAAATGTACTCTTTATATTTTTATAATAGTTCAAGAAATAATATTATTTTGTTTGTTACTGAATATGTATAAGATATATTGATGTTGCTGCCCTTATATTTTATATGTATGTGTAACAATATGTTTGTAATTTATGTAAAAATTGAATGTATTTTAGGGTGTGTTTGATTGTTAAACTTCCTAAATTTTTTATTATTCATTAATTTTTTTCCGTTAAAAATATCAAATTAAATATCTATTTTTATTTTTTGTATTATACTACTATAAATCAATTTTGCATTCACATCGTACAATTATTTCAATTTAAAATTTTTATTATTCATATCTCACTTCAAAATTCAAACCCCCAAACAAACACACCATTAGTATTAGTACGTGATTACTTTTATTATAATAGAAATTCGATACTTTTGAATGAGACGACAAGAATAATAAAAATAATATTTTTAGTTTAGACCGGGAGTATTTTTTTTTCAAAAAAAAAAGTAAACTTACTTTTTTATGATATCATCATTTTTTCGTCATAAAATATTATACTCTTTCCAACCACACATTAATATTTTGTTTTCTTATATTGAACGTCCAATAATTATTATCTTATTTTTTTATACACAATTTTTTTATCCATCGTTCATTTATCTTTTTTAATTTCTACTTTACAATAAAAGACAAATTTTTCAATTCATAACAAAAAAAAAAAAAAAAAATTACCTAAAAAACCCTACAAATGTTATTTTAGGACAAAAATTTTGAATGGAGAAAGTATATGAAAATTGTTATTCATATCAAAACTCAAATACAAATCAAACCAACCATAAGTATTTATAAAAACATTAATCTCAATTTCCGTATTTAGAGTTCCGTGCAAGAGAAACTCCATCAAATTCAAATAACTCCAAATCCATATTTTGAAGAAAAAAAAAATAGAAGATCGAAATGATGGATTAGAAGTAATAACTCTAAATTTGAGCAATTTTCTACTTTTAAAATACATTTATTATTTGTATTTTTGTGCAAAATTTTTCAGAATATCTAATTTAAAGTATTCACTATTGATATATTTTGTTTGTTAAGATCCAACATTATATAGATAAGATTTATTCCTTTAAAATCATATCAAGCGAAACTTAGGTCAAAATTGTCCATATTCAATGAACGGACAAAGCAGACAAATCAATGAACGAACTTTTTACGCAAAAGCTTAACTTATTCTTCAGTAAACGTAAATCTCTAGACATAAATATTATTCATCTAAATCATAAGGAAAATGTTCCCAACCCTAAAAAACATTTTTTCGGCCAAACGTTAAGTCCTATACGACCTATGATACTAAGAAAAGAATATACGCTGAATTCCACCATAGGATAAAAGGGCACACGTGAAGTAGGAAGTTATAGTAGTTTTATTTGTTTCAACTACTTAATCGTCTAATTGTCCAATTGTTTCAACTGCTAAATTAACCGCTCAACTGTTTTATTTGGAGCCTATAAATACAACCAAATTGTATTGTATTATTCATGTTTTCACATTTTCGTTTTACCAATTCTTCTAATCACTCTTCAAAATTCAAACAGTAAGAAGTTTTTTATCGATAGTTTATCGGGACATCCATAAGACTTTGTGGAAATTTTCCATCCCTTACCTCGCCTAGTTGCCGTCGTACTCCTTTTCCAGTATATTTTATTCTACTTTCCAGTAGCTATATATATATATATATTGCTTTTTAGAAATCAAGATATCATTATTCTTCTTCATTCATTCGATTCACACACACTTCCATGTTCACATAACTCACACGAAATCTGCCCAAAGAGAAGCAACCAATGGATTTTTGGTAATTTTTTTCTTCTTTGAATTGTTTAAATTAAATTTTTGATAATATTATGAAAGAACATAAAATTGTTAATTGTCAATTCCTATTCCTACATAGTATTTTAAACGGGTATAGGTGATTCGTAGCTACTAAGTACGCTTGAGGTCTCTCAACTTGTTTAATTGGTAATATGAATTTGATCTTGATCAAAGAGATGTATTAGAGGAGTATGGTCATTAGTATAATTAATCCAATTTTGCAATTGAAAAAAAAAAAAAAAAAAAAGAAAAAAAGAACATCATATTTCTTCAAGATATCACAACAATAAAAATTACTTAATAGTGGGAGATGAATAGGTGCATTGATATCATCAGTTCTAGGTCTTCGACCTTTTGTAGACTGCAAAAATTCAAACTCAAATTGATGGTCGAACAACATTGAATTTCAAAAAAACATGGAGAGTACTAACAAGCCAAGACCTCTCTATAATAAAATATCGTGCAAAAAAGGTCATGTTCAATGAATCTACTATCAATTGTAAACATTCATTAATACTCTTCTCCTTTGTGATGATTACAAACTTCATACAAAACACAAAGAAAAATTAAGTTTTAAGTTTTTAACATAGTTAAGAACAATTCAACATAGAGAAAGCAAAATTTAAACACAAAATAATAATAATAATAATAATAATAATAATAATAATAGATAAATTTAAACACTATAATATTAAATTTTTAAAGTCAATACAATTTAAAATTCAAAATAATTTAAACATCACGAAAACAACGATTGAATATTTGGGATAATAATTTATTTTTCTTAATTAACTTATATACAAAGAAAGAAAAACCCATTAAAAATAAAAAAATAACATATAAATTAGAATTTTGAAATATCATCAATTTTTAAACCGCGGAAAAGGAAAGATTAAACACCAAAAAAAAAAAAAAAATTCGATCAGCATGATGTTAATATTTTATAACTTTAGCACCGTATTAGCCTCAAATTTGACAACATGGATTATAACATTTTAGGATTTTAGTTATTGTTTGATGTTTGATCAGAGAATTAATTAG
Source organism: Andrographis paniculata (assembly GCF_009805555.1). Classification (NCBI taxonomy): domain Eukaryota; kingdom Viridiplantae; phylum Streptophyta; class Magnoliopsida; order Lamiales; family Acanthaceae; genus Andrographis; species Andrographis paniculata. The sequence goes on along the minus strand of NW_026137580.1, from coordinate 681,784 downwards.
ACTTATTTATAATAAGTCTATTTATATTGAATTCTTAAAAATTACAAAATTTAAACTTTCTTTGTACATTTTAAAATCGGTCATTTGAAATTTTACAGTAGATTAACAAATAATAATATTTTATTAGTTAGTGGAAGTGTCTAAGAATATTTGATATTTTTGTCATTTATGTAAAAAGTACGTGTATGTGTATGTGTAATAGTATGTTTATAATTTAAATAAAAGTTAAAGATATTTTGGTATTAATATCGAATTACTTTTGCTATAAATAAAAAAAATAAAAATAATATTTTGAATTGAGACGAACAAAAGGTGGTAACACTAGTATTTTGAAATAGAATAGAGATAATAAAACATTTTAGCTTTTTTCAAATAAAGCAGGAAAAATAAAAAAAAATAATTCAAGATGTAAACATGATTAATAATAATATTTAATAATAATAATAAAAACAAGAGTAGAGATAACATGAAGATTCTCGTTTGTAAATAGGATCACGTTATGATTACGACACATTTTTATAAATTAAATATTTATTTTCATATTATTTTAAAAATTAATTTTACTTTCAAATACATAAATACTTTTCCTTGGTGTGGAGTTATTATTATTGTAAATTGTGCTGTCTATTATTGATCATTTTTTTTAAAATTTATTGTATATGAATTTTTCTTATACAATAATAATAAATGTTAAATCGAAATAATTATTTGATATAATATAAATATGTGTTAATTTAATATTTTAAATATAAACTAATTTTTATTGTAATATAAAATAAAAAAATAAAAACACAATTATGATTTAATATTTTAAGAGGAAATTAATGAATAATAAAATTTGATTAAAAATTCTTATAACATACATAAATATATTTATATTAAAATTATGATAAATAAATATTAAATATATATAGAATAATGCCATAATATTTTTAATACTGACAATTTATATGATAGTCAGAGTTATAGAATTAATCATAAGATGCAATGGATTAAGACATAAACTTACCTTCTCTTTTAAGTTTTTTTTTTTTTTAATTACTCCCTCCGTTCACTTACAATATTTACATATTTTCATTTTGGGACGTCCAATTACAAAGTTAACATTTTATTAAATACTCTACTTTTTTTCACAAATACCCTTACTTTACATCACATTTTTACTTTTACACATAAAAAGTAAGGGCAAAAATGTTATTACATTACTTTTAACTACTCACTATAATTAAAATACTATTATTTCCTAAACATCGCACCAAAAGTAAATGTAAATTTCGTAAGTGGACGGAGGGAGTATTTTAGTAAATATTTTTAACAAATATAAATTTAATTAGTATAAAAAGAATAATTTTATTTTTTTTAAAAAAAAAATTAAACAAACACTCAAAATTAAGCACAAATCAAACAATTTTTTGTTGGCTTCTTTATGTGTTATTCGTTTATGTTTCTCTTTTATTAAAAATAAAAATAATAATATTTATTGGACACAATATTTTATATGTAATTAAAAATATAAATAAAGAAAAGAAAAGGGTTTTGAAAAAGTTGTGAATTGGAATTAGCTTTTGTATTATGTTTGACAGAATATTTAATCAACAATAGATTGATTTTAATGGGTGCGTGGGTGGGTCGGCTGTTGTCAAGCCAAGCTCCACCACAATTATTTATTTATTTATTTATTTATTAATTATATATTTATTTATATATTCGAGGAATATCTAACAAGTAAAAAAATACATTTTTTATTTCATAATAAATTATCTATTTTTTTATTTTAGTCTGTCCCAAACTAAAGTATCCATTTACTTTTTTTTTTTTTTTTTTTATAGTAATTGTACTATTTATCTAACGTTACAAATACCCTTACAACTTATAATATATTACACAAATGCTATTACATTTATATCACACATACTAATTAATTTATTTTAGTTATTTCTACTTTATTCTTATTATATCATAATATAATACTAATATTTCTAAAACTACGTAAAAAAAAATGAATATTTAATTACGAGAGAGAGAGTGATTATATACATTTGCATTATTATTTGTTATGTTAAAATGCATTACAAACACCAACAAAACCCCACTTACAAGTGGGGGTTGGGGAAGACCAAAAAAACGATTTCACAACAATATAAAAATGCATTGTTCTTTTTTTTTTTTGTTTTTTAAGTTGGAACCTGCGACCGTTGTTCTTCGAGTGTGTTCTGGATAAATTTTGGTCGAACCTAAATACTTAATCAAAGTCGATCACAAATGCACTAGACACCATCGGATCATCAGTTATGGGAGTATTTTTGATTTGTTCTTTGGAATACAAAAGCTATATAACTAACATATGTTTTAAATGAAAATATATTTTGTAAATAAAAAAGATAAAAAAAATATTAGTATGATTTTGTTTGTTATGGGGTTTGAATTTGAGTTAATGTTTTGAATAATAATATTATTTAATGTAATACAAATAAATATTACTTACTCATTTTAGTAAAAATAATTATGTATTAATACAAAAATATCGTTAACTAAATTACAAACATACTATTGCACATATAATTATTTTATACATAAAGTTAAAGAGCAAAAATGTCAAAGTCTCTTACACACTTCTACTAACTCTTAAAATACTACTCCCTCCACTAATTTGTCTCATTTAGATTATGCACGGAATTTAGGTATTGTGTAATTAGTGAGTAATTAAAAAGTATATTAGTAAAAATAATTATGATTTAATAAAAATAATTTTATATTAAGATGACTAAATAGTTTAATTAAATTAAAAAATTATAAATTATGAATTTAAAAAGTGATTCAAGTGTATAATTGTATTTTCAAAAAACAAAATGACAAAATATGTAGAACAGACGGAAATAGAAATAGTAGACAAATTAAGTGAGACGAAGAGAGTATTCTTTGTTAATTTATTACAAAACTTGGAGTGGGATGAAGGCAATATAAAATTAAATTTTAATGTAATAGAAAATATTAAAAAAATTAAATTTTTGATTTAATATTTGAATTAAAAAAATTGTATAAATATAAAAAAAATTGTATAAATAAAAAAAAAATTAGGCAAAGACTCACAAATTAGAGTTAAATTTTGGATTAAATAGTGCAACTTTGAATTAAAATAATTGTTTAATCTAACATAAATACGTGTTCGATATATTACTTTAAATATATAAATTAAATTGTAATATTATACTTAAAAATAAATATTTAATTTAATTTTGTAAGTGGAGGTAATTTTTGAAATAGTAAATACTAACTAGAATAGTAATTTTCTTTAAATTTTGGGACTCTGAAATAATAATAATAATAATAATAATAATAATAATAATAATAATAATAATAATAATAATAATAATGTCACTTTAAACTTGAAGTAATGCATTATTTGTTCAATTTATTTTTTTCCTTATTTTTTTCTATATAATATTATGATTTTAGAGAAAAATATATTGGGTTTTTTTAATAGAATATATTATATCTAATAAAGTAATAATTATTTTATCAAAAAATTAAAACTCAAATACAAAAAGCAATATAAACAAACCAATGTTTATTGCAATAAATCTAGAGCTAAAATTCAAGATTATTGAAGAATTGGATAAAAAATTACTATTTCAACGTTCATTCTAAAGACATCTCTATTGTCCATTGAAATTTTCAATCATTCAAATACAAATTATCATTTTTATTTTTTAAAATACAACAAATTATTCTTAAAATTTAATTTTATTAAATCGTATGCGCGAAATAAACTGATACTTTTGAAACAAATAAAAGTAGTATTTGAAATTTAAAATAAAACAATTTAAGATTATTTTAGAATGAATATGGTTACAAAAACATATGAGGTGTGTCTGTATTACACTTTGTTTAGATTTTCGTTTCATTTTGTTTTGTTTTATTTATTTACGTTAAATAAAATTAAATGGAATGTTTGTTTTGTGTTTTGATTTGAAAGAAATTTTTTTAGATAAAATATAAAGAATTGTGTCGATAATATAAAAATAATAAAAATACGTAATTTATCAATTTTTAAAAAGATATATTAAAAAATTTATAGTAGAAAGTCCAAATCCACCCCAAGCCATTAATACACAATCGCCCTCTATTTATATATATATATATATATATGATATTATAGAATGTACGCACCTAACAGATTTTTTTGATTTTTTTAATTGTAATTTTAAATTGATTTAAAGTTAATTTAAATTCTTGTTTAAATAATATTTTAATTTAATAATTTATGAAAATAATATATATATTTGTATTAAAAATTATACATAATAAATAATAAAATTTTAATTTTAATTTGAAATCACATAACTGAACATTGAAATTCAAAAAAACTCCGGTCCTTTCCCGTTTTACCTGCTATCTTTTTACCTGATACGCTATTTTCATGAAAACACAACTGAACATATGAGCTTGCTTTTTCTTTTTCTTTTTAATATATATAATAATTATTATTATTTTAAAAACAAGTAATGTAAATACTAAAATGTATGACTTCATTTACACATATTTTAGTATTTTAGGTTATTTGAAAAATAACTAAAATTTTTGCGTAAAAAAATTTGATGTTTAATTTATTGTAAACAATATTTTATTTTTTTAATATACTATATTGAATTAAATAAAAAAATATATTAGATATGATAAATTTTTAAAAGTCAATATATTTCATTTGTATTTTGTATTTTGTATTTTAAATTATTTTTATTTTTATATAAAATTATAGTTAAATATAATAATTTTCTATTAAAAATAACTATATTTTTATTAATAGCAACAAAATATTATATTTATATATATATATAAAGACAAAAGAAAAAGACTGACAATATTTTCAAACAAATCTGTACATGCGAATGATCCGTTGAAGGCTTGAAGCATGTGTTTCTTTTTTTAGATTGAATTGATGAATGCTTAAATTTTTTATTAATATAATATTTAATAAAATTTATAATTATTTTTACTAATATATTTTTTAATTAGTTACTAATTATATTTTGTCTAAATTTTTTTATATTTTGATAAGACGAGGTAGTCAATAGCCTTTTTACGATGATGGACCTAACCTAAACATTGATTAATTAATTGCAGACAATTTATCATAGTCCTTGTCTGGCCCACAAAGGAAGACTGCAATGCACTACACTGCACATATATGTAGCTACATTTCCTTTTTTCTCAATTTATTGGATCATATCTATTTTATATTACTATAAATTGAACCAAAATTGAAATAATCCTAAAACTTAATTTAATTTATTTATACAGACAAACATATCAACGGAAAAATCACACACTATAATTATGCAACACTAAACACTAGAAAACTAACAGTAAAGCAAGCAGTAATAATTAACAGAGGCAGAACCAAAAAATACGTACAGTATTCTGTACGTATAGATACGGTAGAAATGGAACATTCTAGAGTTTCACCTTGCGTTTGCACCTCTGTTCCTGAATCGCCTGAGTCGTCATGTTGACGGTCACGGTGCAGTTCATCTTCACCGTCACGTGCTTTTTGACGACCACCATTTTCACGCGCCCTGCGACCTCTGTGTAACTGCTCATAGTTAGGAGGCCAGAGGTGAGATCAGACGCGAAATCGGAGTTCGCGAGTACTCGATCCGTCATCACGTCGACGGTTATGTTCATCCTCATCGTCCGGCGCGCTCTCGCTCTCCCCGGCGGACCGCGCGCCTCGCCGATCACAGATCCGTGGTAGTACAGGGCCGTTGTGGTGTTCTGGTACCGGAACGAGGCGTAGTTCGGATTCTTCACGGAGACGTCGGCGATTAGAGTCATGTTCGCGCCAGGACGCGGAGTGGTGGTTCCGGCGACCAGGTCGAGCTTCGTGACGGTGACTCTGTTCATGCGGATGATTGGATCCTTGACTTTGAAGACTGTGAAGATTAGGACGACGATGACGATTGCTTGGATGAGAAGGAGCGCGGCGACGCAGGTGAAGCACTTGACGCAGCGCTTGCGGCGGATTCCGGTGAGTGCGGATTCCTCGTCGTCGCTGCTGGTTGGGCGGTCGGAGGCGCCGGCGAGGGGGCGTGATTGATCGGAAGTTTCAGCCATTAGTTAAGAGGTATGTAGCATTGAATTTTTCTGGTGTTCTGTTTATATATCGAGTGTTGGAGGAAGTAGGTGGTGACGTGGCATAGGTGTAGGTCCCACCTAAGTGGGGACACTGGACCCTTCGGTCTGTTGATTCTCTGTTTCATACTGACTTCTCTCTCAAAATATGTGCACATTTTGGAGGAAATTAATGCCATTTGTTTCAATTTCGTTATATTTATAATCGTTCATTTTTTCATTTTTATTTTATTTTTATTTTTATTTATGCATATATATTTTTTTTGTATTACATATATTAACTATTTTTATATTTTTTATACGATCTTCTATATTCATATAAAAGAAAAGTATTTCAACATTCTTTCAAAAGAAACATATTCAATGTATTTTTTTTAATCCGTCAAATTTTTTCTTAATTTTTCTTTTTCGCCCGTCCATGAAATTTACTCAGTTACTATATTTTAATAAATTAAAAAATTAAAATTTAATTATTATACCTCATTCAATATTTTTTTACAATAAACGCCATTAACTTTATTACATTCTCTATTTTTTTAAATTTATAATTAAATGTTCAAAAATATTTTAATTATATTTTTATACTTTTTTTTAAAAAAATTTTTTAATAAAATATTTATTTTTCTTAATAAATCCACTTCAACTTATAAAGAGTAATATATTTAATAATTATTTCATTTTAAAAGATACTCCCTCCGTCCCATAACAAAAGTATCTAGTTTTTTATTTTAGTCCGTCTTATAAAGTATTTATTTTCTTTTTTAGTAACTGTACTATTTACCTAACATTACAAATACCTTTACAACTTACAATATATTCCACAAATGTCATTACATTTATATCACACACGTACTAATAAGATTATTTTAGTCATTTTTTACTTTATTCTTACTATATCCCAATATAATACTTATATTTATAAAACTACGTGTAAAAAGCAAATAAATACTGAAATTAAGTATGGAGGGAGTATTTTATAAGAATCACAAATAAACATATTTAACAGTTCAATGTGTAAACGCATACATTGTTGTTCGGTAAACAAGCACTAAAAAAGTGCTTTTTATTTACTCTCTTTATTCATGTTTTAGATTTTATTTACTCTCTTTTTATATTGTTGTTCGATAAACAAGAATATTGATATTATATTAGTAGTTGGTAAAAATTATGGATAAAATTTTTTTTTGCCCTTGTGAGTGTATCAGTGTAAAAAATAGTGGCAATTGTGTAATAAAAATGAAAAAGTAAAGGTAGTTTTACGGTGATATGGTTACTTACGAAAACAAGACTATTGTTTTGAAACAGACAAAAATGGTAAACAACACTATTGTATTAGAACGGGAAAGAGTATTATATTATAAAAAAAAATTATATCAAATTATTATTTAAATGAAAACACAAATAAAAATTAAGTCCAACAAAAATTTAAAAAATATTGACTGTACAATAATTTGAAAATTAATATGTTGGTAAAGTAGTTGAAATAATTGATGTGTAACTGTGAGACTCCGAGAGAATAAATTCTAACCTACTTTTAATTAGTCAAACTATATAATTATGGCTATGCCAATATGTAATATGACCTAAGTAGGAAATTTTCAACGATGAATATTAATTCAAATGTTCCTCCAAAAAATAATATTAAAATAAATTACTCCCTCCGTCCCATATAATTTATCCTTATTTTCTATTTTTGTTCGTCCCATATAATTTGTCCATTTATTTTTTGAAAATATAATTATACACTTTAATCTCATTTTAAATTTTAAATTTTATAATTTTTTTAATCTTAATTAAACTATTTAGTTATCTTAATCTTAATTCACAATTATTTTTATTATACGATAATTATTTTTACTAATACACTTATTAATTACTTACTAATCACACTTTACCTAAATTTCCGTATCTACAATACATGGGACGAAAGGAGTACTATAATACAGAATTTGCGAGTAACAAAAAATGAAAATTGAAAGGAAAAAAAAAAAGAAAAAGAACACATAGAGGACTTTCCCACAAATAATGTGAATTTTTTAACACTAATTATTAGATTATTACAGTTCATACTAAAAGTGTGTTTACTTAAAATAATATAATTATATTTTTAATCATAATTGTTAAAAATTATTTTTCTCACTTATTAAATAAGATAGAATTATTATAGTATATAATGTATTAATTATGAGTTAAAAAATGATAAAGAGTAATACTTCAAAATAAATATGTAGTTGAAAATCTACTACTCTGGTTCATAGCAAATATCATCTTTAAAAGATTTAGTGAAATTATTTGAAAATATATTTTTATTTACATGAGTTATAAAAAATTGTGTAAATAATATAAAAATTATGAGTATGTGTAATATAAATGTAATTTTTGTGTAGTATATATAAATGTTGATGTAAGAGTAAATGACAAAAAATAGAATGTAAGGATATAAAGTTTTCCGAATTAAGGGATGTGTTCAATTTCTATTTTTGAATAAATGCGTTTTTAATATTAACTATAACGAAGCGAATCGTTGATATATAAAACTAATAATATTTTTATATTTAATTATTATTATTTTTTTTGTAATTTGGATGAACAATTTTCTCACACAAATAAGGTCGATATCATTTGCGTGAATCTATGCATATATTATACTCCTTCCGTCCCATCTAATACTGTAGACACGGGAATTTAGGTAAAGTATAATTAGTAAGTAATTAAGAAGTGTATTAGTAAAAATAATTATAGATTAAGATTAAAATAAATAAATAGTTTAATTAAAATTAAGAAAATTATAAAATTTAAAATTTAAAATGTGATTAAAGTGCATAATTATATTTCCAAAAATAGAAAGGATAAGTTATGTGGGACGAACAAAAATAGAAAATATAGACAAATTATGCGGGACGGAGAGAGTATTCTTTTTGGTATTATAAACAATTCTTTATTTAAATCCAATGGATGTGTTTCTTCGGTTCAAACTTTAATTTCAAAATGAATTGATGATTGTTTCAAGCCAAACATTGATATGAAATTACATTTCAATAATATAATTAGACACATGAACTTATAAATAGACACAGATTTTTTTAAAATTTTTTTAAGACAATATGACTCAAAATATATTGGGTATAACAATGATATTGTCACACATTTCAATTTTCTTAACATGCTTTAGTTTTGATTGTGATTAAGTTGTCTATCCAATATGCCCTCAAAGTTTTTATTTGATTCCATCATTTTTAACTTACAATGATGTTGAAAATAATTTTTCGAACACATGTTTTACGCGTTTCATCTCAAAGTTCACTTAATATCAACATCTATTAATCTCAAATAAATCTAATTATACTAAAATCACTCATTTTTTTTCTTTTCTATTTTGGTGTAAAGCTCGATTTATTAATAGAAAAAGTAAAATTGTACACAACGAATTTAAAGATTAAATTCTTGCATTAGTACATGTTACAAATATTCTAGAATGAAGTATTTCTTATACATAAAAGCATGTCCCAATATCTCGAAGCGGAAAAACTTTAGCATATGTAGTTTCTTTAGTCTTGTTCTTGTACAAACAATTTTATTATTTTTTAAAAAATAATATATATGATTTCAACCTATAGATATATAACAAACTGTACACTCCAAAATTTGACCAAAGGGCCAGCCCAAGCGGGAGCCCAACTTAGGGAGAGACACGGCCTACAAGAAGGCCCAAATCAGTGGGGATATTTGGTCAAAAGAGAAACGGATAAAGCATAATTTGAAAGTGAGAATAATTTGGGGAGGTTGGAGAAAAATAAGGGAGTAAACCTTATCCGAACAAGGTTTAGAGAATAAAAGGGAAAAGAAGACGCCGGGACAAGCAATCATCTTCTTCAACATTAATTTTTTTTCTTTATAATTTAATTTCCGCGGTATTTTTTTCAGAATTTTTACAGCTTTCATCGATTTAATTTCTAGCTTCGTTCTTGTTTATTTTACCTTCTTTTTTCACCAATTTTTCGGTTATCGCGAGATAGCCCGGATCCTTTCTTGAGGAGGCCGGGGAACCCTACGATTAAATCAATTCCGACGGGCTTTTCCGATTAAGCCGTCGGTGGCGATTTTTTTACGACAACACAAACAATATACACCATGCATATTCATTCTTAAATTAAATACCTAAATAAATTGACAAAATAAATAACCAAGCTATACAATAACAAAATTTTTCAAAATTAATAAACAAATCCAAACTTGTCTAGCTACTTTACTCTCCTATATGTAAACTACAAAGTAATTTCTTCTACATGCTAAGCAATTAATTATACAACATTACGACAATTCTCTCCGTCGCCGTCGAACTCCACCGGAGAATCATCGATGGAGCAACTCCCGGAGGCGGCAAAGCCCTCCAAGCCATCGAAAAAATCGTCTTCAAGTGGGCAAAAACTGTCTTCTTCTTCCATTGACGACTTTTGATCATTAGCTGGTTTGAGGATATCGAGGTTGGCATGATCGGGCGGAAGCTTGTGTCGGGAAGTGCGGTTGGCGGGCATAGGGTGGTTGTGGTCGCCGGTGTAGGTGACGATGTACATTCCCGGGTTCGACCGGTTGCGCTCCACCTGCTTTCGAGCCCCGCAACCTTTTGAAGTGCTGCATCTATAATAACCTCTGCAAAATAATAAAATTAGAAAAAATTGGAGAAGATAAAATAGAACTATATTAACCGGATATTGTACCAAGCTACATAGAATCTGTCTTTTTACATAAATTAAAAAATAAAATAAAATGGCCTTTATAGTATTATTATACTTAAAAGTATTATTCAAATTTTAAAATATATATTTTCTAATTTATAAAGATTGAAAAAATTAATTTTAATGTAATACATTCACAATATTCCACAGTACATACTTTTTTTTTTTAAGAGTAACTTTTTTTTCGATTTTTTTTTTGCTAAAAAACAACTTACTGTATGATAATTTTTAAGATAGGTTGACAAAAACTTTCCATTTAGCAGTGAGATTATAAAAAAAGAAGTCACTACCGTGCTCTAAATGAACGTACTCCTAACCTCTAATTTCTCCATTTGTGTACCAATATGTTAGAGGTAAATAATAAAATAAAAATAAATTTATAAATCATTTTAAGAATTTTAAAACAACAAAGTTTACCCAAAATATATAATATTCTATCCACTTATAAAAAAAAAAAAATCAAGAATTTAATATAAAATTTATTTATTATATTATTTATAGTCTTTTTCATATATTTTCTAAGTTATAACTGAAGATACCTATTTTATTATTTTTTTTGTCTTATCTCAAAAATTATATATTTTTTATGATAGTAAAAATAATTATATATTAATATTAAAATATTTTTAATTTTTATATAAATTACAAACATATCATTTTATTAATATATATATAAAAACCAAGAGACAAAATTGTAAAATCATTTTAGACACACTTTTACAGATAAAAAAAATATATTATTATTTTTTAATTTATTAAAAAATTAAATGTATATTTTCATTCAAGACAGAAGAAGTATAACATATAATGAGAAGTGTTTTCATTTGAGTTTAATCTAATCTTTATTTTAGAAATTAAATGTGTGAACAAGCTTAACTTCTACTATATATTTTAGAAATGACACACATATATATATACACACACACACGCTGGGTTGCTCATAGCAGGAATAGGGTGAATAACTGGTCAAGCCCGTAATTAATAAAGGGTCTATAATTTAAAATGTTATCAATTATTATTTTTAAATTTTTAAAATTAATTTTTAATTTTTAATTTATATTTTTTCTTCTTCATAATCATCCAATTTAATTCTAAAATTAAAATTTTAAACTTTAATCATATATTTTTTCCAATTTGTTCTTCCTAATCATACATCACCCTATATTTTCAAATTAAATCGTCCTCTACGCTTGTCTACCTTACATCCTATCGCACTGTGTCCACTAGCTCAGACCAAACCCGCCCCACCTTCTCTCTTCTCTCTTTCGCCCTCTCTCAGTCTTTCTTCTTTTTCAAACCTACGGACAGTTTGTTTTTCATCTTCTTTTTTCAAATAGACAATGTCCAAACCGCCACGTTCAACATTTTGTCTGATTGATGCCAATCAGTAATATTATTTTAAAAATATATTTTAATCATGTGTTTATAAGACCTATAATTTATTTTTGCTCAAGATTTCAAAAAAGTTCGAGACGACCAGTGTGTGTATATATATATATATATGCATGCATTTATATGGATTATGTGAGACATGCATACTACATTATTACTTGGAAGCTACAAAAATGAAAGAATAACAAGGTCCACTTGCTTACAAGTTGGAGTGTAGATTGATATCATTATGTTTATAAATTTATTTTATTTTTCAAAATTGTTATACTATAATACTATTTCTCTGTCTTTTAAATAAACAAATATATTTAAAAAATTATATATTTTTATAATATTAATTATTTACTCTATATCTAATATAGTACTTTATTATAGTATAATTTAACTTACCACCAACACCTTATTACTAAAACAATAATATTGAACTTCCAACTTACAACTCCTAACTTGCAACCAAATACAAGTTCATTCATAAGAAATATGAAAAATAAAACTAATAATAATAATAAAAATGGGAAGCAAATGAAGTGAATTCAAGGCAAGATCAAGAATATTATTTCGTAAAATGGGATTATTATCTCCCTTATTTAAAAATGTGGTCACATTTTTAAAGGATAGAGGGAATAAAATAGAAAAAAATTAAAATAAAATAATAAATAAAAATAAAAATAAAAGAAAAGAAAAGCAAATTAACCTGGGATAAGGAGAACCCTTAATAGGCTTCTGCCCATATTTTCTCCATGACCACACATCCGCACACACTTCTTCTGCTCCCACGTGACTCACCACCCTCTTCATCCCGCTCTTCCTGCATACATCATTTCTATCTTATTTCTAAATTATTATTATTATTAATATTATTATTAATTAATCATTTAATTAATTATTTAATTAATGTTACCGTTTCTTTGAACTAGGTCTTGACGACGAGCTATTTTTCTGAGCACTCTCCTTCGGGAGATTCACCACCGAGAACGGCGGCGGCGGCGGCGCCGCCGCCGCCGCCGGTTTTCTGTCGAGAAGCAGAGAGCTGAGCGGAGACGAATTCCCTAGGCCGGGCAGACTGTGCGAGGGCACTATCGTCATTTCAGAAGATTCCGGAAACAAGAACGGCCTCTGCCCGTACAGATCATGACGTAAGTCCTCCTCCTGTTTTAACGCCGTCTCCTTTTTCACCTCCTCTAACGGTAACGGATCTCCAGAACATGCCGCCGGAGAAACGCCGCCGCTGAAATCGCGCCGCCCGTCGCCGCCGCCAGTAGAAGATGAAGAGGCGGCGGCGCAGCCTCGAACCACCGCGTGCAGATCCCAATCGTCCTCCATAGACAAAACAAGGCGCTGACTTTTTAGAGTGGGGGTGAGGAAGAATCGACTCAATCAATGAATGAATCGGTGAATGGACGGTTTGGAAGCCACTCGAAAATAATATTACTATATTAATTTTATTATTATTATTAATTTTATTTTTTATTTTTTTATTGAGAGAAATTTCGTGTACGGCTTGGTGGAATTTTTCCGACTTATATTATTTTTATCAAAATTATTTTAAAATTTTGTTCTAATATCGCGAATATTATTACCGGTGTCATAAAATTGAATGATGCTGATTGTTTAGGGTTGACTTTGCAAGTAGTCAAAGTCCACGCGGTTTGGTGGTTCATGGATTATTATTGGTGGTGGGGCAGCACTCTGCCGACAAAGGGGACACGTGGCGTATGGTATACTCCGGCGCGTGATTTCAACGCCTAATTTTAAATAATATTATCTTTTTGAAGAAGCGGATCAACGGCTGCGATGACGAAGCCTCCTCCATTTTAACGGCTGGAGATCGCAGAGTTTTGTGACGTAATCATTACGTGGCGTGACGCGACTTTTCAACTGGGCCCCACAGATAAAATATGAAATGTTGACGACCGACACGATTTGCTGGAGATCTAAGGTTCAACTTGGTGAGAATCCACTATGTAATTGGGCCTTGGGTGGGCCTAAAAATATAATGTGAAAGCCCAATTTTCAAAAAAAAACTTTTTGTAAATAGATGAGGTAGAATTGGTAGAATCCACTATAAATAAGCCAACTTTGTAATATAATTAAATTATATAAATGTCATTGTTGTAATAATGAGGTAGATGTTGATTTTATTTTATTTTTCATATTTGTAGCAACTATAATTATTTATATATAAAAAAAATGATAGATTAAATTTTAGATAGGACGAAAGTACAAAATCGATTGATTAATTATAAAATAAGGTTAACAATAAATTTTGATTAAGCAGCTATTCAAAATGCAATACTGTCATACTAATCAGTTGTTAATAGACAAAGTATTGTCGTTAAAAATTAAATTTTGAGGTAAACTTGTTCAAACAGTTTGAATTGCGCTACAGATTTGGATTTATTGTAAAGGAAAACTAAACTAAACTTTTTTAAACACAATTTTGATCTATTTTTCGGTTTCAATCTCGATTTTTCTTAGTTTGAATAATGTTAATTTTTGTTAAAATTGGACCTAATTTTCACTTTACTCTTGGTCCAGGTATGACTATGAGTTACTAGATACTTGTCCTGATTTTGTAAATTTCTGAGGCTCACAACAGGTAACTGGTGTAAAAAGGTATTTGGAAAGCACTACTAATGATTTACACTCTTGGATGATCATTGTTTAGGTTCTATTGTTTTAATTTACAACTTTTGAGCTATTAATTTAATTTAATGCTTTTGAGCTAGTTTAATATTCACTTGAGGTGATATGTAAGTATTTTTAAAAAAGCACAGTGATTTTCCTAAAGTTTATTCATGTGTTGTTTTATATCTTTAATACTTTATGATCATGGTGTATCATGTTAATATTCGTCTCTGTACACCGGAATATTTGTCAATAAATGACAGTGTAAGAGTTCTTCACTCCCCATAATAAAATCGTTTGTTTGTTTTATGCTTTGAGTTGTTAACAATTTTATTTAAAAATCATCAGTTTTGATTTCAATTACATTTAATTAAGAGTTGTATATGGACTTTTAGAGTTAGATATATTTGGATAATACTTATATTTTTGTAATAATAATATAATAAATTTGTTTGATGTTATAGATTATTATTTTTTACATAATAAGTTTAGTAAGAAGTAAAATGAAATATTGAATTAAAATAAACAAAAATAAATTATAAAACATACTTATACATTGAATTGATAATATAATATATGTTTGTTTCTTGTTTTAGTTTCATATATATATATATATATATTTATTTTAAGTATAAAAAAACATGTTGATGATATATATATATATATATATATGAAAAGAAATAAAACTCAATTCATCCGACAATAATATATACATTTTACTATTTTCAATATATGTTATTTTAGTATATTTACCCTATATATTATATATATATATATTATATTTTTTAGATTTATATACAATTATTATTCAGGGTCAATTAAATAATTTATTTTTAATTATATTCTTTATTTTTGCAGACTTAAAAAAATATACATTTTTATTTTATTTTTATATAATTTTATAAATTTACAAATAACATTCAATATATATACATATTATTTTTACATATTTAACAACAATAATCTATATTAATATTTTAAATATTATGATTATAATTTTAAAATATATAATAAAATATCTTTAAATATTTATAACAAATTGATTTTGTATATATTATTAAATAAATGGAGTAATTAATAATTCGAATTATTAGTATTATATATATTTAGTCAATAAGTATACTATTCTAAATTTAATTATTAAATCATTTATATGAAATTTATCCTAATCTTATAATAATTAATTAAATATAATTGTTAAAATAAAAATATAAATATATAAACGAATATTTAATTTACTATAACCATTTTTACAATATAAATATAAATATTTTAAAAAATAAATTTTATTACAAATATAATTAAAAAATAAAATATACTATAGATATAATTAAAAATAAAATTTACAAATTGATCTAAATAAACTAGCTCACAGTTAAAATAAAATAAACACAACAAAAATAGCACCTTCTAAAATTTTATTGCAAATTTGTAAAAAGAATTATACCTTTTATTGTGAGTGGGAGAGTATAAAATCTGCTGAGAATGGGAGTAATTGCAAAAATAAAATCTTATCCATTTTATCACTTTTGTTTCTAATGTAATTTATTTATTTATTTTAAAAATAATTATACACTTTAATATTTTAAATTTTATAATTTTTTGTTATTGTTCTAATCCTCTCTCCATCTCTGCTACAAGTTTCATTTATTTATTGTAGATCTATAAAAATTTATAAGAGATATAATTAGTAAATAATTAAATTTATATTAGTAGAATAATTATCGTATAATAAAAATAATTTTAACAAAAATTAAAAAAACAAATTAATTTAATTAAAATTAAATAAAATTATTAATTAGAAAGTTTTAAATAATATTAAAGTGTATAATTATTTTTTAAAAATAATATAAACATAAATAGAAAAGTTTGACATGATAAATGAAAAAGGGAGAGTATTATTTTGGAGATGGTAAAAATTCTTATACATATATTTTCAATAAAAGAAAATGTTGGACCGGTTGAAATCGAGTCAGGGAAATATAGGAACCGAAATCCAACCGAGTAAAAATCGGGTTCGCTTTCTGTTCGATACCGCCGGTTCGAAACCGGTTGGGCAAGTCTAATCCACGCCCTTACCTTTCGTCCCGTTTATGGTTTCTTGCAAAGTGAAATTGAAGTTCACGTCCGTACTATAATGGAGAAGAAGGGTACAGTTACTCCGATATCCTCTGTGTTCCCGGCGGAGGAAGCACAGAAAGCTTCGAGGCGAGTGCAGGATACAATTAAGGAGCGCCGCCAGCAACTCGACCAACTCAAGGGTTTTATTCACGACAATGTTAGCCTCATAAACCTCGTCCAGAAACTCCCCGAGGAAATCCACCACAATATTATGGTCACAATCTTATTCTCTTTGCCTTTTACTGCCTATACATATATATATATTGTGTGCTTGAATATCTTTGTGATTTAATAGGTTCCTTTTGGGAAAGCTGCATTTTTCCCTGGCCGGTTGATTCACACCAATGAGTTCATGGTAATTCTTTCACCATGGCATTTAGCATTTTGTTTCTATCTCCTTCTTCTAACTGTTATTGTTGTTAGGAAAGAAATTTGGGGTGTTTGCTTGTGATATGAGTGTGATATTACGTGATTTTCATAATGGAAAATTGGTGCTGTATGTGATGATCTCCTAAGATTTTGATGATGATATTAATTAGAGTTGAAAGATTTATTTTATTGTAGAAACTATACGCAGCCAAGGTGAATTGGAAAGCAGAAAAATAACTCTATTTGTAATTCATTTATCAATGATCTATTTTCTTCACGCCACATCAGTGAACATCTGATGGTGATATGTATGCGGGTATAGTTAGCATTTTAGTAAAATCTATGATTATTGTTTATCTTAGAAATTCAAGTGTAACTGCAGGTCCTTTTGGGAGAAGGCTATTACGCTGAAAGAACATCGAAACAAACAATTGAGATTTTGAAAAGAAGAGGAAAGACTTTGGAGAATCAGGTCGAATCCCTCAAAGCCGTCATACAGGATATGAAGGCCGAGGCTTCATTCTTTCACGATACAGCTCATGAGTCCGCTGTAAGCCTTTTTTTGGCTGGTTGATCTAGCTCTCTACTAATTTTAGATTTCTTTAATTTACATAGGTTGAATGATATATGCTATTTTCTAAATCGACAGTAATAGAGACCATACCATGACATGAGCAAATTTGTGAAAATCTGATTAGTCATCGTGGCAAGTTAATTGATATTGCAATTTCTGTGAAGTAAATATCCTTTGATATGATTTTATATTTCTTTAAATAAGCTTTGGGGGGATTCTCTGGCTAGGGATGCATTAGCGCCAATTAAACTGCATCGAAAGCTTATTGCTAACATGTTTTGTCAGTCAAATGCGTCTTTGAAAGCGGGAATTTTCAATTTACCTTGCAATGTTTCTAATTATGGTCCTTCAGAACTATACATGGATTTTACAGTATGTAGAGTCATTTTAATGTATAGTCATGCCGGATTTATTATTTATGAATTCTGGTCATATATCTTGTTCAGCTATGATAGATGCTTATATTTTTTATGACAGGATGGTCTTGTAGAGATCAGGGAAGATTATGTTGAAGAAGATAACTCCATATTATCAGCTACATCAGGTTCGTTTTTTTGTTAATTTTATTTAGTGGCATTTACTTATCCAAAACACGATTTGGCTTGGTGATTATAGTTTTGAAATTGCTAAAAAGAATAAGTAAAGACTTCTCTAAAGTGTAGGAATCAATTTAAGTTTATCAACAGAAGCATGTCCTATTTTCTGGTTCCAAGTTTTACAGCTAGCTGGGAAACAATGGAGTCAAAAATCACTTAGTTGTGTGGCCATTTTGGAATTCTCAAGGTAGTAAAATTTCACCAACTTTATTAACCAATCCTATCTTTGTCTGAGTTGAGTGGACCTGAATGACACGAGTATTTCGACCCAAAGAAAATGTGAATACAATGAATTTTAAGTGCATTTACTCATATATAAAAGAGTAAGTTTGAATAAGGGGAACAAAAAGAACATTTTTGTAAAGCCATCTGTGAACTTGATCTCTAGGAAACATTAATGAATAAAATTTCATTTCCTCCACAACTTTATGCTCCTTAGGTTGCTCCACCAAATCGACGAAGATATTCTGGTGAGAAGCATTGGATCTCCGCGTTTGAAACCTATTGAAATTTTTATAATTTGGTGGAATTGGAATTTCAATCTTTCTGTAACTGTTATCTTTTGCATGATCCTTTTCCACAGTGTGAACACATCATATTTGATATTCCTTTCATCACAGCCATTGTAGATGCTTCAGATGCTATTGGATTAAGAATCCGCAATTTCCTTTTTAGTTTCTTGCCTACTACTATATTATAGACTTGATCAAAGGTAGGGAATGGTTCATAAGTATTATGTCATTATGTGTTCTTATTCCTTGATGGGTTTCATTGATCCTATTCAAGTATCTAAAAGCATTATCCTTCTCTTCTCTGCCTTCATAGTTCGTACTGATTTAAACCGGTCTTGTGTACAAAAACCACCTACAATGTAGCAAGGGTACGAAACTCCTAAGTTCTTCCCAAACAGTGTTCAAATCTGTGACATACAGAATTAGTACCTTGATTAATTGTGCACAATTGCTGCTATAGATATAAGATTCTAATGTCACTAGGCTGTAAAAATCTTTTAGCTAATTTCTCCCAAATCTGAAATGCTTGTACTATGTAGAATACAGTGGACGCACTTGAAGGTGAAATTGAACGAAGTCGCCAAGCAATAACAAGGCTATTATATTTATTGGAAGTCGCAAATTCTTGTTTGTTTTCTCTGTTTCTTGATGGGTCCATTGAGAAAACCTTGCTTATTATAGATAGAAATAACTAATAAACCGCGCGTTCTCCTAGATGCATGATTCTTTGAACTCAGCTCAGGTGAAAGCTGAGCTGTGATCTTCAGAATTATGAATGAAGCATGGTGAAAGAAGATCTTCACTTGAAGGAGTTGAGATATGGAGCAGAGTCGAAGCTGCTGCCAAGGTGATTTAATCAATTAGAAAGGAAGATAAAAATCGATTTTCCTTCACTAATACCATGCCAATAAGTGAGAAATTGCGAAATATAGACAATGAGGAATTAGAGCTACTTATTCAAGAAGACAGAGGCCTAGTTTATATTATTGTATAAGTTATAGTTATATGCTAAATTATAACTTTGATATTAATTTATGTACTAGAGTAAACATTCCTGAAGATAAAAGTATTTTGCTCGGTACGTATCAAAACTAGTAATGAGTAACTACTATTACAAACTATTCCAACTATTATAGCTAACATTACCTTTCTCTAACCAACTCCACTTGCCTTTTAAAATTTCTACATAACTGATGCTAACAGCCTTTCACTTCCTTTCATAAGTCCATTCATAAATAACTGAACAAATGCAAATCCGAAAGTCGGTTTTAGAGATTTACGCTTTGTCACATGTTCATACACTGTTTAGTGTTTTTTTCTGCACGGTGGTTTCCAAGTGTACTTTTATTTTCTGTAGTATCTTATCTCGACGATGTAATTTTCATTGTTTAACCCAGTTGAGATGAATCATGTCTTGTCTTTTCAAAAAATTGCAGGTTATAAAACATCTGATTTGATTGCTCCTCGCAAGATGGATGATGCAAAAACTACAGTTGAAGATGAAGAGTATAATCGCATACTTTCACGAATGGCTGAACTTGAAAAGGAAGAAGAGGAAGCTGAAAAGGCGGAGCAATCTGATGAGGATGAGCAGATAACTATTGAGCCACAAAAGAGCATCCATAAAGTTTTTACGGATCAAACAGTTGGATTTTCACCGGTATTGTTGCTTTGGGTTTTTCTTTAATTCTTTACGAGAAGCTTCAGTTATCTACACTTAAACTGTGATCATCAACTTTCTTTTTTGTGTCAAATTCACCATCGTAATTAATGTTTTTGTCGTCTTCGTAAATCAGGTTAAAGCTTCTGAGGCGCCGACAATATCTAAAGGTAAGTTCTTAAATAAAGCATTTTTTTGCTACATGGACAGCTACAACCCCACGTATCCGTAGTTTAACCATGAGTGTAATAAATTAAACTTGCATTAAATTTCCTGTGCATTTCCGCGTGTCTACAATTCTTGGTTTGTTCATTTTTTCGATCAACATTTGGGAAATATCCCATCCATTTGTCAGTAGAAGAGTTTAGGAAAATAAATCCGTACGATCACAGCTGAGAGTTTTTTGACACGTGACTTGTTTATCGTTAGTTTTAATGAAGTCTTAATTGCCGCATTTGGAAAGTTTGAACTTAAGCAACCATTTCATTCTATCCATTTAGATGTCTCTTCATCACATGGGATTCTTCAAATACCCGGTGCAAGTATGAAAAACAAAGCTTCGGAGCTACCTGCAGAAAAGGAGAAGAAAGCTCAAGCTCAAGCTCCTCTCACAACAAGCAATACTGTATACCTTTCATTCGATATCTTGTGTTTCTACAATTACCTTTTTCACTTATTGCCTATTACGCATTTAGTGAACTAATTTGAGTATTTAGAAACTATTCGAAGATTACATACAGTTTTTGTGACAATCACTTCCAATACAAGTATTCTTCCTTTACAGGCTTTTACGGGAGTAATTGTGGAGCGTATGGATAATAATATTGACATGGAAATGGCGAAGAAGCAAACTATTGCCAATGTCCGAACCTCCTCAAGACCTCCATCGAGATTTAAGGTGCAGAGAGAGAGGGAGAGGGAGAAACAGTAACAGAAGGTACAGTCTTTAGCTTGCGCGATCCTATCTTTTAGATTCGAACATTAGTTTCTTTGTTGTGGGAACAATAGCTCTTACATATATATATATACTTACCGTCTTGAAATCCATTTACGGTCGTATGCGCAAAATTGCACATTTTTGTTCATGTTACTGCACACAATACATGCGATGATTACACAATTCGCACACCCGAGTCGTCATAATTTTGCTTCGCCTCGAATATATATTGTGTAGATTGTTATATAATCAGAAGCAAAGTTTTGTTAGCCTCGAATCATATACTAAACTGTTTCATTCGACAGGTAATCGCATCATAAATAGCAAATATTTCAAATATCGAGCCCTCGAGCGCAGCCGGAGGGCGTAAAAAGTTCATAGTAACAAATGTATGACTGCACCGATACTTAAAAAAAAAACAAAACAAACAGTTTGCATACTCAGAAATCGAAATCTTCAGCAAATAACACAAGCATTGGGGTTTTCCTCCATGCTGTGGCTGACGGAGAAAGACGTGCTCATCGAGCGGTAATACTGTGTGTTTGGCGACAGCGGCGCCGCCATTGCCACCGCCGGCACTGGTGGTGGTGCCGCCTCTGCGGCCTCCTTTGCCGCCCCGGCCTCCTTTCCCTCAGCCTCTTTCTTTTTTTTGCCCTTTCCTTTCTTCGGGGCAGCAGCTTCTTCTTTCTTCTCTTCACCATTTTCCTTCTCCTTCGGGGGGGCCGGGAGCTTCGCCTCCTTTGCCGGACCGACTAAAATGATAATCGGTCGCAGATTCTTTTTGCGCAATTTGCAGACCATGGCAATAGCGTCTACTGATCCAAATGCAGTCAGTGTTTTTGCTTTTGAATCAAAAGCGATTTGGTTGATTCCTACAATAGAACATAACAAAATAAATCGATTTAAAATTGATAAATCGTTAGACGAATCTTGTGATTTTGTGTGCATGTGTTGTGTGTGTTTTGTTTTTTTATAAAATATATACTTTATTCGTCTCAATTAATTTTAATTTTTATTGTAAATTTACAAAGAAAATAGCATTGAACGGATAATAGATTTTATTTTTTTAAAAATAAAAAAAATAGGACTAAATTAACCTGGAAGACCCGATGCTGTCTTCAAAGCCTTTCGTTGCAGAGCTCTGTCTTCTCCCAAGTCCAACTTCAACACAACAATTTTCTACGACGAAATAAATAAATAATTATTATGCACATATTGTGGATTTTTATTTATAATAATAAAAATATTTATTTATTTATATTTATTTATTTATTTATACTTACCCAAACACGCCTGTCACGTTTACATGTAATGATTACATTTTGTATGTATTAGATAAAAAAGCTAACGGTTGCTTACTATACATACATACATACATACATGGCACATAATCCACACCTAGTAATTATCTAATCCTAATTTTATTATTTACTTACTATTTTGAATAATTTGAAATCAATCTTATTTCCTTCTTTGAACACACAAATATTTCAAATCAATATTCATAATTTAATATTAATCATCAATATTCAACATGCCATAAAAAATCATTCCATTATTATTTATTTAATCTGAAACACTATTTAATCTTATTTATTAGCATCATCATCATCTATACACTTCTGATTAACAAATAAAATCCAATCCAATCTATTGAACCCAAAAAAAATAATAAATAAATCATAAATCATCCCACGAAGAAATAAAACTATGTTCACTTGAAGTTTGGTTTCGCTTTTTTTTTTTTTTTTTTTACCGTATAAAAATACAATATTTTCTCTACGTCGCATAAAAATCATTATTAAAAAAAAAAAAAAAAAAAAAATTCAAAACCAAATATATATATTGAATAATAACAAATCTGACCTCCATATTTCCTTGTGCTGTATTTTTTAAAATATTAATATTCTTCTTGGCTTCCAAACTCTTCCTGAAAATGTAACAAAACAAATATGAGAACAATAGTAAAAATAAATAAATAAAAAAAGACCTGAGGAAGAAATAACATAAAAAAAAAAAAAAAAAAAAAAGAAGAAAAGATCTGCTGATGACCACCTTTGTGCTTCTCACTCTAAAAAGTATATATTGTAGAGAGAGAAAGAGAGAAGGATATAAAAATAGGTGAGTGTGTATATGTATATATATATATATATATAAGCGTAGAGTATATTTTCTTTTTATGGCTGTAATAATAATATTTAGAGGTGAATAAAATATAAAGGGTTTTTTTTATTAATTTTGGAGAACGAAATTTAAATTTTTGAAAATTCTTAAATATAGTCTGATGTTTCAAATCCCAACAGTCTTTGTTGGAAATACGATTGTAATTATAAGTCACATTTGTCTTAATTGGCTCTCGTGTGGGCCCCACCGCGATATTCATATTTCTTCTAACGATATCTGCGTCGTTGATTTGGTGGGCTCATCTTATTAATGGTTAGGATCGTTTCGGGAGTTCGACTCCCGGGTCTTGCTGTGTGTCTACAGATTGGTTAAGTCACTTACTCCAATTAAAATATTTTTAAATAAATTAAAAAAAATGGTAATACGAATATATCAGAATACAGATCAGCACATCCTTACTGTTTTTTTTGGTAATAAGAATAAATACGAAGGGATTTGTAAAGATAATTTTAATTTAAATTTTTTTTATAATTCATAAATTAAATTAACATTTCTGCAAAGTTGCAAGGAGCTATTATGTTCTTTCCAGATTATGCAAAAATTGGAAAATCATATTAGACATTATTGCAATCAATTTGATTTTTTATAATTCCTATATATATAGATACGTGATTAAATGTAGATAGGGTCTTTCTATTTACCAAATATTATATAGAGATTGTTTTATTGATTTTTATCAAGTCACAGAAACGTTTGGAAATCGAAATTGTACAATTAAAAATTTTGTCCAAACCTCTTTATGTCATAGAATCCAACATAGCTAAAAAAATCTACTAAAATCATCTGGTTGTTATTATTATTCCCTCCGTCCTATAACAAAGTATTCATTTTTCCATTTTAGTCCGTCCCATAACAAAGTGTTCATTTCTTTTTTTTTTTTTTTAATAACTATACTATCTACCTAACATTACAAATATCCTTACAACTTATAATATATTACACAAATGTCATTACTTTTATATCACACATACTAATAAGATTATTTTAGTCATTTTTACTTTATTCCTACTATATCCTAATATAATACTAATATTTTTAAAATTATATGCAAAAAACAAATAAATATTTACTTTCGGGACGGAGTGAATATTATTATTTACTTTTCTAACAATTTGTGATATGTAACTTTGATATACATATTGTAGATACATTATACATTTTTTATATATATACTTAAGTACATATGTAAAGAATACATTATACATTTTTTATATACTTAAGTACATATGTAAAGAATAGTATGTATTTGTACTTGATTATAAGATATATATATATATATATATAAATTAATAATGTATACACGATCTAAACTTTGATATACACCATTAATATCAATAGATATATGAGTACAATTTTTTGTACACGTTCTAATTTTGATATACATCATTAATATCATTAAATATACGAGTACAGTTTTTTTGTACATATCCCTAAATAACGGTCGAATATCAAAATTCTACTTTTAACGTCTTTATACACGTGTTATACATTTCATAAGATATTAGATCCGTTTATATTATTCTTAAATATCTATGAATTGATAAGTATGTTTGCATACACAACTTGAATTCGTCTATTAAACACGTGTATGATATTTAAATGCACTTGAATTAAACTTATAATGCATTGATCTAAATCTATTTATCGTTTATGTTACTCATAAATATATATGAAGAAAATCTTTTATATGCAAGTGTTCGGATGTGCAATACATGTATATTATTTGTGCTTATTTTTACGAAAGTTAGAAGTAGAGTGCTTCATTGAACATATATGTTCTTTACTTTCGATAACTTTGGGACAAAACAACATGCCCTCTTGAATATTTAGAAATTACCCATTAATGCTATTTTTAATTTTACTTATAACATAAATATAAATTTTAACTAATATCATTTCTTTGGTTGTTTATAATAAAATTAGTTTTTCAAAGCATATATTATAAAGATAAAAATTTACTTATGTAGAAAAGCGATTGGACTGAACTGATTTCTTGAAATTAACGTAATTTGCTAATTATTTTAAACTCATATTAATACTAGATCAATAAAAAAAAATTTTAAACTTAGAATTCATACAGAAGTGATTTTAACAAGTAAATATTTATTAGAAAATTATACATATTGGATTGACAATCCATTTAAATTTTGGGAAAGTAATTCATCTTAAAATATCAATCTAGAATGTTGTTGCTATATTATTTTGGAATTGTGACGGTTCCACAAATGATGTGTTTTTTCACTTTAAAAACAAAAATTGAAGACGAGTGATATACGCAGAGAAATAGAATGAAAACTTTTAAAGTTTGTTATTTTCAAATGTTCACCTGTTTGCTATTTGAACGATGAACATATCACAAAAAATTTATGCAAAATAAAAAATGCAAACAATACATCGGTGGTTATTACCCAATTTGGCCGTTAATTGGCCTTACATGAAGATACAAATTTAGGGATATTCCATTACGTTTTGAGAGAGAAGCAAAGTATAATAAATTGTTGGAAAATATTTTTGGCAAAATTTGAGATACGGCGACATCTGAGAATACAAAATCAGATAGATGCGAGATCAAATCCGAACCTCACGTGGCACACTATTTCTTTGAAGCGAATTTGACCCTCCACCGACCGTCTCCCAGGATAGAACGAATTATCAACGGAATAACATATTCCGCAAACCGAAATAGAAAATGTTTGGAAGAAAATTTGCAGAGAATTTTCTAAGAATTTAGAAAGAAAATTTTTTCCGTGTTCCGAAAAAAGGGAGGGAAATATAATATATATTATATGATTCAGATTATTTGTATTTAATTACATGTAGAGGAAAAACTGTCCACTTTTGCATGTTGCATTCAGTTGCAACAAATTATTTTATTTGATTATTTATTTATTTATTTTTCAAGTTAAAATAAATTAATCAAATAAAATATGAGACAAATAATTTATTCCGATGACTCGATAAAAGAAAGATGAATAAGTAGGATTTCCTTTGAATTTTTCTTTCAACAGTACATAGTCTTTTCTAATTGTACAATTGGCACGTTATCATTGAACGGTTCAATTTTTCTAGTAAGTAGGCTGCATATCGATATATAATTCATGTGTCTAGTTTGGTTCTCATTATTTGGTCCGTTTTGGTCATGGAACCCGTCCTAGTTCTGCGAGAGTTTTTAAAGAACTGAGTTTGAATAGTTCTCCTTTGAAGCGACCCCGCTTCTCTATCATATATGTGATTTTTAAAAGTTTCCAAGCGATACACCATTCACTTAATAATCATTAAAACAATTATTTGCTACCCTCTCTACTCTGTCACTGTTTGTAGACAAGAATAGATTGAGGCTATTAGTCCCCACAGTGACACACATAGTCTTATAGGCAGGTTGTCCAATTGAACCTAGTTCTTAGGATGTCCAACCTTTCAAGGTTGAGTTTTACTTTATAAGACTTATGTTTCAGCATGCTTAAGCTCCATTCCTCTAGTCAGTTTGTAAACTATATCACGGTTTAATTATTTGGTTAGCGGATCCGCTAGGTTATCTTTTGACGCAACATGGTCTATCGCAATAACCTTAGTTGTGTTCAGTTGTCTTATGGAATTCTATCGATGGCGAATCTGTCGACTA
Organism: Andrographis paniculata; assembly: GCF_009805555.1. Lineage (NCBI taxonomy): Eukaryota > Viridiplantae > Streptophyta > Magnoliopsida > Lamiales > Acanthaceae > Andrographis > Andrographis paniculata. The sequence continues at coordinate 654,321 of NW_026137580.1, read as the reverse complement.
TTTCTATTGTACATTGTACTTTCTGCTCTGCAGATAGAAGATTTACTATCGCAGTAAAGGGCTACGGCAGAGATAGGTTTGTCTTATTATGGAATGTCCTCAAGAGAGTGGTAAATCCATTTTGCCTCTTCTCCAACGTCTTCCATAGCTCCTTAGCCATTAATGCATGCCGGTAGACATCGTACAGGGAATCGCTTAAGTCATTCAGTACATAATTTTTTTTTTTCACATAAAATCTGAGCGTTTTCCGACTTTCAGAATTTGTATTTTTTGTTCTTCTGAGGTTCTTTTGGCACAGAACAGAATGAGATACGATGAGATAGAAACAAACATGTGCAACATTCGTCAGCCAATCTTTCAGATTCAGATAAAACAACATCTTATGCTGCTATGTTTTAAAATTCTGTCAGTTGAATTTTTCTGGCTTCTCGGTTGCCGCAGCAACAGACTGCTTGAAAGTTGTAGCAACATGCTACATTACATGTTTCACAACAGTAACAAACTATATACCCTCCAAGTCATTTGGTTGTTGTCTGTCTGGCAGCCGCAACGAACAAGAACAGGATGTTTCACACGGGTATTAACAGGATCCTGTTTTATTTCCTCCTAGCAACAGGATGGTTGGAGGTCGCTCCCTTCATCGCTGCCTTGAAGGCCTGTTCGTACGCTGCTTGTGTAGCCTTTTCAGCAACAGCCCTCTTGGTTGCCTTTTCAGCAGCAGCCCTTTTGGTTGCCTCACCGTTTGGGCGGGGTGGCTGAGGTTGTGGTGACAGAGAACATGAGTGTGAGACTCGCTAGAGTTAATCTCATCGTTCTCCTCCCCATCTGCGTCAATCGGAATATCATTATTCAGATTTTTGTCGCCTCCATCGCACACAACGTCGATCATTCCTTCGTCATTAGACAGGTTCTAGGGATCACGTGATAAGGGGGAGTTTTTTTTTTTTTTTTTCTTCGCTCTCTCAGATTTTAAGGAATTTGCTTCAAGATTGTTGAAAAATATTTTTGGCGAAATCTAAGATACGGCGACATCCGAAAATACAAAATCAGATAGAAGCAAGATCAAATTTAAGCCTCGCGTGACACGCAATTTCCTTGAAGCGAATTTGGCCCTCACCGATCTCCTTCCAGGATAGAACAAATTATCAACGGAATAACAAATTTTGCAAGCCGAATTAGACAACTTTTTGAAGAAAATTTGCAGAATTTTTTCTAAAAAATCAGAATGAAGAAATTTTTCATATTCCAAAAAAGGGATGAAAATATAATATATATCATGATTTAGATTATTTGTATTTAATAGGAAAAAACCGTTCATTTCTGCGCGTTGCATTCAGTTGGAACAAATATATTTTTTTTTTTGATTTTTTTAAAGTTAAAATAAATTAATCGAATAAAATATGAGACAAATAATTTATTTTATCTTTCACCTATTTAATTAAATACCCAACAAATAAAATCAGCAGCCACGTACAACTTAAATACATTGGTTTTCTTACCAATGCAATTTATCTTTCTCTGTAAGTACAAACGTGTAAAGTCTCGACTGTATTAATTGTCTTCTGATAAGAAATGTTGATGTAGAGAATCCATCATTTATTTTTTCAATACACTTTGGAAATCATTACTTTGAAATGTTCGACGACACAACAAACTCTTAGAAACCTCTTCACAGTATTTCACTTAGTTTCATGAATTTAGCAATTTTGAGTATGTTTTCTAAGAATATTTTATGAAATCTTTTTAGATCCATGTCTTTCAACATATGGACAACTCTTTTTGCATATCTCTTAAAAAAATAAATGAACAAACTCCTTCAAACTAGAAATAACACTCAAATTATTGCACTATTGAGATTTTGAGCTTTATACTTTTTATTTTGTACAAAGGTGAGAAGAACTTTTCAAACTTTCAACTTTCTCTATATTTAGTACACTAATGTTACACTGGTGTTTTGCATGTTTTTTCTCCTGCAACTTATGTAAGTTAAGCTGGGCCAATTTTTCTATTTTTTTTTTTTAATTTATTAAAATCTCTTAACAAATAAATAAGTGAATAGAAAATCTCTAATAATAGTAATATTTAGAACGACTAGGTTTTGTTTTGTTTTGTTTTTTTTTTTTTTTGTGTTTTTTTTAAATATATATTATATATTTAAAAAAATTAATGTATTAAATACTTTCATTATTTTATATTACTTAATTTTTTATTCTTTACGTGAAAAAATAGTTTTTCAAATTATTTCATAAAACAAATCCACTGTAATTTTTTTAGCACGAATCTCCTTAAGTTTTACTTCCTCCGTCTCAATTTAAAGTACATTTTTACCATTTTCGTATGTCTCATTTCAAAGTATATATTTTTCTTTTATTAGTAAAAGTAATTATACTCTAATACCAAAATAGTCTTAATTTTTATTTAAATTACAAACATATCATTATAATACCTTACTTTTTGCATAAAGTAAAAATACAAAAATGTCAAAATATCCCCATGGGATCACCAGTCCCAAAAATAAATTATATCCCTCTATCTTCACATACATAGTGTATATACATACACACACAGGATTCTCCTGTCAGCAAAATCTCTTACACACTTCTAAAAATCAATAAAATACTATTATTTTTTAATTTACTACAAAACCAAAAAGACCTCTTTCAAAAGGGACAAACAGAGTATTATTTAAACTTTGTATTCTTAAAAAAATATATATTTCTCAGTCCCACTCGAATGTATCCTTTTGGATTTTTTTTTGTTGTAGATTATAAATAATAGTATTTTTTTAGCTAGTAAAATTGTGTAAAAATTTTTACAAAAAGTATTTTGATATTAGTGTATAATTATTTTTAAAAAATATATTTTTTTTAAAAGAGACACCCGTATATTACTGGCGAATATAAATATGGACCAAGCCCAACCCAACCGAGCCGGTTTTTTCATGCCGACCTGGGCCGTATTTCAGAATCTACACAGTTGTAACTGAACGCGCGGTGACGATTGGGACTGGAGGATAAAATTGTAATTTCCTATCCTCCATCGTCACGCGATTTTGGCTCTGGATTTCTATGTAGTCTGCGCTGCACCAGGCTGTTCCTTTCGAATACACGCCGACGATCTGCAGATAGGGACTGCGATTGATTGATTTCTTCAGGTATTTTCTTCGCTTCTTTCCGGTTTAATTTCTTTAATTATATTTCTGGATATATATATTTCTACCAGCTTTATTGAAGTAGTTTGATTGCTTATTTTTCACAATCTTTCTAGTCTCTTTTCTCGACTATATGGTATGATTGCGTGTTTTTTGTTCGAACGCGAATATTCGGGAATCGGCGTTTGCTTGCGTATAATTTGTGGATCTTCTCTTATATCTATTCCTTGCAATGGATGGGAAATCGATGAAGGCGTTATTTATTTTTTATAATTCAGTTATAGTTTACTGGTTAATCTTCTTATTTTTGGTGATTGGTCTCCTGTAGCTGATTTATGATTGTTTGAGATACATTTTTGGCTCAAATGGGTAATAGCTGCATTCCTTCCATTCTGTTATTAAGATAGTATTGAAAGTACGCCACTTCTTCTGGAAATGTTCGTACATGGTGCTAGGATTACTAGTCTTTCTTGTTGATACTAACAGTCAGCTGAAGTATAAGGAATGCCATAGGTTAGTGAGAGTTTATTAACGGTCTCTATTCGTTTTTTGACTATTTAGGTAATATTCGAAAGAACTACAATTTTTTTTTTTTTTTTTTCCTAACAAAATGACTAGGGGTTATGTGTAAATGCATATATCAATATAACCAAGTTTGAAGGTTGCAGCTCTTCTTACTTGTTGGATCCTTTAGCTTGTGCATAAATGTCTGAGTGAGTAAATTTTGGGAGGCTATTGATAATAGAGATAAAATGTTTATGCTTTCCACCAGTAGTTCTCTTTTAGAACTAGTGGAATATATAAGGTTCAGTACATTTCATTTTTTCTGAACTACATTCAACGAGTAATGTGTTTTCAGCTGTTCATTGAAACCATACTTGTGATTGATGATTCCAGGTCTTCTTCGGAAGATAGTTGTGGCAAGAATATGTCAAGCACTGAGGAAATCAATAAACAAACAGAAGTTATTATGGAGGATGCCAACAAGACCTTGCCTTCTGCAGAGAAGCAAGTTGTGTTCATGCCATATTTTTATTTGCTCGTACATCGTGCTTTAATCAAATATAACATGTTAGTTATTTCTTGTTTCAGGAGGAAGTGATTAAAAAGAAATATGGAGGCATTATGCCCAAGAAACCACCATTGATTTCTAAGGTATCATAAAACACAGTTCAACCCCTTCATTGTGTCTACACATGAAATCTTTATAAGGGAACTTCATTTGATTTCAGGATCATGAGCGTGCTTATTTTGACTCGGCTGATTGGGCTTTGGGAAAGGTACTTTCTAGTATTCTCACCCTTTTTTGTATGCTTGAAACTCCTGATAGATTTTTCTAATTTTGTCCACAGCAAGGTGTAGCAAAGCCGAAGGGGCCACTTGAAGCTCTTCGACCAAAGTTACAGGTAATTTTACTTCTCATGATGCCTTGTTTATGCTTGTAGAGCTTCGGGTTCACATGTCTTTTCCTTAAAAGAAGGGGTTAACAATGTCAATATGTCTTGTTCGACTTTTTTTGTGCAAGATTTTCGCTAATAGATCTCACTTAAAAGTCGTATTGAATCTGAGTGTAGCTCTAGTTTTCACATTTACTAGTCAGAATTGAAGCAATCATTTGTAATGGTGCTGCGCATTCAACATCAATGATTTGAGAAGTGTGTTCTTTGATATTTCCAATTTTCACTGCTTAATGGTTTATACTCCTACGCTAATACCATCATGCTTGATGAATTTGTTTCTGACCTGATTCTGTGCTATTTGTTGCAGCCTACACAACAGCAAACACGGTATCGCAAATCTCCATATGCGCCAGGTGGGGAAGGTATGCCCGACTCAATAAAATCCTGGAGGGATATGCCAAGATCATCGTTATGTTTTATAGAATTGCATCAGCAGCTCTTTACTTTATTGAACTGAAACAACCCTGATATCGAACCCTTGGATTCTTAATTGCGACTGGACTGGGAATTGATAACACAATCTTGTTTTGGTGTGTAGCGGGAGCTGCCGAAGATGCTGCTGCATCTCCAAATGAGTGACTTATAGAGGCTGCAATCTGCATATTCGGATTGAAAGTATTATCCAAGTGTAAGAGTAGTATTCATCTATCTGAAATTAATTGTACTGCCTGCTGTAATGAATTTCCTGGATCTTGTTTCTGTTGTAGATTGATTGTCTTAATGTCTCTCCTATCATATATAGATATCGATGATATATAATGCAATAGGTTGTTCAACATTAAAGGGTAGGGGAATCAAGAATGTGTTTGCTTTCAATAGAACATGGTTTTTCCCAATAAAAAATTATTTTTCTCTAAAAAACCATCTATAAGAATAATAAAAATAAACATTTAGTAATAATTTTATAAATTTTAAAACTAACAACAAAAATCTAAAGAAACTCTTTACTTTAGTACATTAGGTGTGTTTTGTTGGTGTTTTAGGTTTTTATGTAATTTTGATATTAGGTATAAAAAATGTGGGTAATATAATGAATGATGTTATATATATTTTATGATGATTGTTCGATGGATCATTGCATATAATAGTAGTATTGGTATACACCATTAATTTTATTTTATATATGTACTGTAAATTTATATTTAATATAATATCTGATATATTGTTCGTTATTATCATAACCGATATTATTATTATTTATTATTATTAAATGCAACTCATGAAAAGAGGCACATTTATAAAGGTAATTATAGAATAAAATTCTACGGCTAAACTTTAGACAATCAAACATCATAGTATACATATTACACTAATAAAATGACCGTGTGATTAAGTTTGATCGGAAATTTATTTAGTACATAATTCTCACGTTATATAAAAAAGAAACAGTCGGAATTTATCCGATGAACACACTTTCGGATAGCAGCTACCCTTCTACAACAGTAAAAAAAAAAAAAAATTGTAATGGAATACTGTATTTTTTATAAGAATGATTTTAGTGAGAGTGACATATTCAAAAATTCAAAATGGGGCTCAGGTGCAAATAACAAAAAGGTCAAGGGCACTGTATCTGTGAGTCTAGATGAAACGAGGGAGAAGATATAGTGAAGCAGTGTCTGCACTGATGAGCAGTGAGCGCCTCGGCCTGTTTCTCTTGTATAAATACAGTCCTTAAACCTTCTATGGCTCCTTCCTCTTAATTCCCAAACCCCTACCTTTCAATATAAAGCCGGAGTCCTTGATTTCAATTTGAATTTCTTTCTGGATCTCCGGCAGGCTGCGGCAATGCCTCGCCGTGGCGCCGCCGCTGCGCAGTCCGATGCCCTACCTCTCGTGGTAACACTCAATTGCATAGAAGACGTGGCGCTGGAGCAGGAATGCTTGTCCGGCGTCGCGCAGGTGGAGCACGTGCCTCTCAGCCGCTTGGTGGAGTCGCGGATCGAGTCTGCAGCGGCGGTTCTTCTCCACTCTCTGTCGTTTCTCCCCCGCGCTGCGCAGCGCAGGCTCCGCCCCTGGCAGCTTATACTGTGCCTCGGGTCGTCCGACCGAGCCGTCGATTCGGTTCTCGCGGCTGACCTAGGGTTGGATAGGATGATTCACGTTGACGTGAGCCGAGCGGAGGAGGTGGCGGATACTGTGATGGCGCTTATTTTGGGTTTACTTAGGCGTACGCATCTGCTGTCAAGGCACGCGCTCTCAGCTTCCGGCTGGCTTGGCTCTGTGCAGCCGCTTTGCCGTGGAATGCGACGATGCAGGGGATTGGTATTGGGGATTGTGGGTAGATCTGCATCCGCCACATCTTTGGCTAATAGGAGCTTGGCGTTTAAGATGAGTGTGCTGTATTTTGATGTGCAACAGGTATGATGAGTCTGAATATGCAGTAAGCTATCTATTGTTTATGCTGCAGTTAATGAGAGGTTCATTTTTTTGTGTTGATTCTGTCGTGTTCTATTCTGAAAAACTTCTTCAGTTACTGAGGGCAGTGTGTAGATTATAGACCGTATCTGGAGTTTGTGGCAGTTCTCTTTCCTTTTGAAAGTGATTTGCTATGGTTTGCAAATGTTCACGGCTGATCGGGAGCCGATCTACGTACTTCTAAGACGTTCTCTTTTTTTTTTTTTTTCTTTTTTTCTTTTTTTTTTTATTGTGATTGTGAAGTGTGATCATAAACTCTACAAATCGTTGAAGTTTTGTCCTGCAGTAAAATATGTACCTGCAGCCGCATCTTTGGTCTCGTGCATCTGTGTCATTGATATAATTCAGTTAACCGAGTGGAATTGGGGTTGGATTTAGGTGCGGTAGTGTTTGGATAATTGGATTCTGTTGGTAGCCGCTAGATTACAGGTTTACGTGTGTGTATTGTAATAAATCTTTATTACTTTTAAAACCACAATTTGTTTCTATGATTCCCAGCTTATTATCTGTGTGTAGGGACATGGTATATCAACCAGATCTTCCTTAAGATTTCCAGCTGCAGCCAGAAAGATGGATACTCTTAATGACCTGCTTGCTGCTAGTGACATCATATCGCTGCACTGTGCTCTAACTAATGAGACTATTCACATTTTGAATGGAGACTGCGTGCAGCATATAAAGCCTGGTAAATTAATTGACAGTCGCAGAAGGGTTTGTAGTTGTTTATGAATTTCCTTTCTAATGATCTGATTCTTATGTAAAGGCGCATATCTTGTAAATACTGGGAGCAGTCAGTTGCTGGATGATTGTGCTGTGAAACAGCTCTTGATTGATGGCACACTTGCAGGCTGTGCGCTGGATGGTGCGGAGGGCCCACAGTGGATGGAAGCATGGGTATGGTGAATAGTCTAGGGTATGAATGCATTGTAGGAATAATCTGCTCAGAAAAGTTTTCCCATTTGTGAATTGTGATGATGTATTGTGAAATTTCACACCTTCTTTGCTTGATGCAAGGCATTAGGTTGTCATATGCCTCCATTAGAAGTTTTCTATCTGTGCTTAGATGTGATTAAATATTTAATCATTTTATGAACACTTGAAGCAGCTTAAAATACCAATTTGTGTGTTCTTTAGTCAACCAATTCTATGTTGTCATTGATGGTAAAGTATTCTATAGAGTTGAACTTCCTTTTATTTACTAATGATATGCTGCTCCTTTGACCTGAATTTAGGTTCGAGAGATGCCCAATGTTCTCATACTTCCTCGGAGTGCAGATTACAGCGAAGAGGTGTGGATGGAAATAAGGGAGAAGGCAATATCCATAGTGCAGCAATACTTCACTGATAATGTCATTCCTAAGAACACTGTATCTGATGATGAAGAAGAGGAAAGTGAGGTGGGTAATGAGAATGAACAGAGCCTCATGCTGGATACCGAAACTTCACATCGAGCTTCTGATGGTGATAGATTAATTGATGATGTTCATCTAGTTGCTGAAAGCTCGCAGCGCAAGATTCTAAATGAGTCAAAAGTGAATTCATCTCAGAATCAAGGTTCTGCTATGTCTCCAAGTACTTCCAATAAATCTGATGTAAAGAGAAGCAGATCGAGTAAGAAGGCCAAAAAGAGGCATGCCCGACAAAAATCCCACAATAAAATGGGCGACATCGTGACTTCCGAAAAAGAGAGTACATCAAACAGAGAGGATGATGATGCTATGAGTGGCACAGATCAGGCTTTCAGTTCTCAGTTGGCTTCTCCAGAAGATTCAAGGAGCAGGAAAATGCCTGTAGATTCAAAAACAGTTCCACAGGAGCAGCTCCTTAGATCAAGCCTAGAACTTAACAAGGAATTAGGTGAAGCTTTGAAAGATGGCTATATCATAGCTTTGCATGCAAGAGACCCTCCTGCATTTTACGTCTCGAGGCAAAGGGTTAATGGAGGTGGTTGGATCCTCGACACATTGTCAAATGTAACAAAAAGAGACCCTGCTGCACAGTTCCTTGTTGTATTTAGAAGCAAGGTTTGTAGACGAGACATCATATGGACAATTACTTAGCATGACACCATTGCAGATCAGGGATGATGCCCGTTTAGAAAGCTAATTGAACTCTTCTATTGCTGTATTTTGCAGGACACTATTGGTCTTAGATCATTTACTGCTGGAGGAAAGCTATTGCAGGTGTGGGTGCATGGCATGGTTTATGTTTGCACTGCGTGATGTGTCACTTCTCAATAAAATATTTCTCGTCCAACATGTATAGTTTAATCTCATTTCAGCTTTAGCCCATTTCGCTTTTGGCTTCTCCTTGCAGATAAATAGAAGAATGGAGTTTGTATTTGCTAGCCATAGCTTCGATGTATGGGAGAGCTGGACACTTGAAGGTTGTTTGGAAGAATGCAGACTGGTGAACTGCAGAAATCCCCTGGCAAGTGCATGTCATCAGTTCTTTGTCACTCAGGATCATTGTCCATACTATAAATTATTAATAATCGTTCGTCTTACACAGCAAGTATTTACTTATCTTCAATACGCAGGCTGTGCTGGATGTGCGCATTGAAATTGTTGCAAGTGTAGGCGAGGATGGGATCACGCGCTGGCTTGACTAGGCTAGGCTTGCTGTGAAAGAAAGAAGGCCATCGAGGTAACTTGTGTACGCTGCTGCATATGCATATTATTATTCTATTATCTATCTATCTCTGTGTCTTAAGGCCGCCTAAATCCATTTCAATGTCGGAATTATTGTTGTAGTTTCCTTTTAGTAGGAGAGCTTTATGTTTATGTTTTTGCATATGCACCTTTCTTTCTTACCTGTTGTCATTACTCCACTCTTCTAGTTATTGAGTTTGATTCTAATCGTCACTGCTGCTGCTATTTAAACATATTTTGATTCATCCTGTATTTTTATAATTTTAAAATTATATGAAATATCACATATGTGAGTATTATGAACATCATACTTAAGAACAGTATGTGATTGGTAAATGTATTGCTTGAAGGATATATCATAGCATAACATTATATGTTATATGTTGGTTGCAATTTGATCACAAGATATTAATTAAAAAAGGGTTATCTAGCCTAATAATATCTTAACCAATCTATTACGTTGCGTAATGTAATTTGCTATGCATTTATCATTACACTAGTTATCATATTTTCCTAATCATTTATGATGCATGCCTAATCCTTGTCATTATCTTTTCTCCTCTCCCTCTCTCTCTTTCACACACACACACACACTCATGCGTACCAAATGGATAATCATAGAAATATTTAAACCAAATTTGTGGGTCAAAATGTAGATAGAAAGATGGGTTACTGAAATAAATTTATTCATGCCATCCATTAAGACATTCATTGGATGTAGTTTTATGACAATGGAATTCAGTCACACTAGATAAATTATGTATGGTTGGCAAGATTTAGAGACAGTGGGAGTTTGAATCCGTGACCATGAGGTCGCGAGTTCACCTCACATGGCCAGACGATCCTTTACTGGACTTGTGTTATCATATCATGACCATAATATCTATGTAATGTTGTTTTTGACGTTTTAATTATTACTATCGCATATTTATTAATATTTATGTCATATATTGTGTTCTACTACGTACTAGTAATATATGTTAAATCACAAAAGAAAAAACAAAAAAAGAACATCGTATAAATCTCAAAAGGTTAAAGATTCATAGAGGCCTGCAAGAAATAGGTCAATCGGATAGATTACTAAAAAGAAGTCAACAACACATCTCTAAAAAGAAACGATGAAGATGTTTGATAAGATTATAAAGATAGTTAGACATGTGGTTTGTTTCTATTTTGTGGTGTATATAAAATGGTCAAGATAATTAGAGTAGAGGAATATACTAAAACATCTCCAAAAATATTGATGACTTTTTTTATGTTTTGCACATTTATCCAGCTTTATTTTTAATTCCACTTTTATATTTCTTTCTGTACTTGTAGATTTATTAATCAAGTGTATTTTTAGCTTCAATTTATGCAATTTTATGGAACTTCTTTTACTTATCATTATAATTTTCCAACAATTTTGTTACTTTAGATTCATTCCTTGTTTAATTTTGAACATTAAAGGTGTGACTTGACTTGATCCAAATATTTTTTGAGTCTCCACTATTATACTAGAATTCAATTGGTTGTCCAAAGCAAATTTTGGAACAATAACCAATTGTAAAATACATGGTGTTTCTGCTGAATCTAACAATGTCTGTCTAAGACTTGTATTGCCATAGACGGCCTTTCAACTTGGGGGCATCGGGAAAAGACTATTGGAGGGCAACGATCAACCTCTTCATAACCCAATTTTGTCATCCTCACATTTGGAATGGACTGAGGTGTAATTCTACCACAAGTTTGGGAATTTCAGTTCAGAATTGCCCATTCACCATCTTTTGGCTTTCAATCAAAAGAATCTTCAATTTGAATTTCCTCCAATTTTGGATTCATATACAAGTTCCAATGAACACTGTCATACCATCTTATTCTAACACTATTATAGTTTGTGAAAATTTTGAATTAAAATAACGATGTATTTTACTATATAAAAAAGTATTGATATAATATTTTAAATATAAAATTAATTTTTAATATTATATAAAATAAATATATAATTTATATTTCAAAAAAAAAAATTGAAGAACAGTGAAAAATCGAAGAAATCCAAAAAAAAAAAAAAAGGCACATTCCATATAATTAAACAATCACCAGAAAAGTAAAGGCAGGGAACAAAGCTGAGAATGGTTTGGAATTTGAAAACCACAGGTGAAGGATTTATAAGAGGGTGGGTAGGGGTAGTAGGGGTAGGGATAGGTATATAGGGGTAGGCGGAGCAAGAAACTACTGGAATCATCCATCCTTCCAGCTACACGCGGCGAAACCCAAACCATCCATCATTTCCACACACGTGTGCGGCGCAGATCCTCTGCCCACCCCCACCCACCCTGTCGGTTACATCACCATCATCTCTCTGTGTCTATATATATACACAGAGAGAGAAAGAAGAGAGAGAGAGAGAGATAATCATAACGCTGTCGAGAAGTCCTGCCTCAATTCAAACTGCCCAACTTTGGTGGAGATTTCGTCTATGACTATTCCTTCTACTCCAATTTCCTAATCCTGAGAAGCTAGCCAGCTAATAAGCTGCTGCTGAATTTTGCCGACTTGACTTGATCCATCCATCAGTATCACCCAGACCATGGTATCCGTTCATCCGACTCCACCTCTCGATCAAGATTTTTCGTGTTTTCACGGCTATTGGGATCCCGCCAAGCTCCCTGGAATCGGGGAGATGAAAGGATTCAGCAACAATTTGATTGGAACGACTCCCGCGGGCAATGCAATAGGATTTGATGATCCTAATAAGAAAATTCGAAAGCCGTACACGATCACCAAGTCCAGAGAGAGCTGGACGGACGAGGAACACGACAAATTTGTTGAGGCTCTTCACTTGTCAGTATCTTCTTCTTCTTATTATTATTATCATTAGTAATTTTCAGAAAGGAAATCGTGTAGTTATACTTACTATAGTCGCTTGTGTTCTTGTGCTTTTTGAGTAAGAATCATGTACTGCATACATGAAATCTTTTAATACTTATTCATTGTTTTTGGTAAAATTCGAAATAGTTAAACCTTTGGTCGTCTTTGGGAATATCATCGACTTTACTTACTAACCTATAGTCACTGTTTTCAAGTTATTCATTCAAATCAGAGTTCTTAAAGGTCAAAGAAGTTTAACATGTAGAACTGCTTACGAATGAAACCTGTGCTAATGTTGTTGTTACCTTTTCTCCACTTTCAGATTTGATCGTGACTGGAAGAAAATCGAAGCGTTTGTTGGATCAAAATCCGTTATCCAGGTAATTTCCCGTGAATAAATTATTAACTCTTAATATATACTGTCTCTTGAGATCAATCGTTTTCTTCACATCCATTAAAGAGATCACCAGAGTAAGGAAAGCATTTTGTTGAAAATTTTGGCTCTTCAAATCCATTAAAGAGATTACCAGAGTAAGGAAAGGCTTTTTGTTGAAATTTTTGGCTGTGTCCTGGTAGATTTTGTATGTTTTAAGCATTCAAAAAAAGTCCTTGTGATCCATACATATGTTTGGTTTGGTCCTTGGGGGATTCCATATTGAACAATATATGATTATGGCTTTATATCCACTTTGTATTCATCATTATCAAAATATGTTTGTGATTTTTTGCCTTTTCCTTTCCACATAGTTTCGTCTTAATTTCTGCATTTGGTTTTGATTTCTCAAGCTTATAATTTACTTACTATGATCTGCAGATCCGTAGCCATGCTCAAAAGTATTTCCTGAAAGTCCAAAAAAATGGAATGAGTGATCATGTACCTCCGCCACGGCCAAAGAGGAAAGCATCACATCCATACCCACACAAGGCACCAAAAAGTGGTTAGCTTTTCGATTATTCTGTTCATCTATAGTTGTTCTTTTCCCTCTAGGCTTTAGGAGATCATATCTCATTGAGCTTTTCTTATGATCTCTAATGCTTTTCATCGAACAATGCAGTTGTGTCTCAACCTTTGCAACCTTCGACTGTCCTTCTAGATCCTGAATATGCTGCAACTCAAGACTCCATGTCAATACCTAGAAATCTAACACTCGGTGCATCTTTTCCTTGGACATACAATGCCGCGCCACCGGCCTGCTTGACGCATGTTCCTACAGGTACATTTCTGATGGAATATATATATATATACATGTTTGTTTTATTTTTGTTGGTTTGCGATATTAGTGAGATTCTCTTATTTGTGCTCTAGATGATGTTGGATTAGTGGGCGTGACCAATAATTATAGCAGCAGCAGTAGTAATGAGAATGAGAGAGATCCTCACTTACGGAGCTCTAATGAGAAATGCCATGAAAGAAAAGCTAGGCGACGCGACACAGCAAGAGGTTTGCTTGTCTATTGTCATCTAAGTAAGGGTTGATGGTAGTGGTGTATGTGTATGTGTATGTGTGTGTGTATGATGTATATGTGATGCAGTGATGCCAGATTTTGGGGAAGTGTATAGCTTCATTGGGAGTGTGTTTGACCCCTGTGCTACTGCTGATGATCACCTGCAACGGCTCAAACGTATGGACCCTGTCAATGTGGAAACGGTGAGTGAATAATGAGTAATTAATTAATTAATCACAAGCAAGCATCAAAACTGAAACTCCATACATCATATCATACAAATTGGTCACTCACTCACTCACAGGCGGTGCTGCTGATGAAGAATCTTGCCGCCAATCTGTCAGAGTTCAGAATTTGAGGATCAAAAGCAAATGCTGCTGCTGCTGTCAGTCGGGGACGATCCCATCTTACTAAAGCCATTAATGGAAAGCAAAGCAACCTCCTTATCATCTATCTTTTGGGACGGAAACAAGACTCTCACTGCTCAAACAATAAAACATAATATGTATATATATATATATATAGATAGAGAGAGAGAGAGAGAGAGAGAGAGAGAGAGAGAGAGAGCTTGCTGCATTTGGTTTATGGTTTATTCAAGAGACGAGATGAGATGTATGTTGGCCTCTCCCTCTCCCTCTCCCTCTCCCTATAGTTAGTTACTGTGGTGGTGGCGTTTCTCAGTGCTATCGTCATAATATAAAATTACATACATACAAAATTCATTCATTAATGGAATACCATAGCTTAAACTTTCTGTTTATATTATTACATATACTGGATTTAATTTTGACATTATTCAATCTATTTTAATATAGTATATATATTAAACGAATATTTATTCACTACTTAAAAAGTATTATATAAAGAAATTTTGATTTCGCAAAATATTGTACACATAACATAAATACATACATGTATGCATGCGTGTGAATTATAGTATAGTTACACATCATCCGCGATTATTCTCAACTGTCTGTATATTTACAATGTAACTATGTTTATATCTTAGATCAATTAACGTTTCTTTTTTTACTTTTGACTGATGTGATACTGTATCATTTTCATATGTTTATCTATATATACATGGGTTTGAATCAATCACTCTTCTCTCTCAATTTTTTTGTCTTGCATATATACAACTAAATGCTACATAATATTTAATACATATACATACCTACTTATACAACATACATCCACACAATATATATATATATATATAAATAATTAATTAATATTCTTATTAGCTAATCCTATACTAATATTACAACAGGAACCACTTATTTTCATATCTTTGATTAATCATCAGGTATAGAGATAATCAATGAGACAGGTAGGCAGAAATGGTTTAATTTACAAGTTCATCTAACATTCTACACTACTTGTTCACAAATCACAACTACACACACACATACAACATGAATATGAATGTGAATCACACCTCTCTCTCTCTCTGTCTCTCTCTCTCATCTGTTGGGACTTGGGAGGGAGGAACCAAATAATTATTTCTACATTTCAATTACCTACCAACACCTTCAATTTCTATTTTTACATCATTCTTCTTCTTATTATTATTATTATTATTATTATTATTTATTATATAATGCATCAATTTATTAATAAAATATTCACTTCTCATGGATAAAAACAACACACAATTCACACCTAACCTATACATTCATTCAATCGATCTATCTATCTAAAACAACAATTGAAAAGCACAGAGAAAACAGAAATGCAAGAAAGAGCTAGAGAAGATTGAAAGTGGGCCTGGTCGAACAGAATATACAGACAAAAAATAAAAAAAAAACAAGGAAGGAACCAACAGTGGCTGTGAATAATTCTGGCAGAGATATATGTATTTAGAGTACCGTACCATCATAATTATCTCACTCTCTCTCTCTCTCTCAGATAAAAGAAAGAAAGAATGCAAGTAAAATCAACAAGGTCGATTGCAGCAGCAGAGCATGCCATCATCAACTTACCTCAAGCTAAGCTAAGCTTTAGCCATATCTGAACTGAAAACCATCATGAATAGCACCAGTATTATTATTATTATTATTGTTGCTATGCTTGGCTTCCACTCCCATGCCGCTGCCGCCCATCAGTCTTTGGAACAACTCCGGTGGAGGACTACCCTCGGCACCTGGAATTAAACACATACCATTTCAATCAAAATCACTTCCGAACATGACATGACACACAACACACTACTATTGCCAAATTAAGCAATCCCCAAGTACAAATAATGAAAACTAGTTCGTGCTAAACAATAAAGGAAGTCAAATTTATCTTGTAAATTAATCAATCAATTTTCTTTCACATGCAGCAGAAAAAGAATTCAGCTAGCTCCCAAAGCATAACACAACTAAACAATCATCAGCGTTCAGCTCTCCCTAGATATATACACATAAATAAGGGCTAGCTAATTTTTTTATTTATGCAAAAACTGCTAAGTATCTTACCTGGCATTGGCAATCCAGGGCCACGAATGTTTGGTCGGTAGTTCTCAGGAAGGAATCCTGGCACACTGTTTCTGTCCCGTCTGAAATTAGCTGCTTGGTTGCCAGGATGGAGAACCGGGCTGTGGCCACCCCATTGTAATTCGGGTACCAAATGACTGTGGTTACCAGATAATTGCATCTGATGCTGCATTGAAGCCAGGGACTGAGCATCTGGTCCCATTATCCTGATATTTGAAGGATGAAGGGGATTCCGGATCATGTTTGGAGGAACTTGGTGGTTGACTGGTAAGTAGTGATCTAACATATGGTCCCGGCCAAAGATTTCCATTTGGGAACTCATGTGAGCATGCGGAGACTCAAAGCTGTGATGTAACGGCCTCATTTGAGACATTTGTGGATGCTGAAACTGAGGCGACGGTCGCAGTGCCTGGAGACCAGGATAGGGATGTTGAGGGTTCGGGTTCTGATAAGGCAGATGTGGAAAGGGGACATTTTCTGAATCCACAAACCGATCATCCTTAACAGTATTGATACCTGCCAATTTCTCCAGCATGTCGACAGTTAAATTTGAAGAAAAGTCTGGATTGGGCATAGAATTATGAGCAGGCATAAATTTCAACATCTGATGATTTAAATATTTTGCTTCAGAAGGCGGTAATTCCGCAGTTCCATACCCATCAGGCATGGGGACTTCCTCCAGACCATTGTTTGATGAGATTGTACCGCGAACAGGACCATCTAAGCTAAGCAAACTTTCACCGACGCCCGGCCTCATATGTTGTCTATCATTTGAAGCGAAAAGCCCTTGGAGGCCACCGATATCAGTTGCTGGGGAAGAAACTATATTATCTGCAAACCTAAGAGGCTCTGGAGCATCAGCTTCAGTCGACTCCCTTTGGACAGAAATAGGTGCTTCAACTGATTGCAGCTCCTTCATAAAAGCAGATCCAAATAGCTTTTCAAGAGTAATTGACTTTCCTGAATTATGAACACTATTTTCATTCTCTTCATGTTTATGCTCGTGGACTGACGTGTTCGTACCATCTACCTGAGAAGCTGGAGGTCTATCTTCCAAATTATAACCAGCATCAGAGTTCACAGACATATGCTTCTGATCTGATGATCCTTGCTGCAGCAGAGAGAGTAGATGTAGGGATGCATGATCATCAACATGTTCACGTGTTTGCTCAGTACGTAGATCAGTAGTATCCCAGTCTTCAGAGAAGGGTGGTTTGTTGTTAATACTATTGGCACTGTACTCGGTCAGCATTGATTGTTCAAGGTCCTCACATGTTATGACATTGGAAATGCTCTCCTCTTTCTTATCAATAGATGTCTTGTTCGAGATCCCAAGCACCACTGGGGGCAATTCAATTGCCAGTTTATTGGATTTCTCTAAGGAGAAATTAAGCCGAAAGTCATCTGCTTCAGAGTTGGAAGCTTGACATTGATCTTTATCACGGTTGGATATTAAAGATAACAAGTCATTTGACCCTCCAAACAAGCTATCATCCGTTGGCTTCGATTCTGTAACCATTTGAAGATGTGAACACAAATATAGATGAATTTGATCATATATCAGTATGTAAAATAATCGATCTCCTTACCTTCTTCAGGAAACCAGTGGGAAAGCTTTGATGTTTGTGTAGAGCTGGAGCTCCGTGTGTCATCAGGTTTAATATGATGAAACTAGCCAAGGGCACAAACAAAGAAGTTAATAATTAGAGCAGGTAGTCATATGAGAGGGAATTTGCATGTAAAGCTTGATAAAAGAAATATAAAACAACATAAAAATTCACCCTTTTCAATCAACAAAGAATCAATAAGCCCCCACACAAATTGGTTAAACTGAATGCGGAAAAGGCTTGTTCAACCCAACCCAATTAACTTCCAAATCATGAAATAGGTCCATCAGTAAAACCCCATGCGTAAAAAATTACAAAAACACATGGATGATTCGTTATTAGTTTTTATCAGAATAAGAACATGGCAATGACCAATACCAGCAGCCAAAACTGCTCTGGTTATCCTCAACTTCCATTGGCTAGCAGAGTTAAATATGATATAAACAACTGATTAAAGGTTTTCAAACACAAACCAACAAGAATTAAACATAAATAAACCAAGAACAATAACTGAAAAAATTTCACCATCAAAGGTAACTGCACACAGAGAGGTATTGGAAACATTCCAATTCTAAATAGCCTAAACAGAACTTTCAAAAGTTTAGTATCAGATTGTGTAATGGAGATAAGCAACAAAGTCGACGTATGGTTACCAAAGATCTACCATAATTGTTTCATAATCCATGGCAATTTGCCCAAACATTAAAGCGACCAGTTAAAAAATCTCAATAAGCCATAACATGATTGTATCTTGCCCTGGCCCCTTCATGTCCCCCTTCAAACAAGAAATTTAACAACTAATTCTTGTAGGAGATAAAATGGATAAACTTATGGATTGCATTTGCATCAGTTTGGTGGCATGTCTTGATTATTGGAAAGTATGAGATGGTTCAGTAATAAGAGAGACTGGTGGCTGCTGGCAGGAAATGCATCAGGAAAATTACCTTTGTTATATTAGAACCATCATGGTTGCTTAAGGATAATGCACCACCAAATATATTTTCCAGTAGCGAAGTTGAAAATTTGCTATTGCCATCAGCGGAAGTTTTGCCCTCCAATGCATTAGCATTGAGCCCAACGATTGCAGGGTCATCCAAGCTTCCATGAGAATCTAAACGACTGGAAGCATGAACCACTTGATCCTCCAGAAGAGATTTCTTGACATGCAGATCTGAATAATAGAGTGACTTCTCATTTTCCCCTTTTTCCAAAGGGGAGGCTCTCTGCAAGGGATGCTCATTAACTGCATTCATACCTTGAGATAAATTCAGCTCCAAACCAGCACTTCCATTATCTGGAACAAGGCTAATTTTAGGATCCAAAAGGCTTTTCCCAGGTACAGGTTTCTGTTCCTGCAAAAGCAAGGTAATCATTAAAATTAAGAATAAAATGACCAAATTTAGACTCACCGTGGGGTATAATACAGTAATTACACTACATAAAAAGCAACATTCAGACTAAATAATAACACATACAAAAGGATCAGCAAGGAAATTATTACAGGAGCTACAGATTCATCTTATGATTTATCCAATTTCACATGATTCTTTCAAGATTGGGTTTCTATTGAACTACACAATGACCAATTTTCAGATCCCCAACTCATATCGTAGTATATAAATTAGTAGCAGAACAAGTAGAGGAGATTCACCCAAGCAATTTTTCTGGAAGGGTAAGTAAAATAGTAAATAATGGCATAGTATAGTTTTTAGGAGCATCTCAAACAATATAAGTTATTGCTGCATTTTTTGTTCATGCAGCTTGGATCGGAGGAGAGGTATACCTCTAGTGATAGAGTTTGACTTTGATATTTCAACCCTGAACCCTTTTCCAGTATACCATTGCGGAAACCAGGAGGAACAAGCGGTCTGGATGCTGATGCTTGCAAAGAAAAAGATGTATCCAGATTGTTGCTTACGACAACAGTTGTAGAAGACCCCTCCAACTCCTTTTGCCCAGAAGCAGATCCCATTTCCTCTTTCTTATCCTCCAATACCTCAGAAAGATTGGAGATAATGGCAGAATTATGCTTCAAATTCAACTTTTGCTTGTCCTGAAGAGCCTTTTGCTGTTCCTTTCTTATCATCTCAAAAGAAGCTAAAGAGACCAAAGTACACACCAAGTCACAAACAACTTGATTTAAAAAGGGTAATCCATAAAACATTTGGTGAATACCTCTTCTTCTCCTTTCCTCCTGTGCTCTGTCCTCATTTTCACACTCCATTGAACCAAAGGTTTCATCATTGTATGAGTCTGTATCTCGTCGTGAATATGGTACTGGCTGAAAATTTGACAGTGTGATGACGTTCAGAAAGACAAATGAACACAATTTCAACTCTTAGCACCAATAATATTGCACTGACAATACCTTTGGAAGGAAAAGAATAATAATAAGAATAATAAGAATGGAAACTGAGGCACTAGAACTTGTAGATAACCCATAATAATACTTTAACCTTGTACGCCCGTGGTGGATGATATGGCTCATTGCTCTTGCTGAGGTGATGATCGCCATTTACTCTGAACTTTGGGGCATAAACACCAGAAACATGTCCTGGTGGTCTTGGACATGAACCACTACCAAGTAGTCCATCCTGTTCAGTAGTCTGCCAAGACCTTCGAGATGGATGCCCATAGCGCCTTCCAGAGTCTATATGATAAGTAATTGAGTTCTCAAAACTATGGAAAAACATCCATAAATGCGATGAAAGAAAAACCACTAGATATACACACTCTTCACAATGTACAAAAAATAGATTAGAAAGTACTGTAGCCATAATAGTAAATGGCACGTGGAGTTGTGCATGGCGCACCCACATACTAAATACAATTGACATGAAAAACTGCAAATGTATATCGATGTGTGAATCTCGGGATGTCACTTTTAAATATCTTCTTACAAAATTCAATGTATGTTGTTTTTAGTATTATAGTTCATAAGTTACAATTCCACCCAGCATCTTTTGAATTGGTCGCATACCTAGTTGGATGCTAAAAATATAAAAACAATAAATAATATTAATGATATTATTAGATAAATGAATCAAA
The DNA here is from genome assembly GCF_009805555.1 of Andrographis paniculata. Classification (NCBI taxonomy): domain Eukaryota; kingdom Viridiplantae; phylum Streptophyta; class Magnoliopsida; order Lamiales; family Acanthaceae; genus Andrographis; species Andrographis paniculata. The sequence continues at coordinate 633,214 of NW_026137580.1, read as the reverse complement.
CTAACACGGTAGCCAGAAAGGAGAACTGGATGAGCCGAATAGGTGAGAGTATCATAGAAGATTGGAAGAAGAAATAAAACAATAAGCAGATATAGGCAAGTATGGGAAGATGATACTAAGTCAAAAAATGTTTAAGAGGTTTGGAATTCAAAAATAATAATAAACATAACAACAAAATGCCATGGCAGATGCCATTGTGCCATGGAAAAGGTGCAAAGGCGTGTCTCTCGATGACACGCTTTTGCCATAAAAATGGCGCATTGACCCCTCCATGTTCCATGATGGCACGTGCAATTGGGCGGCTTTGACACCTATGACTAGAAAATATTTTGATCAAGGATATCTTAAGTGCTGTGCATTAAAAGGTCCGAAGTCAAGAAAATTAACAACCCAAGTGTCATCAGTTCTGTTAGCAACGCTAGCTTACCTAAATAAGCACATCTTACTAAGCTTGAAATAAATATTAGTGGGGCAAAAACAGAACCTGACTCGCGTTCAGACTGGGAATCACTGTCGCTCCTTCCATAAGTGCTTCTAGAATAATTACTAGAATCCCCGCGAGTTGGTGGAGATGATCCATACTGGTTTCGCCTGAAGCCCTGTAGCGAATGACTCCCAGGAATTCTTGATTGATCTGGTATGCTTTGCCCCACATCCTCAAACTCACTATAACAGATAAAGCATACTTTAAAACCGCAATAAATTTCTAGATACAGAAAGCATAAGAAATAAATGAGACATATATGCTATGGATGTATGTAAATTATTCAATAGAACATCCCGTGTAGTAACATTGCTAACATAACTAGAATTGTCTTTACCTCAGCAGAGATTCATCAAAACCATTGGGCAGCTTCTTGCAGACATCCAAATCACGCAAAGAAAACAAGAAATCTCTGTCATACGAAAATTTTGGCTTCCTAAACATCATAACAACAAACAAATCAGTTATCCCAAATCTGACTAACAACAAACTCACATGAACACGGAAACAAAGATGAGAAAGAGATATTCACTTTATAGCCGCATCAAATTTCTCGGAACCGTCTTCAGAGGACCTACACTCCTCCTTTTCTAAGCTCATTCTTAAGTTTGCACAGAAGAATAACTTCCTCACGATCTAAACCACACACTTTCCACAATTTCTCGAATTCAATCAAATCCGGAGCAGCCTAGAACGCTTCCAATACAAAAACCTAAGAAAGTATTCCCATAACCAAAACGGACACTCACCTCACCGAGCAAATTAATTCGTTGGAGATTCCAGATACGGTTAAAAACAAAATCAAAATCGAAGGCATATCACCACAGAGAACGACGAAAAGCGTCAGTTCAGTTAACTGATCTACCCAGCCAACATTGACCCGCACAAAATCGGACATATTGCTCTCTCCATGCCGTAAATCATACAACAACAGAACCCCTAATTCCTCAACAATCGCTATGCCGTGCTCTTCATTTACAAAAACAAACCGAAAAAAACTCGCAACATACGGTACGATCCTCCATTGATCGAAACGTTGACGCTTCACGCAACCAAGAAAAATTAGGGTTTAAATTCCTCGCAAATCTTTGTTCCTAATTCTCCTTGAACCAACCATGAGGAAAGGGGGTGGGTATGTAATCTCGATACATTCACATTTCACACGCACACACGACTGTAGAGCGCTCCGATGAATGTATAAATCGATACATACAAAAATCTGTACGTATTACATGTATACAGAGGATTTGCTCTGGACGATGAGAGGGGAGCGGAATGGAAGAAAGCAATTCTCTGAAACACAATTGCGAAACGACGTCGGCCAACGCCGTTTTAGAGATTGAGAAATGGGATATTTAACAGACGCGCTTTAGGTTTGTTTGTTCGACACGCGCCGCTCGTTAGGGAACCCTCCGTTATATCTATTGGTTCGTGTAATTCCGCTGCCTCTGCGAGTATATAAAAATTTATTGACTTCATAAAAATATCTAGAGACTCGAACACCAATTAAAAATGGGAAGGCCCGGGACCCGAACACCAGAGGTCATCCCCACCATACAATGGCTACCGTTAACTGAAGCTGCGTGCCAACTGTTCTCTGGCGCCCTTTCATGGCGACGTTTCTCTCTTTTACTTCCACCACACCTAACTTCAGTACTTCACCGAATTTGCGTCGAAATGATTGCCGGAGAGTTCACCACGAAATCCGATGCTGTGCGAAGAATTCTTCAACCGAGGATTCGTCGCCTGAATCCGTACCGGAAAACGTGGTGCTGAGAATAGCCTGGTACGCCTCGGAATTCCTCGGCATAGCTGCTTCATTGATCCGTCCTCCACCGGAGAGGATCTCCTCCGGAGGCGCGGCGCTGTCTGTGGATGAGTCAGGGAAATTAGATCGAGCGGCGGTGGTGGAGAGCATTAAGCAGGATTTCGAGAGATCCTATTTCGTCACGGGTAGAGAATATAAATTTACCGATTGATGTGATGTGACGTTCCATTGACGATGCACATATAGAGATGAAGATGAAGGTATCTAATTATAATAAATGAACAGGGAATGTGTGTGTATCAGCATACGAAGAGGATTGCGAATTTGCAGATCCAGCGGGGAGTTTCAGAGGGTTGAAGCGTTTCAAAAGGAACTGTAGCAACTTCGGGAATCTGCTTGAGAGATCAGAGATGAAGCTGATGAAATGGGAAGAGTATGAGGTGATCTGACCTGAATATCTGATCCTGCCTTCATGACTGTAATTGAATCAATAATTGATGGTGTGGTGTTGTGTTGATACAGGATAAAGGAGTGGGGCACTGGCGTTTCAGCTGCATCATGGCATTTCCATGGAAGCCCATTCTATCAGGTACTGTACTGTACTGTACTCTTCTTACTCATCAGCATCAGATCAAACACAGGGAATCAATCACTCTTGTTCTCTAATTTGTGGTTGTGAATTAGTATTATTATGGAGTAGTATTGCAAGATTGTGACTAAATTTAAATGGATATGCAGCCACAGGTTACACAGAGTACTATTGGGATCAAAATTCTGGGAGAGTATGCAGGTAGTTTGTTGAATTCTACTACTACTGCATATATATATATATTAGTATCTATCTGAAAGAATCATATGTATATATGTTGGTATCAATGGAGTATGCATGCAGGCATGTGGAGCACTGGAATGTTCCCAAAATGGCTCTTTTTAAGCAGATGTTAAGACCCAGCAGCAGCAGCAGAAGAAAGACACAAATGAAATGATATCATCATCATCACCAAGTAAATATATTAGTTAGATCATCATAATTATACTACTATATTATGCCAGGCAAAATAAATGGTTTAATTGTGATCCATCTCTCACTTGATATATGATAGCATGCTGTTATATAATATGATACATAATTTAAGGTTGATTTTTTGAACCCAACAGCAGATAAGGTGGAGCAATGTTTACTTTCTTGAAAATCAAAATTATTTTTTAAAATATGTTCTTTTGAAGTTTACCAATGCATTGTAAAAAGACTAAATTGAACTACAAAAAGACTCTTTTTAAATTGTTTAAAGCTCACTCAATAATTGTTGGTCTACATAAATATATGCATGCTACTTGTAAAATTTTGAATTTGCTTTGTGTAGTTAGTACTTAGGAGCTGAAAATTTATATGGTAAATTTTGAATATAAATTGAATAGAGTACAATATTTAAATGCTAAAAATCATGCTGTGTGTTTGCATGTTTCAAGTTTTACTTTGTGTTCCAATTTTAGATATTTGTTGTTGGTCTCTAGATTGCTGATTAATATGTTCAATTTATTTGTTATGATATATATTAGTATTTTGATGCATCTTATATATAATTGTATTGAAATTATTATATGCACTGTTAGTTGCATATTTAGTCTATAAAAGTATGTGTATATATGTATAAAAATGAACTCTTATAACCCATTCCATATATTGTTTCACTCATCATTAAGAAGAGAGATTTTTATTTGAGTCGAAATCGGAGCTGCTGCTGGAAGCTGTGGCCTGTAGTCGTCGTTCCTCGTTGCACCACTGCAGTAAAAAAACTTGCAAGAAATCGACTTTGATCTCTTGTTTCATTATTGTTGTTGCTGTTGTTGTTTTGAATCGAAATGAAATGATGATTTATTTTTGTATATTTATATTTTAATTTGGTATTTGATATTTATAATAAATTATATATTTATTGATATGTATTATCAATCAATTCTATATAACTATATTAAACTATATATATTGTTATCTATGTTTTGTATAAATATTGTTCAATAATATTAGAATTTTGATTTAATAAATTTAAAAAGTAGTTATTATTTTTATGATCGAATAATAAAAAAGATTAATAACTTCTAATTTGTTAGTATAATATCTAAAATATCATTATAAATTAAATAGGTAAATATAATTAAATATGGAGTATTATTTGTAAATTTTTAAAATTATAGGATTAGTATGGATCTATGCTAACTATAGAATATAGAAATAGTATTCTTTCATTCTGCATAAATAAATAAATGATTAAATAAATAATATGATTGGAGACGAATTAGTATAGAATGTCCTAAAAAAATAAAAATACAAAAATGAAATTATGAATTGGAAATTGTCTAAACCACACATTTGTTCTTTGTAATTTTGCATATACTTATGCAATCTTGTGTCTCAAGATATTTTGAAACTTCCAACATTCAAATGCAGGCCATATATCGAGAATATATCTTGAAATAATTATATATCCTCTCATGGCTTATTTATTTTCAGTGATTTGGGCAGAAATTGTTAACTATGCATGTGCTATTTTTGTGTTTTCAGTTAAGTCACAATATAAAACAACAATTTGTTATAATTATATGCACACCCTGTTTATCTAAATAGTATCTGGAATAACAAATACTATAAAATAATGGAAAAAGAAAAAAAAAAAAAAAAAATGTACATAGAAAAATACTCGAGCATAGTCTAAGAACACTGTATCATATTTTTTCCTATTACTCATAATTAGATGTTAGAGTAGAAGCAACCAATGCTAATACTTTGAAGCACCGCACCCAATTCATGTTTCCAAAATGCCAAGTCTGCCTATCTATCTTCAATTCGAATTCCAGAAACCCTACGTTTAAGGGTGGGTTTGATTTTTATTTCAAATAAAAATATATATATATATCACTATTTAATCCAGTTACCAATAAAAATAAATTATGTTTTTCACAAAAATTAAAATCAATTTTAAATCAAAACCAAACAAAACCTAATATCTTTGCAAGACTTAGCCACATTTCTTCTTCTTTGCCCTTCTAGTTGCAACTTATAAAATTTATTGCCGATGTACCGAAGGAAAAGTGAAAAACATAAACTACAGATTTCATCAATTAAATTTCACAAACTAATAATTCATTTCATTTCATGCAAGTACTTCTAAGACTACAATTTAATCATGTATCATTCTACATATATTCTAAATCTTTTATTATTATTACTAATTTTGACATTTTCAAAACTTTTGCAAATTTCCTTTATTCACAAATTATTTTCTCTTTTACTTTCCAAAATAATTTACAAAAACATTTCAAATAAAAACTAAAGACAAATTACTCGAAAAAAAATAGGGATATCGTCCATTGAAAGAAAGCAAATTATGTTGATGTTGTACACTTCCCTCATCGCTTCGATTAGAGTTCTTATTGAGGATTTATCAACAATATATTGATTGTCTCAATCAGCACATAAAAATACTACAAATAGCGTATGAAAGTATAACAGACAACACATATTGTTTAGAGTATTAATATATACCGTCTCTTTTATTTTATGTTTTGTGATAGTAAACTATGTGCGTTGAGATCAATTGTACTTTTCGTTGTATGGACTATTGCCACTTGTAGTTAGTTCATGTGTTGTATAGTATATAAACATATGTTTTGTGTTGTTAGATTTATCTATAATCTATTGTCTAATATACGGTATATATTATTGTGCTATCAGCCTCCACCATTTCTTCATAATCTAATTATACTATCAGCTTATCAGCAGGGTTCTGTTGAGAAAAATAATCTATAGCTTCTAAATCAATCACGGTAACATTTTCCTTGATCCTATTTCAATTAAAAAGGGTAAAATATCATTGTAGACGACTCCCCCCTCATGTTCATGTATATGTAAAAAGGGACAAAGAAAATCCTAAAAAGTGGAAAAAAAAAAAATTAAATAGACAAATCTAGACATAAATCCAAGTGCTACTAAGTCAAATAAAGTCACGAGATAGCCTTCTATAAATAGCCACACTTGTAAAATATACCAAATAGCACATTACCCAAATCCCTTTACAATAACAACCTGTTGCTTTACACAACTTTAAGTAAGACCCTCTTTTTTCTTTTATAATTTTTCTTGTTTATAATATTTTTGTGTTTCTAAATTTTTCTTGTTTATAACTTTTATTCCATTGGGTTTTCCCTGTGATCACTCCCTAGAGAAGAGATTTTGTTACCTGACAGATGAATGCCCCAATTCAGATGCTGCTTCTGGTGGTTTGGGGAGTTCTGATTCTGAAACAAGCCGAGTGCCGCAAGGATCCAAGAATATTAGACCCTGTTGAGTACTCAGCCATCAGCTGCAGAAATCACAGTGCATCAATAGTGGATTTTGGTGGTGTTGGAGATGGGAAAACACTCAATACAAAGGCCTTTCAGGCCGCAATTACTCACCTGAGCCGATATGCATCGGATGGCGGGGCTCAGCTGCTTGTCCCTGCTGGTAAATGGCTCACAGGGAGCTTCAATCTCACCAGCCATTTCACTCTCTACCTGCATAAGGATGCAATTCTTCTTGCTTCTCAGGTGTGTGTGGGTGGTGGGGTGGGGGCGGGGGGGGGGGGGGTTTATAACACATAGAAAGCTACAAACAATAGAAAATCAAGTTGAAGTACTGAGTTGTATATTACTTTGATTTTCAGGACATAAAGCAGTGGCCTGTGGTAGATCCTCTACCATCATACGGGCGAGGAAGGGATGCAGCAGGGGGAAGGTACATCAGTCTTATATTCGGATCTAATCTTACTGATGTTGTTATCACAGGTAGCAGGATACTCCAAAGCTCTTTATACATACATTTAGAGGGTGTAATTGTGTATTTACCTACCATATGTATGTTTATCAGGGGAGAATGGTACTATTGATGGTCAGGGAGCTGTGTGGTGGCAGCAGTTTCACAAGAAAAAGCTACAATACACAAGGCCATATCTAATTGAAATTATGCACTCAGATAATATACAGATATCCAATCTAACACTTATCAACTCTCCTTCATGGAATGTTCATCCTGTATACAGCAGGTTCTCTCTCTATCTCTCTCTATCTATATATATCATCTATTTGAGTTTGAGGAATTCATTATGAACACTTCTCATGCTTGTTAAGTAAAATAGTAGAGATTTAAGGCTAAAGTCAGTCAATATTCTTACCACACATAACTACATAAGCTCATGTGTTTCTAAGTTTTAGAGGGAGTGACATGATTTCTTAATGTTCTAAAACATTGCAGCAATATAATTATTCAAGGGATTACAATTCTAGCACCAGTAAGGTCCCCAAACACAGATGGAATCAATCCAGGTGTTTATTATTTCTCAAATCCCATCAATAAATCAATCTACAGTCTCACACATGCATTTCTAATGTCCCAAGTATCTCACATGATGTTCAGATTCTTGCACAAACACAAGAATAGAGGATACTTACATAGTCTCTGGCGACGACTGCGTGGCAATCAAAAGCGGATGGGATGAGTATGGCATAAAGTATGGTATGCCCACAAAACACATGATAATCCGACGTCTCACCTGTATTTCACCATACAGCGCTGCCATAGCATTAGGGAGTGAAATGTCAGGTGGAATTCAGGATGTCCGAGCACAAGACATAACAGCCATTCGGACAGAGTCGGGAGTTCGAATCAAGACAGCAGTAGGGAGGGGAGGCTATGTCAAGGACATATACGTAAAAGGCATGAATCTGCATACTATGAAATGGGCTTTCTGGATTACTGGAAACTACGGCTCCCACGCTGACAGTCACTACGATCCAAACGCCTTACCAGTGATCAAAGGCATCAATTACAGAGACGTGGTGGCAGAGAATGTATCAATGGCTGGTAGGCTGGAGGGGATCTCAGGTGACCCCTTCACTGGCATTTGCATGTCTAATGTGACAATTGGAATGGCGAAGAAAACCAAGAAGGCCCCCTGGACTTGCAGTGAGGTCGAGGGTAAGTCAAGCGGGGTTGTGCCACCACCATGCAACCTGCTGCCCAACACAGGAAAAGGGAAAATGAACATGTGTGAATTTCCCTCAGACAGTTTAGATATCGAAAACATAGAGATGCAAAAATGCTCTCACAGGAAGACATATATATAATACCAGCAAGATTGCAGGCAATTGTGGTTTATTAGAAAAATAGCATCTCTTTGTAACTGTGTTGTGCCATTTGGACTACACTTGCTCCAAAAATTTCACTCAGTTTATGCTCAACATCAGCACTTTCACTTACACTATAAATCTTCCATAGAATAGAAATACAGCCAAATAAAATGCTGTAACACAAGATGTCAAGGCCTAAACCCTAGTGGCCTAGGGTAGCAACAACATTACTAAGAACTTAAAACAGAATTTCGAAAACTACAATAAATCAATACCCAAAACCAGCAAACAAACAGGAAGTTTAACTATGGCAGAATGGACATTTGAGAGATCATTTCATTTTAATTCAAATTCAGAAGTAGAATTAGAAACACATAAGAAATATAGATCTAGATCAAAAACAACTACATAATTGCGAAATTAGGGAACAGAAAATCGAAACCTCAACCATGAAACCGATCAGACCTCCGCGTTGTTCAATTTCACCACATCTAGCCGAGCATAATAGCAGCAGATCGATCTAGGGTAAACAAGCTAGCAATTCTAAACAGTATTTATAGAAATCAGAAACCGATTACAGAATAGCGCCAATTTAACTAAATAAATAAGCATATGGCGTAAAGCCTACATACATGCTTAAATTCTCTCATGCACACCATTCTGCGCAAACGTAAATGCTGTATTAAAGTCCCTCATACGATACAGAAAGGGAAGAGAAATGAGAAATTCTTCAGAGAATGGTCGTTGGAATTGCAATCTGCAAATGCAAATGCAAATGCAAATGCAAATTTCTTGGATTTGGTGATGTCGCGGAATGATTCCGCATATCCATACTACACATGGCTTCGTTGCTTCTTTTGTGTTTCCCAGTCAGACCAATCCAAAGTCCGAATTTTATGGATTTTTTTTACAGTAAGATTACGCTTAACTAAAAATTTACAATGCTAAAGTTGATTCTTTTATGTTCATTGTTCAGATAATGTCATATAAGATGTAAATGCAATGCCGAATGCAAACAACCATTGAGTGCAAAAGAAGAAGAACCAAACCATACAGCAAACACACTTACATTTATACATTACATATAAGTTTATCACATACTCATCGATTATAACATTGCAACAAACAGCCCCCGATATACTGCAACAAAACCAACATATATAGACATCAAACATTCTACATTCAACGATAAAACATGACATTGAATACCTCATTTGCATCGGTTGCAGATTCGGTATGTACATACAGAGGGTTCACCTCACAGCCTGGCTTTCAAAACTGTGGCTTCTCTGCAAATGATTCGATACATTACCACTGTTCCTGAGGTTGCCAAGCAGAGCATCGCGCCCGGTTAGAACAACTTGGAAGAATCTGTCCACCTCCTTGGCGAGCTGGTCCAGGCCCCGGGAGAATTGGTCAGCTGAAGTTTCCAAATCAGATTTCAATTCATGTATTGCTTCGGCTTGAATGGGACTAACGCCGTCTTGCACAATCGGATACAATGTCTTGACACTGGCGTCGACAGCTTCTAGTTCTTCCAACACTGTGAGAGCACCGTTAGAATATCTGTTTCTGATTTCAGTATTCACAAAAGTTTGGAGATCAGTGAACGCTTCCGCCCACAATGTCTCCCGAGCTTGTATGTCGATCATCTTGTTTGCAGAACCAGACAATGCAGCGGCGAAAGCACTGCATATAAATAGAGTCACTGCCTTCACTCCGTACATGGCTCGCATCAAAACTTTTCCCTTAGAAGAGTTCTTGATTTTAGGAAGGTCTAATGCCAGGACAAGACTTTCCATCGCGGAGAAGCATTTGTCGAGTCTAGGATTCTTACAGCCCACATGCTGCTTCCAACCATCCAGCGACGAGCGAGCCTTCACAAACTGGTTTTCCGAAGCACTGCCCAAGGTATGCAATGCGCTTTGAAGGAAAAGGTGGCCCTGATTCAGTTGAGAAATCTCTGAGTTGAAAGCGATGCAGATGTCCAACAACTTCACACTGCTGTCAAGGTACACGTCGATCCACTTTTCATCCCAATCACAGACCGGTAGTTCAAGTTCAGTGATAAGAACCTTAATCTCGGTGTGAATTCCACACAGCGATTCCATTGCGCTTCTCAACCAAAACATACTAAGAACATCTTCCTTTTCAGCTGGTTTAAGCTTTACAAGATGCTTTGCTATTGACTCCTCGAAATCTTTTAGCAATTCAAGGAGCTTGGGAGGGAGGCACGATGCCTTGGGCATCATCATGCGGAACGGGTTTCCAAATGAGAGAAACGGTTTGTGTGGGTCCTGTGGGCGACTCATTTTGATACAATTACTGAATTTACAAAGACAGAGGAACGCATAAGACAAAAGAAAGGGCGACTGAATATCGAAAGAGAGGATACAAGAACTCCATAAATATTCAGCCTTGAGGAAATAAACATCAGAGCAGCAATGTCTTTAGTTGAAATTCAGCCCAATCAGAAATTAGAATAACCAAAATCTATAAGGATGGAATTGTGGCAACCAAGCAACAAATTAAACCCGAAACTATAGCATCCTCCATTGACAATCCAAATTCATCCACACAACACAGAGAACTAAATAACATAGCTGAAAACGTCCTAAGAATGGTTCAAGCACTTAAGATCATTTGCCTAACAGCCAGTTTTTTAAGATCTACAAAGTCATCACTCAATCTGCACTTTACAGTTACATAATAGGAGTACATAATGGATAATCGAGATGAAAAGATTAAATTGAAGACAAGGCTCCGTTCAGAGAAACTTAGCCGATGTGTTAATTCAACAGCAAACAGTTGCAATAAATATAAATAACACTGAGCCTGGTCATTAGATCCACAACCAATAGTGGCAATTAACATCCCAAATTGAACGCAAACACAAAGTCCAGCTCTACATACATCAAACAATAGCAGGAAAAAAAAAAAAAAAAAAAAAGCAACACAGATTTGTTCAAGTATACAAATCAAACAGACACAGTAAGAACAAAAGAAAGACTAAAGATTAACAATCAATGGAAGAACTTACTCCTTTGTCGGTGTTCGCCGATTAAACGCGGAAAGGGGTTAAAAGATCCGCCGATCTTCAAAATTAAAAACACAAAAAAGTTTCAAATCCAAGCCAAACTCTTGATCAGTAATCGTAGAACATCGTGCAAGAAACACAATCAAGCTAAGTGAGAGAGACCCGTACCTGAAACAGCTGCCGGAGATATTAGTGAAGCTTCAAAGAAAGTCTTTGTTAGGGTTTCGTTAACATGTGGAAATGGTGAATTCAAAGGAATGATAAGATCTGGCTGTAATTGATGTTGAACATGGACACGTGTTGATATATTAGTGGATATCTAAATTAAGCTGTCATTTTGGACGGCAAGGATGCAGATTAGTTTATTATGGCCGGTGGAGATCCGACCGTTAATTATATATACATCCAAGTGGGAAAAAAAAAAAAAAAAAAAAAAAAAAAAGTAGGCAACAATGACAAGTGGTACTATATTTTAACAAATAAAAAAGAGAAGAAGAAATTGGATAAAATTAACAGTTGTTGGCTTTTCTTTCAAACCAGAAGACAATTTCCCCCTCTACTGAAATACAGTGCACTATAATTCAATCAATACTAAGGGTGTGTTTGTTTGAGGGATTTGTTTGGATTTCCGATATTCATCCTATTTTTTCTCCCCAAAAATATCAAATCAAATACCTATTTTGTATTTTTTATATTATACTAAAAATTAATTTTACATTCAAAACATCACATCAGCACCTATTTATATCACATCATCCAACTATTCAAATTCAAAATTTTTACTATTCAAATCCCAACTCAAAATCCAATCCCTCAAACAAACACACCTAAATAGATAAATAAATAAGACTAAAAATTAATTTTGATCCTAATCAAACCTATTTTTTTTTTAATTTTTGGTCAAATCCAAAAATAATTATCAAAATTGATCCCATACAAAAAATAAATTATCATTTTTGGTCTCATTGACGTGGTCATAACGAAAGCTGATGTAACAAATGATCTGGAACAAATACGGTCGTGTTAATTATAACACGGTTGTGTTGTTTTAATTAAACAATATATCACTGTTCAAAACTAAACACCCCCGTGTTCAAAGCAGAGCATCCCTAGCTTGAAAGTTGAGTCCTACGTTCGATCCTAGGTGGGTGCGTGTGTAAATTCGACAATATGCAAAATCGAAACTGAACTCCTCTTAAGTTTCACCACATTCTTGCTCTAAATTTTACAACATTCTTGGGCAGCAGGAGTCAGGATATGAGCAAGCTCAGGGCTACTTGAATCCGAAAAATAAAACAAAAAGAAAATAAAGAATGCATTTGAAAACTTAGAAACAAATAAAACTGATCACCAATGCATAGAAGTACAAAAATCAAGAAGTTTTTTTCATGATGTCCCTTTCACAACCTAATTTCACTATGCTACTTCGAATTTGAGAAGCCATGGGAAGCACATCAATATTCTGACAGTTCACTATATCAACATGTTCCAGTTCATCCTCTTGCAAGCTCAATTGAGCCTTTAGGTTCTCCACATCTCTATCTGTAATTCCTCTCTGCGCATAAGAAGGCTCGTTGCTGCCTTGATCCTTTTCTGCCTCATTCAATGTTTTCAAATTGGAGAAATATTCTAAGGAGATATAAGTTCTCAAGTATCTCTGTACCTTAGGCCGAATCAATTCCAAGAGTTAATGAACTTGAGTCATCATTGAACTCAACTTCTTCAATAGCATCCGGGAAATCTGTCCTATTATGTCATCAGATGGCTTGTAGTTTGTTTGCTCTTCTCTGGCTCCATCCAACAACATACAGTCTGAGCAATTTGAGTGCACAAGGTCTCTCCAAACTCGGTAATGTAAGACATATTGTTTGGTGAAATCTCAACTGAACCAAAGTTTATCTCTTTAGTTGGATCAGCAGTTAGAGTTCTTGGATCATCTTTAATCGCCTTCATACACAGGTGTTCTTCTTCATCCTCATCTAAACACCAGTGGCTCCATACGATCTTCCAAGAAATAACTTGTACCGGATAGCTCCCCTAGGTGAGCTAAAGAAAGATCCTCGTTAATGGATAAGGCCAAGACCAATTGTTTGCCCTCATAATGCCGGAAATATGCACTATAACACACAATTTGTCGCTATTTACTTTTGAGGTAGTGTATTTCTTATGTTCTCCTACAGCTGAAAACTTATATGCAAAATAGTTTATTAAAACAACCAGCCACTAATCAATTTATATGTAAGAGATTCGCAGAACAAACAGGCAAATCTTCATAAATAGAAGAATATGAATAAGAACATGTGTATCGAATCTCAACAAATAGAACACGGGGTGCCTACATAATGATTTCCTTACTAAGTTTTCAAAAACTAAATGACAAAGAGTGACAATAATGAATGCACGCTTACTGAATGATTTGTAATGATCTTTCAACATGTTTCAATTATTAAAATATCCGAAAAGCCGGTGAGTTCATAAATTCAACAGAATGTGCACCACTACATCAAAATTTAATACATAATCTGAACTAACTTTTCAATCATTATGCATGCTGGTTACTAAAAAATGATCACAGACAAGAAAATCGAAAAAAAAAAAAAAAAAAAAAAGAAATTATACAAGCATGCCTCATAGAGCAAATTATGTTCATTTCTATTGTTTCCTTGCACCTCTGAAACATGATAAACTCCCATAGTATCCCAATATAGTCTTGTACAATAGCATGACACAATAGAATATATATATATATATATTATATACCTGCAAGAGATTTGATTGCGGGGCCTCACAATTCCCATTGCATAGTAACATATTTCAAAGAAAAATGTGAAATAAACAGTATATAAAATGCCCATGAAGAAATGAGCTAATAAATTCCATGAGTCCAAAAGGCAAGTTTTAGTTTACAAAGCTTACCCTGCAAAGTCTTGATCTTCACAGAGGTCAACATCAAAAGCATCCAGCTCGAATCTATTCGGCAAGGTGTTGCAAAGCTCTGAGGCTTGAGTCATTGTTATATTCTATCCTGAAAGCCTCACAACAGCTTGTTCAGGAGGTTTTCACAGTTATCATTCAGATACTCAGCCTTTTCTGTGCATATCCTCGCAACGCCAAGTAGAAGGAAGGCTAAGATTCTATCGATTTAGCTTAGGAACTTCCTCCTTAAGAATCATATCTGAAAAGAATCCAAACTAAAAAAATGAGAAAACATGCACCAAAATAGGAGGATCCCTGACATGGTGTAAACAAGTTCAGATTCTTACTAGGTAATAATACACAATCTTCCAATGTGGAGATGCAAATGGATGCTACAAACTGTATTCATTCTTACCATTACAAGATATAAATCTCACAAACCCTAGTTCTCAGATATATCTAACCTATGGGCAAAGAATAGATTCTTACTATTGAATGCAACCACAAAAGGAAGCGCAATACATCCAAATGTCAGTAAAACTGTAATCACTCATTCAAGCACAATACAAATTCCAACAGAAGCAGGAACATTAGTCTGCTGGAGTTGATCCTTCTTCAGCCTTCTGTAACAATGAATGGCCATCCAAACGAAGCCCAACGCCAACCAGATTAGAGACGACAAAATAAGGTAACAGGGGCCGATGGAGGTTGGAATTGAACGAAGCTAAAAAAATAAAAAATAAATAAGAGAGCGTGCCAATCAATAATTTTTTATTTTTATTTATTTATTATTATTTTATTTTTATTTTTTTTTGAGTTTTTTGAAAATTTGAAAAAAGAAAAAGTAAAAAGTTACTATTAATTTGATATTTTGTAAAAAAAAAAAATATATTTAATATGATATTTTGTGTAAAATAAATAGTATCAAATGAATGAAAGTATCTAGTATAAACAAAATCATAATTTTTTTTATTGTATTATTTAAATTAAAACATTAAAATTTCACTTTTAAATCAAATCAAATTATTATTTTTGAAAATTTTTAAAATTATCTATTGCACATTAAATCAATTATGAATTTACATGGGAGAAGTTACACATGAAATAAATATAAAAAATGGATATATCCCCGGGAACCATTTTCCTTCATTCTACTCCCTTCATCCTAAATTTATAGTCTCGATTGTGTTCGGCACAGGGATTTAAGGAATATTAATATTATATTTGTAGTGAATAAAAAATACGGATAAAAAATTTTTTTACCTCTATGAGTGTATTAGTGTAAAAAGTAGTGGCAATTGTGTAATAATAATGAAAAAGTAAGTGTAGTTTTATAGTGATATGATTATTTATAGAAATGAGATTATTATTTTGAGACGGACAAAAATAGTAAACAGAACTATTGTATTGGACGGACGGAGTATTATTATTTTTTTATGTATATTTTTTATCTTCAAGCATATTGCTTTATTTTATTTAATTTTTTCCTTTAATTTTCAAGTTCCTTTTTTATTTTTTTATATTTAATGTAACCTACATTTTTTTTATTTATTGGATTATTAGATCATCTCAAATATGACGTGCAAGAACTCACCTAAAAACTTTTGAGTTAGGCCAGGATCCACTATTGTATCCGTCTCTTTGGATGATTGGATTTTAAATAAACGGTTAATCAAACATTTATTTTTTATTTTTTAATTAATTTTACATTCTAAATATCATATCAACACATGTTTATATCACATCATACCTACCACTGTTCAAATTCAAAATTTTTACTATTTAAATCTCAATTCAACATCCAAACCCCCAACAAATACACCCTGTATAGACCACCAAAGGTAATTTACAATGATAATTATATTACATGTATAAAAAATATATAAATAAATAAAATTATCTTATTAAATAATTATTATAATTTAAATTTTTTACTGTTTTAATTTCAAAAATACAATTGCTAGTATTTTGACTATAATCCATAATTCTATTTTTTATTTTTAAAAAATAATCTTCATTTTATTTTATATAATATTTTAAATTAATTTTTATATTTACAATTAATGTTATCTCTTAAAACATATTATAAATAAATAAATAAATATGCAAAAATTTAAAAATTAAAAAGAAGAATTAAAAAAATAAAAAATAAAATAGCACAACACTGTAAAATGGCTGCTACAGTGCAATAGCATAAAATGGTGTTAAAAATGAGGCAAATTGAAGTATATAAACTCAATTTATGTCACATTGGATTTGAGATGCTCCTATGATGTTCCGTAAAAAAAAATGTAGTCAGAGAAATATACATATTCTTATTAATCTTATTTTATCTTATTCATCCCGTATATAGATAAATGTAGAGAATTTTGTATTATTTTATTTTTATATTTTTAAAAGTATATTATTTTAATCTTATAAAGCATCACATTAATTTATTATTCAAATAGTCTTTTATTATTTTTTAAAATATTTCACTAATATTTTATTGTACAAAATATCGTATCTAATTTATTATTTAAACAAAAAAATTACCAAAAATATTTTTTATGAATTATCACTCGTTAAAAAAAATAAAAAAATCCTGATTAATTATTTATTTTCAATCAATTCATTCAAATAATCACATTTTTTACATTTTAATTTTGTTATACCAAAGAAGAGAATGAATTTTATATTTATACCAAAAATCCCCTAGTCTCTCCCCTCTCTCTCTCTCTATATTAGTTGCCTTCTAATATGATATCAAAATTTCAAAATAAATAAAATAACTCATTAAAGACTAGATATTCATAGGTTTTTTTTTTTTTTTTGTTGATATTCAATTTTATTTTGATTTAAGTAAAATAATATAAGTGTAATATTTATCAGATTTTATTTGTTGGGGGGAGGGGGGTAGAAAATACAACAATTATATAATAACAATAAAATAGATATAAATTGCAAAATTTCTAAGTAATTTCTATACAAATGTGATAAATTTGGTCCGATTCCAAATCAGATTTAAAAACTATCTAACTTAAACGTGACCCAAACTTAAAAATTAGGCACAACCATATCTCAGTTTGAAACTTGAATAAAATTTATTAATAATATTTTGTTTACGCGTACAATTTTCAGTTGAAAAATATATATTAGTCTAGATGGGTAATCATGCTCTCGGCAATTATTATATATTTTGGAATATGTCTAAAATTTTAACAAATTGGGGGCCAAATTCAATATCCAGATCCGGATCCGGATCCAACACGGTTTCCAGAACCCATATTTGATATTGTCATATTGTGTGTGTGTAAATTGAATATTCCTATAATTATCTTTATAAAATGAAAATGTGATGACCAGAAAGACAGACCCTTTCATTAACTAACTATAAATTGAATATTCCTATAATTATCTTTATACAAACTTATTTTCATGACCAAAAATAATAATGTCGTCCACTCCACTGAAAATCCATTTATTTATATATATATATATATCCCATAAAAACAATTATATCTAACAAGACAAGCAAAAACAAATACTATAACAAACCAATTTGTCCTTGCCTTACCTTACTACCGTTTGGTGTGGTGTCCAATGACGCCAAGTTTCACAACATTTCTCTGTCTGTTTCTGTCTCTGTCTCTGTCTCTGTCTAATCTCTATCCAACAAACAAATACAAATTAAATGGTCCCAATCCAATCCAAATTCAATGTGTGTGCTAGCAAACTGATTTCTAACAACTAAAATTCATAAATCCATCACCCTAATTTATAAGTTCTATTCCTACACGCATCCTTCTTCATCAACCTCCTTCCTTGTCTAACAAATACTAAAAGGCCGTTATGCATGATCATCAATCAAGCCTTACCCAACCACCTCATATTAAGACATTACAATCCAATCAACTCTCTAAATATGGCGAAAGCGAAAGCAATTCATCGATCCATCGATCAATCAATAAATAAAATCAATGAAAGCATCATATCATATCAAGTAGCAGCAAACAATGGCTACACCTACACCACTACTTTCTTGTAAAATTCTTCCTACATATAAATGGCACCCAACAGGCAGCATTGCGAAACAATATATCTCAATCATTCATCAACTCATCACAACCTTAACGCCACCTAGTATTCAATTTATGGTACCTAAAGCTGTCGTTTTCGCTAGTGCTAGAAATACCTGTCGCCCCCGACTCAATGCCTGACTCGTTGTTTCCTCTGGAAAAGCTCGCAGATTCTTGAGCAATTTGCCAATCCTGCAATCACACAAACATCACAGCAAATCAAAATTTCAAATAATAACTCAAATTTGTTTTTTTGAGGCATTACTCAATCAATGGTGGAGGAACTTTCAAACGCACTTGGGATAGTAAGTTTTCGGATTCTAGCATGTTTATGACATGTCCAATTTTTGGTCTTTTCTGGGCATCCGGATCAACACATCGAAGGGCTACCAAGATCACACGTTTCAGCGCTTTTGAAGGGGGTTGTTTGGGCAACTTAGGATCTACGACTTCCTCAGATCTTCGGTCACCAACCATTGTCTTCAGCCAATCAACCAAATTATTCTAAAAAATATTTCCAGATAGATAAACACATCAATTAATATCGACGTACACATGAAAAATCCCAAGTAATTTTAGTACTCTTGGAATTCAAACTAACCTCTCCTGCCGGTCGACTATAATCAACAGGAGATCGCCCTGTGATCACTTCCATTATCAGTACACCGAAGCTATAAATATCACTCTTCTCTGTTAGCATGCCTGTGCAGGCATATTCGGGAGCTACGTATCTGGAAAACAAATCAAAAGTATTAAAGAGCTGGGAGAAGCCAAAATTGCAAGAAGCTTTGGTTCATTACAAAAACAAGGAACTAACCCGAAAGTTCCCATCACCCGTGTGGACACATACGAATTCTCTGAACTGAAAACTTTAGCGAGCCCGAAATCCGACAGCTTAGGATTCCATGATCGATCAAGAAGTATGTTGCCTGATTTGATGTCTCGATGTATGACCTTCGGTTCAAGACCCTCGTGTAGATAAGCCAATCTGCCGTAAGGAAGAGAATGAAATAAACACGAGTAGACAGCAATGAGCTATAAATGTATGAAGAGGCTGTACCCCTTTGCAGTCCCGATTATTATGTTCATACGAATGTCCCATGTCAATGGGCTAACTTCGCCTACATCTCCATGAAGCCATTGGTCCAAATTTCCGTTATCAATATATTCATAAACAAGCATCCTATATGAATACAAGTCGAACGAACTTTTCAAGTTTGATGTTTAAAAATGTGAAAATTTAGAATGATAGAAATGGAATAGTTATAGATACCTGTGAATCCCTTCGACACAATATCCCAATAGTCGCACAAGATTCTTGTGTCGAACACGCCCAATTGCTTCCATCTCCACCATGAACTCTTTCTCAGCTTGACCCCTAAGATACATACATATATATATATATATATATATTGTGCACAAACATAACATACTATCCAAATTAGAAGATCCCGCATTCAAACTCTAAAAGGTCCACATATCGCGTGACAAAATCATTTAATAATTCAAACGATCAATTCCCAAATTTAAATGAAGTGACGATGCATTCAAACGAATTTAACAATGATGAAGCACTCCAGCAAACAAAAAAGTCCACAATCACAACCTCACAAGCAACATATCTCCACAGTAAAAGATTGAGCTCTCATACCTGTTGTTCAACAAATTCTTTATCGCAACATGTGTGTTGTCGGCCAGGGCCCCCAAATACACAATACCATATCCACCTTCACCAATCACATTCTCATCAGAGAATCCATTGGTGGCGTCCTCAAGCTCCCGTAGAGTAAACCACCTTCCCCACCCCAAATGCGAAACCTCTGGCAACGACACCCCACTGGCTTCTCCAAGTGATGGCCGATCGGACACACTGGTGGCCCTGCTCTCGCCGCTCAATGCTCCCCTCTCTGGATAAACAACTCGGTGCTCCACCTTGCCCATGTTGATCTGTATTTCCGGTGCAGCCTAACAAAAGTGAACAAAAGATTGCCAGGATATATAAAAACAATTTTAAACTTGATGGCAAACCAGGCTACAAAAATAAGACTATCACTGTCGTAGAACATGGGATGATAAGGTTATTGTCCAATTTTACCGATCCATAAACTAAATTCAATACAAGGTCATAATCAGAGAGAGTATTGAACCTGTGAGTATTGAAGATAATGACATTTAATCCTAAAGAACAGTTGAATTCCAGAAATTAAGAACAAAGATATTTACCGGTTGAAGATGATATACTTTGCTGCAGCTCAAAGGAAACTCGATTCGTTGAAGAAGAACATCGAAATGATTATGAATGGATGTAAAAAAATCAACAAATTCCATATTGAGCCTTGATTTTTTTATTTTTATTTTCCCCAAATAGCAATGGTAAAAGCAATAATTTATGGAGTAATTTTAACTTAAATGGATCTCAACTTCATACCGCAGACACCATTGGACGTTGGTCGGCGGGGGCAGTTTCCTTGGAGGCGATACGAGTAATTTCACAACGTCCTGCGATTTTTTCCGAACGACGGCGGCGGCCGCGGAGTCGGCGGCGGCGAGAGGCGGTGATGCAGCAGAGAGAAAAGAGGAAGAGGAAGAGCACAAAAACCGCTCCAACGACCACTCCGATCACCACCCATAGACGGAGGCCAAAAATAGAGGTCTTCTTCGACAGCTCGCGGTTCACAAACGCCGGATTGAGCACCGACATTCTTCCGATGGATTCAACCCCTACTTTCTCCACCTGTATGTATTGTTAACCGCCACGCCCCAAATATACACTTCAGATTGCGGAAATCAAACGAAATGAAAACCGCACTTTTCCAATTGAAAATCCAATTGTTAGCAACAAACAAAAAGAAAGTTGAAACAGGAATCTATTGACGCGTAGTCATGTTAAAGTACAGAAAATGACGGTTCGGCGGCGGCGGCGCGTGGGGTATACGCCTATTCCATTCCGCCGGAGGAGCAGCAGCTATATTGCTAGATATGGGAAAGTGAGAATCCCACTGTAATAAACCAACGGCGAGTGCTCCTAATTTAACGTGGTCCCGGGAGCAAAAACGCCTGGATCGATATACACCGTCGATCCTTCTGACACGGACGCAGATGAATTCTATACTGTAGATTTAATGGGATTTGGAGTCCCATGATCTTTCAAGAATAAATAACTTAATTATTTCTTCTAAAATTTTTGTAATTCAAGAATCAATCAATATTTTTGTAGTAACTTCGACTTTCGATAAATATTATAAATATACATATATAATGAAATAAAAAAAAAATTAAAATTCATATTTTATGTATAATATTATTTCTTCCGTCCTACTCTAATGGTCATATTTATTTTTTTTGTCATCGTATTTAATATTAAGTATATTTTTATATTTATATAATTTTGTATACAAATATTATTATAATTGTATTATAAGATATTAATAGAAGTATTTTTGTCATTTTTCCTTAATTTGTATTTACGTTTTCATATAATAATTAATATTCAAATATAAAAAACCACTACAATTAACCAAAATAATTAATATTCAAATATAAATAAATTCAAAATACTTTTTCATTCGAAAAAAAAAAAAAAAAAAAAAACTAAAACTTTTTAATCATGTAAATGTTCGCCTACAAATTACAAATTCATTTTTATTTATCTGAAAATAAAATTATAGATATACTTTAATTGTAACAATGGTAACAGAAATAATTACATTAACTAGTCAAAAAATTTACATTTAATTCTCAATATTAAGTTTATCGAGTTTAAACTAACGAGGATTTGGATTTTTTTTTTTTTAATAATGCAAATATATTATTTTCCATACAATTACTTTGTATAAGAAAAATTAAAGGGTAAAAATGTCAAAATATTTTATATATTTTCAATAAATAATAAAATATTATTATTTTTTAATCTATTACAAAACCTCAAATGATCATTTCGAGTAGGCTTGAGGAAGTATTTATTATTCGTAATGGGTAGGGTGTCGAATGGTATCGTTCAACACACTAGGGTGTGTTTGTCTGGGGGATTGGATTGGATTTATACTATTCATCCAATTTTTTTTCTCCAAAAAACATCAAATCAAATACCTATTTTTTATTTTTTATATTATATTAAAAATCAATTTTACATTCATAATATCACATCAAACACCTATTTATATCGCATCATACAATTATTCAAATTCAAAATTTTTACTATTCAAATTTCAATTCAAAATCCAAACCCCCCAAACAAACACACGATTGCATAAATATAAATAATATGCTATAACAGCTCGATAGACAATATACAATTTATGTTAATATAACACAAATATAATATATAAACCTAAAATATATGACAATGATGCGCATATATGTTACTATTAATCTGACAACATATCATATATTAGCATAATGCAGACAAACAATATTCAATTTATGTTAATATAATACAAAATAACACATGTTAAATATAAACTGATAGCACATAACATTCCACACAATTCACATCACCATTGGTCTCAACTCATATCATATATTGATATCACAAAATATATAATACCTCGTCATCCGAATCATATGTATTTATTTATTTTTTGCATATAAAATTTTAGTATATTAGTATTTTATAGTTAATAATACAATAAAAAAATAAAGAAAATAATTTTATCTTTAAACTCGTTTACTTTTTAATACCATTATTTATAATTAAAGTAAAAAATATTTCATTAAATATATATATACATTAAATTGGTCAAACAAAAATGACAAAATAGTTACATATAACTAATAATACATGTCAATAGTATAACAAATACATAGTTGTTGCAATATATGGTGCTACAGCTTTATTCTTTCTTTAATTTTCTTCCACACTTTTTCCAAAAAAAAAAAAAAAAAATTAATACGCTGTTCATTCATTATTTTTATATTATTTTATGCAATTTTTTATATTTCATATTAAAAAAAATAAAATTCCAACAATTTTACAAAAACAAACATGTCTAATTAGGTTTAATATAACGAACTATTTTTGGACAAAGAAAATATTGTGTAACATATGATTGAATAATATGAAGTGATAATTATAAAAATATCTATTGTGTTCATTATTTGACTACATGTATCGAAACAATTCCCAACTCATGCAATTTCTCTTTGAATGTGTAGAAATTCTAAGTTCATATTTACATATATTGTCTTTCTATATAATCAATTTTTAAATTTTTGGTAATATGATAAACTAACGAGTCTTAATTTGGAAGAGTACAATTGTCAAAAAAAAAAAAAAAATAATAATAATAATAAAAAATTAAAATTATATTATCTGAAAAACTATGCAAGTAAATTAAAACAAGCAAATATTTTAAGAGTGATTAAACATTAAAAAATATAATTAAACTATCAAATTTGAAAAGGTTCTTTTGATAAATTTGAGAAAATTTTGGTTTAAGTTTGATATTAAAATAATGTATAATAAGATATTTTGTAAAAAAAAATAAAATAATATTTTCTTTTTAAAAAATAATAGAAATGTATGAGTTTTGGTGTAAAAAAACACACCCTCCTTCTCATCTACTTTTGTCTTTCTTTCATTAATCATCTACTTTAGCTTTTTTTATTAATAATAATAATAATAATAATAATAATAATAGTAGTAGTTTATTTGTTTTGATGACATTAACCAAAATTATTTACTTAAAATTGTAAATATCCACATCACGGATACAAATGAGGGAAAGAAAAGGGTAATAGTTTTTTTTTTTTTTTTTTTTTTATGTTTTTTGTATTGATTTTTTGTTTGAATAGTAATTTAAATATAATGCTCGCTCTGTTTCTTAATAATTTATTTATTTTTTTATTTTGATTCGTCCTATAATAAATTATCATTTTTTTTTTCTAGTAATGGTAATATCTATTTAACATTACAAATACTCTCCCAATTTACAATATATTATATAAATATCGTTACATTTATATCATACAATTCTAATACGGTTAATTTAGTCTTTTTACTTTTATTTCTACTTTATCCCCATATAATACTAATATTTCTAAAATTTTGTGTAAAAAACAAATAAATATATAAATATGAGACGGATGGAGTATTTTATATATATAAAATAATAATATATATCTTTTATAGAAATAATTATCACATAATAAAAAAATTAAAATATACAAAATATAGATAATTTTTTACTTAATAATCTGTTAATAAAGACAAATCATACTAAACAAACTTATAATTTTACAATCGTAAGTTCACTTCACACTATACTACTATCTTTTATGTGATAAAATATAGATAATTATTGTATAACAGTTTCATGCAAATAGAAATTTTATTTTTTATATAAATTTTTAATTAAAATAAATATTAAATGGAATATTTCCAAAAAAGAAATTATTTCGTTATAAAATGAATTTAAAAAAAAACAATTAAAAAATTAAAAGCAAATGAAAGCACACTCTATATTACATCCACTCGTAACAATAGTGATAATTTACCACAAACTGATGGACACGTACACTACGTAGTGGAGTGTAAAGTGAATGACATTTTTTAAATATAATAATAATATTAATCCTAATTGGGAACTTTAACAAACCTTTCTTCAAAAGTGTGTATAATAATAATAATAATAATAATAATAAAAGTGTATGTATGTATAATGGGAAATCAACTAATTGAATTTTACATTTATATTTATTTTAGCCTTTTGCCAATAGTAAACAATTTATATATATATATTTTATATTACTTTTCTCCGACTCTAATGATCTAATTTACATTTGTGTGTTGATATTTAAATATTAATTATTATAAAAAAGTGTTGTACAAATAAAATTGAAAGAAAAATAACAAAAATATTTCTATTAATGTCTTATAATACTATTATAATGACATTTGTGCAAAAGAAATTATACGAATATATAATTTTAATGTTAAATACAAATGAGATCCTTAGAGGCGGTCAAAGAGAGTATTTTTACAAATTTATTTATTATTAAATATGACATCTTAATAAAATTTAATTATCAATATAATATTTTTAAAGAAAAGCACAATATATATATATATAAAACAAAAATGGAAGTAAATTGGAGGTGGTGCTAAATAAATTAAGCATTGGAAGAAGTGGATCATGCCATCTGCG
The DNA here is from genome assembly GCF_009805555.1 of Andrographis paniculata. Taxonomy (NCBI): domain Eukaryota; kingdom Viridiplantae; phylum Streptophyta; class Magnoliopsida; order Lamiales; family Acanthaceae; genus Andrographis; species Andrographis paniculata. The sequence continues at coordinate 607,641 of NW_026137580.1, read as the reverse complement.
CTCCTTTTTTTCTAAAAAAAAAAAAAAAAATTTAAATTTTTTATTTTAACTTATAAGTTTATTTTTTATTTTTTAAAATTAATAAAAATTATTTTAAATTATAAAAATAAAAAGTTGTTTAAAATAATAGAAAAAATAATGTGTATTTATTTATAGAATTTTGATTTTAAATGGTAAAATTTCGAGTTAAAATAGTTATTTAATGTGATATTTTAAATGTAAATTTTAATTTAAGTATAATAGTAGTATAATAACTAAAAAAAAGTGTTTATTTGACATTTTTAAAAAAATTTGAAATAGTAAAATAAAAAATCAAATTTCACGAGTAATATAAATGTGTGATTATTAATATAAATATGTAATTTAAAATTTTCAAATTCTATGTAATAATAATAATAAATCCAAAAATTAGGACGGTTTTTAATTCGATTTAAATAATATTTTTAATATAACTACGAAAAAAGAATAGTAGTTTTTTTAATTTTGTAAATTATTGTATAATAGTAATTTAAATCTAAAATTCTAAACCAAAGATATTCATAAGCTTCGTTCTAATAGGTTTTTATTTTCTATTTATAATTATTCAAATTTTTTCTAATTTTAAAACTATTTTTATGCACAAAAATTTGAATATTAATAATGTATTTTTAAATGTATTACCAATAAGGTGTCGTGGTGTAGTTGGTTATCACGTCAGTCTAACACACTGAAGGTCTCCGGTTCGAGTCCGGGCGACGCCATTTTTCCCTTACTTTTGTAGTAGTTCTCTGTTTATTTGGTTTTTGGTTCTAAATTTTGATAATCAATATGATATCCACTAGCACTAATGTGTAGCCGCCAGCAGCAGCTCCACTTGGCTATGGTGTAACACAACACTAATGGCTTCCCCAATCCACCCTTCAACGCCATCAAAGAGCCCTACTAGCAGTTGCTTTCAAGTTTTCCCTTTCCTCTGGAACTCTCCTCTTTCGTTTCAAGCTTCCTAAGCATGTTTTATTAATCAATTGGTGCGCTTGATTGCTTGATTCCTTTCTCATCCAACCAATACCTAACCTAATTAATTGTATATGGCGGTTGGTCGATCAATACTCAACCGCTATTGAACTAGAGTTATCAGGTGATGTTTGTTTTTGGCTGGGTATTCTTAAATTGAATTTCAATTTTGATTCTTCCACTGGCGTTCTGTTATGCGTAACTTTTAGCAGGCCTTCTCTAGTTCTGTTCTGGACTGTTCTGCTTCCTTATATTGCTACAAACTTCTACAGTGTTCGAGTAAATTGGGGATTTTATGCATACATACATACATATATTCATGTATTTTATGTTAGGCTCATATGCTAAGCTTTTCCACTCGATTTGGTGTCCTAAGTTAAGATGCAATCTATGAGTTAGAATGTTTTCCTCTCAACAAGGATTCAAATGCAAATGAATTTTAACTTTATGTATTCCTTGGTATTTCAATGGCGAATTCAACTGTCTGACAATTTCACTGGCATCAAATGTGAAGCAGATGGTTTAGGTGTTCTGCTGATTGTTGGATATGAGTTAATCACAAGTTTATTTTTGTCAAACATTATATTCTCGAGTCTATGTAATATTACAAGTTGAAAGTAGAGGGTTGTTTCTGTTATGGAGTATTATTTTATGTTTGCATTTTACAGTACTGTGCTGTAAATTTTAACTTTCTACTCCTAATGGTATTGTTGGAGCTGTTTTGGGGTGTTCTATTTATGGGTATATCGTTCACGGGATCACGTTGATAGTTACCTAAACTTAAACAAAGTAGCCCGATCATCATAGTAACTGTGTTACAGGATGCCCAATTCGATACTTTTTCGATTATTTTTTCGGCATCTAATATTGTGTGCTATGTACATTAGGCATGATCTATTATGTATAGAATATACACAGAAAAATAATATTGCCACGCCTTTTTCAATCATACAATGGATGATTGTGCTTATTCGTCTAGTTTTGAAGAAACTATATTTTGCTTATGGCTTTCTAAGTGAATAATTTGGGTGTAACCTAATATGCATGAGCTATACTGTATATAACTTCATGTCTTGGCATTGGACAGACTTGTAGGTCAAAATAGAAGAAGAGGACTGGCAAATATAGATTAAGGAATTGCTGAATGAAATGGGAGGTTGTTGTTCGTCTTCGAGAAAGCTACCGCTTCATGGAACGCCAACATATTACTATGTAAGTGAACTATTATGATATAAACTGAATAAATTGACTTTACACTATTTGGGCATAGTCTGCTTAAGGAATTTCTACTTTTGAGGCAATGAGATGACCATTTTCTTATACGATTTTGTTGTTGTGGTAGGATCAGATTAGGGTCTTGGAATTTTGTAATGCAATCTTTGATTTGGATTCTCATGGGGTGGGAAGAAAAACATCTGCCTTCTTATATTGATATATTCCCTTCGTCGTAATCTTATGAATTTTGAAGGAAGATATTCAGGAAAGAATTTCGAAAAATAGAGTAAGTGTGATACATGTTACTATTACTGAAAGTATAGATGTAAGTTCTGTACTGGCTATCAGTCCTCTGTTTTCTAGCAATGAAGATATATATATATATATATATGCATATCTATATGTAGCCTATATATGCCATCTATTGTTGTACATGTGCTATGCATTCTTGACTTAATACAAAACTTTCTTTCAGCATTATTCACCGTATTCAGAGGATCACGAGTCCTTAACATCTCATGATGGCGTCACTACCATACTCACTTCTGGGATGTTATTTGATTTAAATCTCGATATGTCTATTCCTGACACATATCGCTCTCCTCCCGCACCTCTGCCATATGATGCAGTTTTGGGGCACCAAAAATCCACAGAAATCGGCAGTCATGTGGACCCAAAGGAAGCAAACTGCAAAACTACATTCGGGTTGCCTCTTAGCTCCCCGATGAAAGTAGACACCAAACTCTTACAGCATAAATCAGACACTTTAGTTACAGACGAGGAGGATACTTGCCCGACTTGTCTTGAAGGTGAATATCCTTTACAATGGTAAAAGAAAATTGAGTTCTTGGCATTCTCCTTCTTTGCAGCTAAAGTATTGTTTTCCTTTACACAGAGTATGATGTTGAAAATCCCAAAATCATGACCAAGTGTAACCATCACTTTCACCTTTCGTGCATACTTGAGTGGATGGAACTAAGTGACACCTGCCCCATTTGCGACCAGGTTTGTCTAGCTCGAGTTCTTGTCACCATGTTTTTTTCTGCCCCACAGTTTTCATATTTTTTGGGTTCTGTAAATTGCAGGAAATGGTATATGAAGTTCTTTGAGCATATTACTTCCTAGTTCATGTTATTTGCCTCTTTTCGATTCTTCCCAACACATCCATGAATGCGATGCAAAGGAAGATATAGGGACTAGCAACCTCATTCTCTTCTTTCAAAGATTGAAGATCAGCTGTCGGGTTAGTTATCCCCGGCAATAGATTTCCTTTTCGTCGTATACTTTGTATATATGATTGTATTACAGGTATGTGTACATAAGACAATAGATGGTGTTTGGTTTGGAATTCTGAATCCTTTGGTAATGACTACAGCCCTAAAAAAGGAGGGGTTTTGAGGGTTTCCAATAAGTTGGAAACTCTTGTTGTTGCTGTTGATCTTGGCATGTACCAAACTAGCTTTTGTTCTTAGTGATTATTGATTTGGTTGTATCTTCCTTTGGCAATGTGGCTATGTTGTTGGAGAAAAGTGCTTTTGAGCTTTAAGTAGAGTAAACCATTCTTGTGGATGTTTTGACTAGCAAAACTGAATCTCAAACCATATATATCCACTATATTTCAATGACATTTGATGGTGATGCTGTATGTAGAGAGCTTAAAAAATAAGTGAGCGAATGAAATGAAATGAAATCCAATCCAACCTCTGGCTTTTAATATTGATTCCCACAGCATGATTGGTGAGGAGCTTAGAATGAATGATTGGTTAAGGAATTGTATAACAAGTGTGTACAAGTATCCTCCTCCTTAGTCCTTCTTACCCACCCTCACACGTGCGTGTGCATATATATCAACAATAAGCTAATCAGCACTTGGGCCTCAATGTTTGTTCGCTAGTTGGGGTCGGAAGAAGCCCAATATCCAAATATGATTTGTATTTCAGATAATAGGTGTGTTTGGTTTCAATTTAAAACCCTAATCTGCTATCCTATTTAGTACATATAATTTTTAATATTAAATTAAATTTTTATTTCACATCAAAACCAAACAAATTCATAATTCTCCATTTAAATTTCAAAGGCTCCTATGCATTTACTGTGAGTATATTTATTTTTTACACAAAATATCACGTTAAAGAATTGTTTTGCTTTTAAAAAACTAATATAAAAACCACCAAAACACAAATACAAGCTTTGATCTTTTTGAGTTATGTGTGTTTAATTGTGATTTCAAACGAAATCATCATTTCACCCCGCACATTTTAAGTAAAAATATATTTTATTTTATAAAATATTCCATCAAAATATCATTTAAATAAAAATTTAAATTAACACCACTTAACATTAATTTCAAACTACAAGCAACTAATTTCAATTTTCCAAATTAATATTCAAATCAAACAAACAACTAAATAAAACTCCTAATGAATTACTTGTGTCGACATTTTATATTATTTTTGAAATAATGAAATTTTAAATACAATGTAAATAAATAGTTATATGATATTTTTAAATATAAAATAATATATCTAAAAAAATATTTAAATAAAGAAGATACATATTTAATCTAAAATGAAAATTGAAAATATAAATATATGTATATATAAGTAGACTAGATTCAATTAAAAAGCTCACTCAAAATTTTTATTATATCATAAAGTAATAAATTTATATTTTTATTATATAGTATTATTAGATAAATTCAAGTTCAACCCCAATTAAAAATATAAATATCTAACAAATTCAAGCACATTCACTTATTAAAACAAGTTTTAACTCAAGTCCAGTGCCTAGACTCTTTAGACTAGACTCCACTAGTAAACTATCCAACATGGCAAACAATTATTGGTGCATCCTAGAGAGAGAGAGAGAGAGAGAGAGAGAGAGAGAGAGAGGGCCAATAAATAAGCGAATACTATTGATGAAGCCAACAAATGTTGATGTACTGCATGGAACAATGCAGCGATGACCTGTCAACACTTCATTATAACTTAGCAACCAAACCAACCTCTGCGCCTACGTATTAATTGCTCTCCTCTTATCATCATTCGCTATTATTATTATTATTATTATTATTATTATTCAAATAAACTCCACCACACACCCTATAACTAAACTAGCGGTCACCAATGTATTCTCATTTATTTATTATTATTATTATTATTATTATTATTATTATTGTGCCTATTTGCAAATAGCAAAAGTAGGAGGACAAGAGCAATAAACACTCTACTATCAAATTTCAAACTTATATCCATCCATCCTTTCACACATTTATCATTCATTTCATTGTAGAGAGAGTATAATAGAAAAGGACCAAACTCAAATCACAGCATATTAACAATAATACCCCCACCCCACCCAACAATCAGAGATGGACACACTAGCAGTTCTTAAGCAATTATTCCTCAACAAAAATCAGAATAATAGTATTTCATAACAAATACAATTACTTACTACATTATACCTGAGAAACAGAAAGCCGCTTTCCAGCAATGAACCAAACAGCTTCACCTGTCAACACACAGAATTTTGGAAATCAATAAACACAATTTTAGCACCAATACATATATACATATATATATATATATATACTGTACCAAACTGCTGCTCAAACTGTTTTGATGGGTTCATTTCTTGCCATACATTGATTCCACCTTGCCATCATTCCCACCAAGAAGCATGTACTTATCCTTACGGGTCAGCTGAGTGCACTCGAATCCGAGTGCACCTCCGAGGATCCTCTGCACATGGTTAGCAACCTCGATCGCGCTCTTCCCCCCAGCTTTGCACGTCATCTCGGGTGGAAGCTTCTCAAGGAATGTGATTTCATATGTTGGCCGCGGATTCATGAAGTAGAAATAAGCATCCCAGAACTTGACGCCGCGGACGGTTGTGCCATGGAACATACTCTGCTTGAGGTTCATGGCCACAGGCACGATATTGTCACTTAATTCTGCGAACAAGGCGCTGAATCTCAGCAGAAAAGGCTCCCTGCAGGTGGTGCCCTCAGGGCAGACGACTAGGTCGCCCTTTTCGAGCAATGATTTAATTCTGGCAGCATCAGCCTCACGATCGCGGGTCAGGGCAACGGCTGGGATTGGAGAGAGGAATCTTGAAAGCTTGCTGACACTGTATGTTACGCATGAAACTTTACGGCCGAGTCCTATAGCGATAATAATGGGGTCGAGGGCAGTTCGGTGGTTGCAGACATAGAGGTTGCCAGGTTTGCCGGGAGAGGGTCGAGGGGGCGGGTTGCCTTTGATCACAAGGTTTATTCCGAGCATGGCGTATGTGTAACGCACGATACGCTCGGGGAGAGGGAGGTTGAAGTATACACGGATTATCGAGAGAATAAATCCAAATGGCAGCCAAATGTAGGTGATGAGGGCATTGAGTGGAGTGGGGCACTGGACTAATCGGCCATCGTGGAATATTAGTCGGCTTTTCAGGCGATCGAGTGGCAGCGGCTTGGTGGTTTTGCTGCGGTGCACCATGTAGCCCTCCTGTTATTCAGAGTAGTAAATACATATCAGTTTGAACATGAAAAAGTTAAATTAATATTAGAGCAAGTTTTAATTACCATGATTTAAATATTGGATCATATGAAAACTAATAATACCCAGATGAAAAAACAGGCAGCTTTGGGCACATGCCCTGCTCCACCACTTGACTTCTTGACACTTGTTTGCAAGGGCAAATACTATGGCCCCTCTTTAGATTTAAGTCAGAGCTGTTTCACCACATATTGCTACTGCCTCAACTACTATATTTATTATATGACTCGAGGGTCACAGCTGGCTTTAAGTATAAGAACATGGTAGAAATTAATGCTTGTTGAAATGCTAGAAAATAAATCATATTTTTTTAAAAATGAATGTTTGATGAGCATGGTGAATTTCTGCTGGGAAAGAAGGCAAAGTAGTCTTATCTTATGATCTAAATCAAGAAAAATCATATCATTATATGAAGTAAAGAGTCTACACAGTATTGATTCAACTCTGGTCTCCTATTATGGCCTATGGGACCCAAATGACTTGCTACAAAACAAAGTGTTGGGATTAAGAATAAAATACATGATGGAGTGTGGGAGTGAAAAAATGTAATTGAATTTAGCGTGAACTCATTTCTTTCTTCTAATAATATCCACATAGTCTCGCTTTAAGTAACCTAACAATATCAACATTGAAGTGATTTTTGGTGAAGGTTGCTAGGAAGCAGACAAGAATTTTTTAACCAAAGAAGGTGCATGCACAAAAAGTCATAAAAAGGTTTACCAATAATCTCAACTCCACTTTTGCAATAGGATTCTGTGATTTTATTCAAGTAATAACTAAACCATCAAGCATGTATTTCTTTGGTTTCGTACAGAGCCTAATTCCGTCGTCCAGAATTTAACATAGAAAATCTGACAGATAATTATCCGAAATGCGCCTAAAAGGATACTGTTGAAGCTATTGGATCCAACGCATACATAGTTGCTCAATTGATTACTAAATGAAAGCTCCAACACGCGAAAATGCGGCAGAGAAATTTCAACTCATTCTATTTAAACGCAGACATCTTTCACCATAGAAGAGCAGGTATACAAATATAGATAAATAATTGATAGAGACTCATTATCATTAAGCATGCATATCTACGTCATTTATCCAGAATTTGTTGAAGAAAAAGACAGGAAAACTAATTACCTTGCAAATGGACATGAAATCGTGATCGGATTCCCTATCTCCGATGCCAATATCAGGTTTCTCCTCCCCAAACTCCTTCAACAGCCCTAACTTCTTCCATTTCCCCACCAAAACCCCCGGCGCCTTCACGAACCCCGTAGCCTTCCTCGTCTTCGGATCCACCTCAATCTCCGTACCAATCACTTTATCTGCGCCTAAAAAATCCTTCACAAACGGCTCCACCATTATCGTCGGATTCGCCGTGACTATCACCTTCCTACCGCACTTCTCAAAAACCTGGTAACTCTCAGCCCTCACATCAGCCGCGTAAAACCGCGGCAGCACCGCGCGAGACACCAGCTCGATATCCCGCACTTTGAGTCCTGAGTAGGAAATATAAATCAGCATCTGTATAGCAAGCGCCTCGGACACAAATATGTAAGCAATTGCGATCATCGGAAACGCGAGCAGCAGTATCAGCCCTCGGAGGAGGCTGCCGGCCTCAATCGCCACGAGCATGAAGTAAGGGAAGGAGGAGCTCGAGATCAAGAGAGTTCCGTCCAGGTCCGCCGCTATGGAGCTGCTATTTGCGTCCGAGACCTCGCATTTCTCGATCGGCGGGAATCGAGCGGCGGAAGCGGTGGTTTTCGCCATTAATGAGTGCTGTACTTAGCAGCTGTGGGTTTCACGATGAAGGAAGGTTGCGGTTTAAATAAATGAGGCTGGAGTCGAGAGAGCCGTGAGGAGGGGACCGGCTGAAATGACGAAAATACCCTCTCGTTCGGTTTCGGTTGTTCGATAGTAATTAATGACTTTTAGCTTGACTCCATATCGACACGTTATATCTAAAAAAATGTATCACACATTTAATAATTAAATCTATTTTATATATTTTCAGAAATTAGTCTCCCTATTTTATATATTTTTATTTTCTACTATATGAAATTTAGAAAACTTTCATAGGGTAAGAATGCAATAATATAGTTGCAAAATATTACATAAAATAAAGGTGTACTTCTTTCATATTTTGATTTTGATTTTTATATTATATAATTAAAAAAATATATTCGGTGTCTTGGTTACTGTAGATACACGAATTTAGGATAAGTAAAATTAATCTATAATTAAGAATATATTGATGAAAATAATTAATTTATAATATAAATTATTATAAATTAAATTAAGATTAAGATGAATAATTACTTTAATTAAAATTAAATTAAAAAATTTAAAATGAGATTAATATGTGTAATCATTTTTCAAAAAAGAAAAATGACATAAGATATGTGACGGATAGAAACGGCAATACGAACATGGTACGTGGGACAGAGGGAATAATTATTAAATATCTATTTCTAATTTAGTCCAATAATTATAACTAAATTGTCTTTTAAGCATTAAAATATGATATTGATTTAGGTAAAAGTAGAATTCCATAATGCAAAAATTGCTATGCATATTTGTTGTGGTAGATAAGTGAAGCGTGTAAAAATTAAAATATTTTGTCATGTCTTTAATAGTAAGAAATGTAACTTAGAAATATATATCCTATATTGTCACATGAAATGAAATGATATTTTATTAATATTATGTCGATAATATTTACTTTGAGAAGTGAAAAAACAATAATATTATGGCTTGATTAAGTCTATTGTTTGGGAATTAAATTGATGTCACAATGGGGGTGGTTTCTTTTATTATTTTAAATAGAAAATATTATTATTAAGTATGCATAATTTTTAATAAAAATATAATATATATATTTTTTATAAAATATTATTTAAATTAATATTTAAATGAAAATAAAATAAACTCATTAATTTGAGAGTTAACACAACAAACAGATTTGCACTCCTATAATTGGTATATGATACTGTTATGTTGAAAACAAATTATAAGTACATAAATCTAGTAAGGGATGATCTGTTGTTGGGATAGACTCACGAGTGTGAGGTCTATCTCTTGTCTGACATATAGTTCGTCTAATATGATTTGTCTTGTATCAGTTTACTAACTTTTAATTAATAATACTTATTAATCCATGGGTTTATTAATCTTAAAAAATAAGTATTTTTTTTTCTTTTAAGCTATGTATGTAGAATTGTAAAAGTATTACTCTCTCTGTTCCATAAAGAAATATCTATTTGCTTTTTGAACATAGTTTTAGAAATCAATCCGGGTATGGTCCTGAATACAATATTCAGGACTATCCTGAAAAAATATCAGCCGTCCGATCAAAATTTTAATCAACGGATGAGATTGCAGTCAGCAAATCGTATTTATAATTTTAGTCGCTTTACATCTAAAAGAAAAAAAGATAACTCCATTTTTTTTTTCACCGATGTCCATCAAAGAAAATAAATAGTGGAGAAGTGAGAGCGTATAATAGGATGAAGCAAATTGATGCGCATTCCACTCAATTCCAGTGTGACGCATATGAATATAGTGTTCCAAAAATTGCAGAATGCGATAAGTGTTTTCTATTTTTTATCGATCACGAGAGTAACGTTTTGACGAACTTTTGTTATATCATATCCCTACTTTATTAGCATTGTATTCTAAATATATATGCATCATAATCATATTAGTCATTCACCATAACAATAGTTGCAGTTAACATTAATTGAATCAATTTATAGAAGTTATGTAAGTGCTAATTCAAAAATGTTAAATTTCTATATAAATTATTTGATTGCTATATGAAATCATATATGTAATCAATACCGTAAACAAGATCACACTTTATCAAATTTGAGAAGTGTTGAATTATACTATATTGCCCTTGAAATTAGGGTCTATATCCTAAAATTATGGGTAGTTGGACGAGTTAGGGCAGTCCCCATATTAAATCATATCCATTATTTTTTTATTATTTTAATACTTCAAATATTTACCCAGTCATATAATGCGAAAGAGGGAGGTACGTTTAGTTACTCAATATTTGCACTGGAGCAACATCATAATACAATGTTTTAACGTTAGCTATCATTTGATTACTCAGGTGACGATTATTGGGCTAGTGCAACTTTTTCGACTTCCGACGATGCGTACGGGTCATATTGTACATACACACATATACGAGGATTTTCCGTGCGAAAAGAAATGCAAAAATAGGTGAAAAGTGATCCTCATCGTGTGCAATGCATTCATTATTGTTGCAATAAAAAGGTGTACAAAAAGACAGTAGAGTAGACCCTACTAATAAACGAATATCTTCAGAGGATGTTGGCGCTCCGTCATATACATCCATGTTACGAAAAAGGTATGAGACGCGTACTGGGTGTGAAGCAAGATTGAAGTTACAATTTGACAAACAAATGCAGAGATACAACATCACCGAATATGTGGACAAGCATAACCATGAACTGCATCCTCCTAACTACGCACATATGGTTATTTCGAATAGGGTCGTAGATGACGCTCAGATGACTGTAGCTACAATTAATAAAGAGACAGATATTTCCTTAAGATCATCATATGATATGTTGAGAATAGCAACTGAAAATAAAGAAACGCTCGGGTTTATAAAATCTGATTTAAGCAATCAAATTAAGAAAAAAAGAAGTGCAATTTCATGGTAGAACATCAAAATAGTATCATAGAGACATCATTTTGAGATGATGTATACATCATTATAACTTGAGTGTATACAATTTTGAAAGTAATTACTTGGGAAACGATTTTTTTATATAAGAAAAGTATTTCGTGGTAGAACATCATAGTAGTATCATACAGACATCATTTTGGGATGATGTATACATCATTATAACTTGAGTGTATACAATTTTGAAAGTAATTACTTGGGAAACGTTTTTTTATATAAAAAAAGTATTTCGTTGTAGAACATCATAATAGTATCATAGAGACATCATTTTGGGATGATGTATACATCATTATAACTTGAGTGTATACAATTTTGAAAGTAATACTTGGAAAACGTTTTTGTTTGTTTAAGAAAAATTTACTCCCGAAATTATCGAAGGTAGTTACGATAATTTTTTCTAATTAGATATCTTAATCAATTTTTTCAATTACCAAAATACCCTCAATCAAACTCAATTGTTGGATTGCCAATAAAAACACTCCAACGGATTAAAATGATTCAGGATGCTCCTGAAATTTAATCAACATCACGAGGATACCAAAATTCTTTAGAAATATTAGTATTATATTGGGATATAGTATGAATAAAATAGAAATAACTAAAATAACCTTATTAGTATGTGTGATATAAAAGTAATGACATTTGTGTAATATATTGTAAGTTGTAAGGGTATTTGTAATGTTAGATAGCTAGTACAGTTACTAAAAAAAGGAAATAGATACTTTATTATGGGACGACGAGTATAAGAAATAATATTTTGTGTTAATTAACTTTTGTATATTTTGTTGATTTTTATTGTTATATGTATATATTATGGGAATGGTTAGAGTGCATGCTAATTTTTCAACTTAGTATATGTTACATGTACAAACAACACGTAATGTTATTATATACAGCATATGTAGTTTATAATAAAGATATGTGCTGTTTTTTTTTTTTATATATATAATAACAAGTGTGTTGTATAAGAGTATGTCATGCTCTAACATGTGTGGTTAGTTCATGTGATATATTTGTATTATATTAACATATATAATGTGTTGTATGTAATAATACTGTGTATTGTCAAACATCACACATGTGCTGTTCAACACAGTGCTGAATTTAATTGTAGCCGCCGCCATATATGATACTATACTGTAATATAGAAATAAAATACTCCCTCCGTCTAAGCTAAAAGTATACAATTACTTTTGGCGCGGAGATTAATGAATAATAGTATTTTAATTATAATGGGTAGGTAAAAGTAGTAAAATGACATTTTTGCCCTTACTTTTTTTGGTATAAAAGTAATGATGTGATGTAAAGTAGGGGTATTTGTGGAAAAAATAGAGTATTTAATGAAATTATTATTTTGTAATTGGACGTCTCAAAATAGAAATATGTATACTTTCTAACTGGACGGAGGGAGTACTAAATAAACACATTTTATAACTATCATTAATAGATTTATAAAATCGTTCAAGATAATGTGTAACCTAAGTTGAAATGCACAAATTAAAAGTAATTTGATATAATTTGTAGAACACATGCATACATCGTTTTCTATGACCGTAATATTGGATGGCTAAGGCTAACGATCCAATAGGGATGGAGGAAGGGGTAGCGTTATTGAAAGACACAATTTATGGGTTCACATTAAATTAAATTAAATAAAATAAATAAATAAATGCTACAGTTAGTCAGTAACGCCCAACTTATAATAGTATTAATACTAATGTATTAATGTCGCAATCGGCATATTATATTATATTATATTATATTATATTCAATTTAATTTAATTCAATTGAATTCTGGCCACCGAACATTTCAGCCCTTCATAATATTGGTCCACCAACTTAATAACAACTTATCTCTCAAATTTCCATTTCATCAAAATAAACTCTTTCCATTTTTACTAATATATTTGGTATTATTCTTATTTTGAAACTAATGCAAATGTATATATATATATATAAATATTTATTGTAACTAGTTTTTCTTCATTTATTCAGGAAATATAATTAAAAATTATTTCAAATAAAAAATAAAAAAGTATTACCTCCGTACGGTTCTAAGAATCCTATTTTCCTTTTGCGTATTAATTTTTGAATATTAATTATTATATAAAAAGATAATACAAATAAGGGAAAATGACAAAAATACTTCTATTACTGTCTTATAATACTATTACAATGACATTTGTGAAAAAAAATTATACAAATATAAAAACATTTTTAGTGTTAAATACAATGACGTAAAATGTAAATAGAAAATTAAAATTATAGCTCGCGTTCAAATTAAAACGCGCACTCTTGGTGTGTTTGTTTGGGGGTTTGAATTTTGAGTTGAGACTTGAATAGTAAAAATTTTGAATTTAAATAGTTGTATGATGTGATATTTTGAATGTAAAATCAATTTTTAATATAATATAAAAAATAAAAAATAAGTGTTTGATTTGATATTTAAAAAAAAAAAACAGCTTATTTAAAATTCAAACAACCAAACAAGAATTGAGATGTATTAAATATTTATTATACCCAGTCACATCACAATCCTAGATGAAAATATATATATATATATCTATATATTCTTTTATTTTTTACATTATTTTTAATAAAAAAATACTTGGATTTTATAATGAAAATATATTGTTTAATCATACATAATATTTAAAATTGTTTTACTATAAATAACATTACAGTTCTTCGTAATACTTTCGTAATTTCCAATAATTAATATCAGAAATTCCACAAAGTGCATTTCTTTAGAGTTTTGAGTTGGTTTCTTGTTCTTAGGTTTTTATGTTTTTCAAAAAAATATATATAATTTTGTTTCAAATATTATATCAATCTATTTTTTTATTTTACATAAAATGTTCATATATTTTATTTTGGTATGTCATACATCTAGTTTTTTTTTTTTCTTTTTGAAAAATATAATTATATATTTTAATTATATTTTATAATTTATAATTTTTTAATTTTAATTAAACTATTAATTTAGTCGTCTAATCCTTATCTATAATTATTTTTACTAATATATTTTTAATTACTTATTAATTATAAAAAGTTGAAACGAAAAGAATATTTTATTAAAAAAAAACAAAAAAGTATATCCAAATATTTAAGAAAAAATACACTGAAATAACAAGCTGAAACGAAAAGAATATTTTATTAAAAAAAAAAACAAAAAGATACATCCGAATATTTAAGAAAAAACACACACCGGAATAACACAACTTCTATGTACATACATAAGTTTTGGAAAAAAAAATATATATATATTTTTTATTTGTTTTATACATGCATATTACGATTAAACATTCATGAGCACAATTCTGAAATCAATTTCTTAAGTGATGCCAACTCATTAATTTATTAATTAAAATCAAGTTTATTTAAATACGTTTTAAAAATATTTTAACATTACGTAAATAGTAAAAATTGAGGTTTTGTTTATTCGGAATTCGCTCAACAATTTTATTATACAATTATTTTGTTTTTTTATATATATATATATATATATATAAATAAATACACATTTTTTCTCATAAATATTATATTCAAACTGTTTAGGGGAAAAAAAATCCAAAAGAAAACACCCTTAATTTATATTTCATTGTGATGTTTTAAGATATTTAATAGTAACAAATTTTAAATTAAAATAAATTTATATATAATACATCTTTAATGTTATATAATTTTTGATATGATATTTTAAATAAATATTATTTTTTAATATAAAACTGAATATTTAGCTATATAGTTCTTAAGTAGAAAAATACTACTCCATTCGTCTCGTGCAAAGTTGTTTTTTTTATTTTGAAGTCATTGTACTACATTAAAAAAATATACTACTATATTTCAATAATTTACTCCACAAATATTATTATATTTATATTACAAGAGATTAAATTTTTTTTTTTTTTTTATCTTTGTCTGTATTAATTATTGATATAATAATTAATATTTAACCTACAATAAAATCAATGACAACTTTCATACCAAAATCTACATCCAAAAACATGTCTATATGAAATATGTGTTGATTATGTTGGAAGTCAAGCTAAGGGATAATATGTTTTTCTTGCCACACTCAACCTACCTTTTTCATGTTCAAATTTGGCTTTGTTTGATTGTGTCTTTTTCTTTCTATTTTTTCAATTTATTATATTATTATTTTCTTTTTATAAATATTGTATCATATATTTATTTTTTATTTAATATATTAAATTAAAATTTTCGATTCAAATATCACATTAAATACGGAAGGGCATCAACACAACCAACAAACCCATTAACGTGAAGATGTGTTTATTGAGTTCTTGTTTTCAATTTCTCATAGACTCATATCATAAAAATTATAATCTACGTCCTAAACCATGAATCTACCCAAATACTTATTACAGGAATATTTATGCTTTAATATACAAACTTATTTTATTTAGCCAAAAGAAAAAAAAAAAAAAAAAAGTTATTATTGAAAAGAAACATAATGTAGATGATAAAAATGGATCTAAAGGTTCAGTAAATTACACACACACACACACATAAAATTACATTGAGACTCTCAAGTTAGCAAACAAATATAAGCAAGTCAGCACATAACTCAACTTTCATTCTAGTCTAAATAGACAATAATAATAATAATACATGAGTGAGAGAGAGTCTGACCGATAGAGTTAACTCATCGATTGAGTTCGTCGGCTTGAAGCTGAACATGAGGGCAAGGTCTATCGGGCTTCCCCCGTGTCCATAAATGCTTCAGATCGCCTCTCTTATTCGCCAACGTGATTAGAGTGCCTGAAATAAATAAATACACCGAGTACTAAGTGGTAATGATCTTTGATTAAAGAGGTGTTCGAGTTTATTGATTCCCGGCTCAAGACTGCATTTCTAATGCTTACCAAGTGTAAATGGAACAATGTACAGAAGTGCCGGCTGGCCATGTCCATCCATCATGTTCAGAGCCACGTACGTAACCAAAAGGCCTGTGCACGATGCGAAATGCGTGCCAGATTATTGGAAACTCAGAAATTATTAAAAAGTTGTCGATAATGATGCCTAAACATAAGCAATATATAGTTTCACTCAGACAAGAAGCCGTGAAATGCGTAATTATTATCAAACTAGATCATACCTAATCCATACGCAACCATTGCCCACAGGAAATATCCGGCTTTCAGCGTTTTCTTAGCCAGCCAGTCATATCTGTACATCCGTTTTCATATAAGCATCAGCATATCTTGGTTCCTACTGGCATAAATCTTCAACCAACTCGGGAAATTTCAAAATCGATTACATGCTTTAATAGAGTAGTCGAAAGCTTGTTGAGCTTAATTCGTAGGAGGGTATAACATCATCTTTTTTTAATCAGATGGAAACGTGTACTCAGTTCCTCCTCATATCCAAAAATACATTAATTAGTTTTAGAAGACAGCTATTCGAGGCAAACCTTAGGGAATATGCGACGAGTAATCCTGGGATAATAATATCACCAAAACCAATGATGCTGTATCCACCCCAAGGATCGAAAAGTCGAGGTATTTTTAGTAGCATCGGAATGCCATCTTCTCCACTTCCATCACCACGTGCAACCTACATGATGAGGTAACCAAGACTCATATGACAGCATGAACTGTGAAAAGAAACAGATCATTGGGGATTTCAAGATTCAAACTACTGCTCACCACTATCATCACACTCTTATGGAACCACCATTTGGATACAAATACCCAAAATATGTCGTACAAGAATGCACAACCAAGAAGCACTGCACCCACCTGGGCATGCCACAAAAATGTGAGATCAAACCAAACAGAGATTAAATATTGAAACATTATGGTGCCCTAATCAACTGATAATTTTGTAAAGGTGTCTTCGGTTGTCGCCATTAATGTGGAAGCAATAATGATGCTTCATGTTACATGATTTTTTACCACTTCAATCTAAGCTTTTCTTAGAAAACAAAGCAATTTCACTGAAAAGCAACTTTTGGAAGCAATATTTGTAAGTTCCCAATCCATACCAAATATAAACATTTAGCTGTGATCAGTAAGATGAGTCTTGAAAACTACCTTAAGATTCGGGACTTGAACGATCTGGAGAACCGTGATTATCAATGCAATGCCCTGTTACCAATATTAATTATGTTAGCCGTTGTGCATTTATTACTAGAAGTAGAGCTATACATCAAAGATGAAGTTAAGAGTGGAACAAGAAGCAACATGCTTGATTACCATCATTTAAGAATTAACAAGCCTAATATTCATCTATTTTGATCTTTATTTTCCCTGAAGTTAAGAAATACTCTGTTACATCTCTTAAATGCTCGAATTCACAATTTATACTTCCTATCAATAGCCATGCTTATCGTTTCCCTTGAAAAGGACCTAACTACTGCCTCTCACATCTTCTATTGTACATTGAAATTTTTACATGTTTCCATGATATCATAATGCAAGTTGCTCAAAGTAGACAAAATACTGCTTTCTTGCTTATCTCATTTGCTTAGAATGGTTCTGGGACAGGAAGCAAGTTCATCATTGATTGTTATTCATAAACAAAATAGATAAAAATGATAGATATCAATTCTTACAAGTATATCTTGGCCAATCCAGGCGAAGGAGATAGTGCGGTAGACTGCCCATAAAACAGCAAAAGCTATGCAGAATGGAGAAACGGCCATGGTCAGATAAGAAACGGGTCCCAGAAAAGGTACTTTAACAAATGAGTCCGCGGCATGCTCGAACCATCTGAAACTATATTGAACAATTAAAGTTATCTTTTTGAAAATAAGATATCTGCAAGCTTAAACAGGACACAACTACTTTGAAGCCTCTTGCTGCAAAAAGGAAATTATCCACAAACACAACTATTGTGGTGGATAGGTACTCGTCGTCTAAAAATTATCAAACAATATCTCACCTTCACCAGTAAATAATTGAAAAAAAAAAAAAAAAAAACTTTTGTTGCATAATTTTGCATGAGAATTTTAAAAGAGTGCCAACATCCGTCAGGCAACTAATTAGGGAATAAGATTGGCTAGTGGAAGAAATATTAGTATTTGGCATGAGTTTAATGCTGAATGTTCATTGATTTCGGCATGAATGAATAAAGTAGTTAAGATACTGGATTTATTCATGAACAATGATAGCATTAATTGGAAACTAATTATTCTTGAATAATTTCTGTTGTGTATTGTTCTGGCATGAGGAATGAACACTCAAATTCAACAACAGAAATTATAATTATTTCTAACAGACATTAATTTCCAAAACAAGCCTAGTCCTAATAACCCCTCTCCACCCAAAAGTGCTTGCATGAAAGTATAATATACAACATGAATGCACAATACAAAGCATAAGTAAAGATAAACAGAACACATACCACGATAACAAGGTCACTAGACATGTTTGCATTCCCTGTGATGCAAATACACAATAATAGTAATTGGTTAGAAGTGAATCCACAAGCTTGTTTACAACTTGTCAAATAAATCCATTGCAAGACTAACAAACATATAGCAGAGTGCAGTATAACATGATACCTACGAATCCAGAATGCATATATTCAGCAAATAAATAACACCGAAAGCTCATGATTGAGAAAATCTAATGTTGTACCTCAACTCCACCTATGCAAAACACCACCACCAGAATCTCAATGAACCAGTAAGACATCAACTTATAAAGCATAACCAAGAAACAGGAAGCGATCACGACAAAGAATATAGCTGCACTTGTGTTGATCTCCACAACACCACTGGATTGGTAAGCATTCTTCGCAATGTACTCTTCCGAGCCATCCTGAAACCAAAGAATGTCAGAAGTTTGAAGGATCTTGTCTTAAATTACCAAGCAATGGAAGATAGCTCGTGATTGTGCAAGTGTTACCTTTAAGAGCTTGTCCTGCTCAACAGCTGTTTCTCTGGCAGACCATGCAGACCAATAAGATGCACATAAGATGGTGCCAACAGCCATTAGCCATAAAAACACTTCAGCAACATCAACTGGTGGACGTTTTGGGGAGTAAATTTGAATGGAAACTGAAAATGAAGACAACATAGTGAATACAACTAAAAAAAATACAAAACAAGAACCAAAAACAAAACGAAAGAACCTCTATTCATACAGGAGGAATAACATGAAAATGTATAAAGAAACTAGACATACTTCATTTCCCTAATGATCCAGAATCCTTCGTAAGCTTACCATGTGAACCATTCCTCATGTTTTTTTTCAATATTTCACCAGCATCTTGAGGAAGCATGACAACAGGAATGCCGATATCCACATCAGTTTCATTTGCCTCACAAACCATCTTGAAGAGTTCTGGAGAATGCATGATTGGGGAAACCACATAAAATAATCAATGGGGGAAACCTATACCAATATATGTTACTAGGCTATGATAGCACAAGGGTGTTGATAGGGTTTATAAAGAGTTAATGCATTAAGAAGTATGAGTATGTTCTCGACAGAACAATTCTGTGACCTAATTCAAATTAATACAACATAAAAAGGGAAAAATCCTTTTGACAAATGGAAACCTGTCTGGTTATTTATTATGAGTAGAGCTGAAGCACCGGCAGCTTCGGCAACATTTGCTTTGGTAACAAAACTGCAATTTCCACGGTGAACCAAGATAACCTCACCTGTCAACTACAGAAAAGGAGAAAATTTATTGATAATCCAAGATATAGATGTCTTCTCGATGAAAAGGCAAATGTATTCACAATGCATTGTTAAACCTTATTTCTTGGTTTACTACAACAATCAGGAGGATCTGCAAGAGCTACTTTAGTCTGGGTAGCACGCTTCTCTTTCGATTCCAAGGTGGGACCAAAGCGAGCACCAACACCCACAAACTCCATGTCTTCTTTCCCATCTACCCAAATTGGTACCTTGACCTACAGAACAGAAAGAACAGTAGTTTCCAGCTGAGCATGTTTATGGAAGTTGGAATATCTTGATTTGCACATGATAGGCAACAATTAACAACATTAAGGAGTAAGGGAAGAAAATATGATTGCTAGGGGGTAGGGGGTAGGATTTCTGCCACATTCCCGACGATGCGATGCTAGAGTACCAATTGAAATATTCTACATAAGCAGATTCAACACATAAGGAAAATCCTCACTCGATTGTGTGCATCATACCGAACTCTTTTAGAAGGACAACAGAATTTTGAACAATGCATATACACCTATCCTCCACAGCATATATCAATTGCATAAAATATATGTTCACTGACACTTAATTATAAGTTTGAGGAAGGAAGCTTGCAGCATCTGAGGTTGCCGCAAAAGTATTCATGTACTACACCAGTAACCCAAATTGCACACAATAACAAAACCAAGAAGAAATTGGATAATCATTTCCTTTCTACTGTGTTCCCTAAAGCCTGAATTTCATTCTACTTGCTAATTACAGAAGCAAAACGAAGCAGATGAATCAATGTCGTTTAGCAACCCAATCAAAGTCCAACAATCAAAAGAGATATTCATGAAACCCACGTGATTCTTAAGCCACCACAAAAGAGAAAAGGTTCAAAGTTCAATAATATCCCTACTACAATTTCCTAACCATAAACCATACAAAGAGAATAAATTAAACCCAAAAAACGTCACAGCCAGTAGAATTGAGAGTTCGAGTACCAAGACAGATTTTGAGAATTAAAAAAAAAAGAAAAAAAAAAAAAAGAAAAGAAAGAAAGAAAGAAAGAAAAGATCTAAAATCGCAATTCTAGGGTTTACGGACAAGTTCACATCACAAAAAGGCCTCCCCAGGTACAACCTCGAAGAATCCTCACACAACCCAAAAAACATAACAAAATCATAACTGCCGTTCTTCTAATTGCGCCAAATTTACAACTAACACTCAAACACCACCGCAACTTTCAGCTACAGTCCTACTCTACTGTTCCTCAAAAAAATCAAAAGTGGAGTAAAAAAAAAGGCGACAGTGCAATCAGCCAATTACTTGAAAAACAGTAATCGACAGAGCACGAGAATTCTCACCAGCACAAAATTATTGTCGCAACCAGGCCGCTTCGGAGCAACATCGTCTTGGTGAACTATGTCGCCGGCGAACACTGAAGAAACGAACAACAGCAGCTGCAGCAGCAGAGTAGCAGCGCAGCTGAGAGCTCGGCTCCCCAACTCCATCAATCTCAACAAAAATCGCCGAGAAATATCTCAGCAAGAAGCCTCCTGTGGAGAATCCAGTGGACAATTTCTTGTGGCGAACCCCAATTTGTCAATTGGAAAGGAATTTTTGCTGTGGAGAGAGATGTGGTGGACGACAAGAAAAAGCAAAGAAATGAGATATATGTACGATACCAGAGAGAGAAAGAAAGCGAGGCGAAATAGCAGAAAACAAAGGGAAAAAAGCTAGAAATTATTGAAGGAGGGAAGCAAGGGTAAAGGGTTGAGCGCGTGTGCCGTACGAAGCAGCGGAACCGGCAACCGAACGTGCCTGTAATTTAATTCCGTATTCCGGCCGTACAGATAAGACGGTTCCTTAAATAAATAAACATATATAAATATTCACTAAATTATTGAATTTTATCGCCATTAATTAATTAATGCCTGCCTGCTGCCTCGGATTCAGGTTTTCGGAGCTGCCATCCCATGCGATCATCCCCACTGTAACAATTCTGCACCCCACTTTCTTTTGGGATATCGCAATGAAACCCAGCCAACAATCTTACCGAATATTTTTGTTACATACTTGTTTTTAGAAGATTTGATACTACGGAGTAATATTTATTTTCTTTTGTAAAAATATTATACACTGGAGGACAATTTTAGCTAATTTTTTTTTTTTACTTACGAAACTCTTTTCTTGATCATTTAAAATTCTAAAATGATAAAAAATTAAATATAAAACTAAAAGAATTGTATACCCTTGAAAGTATTATTTTTAATGTTTTTTTTTGCTATTTCACTAAAATATTATTATTATTTTTTAATCTATTACAAAAATTTAAATGTATACTTCCGTGTCACGGAAAAATTTCAGTTCCATACTAATTTGTCTGTTTAATTTTTGAGTTTGAATTTTTGAATAGTAGAAGTTTTGAATTTGAATAATTGTTTGATGTAATATAAATAAATATTAATGTATATTTTGAATGTAAAATTGATTTTAGTATAATATAAAAAATGATTGTTTCTTATTTGATTTGAAACTTTTATTTTTGTTTTATTTATTTTATATATTTATATCTAACTTTTAATTGATACTTTATAATAAAATTTAAAGATATTTATTAATTTTTATGATCAAATAATAAAATTGATAATAAAAATATTTACAAACAATAAACTATTATTATTATCATATAATAAAATTATACTTATAAAATAAAATATAATTATAATATACCTTTTCGAGTGATCTGCATAGCCTCAACTCCAAAAAATTGGGAAAAAAAATAACTGTAAATCGAAGGAAATGAAGTTGGAGATGGCGTGGAAAAGAGTAGGGTAAAAGACATGTAAACATAATTTGCACTATTTTTCAATTTTTATTTTTATTTTTATTTTGCAAATGGAAACAGAAATATTTTAATTTTTTATTTTATTTTATTTTAATTCCCTTGTCCAAAAACAAAATAAAAATAAAAATAAAAATTCATATCCCTTAATATTGTCTCAAAGATGTAAAAAAGCAAATCCTCTTACTATTTGTAGCGTTTGCTAATATATGAATTTATTTCCAACAATTTAAATAATTCAAACTTAACTTGATAAATAATTTTTTCATTTGAATTCAAGTTTAAACTTGCCCCATATGTATCAAGTATAGTCGCACTCGTGCCCTAGTTCGAGCTGTTCATTCATTATTTTTTTTTATTAACAATCCAGTATTACTAATTATGTAGCTCAATACAATCTTAACAAGTCAAACGTTGAATTCTACGAAGGAAGAAACGTTTTTTTTAAAGGAAATTCAAATACTATGTTTAAAATAGTAATTATCACCGACACGCATTGCAAGTCATAATACATTTTTTTGAGTTTTCTACTATATGATATTTTCCTCGTCATAGACACACCTGAAAATAAAATAGCCACTGTGCACTAAACAACCTCGACAATATTGAAAATTAATATAAGAATTAACAAGAAAAATTTGATTATTTGGTGGAACAACTCTAATTCCGAGGTTAAATTAGCAGATAATTATTATTCATCGTATAAAAAATCAAACTATGTACTGACAATTCAAAATATAGAAATAAAAACAACATCATATCAATCTAGGTCTAATGTCCTACCACGTCCAATAGAATATCAATTTATATCTACAATGTTCATAAGTTAAAAATAATTACACGGAATAAAAGAAATTATTAAATGAAAACAAATATACCTCCTAGTTCCAACTCTCAGTGTTGATTGATTTCCAGAATACTAATAACATCCATAAAATGATCTAACTGTGCATTAAAACATACTCTGACTAATTCAGTTTAAACACAAGGACCCTATTCACTTGCCCCAAAAAGGGCCTTTGCGGACGAGCAAAAAGATGTCTGACAACCCAAGGTGCGGGTGGAGGATGCCAATAACAAATTGAGCCAATTGAGAATGAGTTTGGTTTCCTTTTGGAAGAGTAATATGATACTAACATAAAGACTTTCCTGTACCCTCTACAAGATTTCAATTCTTACTGTCGTAATTCCTATCCCCACGTAATATATAGTCTTGAAGCTCCACCTTATTGGCTTCCATCGATTACCTATATTAAGGTTTATCAACCAAACGAAATTCAAATGCTAATCTCCAAATCTAATCGGACTCATACTGAACAAAAGTACTATACACACTAAATCCTTGAGTACCACATTCTTTACAAAACAAATCTGACATTAGTTTTTCGAAAAAAAAAAAAACCCGAATATTTAATTAAAAGAAAGAAATTAATCACCGTTATAATGTTCAATCATTACTACAAACAAGAAAACAGAAAAAAAGAAGTTAAACATGCCGATAATAAAAATACTATATTATTATAAAAAAAAAAAAAAAAAAAAGGTTACAACTACTAAGACATGAAACAACATGAATGAAAATAATGGTTCAAGTTCCATGATTTGAATGCAACAATGAGATTCTACGGCATTTAATATATGTATCTAGCCAACAAGTGGAAAGAAAAGGCTAGCATTACAATATAATCCCTCCGTCGTCCACGGATAAAATATACATTTACTTTTGGCGCAGAGTTTAAGAAATAATAATATTTCAATTATAGTGGGAAGGTAAAAGTAGTGTAATGACATTTTTGCCCTTGCTCTTTTTTTTTTTTTTTATAGAAGTAATGATATGATGTAAAGTAAGAGTATTTGTGAAAAAAATAAGGTATTTAATGAAATGGTTATTTTGTAATTGGACGTCCCAAAATAAAAATATGTATACTTTATAACTGGACGGACGGAGGAGTATTACTTTTTTTTAATTTGAAATTTATTTATACTCAATATTTAGATAAAGAAAAAACTACAAACACTTAATTGTCAATATTTAAATCATATAAAACAAAAACAAATGAATTCACATAAACATAAACTGAACAAAAAAAATATGTTCAAAATCAGAAAATACTTTGAATAAATGATAGAAACACCAATAAACGTCTCATACTACTCACAAAATCACTCAATGGAAGAAGAAAACAAGGATCGAAATCTCGAGAACTCTACACAAAAATAAATTACCAAATCGGCTTACTTGTCTGTCTGCGGGGAGCTATTGGTTCGTTGGCTCAAGAGAATATATGAAATGTAACAAAATTTTGGATCTATTTACAGTTTTTTTTTATAAAAAAATCATAATAAACTAAAGAAAAAACCAAGCAAACCCAAATTCGGGACAACTCATTCCCTTAGCTACTTTCCTTAGACAAGATCGAAAATACAAACCCTTTCTTACCGAAATTATCACACAAGGCTTGAACGGAGGCACGATAGCGAAGACACCGTCGAAGAGCTTTGAAGACGCCGGGAGTCGAACAGAGAAAAATTTGGTTGAGGGTATTGCGAGAAATGACGTATCGAATGAGATATTAAGAGCGTATATATATTGAATAAACACCTCAACAATATTGAAAAATAATGCTACATTTATCCCACAAGGACACCATTTTTTATTTGCGTAATTGTATCTAAAGTTAAAAATATCACTATATTTATATAAATTATTCCACAAATGGTATTATTTTTGTATTATAAGAGATTAATATAAGTTTTTTTTGTCATTTTCTCTTATTTTGTACAATGTATTGATATCTACTTGTAAATTTCACTTTACATTTATTTTTTTCCCCAATTCCTCCTCCAGCGACAATAATGCTGGATCTCAAGACACTGCTCCCCTTTCCTTCCTTTATGTGGCGAAACCAGACCAGACCAGTCCAAAGGTGAAGGAGGCTGTAATAAAATTTTATTATTTTTATTATATATATTTTGGTACTACAAATGTACCCTCCCTCTCTCCCACAGAACTACCTGAAAAGTGGTACGTTTGTTTTTGAGCTGCATTTCGTTGCTTAACGTTTTGTCTCGTATGTGTTTCTCATTTCCTTGTCTCTACGAGCTACACCACCACCACCACCTGAGGTATCACATTTTCTTGTCTCTACGAGCTACACCACCACCACCACCTGAGCAATCTCATTTTCTTGTCTCTACGAGCTACACCACCACCTGAGGTAAGCTCTTTTCTCTTGTATCTTCATCTGGAGCAAGAACATACACGTATTTATCTTGTTATTTGGTTCTCGTTTGATTGACATTAATGTTTATTGTCAAAGTATTTATATGATTTTCAATTAATATTATTGGTTTGGTTTAGTTTAATTTATATTTACATTTACGTGATTAATGTTTAGTTTAATCCTCTTTTATTTCTCTGTCAGTTATGTTCTGTTTGATTGTTTAGATTTAGATTTCAATTTTAGTTTTAGTTTTTGGAGTTTAATTTATTCGATCGACTCTAATCGATGGAACCCCAAGTCATAACGTCCAAAGCATATACATTCAACGGGAATGGGACTTGGACCAATAAAAATTGGAATTTTGAAGACGGCTCAGAAGGAGAAGAAGAATGTGTCTTCTTACGGTACCATATTACGCTTCCGGCAGTTGGCCAAAGTCGAGCGCAGCAAACGCAGTCACTTACGGATCTTCTGTCTTCGCACCTGGGAGAGCCAGACATCCTATCGCACCTGGTAACGGCCCGGGTTAATGGAGCGCTAGTGTTTCGATGTGATCACTATAAAATTTATTTTTTTACTAAAAATGCAAACCCAAATCCACAGACAAATAAATTCCTTTATAAATATGCCAAGTTCCTTAACAAACTGAATTTTTGCTAAGAAATTTGCTAGGGATTTTAATCGCTTGCAAAAACTTCGTAGCAAAATTTTGCGAAATTATTTTCTTTATAAATTTTTTAAAAAGTAACGTGTAATTTCTAAAATTTAAAAAGTTATATAAAATAATATAGAAAATGAATATACATTGGTATATAATTTTTAGAGCAAACATTCAAATTTATAATTGGAGTAAAATTATTATAACAATAAAGTAATGAGTTGGAGATTGGCTGGCAAATGTTATTTACAATAGTTTTTTTAAATATTTAAACCAAATATATATATATATATATACCTTTTTACAAAAATATTAAATTAATATTTTTTTATTTTTTTTATTTTTTTTCAAAATTTCAAAAAATCTGTTTAAATGGATTATATGACTGCGTATGTATTATCATGACCGTATATTTATTTGTTGCTTAAAGAGCACATTTGATTTATTTCTCTTTAGGATGGATGAACAAGTTTGCTTTGTCCACAAGCTCTTCAAACTTACAGTCACTCATAAGGACCCCAAGCTGTGTTTTCTTTTTTATATATTTATTTTTAAAAATTTTGAGTTTTAATTTTAATTTAAATAATATTTTAATATTTTTTTCGTTTCACCCAAAGTATCTATCACGTTAAAAAAATATCTCTTTAATAACATATTAACGTCAAAATATTCAATATTCTTAATTTGTACATAAATTTTAAAAAAATATATCATTACATATATACGTGTGTTTGTTTGAGGGTTTGGATTTTAAGTTGTGATTTGAATAGTAAAAATTTTGAATTTGAATAGTTTTATGATGTGATATAAATAGGTGTTGACGTGATATTTTGAATGTAAAATTGATTTTTAGTATAATATAAAAAATAAAAATATATTTTTGATTTGATATTTTTTGAGGAAAAAATTGGGATGAACAGTGTATTCTAAATCCAATCCCCCAAACAAACACACCCAAAGTACAAAAGACAAAAATATTTTTGTTGTGAAATATTGGGAATAAATTAATATTTTATGTTGAATATTAAAGTAAATTTAATATATATAATTAAAAAAATTAAAAAATATATATTTAAATATTTAAAAATTATATAACAATTAAAAATATGTGCAATATAGATATCATTTCGTAGAGAATAAAATTTTTTATAATACAAGTAAATAAAAAATTATTTTTGTTTATTTATAATTAATATAAATTAATTTTATAAAAGATGTGTAGTTTTAAATATAGATTAAATATTTATTTTTTTGAGGAGAGAAAGATATAAATAAATGAGTTTTGAGTGGATTCTACGTCATTTATATGATATTGTATGTTACGTAGTTGATTAAGTTGATTTATATTTGTTAAATATGTTTTGATTTAATAATTTTTATCAAAAATAGAAATGTGTGAATTGTTACGGGACAAACAAAAATGAAAATAGTATCAATTACGGTGGAACGGAGAGAATACTCATTTTGTTATTATTTCTAAAAAATAATAATAAAATAAAAATAAAAATCCAAAATTGAAAAAATCTCTATCTAAATAAAACCTTAATATTGGTGTATATATATAGTTTGTTTGATTTGAATTTCAAATTTAAATCAATATTATTTATTTTATACAGTTTTTAATAAAATATATTTATTTCTTCTTTTAATAAAGTATCAATTAATATTAAAAATATTTTTATATTTATAAAATATTTTATACAAATATTATTATATTTGGATTATACAATAGTAATAAAATATTTTTTTTTTTCCTTAATTTCTACTATGCATGAATATTTTTAATATTCAAAATTTGAACGGAAAAAAAAATAACAAATACTTATTAAGAGATGAAGATAATATTATTAAAAAAAAAAAACAACTATAACGTTTAAATACCATTTAAACAATAACCTCGTAGGACCTCCTTAAATAAATATATATATATATATATTTTTTATATAATCCATATTATTACAATATTCATTTCAATATGCTATAAAGATGGGGAAAAATAAGATGCAGTGGAAATATTAATTACTTTTCTTGAATAGAAAGCATTTCCCATGTTTTTGTGCTTTTTTTTTCAATAATAACAATAATTATTATTATTTTTTCATGTGTGTAGTGGTGTGGGTACCCCCAACTCCACTCATGGGTGAAATCTGTCCATTGTTGTTTGTTTTTACATTTGAATTTTGGCTTCAAATTTAAATAGTACTCAACAAGATGCAATATTTGCTTTTGGCACAAGTTTTTAGGTGGATAATATTAAGTGAGATAATTTAGAAATCAGGTGATGTGATGAAGAAAAAAATATATATTTTATTTTTTTATTTGGATGATACGAGGGGATAAAGCGTGGGTGAAGATTAAGTATAATTAACTATTTCCTATCTTGGAAATATTGCATGGTGTTTGGCACATACCAAAAATTAAATGTTGCAAAGTGTTTCGGACGGAGGGAGTATTAAATAGTATTCTCTTTGGTTTAAACAAGGTACAATATTTGTTTTGGGTACAAATTTTTAGGTTAGTAGTATTAAATAGGATAATTTAGAAATTAGATGATGTGATAGAGACAGAAATGTATATATATATATATTATTTGGATGATTGGGATGGGATAAAGTGTGTGGTAGAAATTAAGTATAATTAATTATTTTCTATTTTGGAAATATTGCAGGGTATTTGGAACATAAAAAAAAAATGTTGCATGGTGTTTGGGACGGATGAAGTATTATTTATTTTTTTGTCTCATTTACTTTCACTTACTGTGTCAAATTTTTAATATTTGTCTCACTTATTCTGTTATTTTCTTTTTCTTTTTTAAAGAATTATACACTTTAATCTCGTTTTATTTTTTTTATTTTAATTAGACTAATTAATTATTTTAATCTTAATATAAAATTATTTTTATTACACGATAATTATTTTCACTAATACGATCTTAATTATTTACTAATTATACACCCCCTAAATTTCTATGTTTACAGTAAATAGGACACCGTAGTCGGGACGGGATGGGTGAAGTAAAATTTTTGAATTTAAATAGTTATATGAATATAAAATTAATTTTTAATATAATATAATAAGTAAAAAATAAGCGTTTTGATTTGATATTTTTAATTATTTTTTTAAAAATAAATAGTAAAAATGTGAAAAAATCTTTAAAAATAGTAAAAATAATTACTAAATTTTCCATTATATATATATGGGCTAGCTTGCTCTGGTTATTTCTTATTAAGTAAAAGCCACCCTTCCATTCTGAAATCTTAAGCTTTATTTAACTACATATATATATTTCCAAGTTTTAGAAATTTTTTAAAAAATAATAAAATATTAAATATTTGACATTGATATTGTGTAAAAGAAATAAATATTTATTTGATGTTTTTTTAAAAAAAAAAATGGTGATAATTTATAATTTTAGGGAGATGGGTTGAGTTTCTTTGACTTGAATTAAACAAACACTACATATGCTTGTTGGTTAATTGACAACAAGATAATGAATGGATTACTATTTGTGCATTGCAACCAAAGTATATACTACAATGGCTATGGATCTAAGTATTGTTCTTATTCTTGTTCAAGGGAAGAAAGATGATCTTTGTTTGTTTGTAGGTTTCTAATTTAGATTTCACTATTCTTTCTTTTTCAAAAAAAATTAAATTAAATTAAATTAAATCATAATTACATTTTTTTTTTATTATATTATACTAAAAATTAATTTTAAAATTTAAAATATTATATCTAGTACGTATTTATATCGGATCAAACTATTATATATAACTACACTACTCTGAAAGCTCAACTCTAAACTCAAAAACAAACACACCAAAAATTTCCGCAATTATTTCTATCAAAAAAAATAATAAAAAAAAATAAAGTGGATTCCTTGCTGCAGAGACAAGTGAAGTGAAATCATTCTGACATCATCTGTTAAAATTCTTGCTATTTATTTATTTATATTTATTTATTTGTTGTCTTCTCCATTGCAGCCAGGAGGAAACAAGCTACTGCTAACTATACATACATATTCATGTATGTATATATGTTATATGTGATGAAATAGTCGATCGCGGCGCCACGAATTCTTGCCATGGCAAAAGTATTGCAAAGAGTTTCTTCTTCGCGGCATCGTGTAGGTTGTTCATGGAGTTTGTTCGATTTCCGCCATGATCGATCCACAAGAGGTCGTCTTACACAACAAGCTGCTTCTGGTAAGAGAGTTTCGACAACTCCTTGGTATATATATATATATTTAATGTGATATTTTATAAAAAATAAAATAAAATAATATTTGATATGATAATTTTTTATGAGAAAAAATTATTGTGGATGAATTATAGGGACTACAAGTTCGAGTAGAAGCTCGGTTTCATCTGAAATTTGTGTCGACGACGGCGAAGATGTAAGTATTTTTCGACTCGTAGTGTTCTTACCGGCCGGCATTATGTCCTGTTTTTTATAATCTGATTGGTTTCCGAGGCCTCAGGACAATGAGATGCCGGTAGCAGCAGCAGCCGATCTTATCATCTTGCCCGAAGATTGTTCTAACGTTGGTTCGGAGAATATCGACAATAGAATCAACCAAGCCATCGATTCTTGTCCTGCATTTGATTCCTCCGAAGAAAATATCAAGACTTCGAACAAGGACTGTCTATCTTCGACAAAAATTGTCGTCTTAAAGCGCCGGAAGGAGCGAAACAAGAGAAGCGTAGCAAAATCTTCTTTTTACGCGATCAAGAAAAAGATTAGTCGAGCGATGAAAACGCCGAAGTTCTGCGCTGAGGAAAAATATAGCGATCCCGTAAAAGTTGCCAAGGAATTTAACATTTACGTCGAGGCTAAGAGACATCTCTCCGAGATGCTGAACGATGTCGACGAAAAGAGCGAGTCGATGATCATTCAGACGTCGATCTCGCTCGGGAGAATTCTTTCGTTACCCGAGTATATTATTTCCCCGGGAGTCGAGAATCACGCAATCGGGAATTCCCGAGACAGCGGCGAGCATTTGATCCCGAGCAAACTGGATAATGAAGTAGAGTGTCTCCGAGGTACATTGCGTCAATCTCTTGTCGCAACAGATCCGAAGAGTTCGACGGCTCTGGAGATCGAAGAAGAAAATGAAATTACGCCCGAGGATAAGGAAAACGAAAACGAAAACACGGCAGCTGGAGAGTCGCTTTCGGTATCTCTTTTCTTCGATCTTCTTTCGAACTATAAGTACGGTTCCTAATTCTCGTTCCCGTCTCGTAGGATTCTTCACGGATCGCATCCTCCACACTCGCGCCGGCGAGAAAAATTGGAGATTCGGAGTATGCAATCGACGGATCAGATCGATTGAGTCCGGTATCTGTACTCGAACCACTCTTCGAAGAAGATGATCAAGGAACTTGCGCGACAGTTTACTCCAACGACGACAAGCAAGAATCGTCATTTAACTACATCAAATCCGTGATTCTATCCTCGGGCTTCAATCGGAACGACTTCCTTCTAAGATGGGTTTCTTTCTGCGACATTCTTGACCCGGCATTACTCGACGAAGTCGAGCTGCTTTCTCCTCATCTACCCCAACATGGTCGAAAACTTCTCTTCGACTTAATTCACGAAGCATTACAGGATCTCTGTGAGGAGTATTTCAGATCCTTCTGGGCTCCGGCTCGCCTCGACGGGGATGATCTTATTCATGAGGTATGGGGACGGGTCAAATCCCGTCTTTTCCAGTCCCCCCAGTCCCCGAAGCTCGACTCTCCTGATCACCTAATGATGAACGACGACTACTCCGGGGAGTCGATGAACGTCAAGGCTGAGCTTGAGCTTGTGTGTTTGGAAATGGAGGAAGCTGTTCTCGATGAACTAGTTCAAGACTCGCTGTTCGACTACACAGAAGAAGGTAAGCTTTAAATCGGCTACAAAAATCTATCTGGGATAACATCACTTGCTTCGATCATGCGAAAAATCTTGCATCCTCAAATATTTCCGAAACCTCGTACTCATTCATATGTGCATTCTAACAAAAAAAAACTAGTCGTATAATCTTAAACCGAAACAAGAACAACATCGATATCTTAAATAGACGAAAACATTGAACGAGCATTATATCCGAAACCTAAAAAGGAAAGACTTCTAAAGAAAGAGATCTGTAATCGACATTCTGTCACAACAACAACAAGAACAACAAGGGAGAAACTTACGAGCAAGCCATAGGGACAAGCCTTGTCCCTGCCGATTTTATCAAGTCACGACTCTAGTAGAGATCGTCGATCCAATCGCCGTAAATCTTGCTAATCTTGTCCGGCCCCTTCCATTTGTGAGCAATTCTTTGTCCGGTTTTTTGTATTGCGCTAGACAACCTTTGTGAGGGAACTCCTACATGATAACCATCGGAATGAGGAACTGCGGCCGCCGATGCAACAGCATCGACTGAAGTTTTTACAGGTGTTGTGCCTTGTTTGGCATCCGGAGTTGATGAATCTTTCGCCTCGGAATCCAGCGGTCCACCACCATATCGATGCAATTCTGTTAATTCAAAAGTCTCACAGTGTTGACCGACTATTATAGTAATACAATAAGCTCGTAGATATCTAAATCGAATCGCTATTTCAAATTTTATCACTTCATTTAATGATAATATGCATCACATAAAAGCACAATCTTGAATCATCCAAAAACATCAATATTACACAAATAAACTCATTACTTCACCAATTAACAAAGTTCATTAATCAAATGCGATCAACAATTTCCTACAACAAGTGAGAGATCGTAAACTCAACATACGAATTGAGACATCAAACACTAACAACTCAACTTTGTTTTAGCACTATTCGCCAATGTTTTTTCTCTCTAAAAAATATTATATTCAAAACCTAATTTTTATTTAAAATAAACTAAATTGCACAAAATCCACTTATGTTCTTACAAAGTTGTGCGAAATCCCCCATATTTTCAAAACTATGTCAACTCCATCCTATTTCATAAACTATGAGCCTAACCCCCTCGGCCATCCTTATTTAACGGTGTTTGATCTCCACGCACTCATACTGTGAATGAATTTTAGAATACTAATTTCTAAACTCCTAAAATTATAAATATATTCATTTCTCTTATATTTAACCTCACCTCAAAGAACAATAAAAAAGAACTTTTAAAATTAGAGAAAAACAACTATTTCAGAGTATATTTACTATTTTTTAAAGTTAAATACTAAGAATAATGAGTATATTAGTAATTTAAAGGGTTTAGAAGTGAAGATTTTGAAACCTATGTGCATTTCATGCCCATGTAGGTCAAACACCATTAAATAAGAACAGTCAAGGGAGTTTGACACAATTTTGAAAATATGGGCATTTTGCGCAATTTCGTGAACCACGGGTGGATTTTGTGCAATTTAGCCTCTAAAATATTAATAAAAAACATATTCTCTATTCAAAAATTCACATCAAACATTATTTTCTATCCAACTTTTCACTATTTCCATAAGAAGAATCAAAATCAACAAATACAAATAACAAAAGTCATTTATTTACCTGCAGCTCCATGAGCAAAATGGCACTTGCTACCGAAGGGGCAGTATCCCGTAAGTTCCCACTTGTTACAAATCCTCGTTTTCCAATTCGAAGGCTTCAAAGTTGATCCAGTCGCACTATTATTATTATTACTATTCCCATTCCCATTCCCATTCCCATTCCCATTTCCATTTCCATTCCCGTACCCGCTGCCACTTCCCGGCCCCAAACTTATCGCCACACTTTCCCGGGATTTTGACTGCTCATCGTGCAGAAACGTGCAGCTCTCGCCGTAAGGACACCCCTCCTCGGTATAAAACTTCTTACAATGCCTCCCTTTGTAAGACCTCTGCGTCTCGTCCGTAACCCCCACGATCGGTATCTGAAACTCCTCCCTCGGCTCAGCCGATTCTCCCCGATCCTCGTCGTGCGCAGCCACAATTTCTTGCCAATTTGGCGGCGGCTTCCGCAGCTCCTCCACGCTGTGTGCAAAATTGCAGTTGGTTATGTAGGGACAAGTCCCGGCCCGGAACTTGCAACACAGCTTTGTCTTGTAGAACATCTTTCCGATCGCTTTCGACCGGCTCGACCCCATTATGTCCGCCAATTGGGAGCTTCTAGATCTTTTGCTCGGTGGCTCACTCCCCGATCGCGACTGCGATTGTCTCCCATCGTAACTTGAATTCAGATCTCCCATAGCTTCATTGCTCCACATTCCGTAGTCGTCCTCCGTCGCCCATATCGCCTGATCATTCACTCCCAATCCCCAACTATCATTTCCACCGTTCCCCGAGCTTCCGGAAACTACTTGCACGACATTGCCGCCGGAGTACCCATTTTCTCGACGATAATCCATTTTGAAATATACCCTCACAAGCCCAAGTTTATGAATTCCCCTAAGATGAAGATCACACTAGACAGAAACCCTAAACTTGTACAATCAAATCCAAATTATAAGTGAAGATGAATTACAGAGTATTAACTATGAATTCCAACAGATATTAAACTTTGCACCTAATTCACAATCTCTTTTTCGACCTAACCAACTTAATTGAAAATTTTCAGTCAGTCGAAACCCTAATTTCGTGGAAAAAGGGGCTTTCCGCATATAATCCGAAGTTATCACTAATTCAGAACCTTCCAATTTTTCTCGATTGCACAAATTCAAATTACCAAAACCCTAACTTCATTTAAAAAGAGGGATTCTGCATATCACCCCCAATTCAGCGCCTAAAACCATCATCCGTATCAAAATCAACAGTGGTAAACACTTGCGAGCTCATCATCAAGGAGGGAAAGAAAACGAAACAACATATCAGAAGGAGCACTACTTACCCAAATTGAAAAATGAGCTCCAGATCTTGAGCTACAAAGCTCCTAATTTACAACAGATTACTCGAAGTACTTCCTAAAGAACATAAATAGAGATATTTCAGCTTAATTATAACAACAAAGTGGAATTATCATTACCAGTATTCATCTGATAAAGACTGTGCTCGTACTTCAACTGAGAAGAACAGTAAAGGAGGAAAACGAATATGGCGTTGCTTCTCAATCCGCAGGCTCTTATCGGTGGTCCGAACAAACAAAGGGTTCTGTTGTTAAGGTCCATGGATCCGAACTCCCACCCGAATTTGTGCAAGGGATCCATGATTTCAGGAGTTGGACTCCATGGACGTCTTAAAATTTTAAATAGGTAGATAGGAAATTGGTTTTCCTCGTGTCCAAAATCCCCTCCAAGTTAGTTTTCTAAGGGTGAGTTTCTTTATAAATAATCTCTCAAAACTTTACCATCCGTTTTTTGGGAAAAAAATTTATGGCTTTGCCCCTCTACACTGCGGTTTTTTAAAAATAATAATAAATAATACAAAATATATTTTATAAAAATCAAAAAAAAAAAAAAATCATACAAAAAATGAAAATATTAAAATATTTAAATTAAAATAAAATATTTTATATTTTTTACATAATTTTGATGTCACACGCTAAATATCAATTCAAAACATTGACTAATGGAGCCAATATATATTTTATAAAATATTATTTTAATATAAAAAAATTTCAAAGTAAATCCAGAAAATACACATTTAAGTTAAAGAAATAGCCGTTTGTTTAGAATGGACTTTTTCATTTTAATGAAATGAATGAAATTATAGTAAATATCAAAATAAATAAATTGATTTCAAATAAAGAATGTTTGTTTAGAATGGACTTTTTCTTTTTTAAAAGAAATGAATGAAATTATAGTAAATAACAAAAAAAAAAATGATTTCAAATAAAGAAAGTATATAAGTACTATATTTTGATGGTGTTAGACAATATCATTTATATTAATATAATACAAATATAGCACATAAACTAACAATACATGATATAGTCTTATAGAATACGTATAAATAAAATTTTAACACATTATATACTCTTATACAATACATCTTACGTTATCTATATATTTTATACATATTGTTTAAAAAAAATAATATGTGTTGATTTTCTCAATATTCCAATTAGCACAATAATCTCTCTCATATGTTTTAAAAGTATATGTTTATAAAGACATACTCCCTTCGTTCCATACAAGATGTCTTGTTAGGAGTGGATATGAGAATTAAAGAATAATAGTATTTAATTGAAAATGGGTATAAAGTAGAATATAAAGTAGAAGATAAAAGACTAAAATATCTTTACTTTTTGAATGATTTTAAAAAATATATTAGAGTAATAATTATAGGTAGTTTGGAAAAGTATGAATAATTTTGTTATAAAGTGAAACCACAATTACTAAATAAGGAAACAAGATAATTATTTTTAGACGAACGAAAATGAAAAACCAAAACAACTCTGTTGAGACGGAGAGAGTATTAACTATCGCATAAATTATACTCTCTTATTAATAATAAATATATTTTAGTTTACGAACAATAAACATGTCTTTGTGTACCTTCAAAGTCAAACGTTGGCTTATGTTATGTCCAGCTCTCGGTTTTCATACACAAAGTTTTGTCTGAATGATATATAATACTCGATATATAATACTCCTTTCGTCCCGTATATTTTGGGTCTATTAACATAAATATGTAAATTTAAGTAAAGTATAACTAGCAGGTAATTAAAAAGTATATTAGTAAAAATAATTATTATTTAGTAAAAAATAATTATAATTTAAAATTAAGATAAGTAAATAGTTTAATTAAAATTAAAAAAATTATAAAATTTAAAATGCAATTAAAGTGAATAATCATATTTTTAAAAAAAAAAAATGACAAATTATGTGAAACTAACGAAAAATATAAAATATAAACAAATTATATAGGACATACGAAAAATAGAAAATAAAGACGATTCTAATTTCTAAATCATGACAATATAACATTGAATACATCTATTATTATTATTATTATTTATTTATTACTATTATTATTATTATTATTATTATTATTATTATTATGTATTTGGCTTGCGTGTGTTCTTTAGGTATGTTCTTTTTTGATTAATTTGAAAATAATTTAGTTAAAATTTTGTATTGAAATAATATATAATATGATATTTTATAAAAAAATATATATAAGAATAGAAATTTGAGTTTGAAGGGTGTGAAGGCAAAAGAAAAAAAATAAAAAAAACCTAATTTCCTTTGTGTTTTAACTTGATTTATTGTTATTCAACTTATAATACTTTCAAATAAATTTATATATATTTTTATTTAAATAAAAAGTCAAACAAAAACATTTGTTTGTTTTTTTAAACCCAAATTCTAATTTTTTATTATTTGAACGATATATTTTTTTTAAAAAAAATATATTTTTTCTTTTCATAAGACATTTCATTTTCAAAATCAAACCCAAATCAAAATTTTTCAAATTTCATCAAAAGAAACATACAAATCTTTAGAATTTTACTTTTAGATTATTTTGATTTAAATACTGTAAGAGAAAAATAATCTGTATAGTACGAAATACATTTTCACTCATTTGACACTATTTATTTTTTTAAAAAAATATTATATCAAATAAATTTTTCTCTCACAAACATCAAATCAAATACTAATTATTTATTTATTTTTTTTTTCAAACTTCTAAATTTCCAAAAATCTCTATCTAAACAAACCATAATCTTCATTATACATTTGTAATAATTGTTTTTATAGTAACTCATTTTTCCTAATTTTCATATTTAATCTACTTCCTTTTTTTCTTTTTGTAAAAAAGACTTAGATTTTTTTGTTATAATAACAAAATTCAGTTATTGGGCATGATATATTGCACTATGAAATGCCTTACTTGTGATATATTAAAAGAATTAATATAATTATATAAATTTTATATTTTTTATTGAAAAATATTATATATTGAAGAGCAAATCAATAAAATTATA
Organism: Andrographis paniculata; assembly: GCF_009805555.1. NCBI lineage: Eukaryota > Viridiplantae > Streptophyta > Magnoliopsida > Lamiales > Acanthaceae > Andrographis > Andrographis paniculata. The sequence continues at coordinate 568,927 of NW_026137580.1, read as the reverse complement.
GTATAATATTTATTATTTTTTATAAAAAATAAAAATAAGCAAATCAATAAAATTATAGTATAATATTTATTAATTTTTACAAAAAAATAAAAATAAAAATTAAGATTATCTTCGACTCACTCTACAAAAATAGCAGTTTTGCTCCCACCTTTTATATTTGCAAGCATCACACTTTCAAATACAAAATTTATCTGTACTAAAGGGCATCCTCTCTGATGAGAGGTTGATTTTTTTATTTTTTTATTTTTAATTTAATTTTAAGTTAAAAACTAAATAAAATTTATTTAAAAATTATATTTTTACTTATTTATTTTATTTTTATCTTAGTATATAAAATAAATTATTTTTATATATTTATATTTTAATTTTATAATTAATATTAATTTTTATATTATATTTATTATATCTAACCAAAGATATAATATAGTATTTATATTTATATTTTGCATAAATATTATTTAATAATATTATATATTAATTTATTTAATTTTAGAAAACGTTATTTATTATTTTGTATAATCAAATAATAAAAAATATATAATTTTAATATATTGATATAATATTTAAAATATTTTTATAAATCAAATATATAAAAATAATAAAATACTTGATGTTAATAAATTTAAAAAATTACAAAAATTAATATATAAAATAAAATATAAATTAAATTATTTTTTAACCTGCATATTTGTTTGGGGATGAGTTATTCTGTAATATAAAATAGAGATTATGATTGAAAATGAATAACTTATGCAAATATAAAAAAATATACTTTAACTTCCATAAAAATAAGGATTACGGTGAAAAAAAAAATAAGATAAAATAAATTATTAAAAATACATAATTTTATTATTTATTAATTTAAAAAATATAGTTATGGGGTTGAAAGCAAGTGAACCACAAGTCCCGTTCCGTCCCTGTATAATATAAATATATATATATATATGAACAAACCCAATATTAATTAGTAAAAAATTAGAAAAAGGTTAACACAACAGAATTTAAGGTGTCCTTGTTTTGGGTTTGAGTTTTAAATAATATTGTTTTAAAATTTTGAATAGTTATTTATTGTAATATAAATAAATGATAATTTAATATTTTGATTATAATTTTTTTTATATAAAATATTAAAAATAGAGAATAAATCTTTAATTCAATGGATTTGTTTATTTAGTATTTTGCTTTGATGTATTTTTTATGTTAGATATTGAAAATTATATCGGTAATAAAAAAAGTTAACATTTTTTATATTGAATATTATTTTTTTTTTTAGAAAAAATAGAATATATTTTATATATTGGAATGATAAAAAATGATTAGGCAAACAATCCCAATATTTTTTTAAATAAAAGAATTGATGAATTGTTCATGAATATATATATATATATAGAAATGAATTAATTGTATCGATGAATATCATTATTATTTTACCTTAATTTTTAATGGTAAAATATGAAAGGCGTGCATTCGTGAGCATACAACTAATATTGAAATTAATATTATTACTATAATAAAGAGAAATAATAATACACTCCTCCTATATCATATGCAATGCATGCGATGCTACACCGCTAGGAGGAGAGCATAATTAGAGAGCGGCGGGACCCACGCGCATCACGTGACTGACCCACACTGGCCCGTGCGAAGCGTGCCGCGGGATAAGTGCCTTAACTCGTGCCAACTGCTACACACGCTTCCCCCGTGCGAAATCTCCTTTTCCATTTCCTCCGCCGCCTCGTCGCCGGCGATTCTCCCGCCGCTTCATTGTCCTGTTGGAACTCACGATTTTGTTACCTTCCCCAGCTTCGTGAGTTCTAGATGTTCTACGGTTTACTAGCCTCGTATTTAGTTTGATTCGTCGGAATATTCGTTGTTCCGACGCCTTCGGGATCTACTGCCGGCGAGTGTGGAATCTTTTCTGGAGGTTGTGATACGATAAAAGAGGTGAGTTCATTAAGTTTTGTTGAGCTGTTTCAAGAGTAGGTTTTTATTTATTAATTTTTAATACTGCAGGCTTCTTTTACTTTTTTTCCCCACAGATTAGGACTTTTTTGTTGACTTTGGTAAGTGTTTTCTGTATACTCTGACTTGATGAAGTAAATATCTTATGATTTTTATTTATTGTTTGTTCAGTTCACTTGATTTTTTGTTTAATCTTCAGTATTTGTGTATATGATTGCTGTAGATGTTTGAGCTGATAGATGAGAGGGCTGAAGCTATAAATTGTTCAGTGGCTTTAGCAGATTTGATGTAGTGAATTGAAAAATGCTACATTGTAGACAGAATTTTGAATCTACTCTCTGGATAAAGATATCAGAATTTTTAGATATTAAATCACAAGTGTGACTAATGCCAACAAATCAACGTATTTATGCTTGAGTATCAGTTTCTTAATAAACTTTTCTTATGAAATATAAATTTATTGAGATATCTCCCTGCTGCGTGGATACAAGACTCTTTGAGATGGTGAAACTTCTTTATTGGTACACGGCACCAGTTTGTTAGTTCGTTATGATGATATCAGCGCCATTCTGACAATTTGTCAGATGTTTTTGGATCTACCCACTAGAAACTGTGCTGACACAAACATGCTCCTCCGATTTCCACGAAAGTATGACATTAGCATGTGATGTTGTATGCATAAACAACCATGGCTCCTGTTCAAGTCATTAATCACCATAAAACTTTCTTTTTCTTGAGGAGAAGATAACCAAGTGCAAATAAACATACGGAAAAGGTGATGGCAGCTGAGATGCAAAGATTCGGCACAAGTGAAGAAGATGATGATGAAATGGAGATGGATGTGAAAGGTGAGGACGATGATAATGACGAAGATAGCCACCATGAGGAGAAAGATGCTGTAAAATCCGTAACGGCTGGTGCAGATGTGGGCATGCTATCGAGTGATAGTAGTAGGCATTTCCATAACCAGGAGTATCAAGATCAGCCAACCCCACAAGGAGGGACTCGAAGATGTAGGCCACAAGAAGAGAAAGAGAGAACAAAGTTGCGAGAGAGACAGCGGAGAGCAATCACTGCAAAGATTTTGTCTGGGCTACGTAGACATGGTAACTATAATCTCAGAGTTAGGGCTGACATTAATGATGTTATTGCTGCTTTGGCAAGGGAAGCAGGTTGGGTTGTTCTTCCGGATGGAACCACCTTCCCTTCCAGATCTCAGGTATCTATTTGATTATTCATAATATAAGTTTTCAATAATTCTGATAGAAAACCTGAAGGATAATTGCATTATTTTGTTACATGATTAGGTAGAATTCTTGATTACTTTTAATTAATTCATTTAAACTTATGTCTCTATTCTTTTAATATAAAATTTTCAATTGCTATTGATCTAGCAGCTAAGCTTCTTGATGGGGTAATTTTATATGCCTGATATGAACAATGTTGAATATACCCTTTGAAGTTGGTCTATGCACCAGAGACATGGTGGCAGAGGCACATTATGTGTAGGATCTCTCAGTTAATGACAAGGACTTCCAAGCCAACTCAAAATACAATATTGCACATAGTAAAATTAAATATAGAAAAAAAAAGTATAAAAGTTATATCAGGTTTTCCTGATTAGCATTCTGAAGTTTCATTAAACCATGCGGCCACAATTAAGTACTTGCATTTTAATCATTGAATTTGTGCATGTAAGTAAGAAATATGTACCATGCACTTTTGGAACAGTTCACAAAATGCAAAGCATTAACCGCTCCAGATGCATGTGCTGTGAATCCCATTTCCAATCCTGTTAACTCTTAACGGAGTGAATGATTCACCTGTGTTCATGTAAGCTGATGTTTGCATGTGCTTGGATCTCATCATGCTCATGTTTTAATATATGCACAGGGCACGAGACCTACATCTGGTGCACCTTATACAATGGTGTTGTCATCTTCATCACAAATGCCAGTACAACAAACTTCTCCTACTTCATCGAAAGGCATTTCTCCAGGCTATGGGAACACAGTTGATTACAACACATCACACACGAAAGGTGGTTGTGTTCCTACTTCATCACCTTGTGATGCTTCCTCAGGTGGTAGATCTCAGACATCGTCAATAATTGGGGATGGAGGAGATTTGCAGAGTGATCCTCTTCTTGGAGGCTCTATAGATTCAGCTGAAAAGAGGCAGGCAAGATTTTTGGCTTCTCAATATTCAATTTGCTTCAATCACCTCTTCGTTTCAGTAAATTTTTATTGTGCTTGAGATTCCAAATGACTATCGACAGCTTGTTTATATGGTTTCTTTTAATATAAACTTGTAAACAATGATTTGATGCAACTATTTTTCTGATATTCTTTTGTTGTGTTTGTTTTGTAGATTGTTTCCATGCCTACAAAATTACAAGAGCGGGATTTTGCTGGCACACCTTATGTTCCAGTTTATGTCATGTTGCCGGTATGGTCTGAGTATATGTTATTTGAGTAACTTGCTGTATGAATCTATATACTCTACTAACCAAACTCTGGTGTTATGTGGTCCTGGTAACTGCATCATTCTGCACTTGTTTATTCTGTCCATGTTATATGTATGTTTGCTCTTGAATTGGTTGCACATATTCTCTTTATCACTCTTTCCTGAGAAAATGACATGTATTCCATTCAAAGAATGTTAAGTCTCTTTTCTTTCTGTGACAGGTCTTAGTTGTGGTTATTCTCATTGATGTTTGATAATGACCAATTCTTTTTGGTTGATCATTGTTTCACAGCCTCTTAAATGATGAATGTAGAACTTAGAATGGAAAATATCTAGGGTTCCAAGGATAATATGGTTGTTTACTTTGTTGCCAGTTGGGTGTAATCAATATGAAGTGTGAGCTCGTTGATCCAGATAATCTTGTGAAGCAGTTCAAAACCCTGAAATCATTAAATGTTGATGGAGTTATGGTTGACTGTTGGTGGGGTATAGTTGAAGCGCACACACCCCAAGAGTATAACTGGAATGGCTACAAAAAGTTATTTCAAGTTGTGAGGGAGCACAATATGAAACTACAGGTTACTACTTAGAATTCTGTTCTTGTATATTATACAATATTCCTTCCAGGAAATATGCCTCTGTCTCGGTGTATAGCCAGTTTGTAATTAGAAGCTAAAATACATGTGCACAAATATGCTCTTTTATGAATAGAAATACTATGAAGACATCAAAGTTGGATCTAAATCTTTGTATATACTCCACATTTCAGGGGATCCTGCGAAAGAAGGAGCTATTGAATATCTTTCTTAATACCTTGTTGTCAATTAGGAATGGATATCTTTACATTTGGTTAGTTGTTTGTTGGCTACTTAGAATGGGAAATGCCACCATGACAGGCAAAATTAAGCATTGATGAAAGGAATCCATAAGAAACTTTCATTGGCTGATCTCTTGCCAACTTTGGTCAAATTTATATGATGTCAGGTTGTGCTGTCCTTTCATGAATGCGGAGGCTATGTTGGGGATGACGTGCGTATTCCCCTGCCTCATTGGGTAGCTGAAATTGGTCGAAGCAATCCAGACATATTCTTCACTGATAGAGCTGGAAGGCGAGACCCAGAATGTCTGTCCTGGGGTGTAGACAAGGAAAGAGTTTTGAGGGGCCGGACTGCTGTAGAGGTAGCCTATGTTATATTAGATATGAATTCACAGTTGAACTATACTTCTAATTTATTTAGTGACATTTGTTGAAATGATGTTAATGGTATGTAACTGGAAACCATGTAGGTCTACTTTGATTACATGAGGAGCTTTCGGATTGAATTTGATGACCTTTTTGAGGATGGTATCATATCTATGATTCTGATAGGACTTGGTCCATGTGGAGAGCTGAGATACCCGTCCAATCCTGTAAAGCATGGATGGAGATACCCTGGTATTGGTGAGTTTCAGGTAAATATGTTGTTAAATCATTTCATTTATTGCACTCTGGTTTCTTGGTTTAAAATTGATCAATCTCAACTCAACTCAAACATATCTTGGTCTTGTTTTTTTACCACAACGAGCATGAGCGTCTCTCTTTTTCTCTGTGTTTTACAATGCACTTTATTTTATGTTGGATAATTATTTAATCTGTTTTTGGTACTATGATCCGTCTTGCTTCATCATTTTCAGTGCTATGATCAATACATGCTGAAAAGCCTGCAGAAGGCAGCTGATATAAGAGGTCACTCGTTTTGGGCACGAGGACCGGAGAATGCTGGTTCTTACAATTCACAGCCACACGAGACTGGCTTCTTCTGCGACAGAGGCGATTATGATGGCTATTATGGCAGGTTTTTCCTTAATTGGTATTCGCAGCTCTTGGTAGACCATGGTGATCGAGTCCTTTCTCTGGCCAAGTTAACTTTTGAAAGAACTTGCATTGCTGCAAAGGTTATTTCTCTGGCGTTTTTTTGTTTCTTTGCTTTCCATTTTTCTTCCCCTTTTCTTTAGCTATTATTATCTTTGACGTACCTCATTCTAGAACTTCCTGATTTTTTCTGTATGATCATCTTCGAGCAGCTACCGGGCATGCATTGGTGGTACAAAACAGCTAGTCATGCTGCTGAATTGACGGCCGGATATTATAACTCCTGCAATCGTGATGGTTATGCAGCTATAATGTTAATGCTTAAGAAGCACAATGCTTCTCTGTACTTCACATGTTCTGGAACAAGCACGGTGGATCACCATATGGACATGTCTGAGTCTCTCTCCGATCCCGAGGGGCTAGCTTGGCAAGTGAGCACTAGTTTTTCTTATCCTATTTCAACTTCTTAGTATCGATGAGTCTGAACACTTGCCAAAATATTGTGGTAACAACGAATCATGATTTAGGTTGTGAACGACGCATGGGATGCTTGTGTACCTGTTGCAAGCGAAACTTCTTTCCCATGCCATGACAGAGAGGAGTATAATTATTTATTGGAGAAGGCAAAACCCGTTGGCGATCCAGACAGAAGGCATTTTTCTAGTTTTACGCATGCGAGGCTGAACCAACTTCTTGCAGAAAGACAAAGCCTGGTCGAATTGGAATTGTTCGTCAAGGCTATGCATGGTAAGATCACTTCATATTCAATGTTACGCCTCAGCTCATTTTTTTCAATCGTTATTGTTGAATGACTTGTGTTTTTTGGGGTATTTGATATCTTTTGAATGGAAAATTATGTTTTAGACATGAAGTTTTAATTGAAAATAGTTGTTGGATGCAATATTCTGAATAGAAAATCGATTTTTGATATTTTAAATGAAAATATAGCACCGGAGATAGAATAGTGCAAAAATGATATTGAAAACATAAACAAACATACGATATTTCTCAAATCAAATGTATGCATATATATTTTTGTTTTATTCTGAATTGGCTAGAGAGGTTTTGTGTGCAAGAAATTTTCATCGAAATGTTTGAACCATTTGTATCTGCAGGAGAAAGTGTTCTTGCGCGCAAGCCGGGGACGCGTCGAGACCAACACTGACATAGGCTTCTCAAATGGAAACTCAGGTACACATAGTGATGAAAAAATGGTTTGAGGTAAGACTAACATTAAATTGAAAGTGATGAAATATTTGTTGGTAGGTAACCGTAGAATGACTTTTGTATATTTATGTTTTGTATTATTACAGTCACAGAATATGGAGAATGCCATCACAATATTTACTAGTATTTATTATAATTGAGGAAATGTATATATTCTACTTATGAACCATATTTTCACTCTATTTATATTTGTTCTTATTTTCTTTTTCATCCTTATTTCAATAAAAAGAAATGATAATGTTATCTATACCTGTTTAAGCCATTATTTGTAGAGATTATTTGAATGACTACTTGCATCGATCTGTTACACTTGTTGGATAAATCTGAAATGTATATCTATGACTATGTCACTTGAATAAACAAAGTGTTATACGATCATCATATTTGGATAAGATCTGAATCGAAAATTTTATAATATCTGGGCCTGTTTTGATGGGCTGGATAGGCCCAACAGCCCAATTTTCTTATTTCTTAGGCTGTTTGAAGAGAATCCATCAACTATTTATTTCAGATCATTTTTTAAAATCTTTTTTGCCATCTTTTTTTTTAGCTTCAAATTTTGATATAATAAATAGTTTGGACCAACATCATTCGTTCCTCTATTTATCTTTATTCTTTTTTTTTTAGTATAGCTGAATAATCTAAAGATGCTCAGAATAGCTTTAAAATTTGAAGAAAATGGATATAACCATTATATATCTATCATACATTAAATTTATAAAAAAAAAAAAAAAATTGTTGAATAAAAGTTTCATTTTGTTATTCCAATGTTTTTCAATTGCTGACTCTTGAAAAATAGTACTACTTCCGTCCCACATACCGTGTCTGCTGCATTGTAGACACAGTATTTTAGGAGGGATGTAATTAGTATATTATTAAGAATGTACTAATGAAAATAATTATCTTATAATATAAATAATTATAAATTAAGATTAAGATAACTAATTAGTTTAATTAATTTTTTTAAAAAAAAAATTAACAAGTTTAAAATGAGATTAAAGTGTATAATTATTTTTTAAAAAAAAAAGTGACATGGCACGTGGGACGGACAAAAACAGTTAACATGGACATGGTATGTGAGAAGGAGACAGTATTAAACAATATAACATACTCTTTACAATATTAAAAAAGTCAAAAAAAAAAAATCTTTAAATATTCATTTGAAAAAGTCAAATATTCAATTTAAAATATTATCTAAAACCGTTGTGAACGAATATTTTAATAAAGCTCAAATTTAAATTGAATTAAAAATAGCTTTATTTACCTAACATTGTTTCATTCATTTGACATTATTAATTTTTTAAAGAATATCATATTAAATTGTGTTCTCTCACAATTTACTTTTTCTCAAATTTTTAAAATTTTAAATTTTTTCAAAAACTCTTGTCTAAACAATGACTTCACAGTTACTAATGCATTCTCATTGCGACCCTCTCTCACGGGACTAAAAAAAATAAAGTTTTTATCTAAAGAAATATATTGAGAAATGATAAGTGTATAGAACTTTTTGATGAATTTATGTATGTATATATATAATTATTTAGCTACACTGGGAGTATATTTTATATTTAAATAGTGACAATTATAGTGTTAAAGCAGCATAATATTGATTTTTATTTAATAAAGCACATATTGTATTAAATAAAAAATTATATATGTATATATATATATCTTTATATATCTATGTTGTATTGATATTGAAGTCAATTGTGCCATTTAATAGTGACAATTGTTTTTATATCTATCGTGTAATGTAATGTATGTTTATATTGGATTTATTAGCATTGTTCTCATTCAATAATACTTTTATATTGTAATAATAATAATAATAATAATAATGAATCATTGTATAAGTTCATAACATAAAATCTCATAGACAATAAAATCTAATGTCAACATTGGACAACAGGAGTTGACCGACAACGTTCTTCACGTGCCAAAAGATTATTGAACTAAATCTATTTATATATATATATATATATATATATTTATTTATAGTGATCGTCTTTTTTTTTTTTTCTTTTTCTTCTTAGTCATCGTTTATGAGTGAGTCTGCGGCTTAAAAGGGGACGCCTTACCGACCGCCGTTAGTATTTGCATAAACACCGTTTGTATGTATGCGCACGTGCGTCGCGCCTGACAGATGAAATTCTCATGTATCCTCATCCTCTCAAATCACTTTAAACAGAGGAGCTCTTGCTCTTGATCGCTTACAAATTCCGTTCTCCGCCGCCGAGCCGATGGATTCCGATTCAGGTGACCTTAGTTATTTTCGCCTCTCGTTTTATTTTCTACAGGCGATTTCAGTGCTTCCGACGGTGGAGGAAATGTTTCTGGTGTTTTTTATTTGATTTGTATTCTTATTCTTTTTTGTTGAATTGGCAGTTATCGAGTTCTTAGGGTGTGTGCCGCTGCTTCAGAGGCTTCCTAGCTCATCGCATAAGAAAATCGCCCAAGTTGTGATCACCAAACACTACGGTAATCCTTTGTATTTTTTTGTTTTTGATAATTGTGCTTTTTGGTTACATGTGTTGTACGTAACGGATTACGGATGCGTGCGTGTGTTGGTAAATTAATCGGACAACTATGTCTTACTGAATGAGAATAGAAAATTCGAGCTTAAATGTGCCCCTTTGCACACAATCGGAAGGACTTTGCTCTCTCTCTCTCTATATTCTGTTGTTTTTTAGGGCGTGGGAGGAGGGAATTGTTCTTATGGATTACTGGAATATTTACTTAACATCTTCCTGCTTTATGTTTTCTGTCTGATGAATGTCAAACTGTAACAGCATGTTCCCTTTTATACATCTGTCCTCTACTTAATCTCTTTTTAATGCATGCAATAATAAAGATCGCGGAGATTATGTAGTTCGTGAAGGAGATGCTGCTGATGGAATCTACTTTATATGGGATGGGGAGGTGTGTTTGATATTATGCCTGGACTGTGACAGCAGAGTTTATGTATTTGTGTGGTTATTTACTGTTTGTATTACTATCATCCTGCATTGATGTAGGCTGAAGTTTGCGGATCATTTCACGCAGATGATAAAGACCGTCCTGAATTCAATTTAAAGAAGTGTGATTATTTTGGCCATGGTTAGATGCTCATTCTTTAAAACTTTTTCTTGCATTTGTGTATGCTGAGTGCTGTAGAGTTTATATGGCTTTTATGAAACCAGTGTTTTTAACTATTTACCTCATTTGATTGTTGTGTTGCTTCATTCTTTAACTATAAGGTTCAATTTACCTGCTTATAAATTTTTGTGCTTGCTTTCTTTCGCATAGGTTATTCATGTACTATTACTTATTAGATATCATGTAGTGCATGCATTTCATCATTTTATCATTCTTCAAAGTACATTTTTAAAAAGAATAGTAATAATTATAATTCATGAGAACACACCTCATGGCTTGGGTGCTGTTGCAGGTTTGGCATCTTCTACTCAGCCAGCTGATGTGATTGCTTTGTCGAAGGTTATTTCTGGTTCTTTTGGCTTCCTCTGCCCCCTATTGCAGAAAACTATTCATTTTCTGTGCATGTTCACCAGCGCTTACTGTCAAAACTACTGACATGTTTGTATGTGGTGGACAGCTTACTTGCTTAGTGCTTCCCAAGGAGCATGAGAGTTTGTTGAAGCCCAAATCAATTTGGAGTGCAGATGACACAGAGAAGCCACTTGTCGAGCAAATTCTGCATGCAGAGCCTATTGATGTATGTACAAAGAATAATTGTCTTCTGGCATGTGGAGATTTACTTATGTCAAATTGCAAGGCTGCAGAAATATAGTTTGTTTCTCATGCCTCTCTTCAACAACCACATTTTACTACATTTATTGTACTCTTTTACATTTGACTCTAAACCAATGCTTGCTAAAGTCTGTGATCAAGTTAAATAAAAATGGAAAATCATATTGTCCTTGTGTGTGTGTGTATTTTAAATTTATTATAGATGGAAAAGATCTAGAATAAGCAAACTTAATGCAAATTCGTGTTCTATGGTTTGTTGCATTAGAGTGCCTGCTATCTGGATTCTTGATGATTGCAAGTATTATTCTCCAGGTTAACATTTTTCAATGCATTACATTGCCTGATGCTCCAAAATTTGGGAAAGTTTTTGGAGGGCAGTTTCTTGGACAGGTATGTGCAGGCATCCTTCTAGGATAACTACATAGATCCAATTTGTTGGCCAGGGAACTTTTTAGGTTTTCTATTAATTTTTTCACATTGACAACTTGAAATATGTATTTATAATTTAGGTTATATATTTTCTTTTTGTTTTTGTCTCCATTGGTCCTTTATGTTGTCTCATAGGGTTTATTTCATACTATACAAAACATTTTTGTCACTAGGAGTTTGATATACTGCCATGGCTAATAATGCAGGCACTGGCTGCAGCATGCAAAACTGTTGATAGTCTTAAGACTGTTCACAGTTTGCATGCTTATTTTCTTCTCATTGGTGACTTTGACAGTAAGTTCCTCGAGGTTCTGAAACTTTCCTTCAAATTTCTTTATTGCACAGGTCACAAAAATTATAATAATACTCAAAAACATGTGTGTTTGTTTATATGGTCACTGCTAGTCCAGTTATCTTAACCTGCTGAAAACATGATCATTGAGTTACATATAACTTGGTGTTTTAATAACTTGAAGTGTAATATGATCACATCATTGCTGTTTGTGGAATATTTTGTTGGGGCATATCAATATATTGGTACATATCAATAGCTGTTTGATTGAGTCCACTGATTCTTATTCATAACTATCATCTCCTCCAGGTATAGCTTGAGTTGCTGCTGCTCAAAGTTACTAAATTGTATAAAGCTCTGTATCTAACTATAAATTGACTTCTGATGGGTGCAACTATCACTAACATGTTAATGAATAATTTTGTCTAGATTTACTGCTGGGATGGGAAATTTCATGTATATTCTTCCTTTATATTTGTACTGGTCAGTACCAAAAGATAATTTCCAAGTATTTATAAAGTCCCGTAATTGCTTCTTCCAACTGCATGAAGTGAGATCAAGCAATATTAGTATGCTAGATGAAAATAGGACTGAGGCTACAACTCTCATATGTAGATTTTTTTGACAATTATATAACTTTTACATTAGAGAGAATGCATGATTATGAGAATAAGAAATGTAGATTTAGGTAACTCTGCCTCCAAACCGTAGCACTAGAAAAATAATAAGAGCAACTTGGCAATATATTCATGTAGTGGAGGAAAAGTCACAAGTATATTTCTTTTTGGACGTCGAACAAGGTAAATGTTCATATTTTTTAGTTATGAAAGGTTTATGATCTTGTAATGGATATGTAGAAACTCCTATTTTTGACTTGACATGTTCATTATAAGTCAAATGTTGTCTAGAAGCATAAGTATATCATAGGGAAAAATGTAATTCTGTCCTTGCAAGTGGCTTCTCTTTGGTCCTTTAAGTTACCTTGAATGGAAATGGTTTTATATATCACTTATCATCATTCTAATACATGACCTAGTGCAATGGCGAGTGAGATAAAAGACCATTTTCACGCAAGCTAAAGAACCGAAGTGATATGGGTGCACTCATGGGACTAAAATTACATTTTTCCTTGTATTATTTTCTCAAAACTTTCTAAAACACCCCCACCGCCCCCTTTTTTCTGTACCACCCTACATGTTCTACTCCAAAATTATTGTGTATCCACAATGATTTTCAGTACCAATTATATATCAAGTGCATCGAGTGCGTGATGGAAAAAGCTTTGCGACACGAAGGGTGGAAGCAATACAAAAAGGGAATGTAGTATTTACATTGATGGCTTCTTTTCAGGTATTTCTGTCAAATTTGAATTTATTCATTTTCAGATTTCCCTCCTTATGCCCCATTTACACTATAAGATAGATATGTTCTTTCAGAATTTAGGTAAGTTTATTAGTCACTGTTTAGATTTATTAATGTATTATCTATGGATTGTTCTCCTTATTTTTTCAGTTGAAAGTAGGGTGGAAAGGGGAAATTATCTAAAATTTCTGTGCATTTAAAATTGGATTGGAGTTCAAATCAAGAAAAATCAATAAAGTTCAATATTTTAGATCACATTTACATTCTCTGAAATTCCCCTACAGCATGCACAATTGTTTGAATTAAGAATTTTGAAAAGACCAATATTGATAGAAACTTGTAAATTGATTTTGTGAGAAGGAGGTGTGACTGGAGATTTCTTACAATAGTGATTCTTCCTACTCTAGTTGGTGAGTTTCACATTACCAAATAAAGTGGTTGACAGCTGTCCTGTTTTCATGCGCAAATACCCCAAAACTCCAAATCTACTGAAAGCACATTTATCTTCTTTAGCTATTTGTAGTGCATCAATACATTGCCATGATAAGTTTTTGCCAAACTTACACACATAAAAACTCTCAACAGGCCAGTATTTTGATTTTTTTTTTCTTTAATTCATGCATACAAAATTTAGAGTATAATTGTCGCACCTTTTTATAATAATTATCTAGGTGTGCACATCCTCTATGATACATCTACCCCAAAGTTATTGCATATAGTTTATTTTATGGAGATATTGATCATTGTCAATCATAATTATTCCCTATTAAGTCATCATATAATATTTACTAATTGAAATATACAAAATAAACAAGTGAAAAATCCTGACACTATTTAGGGCATTTGAAAATAGAAGTAACTGTCTTCGCCCAAAAAATGTAAACAAACCTGAACAATCTAGATGCCTAATGCTCCGTTTATATCATGATAAATTTTACCAGTAATTTTTTATTGATCTGTGGACTCTACCATCGATATTTAGTAATTTCTATGATTTGTTATGGTCCTGGATCACTTTTATATTCATGGATTGAGATAACTTTGTGACATTTTCCATAGGAATTGACTAAGCATATTTGCTACCAATAATTCATTTCTTTCAAGGAGCTTACAGATTCTGAAAATAAATAGTTGTCTTATGTGCCTTTCTGTTGTGCTATATTTGGAACTTTATATAAATTGTGTTCAAATTTACAGAAAGCTGAAGAAGGATTTCAACATGAGATGGCAACCATGCCTTATGTACTTGATCCAGATGAGGTTTCATTCAAGTGGATTTATTGATTTCTATGGTTGGAATGTCTATTACAATGTTTGAAATCATTATTCCCTTCTTCAGCTTTTATCAATGGAGGAGTTGCGGGAAAGACGTCTTATTGATCCTCGCCTTCCCAGGTTAAGTTGTTTCTAAGATTACCGGTAAATGTTGATTGGGAAACCATCTACTTAGCCAATCAAAATTTCGTTTCACTAGTTTCTTTTTTTTGGCTAAAATTTTGGAAGAATAATTGGTAATACCCAAAATTAAGTGTGTATCTCTGCATTTAAGAAAACAGATGGCTTTGCAGAGCAATATATCACATGAGTGTATAGAATTGAAACATTTTTCTGAGCAGTTACATCGTTGGTGGCTTCTTTTCTTGTTATGTGTTATCGTGTATAGAAAGCATGATTGCATGCACTTTTGGGCTATCATCAAATGTTTTTGATCATTCATGAAAATGCTGCAGTTTTTGTTTAAAACACTTTGAAACCATGTTTATGGATATGCATAATTCACGATTAGATACATTCTTTTATCAGTATTTGCTGCTGAAAATACAAATTCAAAATCAAATGTGAAGACCAATTTAGGGCGGGCTAGTAAACCATATCTGTGCAATAATTACTTTCTTTTCATGCATACGCTTTAATGCTGGTCAACAATGAGAATTTCTGACCTATAAATAAAAGAGACCAAAGTTAGAGTGGGAACTTCCAACAACACTTCCTCCAAATTTAGCACAATTACTTCTCTAAAGTGTAGCATTTCATCTTGTATTTGTTAGATTTATGTTCGATTGTCTATTTCTTGTTACCGCACTCTGTTTTGTTTATCTATGAAGTATGATCTTTGGGTAACCACTTATTAACCATTTTTTTTTTCATTTATGATTATTTGTAATGGGTTCAACTGACTTTTCAACTCTGGCCCAATTGCTTCTCTTTTATTTAGGAAGTAAAATGGTTTTATTAGAGAGTATGTAAGGGAGGGAGTGAAGAACCAAAACTAAAAACTGAAGCAATGCCCAAATGATTTGTCTAGAATTAAAACTGTGGCCCTATTCTTATTGTTGCTAGAGTGAAGTTCATTTTCATGTATAATTTGAAATGCCATTCGAGTAGTATTTTCAGTTCCTATATTAAGTTTTGTTGATTATCATCTTTGTGTGTCACAGGACATATAGAAACAAGGTTGCTAGTGTAAAATTTGTTCCTTGGCCTATAGAGATTAGGTTCTGTGAGCCTAATGCTTCCTCCACCAATCAGACTAAATCCCCTCCAAGGTTTCTCATTTTCTCATTGCCTTCTACTTTGTTTACTTGTGGTTTACTGGTTATGGAAGAATTGGAAGTGATACATAATTCATGCATTTTATGCATTTGTAACTGTGCAGATTAAACTACTGGTTTAGAGCAAGAGGAACACTTTCTGATGAGCAAAATCTGCACAGGTATGAATCTTTATGTATTGTTTCCTGCAATGACTTGCAGAAGATTAGTTTTCTTCAGATAAGTCTAACAATTAGTTCTTTCTTTCTTTCTTTTTTTTATTCTTTTTTTTATTGGATCTAACCATTAGTTTTTAAGTCGAATTAACATGCCTTATATACTGTAGAGTATAATAGTGGGATGATGTAGATATGGTAGAGATTAATGTAGATATCGTCTTGATATAGATAGGATATCTATCCACCTATATCCATGAACAGAGTTAGTGATACAATTCAGAGGAATTTCAAACTAGATTGTATCAGAGCAGAAAAGAAAAGGCTTGGGTTTGAATTTTGTGTGTGCTATGCAGTGCAGGAGAACACTGAACTGCACCAGTGCAGGGCTTGGGATTGTTCTGTGAGACCTTCCTTCTGACCACCTAAATACCATAGGTGGAGTATTTGAGTAATCCAAACCCATAAGCCCTTATTTGAGGATAGTTTTGAAGGTTCTCAGGGCAATAATCCCCTTCTACTAGTTATAAGGCCTGTAATTTATATCTTCCACTGAGATTTTAAGGAGTTGATGGATATCTTGAGTTTCTATTCTCGGAGAAAGGAAAGATCGCACAAGTCTCTGATGCAAAAACTTTTATCAGGTTGAGCAGAAGGATCGATCTCTGTATTTGTGCTCTAGGAGCTTCAGGAAAATATATATGGAGTTTACTTTTTCAATGCGTTTCGATAAACTGGAAGAAAATGGCACAAATGAGTTTTCTGGTGACCTTTAATCCTGAAATATGAATTCTATATCATAAAGTCACAAAAAATCTGTCCAGCACCAATGTTTCCTCGCTACCCTTGAGCAACAAATCCCAAAGATTGCTCTATATACACCTTTTTACCGTGATTCCCATGTCCGAAGGCATTTTTTACATATAAATACAAGTCCATAAGGAGTGGCTATAAACTTCACATCTGAGAGAAAAAAGGTGTCCATATAATTTACACCATACGCTTGCCATAGCCTTTAGCTACCAGACTAGCCTTCAGACAGGGAATGGAACCATCTGGGTCCTATGCAAGTATGTCACTTTTAACCAATAGTGTCTTTCCTACGGTTAAGGACACCAGTTGTCGAGTAGTTGGCATGTAAGGCATGCATCTCCCTGATTATAGCCATATACCAGTGAGGTTGATCCAAGGCTTCTCTGATCGATTTTGGAATGATGATGGAATCAATGGAGGACACAACTTGTAGCGATATACCGTAACTACATGATTCTACAACTACACACAAGTTGTAACTGTGCCTAGGGAGAGTGATTAATTTAGAGGAATCCCGAATGACATATACTATTGTTTTATAGGAGTGGATATGCCCATGATCTAATATCTGCAATATTGGAATTTTTGGTCACAGAGATGAGGACTCTGTTTTTCATATGAACTGGAATCAGAGTCTGGCTTTAGGTCTATTTTTTATAGTTACAGTAATCTCCTGTAGCCCCCGTTAGATGGAGAAAGTGTATGATATTGAAACTATTTACTATTACACCCGATCTCTGAAATTGGTAGTAAATGGTTAATACTTTCCTGCAAGATCTGGCGGGTAGAATTTAAATTTTAGTATCCAATGTCCTGAATTTACACTTGTATGATTGGATCACACCGTTTGGAATGTAAACATTGAAGAATCATTTATCTTCCAACTTTTCAAAGTGCGAAATTACATTATTAAGTTTGTGAATGAAAGTGTCTTGTAAATCCATATGGCTATATTGTTGGTAGAGCAATTGTTTTCTTGGCAAGATATTTATCATGTAACCTATTTAACCAACTTAATTCTCTGCAGATGTGTAGTCGCTTATGCTTCTGATTTAATATTTCTCCAAATCGGCATGAACCCTCATCGGGAAAAGGGTTTGAAGACATCTGCTGTCAGCCTAGACCACGCGTGAGTTTTCACATTTCTCAAATTGCATCGGGTTTTTTTGCTTAATACTAATATCTGTATCATCACATGTAGATTTCTCAAACACAAACATAATAAAGCCGGAACAGATACATATTACTCTCCTAGTGTCCATTTATTATATTGTGGTAGCATTACCTGTTGGAGAAGACTTAACAATTATAATACAATTCCATCTCCTATTCGACTCACAAAAGCATCAATTCCATAGATGCCGAATAGCAATGTTTCAACTGCTTTTTACATTTTCTTTACATCGGAAATTTCTCTGTGCTTTCAGGATGTGGTTTCACAGGCCTATCAGAGCTGATGATTGGCTGTTGTTTGTTGTGAGTAATCCGCAACTCGTCTCTAAGAATACAATCCAACTGACTGACTGCCTTATTTATTCAAGATTTTTCCTTTTTCCCTTCTCTCCCATAGATTTATAGTCCAATGGCTCATAGCGCCCGGGGATTCGTTGTTGGACAAATGTTTACCCGGAAAGGAGAGGTACACAAAGTGATTCAAATTCATTCTAACTCCTACTATAAATATCTGAACAATTTCTTCATGCCAGCTCGCTGTTACGATAAATCAAGAGGGGTTATTGAGGAAGGCCAGAACATCAGCTCCCGCAGTTCAACCGAAATTGTGAAATTCACCGAGAGCTAAAAATCGGAACTTGGGGCAACTGTATAATGAGGTTTGGTTTATACATCAAATTTACCATATAATTACATAGCTGTGAAGCCTATGCAGTATATGAGATACATCTAAATATCAAATGTATTGTAGTATATGAGATACATCTAAATATCAAATGTATTGTAGTATAAGAGATATATTAAGATTGATGGATTTATGGCTGAATTTGATAGGCCCTGATTTGGTTTGTTTAGTAACTAAAAGTTTTGCTTAAACTATAATTAGATCAATGGATTCGAATACCTATTTTATCGAAGCTAAACAATATCTAACAAAGCAATGCACATTCCCTGCTCTATTGAATTTTCAAGTAGCTCGGAAAATTAAGAATAATAATAGTAGTAGCTACTTTCACTTCACTTATGTTCATCAAATATCAAATCCTCTGTAAATTAATATACATCAAATAGGAAACCCAAAAGATCGTCGATACTCTAGCTAATAGTTAGTTACAAACATCAATGACCCCCGCCACCAATTTGCCGGTAAGGCAGGCCAGTACAACAACAAATGTCGCCATATTAAAAGACCGAAGCCAAAAACCCCAAAATCGAATAAAAACAAAAATCAAGTCCCACCGTTTCGTTTAAAAGCGGGATGGATAACTCCATTGGATGGCTCTAACTTATCAATCCTGGACATACATTCTTTCATCCTATTCAAGACAACAGGAATTGCAGATGCATTTCTTGAAATCTTCTGCTTGAGGATACGTATCTTCTCAGCTTCTTCTGCATCGTTTGGATCCGAGGGGTCTATAAAACCAAGGTAAAGTTCAGGTCGGGACGATCAGCATGCAAAAAGTGGTGGAAAGAAAGGTGTTTCTATGTATATATATTTTTTTTACTAACAAGGTAACTCTTTGAAAGATCTCTTATATCCTCAAATATTCAAAACAATATGCATATGTTGCCGTGGGCGCCAAAATTAGCTCTATTCGAATACTAGATACTATTTTATATACCATGCAATATTAAATTTTAAGGCACTCTTTGCATATGTTTCAAAATCACTTTTAGTATCTTTTACGAAAATATTATTATCGAATATCTAATTTTTATTTTTATTTTTAAAATATTACAAGATATATATATTCTAAACAAAATATTATATAAGCACATATTTACATCACATCTAATCTTTTTACAATTACCAAAACTTTTAAAAAAACTCCAAAATACATCTAAACACAATTAATCATTGGCCTTCATATAATATGGAACAATCAAAACATAATATAACAAAAAACCTAATATGATTTATAAAGTATTTACAATTTGAACATACAAAATGTACCATTGAAAAAGCTTTCAAGACTCTCATGCTCATTAATTTTATTAAAATATGGAAAATCCAAGAAAGCAATTAATAGATAATACAAGAATGTGGGCATGCCAAGGTAAGTATTTTTGCCAAATTGGATCCTTCTAAATGTGCTGAATTAGTTGAGTATTCATAGTCACTGCAGCTAGGCAATAAATCCCACTTAAGTAAAAATTAATAGGATAGGTAGGTTAAGTTCTAGTTCTATCAGTGAAAGATGTGATAATAATCACGGCTGAGAATGGCTTAATTATGACTCAAAAAAAATAAGTAAAGCTCAGACACTACTACTTCCGGTAGAAAATGCTGTTATTACAGAGATGAAAAAAGTATCGTAACAAGTCTGCAGATCCAGATTGTTCATTGTTCATTGCTCAGGTTTTCTGATAATGCAAAGCTAATGCATTCGGTTTTAGATTCATGTGAAAGTTCACTGAGAGAATGCCAGTTGCAAGACTACCTATCTAACACTAAATGAACTCGATCAAATAATGACTAAAAAGTATTACAATTGAACAACAAAATTAATGTCTATTCTACAAAAGTCTCGGGATGATCAACAAAACAATACCTTTTTGTTATCTATGTGTGCCTTTGGTTTTAGACAAGGGAATCTAATCACGATTTGGATCATGCCAATAATATAAGAATCGATCAATATATTTTACAAATAAAATTGATATTTTCTCTATTGTGAATAAAAAAATGTCTGAAAAGCGAAACACTTAGATTGATTAACAAAATACACATCATCTCATTTCTCCAAAAAAAAAGAAAAAAAAACCTCTCAGGTTGTTCAACAAAATAGTATGCTCAATAAATGTAACCAAAAAAATAGCTAACTTGCTAAACAAAACAAAGATGCAACTGAATGAGAGGTTACCGTAACCCATAAATCCTACCAGTGGCACGGAACATAAGGACAACAACATGCACATATGTGATCAAGAAAGGACAACAACGGAACGAGACTTGGTGTCACATGATAGAAGGAATCTGTAGACTCGAGAAAGGGAAACAGGTAGATAGAAGAACCAGCAGGAGGAGGATTCGTAGACTGAAATGTCAATGCAAAAATGTGGCAGACCAAGAGAGGAAACATTCCAATCAAATACCTACATTTTATTTGATTTATAATATACCAAAAATCAATTTAACATTCAAAACATAAGATCATACTACTATTCAAATTCAATTATTTTACTATTCAAAACCCAAATCATAAATTCCAAACACAAAGAGAAAACAAACCCCAAAAACACAAAATTACAATTCTATCTTGACACAATCTCCACTACCCGAATTAAACCACATTAGATCAACAGCTGGAATTGAATTCACCAAGCGCTGCTGCACGTAATCTACATTCCTAGTAGAATGTAGGCACTCAAACCCATGACTATGAACTCGCAGTTGGCGAACTCCTCTCAAAATAACACTCTTGAGAACTTAAAAACTTCCAAGCACAAAACCGACACAAATATAGGAATTGTGTCAGCTTAAACAAAGGAGCAATTAGTTACGACATAATTGGGTAATTATCGGTCCCTATTACAAATTTCCCTAACAATAGTTCAATGTACTGAACACAACAAAAGCTGGCCTGTTAAGCATTTTCTACAACTGACAACGAAAGAGTAACACGCAATCATGAGATGGCCAGCATCTCAAACAATCTTTTTAAGTTACTGCTACAACTTTTAAGATGTGTTGAAGAATTTCCAAAGAAATCAACGACTGCATCAATTTACTTACACAAGACTTATAGTATAACATTAACCATAACATTACTTACACCAAACCTTTTCTACTTATTATCTTCACATGTAAAAACACGTGGGTTAAAGTAAACATATTAAGTAAGAAGCTCACAAACCTTGGGTGGGTCGAGCTTCCGATTGTGGTGCGGGCAAGGGTGCATTATTGGAGAGGTCTTCCTCCTCCTCCTGCAGCAAATGCGGAGGTAGAAGGGGTCTTTGGGAAGCGAGAAGAGATGAGAGAGTGGATGTGAGGTGATCGGGAAGAGTGGTTCGATATTGGAGTATTGTCTTAGCCATGTTCTCCACTTGTTGTTCGAGCGCCTGCAGCTCCTCTTCTTCTGCAGCTTCTTGAGCGTCTTCGTTTAGGGATTCAGGTTGAGTTGACGACATAGAAGATCAATTTTTGGTGGGCAAGAGAGGAAGCAAGGGACGAATTCAATTTGGGGGTTAGGGTTTGCGCAAATTTCGAATTTTGAAATGGAATGAACAAGTGGGAGAGAAAAGGCTGGCTGAGTCTAGTCTGACTGAGACTTGCTACCAAATCCGAAATTCCTTACCCAATTTTAGACATGTCCGTTCGGTTTCGAACCGGCGGATACGGTTCAAACTGAAACCGTCTTCTGACGGTTTGAACCGGATTTTTTTTTTTTTCTTATATCTCACCCGAGCCGTGCGAGGCGCAGCAGCCGGAAAGAAGAAAGAGGAGAACCTGATTGCTGCGTCGGCTGTACCTGTGGATGTGTAATTGCTTGATTAAGGTAAAAAGTTAAATGGTGTGTATTGTATGATAATAGTAATATATTTATAATTAATTCTTTTTATAAATTATTTAATTTTTTTAATAAATATAAATAATTCTTAATGATACTAAAAAATAATAATATTATAATATTATTATTAAATTTTGTAATTTTTTATTATATAATTATTTTAAATTTTAATTATTTTATTATCTATTATATTAATATTTTAATAATTTATTTTTATTTACTTTTAAATTTAAATTTAAATTATTAATTAAATTTATTATTTTAATTATTTTATATAGTAATAATCTAATTAATTATTTATATATAATTTTTACATCATAAATAAATAATAAATATATTTAAATAAAATTAAATCGAATTTAAGTATTTTTAAATAAAATTCAAATATTAAAAATAGAAAACTAAGAAGAAAAGTATAAAAAATTAAATATATAAAAAATTCAAGCGATTTTTAAACCTAAGCCGTCCTTTTATAATTCTGAGAGATGCGGGTTGGTTGTGTTGTTTTCTTATTTTGAAAAAATAAAAAATTATATAAGACATAAAAAAATTTGTATGTAGTATCAAAATAATAAATATATATGTAATAATATTAAAAAAATTATGTTTGTATTAGAATCAATCATATTTTCCTTTTTTTTTTTTTTTTTTAATTTTGCTATCCGAAAGTGCTCATTTGGTAAACCTCCTATCGAACTTAACATTTTGTAAATTAGTCCCTTTCGAATATTGTATATTGTCATGATCAGAGTATTTACTAACTATTATGACAAATCCTGAACTCACCTAATCTATAATACAACATCATGGTAAGTAGAGCTGTTAAATAAAGTACAAGATCGGCTCATTAAGAATTCGAACCAAAATAGTGACTCAAACTCGAGTTCGAACTTAATTGATTTTTATACATATTCTATGTAGTTTTTTAATATATAAATTAAAAATATTTAATTTTATTTATTATTTTTTATAATAAAATATTCAAGTTTTAACAATAAATATAAATTTTGATATAAAAAATTATATATTATATTAATATATAAATATATTAATTATATTGAGAAAATAATTTTCGAGGTCGAACTCTGACTCATTTACCCGCTCTAATATTTGTAGGGCGGTCGCAATTCCAATCTACTAAACAATCATTTTGTGCGAGATTGAATTGTGTCTGGACCGAGTATCCTCCCGCTATACATTTTATTTTATTTTGTGTGGAATTGAAATTGGCAGGCAAATGTGATTTCATCATCACCCACGGCCTCCTCGGCCTCGGCCTCGGCCTCAGCCTCAGCCTCACATTTCTTCTAAATAATTAAGGTCAGGTCGCATTTCTATTTCTATTTCTATTACCCAATTGATTTTGAGATAATAAAACTAATTAAAAAGACATCGCAGCCACACCCACACTGCAAGTGAACTTCTACTACTGCTCTTCCATCCACATGCCATAACATTAACACTCCATTCTACTCTATCTAATATCTATACCCTCTCTCTCTCTCTCTCTCTCTCTCTCTCTCTCTCTCTCTCTCTCTCTCTCTCTATATATATATATATATATATACACACACACACATACAGACATTATGATGAATAAGTGAAGAAATCACAGACAGACCTGGTCAGTCAGTTCATCCAGGCTCTCTATCTTCAAGTGAGGTAGACGTAGCACTATGCCAGCCATTGGGGGAGTGGCTGGGGCTCTGCTTCTTCTTAGGATGGCTCATTATTCGGGTGTTGACTCGAGCCCGAATCACCTTCTCACTTCTCATCACTTCCTCAATGTTGCCGCGAAAGTCACGGCACAGTTCATCCAGCGCCAGCATTGGGAACGGCTCTTCGATCAGAACACCAACCTGCACCACCAATCCGACTTACTATAACTATCTTCGTGCTGTTAGGTGGTTAAACGGGTCGGAAAAAAAAAAAGAAAAAAAAAATGAATTACCTCCTCAATGCAGAACAGAGAAGCAGCACTGATAAAAGTTGCGGGGACAACGAGCCAGTGGCAGTCGTCCCAGAGGATGATCGGGAGAGTTAGATGCCACAGCACTAGAAACCGAGACGTCAGCCGAGTGTAGGATAGAGGGATGGGTATACCGATGAGCTGTTCACATATCGTAATTCCTTCATGGAACGAGCCTAGTTTCGACTCCTGCAGATACGTTGTACGGATCAAACGCCAATGAACCAGTAAGAAGAATATAGAGTCTTTCGGGATTCAATATCTTTACCAGAGTATGGCGCGTGGTGGCATCCATATCGAGCAACTGCAGGCTATGGGAGATGAATTCGATGATACAGCGGGGACGGTGCTTTGAATCAAGGACTACATTTAAATCCTCGGCATTGAGTATGTTCTGAAGATCTTCAGCAATATCCGAGCCATAAAGGATGTGGCACTGCATTTGGAATTGCACAATTAATTAGTCGAATTTCGTGGCATCCATTAAAATGAACCCTGCCCTCAATATGATCCAACAATTCGCATAGATCTCAATCAAATGTATGATAAATAACAACAAAGATCACAAATTCTGCAGACATCCATTCGCCTCTTCTAATCTTCGGAAGCCATTGTAGGACGAACCAGAGCAAAAAGTCCTGAAAATACCCAACAAAAGGGACACTCCAATTTCCAATTACGAATCAAATTTATGCTCACAGTAAGCACAGCAAATTCAGCACCACAAGCATTTAAGTATGTTTACTATTTTTACATTTAAAAAGTGTGTTAAGAATGAAGAAGCAGATCCAAAAATAATTGAACCATAAAAAATATTGCAAGAGAGAGAGGATTTACGTGGAATACCTATGGATCGAATTGTTACAATTGTACAATTATCATATGGATATGAAATAGCCACAAAATTGATTCCAAATTGCTTAGTTATGCCCATGACTCAGTCCATCATATGCTTTTGGAATTTTCACCAAAAGGAGAATTTGAGACATATTTTCTAACAATCTCCACCTTGCCACAAATTCGATTCAATTTTAAAACATGGTACCAATAATATTGCTCGAATTTCTCAATTTCATCTTCAGTCGTATAAAACTCTTATACCACTTGTTAGGATTCTCAAATCGTGTGTTCTTTCATATTATGCAATATTTTCTATGTTTCAATACACTTTTTAGACATAACAATTCTAATAAAGTTCGTTCTAATGGCTAAACGAATCCAAACAAGTACGATAATGATAATCAATCATAAAAAACTAAGCGTACGAGCAAAGGCAAAAAGACAGTATACCTTGAGGGCGACTGGAAACGCCATGATGTACTGCAAAATTGCCTTCCTAAGCATCACGTCCCTTGGACTCACCACGCTCGCAATCACCTGTCCTGCGAGGTCATTAGTCTCCGCAATTACTTCCGTCCAGGCCTTCTTCCCTTCCTCGAACCTCGAGTACGACGCCTCCGTCCTGAAAACCAGAAGCAGCGCCAGCGCCGGCGCCGTCAGCTGGTACGACAGGGACGAGGCTCTCAGCACGGGTAGAAACTCCGGCAGCCAGTGCAGCGAAAGCGCCGTGTTGTAGCTGGCGATGACCGCCGCTACAGAAGTGAACACGATCACCGGTGGAACCAACGACAGAATCACCCGCGAACTCAAGCTCGTCATGAAATGCCGAACGTGACGCAAAGAGCTCCGGTGGTCCACCCATTTCTCGTGATCGTACAACAACCGCTTCTGCCGCATGCCGCGCTCCTTTACGCCGTCCGCCCAACGCGGAATCTCTAGAAGAATCGACAGAAACGGCGATTCGTGATCCAAAAAGGGCGGAAGCTTGGAGGACTGGCACAGACACGGCCGTCTGGCGCTGCTGCATCCATGGGGAGACTTGGAGGGCGACAAAACGGGGGAAGCGTGGAAAATGAAGGGAGATTTATGGGACAATTGCGGAGAAGAAGGGGAGAGTTTCGCAGAGGGATTGTCATGTAGAGAATTAGGGTTTGGAAATTGGGGAATTTTAGAGAGGGAAATGGACATGACAAAGGTCGTGCAGTGCTGTGTTGAGACTGAGGTTGGAGGGGAAATGGGTTTTGACGTTTGGATAGGTAGGTAGGTAGAACCGTTACTACGTGTGACCAAGGTTTGTACACATGTTACCAAGTGATTGGACTGTTTGTCACCGCTCGGTGACCGAATAAGGAAATAATTTTTACATTCTTTGTTATTTATTTATTTATTTATTTTTATGATGTAGGTCACACGTGGCGAACTATGCCGGGTAGGTGACCCAAGCGTCGCAGGTTTATATAGTACTTGTCACCGTTCCGCAGCTCTACTGTCATATTTATTTTTTGACTTGTTAGTCTTTAATATTAATTATTATATCAAAATACAGTAAAATATAAAAAAAAAATGGCAAAAAAATATTTATCAATGTCTAATAATACTAATATTATGATATTTGTAAAAAAAATAAAAAATTATACAAATATATAAATATTTTTAATATAAAGTACAAGCTAACAGAAGAAGTATAGTATATATTTTTATTTATTTATAATTTATAATTTTTATTTTAACATATAAAAATATTTTTTTCATTTTTTATCTAATTAATATTTTTTTATTAATTCTTTAATAAATTTTTCATTATGCTCTTACTCACTTTTATATAAACTCATACAACTAAAAGTTGCTTTTGAAGATTAATTACTGAATTTACTAAAAGTTTAAAAATCTTTGAACAAGAAAAAAAATAAATAAAATCTAGTTTGGATGCTTTTATACTACAGCTATAGTTCTATAAACACTGATACAAAAGGATTCCGAACCATCAGGAAAGCACAATGTTAGGCATCTGAACATAATTAAGGATGTTTGTCTGCAGCATTTGATGTTACCTTACCAGCATTGTTCCCGGCGGATTCCTTCTTCGCTCCGAACATAAACTCTTTCACGGATCGCTGAGCTGACATTACGACATTTTTTATCTGCCGAAAATACAAGATCAGTAATGGATACACAGGAATTTCGACATTTGTGGGGAATAGATAGATATCATAAGTGCTGCAAAAACAAAGGAAAAGTTCCGGAAGCATTTCAAGAATATTATTTTATCTAACTTAATCACTTGTTAGTTGATTAAGGACGAAAATGATTAAATCCGTCATAATAATACACTAATCATAGATAATTAATCTCACCTAGATGGTTGAATTGGTTTGAAGATTTGTTCTAAAAAGTGTATGTTAGTCTTTATTTAATCAAACCTAGTAACATTGTCTTGATTATTAAATGGGTCGAATTAATTTATTTCAAGTGATATTTGTACTAAAAAGTCTATGTTAGTCTTTATTTAATCGAACATAGTAAACATTGCATTAATTATTTTATCGACTATACAATCCATTCAAATAATCATAGGGAATATAACTTCATTCTACAAAGTAAAAACACCCTAAGAACATAATCTGATTGAAATCTAACAAGTTATTATCCAATGAAAGTTTAGTCTATTCATGGATGACCTTTGGATCATAAAACATTTAAGATACTTCGAATCATTGCATCAAGCCAAATGAAATTATCCGTCAATAGGGCAAAATATAATGGACAAATCAGGCAAGTAAATTATCCAATGCAATTTTAATTCATAAATCACAAATTGCATAGCCAAGAACTTCATTTCCGATTTCCAAGTACTAACCACGGTTTACTATAAATTTTTACTATTTAGATTCTACTTTCTTTCAAAAGTATCACATAAAACAATTACTTTTCTTTTTTTATATTATACTATAATTTTATTTTACAATCAAAACATCACATCGACATCTATTCATATCACATCAAACAACTATTCAAATTCAACTTTTTACTATTGAAAAATCCAATCACAAAAACCAAAACTCACAAACAAACACACCCAAAGAGTTTCATAGACCTGTGGTTCATAATGCATTTCTCCATAGACAATATACTTTACTCTCCACTTCACAATACATATTAACAACACTCAATTCTCCAGATACAAATTCATATCGAACTGAATCTTCGCTAACAAAGATATCAATTCAATTCATTAACTCACCTCCACTTCATTTTTCAATAATCCGCACAGGAATTGAATAGGAGTCCACAATAACATCGAAACAATCAAACACCAAAAAGCCATTCAAAAACTAAACCACAGCCATACAGCAGCGAGAATCAATTTCAAAAGCAGCAACAACAACCTATTCAAAACAGTAATTTAATCAATCGATCGACCAATTATCACTTACGGGGTCGAGAAAGTTCGGGTCAGGGCCATAGTCAGCAGTGATCAGGAAATAAGAAGCAGTGACAGTAGCCACCATTGTTGTCCTCCTCACAAGCTTATCGGTCTTCGGGTCCATCTTTCCCTCTGAAATTACCCTCCTCGGGGATGCATTTGTCGAGGAATCAATCTTAGGGTTTCTAAGCTGAATTGAAGTCTTCTCCTCTTTCCCATAAAATTTGTAAAAATTCGACAGTAGAATATACGTCATTACGTTGGCCGTTCCTAATAATTAACGTCTAGTCCCTACAGTTTGAAACGATAATAATTTTCGCCTTACTATACTTATTTATTATAATAAATATATTAAAAATAAGTAAATTTACAATAAGGGTCCATAGCTCAGTGGTAGAGCAATTGACTGCAGATCAATAGGTCACCGGTTCGAACCCGGTTGGGCCCTTACATTTCTATATAATTTTTAGGCTATTGTTTACTTATTATTATTATTTTTTTTGAATAAATAGATTATATATTATATTTTGTAATAATATTAATTATAAATCGTATCAATAAAAATAAATTTACTCCATAAATAAATTCTAAGTTTTCTTTGAGAGGTGGGGCTAATTTTTTAAATTTCAAAAAAATATAATTTACTTGTTATCCAATAATTTTATAAATAGAATTACCATATTTGAAAAATCTTGCAAAATATCAATTTACAACAACAATTACATATTACAATATTAATTTTTGTATTATATAAAATTGATAAATAGAAAACAAATTTATTAAAGAAAATAGCTTTTAATAAAATCATCTCATATTCATTTGATTGAAAGTTTTTTTAAGGTTCTTATTATTATTATTATTTGCTACATTTTTTTTATATTTATTTTTATTATATCAAATAATTATTATAATTTAAGATTAAATTTTAAATATATCAAATAAACACTAATAAATATTTAGTCATTCTTTAGTTTACTTTTATCATTTTTTATATTATATATATAATCAAAATTAAAAATAAAAATAAAAACAATGTGTTGAAGTGGGGTGGGCTCCCACTTACATCCGCCTCTGATAACTAACCGTAACAACGGATTCACAAGTTTCGTAGATCGAGTGTGTCAAAATCGTAAATTGATTGTACAAATCAATACGTTCGGATATTGGCTTCACAAGTTAACAAAAGTTTTTTTAATAAGACTTTTAAAAAACAATATGCATTTTAGTTGTTGACCTGAATAGTTTATCAATTTTAAATTTTACTTAATTTTGAATAGCTGGTTCAACTTATCCCCAAGTATTTATTACATTCTTCGTACTTGCGATGTCAATATTAAGGCTCTTAATAGTATGACAACAACTATATGTTGTCGTGGGTTTACTTTGGTATTAATTGTAACTCTCAACAAACATAAAATACAAATGAGACACAGATTTACATGGTTCATCGACAAACATAAAATACAAATGAGACATATATTTACATGGTTCATCGACAACTTGTTTGCTACGTCTATAGACAGAAACGAAAAACATATTTATTAACGACAGCGAAGTTACATGTTACAAATTTTATATCCCTAAGTCTATTAAAATCAACCAAAAGAATACATGATTCAACCTAATACCAATTCCAAAGCTTACTGCACACCGTCAACTGAAAGCCACTCCGCGCCCTCGGAACCATGCAAGGGAGACCCCTTGACCCCCCAAAGCATGTATTTAATAAGTCTTAACACAAATGGTATGTTTGTTTGGGAGATTGGATTATAAATACATTATTCATCTCATTTTTTTCCCCAAAAAATATCAAATCAAACATTTATTTTTTATTTTTTATATTATACTAAAAATTAATTTTACATTCAAAACATCATATCAACAACTATTTATATCACATCATACAACTATTCAAATTCAAAATTTTTACTATTCAAATTCCAACACAAAATCCAAAACCCCAAACAAACACACCCAAATTCTGTTTGAATAGCAGTGATTTAAAACTCAAATGAGAATGAAAATTTTCATACTTTCTATTTTTTATAATAAAAAGATATACTATTTTCTTTTTACTAATAAAAAATAAAAACACTTTTTAATGACTAATTAAAAAAGAAAATAAAAATAAATTTAAATGATATAGTGCAATATATTAAAGAAAGAATTAATATGTAATGTTATAGTTTGAAATATACTCGGGTGTGTTTGTTTGGGGGATTGGATTTAATTTTTACTATTCATCCCATTTTTCCCCCCAAAAACATCAAATCAAACACCTATTTTTCATTTTTTATATTATACTAAAAATCAAATTTACATTCAAAACATCACATCAACACCTATTTATATCACATCATACAACTATTTAAATTCAAAATTTTTACTATTCAAATCCCAACTCAAAATCCAAACTCCCAAACAAACACACCTTCAAAGAAAAAGTAAATCTACAGCCAGCCAAACAAGTTTTATATTTTATTTTATTTATCTATCCAAGCCCTATAGAAAGAAAAGCAGCATTTTGATCTTGTATGGTTTTTTTTATCAAATGAACGTGGAACCCGCAGATGCTACGAGTAAACTGAAAAAGTTTGAATCATGACCGCACGATAACTCGCCCAAACCTTACACCAACTACCAGGCCGGCCTTACGGAGCTTTGTCATCTTTGGTGTATTTAATAAGTTTTTAAAACAATATGGCGCACTAGCAGGCATTTATTTTTCAACGGCTATGGCGGCGGAGTCGAGCAGCGGAAAGATGAGACGGCTGTTCCTCCCCCAATGGATGGCACTATTTCTCTCGCGATTAATTCGTCGGTATGTATGCATTTGGAATTTTGGTATAAATGCGTTTTGAGATTGTCGAAATTAATTGTTTGCTGATGTCTAATTCGTATTCCATTTTATCGCAATTTAAGAACGTAATGCTTGCTAACGAACATGGAGAAGGGTGGATTACGGCATAACTTGATCACATTTATTGGCTGTCTCATTGTGAATTAGCGGCGTCAGATGTGATGAAATTTAGGGGTGTTTATTCCAATGTCCATGCCTGAAAGTAGGTAGATTTGTTTTTTGTGAATTAGCGCGTCAGATGTGATGAAATTTAGGGCTATTTATTCAATTTTCCATGCCATAAAAAGTAGGATTTTGGTAATTGATTTAACTGCTGTCATTTTGGAAGACTTGTTGGTTTCAAGTACTGTGGTCCATTGATAGATTGAAGACTTCAGGAAAAACTTATTGCTACTATCCTGCAATTTGAAAGTAGCCACGTGAATGAGGTAATTGCAATAGAATATGATTCAATGGAATAGCCTGGAAATATGAACAGTGGAGTGTGTTAAAACCTGAGGTAGATAGATCTATCTGTGTTATACAAATGCTTCTATTTGCAAAGCTAGAAAGCAAGAAGACATTGCTTTGCATCTAAAGGTTTAGGAGGGATGTAGGCTTATGTTATTGTTGCTTTTGTTCATAGGGGAATAGATCTAAACCTATTAACAACTCTTATCAGGATAAACAATGGGCTACACATAATCACTGTTCGTTGAATTTTGCTGAGTTCAGTAATATTTGGCTATTGATTATAGTATATGATATTTGGCCAAACTGTCTTACTCAACCCCTGAGAATTTCAAATGTATTGGCTTTCATAGAACAAGGCTCTTTATTAATCCTAAATATGTTGTCTGTAGAAGAAACTGGACTCTGGGTGATGCTGACAGTATTTCTCAGATGTAGGCTCAAAATAGGCTGCATAAAGTTTCTTCATGAAAAGAATTATGCCTAGAAACCCAGCTGAAATGTACAATTCTTGGTGCAGAACTAAGTTCATGTATCATTTTAAAATTGTAGGCATGGAAAGAATGCCAACAGATGCTCTTAACTAAGTTCATGTTTGATAGTAACTAGCAGGCATGAAAAGTACGCCAATATATTACCGTTAATCAGTCAACATTAAAATACATAGGTGAGATGGATTCTTAACTGCTTCCATCCTAAGCTAGAAATATCTAAAAGAAGTAGCTGAGATACAAAAGACATACTGCCATAGCTTCAAGAACAATTAAAGTGGCTTTGAGGAAACATATCTGGATATGAGGAAAAACAATCAGGTTGTCCGAGGAAGCTCATGTCGTTGTTACATGGAAAGTCCAAAAGCAGCTGCAAAGCAGATTCAGATGACGAGTCTCCCATTTCGTCTGAGCTGCAGGAATCGTATCCTGGCTGGACATCTTCAACACAAGATTTGCTGTCATCGTTGTGGTTGCTCCCTGCAGAAGAAAGCCCTGATGCAGGAATTCCCATTTCTGTAGTAATTCCTGACAACACACCATCCTTTGTCGATGAGGACGATATTGGGCTCTCGGAAATAACTTTTTCTCCCTGGTTGTAGTTTCGGAATGTTTCCCCAACCTCTGAATTCCAGAGGCGTAGGAAATAGTCCCCCTCAGATTTGTCCGCTGATGATGGAGTCAAGTTAAGTGATTCCTTAGATAGGCGTGCTTCAGCCTCCAGTCTTGCACTCTCCCATTGTGCCATGTGGCGGGTGGAAGGAGACGAGGGCAGTCGTGGAACCAGTCCATTGGGTGTCAAAGAGGGTTGATGAGTCTGAGGGTCAATGCCCATCTGAAGCAATCTCTTCTTCAAATGAGTGTTCCATAAGTTCTTGATTTCATTGTCGGTCCTTCCGGGAAGTTGAGAGGCAATAGTGGCCCATCTAATGAAAATCAATCAATGGAAATCTTGAATTAAACATTAGATTTGGTTTATCTATCCTACCTCATTTAAAAAACTGAACTAATACAAAGATGGATCTCTGTCATAGGAGCAAACTACTTCTATAGAAGTGTAGGGATGAAGGTGTGAACACAACGTAGTATTCAACCTTGTCGAACTATTTCAACTGAAAGAAGCTAATAGAAGATTTATCATCTCATATACAATTACACTAATAAAGGCAAAGAGACCCTTTCATTGAAAGAACATTTTCTTAAATAGGTGCTGTGCATATCTGAACACACCCCTTATTTAACCTTGTCCTTTAAGGGCCAAGAGTGGTTTATTCTAAAAGTGTATCATGTATTATTTAATTACTGTAATAAAAACGTAAAGAACCTGTTTCCCAGGATTGCGTGCAACTGTATAACAAGCTTCTCTTCTTCTGGGCTGAAAGGACCTCTTCTAATGTCTGGTCTAAGATAATTAGTCCAGCGTAGCCGACAGCTCTTACCACATCGAAGAAGCCCTGTGAAAGAAAGAACAAACTAAATTCTCAACTAGTTGGCTCTACAAAGACAAATCTTGTGACACTTATAACTGCATATACTTGCAGCCAATCTAGCCGTACTAGTAGTCCTATTGACAAAGGAAATCTGGTCTGAATTTCATATCAGTTGAAACTATACATAGTTTATCCACATAATCTCTCCAACATTATACATCACAGTATAAAGCCTGAAAAATCACAGTAGAATGGAAATAAAAACACACACACACACGCGCGCCTAAAACCTGCAAGTTTGGGGAGAGAACGCCAGCTTCCATGGCCATGTTTGTTGATATACTCGACTAATTTCTCATCTTCCTCCTGCGTCCATGGCCCTTTTTTTAACCCTTTCTTGTCACAGCATGGTGATCTCCCCATTAAGAAAATGAACAGGCAACTCAGTGACACTTAAACTACAAAGCAAGAAAAACTGGTTTCTTGAAACTCCAAAGAGAAATGTTGAAACACAGACGAGCACACTAGCACAATGAGAGAGTCTCCAGGGAAGAATGATGATGAACTCTGAACACCACTAGACAAAGTATTGAATCTTCAAAACATAAATGTGAAAAGACAATTCAGTAGTGCTTTTCTTAGAGACCAGAATGGCGTCTCATTAGCTAGGCTGTGCATTGAATGCACTTACACTGATATACATACATAGATAAATATATATAAAAATATTATGAATTTAGAGAGGACATAAAATGCATGATGATGAGATCATATGGATTTTAATATACTTTTTAGTTGATCTAAATGTAGTGTAATTATTGTCATCAATATGGACGAGGATAAATGAATTAAATTGAATTGAATTGAGTTGAATGATTGCAAAATAGAATGGAATTAAATAAAAATATTGTGTATTTATTGAATTGAATTGAATTAAGTTGAATGATTGCAAAATGGAATAATATAAAATAAAAACACTGTATATTTATGGTGCTGCATTTCTGTGTTGTTCCCTTGCCCTCAGGTCCCAGTTATTTATTTCTGCCACATATTCCTTCTTACATATACATACATATGTATGCATGCTTGCATTTATGTGTGTGTATTCAAATACATGAGCTTGATTTGATTTTTACCCACCAATCTTTGATAAAAGCCCACATGTCTTGGCAATGTTTATTTATTTATTTTCTATATTTTTACAGATAGGAAAATGCCACATTAGATGCAACTTTTTGAATGGACACTATGTATATTTTTGTAAGGAGCCCCTCAAAATATGAGAGCTTTCAAAATGACCTTCAATTTTCACAATATTGTTTTTTATTTGACTTTTTTTTTTTTGCCTCTAATCAATAGCTAGTAGTTGTTAATACTCATGACCTTATGTAAGGCACGGTCTTCGAATGAGAGTTTACTTTGTGTTTGTTTTTGTCTCTATATTTGCATTTTTATTTCTACTTTTATTTTTTTTGTGAAATAGTTATTGAATATGACGTTTGATATGAAAATTTTCTATATTTATGAAAACCCACATTTTAGTAATTTTGGATTGAAGTCAGTCATTTTGATCATGTTTTGAGTTTATGGCAAATATTATAGAAAGAATATAAAGATGAAAATTATCTTGATACAAATAAGGTTTTTATCTCCATGTGTATGGTTAAACATCTTTTTCGATTTTGTTTAAAGTTTGTGTATTGACTTCCTAGTAGCAAGTGTTACGGAGTTTATTCATTTATATTGCTGAAAATCTATTTCAATGTTGTTTAAAGTTATTGTAGATTGTCTGTTATAAGGTGTTGAAAATATATCAATCTATGATGTTGGGTATACTAAATATACTTTTATATTAAATGCTACAAATGCTATTAGCATAGTAATTGTCCACTGCAAATCAAAAGACACTAATGGTCATAAATGCATTTAGTACATGCTAAATATTTACATAGTCAGCACTCAAGCTGGTAGCCGATTAAAGAGATAAATAGTTTAGTGCCATAAGCAAAGAACGCCTCCAAAGGTGATATTAATTAGGAAGTTAATGATCTTATAAAAATTATATAATATTTTTTTAAAAACTTATTACTCACTAATAAAATAATATATTTAAATTAATATATATTTTTATTCTATCTTCCATTTTTGCATAAATGGTATACTAATTATGAATCATTTATTTCAAATCCCCACTTATAACTCTCTTTTTTTTTTTTCTTTCTAATCATGGCTTTGTTTGCAAGTTTCAGATTATTATTATTATTATTATTATTATTATTATTATTATTATTATTATTATTATTATTATTATTATTTTCTAAAGGCAAAAGGAAAAATCATTTGCGTGCAGTGCCTCTTTGTTCATTTTGTTTTCCACATCCCCTATGTACTATACAATCTACATTTTTTTTTTAAAAAAGAAAGGCTACCAAAAGATTCACCATGTTCATGCCTATGCTCCATATAAATCAAAACAATATCATACTAGTGTGTAGTTACTCATAGTTAAATTCAAATGGATTAGTTGGTGAACTGAACTGAATTAGGTTAGTTGTGGAAAGCCCTTATTGACCTCAGGATTGTAAATTTAAATTTAGTATCTTGTGACGAAAATCTTCCTAACGTTGTGATGGTCGGAAGAACGATTTGTCTTGACGATAGTTGTGGTTAGAAAATGGGTCTATTTAATAAAGGTCGTGTAAGTTGTTTGGCAAATCAAATGGAATATCATTGAAGGGAAAGATATGGACTTTATGGTCCTTATTTTGAAGAGGTGATTTGTTGGAAAGACTCAAGTTCCACATCGAAAATAAAAATCAAAATATCTTTGGTTATAAGTTAACATTTAACTTCACATAGTAAGAGGTCTTTTGGAAAAGCCTAAAAACAAACTAATCTAGTGATAGAGAGCCGGAACAAATACTCGAGAACGAAATAGGGGCCAAGCTCCTACTCGTGTACAGAAGGCGGGAAAAGGCTTAGACTTGTCTTTGCAAGCTTGGGTCTTTAATAATCTCAAGTATTTGTTTCGACTCTCTATTATGCAGTCTTTGATCAAAGTAAACAATATTATTCTAGTGTGGAATTACTCCCTTCACCACAAAAATGTCCTAATGGTCAAGTAAACACATTCTTAATTATTGAT
Organism: Andrographis paniculata; assembly: GCF_009805555.1. Lineage (NCBI taxonomy): Eukaryota > Viridiplantae > Streptophyta > Magnoliopsida > Lamiales > Acanthaceae > Andrographis > Andrographis paniculata. The sequence goes on along the minus strand of NW_026137580.1, from coordinate 531,774 downwards.
CTCATATGAAAAAAGGAATCATAAACTAATAATAATAAACAAAATAGACAGTGTTAATAATATAAGCAGATTAAAAATCAGAAACTATTTTCCATCCTCCTCAATTGCTGAAAAAAGAAAAAGAAAAAAGAAAGAAAAGAAATATAGTCTTGAATTCAAGTGGAGTAATGTTAATTTTCCCTTGTCAACTCCTGTAATTGAGGTATTCAAATGAATCTAAGGAAACCTTTATATCTTTTCAACTCCAATCCTATTGATATGCACACACACAGAGTCACACACTCACTGGGTAGAGACGTGAGATAGCCAGAGGGTCATTAAAATTTCAAGATCTGTGCAGTCCACATTAGTGTACAGTTTGTCACTGTGTGTATGTGGAGCCATGAGGAGTAAATGCGAGGTGGTATTAAAAACACACACAAAAAAACAGGGCATATGGGGAGAGATGGAGAGAGGGGACACTTACCACTCTTGCTTTGTTAGAGAGGGCGAAAGGAGAAGATGAGATGCAGTCAAGATTGAAAGCATTTATTATGCCCTTCCTCCTTCATTCATTACTACTCTGCATTCATTACACACACTCACACTCATTCATACATATAGAGATACATACATCCCTACAAACATATAATGCAGAGAGAGAGAGAGAGAGAGAGAGAGAGAGAGAGAGAGAGAGAGAGAGAGGTGCAAGAGTGAAGAGAGAAGAATACATTTAATGGAGGGGGGACAGAGATTCAGGCAGCATATGGGGGGAGGGTTTTAATGCATGTTACTCTTGAACAGGTAAAATAAACTTTTTTGTGTTGAAAATAAAAATAAAACTGACTTCTTTATATTTTTTAAGTAATAGAAGAACACCCTATTTGTAAATGTTTCTATTATTTGTTTCTAACTAAATTCACTATTAGAAGTTAAAAATAAAATAAAGCTATAGAATTCAGGTGTGTTTGGAATGTTTTAGGCTGTTTTGTATTTGAAGTGTTTTAAATGGAACATATGTTTATGATGTAATAGAAAATAAATGTTGACGAAAACACATTATACTGTAGATTGCATAGCGATAAATAGATTGAAATCCCGAACAAACACAAGTAGCTTGGTGCTGGAATGCTTTCAATAAACAGTGTGTTTACTTGTGATTGTTTCTGTAACTTCTTATTATTCAATCAACCAATTTCTCTCTAAACACATCACATCCAACTCCAAACTCTAAGGGTGTGTTTGTTTGTGGTTTGATTTTTGGGTTTGCATTTTTTAATAGTAAAATTTTGAATTTGAATAATTGTTTGATGTGATAAAAATAGACGTCGATGTGATTTTTGAATGTAAGACTGAGTTTTAGTATAAGATAAAAAGAAATAAAAATATTGTTTGATTTGATATTGTAGAGGAAAAAAAATAAAACAAATAGTACAAATCTAGTAGGAAACTCACAAAAGAACAATCCAAATTTTTATTCAAATCATTACGAATGTGTTTGTTTTGTAAAATGATTTGAAAGAATTTTTTTAAGTGAGGTATAGAAAATTATATGCAAGATAAAAATAATAAATATGTGTAATATATTATTATTATTATTATTTTAAAAAAACGTGTGTTTATTTCACAAAAAAGATCATCCATAACCCAACAACTATTTAGTTTAAAAATATTAAAATAACAAAATACAAAATGAAAGCTCATTAAGGTTTCTAATGGTGAGTGGTTCAAAGAATATTTAATTCTGTAGTAATTTGTTCAATTAAACATATACATATACATATATATATATATATATAGATAGATATATGTATACCTGTAAGTGTCTAAGAGCACCCTAAAGGTTCTTTCCACTTGTGAAATTATTTTCTGACTGTTACAAGAAAATGTAAAAAATCAGATTGTATTGCCTATTTTACTTCATAATTTTAATGTATAAATGATGATGAAAGATTTTACTCTATCAAGTATTAGCAGTTTATACATGGTTTGTTTTCTTGAGGTTTTTTTCGTATATTTTGTATTTTGATATATTTTAGAGAAATTTGGAGATTAAATAGTAAAATGATAATAATAATAATAATAATAATAATAATAATAATAATAATAATAATACTATAGTAAAATCACTCTGTAAAGTCACAACATGCAATCCATTGAAATATTTTGCATTTATAGGTGTCAATCTAACATTGTTTTTTTTGAAAGTTTTTCTCTCTCTAGTTTTTGAAATTATGTGAATAGTAAGGATTGAGAGAGACTGCAGAAAAAATTGCAATAAAGGGACATCCCTTTTTCTAGTGACATGTCCTAATCCTAAATGTTAGAAATTTTGAAATCTCTACCGCAGCTTCTGGATCTGAAAATATGTGTCGCTTTTTCCTCCATTATTGCTGTGGTTGCTTTAATGTGATTCTTGAATTCTTGTTTGCAAGATGTTAAAGTTCAGTTAAGATGTTTTGTCTAATTTTGTGTTGCAACTTTATGAGAATCTCTACTTGCATGCACATTTATGTAAACTTCATTATCTATCACTCTCTTACTAATTTTTGCATGATTTTTCTTTCTAAGTCATGGATGTCATTAATGAACATTTCTTTTCACTTTGTAGATTTTGATTTGATGTACTTTTTGTGTATTTCCATTCCAAGCTAGCTGCTTGTATCATGTTGTGCTTGCATTTGAGATAGAATTTAATGGTTTGATATGTTAAACAATTTAAGCAAATCATGGGGTATATTTTAGAAAAAGAATTTTGACATTATTCTACCATCATATCCAAACCCAAAAAATATTAGATATCTCTGAGATGATTGTATATTGCTTGTGAGATTGTTATTTGTTGTTGTTGGTCTTATTTTATTTATGGATAAATTACATAATACTCTTTTGTATTTTAGTAAAAAATGCACAAAATACCTCGTATTTTATTCATTACATTAAACATTTTTGTGTTATCCACACAATTTTCTATACTTACATAAAAAATTATCCCTTCAAATTATTTCACAAAACAAACAAACCCTAATGATTGATAAATTCTTTAGTTGTTTATTTTATTCATAAAAATAGTCTTTTAAGATATTTTACCTTTTTTAGTTGTATAAAACTTTCATAATTAGGTGCGTGTTTACAACCAAATATCAACTTGGATGATTATGTTTAGTGCATACTTTAATCTAATATAAAAGAATTTTACGCAATAAATAAAATACAATGTATTTTGTGCATTTTTATTAAAACATAAGAGGTATTACCCTTTATTTATTTATTTATTTTTTTGGCCCAATATTCAAGTCTCATTTTAGGCATGTTCACTATATGTTATTATTTGGGATTATATGTGAGATTATTTGGGATTATGTAGTAATCTTGTGTTAATTAAATTAATACATGAAGATGACAATTCTCATTTATACCAAGTAGTAACTCGCCCTTGATGTTGCAAGGCATCGCTATAAAAAGTCCACATTATGAATCTTGATTCTTCCTGGGATTTCTACATAGTTATATTGAAGCTACCAATGCAGATTTAGCTAATTCGTCACTTTTTTTTTTCATACATGAGGTCGATTATATTATCCATGTCCTTTACACAATCTACACTTAATGTGAAATTGAACTGTGAATGTTTAGTTTAATATTGAGCTTAGATCAGCCTGATCTGTATGTCAATATAGATTGATGAATATATCTTGAATTCGTGTTTTTGGCCTAAAAATGAGTTGTACCTACAATAAACTGTTCCAAACTGAATTAGACCCAAATCTAACTTACTAACCATGTTACATAATACAATATATTTATTAACATTAGCTTCATTTCTTCATCTCTCTGGCATCAAATTTTGAGTTCATGTTCCTCTACTGTTATATTATCTTAAATTTTGCTATTATTGACATTAATAATAATATTATTATCGTTCACTAGGTTTTGATTGCATTGGGACCTGATTTTAGATAAAATTTTCAAATCCTACTGATTCAAATTGGGGTTCGATTTTGTATATGTCATAGATGTAGGTTTGAAACTTTCATTTATGTGACATTCCCTAAAGCTAGAACTTTGAATGGGGCTGAACAACTTAAATAGAACTGAGTGAAATTACAGTAATCATACGTTCTGTGTGGTTGAATTCAACTTCAGCCTATATTTGAATTTAATATGGGACTAAATTTGGGCATTTGGTACTATTTGCATGGATATATCAAATTAAATGTGCCTGCTTATGGTAATGGTAATTTTAATTATTTTTTATATCCAAAACAACATGCAATTTAACATCTTTGTATGGCTTCGGATTTCCTGTCTGGCACAGCTCCTGTCCATCCAATTGCAGAGCGACAGGTGTTTCCTTACCTTTTATTTTTTAAATAAAAATTAAATTTTTATTACAATTTACAATTTTACTCCTTAATTTTAATAGCTATTTTATTTCTCTTTCAACCCTAAATATAATTATTATTTTGTTTGAACGGCGCGCCGGTCGCCGACTAGACCGTCGCCGCCGCTCTCTTCTTTTGCCCATCGTCGGAAAATTTCTCAAGACATATTCTTACCGCACGCACTCTAGTTGAGAAAGAAACTTTAACTACGATGGAAGACCAGAGTGCGTGCGGTAACAATGTCTTGAGAAATTTTCCGACAATGGCCGAAAGAAGAGAGCGGTAGCGACGGCCTAATCGGCAACCGGCAGCAGGCGGCAAGCGAGGCGATGGAATTGCTGTGTTGTTCAAACAAAATATAAATTAAATTTAGGGTTGAAAGAGAAATAAAATGGCTATTAAAATTAAGGGGTAAAATTATATATTGTAATAAAAATTTAATTTTTATTTAAAAAAAAAAAAAGGTAATGAAGCACCTGTCTTTCTGCAATTGGATGGACATGAGCGACAGGGAGATGTGCCGAACAGGAGATCCGAACCCATCTTTGTACGTATACGGTTATGGAAGCTTGACTTGTAAAATTCCAAGTATATAGGCTTGTATTTCTTAGCATTTAAAACCTGAGCCATTTTATTAATTTATTGGGCTGATTTTGTGCAGAGAGCATTAATGTCTCTTTCCTTTGCCATATAAAATTATGAATAGGCTGGAGTTATTGCCTTCGCTTTTATGTTTGCATTAGAAAAGGCAAAAATAGTGCTACACCTACACCTACACATGACTCCATTCACCATCGGATTAAACATTCGAATCATAAGGGTGAAAAACATATGTATATATATATATATATATATAAAGTGGCGGAGCCACATAGGTCCCCGAGCCCTCGTGCCCGCCGTTATGTTGGCTATATTATTTGTTATATAGGCTGTGTTTCTTTAGGGGGTTTGAGAAATTTGGATTTGAATTTGGTTTTTATTTGAATTTTGAGTTGAGTTTAAATTTTGATGTTTGTTTTGTATTTAGATTTTTAGTGAGTTTTGATATGATTGATTTGATGAGGAATAAATATAATAATATAAATGTGTATTAATTTGTATAATTTAATTATAAATCTATATTATATCTATATATATATTTCTAAGTTTTTTATTTATTTGTATTATAAAATATTTTATTCTCTACAAAATGACATATATATTGTATATATTTTATTAAATTATACATATTATAAAAATTTAAATTTAAATTTATAATTTAAATAAATAAATAAAACATGTTAGCAGTAAAAGAGGCCTGGTTTGTCAGGCCATACAATAGTTTTGGCCAAAACTACACAGAAGAAAGACATCCATAAATCGTTTGTCCGTTCAAATTCAAGCAATTCTTAACAAATTAATATTCTTATATTGATGGAATACGTTAAAATATATATCTTTATCATCAATTCAGTTCAAAATAATAAAAATTACTTATTTTTTAACCTCAACAAAGGCTTTAGCCCCTTAAGCGGAACTAGTTTAGCTCAGCCAATACATATATATATATATATTATTTATTTATAACGTAAATATATAAAATATTCAAGGTAAATCTTTTGCATAATCTGTATTGTGTTAACATTCTGTGTATAAGTATTGGGGTTATGTTTGCTATTTTGACTACCATGAGAATAAACAGTACAATAGAATTTAAACATGCTGGTGTTAGAATGTATGCATTAATTTAACTTATCCCAGGCATATTCTGGTCAAAGTTTATCAGAGGACCACCCCCGCAATTATACTTTTTGACCAACCCCTAAAATTTGCCTATTCCAGTCTAGGAAATATTCTTTTATTTTGTATTTACAAAATAGAAGAGAATATATAAATATAATATTATAAACACTTAAGTATATTATTCAATGAAATTATGATATAGTTTAATCATTTATAAATATTACAGTTGACTTCAAATTGCATGATTTGATTTTCAAATGCCAGCTCATGCACGACATGATGTTTGAGGGCTACTTTTTTGTTAAAAAAATTGTATGAAACAAGAAAGTTGATTGAAGGATTATGCTTACTTTGCAAGAAAATAGATTGTCGTCAACTTGATTCCATACTATTATGGAAGAAGGATGTCGATTTAGAGAATTACAAGTTTTGTGCAAAATCACAATACAAAGAGAATAATGGGAGTTCCGATGATGTGTCTAATGAAGAAATAAATGAACAAATTTTATTTGGATTTTTTTTTTTTTCCTTTTTTACGTCGAAACATAATCAACTTACTTCAACTAGCTCCACTGACGATGAGTGTGATGGATAAGGTCATCCAATGTGTAATATATTTTTGATTTATTGATCTATTGTAAATTTAACTATATGTCTTAATCTTTATACAATGCAGATGTCTCAAGTTGAGCATGAGTTGGTGTGCCAGCAACGACTGCATCAGTTTGCTCGATTAGTTAGGCTATTACAGTAGGGTGAGGAGGATGAGCGAATTACATAAGCGCAGACACAACAACGTAATGGGGTGAGATCGGTACGTCGGATGGTTTGTATATTTAGTCTAATTTAAACGTTAATTATTCGTACAAATTTGTTCATAAAAATAAATTACTTTTTCTTTTTAGGTACATCGACATGAACGACAACGGTTACTTCATTTGGAACCACCCAAGACGATACATCAGGTTAGAACATACTTCATTATTCTTCTTTCTTTCAATTCTAAATGCGTGGGCATCGATGGTGGATATCGTTCAGCAGCAGCGATGGTTGTACACCGAGTGGTCTGGATTATGACTGTTGCTTTGCATGCATGGAGGCTGGACATATGAGATACCGATGGTAATTCTCGTCACTTGTCTGTACTTAATTTCTTTTTCTAATATTTATATTTTGAAATTTGTTGGTACTATATGGTTATATGAACTTTTAATTTGGGATTATGGATTATGAGACTTTGTTATATATATTGTGATCGGTTTGCGTTTGTTCGGGATTTGAATTTTGAGTTGGGATTTGAATAGTAAAAATTTTGAATTTGAATAGTTGTATGATGTGATATAAATAGTAGTATGATGTGATATTTTGAAAATAAAATATAGGTGTTTGATTTGATATTTTTGGGGGAAAAATTTTGGATGAATAATAGGATCTTATCAAAATCCTACAAACGAATTAATGTTATTTGGTGGGTTTTACTTTTAAATTTAGATTTGTATAGGTATGTTGTTTGGGACATATTTGGATAAACCAATAGTATTGATCGTGTTTGATTGACACTGTATTTAAAATAAATCTAAATTAATAAGTTAATCATAGTATATGATTTTTATTTTTTATTTTTTATGTGCATGGTGTTTGATATTTTTAAATAAAAATTAATGTATATGATTAATAAAAATTTATAACATGTATTTAAATATTTTAAATATATCTCAATAAAATATATATAATATGAATACTATTTTGTAAATAATAAAATTTTATATAATACTATTTATATAATAATTAACATAAATTGATTTTATATAAAAAAATATAGATTTAAATATAAATAAAAATATTTATTTATGGAAGAGAAAATAGAAATAGAGATATTTTGAATCGATTTTAAGTGTAAGATGTTAAAATTTTAATTTTAAAAAAACAAAAAAAAAGGTAAAAATAAAATAATTTTGAGTGGATCGGAATGTAAGATGTTAAACATTTAGGGGTGTATTCTAAAATTTTTAGGTATTCAATCAAGACAACAATCAATTAAAGTTTATGAATTTTATTGGATTTTAATGGCCAATTATAAAAAATTTGTACATAAGTGGTAAAGAATATGACAATATTTATTAATATTATTTTAAATATTTAATAAAAAGTAATAATTTAAAAATAAAATATATTAATAAATTATTATCAATTTTTATCCATTTACATATGGGTATCATTGTTTTTAATATTAAAAATATCCTTATATTTGTATAATTTTTTCAACAAATGTCATTACATTTATATTATAAGACACAAATATAAATATTTTTGCCGTTTTTTTCTTAATTTGTACTATGTTTTAATATAACAATTAATATTCAAATATTAACATGCAGACGTAAACAGATAGATTGGCTATGGACGAATGTAGTATATGTTTGGAAATTACTATTATCATGTATTATTGTTTTTTTTTAAATTATCGAATACACTGTATTGTCTGTAAAATTAACTAAATATATATATTCTTCGTTGAATCGTTAGTTGTATTAATTTATTTTTTACTTTTTAATTTTATTTTTTATGCAAAATCGTAAATGCAATTTTTTTATCTTTGGTGTAATTGTTTTGTGAAATATTTTGAAGGTGTACTTTTTAAAGTATAAGAAATTGTACATAAGAATAATAATAATAACTAATAAAAAATATAAAAATAAAGTGATATATTGAATGATAATAATATAAAATTAAAAATATAATATACAAAATAGTAGCATTATATATGTTACAATATTTTTATATCATTAATAATTATATATTATTTATTAATATTATTTATATTTTATAAAATATAATAATGTATAATAAATATATTATATTTGTAAAATTTGTGTTTATATAAGTTTATATAATTATATAAATTAATAAAATAATATATTTTATAATTCTACAAAATTCATAAAAAAATTCAATGAAATTTATAAGAATCTATCTAAATTAATTAATAAAATTCATGCATTCCGTGGACTTTCTAAATCTACATATAGATTTTTTAAAATTTTAAAAAAAATCCAATGAAATCTCACATAAATACACCCCCTTGGTTAAATTGATTTACATGTATTAAGTATTTAATATTTATAAATTTATTAAAAATACAAAGGTGTCAACAATTATGGGATGAAGATAATAATTTATTTTAAGATTTTATAAATTATATTTTAAAATATTCAATTATCTAAGAGTTTGTTTATTTTGATTATTGGTTAGAATTTTTCTTTTACCGTGAGATATAGGTATATGTAATTAAAAAATAAAATGCTTATTTAATATATTTTTATTTAAAAAAAAATGTGTTGAATATTTTGACAAAAAGAACTTGCTCTTAATATAATTAAAAAATATACGTTTTTTCGTCCCGTTTGAAGGGTGACGTTTACTTTTTGCATGTAGATTTTTAAATATTAATATTATATTGGTTTATAGTAAAAAAAAGACAAAAATACTCCTATTAGTATGGTGCAGTATAAAAGTAATGACATTTATGTAATATATTGTAATGATATTTATTATGTAAGGTAGACAGTACAATTACTAAATTAGAAAATGATAACTTTGTTTTGGAACCGATAAAAATGGAAAATTGTAACATTTTAATGCGACGGAGGGAGTATATAAATTTACTATTTCGATTATAGTTTTTAAACTTTAGTTTAAATATAACATATAACTTAATTATTTTTATATTATATTCTCTCTGTCTCAGCAATAAGAACACGATATTTTAGATAGTGTAGATTAATAAGTTATTAATAATAAATTATAATATTGTTTTATTATTTTATATATGACCAGTAATGCTGTCAATATTTTAAATTTTGTTAAAATTATATCTCAATTATAAATATTGCTGTAATAGCCCAGTGGTGCAAGAAAATTAAAGTCACCAACGTCTCCGGATCACCTGCCAGTCAATATTTTATTTAAAATTAATTTTAAATTATAATCAAATAAATTCAAACACACTTTTTTATTTAAACTTATATTTATTAGTATTTTAATTTAAAATATTTTTTATAAAATCAGATATGTAATATAATTGTATTTTATATTAAAAATTATTGTTAAAAAAATAGTAAAATATAAATAGTATATATTAAAATTTGTGTAATAAAAAAATCGGTTTGTGTGAACACAACCAAATTACTACTATTATTTATTTCTTTTAGTTTTAACGTTTTTCGTAACGGCCGTCAACAACGCCGCCCTTCGGACAAACCAAAGGTCCAAACGCTTGAAGCGGAACTTGGGTCCGTTACCGTTAAAAGGTTTTCCTCCCACCCCCAGCCCGCCCCGAAATATATCGGCCTTTGAAGTTTCCGAACCCACCCCCACCCACCCACCCACGCCCTCTTCACTGTTCTCGGTCAGCTCCCTACACCAGACGTGCGCGCACCAGGTTTCTTTCATTTCTGCTTATCCCGTTGATACTGCTTGATTTTAGCTACAGTAATTTGGTCTCGGAGTGATTTCTGCTTCATTTTGGGAGTTGGAGTGCCTGTGACAAATTGGAGCTGTTATTTTTGGGAAATCAAAGGAGTAATATTATTTAAAATCTGGTGAAATCGGAGTTGTTGAATTTGATTTGAGTTAATTCGTTCTGCTTAAAGTGTTGCTTCAGGTGATAATTAATTGAAATGTGGAACGGAAATCTGTGATGGACCGTGTTCGATTGGGTCTGTATGGTTTACTATGCCTTGAGATGTGTGTGTGTGTGTAATGTGTGCCGGTATGTTCGTGTATGCGTTATCATTAATAATCTACATGTTTGCTAATTATTGTGCTTAGTTACGAAGAACATGGTATACATATAGGAAGATGCAGCTACATCTATTGCTACTTGCGTGTTGATTCACTTAGAGGAGATTCAGTAAAAAAGATGATTATTGGTTTATGTTTGCATGTATGTGCTATATGAACATCTGGTTTAATGATGTGCGTTTTTCCACTGTAGACTAGTAAGAATGGCTGAATTTATTTTTGTTCTATTAAGGTTGACTCGAGGAGTTTGGCAGGAAGGATATATATTGATACGAATTCGTGTTTCTAAATTTAGGGTCATGGACGTAGCCTGTAGTTTATCGCCAGCAAGTGCAATTCATGGAGGTGAATTTGGGGCTTGTAGGGCATCAGAATGCTTGAATCTGACCCCAAATTTGAAATATAGAGGCTTTTGCAGTGATATGTTAAGAGATTCTAGATTTGTCTTAAGAGCACATTTACCAAAGAAGTTGAAGAAAAAGAATACATATTATTGTAACGCTACCACTCCAAGAGCTCTCAGTGAGAGGAAGTTATGGTGCCATGGCTTTAATGATCCTTCATTCTGTAACACGAAAGTTATTTTCAAAATTCCAAGGCATGTGGGAGCTCATTGTCTTGGAAATGAATATGTTGCGCAAGTAAACGAACATGGGGGAGATTTAGAAGTAATTGAGAAGGACGATGGTGGGTCCAGCTCTGAAGGAATATCAAGAGAGGAGGAAGGAGGATCGCAGACTCCTGGTGCGGAGGAATTAAGGGAATTATTGCAGAAAGCATTGAAAGAATTGGATGTTGCCCGCAGTAACAGTGAAGCTTTTGAGGAAAAAGCCCAGAAGATATCAGAAACGGCAATAGCCTTGAAGGATGAAGCTACAAATGCATGGGATAGTGTCAATGATGCCCTTAAAAACATCCAAGAGGTAGTCAGTGAAGAAGCTATAGCCAAAGAAGGAGTTGAGAAGGCAGCCATGGCCCTTTCTTTGGCTGAGGAAAGACTCCAAGTGGCTCTAGATTCAATGAAAATTGCAAAAGAAAATAACGGTTCTCCTGTAGCTGCTAAAGAAAGAGATTCTGAGGATGAAAGTGGAAGGGAAGAATCAAGTGAGGAGGAAGCACTATTGGCTGCACAGCAGGACATAAACCACTGTCAAGATCATTTAGCAAATTGCAAGGCTGAGCTCAAAAAGGTCCAGAGTCGAAAAGATGAGTTGCAAAAGGAAGTTGACAGGTTAAATCAGATTGCAGAGAAAGCACAACTGAATGCTTCTAAAGCAGAGGAAGAGGTAGCAAATGTGATGCTTTTGGCGGAGCGAGCAGTTGCTTCTGAACTCGGGGCTGCACAGCGTGTTGCTGATGCTGAGCTTGCCCTGCAGAGGGCAGAGAAGAATCTTGCCCTTTCCATTGTTAACACTGTGGATTCTTCAGTTGAAGTGACTGGTGCTAGAGAGATACTAGAAGGGAGTTCAGCAGATGATGATGTTGAGAGAGACTTGGTTGTGCCACCTGAGGATGCAAAAGTTGTTGAAGCTTTGCCGGCTAGTCAGCTGGAGGGACAAGGTTCGCCAGACGTGAGTGACAATGACAATGGAGCCTCAACTGTAAACTCATCAAAGGACATTGAAGATGAAGTTGAGAAACTTAAAGCTATTCAAAGCAAGGTACAGGAAATGCAAAGGGAGCCAACAAGAGAAGGTTCTACTCTAGGTGCTCCAAAGCTGTTACTTAAGAAATCATCCCGGTTCTTTTCTGCTTCTTTTTTCTCTTTTGCTGCGGATGAGGAAGAATTCACACCAGCTTCGTTTTTTCGTGGTCTTGTGGAGTCCGCAAGAAAACAATTGCCTAAGTTGGTATTTGGATCACTACTTGTTGGAGCAGGGTATGCTTACTGTTTCTGGAGATCCAATGACTTTTTCAGCGAACCACTATATTAAATTAAATATGAGCTTGGAGTGTATCAGAGTTTTGGTAAATTGATTAAAACGACATCAGAACTTAAGATTTTTATGTCCAAGGCTATAGTGTGACTAATTATGTTACTTAATCTAATCACAGGATTTTCTTTTATGTCAATCGGGGTGAAAAGATTTCTCAGTTACTTCAGCAGCCAGAGGTCATCTCAACTAGTATGGATGATGTATCAACTGCCTCAAAACCATTGATCAGAAATATAAGAAAGCTTCCCCAGAAAATAAAAAACCTAATGGAAAAGCTTCCTCATCAAGAGGCAAGATCTTAATTAACTTAATTCGACTTATTCAGATAAAAGCATGTCATTTTGGATGTACAACACACACACACACACACACATATGCCTTCTTGTTGAAAACATTTCACTGTTGTCAGATAAACGAGGAAGAAGCTTCTCTCTTTGACATGTTGTGGTTACTGCTTGCAAGTGTTGTATTTGTACCCATTTTCCAGAAAATTCCTGGAGGTAACTGAATGAATTTTGCATTTTATCTCACATTGGGTTTAGTGGCAAATAGAAAATGGTTGCAGCCAGCGGCAAATAGTTCATTTCTGTATAACTGATTGACTGAGAAAATTTTTATTGAACTTTAATTTTCTTTCTGTGCCTGCTTTTCATTAGTGTATATATTATTATATGTTTGATAGAAATTTCCACAGGCCATTTTACGGACAGTTTTCATTGCCATTTTTGCAGTGGGAAGTTTTAGTTTGCTCCAATTTTTTTTTTTTTTTCACAATTCGAGCAAATGCCTGAACCATCATATTTTATAACTGGATTTACACTAAAACTATGCATCTTAAATCTTGTCTCTGCTGCTTATAGGCAGTCCTGTTCTCGGATATCTTGCTGCTGGAATCTTAATCGGACCCTATGGTCTCTCGATTATTCGTAATGTACATGCAACCAAGGCAATAGCAGAGTTTGGAGTTGTCTTCTTACTGTTTAATATAGGCCTCGAGGTGGAGCCTTTTGCAATTGTACATTTCTCCTTGTACATCTATCAGGGTACTGAAAATGACGTATAATTATTGTTTTTGTGCAGCTCTCTGTTGAAAGACTAAGTTCCATGAAGAAATATGTTTTTGGATTGGGCACCACTCAGGTGGCTAGATACTGAACATGCCTTTTCTAGGGTCTATTGATACCTTGATATCAAAGCACACGCTGTGCTGGATTTATGACTTATGTGACCAATGCAGGTTTTGGTGACGGCTGTTGCTGTTGGGTTGGTTGCTCGCTATGTTTCTGGGCAGCTTGGCCCTGCTGCAATTGTCATAGGAAATGGCCTTGCATTGTCTTCCACAGCTGTTGTCCTACAGGTAAATATCCTGAATGTTCTTTTGCTGTGTACCTTTCCTTCTTTTCTTTAACTTAGAACTCGTTACCTTTAGAAGCATTAGCAGACACATTCAGCTAATATTAATTCTATGTTGAGTAGGTGCTACAAGAACGTGGAGAAAGCACATCACGCCATGGGCGTGCAACATTTTCTGTGTTACTCTTTCAGGTATCATCTTACTTGTTTATTCTTTGTACTTTTCACACATTTCATTTACTATTTCTTGCTTGTCCTGTATTTCCTTTTAATTGCTCTGCCTTTTCTAGGATTTAGCTGTGGTGGTTTTGCTAATACTGATACCCCTTATTTCACCAAGTTCATCCAAAGGAGGGGTAAGAATTTTGTTCTGTTATTTTTAGCTAAGGTGAAAAAAGCTCTCTCACATTGTAATGCCATCTGTTTCTTTTTGCTACTGCAGTTGGTGCAGTTTTAATAAGAGCTGTTTTTAACATTTGCAGGTTGGTTTCCAAGCCATCGCTGAAGCTCTTGGATTGGCTGCTGTGAAGGCTGTGATTGCTATCTCTGCCATCATTGCCGGAGGACGTTTGGTAATTCATATTTTGTTAAAGCTCAGCATCTTCTGCTCCTGTTGGTGGGGCATATTTTTTTTAACAGAAGTCACGTTGATGAAAATTATGGTCAACCTTTATGTTGTGATGTAACCACAGTATCAATATATTCTACATTTGATGTGCAGCTGGACGCTTCTTTTCTCTGCATTTGATTTGGGCAAGGTTTTTCTATACCTGACATAATGAACTATGCCTTTTCGAAATTGTGCAGCTCCTCCGTCCAATTTATAAACAAATTGCAGAAAATCAAAATGCAGAAATATTTTCTGCAAATACTCTTCTTGTTATCCTGGGGACTAGTCTACTAACTGCCAGGGTAGGTGAATTCATTACTGATATGCTACTTCTGCATTTCAATGCTTGTAGTTCATGCAAATTGCTGGTAAACTGTGTTGTTGATTCGTCATTTGAAACAGGCTGGCCTTTCCATGGCGCTAGGAGCATTCTTGGCAGGCTTGCTTCTAGCAGAAACGGAATTCTCTTTGCAAGTTGAATCAGATATTGCCCCATACCGTGGTCTTCTATTGGGTCTCTTTTTCATGACGGTAAATACTGATTCTTAGGCTCGGGAAAATTTGTTATTATGTGACGCTTATCTTATTCCTCCTTTAGATACTTAGGGAGGCAAATGGGGCCGTCCTTCTGCTTTGCATAGCCTGTAATTTAGGAGTTCTCAAAATTTCGTGATTTCTTCTTTTGATTGGTGGTTTATTTTTTCAGTATAAGTTTTTACCGTATCTTCTTCAGATATCTCAAATTGGTTTGATCATCTTGTCTGGAGTGACTATTAGTCTAGATTCTCTCCTTTTA
Organism: Andrographis paniculata; assembly: GCF_009805555.1. NCBI lineage: Eukaryota > Viridiplantae > Streptophyta > Magnoliopsida > Lamiales > Acanthaceae > Andrographis > Andrographis paniculata. The sequence goes on along the minus strand of NW_026137580.1, from coordinate 516,189 downwards.
TTGCTTAAAGAAAGTATTGTTTCTTAACAGGTTGGAATGTCCATTGATCCAAAACTTCTGGTTTCAAACTTCAAAGCTATTACAGGAACCCTAGGGCTTCTAATTGTCGGCAAGACCATGTTAGTAGCAATTATTGGCAAACTTTTTGGTCTCTCACTTGTATCAGCGGTGAGAGTTGGTCTTCTATTAGCACCTGGTGGGGAATTTGCATTTGTAGCGTTTGGGGAAGCTGTTAATCAGGTTTGTTTACAGATGTGCATGTTTTCATAATTACAACAGTCGGTTATAATTCCTAGTGTGTAAAGCCTTGAACCTTTTAAGCTAAATTATGTATAAGGTTCACAGATATTTGAAACTCATTTCCATCATGCAACTAAACTATGTGGCCAATGCTTCCTCATACCAAATCTGTACTGCTTGACTATGAAGTTGTGGCTAATCCTTGAATTTTTAGACTTGATACTGTACCAATATGCTATCGTTCTTGTAGACACAGGGGTGCTCCAATAAGTTGAAACTTAAAAGCCATCATGTAGAGTAGTATTTTGTTTGACATATTTTATATATATATATATACACACATATATTCATATATCTCTTGTCTTACTGAAGTTGATCGGGCACCCATCAAAATATATGATGTGTGAAAAATATTGTGATTTAGTGAAGTGGTTTGTACTTTTTGACCATAGCTAACAATTTAGCTTCTTTGCGCAGGGTATAATGTCACCACACTTGTCATCATTGCTCTTTCTAGTGGTTGGAATTTCAATGGCCCTAACTCCATGGCTAGCTGCTGGAGGCCAATTCATAGCATCTCATTTTGAGCTGCATGATGTTCGGAGTCTATTGCCTGTTGAGAGTGAGGTAAGTTGTGGAACTTGTTGTCACCATGTGAACTTAAAGCTGATAATGTGTTTTCAATCATCATTGATAACATTAGTTATATTAACTGTTTTATTAGTTTCTTTGTTAGTTCATATGTTTCAAGATTATCTGGACCAAATTGTTCTTACCTGTGTTTACTATGAATTTCTTCAGACAGATGATTTGCAAGATCACATAATTATTTGTGGTTTTGGACGCGTTGGCCAGGTATACTAATGCATGGTGTTCAGCATAATGTCTTAATTAGTTTCCTTCAAGGATATGTTCAGTAGCTCTCTATTAAGAACTTCCATTTTGAATTGCACAGATTATTGCCCAGCTTCTTTCTGAACGACTGATTCCATTTGTCGCACTTGATGTCAGGAGGTACGGTTTTTCAATATCTTCATTTATAATGCCTATATATGCAATTTTTTTCTTTTTACAGACAATATTCACCAGTTTGTTCTTTTGGCACACATTGTTTCTTGATGTCACGGGAACCTGAGAAATGGACAAACTATCATGTAAAAGAGGGGAAACTTAACTCCAAGATATAATGAAATGCCATTTCAGTTTATCCTATTTATCGTGTTAATTATGAATAGGCTGACAACCTGATCATTGATGTACATTTGAAGTTGTGCACTACTGCATTGTTCTATACAGAGTATTTATTCACAAGAATGAAAACTAAAAAAAAATAGAAAATCTTGAGCTGCAAGCACTGACATAATTATCTTCTATCTTCATCATTTCAGTGATCGTGTGGCAATGGGACGTGCACTTGATCTTCCTGTTTACTTTGGTGATGCCGGTAGCCGAGAGGTACTGTGATTTTAAAAATTCATTCATTTTCCCTTTGTTTACAAAAGTATATTGTCCCTGGCTTTATTTTTGCAACATTATCTGGTTGCAGGTCCTCCATAAAGTTGGCGCAGAGAGAGCTTGTGCTGCAGCAGTAACGTTAGACAGTCCCGGGGCAAATTACCGAACTGTTTGGGCCTTAAGCAAGTATTTCCCCAATATAAAGACATTTGTCCGTGCCCATGATGTTGACCATGGCCTCAATTTAGAAAAAGCTGGGGCAACCGCGGTATCATGCTGTCATATCTTTCCGATTAGCTTTATCATTTCTTGCGGAACTTTTTATTTGATAGCTCAACGTTGGAGCTTGTGGCAGGTAATGCTAATTTATTAATGAAAAAATTGCTGCAGGTGGTCCCAGAGACCTTGGAACCCAGTTTACAGTTAGCCGCCGCTGTCCTTGCACAAGTAAGTATATCAATTGTCGCAAAATTAACTCCATACTTAATGTTCAATTATCTTTGTGATTTTCTTTTCTAAACATAAGCAATTATTGCAAACTAATATCTCACCGAGACGTGTGGTCATTCTTTGCATTCAATTTAGCTTTAAGTACACTTGAGATGTTTGCCTGTATGCTTGAATGTGTAAAATAGCAGTGTGTCTGTTAAATAGTGAACAAAATTTACTGGATTGATTTGATTGTTTTGTATTTTTAGGTATAGAACATGTGATTTCGCTTTGAGTTTCTATAAAAGTGTTGAAGTCAATAGGGTAATAAAGTAATTATTGAAATTTTTAAATTTTTTATGGAAGTGAGAAAATAATATTTCTGCAAAGCCATGTTATTGTGATATACTTGTCCCACATAAAATATCCATATCTTTTATCTCAGTCATCCCACATAATTTGTTGTTTTCTTTTTTTGAAATATTATTACATTTTAAATTTTAAAATTTAGAATTTTTTTAATTTTAATTAAATTATTTTGTTATCTTAATCTTAATTTATAATTATTTTTATTATATAATAATTATTTTTACTAATATATTTTTTAAATTATTTATTAATTATACTTTACCTAAAATCTACGTATATACATTAATGTGGTCATATTACTTGGGAAGGAGGGAGTAATATTTTGTGTGAGAGAGAGCAGTTGATTTTTTTGTGAACAGTGTAGGTTGAATAGTGGTGATTTGGATTTGAAATCAAAACCAAACTCACTTTAAGAAACTGATGTAAATAAGCATTCGATGTAAGTTTGATATAGTACTTTCTAGAGGGGAGAAAAGTAAAGAATAGAGGGAGATGAGAATCGAATGCATGTCGAAAATACGGCTTATATTATTTGACAATACGAGAGAGAAGCCAGGATGTTGAGGTGTCTACTACCATATTATTTGGAAAATTGCTAATCAATGTCATGGTTGTCTTTTCCAGGCTAAGCTGGCGGCGCCTGAGATAGCGGCTACTATCAACGATTTCCGATCCCGCCACCTCTCAGAGCTTAGGGAGGTAACTAAAACTCAACCATCATCTAATTCTTGTAAACATCATACCATCTCATCAAATACAACCAAAACATTGACTCTCTCTCTCTCTCTCTGGTCTCACTCTTGTGTACAGCTGAGTGAAACCAGTGGAAGTTCTCTTGGCTATGGATTTTCTCAGGTTATGAACAAACCTAAATCTCAGCCCTCGGACACCTCCGACGACAGCCTTACTGAAGGAACTGTGCCAGCATAGATTTTCTCTCTCTCTCCTCCCTTTCTCTCTCTCTCTGGCTCTATATCTAATTCCTCCCCACATTTAAGGCAAGGGGAGAGATTATTTTGGATATTACGAACCCACATTGATAGAAATGTACAGAAACAATGCACAAGCCCAAGCAAGAATAATTTATTAATCCAAAAATTTTGATTCTGCATTGCCATGTTTAGGGACTTGCCTGGCTGGCTGCAGATTCGGACATTGCCCTGCCCCAGCATTTATTTATCTCATGAAGTCTCGGCGCTACAACAGATTGGCCTCGGACATCTATTTTGTAAGGAAATGCTGTTAGCATTGTTACTTGCATCTAACTTTTATGTCTTCTATTGCATCTAACTTTTATGTCTTCTATTGCATCTAACTTTTATGTCTTCTTGTGTTAATATTGTTGAGGCTATTCTTATCTTAGCTAAGAATGTCCGGCCTCGACGGCATAGTCGATCATCGATCTTGTCGGATGTTGTTTTAAGGCCTCATGTAAGTTATCTAGATTAAATTTTGACCTAATATCGAAATGTTATAAGCCTCATTTCTTTGTTGAAATCTTGGCACAACAATAACCTTTAGGGGTGTGTTTGATTTGTGTTCTTGTTTAAATAATAGTTAAATAAATGTTTTTTGTTAAAATATATGCATGTACTTTTTGTAGAAAACTGTGGAGGTTATATAGTTATATAAGGAGTAAAAATCATTTTTTTTTGTCGTATTTAATATTATAATTATCAATTTTGGTCAAATTAACTTTTTTTTTTTTTTTTTTATCAATTTTGTTTCTAAATTTATCAATTTTAGTCTGGATTGAACACTGGCTGTGTTGAATGACTCTGAAGGAGTAACTGGACATCTCAGACAAAAAACAAGGCCGTGTTGATTATCCAACATTGAACATGACCCTGTTAACAAAGAAGTGAAAGTGAAAATAATAATAAATATTATCTATAGTGTGATTATATCGAAAGAATACGGTCTAAAAATATTTATTTTCTTTATATTTACAAAGATAAAAATATTAAAATTATTTTATATTTTTATTAATAAAAATACTATTATGTTTTAACATATTAGAAAAAATAATAATGTATTTTGGAGTTGGAAAGGAAAAAATATATTTTAGTATGGATTATAAAATTTATTGTATAACTAATAATGCAAACAATTCTTATATTTGTGCTAGTGGAAGGTTTGTCCACTTAGTAGGGGGTGTTTGTTTCGTGGAAATAATTTGAAGAGATATATTTTATTTTATTTTTTTTGTGAAGTATAAAAAATTATTTAAAAAATATAAAAATAATAAATATGATTAAGATATTAATATTTTTCTGAAAATGTGCGACAAAAAAAAATTAGAAAAGAAACATTGTTCATTGCTTACGGAGGTGCATCTATAGCAATAGCATAGTCGACGATTTTGAGTTTGAATTGAAAATATTTAATTAATATTTTTCTCGTCCCACATATTGTATTCATTTTTTTTATTTTCATAGTCTCACTTATTGTGTCATTTTACTTTCAAAAGAATTATATATTTTAATCGCAAATTATATTTTTAATTTATTATTTTTGTAATTTTAATTAGACTAATAGATTATTTTAATTTTTAATATAAAATTATTTTTATTAATATATTTTTAATTATTTATTAATTATACCTCTCCTAAATTCTCGTGTCTACACTGAAACAGAAAGAGTATTTTATAACACATAGTATAAATAATATATTCCCTCCCTCCCATAACAAAAGTATTCATTTTTTCGTTTTACTCCGTTTGTTATGGTATTCATTTCTTTTTTAGTAACTGCACTGTCTAACTAACATTACAAATCCCCTTACAACTTACAATATATTACACAAATGTCATTACCTTTATATCACACATACTAACAAGATTATTTTAGTCATTTCTATTTTATTCATATTATATCCCAATATAATACTGTATCTCAATATAATACTAATACTTCTAAAACTACATGAAAAAAATAAATGGATACTTCTTGTTTGGACGGAGGGAGTATATGTATATATATATAGAAACACAAATGTCTGGTGTGTCACACACAAGCTTGAGTGTCTCATTTTTTTTTTAATTTATAAACAAATCAATATTTAATTATTACTCTTTATTCAACATCTTTTTACAACAAAAACAACTAATTTTATTATATTATCTCTTCATTTACTTTCATTTCTACATAAATTTTAAAAATACTCTCAACCACCTATCATTTTTTCAATAAAATATTTATTTTTATTTTATTATTTTTAGTTTACTGCACACTTTCGATAGCGGCTGTGAGTTTCCACGTAAAAAAATAAAAATAAAAATAAATATATATATTCATTTTTTTAAACTCGGGATCTAAGAAGCTTAGTGTACGGAGGAGGAAGTATTTATTTATATTGGAGTTAGGTTTCGAATTAGTTATTAATATTTTATTGGCTATATAATATGATTATAAAATACTATATATTCTATATATAATTAATTATCCATAACAACAACATTCTTATATATACTCGCACGAGTGCGTTATATAATAGAGTATAGTAGCACTATGTTCCATGTGCTTATTATTCATCTTAAATTACTAATAATTTTAATTATTTAATTGTCATATCTTTTACATCTCCAATATATCGGACTATCTCTTTGTTTATAAAATTAATATCTTAACCTTTTTTCTATATATATATAAAAATACTAAAAACATATTTCTAAACTTTTTCTTAACAAAAAAAACTCTATTGGCCTTCGAGCAAAGCAGGTTAAGGGTTAGGAATTAGGACTAGGCGGTAATATATATATATATATAGAGAGAGAGAGAGAGAGAGAGAGGAGAATCATACATTTCTTACGGAGGCGCATCCATCGCAAACGATCGCATGGTTGACGATTTTGATTGAAGGAAAGATCAGCTAATTTTGATTCCGGGAGCAGGGGAAGAACGATGGCGGCCGGCGATAGAATTCCGGTGACGGCTGCTGCCTCCGAAGACATTCGTGCAGAGGACTTGGAAGCAACCGTCGGATTTTTTAATCACTTGGGAACTAACAAAACGATGGAACCACAATTCGACGTCAAGGACTCGTTCTCCGACCTGATTGGAGGTGTTCTCAAAGTTGTGTCCATCGAAAGGGGAAAAATCTCCTGCTTGCTTACTGTCAAGCCTGCAATCAAGGTATGCCTTCCTTTCTTCCATTCATTTCTTATCTCTATTCTGCTTGAATATATTCCAACTGTTGCGTTAAGAGGTTTCTGTTTTTTAAATCGAGAAATTCTCGAAGAAGATTGGGAAGTGATACGCAATTTAGGGAAGAAATTCGTCAAGCATGTTCTACACCTGACTAAGATTTCAATTGTTTGTTTATGATCTAAACCTTACTAAGTTATCGAAGCACACTGTAAATCTTCAAATCAGTGCATACAGATTCATATTTTGGAATGGATTATCGTGCTTAGAAATTGAAGGCTCTAACTGTAAGGACTGAGGACCAAGCAGGACCTGATTCAGATGATGATAGGAAATAATGGATGTTCTTAGAAAGCTTACCAATTGCTTGATCTGGATTGGATTTTTGTGCATTCCTAGTGAATGGAATGACATATATCTTATGTCATGTTGCTTATTCAACATACTCCTGCTGTTGGATGTCTAGAATGCTTATAATGGAATGCACGGCGGCGCTGTTGCATCTGCTGCCGAGAGGGTTGCAATTGGCTGTGCTAGAACAGTTGTTCCTGAAGACAAGGATATGTTTCTTGGAGAACTAAGCATTGCTTATTTAGCTGCTGCTCCAGTTAATGTAAGTTTATACTCTCTCCCCTATTCCGATTTTGCTCTTTTTCATGCAAAATACTGCTGAGGGATCCAATGCACCTTTATATATATACAGTATTTGGTGAGCATTTAGGTATTGGAATGACTCTCATTCCCAAAACTTGATTTGGGATCTTTTTGTTTTTTCTAAATTCGAACATTGTTATGGTCTTTTTGTTCCTTCCTATGAAATGCCTCCTCGGTATTGTGTCTTTGTCCTTTTACTAACCTATGAGAGTTACTCATTGAAATGTCTTCCAAGAATTATTCCTTCATGATTATTTGATGGTTTCTTGCATACCTTTGGTGGAAATTACATTTGTTAGAACACCTAAATGTGTAAGTGATACATTTCTTGCTACTAGTTAAGGTTTTATGCTTCAAGATAAAAGTGATCATTTGAATATTCTAATGCTAAACAGACCCTTAATTATTTAACTAGGGTAGATTAAATATTTTAACCGTAGGGTTACAATGTTGATTATGGCTAATTAGTATCATCCTAATTGTTCCTAATCAACACATAGAAATCGACACACAACACATGCTTTCATCTAACACATTTATACTTTATAGGTGTGTTCTATGAATATATCTCATGTCCAGAGACTGATGGTAGTATTTATTGTATGACTTATTGTCATGTGTTATTAGTTTATTTGTCGCATTTGTATTATATTATTATAAATCATGTGCTGCTGACTTATGATATATGTGTTGTCCCTCCGTTGCACTATATGTGTTCGTTGATTAAGTATTTTTGCTAGAACATGTTCTAGAGTTGATTGTAGGTAGATAAAGGTGCATATTGGTAAGTAGTGCAATGTTTTCGTTCTTTATACACATTCTTTTGACTTGGGGCAATTTTTTACAGGCTGAAGTAATTGTAGACGGTTCTATCATAAGGAGTGGGAGGAACATTACTGTAGTTTCAGTTGATTTTCGGCTCAAGGAGTCGGGGAAGGTGGTGTACATGACTCGCGCTACTTTCTACAATATGCCGGTGTCAAAATTGTGAGTTCACAAACTATGTGTGTGTAATTATTCTCTATAAATTTGGAAAAAAGGGTATGTGTGGATGGATTTAGATAGCTCTCTATAGAGGAATTGTTTAAGTTATTGAATTCCCAAAACATTGCCAACCAGACAAAAACAAGACCATATATTTGGAATGATGTAAAATCTGTGCCAATAAATGGTTGATTTGTGTTCTTGTGACTAAAACTCTTTTGTCTTTATACCTATTTTATTTCATGGGATGATGAACTCATCTTTTTATGTTGCAAATTTATTAGGCACAAATATGGTATTTAGCTGTTATAACCATTTAAGCTTACATAGTGTGATTGTGGGAGTATTTACAACCAAGATATGTTTTCCTAATTAAGGAAACAAATAATAATAATAATAATAATAATAATAATAATAATAATAAACCATGCAATCTCTTAATTGAGTTGAAAAAGATAGGATAAACTCCAAAATTTCAAATCTATAGTAATAGAAAAGATTATTTTCAAGAAACTTACATAATCAAATGTGTATTTGGAGTGGAAGGTCTGATCTGTCTCTCCATGGCATTGACAAATCCACTTGAAAATTCCTGCTGTGATCAACACCTGCACTAGAAAAAAACACTAGACTTAAAAATGCGTAGGATCACAAACAAGGATCAAATCGAGTCTCGAACGAAATCGACTCAACAAACAACTCAATCATGAGAATCAAAGAAGGGTGTCTTCAAGCCTTGATGAGTTTCACCTTAGCCACTACACTAAAATAGTTGAATTTCATCAAGTCACAGTGATCAATGATCAGTTCTATAGATTCAACATTGAGACAAACTCATTTTTCATTCTTATATAACAATTATTTGAAGTCGAGTCAAGTTTCCTACTCCCCCCAAGGTTGAATGGATCAAATAGTACAGGATCATTACTTGTCACAATTGACGTAGAAATTGGGGATGGCATTCAGGCTGTCCTTCAGGAGAAAATTGCATTCACAAATTCCTCTGCATCAAATGGTTGGAGGTCTTCGACACCTTCTCCAACTCCAACAAACTTCACGGGAATTCCAAGCTCATCCACCACGCTCACCTGTTAAGTCTCAAATATGAGAAAATAGGGTCTTGCATTTTCAGATTAGGGAGTCGGGCACAAAAGAAACATAAAAAGATTCGAAAAAAATCTGTTAAACATACCACACAACCACCTCTAGCAGAGCCATCGAGTTTTGTCAAGATCAGACCAGTGACTCCGACAACCTTGCATTGTCCAAAATTGTAATACAAACAACATAGAAGAAGACTTTTTACACACGAAAGAGTGAATAAGCAATGCTTAGTTGCTATGTAAGCAATTTCATCCCACCAAAACACTTTCACACAAAACATAAAATTCTTAAGAACAAACTTTTTCTATATCTTTATATAGACAGGCAAAATTGTTAGATTTCAATCCTTCCGTGATCATTATTTCCATTTATACAAGCATACATACCCAAATCCATAGATGCATTCCATGAAAAATCATTACTCTTTTAAACTATCACAACATCCAACTTCCGTACAGCCTGATGTGTACAATATAGAATAAAAAACCATTAGATCAACATACCTACCATTTTTATTTTTATTTTATTCACTATCTACAACTGTTAGCATCAAAATACGTAGTGCTTCTCATACTCACATAACAACCAAAGACACTATAATGTAATGTGTGCTTATTCACCTATCAACAACTATGATACTAATAGGAAATTTGAATGTAAAATGTAAATGAGTAGCAAGAAGCTGCATTACATCATTGAATTCTCTTGCTTGGGGAAGCATGTTCAAGCCAGTTGTTCCATCCAATACTAGCAGTATTTCCTGCCAATCAAAGTGTAACTAGGATGAATTTTGGTTTAAAAAATGCATAAATATTCCGTTAGTTTACAAAAAAAAAACTACTGCAGCAGCAATTACTTTACAGCTATCGACAAGGTGCCATGGTGAAAATGGAAATGAAGAGAACCCAGCAACAATTAGTAGTTCAAAATTCTCTCTGCTTTTTATGGTGAAATGATTCTACACCATGCTCATTAGCATCAGTTTTCATGGTAGCAGTTCTCAGCAACTATGGCAAGTAAATGACAACTTAATTCCATGCCTATATGACTAAGCAGAATACAGAAATGCACATGATAGAATCTAGTTTGATCAAATATCAGAAATTAGTAGAGAGTGCTGACATTTGGGGCACCAGGAACAACTTTACCGACAGCTTTCTTGCAAGAAACTAATTCTTCCATAAGGCTATAATTTGTGTGCAATCCTGTCATTAACGAAAAATAGCAAGATAACAAAGAAAAGAAGGAAGTTATGAAATTAGCTAACATGAAGTATCAAAGATAGGAAACTAATTTCATCGGTCCTTTGAACTTACGCCCTGAGGTGTCGCACAGAATGACATCAAAACCTTGTTCCTTTCCCCTTTTCACAGCCTGTGAAAGAACTATCAGGAAACACTTGAAGATCGTGGGTTAGAATCAACTACTTTATGTCCAAATATTCACTTTTTGGATGGGATACTATCTACCTGATGATGCTTTTGCATTTTCCTTTTCAGCTACAACTATTTCACAGCCCGTCCTTTCAGCCCATATCTCTAATTGATCTCTAGCAGCTGCTCTAAATGTGTCTCCAGCTGCCAATAATACCTTGTACAATTTCAAAAGTGCAGACATTGATAAAAGCTCTCTTCTGTTGTTGGAAATTACTTTTAAGTGGCATCTTCTATGATCTCTTTCTTATTGTTCCACAGCTTCGAATTGATAAAATGTGTTCCACATCCAACACAGACTAACTTTAGAAACTACTAACAATTAACAGTCCAAAGAGACATGTAGGTGCAGAAGTTGATTGCAAGGAATAAGCCTTTACACAAACCCAGACAAGTAAAAAAGTCGAACAGTTATTGTAGTACAACTAACCTTGGTCCCTTCATTTTTCAATCTATAAGCCAGCTTACCTGAGCAAAAAGATCGTAAAATCAAGTTAACTTTTTTTATAGATTTCAACCCCAAAGAGCATTTAAAAACACTAAAAACCCAATTCAAATAATGACATAAAATTTACATGATCATCATGCAGCACACTAATAATAGGACCCACAGACATGCAACAAAGAGGATAATATGCTGTCAAACTTAATCCCTCAATAAAATTTTCACTCGATAAACTAAAGTCAGAAACTTTCTGCAACTTTAATCAACATGATTAATCACCCCAAATAATGGACAAGAAAGAGATGAAGAAAGAACGACACACCGTTACCAATGCAATGTGATCTGACTTACCCAGAGATGTAGTCTTACCACCGCCATTAACACCAACAATGATTATAACAGCTGGTTTCCTAATGAAAACAACAAAATAACAACCTATAAGAGACCATCATTAGGATACACACACACAGATTTCTTGACCCATTCTGACCTGAAACCAAGCTTCAACTCAGTTTTAAGCCCCTTCGCCGTCAACAATTCCAATATACTCTTCTTTAAAGCATCCTAAGAAATCACCAATGCCATTTTGCTTAACTCGAATGTCGGATTAGTGGACAACACAATGACATAAGTGTACTCTCATTTAAAACTAACTGTACAACAATTCAGTATAAAACATCAGAATACTTTATACTTTGATTTCATTTCCTGATTTGAGCTTCCCAGAGTATATATCATCCCTTAAGGTTTCCACAATCTTCATAGTAATCTTGGGCCCAAAATCAGCCACTAATAATGCCTAGAATCAAGAAAAGGGGGAAACTGCAGTCAATCGGTATAGTTCGTAAAACCACATACTATGGAACTAACAATTCAAGTTTTCAATCGGCATCAATTAGGTCAACTTAGTGCGATCGACATATCAAAACTGCAATTTCATTGAAAAGGGGGAAAGTAATAAACAAAATATATTCATCACCTTAAGAATTAATCAATAAATCAGAAATTCCATTTACACAAAGAAATGACGGCGCATAGTCTTCGAACAATATATATATATTTATACATGAGATTAAAATTGCAAGTCTCGAACCTCTTCTAGCTCATCTAAAACCTTATCTGTGTCGGAGAGGTTCCAGTAGAGCAGAAGCTCGTCGATAACAGCTAAATTGTCTCTCGTTTTGGAGAATCCAGAGAAGAGCTTTTCCACATCACTCTTAGCTTTTTCTTTGATCAATCGACCTAATTTTGTAAAGAAGTCGGTCTGCCCTGCGGAGCACTTGAACCTGCGAACTCTTCTCCTCGTATCCGGACATAGCCGGTCACAAGTAAAGTGTAGAAGGGCGGCAACCGAGGACGGCGGAGGCTTGGCGCGGAGAGGCAGGAGGCGCGGGGGCAACAGCGAGGACATTTCTGCAATTGTGATTTGGATAAACCAACTATCAGCACTCTACAGTAAGGTTGAAGAAGCCTCTCAACGGCGTCGTTTTACTATTTTACTGTGATTACTGTATTCTGTTACTCATCTCCATTTGGCGGGAGACGGACAGATCGAACGGTCAGCATTAATACTACTTTTATTATAATAATAATGTTTTTTTTTTTTATATACATATAATAATAATGTTTTGTTATATTTATATCTCGTTTATTTTCACTTTCACTTTTTTTTTTTTTTGATTTTTTATCCTGTTATTTTAATTTTTTAATTTTATTTTATTTTAATTTTTTTTTTATAATGTGAGAATTTGTAATTAGATGTGAATATGTAGTTTAAGGATTTAAAAAACTCTCTTTTAAATTATACTAACTTTGTTTCAAACGAAATAGTGTTTTTTTTTAAAAATAATAATAATAATATTATATTAATAATGAATAAAATTAATAATTTTTTTAAAAATATTGTTCTTGTGAATTTGTTAGTTGAAACTATTTTTTTAGGACATACAAAAAAAATTATAAAACTTGTCTATTCTTCTTGGACGGAATAAGTATATTCTATTACTTAGTACTATTATTTTTTAATAATATTTTTAGAAATATTTTGATTAATTATTTCATTTTTATATTATGCAAACATATTCTAAATTTATTTATTTATTATATAGTACAGCTAGTGGGATGTTGAGAATCCATATTGTGTTTGTTTTTTTGTTTAGTTTTATTTCTTGATTTTATTTGATTTTTTTATTTTAATAATAATTTAAATATAAGTTTTTATGAAATAAAATTATTTATGTTTATACATTAAAAAAATAAAAAAAATGAATGTTGTATAGCAAATAAATCGAAATAAAATATCAAAACCATACAAATAGGTTAAAAGAATATCTTCATATAGTCAAGTAAAGTTTGATGAAGTCCATAGGTCTGCCGGTGTGTGAGGTTGGGTCTAGAAATTTTAGCAAATTTGTACCAACTAAAATTTTTCTTAGTTCTATGTCCATTCTTAATAAAATACAAATATGAATTATGTATTTAGCCATTGTATATTAAATAATAATAATAATAAAAATAGCAAAATTAAAATGCATCCATTGTAGTATTTTGCAATAAAATGATTATATTGCTTGTATTGTACCGTAATACTAGGGATTAAGTCTTTTACTAGGTTCTGTTTTTCTAAGTTTGCACTATCAATTAAAAATCACCTCTAAAATATCACTATCATACTCATATTTTTAATATTATAAATATATATATATATTCAAATTTCCAAAATATAGCACCATACTCTTTTTTTCAAACTTCAAAAATCTCCATTATCTTTAAATTTTTTTTATTCATAAACAGCATATCAAAATATTATTTCAATTCAAATTTTTGTTATTGGCAAAGAGCAAACACAAGTTCAAACTTTAAAGTTACATTCTTAGAATTTGGTCAATTTAAATGTATATATACATATATCTTTAAATAAATATTTATTAAATGTAATAGTTTATATTAAAATCATACTTTAATAATAATTTTAAAAAAAAACAAAACATAACCTCAGAGATCAACACAAAACACAACAGCTGATTGGAGTAAATTATACATCTGTATGTATGTATGTGTATGTATTAAAACTTGAGGAGCAGATTTGGATGTACAAAATCTACTACTAAAACAACAAACAAACAAACAAACAAAGTCATGAGACAAATTATAATTATAGTAATAATATTTACTACTCGCTCTTACACTTGTGTCTGTCTGTCTGTTTTGAAAGCTTTTCATTTGTAGAAGAAGATACATGCATACATACATACATTATACATAACATAAAACAATAAGATATAATAGAGAAGAAGAAAGAAACTCCTCCTCCTCTATCCTCTAATACACTATGTATGTATGTATATGTATGTATTCATTGCTTACTTCCTGGCGTGCTCCGGGACGAGCCGCTGTACCAACTCAGGTGGTGCTCCGGCGATTTCTGGAAGACCAACGAAGCCAGAGGGTTATCGGATCAAACAAACTCATTCATGTAACTACTAAACTAAGACGAACAAAAACCAATTATCGACACTAAACTGAAAGATGAGATGGACTTAAAAGATTAACTAACCTTCAGGTGAAAAGTCGAAGAGTGGGGGTAGGGGTCGCCCGTTGGGCAAACAAGCTTTAGGGTCTCTCAAGTCATCGAAAAAGGGATGCGCGCAAGCCTCCAACTGAATTCAAGATAAAAAGAAATGTTTTTATAAGGGAGCATGATTTTTCGATAGCGAATTATAGATGGTCCTCGTCAAAATATGTTTTTGGGTGGCGGATCTTACAGCAGTGATGCGTACAGTTGGCGAGTAGTGAAGAAGCCTCGACGCTAAGTCCAGTAATTGCGGCGTTGCCCTCTTTCTAAATACCTGCAAAAAAAAGATCTTGAGTTGAGTTCTTTCATCTTTGGCAAATTATTTACATGTAAAGACGGTGAACCTTGTGCCATGGATGAGCTTTAATTTGAGGGAATTTGAATTCGCTGTAATTCGGATTCATGCATTTCATTTCCGTCCTTGTCGGCGTACCCAAGACCTGTTGCAGGTGGCGAAAGCAACGTATGGATTTAATATAGATATGAGTTCACACGTTAGATTTGGCGAGGGAATTGTGTAGGGTACCTTAATTATTTCAACTAGCTGATCAACGCTACTCTCCCCGGGAAAGAGAGGCTGCAAGAGATGTAACAAAAAATCAGGACAGGATTGTAGAAGAAATTTACGAAAACAAACAGAGGAAGTGATCATGAGCAAACAGCAGACTAGGCTATTCATAAAAATGGCTATTCAGAAACTCTGCAGCCTTAATCAAGTAGGGATCATAACATCAGATTTATGTAGAATTCGTAGCTTTATCAAGCTCAATGCGCAGCTAATGAATGGCCGACAAATATATATATATATCTGCGGACTAATAAAAACTCATGAGATTGTATGTCTACCCGTCCGAGAAGGAGCTCAGCCATTACACAACCAGCTGACCAAATATCCGTTGCAGTAGTGTATTCTGTAGCTCCAAAGATCAGTTCAGGAGCCCGGTAGTATCGAGAGCAAATGTATGATATGTTCGGTTCGCCAGGCACCTGGGATGGAACTGAAATGTTAAAGATGGTGGGCTATTGGTAAGATTCAGAATCAGAAATTAACAGAAGAATGACTATACCAAAATCTTGGCACTTCCAAAATCACAAAGCTTGAGCTGATGCGTGTCACGATTAACCTGGAACAAGCACTTTATCTTAAGTTCCTAAAACTAAAATGAATCCAATGTTGATAGAAGAAAACGATGGAAGAACAACATACCAGCAGGTTTTGTGGTTTAACGTCACGGTGACATACACCAAACACCCTGTGTGCATAATTCAGTCCTCGGCACATCTGCAATTATAGATACAAACGCCACAGGTTATGATTTCAACTTTCAAGCTCAATAGTATGGAGGAACAACATGGAGACACTGAACAATGAGCTCCTCACATAACCGAATTGCTAATTATGTACCTGGTATGTATACAACTGCACGTATATAATAGGCATGTTTTGGTTTGCTTTGGTGTAGTGCCTTAAAGCCTGATAAACATTTTCCGACACAAACTCCTGAACAAGATTGAGATATAGCTCGTTCTTCTCTGTAGTGGAGAAGAAAGAATGCTTCATCTGAACCACATTAATGTGATTCAACATTTGCAATATCTGTAGTTCTCTGTTCTTATATCTCTTGTCCTGCAGCACCTTCTTTATAGCAACGGATTCGCCGGTTTCAATGCATTTAGCCTACAACAGAAAAGAATCGATAGGAAATGAAAAACCAATCAGCTTTAAAGCCCTCTCATCAAGAAAGAAAACTCCTTACACCAATATAAAGAGTGATTCTATATTGAAAAGCACCTGATATACAACTCCGAAAGAACCAGTGCCTACGATTCGCTCGGCCATGTATGACAATGTCTGTGAAACAATGTAAGAAAACTAAATTCAATCACATTGTGCTAAATTCTTGCTCCATTAGATTAAAATCTTATGTAAATAAACATAAGCCATGAAACAATAGGCAGCAAAGCCAGTAACCTGTTTCGGTTGTCCGTTCTTGCCGCCGACTGATGTCACAATAATCTGACCTGCTTCTGTTCCATTGCCTTTAACAATGGCAGGCTCCATATCCTGCAATGTAGATACAAAATACAGATATAACCTAAAAATCATTCAAGCTTTGCTGCAGAAGAGCGTACACATCTGGGTATCAAAAAATCATCAGATTACATGTTCCAAAGGTGCATAGAAAATGAATCTGAACCGAACCTGAGAATTCTTCCCAGGATTACCAGGCTTTTCAGGTTTGCTTCCGACTCCGGCAACTGAATCGGAATCCATCGGTCGCTCCAAACTCGATTCCACTTCTCCGGCGGCTCGCCGTTCTATTTCTCGCTCCGGATTAACCATTTCGGTATCAGAATTCCCGAGCTAAAGCAAACACGTCAAATTTTAGAATTCAATACCTCCCCGCTCAGAGAGTTCTTACGCAACGATCGAAACTTGCACCGTTTTATTTGTAGATTTTTGTTATTCATCCAGAAAAATTATCGACCAATTATTCAGCTCCAAAACACAATTAACGCATGCATAGAAAGCATAAACAAGGTTACAGGATCTGAAACGGAGGATCGGCCCGCACCAATGCTCTTAAGCTCGATGCATAATTTTCACTCCTCAATCCCTTGAACAATCCGAATCCAAATTCCAGAACCAATCTCCTCACCCTTCAACCCCAATCCACCCAAAATAAACAACAACAAAAAAAAATCCCTCCCAAAACACAAATTACCAAACAAATTCAAACCACAATCTCATCCAATACAGAAAAACAAAGAAGGCAAGAGAAGAGAATCTCTCCTAGAACAAACAGCCTCCGTTCTCTCCCCCCTCCTTCCCTGCAATCGAAACAACAGGATCAAACAAGAGAGAGAAAACAGACGATGAGAGAGAAAGAGGAGAAATTCTCAGAGAAAGGAAATGAGAGAGAGAGAGAGAGAGAGAGAGAGAGAGAGAGAAGTTTGTTTGTTATTTTAATAATATAATATTTATTAAATCGGCTGTTTAATTTCGTCCAGTCAAAGCTACAGAGCGAGTCTTTATTGACCGTTTTAATTTCTGCGTGATGTCCGTACTTGCGGCGGTGTCCTTTGCTCCTGATCTGGACCGTCGATTTGTCGCCCATGTGATCCGACGGTCGAGACCCCTCGATTTAAATAACGGCTTTTGAATTTTGAATTCGGACTCTTCCGGCAAATAGGATTTTATTATTATTATTATTATTTTACTTTTATGTTTTTTTACTATTATTGCTTCATGGTTCATTATAATATATCTCATTTTAACTTTAAAATATTTGTATTGATAGATACTTTGGTGCTAATGTACATTAATAATATTAATAAACTATTTTATATAAAAAAAATATAAAAACAAAATAGTAAAAATAAATTAATCTTAAAAAATAAACCATATAATTGTGTTATTAAAGACTTGAAAATTATTATTTAAATATATATATATTTATATAATTTGCATAAAATGTTTATAAAACAGCATCTTCATATGTAATATTATACAGAGATATATAGAGAGAGAGACATCGTATTATATTATAGAGTCTTGAAAAATTTAAAATTAATGTCTGAACAATAATAATATATGCAGATTTTTATAACTGCTAGGTTTGATAAGAGTGTAATAAATATTATATGCAGATTTATTTAATAATAATAATAATAATAATAATAATAATAAAGGTTTGTGTGATATTTTTTGTTTTTCTAATTTTCTTCAAATTGCTTTTACTATTAATTTACAATAAATCAATTTATTTTTTCTTCAAAACATTATATTATATATTTATTTTTATTTATTATATTCCATAAAAATTGTTACTCAAATTCTCGTATTAAATATTCTTTTATATTATATCGAACAGTTATTGTTAAAATTACATGACCATATACACAAATATTATTTGCAAATACAATATGTCCAAGCACGATGCAACAAATTGCTAATAAAAGGACGATGTGGTCCCGTAACTCGACTTTTCCGTCAAACTTGGTTTGTAAGCACAATTTTTTTTCTTTAAAATCACGAGACGGTGCAATCCAAACAAGACACATCGATATATCACGTGGAACAAATGTCACGTTGCAAATACAACACGTCGAGTGTGATGTGTCGAATTCAAGTGTCGCACTATGTGATGTGTCGAATTGCATGCGAGCCACGTGCCGCGCTATGTGATGACTCGAATTGCATGCGAGCCGAGTGTCACATTACGGGCAATACTTCATTTTATTTTTTTTTTTACCAAAATAATCGAATTCAGAACCTAACTTTAATCGAAAAATATCTCGCTACTTGATCTACAAAGTTCGACTACTTGAAAAAGATACTTAAAAAGCTGAAAGATTTTGTACAAATAGAAAACAAAATTACTTATTCATGTCATTGATTTGGTACTTTAGAGGTTCTAAACAAACAAGGGTAGTAAACTAGCATTTATATTGCTCCATCCAAGTTGATTGACATACTGACTTTTTATGATTGATTATCATTATTATCATGACAAAGAAAAAAAAAATAATAATATAAAAAATATCGCAATGAAAATTAAACATACCTATATTGTATAATTATGTATATTGAAGAATTTGTTTTTTTTCCAAAAGGTCGACTTTTATATATTTTTCAAATAAAATAATTTATATAACAAAAATTAATAAATTCAATTCTTATAAATTTGAAAAAATAAAATCATAATTTAGCGAAAGTAAAAATATATTAAAAATAAATACTAAATACTTCAATAAAAAAAATATATATATTACTATGTGTGTGAAATAATTAATTTTTAAAAATAAATAAGAAATTTTTTAAAAAAAATTAAAGTAAAAAACTATTTGAAACATTGGATTATATATACTACTCCATCCGTCCCAGATACCATGTCCACGTTGCCGTTTCTGTCCGTCCCATATACCATGTCTACGTTGCCGTTTCTGTCCATCCCACGTACCATGTCACTTTCCTTTTTTAAAAATGATTACACACTTTAATCTCATTTTAGATTTTTTAATTTTAATTAAACTAATTAGTTATCTTAATATTAATTTATAATTATTTATATTATAGAATAATTATTTTCACTAATACATTCTTAATTATCTACTAATTACACCTCTCCTAAAATACCGTGTCTATAGCAGACACGGTATCTGGCTTTTAGTGTCAATAAGCAAAATTAACTATTTAAAGAGCTAGAACTTATTATTCAATAAGCTAAAACTGATGCATAAGTTATTTTTCAAACATCATTCTAATTGTTAGGAATTAATCAGTATTGTAGCAATTATCATTAATGATCACAATAACCATTTTCAAAATGAATGTGTATTTTTTAAGGTAATGGTTATTTTTGTATAAAATACTCGTTCTGTCGTGCAATGTGTCCTCATTTGTTCGGATACAAATTTTAATAAAAGTGAAGAATAATTATTATTATTATTTTGCATTTTATAGTAAAAACAAAATACAAAAATATAATATTTTTTACTTAAAAATGAAATGAGAACATATTTTTATAAAATTCAAAAACGAAAGTGAGCATTTAAATGGTCCTGGAGAGATATTTTTTAAGAATGCATAGATTTTGTTTTTTCCTTTTCAATTATTGAGGAATGCATAGTTAAATATGGAATGTGATGTAAATTTGATAAATTAATTATTTATAAATCATAATAACATGTAAGGGTGAGTATTTTTATTATTGTTATCATTTTACATTTATTCAATAATACAACGTGACATATGTTAGCTTTGGATTTTAACATTAATATTTTGACTGATGTTTGCAGGTAATTCAGGCCTATCAATTACTCCCTCTGTCCCATATAACCGTAGAGATGTAGTTAGTAGATAATCAAGAATGTGAAAATAATTATCCTATAATATAAATAATTATAAATTAAGATTAAGATAACTAATTAGTTTAATTAAAATTTAAAAAAAAAATTTAAAAATTTAAAATAAGATTAAAGTGTGTTTTTTCAAAAAAAGGAAAGTGACATGGTACGTGGGACGGACAGAAACGGCAACGTGGACATAGTATAGGGACGGAAGGAGTAATATTTTGGTTAATGTTTGCAGGTAATTCAAACCTATCAAATTGATTGAATTTATGTATTCAAGATCAAAATCAAAGATGACCCAAATGCAATTCTTTACTATTTCTGCAGGCCTATATTAGATATGACTAATCCCCCCCCCCCCCCCCCCCCCCCCCATATAGTCGTTTGTTAGATTAAATTTTGTATGATAAATTCTTGAATGTATATAGTTTGTTAAACAATCTTGTTGAATGAGATAGGTTAGACAATCTTATTGAATGAAGTAGGCAAAGAAATAATATTTTGTGATCGAACTGAACTATCATTTTCTTATATTTTATTTTTTAGCTCGCACACTATTTTGATCTCTCTGTGCAATACTAATACCATAATCAATCATAATTAATCTCACCTACATGGATAAAATTAAATGAACTTAAAATACATCCACATTAAAACTCTTATATTTAGTCAAACAAAATAAACATTACTCTTACATCAAATTGTGCAGTGGACCAATCCAGACTTGGCCCAAACATTACTCTCACATGTTGTATACATATTAGTTTTATTTTTATAAAACAAAAAAAAAAAAGTAAATTAAAATAAATACCTATTTTTCAATGTCTAAAATCCTAGTGGCTATTTTTACTTTCAAAAAATAAAATTCAAAACAGGTCAAAAACAAAAACACACAAGTCAAACTCCTAGTTCAAAAGTAAAGTACACGTTAAATTGGGATCAAGGTTGTTCATAGCAAACAAATGGTCTTGAATAATCACACAAATTCCCCAATTAATTTAGTCAATAAATTCAATTAAATTGAATTGTAACAAGTAACAATACTACATGAGATCCAAGCAATAAACCACAAGAGAATTTACTAGTAAATTTCACAGGCAATACCCAATAAAGTACACAACATATCTAAAGAATGGGACAACAAACCAACACCACCCTCCCCAAAACCTTACTATATATATATATATGCTTACTGCCTGCTGCTAATCCTCATAGTAATCACAATGCTTACCAAACATAATTTGACACAATATAAGAATCCAACTTCCCCAAATTTCAGGCGCCATAATTCTGCATTGCAAAACTCTATATTGCATACGATACCTGTGGATGTATGTTTCTGTTTTGTTGTTGTTTTTCTTTAATGGGTAGGAGGGTACTCATTCAATGCTGTTTCCGGGATACCTTGAGATTGTAGTCATGTTTGATGAGATTGGCCCTCAAGAGCATGGTCCTCACTTCCTGATCGAATTGGCTTCCAGTCTGCAACACGCGCTGGAAAGTGCTGTTCCTCTGGTCAGCATGGCGGGCATAGAGGATTTTGTTATGGGAGTCGATCCGGGCCTGCATGAACAACCATTATTACACATTGTCCAACAAAACAAGAACATCCAAGTAGGGCCAGCGACTCGATTGAAAATCCAAACTGAACTGTATTTAGTGATTCACCATTTTACCTAATCGATTATGGAATATTTTTCGCGCTTCTGAATTTCAATTTTGATATGAAATTCACCTAGTCTAGCACATTATAAGATTTCTTACTTGCCTGGGCACTATAATGAAATTGTAAGTACCAAATGGAGTACAAATTTGGTAATAACAAATTCATATAGTAAAAAGTTACTGAATTATGGACCATAATTACTGAATTTGGTTGATACCGGGGTAATTACCATATATGCACAACCCCGTGCTATGTAATATGACTAAGATTACCTGGATTTGATTGTCGGTAATAAGTGATTCAAGTTCTTTCTCAAGGCCAGAAACGCTGGTCTTGAAGGCATCAGCCATCATTTGGAGATCTACAGAGAGGAATGGCAGGGTGTATTGGATGAGAGCTTTGCTGCGGATCTGCTCGTATAGTGTCTCCACATGGTCATGTAAATGGATGTCAAGCAACAAGTTTGGTTTAAGGTTTTTGAGATATTCCAGACAGGTAGCATATCGGCTGCAACACAAAAACATCGGGTGAGTAAGGTGGCACAATAAATAAAGAAGCTGGTTGAGAGATGATTAACAATTTTATTACTCAGTGTTCCAATGGCACCACGAGTCAAATTGAGCTACTCATTAGAACAATAACGCTTGACTTGTCAAAACTCAAACTCAACTTGTTGATTATATGAAATGAATAGAGCTTGAACTGGTAAAATACTAGATTATGAATCAAGCCAAGTAAACTAAATTTGATTTACAAAACAAACAGCTTGAACGGCATTTTTCTTTTTTTAAAAAAAGAGCATCTTCGTCAATTAACCACAAAATAAAATAGTAAAAAGATATCTGAAAGGATATGGTGTTTGAGCTTGAGCCAAAAATTCATTAATCAAATCAAGTTAGCACATTTTGTCAACATTCCCACTTAGCCAAGCTAACTAAAGCTTTGCTTGATTCAAGCAAAATAAGTCAAATTTGAAAACACAAAACTTTGCTCAATTAACAAAAAAAAGATGATAAATGTAACTTTCAATAGTGCGACAATTGTGTACGTAACTACCTTATATACATGTCCTCAACCCATATTTCAGTTAGTTATATTACAACAAAAGAATTATAAATCAATTAATGAAAGTTCAATAAAGCATGGAAGTATGTTAGACAACCCAACAAGTTCAATGAAAACATGAGTTGAAATAAGTTAATTATTAGTTCAATAAGGCTTAACACGTGAAAACTCAAACTCTAACTAATCAATTGTATGAATTGAATAGAATTTGAGAAGGTAAAATACTTTATCATTAATCGAGCTGAGTAAACTAAACTCGATCTACAAAACACACAGCACCGGATTGTTTCAAAGAGCGTATTCTACAATCACAACAAAATAAGACGGTGCTGTGATCTAAAAGAATATTGCATCTGAGAGATTGGGCCAAAATTCCTATCATTGAATCAAAGTGGAGCATTTTTTCAACTTTCTCTCTTAGTCAAGCTAAATTGAACTTGGTGCGATCCAAACATAGTATGTCAATTACAAAGCCCAAAACTCAGGCTCAATTTAGAAGGCAAACCATGATAATGTGAATCTTCCACAATTTGACATTTGTTTAGGTAACTATTTTATATATTTTTCAGGAATCCATATTGGAGTTAGATATATTACATGGGAAGGTTTATAAAGCAACATAATGGAAGTTCAACAAAACATGGAAAGATGTTTGACAACCCAATACAAGTTCAATGAAAAGATGATTTGAAATAAGTTAATTATTTGAAAACTCAAACTCTGACTAATCAATTATATGAACTGAATAGAACTTTAGAAGGTAAAATACTTTATCATTAATCAAGCTGAGTAAACTAAACTCAATCCACAAAACGCACTGCATTGGATTGTTTCAAACAGCATATTCTACAATCGCAACACAATAAGAAGGTGGTGAGATCTAAAAGAAAGTTGCATATGAGAAATTGAGCCAAAAATCCAATCATTAAATAAATTCGAGCATGTTTTTCAACTTTCTCTCTTAGTCAAGCTAAATTGAACTTGGCATGATTCTAACATAATGTTCAATTAGAAAGCCCAAAATTGGCTCAATTACGAAGGCAGACCATGATAATGCAAAATTTCAATAGTATGACATTTGTTTAGGTAACTATTTTTTATACTTTTCAGGAATCCATAATGGAATTAGATATGTTACATGGGAAGATTTATATAGCGACTTAACGAAAGTTCAACAAAACAAGGACAGAAGTTGGATAATATTAAATATGACGCTGTGTGGTTTCCTGATCCTCAGCCAATCACAAGGTACAAATGTAATAGAAATTCTCAATTAGTAAATTTTACCTGGTGTAGAAATCATTTATTAGCTCCCTTACTTCAGGAACAAGTTCGAGGAAATTCCTAAAGTTAACATTATCAATGACTTTGCTCTGCCAATCAGAAACAGACAAGAAAAAATTAAGTCACCGAAGATTCATTGTAATATCATAGGACAGATAATCAAAGCAGTTTGCCTTCAATTCTGCACGGTCGAAACTAGCAAGTGCACATAAGCCACCGTAGGTTGCGATATCTTGGGGCGCAATAACTTCTGTGTAGTTGTTTCCAAGTTCTATGCCAGTTTCCAAGAACTGCAAGTAATCTTGATAACATCAGATACTTAAAAGCAACACAACCAACATGCAGTTTCCAAGAACTACAAGTAATGATAACATCAAAGACATTAAAGCAACACTCCAATTGTCGATATAATAAATTAGTTTGTTTGTTCTTTTCCGAAAACCACTTCAATCAGACACGTGGCATGACTTTTGAGTATATAAGGAAAGTTGAAGCGACAAACCTTTCGAGCTGCAAGCTTGTAAGCTTTGGTTTCCAAATGAGCCAAACCAGCAGCACAACGTAGTTTGGCAATCGTAACAGGATCCAAGTCCAGACACTGCTCGGCCTTGCTAACATAGCTTGTAACATGTGCAAACTGACCCATCTCGATGCTAACTAATATCGCGTTCAAACACATGTGAATGATATGTTTTGACGTTGTACAATAATCCCGGGTGCGGACATAATTCTTAAATGCATCTCCAAGCTGACCATGTGCATAGTGAAAATCTCCAAAATCATTGTACCCCATCCGAATGCTTTCTTTTATTAGATTCGTCTGCAAAAACACAAAGATAAAGCCATAAAAGGTAACCAAAGCATATAAACTGTTATCATACATAATGACATTGAGTAAAACAACCACCACTAGATAATCCAAATTTTGGCATCAATTATGTATGCTAAATCAGTGACAAAGATGAACTGGCAAATTCACGAAACACAAGAAATATCAAACACGAATATATTCGTTGCATGAA
The DNA here is from genome assembly GCF_009805555.1 of Andrographis paniculata. NCBI lineage: Eukaryota > Viridiplantae > Streptophyta > Magnoliopsida > Lamiales > Acanthaceae > Andrographis > Andrographis paniculata. The sequence goes on along the minus strand of NW_026137580.1, from coordinate 490,463 downwards.
GAACTTCACAAAATTCAATAGATACTAAATTGAGTCTGTTCAGAAAGAACAATTGCATCAATTCAAAATACATGACACTTACTTTCATGATTTCACTAGAATGAAATGTTGAACAAATATATCATAGAGCAAGCAACTGTAATTAAGATTGAGAAGTAGAACTGAAGTAAACAGTATCCAGGAATAAGGAAAACAGTAAACCCTACCCTGTAAGCATTGAGTTCGTTCTCAAGCTTCTCCTTCCTCAATTCAGCCCTTCGGTCCACAGCTCTGGACCAAGCATCGTCAGGCCCGTACTTTGGGCCTAAACGGCCATCGATCTTCGCCACAACCTCTCGGAAAAGCTGCGTGTTCTCTCCCTTCTTAATTTCGTCGTACGCTATCCTGAGAGCCTCCCGCTGCATCGACTCGACGCCGCATTTATCGGCGATGAAGAGGAGGCGGGTGATCTTGGTGCGGCCGGCGTAGAGAGTGGCGTAGGCTTCGACGTCGAGTTGGTCGCCGCTTATAATCGGGCGGGGGCGGTGATTGGCGTCGGTGGTGCCATTAGCGCAGATCTCGTCGTCATCCTCGATCATGATCCCACGGCCGTCGTCTTCCGCTTCCATATTTCCGCAAATAATCCCTCTGGCTCTCCGCCGTACTGATAGGGCTTCGTCGGCTCTTCTTGCTATGCCTATATGCGTGCTACTGTTCCGCACGTGTGGAAATGACCATACAGTGTACTGATGAATTTTATTGGGCCTCATATTTATGGCCCGGCCCAATGTTTCATGGGCCTCCGTAACATGTAATTTACAGGCGTGGGTACTGTTTTTATTTGTTAATATTTTTAAAAATAATAATAATAATAATAAGTTAAATAAATAATATATTATTATCGTTTATCCATCCAACATTGTTTAAAAAACTTACCAAATATTTATTTATTTTCCTTTTTGCAGATTTAGTGTGTGTAAAAGGAAAATATTATCTTGCGTAGATAAGGAAGAAGTAGATCGCATATAGAATGTTAATTTTTTTGAAATTAAAAATTTTTAATTTGAATTTCAAATTAAATTTAGTTTTTCTTTTTCTAAACAGGTTGATATTTTGCAGTCCGTTGACATTATGCTTTAATTATTCTTTTCTAAAATATTAGATTATGTATAATCTATTCAAAATTTTTTATTTCTATCCTTTTTTTTCTTAATAAACAAATTTTCTATTTATTTATAAAATTAATTTATTTTAATTATAAATAAATATATATTTTTAATTTTTTTATTATAATATTCTCTACAAAATAATATTCATATCTATATATTTTATTAAATATAATCATTAAAATAATGAAATACATTTTTTAAATTTTATATATATTATCTCATAAATTAAATATTAATTAAATAAATCCATTTCCATCCAAATTCCAATTTAAAAACTCAACCGCGAACCAAACACATTGAATTATCAATATGTGATGTCCAAACTCAAACTCCAAACTAAGGCCAAAGCAATATGTGTTTCTTTATAGTTTCTATTTGAACTTTATATATTTTCTAAAAAAAAAATTATACTATTACATCAAATATTATTTAAATAAATAAAAGCCTCAAACTTACAAACCTCATATCTACAAAAAGAATTTCAACAAACACTTCAATGGATCATAAAATTTTTTACATTTTTTCCCATCAAAATCTTTTGCACAAAATTTCAATTTGACAACAAATTACTTCAACTTAGACCTCAACACTATTGCAACTCATCCACGAAAACTACATATATACACACACACATCACATGCATATACATAACAAGCAATGTGTTGCTCCCTGCAAGAACACATCCATAACAAGCCAGCCAAAAACGTACCGATAAACCGACAGGCGCGGCGCTGAAGAAAAAACAATGCCGGTCAGGTCCCAAAGCCAATCTACACCTTCTTGCAAACTTCAGTATCAGAAGAGAACATCTCTTGTCCTAAAAAGCTCGGGACTATCAGGACCGAGTCCACGCAGAGGCCCCCTTTGGTGTGAGTACAGTCGATCTGAGTCAGCGCAAACTTGATGTTCGTTAAGGCGCTGCCGTCATTTACTACCAAGTCTCCCACGTGGTAGTGCGCCCATGTTCCAATATTGTCCAAATGGAAATGGGACACTTGGTGTTGCCCATCCGGCATTGTGAGCTGGAGTTTTACGGGTTTTAGGTCCCATCCGTGTACGTTTTCGGAGTTGCATGCGCGTCGTCCCAATCGTTTTGTGGCCCTCCCGAGCTGTAGTCTGAAGAAGAGGCTGTATGTTCCAGAAGGGAACTGGAATTCGAGGTCGCCGCTCACTTCGAGCCACCAGATCTGCTGGAGGTATGCGACTGTTTGGAATCTGTATAAAATGTGACAAATTTGATCACATCCCTAAACCTTTCTATAGGAAGAACAACATTTATAAACTATAAGCATCAAGACAGAGCACAAAATTGATTATTCAAAACATACAAAGATTTATCTAATAGATCTCAATTTTCCCCTAAATACGTCACTTAGAATGCTAATTTTTCATACAAAACATTACATGAACAACTGCTCAGCACAAAGATAGCAAAATCTGAAACACACAATCATCTATGCCTATCACTAAATTGTGACTAGATCAAAGCATCTAGGAACATTATTGTGCTCCAACCTTATTGTGCATCTTGAATTCAACAGGTGTCAAAAGCCAACAAGCAGCTAACAGTAAGCCCACAACTCGGTTATGTTTTATGTTCTAGATGACAACTTCTTCACCCTTTTACTGAACTTGTTGGGTGGGCTTACAGAAAGTTCTCTCATGGCTCAATTGCTACAATGAAGGGGCAACAAACTGTTTCATACTTAAAAAAGGGATTCACACTTCAATCCTCAGCTTCAAACTTGAAATTGCAGAACTTAGATTTGACAAATATGTTATTGTAATCTACTTCAGATTGTAGCGTCAGTTTCATTCTCTTAGTTAGAACCAGAATCACACACAAATACATGTTCTCTAAAAAGCTCCAAACAGATCAATTCACAACCACACATCGCAATGATATAGGTACACCAATTTGTATATGCGCGTGAGAGTGGTGAAAACTATGTGTGTTAAGGCACAGAAGCAACCTTCTGGAAACCTACCTAGATTCATCAGTTGGAATGTGATTCCAATACCTCCGATCATCAATACCAGTAATAGCCATCGCCTTCGAAGAAATTGCCAAACAAACTCCACCAGTTCTCTTATCAATCCAAACTTCCTACTCCAAAATCACAAAAATAAAATAAATCAAAACAACTCAAAATCCAACTGCTCGAACACCGAAATCGACAAATCAACTTCTCAGGAACGAACCTTTGTTCCGCCATCAAAGGTGCTAGGCCTGCTCAGTGCAGCGTAGATATCCTTCTTACTCTTGTCTCCACCGATGCCTTGATCGGGCAATTTGGAGACAATATACGAATAGGTCGACGGCAATTTCGGAATCCAGATAAAATCGGCCTCGGAAGCCCCGCGAAAGGCGCGATTGAGCCGTGCGAGCTTCGCGATCTCCACAGGATCCAAGTAGGATAGAACCATCGCTATACAGGACTCCGGTATGTCTTCCAATTTCCGCCGCGTTGACGAATTTCGACCACTCGGATCCTCCGGCAAAGCAGAAACATTCGCCCCCATTTTCCGGCGACCGGAGATCGGTGGATTCGAGGTGAGGAGATATATCTTAATCAGAGAACAAAGTTTGAAAGTCAATTCTGTAAGCGAGTTGGAGTTATTTATACGGTGGGGGAAAATGGGGAGTGATCGTCTGTATCCGTTCCAGTGGGCCGTCGGATCCCCATCCCCTCCGGTTCGGATCTCTACAGTGCTTACAATCTCTTCCTGTTGTTCATCAAATGTACGGAAGCAGCTGACACGAGTTTAGAAGAAATCGGAGAGCACCGCAGGGACTGCACCGTAGAGGAAAGACGACGCGTCTCGCGGGAATCTGACGCCAAGGTGAGATGGAATGAGAAAGTTCTTATCCGGTAAAACAGTGCTGGTAGTGGGGCCCACTTCTCCTACGTCGATCACACGCGCCTTGGATAAGCTTAACTGCAGACAGACTCCACTTATCACACCAAATTTAAAAAAACTAATTAAGGTATGTTTGTTTTAAAAGATTTCGGAGGAATTGTACTATTTACACCAATTTTTTTTTTATAAAAAATATTAAATTAAATATTTATTTTTTATTTTTAAATTTAAAACATAGTATTGCTATTTATTTATCTCATATCCTATAATTATCAAATTTAAAATTTTTATTTTTTAAATATCAGTTCAAAATTCAAATTTCCAAACAAACCCACTCTAAAAAAAACACACGCCCATGAATAAGGTGTTTGTTTGGGGTTTTTCTTTAGAACCTGAGAACGGTAAAACTCTGTTCATAGATTTCAACAAAAATTCAAAAAATTCATAATAATATATTTTTAAGATTCATATAAATTTCTTTTGATAATAAATTTTTTTACATTATATCATTTATTCATGATTTTTAACAAGAATTTAGTAAATTCATACAATTTTAAAGTCCATAACTTTTTTTTTTTTATTATCTCAGAATTTTTAAAAAAGTTAGAATTGAATATCTCAGATTTTTTTTATAAAAAAAATTGAAAATTTTTAAATTTCAATATTTTTTCATGTTGTCAAAGAGTTGAACAATGAATTTTCGTGTTGTCAAAGATTTGAACAATGAAAATAGATGACGAGTGCCTGATCCTACAAATTCATGATTGAACATGTCAATGTGTTTTTGGATAGATTTTATTTTATATTAGGTATAAAGAACTTTATTAATAATATAAAAAATTGTGTAACTTAGAAACACAACATGAACAAACCCAAAAGAGACTATAAATGAAAATTGATATTTAGTTAAGACCATTCTAAAAAATAAATGAGACAATACAAATAAGACAAATGTACTCTCTTTGTCATAGATAAACAATTTTTTTATATATAAAAAACAGGTCTTTTTAAAAAATAAAAACACCATACTCTTTTCTATTTTTTAATTTTTTTTTCTTCATTTTACACCATACTCTTTTCTATTTTTTAATTTTTTTCCTTCATTTTTTACTTAAAAAAAACGACATTAAAATTAACAACAAATAAATTTATTTTTACATAGTATTATTTTTTATACCCAAATGGGATACCAAGTTATTGCCACTTGGCTGGAACGTTATTACAAAACAAAACAATCTATTCGGTCCCTTTTGTCCACAAAAAAGCAATAATTGTACAATTACATGTGTCATAACCGTACTATTTCTTTCTCCATTAAGGATGTCAACAGGGCAGGTTTGGGACTTGGGAAGGGTTTTGCAAGCTCCGAGATTCGTTCCGTTAGAAAATATTAGGCTCCGAGACCTGCCCTGCTCCACTTTCATTCTGCCTCAGGATCCCCCAATCCGGCAAATTCATTTTTTTAAAGAATATATAATAATAAATATTTTTTTAACAATCGAATACTAAAACAAATAGTATTCAAAACAAAAAAAAAAAATCTAAAAACAATCAAATATTGATCCATAAAAATAAGATAAATAAATAAATAATATATTTTTATTATATAAATATAATGTATAATAATTTTAAAAAATTATTTGGAATAGACGACTAATTGAATTTTATATTTAAAATTATTTAAGTAAATAAATAATATATCTTTATTATATAAATGTACATATATATTAATTATAATAATTTTAAAAAATATCCGGATTCGGGTCCGGGTCCGAGTTGGGGCAGATTTTTAGTAAAATTCGTAACCCGCCCCGAATCCGACCGAGTTTAAAATTTCAAATTCACAACCCGCCCCGAAACATATTATTTAAACCCGAACCTGCCCCATTAAAAGCGGATCCGGGGCGGGTCCAGGGCTAACCCGCCCCATTTGACATCCCTAGTCTCATTTGTGTGCTATTATTATTTTTTAAATCTCGTACTCAACCAAATTAAGACTATATTTATGGGACGAAAAGGAGTATAATAAAGGAAATAGAATTGGACAATATTATTAGATTCACCATCAACCACCACAAATTCAAGTAGCCTTATCCACAAATGTTAGTGACTTGTACTAATTAATTAAATTAATAATCTATGATTACAACTCACTTTTTATTTAATTATTGCAAAAAGCTCCATTTAATATTTTGCAGTTAAACATCTAACCAACAATTATGCTTCTTTGACTCACCATTCTCTGAAATGTTCCAAACATTACTGACTTTTAAATTTATTACTCTCATTAATAAGTAATTTAAAAGTTTATTAATAAAAATAATTATATATTATGATAATCAAATAGTTTAATTAAAAAAAAAAAAAAATTTACTTCCTCCGTCCCACATACCATGTCCATGTTATCGTTTCTGTTCGTCTCATATTCTATGTCATTTTCTTATTTTGGAAAATGATTACACACTTTAATCTTATTTTAAACTTTTTATTTTTTTAATTTTAATTAAACTAATAAGTTATCTTAATTTTAATTTATAATTATTTATATTATAAGATAATTATTTCACTGATACATTCTTAATTATCTACTAATTACACCCTTCCTAAAATACGGTGTCTACAGTGTAGCAGATACGATATAGCAGACACGGTATATGAGACGGAGAGAGTATAAATTATAAAATTTAAACTGTAATTAAAATATATAATTAAATATATATATTTTTAAAAAGACAAATTATAGCTTGACGAAAATAGAAAAATAGACAATTTACGTAGAATGGAAAAAGTAATAAAAAAATATTATTTTATACTCCGTCCGTCCTACATACCGTATCTACTACACTGTAGACATGGTAAGAGGAGTGTAATTAGTAGATAATTAATAATCTATTAGTAAAAATAATTATCCTATAATATAAATAATTATAAATTAAGATTAAGATAACTAATTAGTTTAATTAAAATTAGAAAAAAATAAATTAAAAAGTTTAAAATAAGATTAAAGTGTGTAATCATTTTCCAAAAAAAAAAGTGATATGGAATGTGAGACGGACAGAAACGGCAACGTCAACATGGTATGCGGGATGGAAAGAGTATAAAACAAGTATTAAATTAAAATATTATTTATAAAAAAAAAAATTCAAATACAAAATCAAACTAAAAATAAATAAAACTTATAATATTTGTTGATGATTATTGAAAATTATAAACAAAAGTATATTAATAAATATAATTATTATATAATATAAATAATTATAAATTAACATTAAAATAATTTAATAATATAAATAAAATTTAAAAAAAATTATAAGTAATGAAAGGAGTATATATATTTTTTATTCAAATAATGTAACCATACCGAAATACATGATCACATACTAAGAGCTTCTCCAACCTCATCCCAAATTCTCCCCTTTTCAGATATGTACAGTGTTACTCCATACCTCTATTCCAGAATTTTTGTGGTGTTTTTTATAATTTTGGTATTTTTGGAGTGTATTGTATAATTTTAATTTTTTAGTAGATGATATATAATTTTTATATTTTAAAAAATTGTATTTAATTTTAATTTTTTTGAAAAATAATGTATAATTTTATTTTCTTAAAGCAATATAATTTTAGTTTTTGGAAAGTAATATATATAATTTTGGGTTTTTTATATAATATATAAAATTATTAAAAAAATAATGTATAATTTTATTTTTTAAATTGATATATAATTTTAGTTTTTGAAAAGTGATATAATTTTTATTTTTTAAAAATTAATTGTAATGTATGTTTTTGTAATAAATTGTTATGAAATAATAATATTACATTATTTTATGTTTAATTATTATATCATATTTTTCTTGATAGCATTTGATTATTTTATTTGTAATAGTTATTAATTATAAATATTAATTTGTATATATGTAATTTTTAGATAAAATATAAATTATATGTATATGAATCTAATGTAAAAATAAATTAAAATTGAGGTGTAATTTATAACTATAAAAAGTTATATAAAATAATATAAAAAAAATATATATATAAAAAATATACTTTTGAGTAAAAAATTAAAATTTATGATTAAAATAAAATGATTGTACATCATCTGAAAAATACAGTGTAGGATTAGAGATGGTCTAATATGGTAAAGTCAGCCGTTAAATTTGGGTTCAATAATTTTGTGGTGTTGGGTCTGGGAGTACTTAATTAAAGGCTATGATTATGATTGTGACATTAATCATATTTAATTAGAATAAAATAAGGCAAATTGGACACAATTAGAAATTTAAAAATGATATATCAATCCATTTATTTATTTGTGGGTGAGGGGCCACAAATTAATACTCCTATATAATGTCTTTTATTTAAAAAAAAAAATAGTATAAAAAAGTGTAACTGTTTGAGGGGTGAACATCACCACTAATAAAGGATAATTAAATAAATAAATAATTAAATGATTGAGTGTCATAGTTGCATTGGGTGTTGAGGTGGATCTGACTCAGCAAAACCCTCTGTTGGCCGCAAATGGTTTCATCACTGTTCAGCGTTCACGTGTCTCTCGCTGTTGTTTTTTTGAATCTATAGTCTGAGCTGTGTTTGATACGAAATTTAAAGAATATTAATATTATATTTACAGTGGATAAAAAGTATAGATAATGCAATTGTATAACATTAATGAAAAAATAAGTATAATTCTGTACTGACAGCGCTTATTTGTGGAAATGAGACTATTGTTTTTAAACGGACAAAAATAGTAATTGTATTGGAAATGAGAGAGTATATTTTTTTATCACTATTTTTTTTTTTTAAATTATGATGTTAGTTATTACTTTTAAAATTGCCAGGGAATTGAATTTACAATTTCACAGCTATGAATTCACTTCACATCACCCGATAATCTTTTACTGATTATTTTTTTTTAAAAATATGAAAATTTGCGGCCGTTATCCGAAAGTGTGCCTTGGATAAACCCCAATCAAACTTAATATCCTGCAGACTTAGGTCGACAAAGAAAATCAACGTGGCAAATCAAGATTATGTACGAGATGAGAATCCTTGTCAATTTTTAATTTTTTTAATTTTTTTTTATGATACGGATACCCACAACCGCTAAAAAAATTATCCATTGAGTATAAATACCTAATAGCCTGTGAACTAAAATTTTCCTTAGATTAGTGAAGAATTGAAAAAATTGTCAAACTCTTGTCAAGACAAATTTATGAATATTTAAAGGGAGCCAAAATAGGAAATATCATAATCAACTCATTTTTCAAACCCATTTTCTTGTTTCTTTTTTCTTACTCTATTTTTAGTACATTATTGTTTTGTTTTATTTTAGTTTTTGCAGTATCAAATTCATTTCTTTCTTATTATTGCTCTACTCTGTGTTATTCTTGCATCTTATTATTTTATCCGTTTCAAATTTATATTATTTCATTTTCAGCCCTAATTCGTGTCTCATTTTTACACCCGTATGATCGAATCTCAATCGCTCCCGTTATACTAAACCAGCTCCAAATCAAATTACGCAAACAATTTCATCCACATCCGTCATCAATTTCAAGTCCAGATACTTTCTTGAGTAGGCCGAGAACTCAATTTTTATCGATTTTGACTGGACTAATTTTATTGTCCGTCATTGACGAATTTAAAAAATAACAATATATATTCATATAATATAAATAATATATATATTATATTTTACTATAAAATATCAATAATTCAAGTCTAAGTAAAAAAAATAATCGGTGTAAAAATGACTTGTTTCAAATTCCGTTTACACAATTTATTGATTTCTAGAGAATAATTTGGATTGCACTACCTATCTTTAGAGCGTGTTTAGTATTGGGAAAGTGCATACCGGGTAAACTCCCGGTGCCCTAACCAATCTTGAGTTATAGTCTAATGAAGGTTAGATTGTGCCTATATGATGATGTTAAAGCCTATTTAGTAAAGATTGATGCGTATAGGGTATATTATTTCTACCCTTATGAGAGATTGATAAATAGTTATACTCCCTCCGTCTTATATCTATATATTTATTTGTTTTTTTTACGGAGTTTTAGAAATATTAGTATTATATTAGGATAAAGTAGAAATAAAGGTAAAAAAAAAACTAAATTAACCCTATTAGTATTGTATGATATAAAAGTAATGACATTTGTGTAATATATTGTATATTGGAAAAATAATTGTAATGTTAAGTAGACAATACAATTACTAAAAAAAATAAATACTTTGTTATGGGACGAAACAGGAAACATAAATATACACCATGATATATCCTTAAATGTTTTTGATTTATTGATTTTTAATAACATTCAATACTGTCAATAAAAAATTTTATTATTGAAAAACAAACAAAGACAGTAAAAATATATATAGAACCATTAAAGCTATTACTTCTTACTTCCCGTATAAATAGTCTATTTGGGTCTGATATAAAAATTAAAAAATAAATAAATATTTTATTAAAAAATAGTAAATATAAAAAAAATAGTTGAGTATTTTTGTTTTTTAACTTTTAAAGTAGGGATGGTAAGACTGGCAATATAACTTTCTAATGTATAGGCAGACATAGCTAAATATATGAAAGATTCATAGAGATATACATAGATTGAAGTTTTTCTGTTTTTTCTACTAAATTGTGTTTTATTTTTTTTATGACCAAGAAACTCACATTTGCTATTCTTCAAGTATGCAGCTAGGCCAACAAGACACACTAAATAAAAAGATGAAGAAAGTATCAGCATATTTTCAATTTATATCCTTAAGAGTCACAAATCCAGTCACCATACCAACCCGATCTCTCCCTATAAAGTTACTTGTTTATAGGTGATGTTTGTTCCATCAAATAATATACCGATACAGAATCTAAATATCATAGTAACGAGGCCGAAATTCGATCACATCTAGTTTATCACAAGTTGCTCCTACAGCTTCAAAGCATCAAACCTTATAGTAGTATTAAAGGACAAGGGTGATAGCTTACCTGTCGAAAGGAATTCGGTCACGTCGCTTTCGCCTTTCCTTGTGATGGAAACAACTGCCAAACACAATGGAAATATTTTTTCAGCTACAAAATTTCATCAGATGAACTTAAATGTCCATTGGTGTTCTTTGCAGCCATTGTCATGTAGTTAAGCCCAGAAGGCAATGGTCATAGTGTGATAAAAAGTAATTCAAGTGCCGAATGAAAGACCAAAATTCTAATTTGATCAGGACTAATTCAAATATATTCGATTTTTCAATCATTGGCAACCCCATGATTGTTAAACATGATTGTTTCCCAATCAGAGATATAGTGAATAGAAAGCAAGTGCTTCGTTAACATCAATTGAGGGGGATCAAGATGTGTATTTTATTACCTGGTAGCAAGAGATGATGGAGCTCGCAAAGCCGAAACCTCCAATTACACGAGGGGTGACTTTCCTCGGCGCTAATTGAAGGAATCCGACTGCTACAACTATGTCCATGGCGGCTTTAATCAGAGCCAATGATCTCTCCTTAGACTTTTTAAGCTTACTGCAGTATTCTTGGTCCTGAAATTAAGGTAATGGCATATGGTTGCATCAATGACAAGAATTCAAAGCCAGATCATATTATCAAGTGCCCCTAATATATATACAGACCTTGTATTTGTCCTTATCCTTGAGTTCCTTCTCTAGCTTCTTCATTGATGCCGAAAGCCTTCCAAGCTCACCAATCTGTACATAAATATTGAGTAGCGAAGCTACTGATAATGTCACAAATTAATAAAAGTAGTATCCATTTTCACTCGACTAATTCGACATGAAAGCAGTGTTAACGCAAAGGACATTGATTCAACACTCAGCAGCTACCATTCATGAGAAACTAGTTCTACTTCCATCGCTGTAACCTTAAAGGCCGTTCAAATCAGAAGAACCAGTATATTCTCTCATGGATCAAAGGTTAATTCAAATCCTATTCATAAGAAACAATACTATATATATATATATATGTGTGTGTGTGTGTGTGTGCACCTCGACGAGGGAGGTGCAGGTTGAAGCACCTAACCAGCAGTAGATAGATATCTTTCCGAGTAAGTCTGTTTGTTCTTTGTTCTGCATAAGGAAACCTCTAAATGACAATCCATTTTGCAAATTCTGCTGAAGTAGAGAAGTTTAATATGTATGTACCTTATATATGCCTGTCCGACCGAGCCACACAACATGATCCAGGAGGAAAAAACCAGTCAAGAGTGCATTTTTCGACTGAAAAGAATTTTTTTTTTCAAAAGCTTAAACATTTATACATTCAGTTGACTACAATTATATAGGAACTTGCAGACAAGGAGTCAGTACCTTTCCCAACAGCACCAAAGGAAGAGGAGTTCCAGGAGCATTCGGGCTAATGAGTGCATGGAGACAATTTATAAACTAGGACAAAGAAAAACCAAAAGATAAAAGAATAAAACAGTTGTTTTTGTTATGTGAATTCTTTTGTACCTCACAAACCAAACTTGCTTATACAATTAAAGGGATTGAATCCTTTACTGTAAAGTATTCGAAAATATGGACCTTGAACAAGCGGAAAACTTTTCGTGCTAAGCTAGTTGATTTGTCGACATCCTGGGCTGTGCCAGGCTCTCCATTGCTAAGGTATTTCGAGCCGTATTGTATAGCTCTGCATATCTTGTCCCTTGTTTCAGCTTTGTTTAGATATAGAACTGCAAGAGCAAGCTCTGCTCTGGTGGCATCCAATGAACTCATGCTTTATATTGATGAACCTGAAAGGTTAACATATATACACCAGTATTGATTAAAAAAAAAAAAAACAGCAAGGATGCATGCACTCCGCTCTAAAATTTATCTCGAAGCTGTAATTCTGGAAGAAACAGGAACATACATCTAAGCTTCCTGTGAAAACACACACACACAACACGAAATACACAAATTCAGAACGCAATCAAGGATTTTTTTAAACCGATGAAGAATCAAAAAACAGAAATAGCATACAATAGCGATGGCGATAAATCCACGAATGTCACAACTTCGCAACTAGATCGAAAGATCAGCAGCAGTAACGATAAGCAGAAATACAAAAAAAAACTCTTCAGCTTTTTACCAGAATCATTTCAATTAACACCCAAAACGCTGATTGCATTCGTACCTGGATTTCTCTTCCTCCTCAAGTTTACAAATACCATCGACGGAATCTCGTATAAACAAATGACTATACATATATATATATATATATCCTTCTCACCAGATTAAGTTAAATTCCGACTGCGCCGGCGGAAGATATATAAATATATGCAAAAGGCGTGCCCGCCAACGTTGAATATATATATATATATAAATAATTATATTATCTACAAATAATATGATATTTTATTAAATATATATTTTTAACTTTTAAATAAAATTTAAGAAATTGGGCTGAATCATTACCGCACTCATCGTAGCCAAGCTTAAATGTTTTAATAAAAATATATGTTTTTATTTATAATATTAATGTAATGTTTGCATAAAATATTTTAAATAAAATAAATAAATAATCATTTATTTTAATAATTTTTTAAAAAATTAAAATAAGTATTATTATTATTATTATTATTATTATTATTATTATTATGTAACAGCAAATAAAATAACATAAATCAGCAATTCAGCATGAAGGCCACGTAACGTATTGCTCTACGAATTCCGAATCCAGAAATCAATTATCAATCCCAATTCAATTCTGCATAGTTGTTCCTCGAATTTCAATGAAGAAGAAATCCTACCAATGTCGCGAGAATCAGGAACGTTTTTGCGGTTAGATCTCCTGCTTCCACCGCTTGCAATTCTTCTGAGGATATCATATGGAAGTTAAAAATTTGCCGCAACTGTTTCTGTAATCGTAATCTTAATTTCCAGAGGATCAATAAACAAGGAGGCGTCCTTCAATCCAATAATCAGGATCGAAATTGGGGGCATCGAATCGTAGTTTCCATGGGTTCCAATGAGGAAGTGCCGGAGGGATCACTGAGGAATATCCTCGACCAGGACACGCTGAAGTGGGTGTTCGTCGGGGGGAAAGGAGGCGTGGGGAAGACTACCTGCAGCTCAATCCTGTCGATTCTGCTCTCCGAGGTGAGATCGTCGGTGCTCATAATATCCACCGACCCTGCGCACAATTTGAGCGACGCCTTTCAGCAGAGATTCACGAAGACGCCTACGCTTGTCACAGGATTCTCCAATTTGTACGCCATGGTGAGGAATTTTGGAATCTTAATCGATATGTTTATATGTGGATTGGCTGGCAGTTTCTGAGTATGCATCTGCAAATTGTAGGAAGTTGATCCTAATGTGGAATATGAAGAGACTCATGGTGCAGATATGGCTGATGGATTCATGTCCGATTTGACTAATTCCATCCCTGGAATTGACGAGGCCATGAGTTTTGCAGAGATGCTCAAGTGAGTTTGAATGGTGATTTTTCACTGGAGCTTTTGAATTTATTGTGTTCTAAGTATTTCTTAATGTGTTGATTTAGGCAAATTCTGGTGCCTCTTGCACATTTTCCAAATTATAGATGATTCTGGTATGCTTTATATTTGTTCTTGAAGAAACTCAGGCAATTTTGGTCACAATATAGGCATTATTGATCCTTTTGTAATAAATTTGAGACTTGAAGTTTATTTAGACTGATGACATTCTGGTATTTTAGGAGCTTTATGTTTTGTTGTGGACTACAAAATGTGATTTAAATTTCAAGCCCTAGATTTTGTCGGAAGTGAAAACTTGATTGTCAATGTTGAAGAATATGTGCAAAAGTACTATGTTAGATCTATGAAATGTGATTCAAAATTCAGGCCATACATATCTATTGGAATTATTTTAGTTCCCATGGAAAAGTTAAAAAAGAGTGATTACAATGCTTACACTTCCGATAATGAGTTGAAAAACTTGATTGTCGATGTTGAAGAATAGGTTAAAAAGTACTCTGTTATGCAATAATTCTCATGTTCAAATGTGTATGCCAATGTTTTCAGGTTAGTGCAGACTATGGATTATTCTGTCATAGTGTTTGACACAGCTCCAACTGGACATACTCTTCGTCTTTTACAATTTCCTGCTACATTAGAAAAGGGATTATCCAAGATGATGAGTTTAAGAAACAAGTTTGGTGGTTTATTCAGCCAGGTAAACACTTAAAACAATGGTGTTTTGCTGTTTTGTTATATCTTCTGGTTTGGCAGTAGCCAAATACAATGGTCTGATGTCAAGAAGATATATACCTTTCGTCGCAATTTATTACTGTCTGAGTCTGAGATTGCTTATGGGCTGAGTGTGAATATATGTTTTTATTATATTATAACTCATACTTTGATGGATGAGTATATTAATATTTCCTAATGTAAGACCTGAAATAGCAATCTGTGTTTCTGTTTTTCCATTTGTATTTCTGTTGCAACTGCAGATTGAAACACTTTTTGTGGATAGTGTTACCAAACTCTAAGAATTGTAGTGGTTTAGTTATAAGCATGTTAGTTTTCTTCGATGCGCATTTTCTTGGGAAGTAACAAACATTGATCTTTGATGGCAGATAACACGGCTCTTTGGGGTTAACGACGAATTTGGTGAAGATGACCTTCTTGGAAAGCTTGAAGGCATGAAAGATGTGATTGAACAAGTGAACAATCAGTTCAAGGATCCTGTAAGCTCCTCTATCTCCTTGTCTAAATACATACTTCTTGTTACTTGTAATGCTTATGACATTCAAATGCCATTAGAGTTTATATCAATGATAGAAAAATATAAGTACCAGATATTCTCAATATGTGCCAAAGATTAAAAAAAAAAAAAAAAAAAAAGCGTATATAGTGTACAAATTTCAATTGAGTATTATTAAACTGACGTTCTTTCGGAAAATCTAAATATATCTATCTTTTCATGATCTTTTGTCTGTCAGGATATGACAACTTTTGTCTGTGTATGCATTCCGGAATTCCTGTCTCTGTATGAAACAGAACGACTAGTTCAGGAGCTCACTAAATTTGAGATAGATACGCACAACATTATAATCAACCAAGTTATTTTTGATGAAGAAAGTAAGTTTTCAATTTCCTGTTGATGATGGATTGCTTTCTCTTTTTTTAAGGAATGAATGCCATTTAACTGGGAAATCTTTTTCCATCTTGTTAGTTGTTGAATCGAAATTGCTCAAAGCTAGAATGAACATGCAGCAAAAGTATCTGGATCAGTTCTACGTGTTGTACGATGATTTTTACATAACCAAGCTTCCGTTGCTCCCCGAAGAGGTACATGCGTATTCCTCACTGAGTATTGTGTTAGTTTTATTCATGGGATTGGCTAATAACTTTTTTAAAACTAAACTTGATGAACTTATTGTTGAGTGTAAAAAAAAAAAAAAAAAAAAAAAAAAAAAGAACTATAGAAGAATCACTTCTTGGATCCCTTTATGCAACATTTGTAGGAATTGAGTTTAAACTTAACTAAATTTTTGTATATATATATATATTTGCATATTAATAATATATATTTAATATCGCAATCAAATAATAGTAATTTGCCACTTGTTTTTCCGAATCTTTTGAAAATATAAAATATATATAGTATAGGAATATCTATCTATTGCCCGTCAATTATGCCTAATTGACGAAATGTTTTGTGGAGTTGAAAATAAATATAGATATGAATAGTACTTTTTACATTTTTCACGAATAAATAATGACACATTACGTATAGTAGTCATATGCCAACATTAGCTAGTGAAAAATAGTTACATATAAATGCTAAATAGATGTTGGCTAATATCTCACATTGTTACGCCGATTTATTTTAATATTTTTCTTTCTTTATTGAAACTTCATGTTTAGAATAAGCTAATCACATTCAATCCTATAGATTGACTACACTAAAGGTGGGAATTCCCTTGATAGTGCAAGCATGTATCGATCTAAAATTGTGGTTGATAGATAGTTGTATGAATTTTCAGGTTTGCGGGGTTGAAGCATTGCAATCGTTTTCGCGGCATTTCTTAACAGCTTATCAGCCATCGATAGTTCGAGGAACAGTGGAAGAAGTGGAGCAGAAAGTGTCGATACTGAAAGAAAAACTAAAGGAGAGTGAAGCTGAATTGGAAAGACTAGGAGGAAAAGGGAAACAAAAGGTATGAATCTCAATACATTTTCGTGTTTGCTGCTTATAAGGGATATTATTATTATTATTATTATTACTTGTGTGTGCTTGTTCAAATTTTGGGGCCATCATTTATTCATTCATTCTTAATAATATATATACACACACGTATAGCACGTTTATGTGCCCAAATGCTCATTTTGGTGATTTTATTATTTTATTTTTAGTTCTAAATTTTATTTATTAAAGTTTATGTGAGTTGGATTTTTGCATGTGTTGTAGAAACATTTGTGATAGATGGTTAGACTGTAAAAATCTTACTGTGTGTGGGGTTTTTTTTATATAAAATAATTGTTAATGTATTTGTTTTATAAAAATGATTAAATGAGATATATAGTGTCTAAGAAAAATTGAAAAATTATATAACGAAAAATATATATAAAAAAAAATAAACACACCAAAATTTCATAATTTTCAACATTTTTAATTTTATATAAAATGTTACATCAATTATGTATTTTCCTTTTAAGTTAAATTATCTAATTCAAGAAAACCCTTAATAAAAAGTATGTCAAAATATAAGAGTGTGTTCTTTTAGTTTTTCAAATCAAAATATTTTTAAATAAAAATTAATATATTATACATATTTATTTATTTTTATATTATCTATATAATTTCTTTTTATTAAAATATATATAAACTATTTCACAAAATTAAAACGTAAGCATATCTTAGTAAAAAGATCTTACAAAACATATTTAGTTAACAATTATATTATTTTGAAAAATGAAGTATTATATATATATATATTTGTTTGCTTCTTGTTAGAAATTAATTTGAAATGAGAGTATTGATTTGAGTTTTTATTTAAATAGAATTTTGATGTGATAGTATATATTATTTTTTACAGTCAGCTACACTTATACATATTTTTATTTTAACAAATAATAATCAATTTTATTACCATTTTATTTATTTATCTCACTACTTTCTTACTAATTATTTTATAAATTTTCTATAATATTCTAATTTTAGTTTTTACCTATCTTATGTTTAATATTACAATATTATTATTTCTTAATTTTCATATCCAACCAAACTTGTGGTAACAATTTAAATAGATATCACTATGATTTAATTTGTAGATTGAGTTAGAGCAACAGGAGTTCCGACTATTGCCTCTAATAATAAAATTTTAGATATTTATTTTTATTTAATTAATTGTGATTATAGAATTTCAATTACATTGCTTTACATTCGTTCGCATAGAGAGGGAAAAAAAATAAAACAACATAATAATAAATTGTACTCCCTACTTAGGTATCCATTTATTTTTTTACGTAGTTTTAAAATATTGTAAGTGGTAAGGGTATTTGTAATGTTTACTGAAAAATAAATAATTTGTTATGGGAAGAAGAAAATTGTAATTTTATTTTTCAAACAAAATTTTAATATATTCGTTGGGCCGCCCAGAATTGGACTGGGCTGGACTTAAAAAAATATAAATCCGATAGCCTAACCATAATAAAGCCCGACAAATTGGGCCTCCTTAACCCAGCCCGATCCATTTCCGTAGGTTAGGTATGCTATGGTCTGCTATTGATGTATGTGTAACATACACATGCATATGCACATCCACATAGAGTTGTTAGACGAATCGAGCCATTCGTGAACTCGACTCAGTTAAAGCTTATTTGCGAACGTTAACAAGCCGAGTCGAACAATATAAACAGACTCGTTTTGTTAACGAATGAGTCGGAGCTTTGCATTTGAATAATATATTTATTATAAATATTATATATACATATAAAATTATAATTTATAAATTAATAAAATATTAATTTAAAATATATAAATAAAATAATTTTAAATTTCTTAAATAATTTATATATAAATTTAAACAAAATAAAACAAATGAGCTCGAACGAGCCGAATACGAGCATGAGCTCAAATAACAAAAATTCTTAACGAGTCGAACTCGAACACTACGAACGAGTTCGAAAGCTGAACGAACAAACACGAGCCTTGTTCGCGAACACTAAAAGTTTGGCTCGACTCGGATCGTTAACAGTTCTACATGTACATGCACGTGGTATCCCACGAAAACACTACCAAATGTGAAATTGAGTTCGTTCTTTGTTTTTTATTTTTTTCTTTTGTTATCGGAAATAATTAATATTATAAATATATAGTATAATAATTTAAATAAAATTTTAAATTTAATATTTTTAAGGAAAGATGATAATAATTAATAATAAAGCTGCTGCAGCATTTTTACAAACTTAAAGCACTAATTTTTTTTTTTTTCTTTTACATGAGTAAATAAATAAAGTAAATAATAGATTTATTTGCACAACAATTTTCTCAATAACATCATTCTTCATAAATATTACAACAAATACATAATATATATACAAATTTACAAAATTCATATATACTTTATCTATTCATAAAAAATTAACAACTCAACATAAAATTTTATTTTTATACTATAGATATCATTATTCATATATAAAAAAAGATACATTCTTAAAAAAATAAATAAATAATATACAAAGTGAACAATAGCACTGCACGAAATTGTTCCATTATTATTACATGGAAGAAGAAAAATAACAACAGTCAAGACCATTTGCAATGTGTGGGGTGTCCCCAGTTATTATTATTATCATTGTTATTCCCTCCGTTTCCACATAATTTTTTTTTTTTTATTTTTTATTTTTCTTCCTTCCACATAATTTATCTATTTTTTTCTTTGAAAATATAATTATACGTTTTAATCTCATTTTAAATTTTAAATTTTATAATTTTTTTAATTTTAATTAAAAAATTTAGTTATCTTAATCTTAATTCACAATTATTTTTATTATATCATAATTATTTTTACTAAAGCATGCGACGGATGAAGTATTATTTTCATTTTTGGGCGGAGGAGGGTAAATTTCTTTGGATATGTATTTTCAATAATAATAAAAAGATATTTATAATTTTTATTAAAAATATACTCTTTTCATCCCACAACAATAACATATTTTTTATTTTCATTTGTCTCACATCAATTAATATTTTTTTATTTTGAGTAAAATTTACTAAATCAAAATAGATCCTCTATTTCTCTATCTGTCCTAAAAAACAAATATTTTTATCAATATTTAAAACTCTATTTTTTTTTATAAAATTATTTTATTTTATTTATAACTAAATAAGCAATTTTTATTTACTATTATTATATAAAATTTTATTCTCGATATCATTTTACATATATTTTTTATTATGATATAATTTTTTTAAAATATTTAAATACATATTCTACTTTTTCTAAATTATATATGTATATTAAATTTATTTTAAAACTATCAGTAATATTATTAGTAACATAAAAAAAAATAACAAAAATAAACTACCTAAACATTATTTCTTTATACACAGTATCACTAATTAAATAGTAGTGATGTTATTACTAATTACAGATACTATCACCATTTCCTATTCGGTTCTTGCGCTTACTATAAACTAAACCCAAGGAAAAAGAAAAAAGAAAAAAGCAAAAGAAAAAGAAATTCTCACATGTGAAGCAGTAGCCAGCTTTAATTACTCACTTAACTACATGCATATATCTATTAGTATCTATTTAGGTAAAGGTCAGTCAGCAGAGTCATTTTGGTTTCTTTGATTTGGCTATGCATTCACCATATGACATTCCCTTGTATTTCTTTTTTCCCATCTACCATTTTTAGGGTATTCATATGATTCATGACCATAGATAGATAAGATAGATCCCTTCTCTCTGTTCTACCATATGATTCTCGTGCTTAATTAAAAACTTTATGCATGTGTAGTAGTATAAGTAGAGGGATAGGATATGCATGGAATGGGTTCGATTCAAGAAGATAAGAGAAGAGAAGAGAAGAAAACCAACCTTATGCCTCGGAATGAATAATGAAAAGCTAGCCATTTTTGTCCATGAAAAGTCCTTCTTGCAAGCTGCTGCCCCATTTTCACTGCATTATCATTTCAGTCAAAAAAAAAAAAAAAGTGTCATCATGGAGAAGACAATCAAAGCCCAGATGAACAATTCTACTTAACTTTACATGGAAGTAACGCCGTACATGTCGATGATCTCGATTCAGCGCCAATTATGCATTCCCCTGGATGATCAAGCTCAACACAGTAATGTCTATGTTAATCAAGAGTTACATGAATGCAAGAAGCTTTGGGACTCAATCAGAAGCAAATAGAAACATCATAATTCATATGCATAGTATTTTGTCTAGGGGGCCTCACTCACAAGAGTTAAAAACTTATATATGGAATCAAGTGAAAATGAAATCTTACAAAGATATCATGAACAGGTGCCAGCCAAACACCATTCATTCGTTCAACATCCAATCATTGTACCATGAGATATCAATCATACTATTTAATTTTTCATACAAACACTTTAATTAATTAATTACCTCCAATGTAGACCCCCTCACGTACAAGGTGGATTTTCGAACACGGGACCCGTTGCTCTGATACCATGTTAAATGATATATCGCCTGCAAACTTAAACTTTTAGGTGAGATATTCGTTTATCTATTTAACTCTTCCTCCTGCACCACTTCAACATAAACTATCAACCCTTTCCTCTATCCAACACAATGCCATCCGAACATAAATCCTTCACTCTCGATTCGTCAATCTTGCAACACCAATCACACATACTACCGCAGTTCATATGGCCGGATGATGAAAAACCATGCGCCGAAGTTCCCCCAAGGCTCGATGTGCCCCCCATAGATGTAGGAGGGTTCCTCTCAGGGGAACCTGAAGCTGTATCAGATGCCATACGCCTCGTCGACAAGGCGTGCCGCAAGCATGGCTTCTTTCTTGTTGTGAACCATGGAATTGATATGAAGCTGATAGAAGCTGCTCACCACTGTGCAAGCTTCTTCTTTGAGATGCCAATTGATGAGAAGGAGCGGGCTTTAAGGAAACCTGGCGATTATCGCGGCTATGCTAGTGGCTTCACAAATAGATTCTCATCCAAGCTTCCATGGAAGGAGACCCTTTCTTTCCAGTGCAGTGCTGATCGCCACCACCACTCCAATACTGTCGAAAAATATTTTCATGACGTACTGGGGGAACATTACACAGCATTCGGGTAGGAAATTAAATAATAACAATAGCAACAAAAGATATATAAAACTTCTGATACCTTAACATGTCTGTTTTTACCTGGTTTCACAGGAGAGTATACCACAAGTATTGTGAAGCCATGAACAGTCTGTCTCTTACCATAATGGAGCTTCTCGGGCTAAGCCTTGGTGTCGGAAAAAGTTACTATAGGGACTACTTTGAAGGGAATGATTCGATAATGAGGCTGAATTACTACCCTCCCTGTCAAAAACCTGAACTTGTTCTTGGGACGGGGCCTCACTGCGACCCTACTTCCTTAACCATTCTTCATCAGGACAATGTTGACGGCCTTCAAGTATTCGTTGATGAAAAATGGTACTCCATTGCTCCAAATCTGCAAGCTTTTGTCATCAACATAGGCAACACTTTCACGGTGAGTTTAAAAAAAGAATCTCTCTAAGACATAAACATTAAAACATTACCATGAACAGAGGAAATCAAGCCCTGTGGATGGATTCATCACACTGTCTGTCTGCTATGCTTGAATTATTCTTACATGACTTTTTGTAGGCTCTGACAAATGGGATATACAAAGGCAGCTTACACAGGGCCGTGGTAAACAGAGCAATTCCAAGGAAGTCTCTAGCATTCTTCCTTTGTCCAAGAATGGACCAAATAGTAAGTCCACCAAAAGAATTGGCATGCAAAGGGAATCCGAGGATATATCCCGACTTTACTTGGAAAGCTTTTCTTGAATTCACACAGAAGCATTACCGCTCTGACATGCAAACGCTTGAAGCATTTGTTAACTGGCTTCAACAGAACAACAGCTCAAATGGTATCAAAGTTGATGAGTAACATTATCCTACTGCAATAATACATTATGTGCCATACCCCTACGGCTACAGAGCGTCCTTGAACTGTTGAAGAATGAAGTATAAAAACAATGCAACCCACGATCTTCACAGACATAAAAAGATTGCAGTCCATCTCTATAGAATAGAAATTAACAATCTATAAAAGGAGATCCAAGAATGTCGCATAAGCTAAGAGTTCGCGTATCAGTACTGTATAAGGAAAAAAAATGTTGAAGCATATTACTGTTTGTATCATAAGCTTTAATTCAACCTGAGAAAGAAGGATATTGTGTATGTGCACATGTGAGAGAGATGCAAGCCTGTGTGTAATAAAGCAACTTCTAAAGTTTGGTTCACAGTTGGATGAACATTTTTATGGATAAACAGCAGTAGAGTCAACCTACTTTCCTTTTCACTTTTTGCCTACAAATAGAAGACGTTATCTAACTAACTGAAAGCAAAAGACTTGTATAGAAATGTGAGGCAATACATTTCCATAAGTAAGCCATTTGAGGATCTATGTTTGCTAGTTTTGGCAGCCATTTAACATAAGTTCTTCATTGGACACTTTATTCTAGTTTCTAAGCATTAGGTTAAGGCCAGGTTATACATCTAGAAGTCTCAGTTTATGTCTAACATGTATGTTATTTATCTCATATACAAATATGTATGCCTATATGAATTATGAGCTCAATACTAAGTTAACATTCGATTAGTATTTGTTTGATTTGCACAAAAAGAATAATCCAAAAATATAGTTTCTAAGCAGAATCTCGAAGTTGGGAAAACAAAAACAGTTCGGTGGACCTCAAGTATATAAATATTAACTCAATACGAAATTCACCTACTGCCAATTATTACACATATAGACTTACCAATAGATAAGAACCAAGAAAGGGAGACATGAAATGATCCCACTATAACTACCTTTGTCCTGCAATATTCTTTCTATTCTGTGATACAGTGAAAAACAAAATTAGAAGGGTTACATATTTGATTCATGTGAAGCTTCTGTAGCTGTTCCAATAAGCAGACAACCAAATGCAGATAGATGTACTCATGTGTCTTGATCACATTTCTTAAACATGTAACACCACCACTAAATTTTCAAGCCTTTTGGTGCCTCAAAAGATCATGAAAGAGCAATTTGCCAATGGTATGCACCTAGTGCTGTTATTATACAATGAAAAAGATACTTAAAAACTCAATTAACCTTGGGTTCTTGGAGTGTCAAGACAGCTGCAAATCTCAAAAGATTTTGATCCAGAGATTAGTAAACAATTTTTATCAGTTATCATACCACAGTTAAGAAATCAACAACTGTTTGCATAGATATACATTAGTTAGGACAAATACCCCTACACCACAATCTGAAATCTCATTTGGATGTAATGAATTGAAACCTCGGCCATATCTGAATTCACGCCTTGTATTTAGACTTCTAATTGATGGTGAATATCACCATAATTTTATTCTCCACAGTAGGAAATCAGTTAATAGTGATGTTACTTACACTAGATAACCTCTAGGAATTCACATTAAATATCAGAATGGATAGCATGCTGAAATTCCTAATTCAGCATAATTTAATCAGAACCTTTAATTGACTAAATAATTAGTTTAATTAAAAAGATTAGATTAAGAGTAAAGGTTAGGATATAATTCAGTATACGTTGAATTAATATACATGTCAGCATATGATTGAAACCCATTAAAAATATATCACAAAAAAACCCCCACTCAACGCCAGGATCTATTATTGTTAGAAGGATTCCTAGTAGTACTTTTTTCTCTATGTGAAATAACTATGTAGCATTTTTCTTGATTCTTCAACATGTGCCTTTCAAAGTCAAATCGAGTCATTCACTATCTATATGTTAAAGCAAAACATACTATAGTTACAAGTAGAACATTGCAATAGCAACATGCTTCTATTGTATTGCTCTTTCAAATATTGTACAATACATGTCTAGAAGGCACCAACAAAGATTTGTAATTGTTTTATTAACAAAGATTCTCAGATGTGCTGCTTGAAATTTTGATCTATTTTCAACCCTTCAAACCATTTCTTTTCCAACACATGATTTTTCAGAACAATCTTTTGTCCTCTTCCACACACATACATACACATTCAAACTTCAAATTTCTTGTAAGAAAAAACAGCAGAACTTAGAAAGTCAAGTAGCAATTAGATTATATCTTTGTTCACTAAGGAAAGGAAATGATGCTTTATTTAAGGAACATTTACAAGAACCTATATATGGTCTTATTATTGATTCTAAATTAGATTAATTACACATTTCAGTGGTTACATAAACCTAGGCTGAATCACGATAGACAAACTGTATTCACAAGAGACAGCAAATGTGAAAACATGTCTTTATTTGAATGAAGATTGTGTAATTTGCCTACATATTCTAATCATGGTTTCCCAGAAATTATGAAATACCTTAAAGTTCAATTTTAGCCGCAGCTCCTATTCAATTTGACCAAGCAAATGAAGTTATCTGAAGCAAGCAAAATAAATATTTATTCAAGAGCAAAGTGGAAAATGCATCAATACACACCATAAACAGAGCCAATTGCTCTAGTCTAGTCTGCAAAAACAGAAGACAGCAGAGGTCTATGCGAGTAGAAAGCCTCTATATTCTTACATACAAGTTCAAAAACTTCTCTGGGAGATTCCTTTGTGAAGACAGCACAGTGTGGCGTCAACACAACATTGTCAAGTTCACAAAGCTCTTCCGGAACAAGAGGTTCGTTTTCAAACACATCCAAACCAGCACCAGAAATGTCTCCTCTCTTCAAACAATTCACTAATTCCTTTTCATCTACCACAGCACCACGTGCAATGTTGATAATTATACCTCCCTTTCCCAGTGATAACATAACCTCCCGGTTGATCAAATGATGAGTTTCCTCAGTTAATGCGCAGCAGATTATAAGTATGTCAGATGCAGCAGCTAGTTTACACACATCTGAATAGAATACATACGGCACGGACAATTTCTTGTTTCTTGAGGAGTACGAAATCGAACATCCAAATGGTTTGAGCCTCTTTGCTATCTCATTGCCAATGCTTCCCAATCCCACAATTCCAACCCGTTTGCCTCCTAACTACAGTTACATGTTGTAATCACATCAATAGCTTGACAAAGCAACAATCCCACAGTGAAATTTATGCTTTCTACAGCATTGTGTGTTTGTTTTATGGATTTTGACAATTTTACACTATTCATACCATTTTTTTCCCAAAAACATCAAATCAAATACTTATTTTTCATTTTTTATATTATACTAAAAATCAATTTTATATACAAAACATCGCATAGCATCATCCTGCTATT
Source organism: Andrographis paniculata (assembly GCF_009805555.1). Classification (NCBI taxonomy): domain Eukaryota; kingdom Viridiplantae; phylum Streptophyta; class Magnoliopsida; order Lamiales; family Acanthaceae; genus Andrographis; species Andrographis paniculata. The sequence continues at coordinate 464,025 of NW_026137580.1, read as the reverse complement.
CCAATTCAAATGTTTTACTGTTCAAATCCCAACCCAAAATCCAAACCCCACACACAAACACACCTAGTAAACCTGATCATTTATGTTGAAGCAGAAGTCAGTTATAATCTAAATAACAACCTCCCAGGTACAATATTAAACATGTCTTTTACTAAATAATTCTGTTTATCTTCTAACATGAAGCTAAAGCTCCTGTATTGACCCAAGAGTAAAGTAGACCCATCTGGACTCTGCATTAAATACTGATGAGTTTCGAACTACGTTAATTGTGTGAAAAAGAGTTATACAAATCATCAAATAAATCAAGAATCTTAGGCTACCCTAGAAAACCTCAATGTTTATTACATTTCGATTTCTACTGGATCATAATTATGCACCCTTATTCTTTCCAGATGTAGGATTATAACCAGTTGAAGACGGATCTTAATTGTCCAATTTCGATTATATATGAATATATATATATGTGTGTATATATACCTTCGAGCCAAGAGGATAGGCTCCTTGTTTAGACCAGAGTCCATTTTTCACGAATCGATTTCCGGCGCTGATTTTCCGCAGGACGTCGAGGAGGAGCCCAACGGCAAAGTCAGCGACATCGGCGGAATATATTCCGGCAGCGTTGGCGACTTCCACGCCTCGACGGCTGCACTCGACGAGGTCTACGTTGTTGACGCCTGCGCTTGAGGTAAGCAGCAAGCGCAAGGAGGGGAGATCGCGCAGCACGTCTGCGGAGAATGAAAATAAACCGGAGCAGAGAGCCACCTGCGTCGCCTGCGCCTCGGCGCGGAGAAATTGATGGAGCGGCAGCGGAGATTCCCAGGAGCGTAGAATCCGGAACCTGGAAGAGAAGTCCTTATCGCATATCTGGAAGCACAAGGGCGGACCGAGGACTAAAAGTTCCGGCAAGTGATGAGGCAGATCTTCCGCCATGGATTGGACGACGTAAAAGCTGTTTGCACAGCCACTCTGATACTGCTCCTAAAAAAATACTAGTATGAGTGTGTATATATACAAATAACTTTCTATATATATACACATATTACTCTGCATTCGAGAACACGTCTTCTCCATGTCCCATGTGGCCACATGATTAAAAAAATTAATTAATTTAATTAAAATTTAAAATAAAATTAACATAAATAATTATTTTTAGAAAAAGAGAGCGAAATAAGATTTGGGAGTTAGGACGTAATGATATGTGAGGCAGAAGAAGTAATAAATAATAAATTTAAAAAATAATTATAATTAAAAAAGATTAACTTGAAATCGTTTATTCCGTAAGGACGGCAAGATCATAGTAACGGTGTATGCGAAGTGTATACGAAACATACAGATGATAGAGATGTGTATTTAAATGGATGCTTTATTGTTAACCGCACAATTCATTTCATTTTCATGTATCTATAAATATTACATGCAGTTAATTAAATTAAATGATTTTCACACTAAGTCCTCTCTCCCTATTTATTTACTTACATAATTTTTCATATTTAATATTAAAAATACATTACTAAAAAAAAATTGATTTAAATGGTGTGTTTGTTCGGGGATTGGATTGGATTTATACTATTCATCCAATTTTTTTTTTTCCAAAAACATCAAATCAAACACATATTTTTAATTAAGTATAATATATATGTGTGTTTTATTCATTTAAAAAAATAATAATTTAATACAATATTTTCTTCGTCCCTATTTAAAGTATTTTTTTATTTATATGTATTACATATTAAAAATAATATTCTCTCTCCCACATAATTTGTCCTATTTTCTATTTTCGTCCATCCCACATAATTTGTCTTTTTCTTTTTTGGAAAATTAATTATACACTTTAATCATATTTTAAACTTTAAATTTTAATTTTTTTTTTTATCTTAATTAAACTATTTAGTTATCTTAATCTTAATCTATAATTATTTTTACTAAATAATAATTATTTTTACTAATATATTTTTTAATTACTTACTAATTATACTTTATCTAAATTCCCGTTTCTACAGTAATACACTCATATTACATGGGACAGAGGGGTGTGTTTGTTTGGGGATAGGATTTAATTTTTACTATTCATCTCATTTTTTTCTCCAAAAAATATCAAATCAAACACCTATTTTTAATTTTTTATATTATATTAAAAATCAAATTTACATTCAAAATATCACGTCAACACCTATTTATATCACATCATACAACTATTCAAATTCAAAATTTTTACTATTCAAATCCCAACTCAAAATCCAAACCCCCGAACAAACACACGCTTAGAGTAAATCAATGATTCAAATTTTAAGAGTAAATCGATGATTCAAATTTTACCAGGCACACCTAATTTTGTAATATATATAGTATATCTTTTTATTAAAAGTTATATAAATTAATAGCGAAAATTTTAATTTGAAAAAAAAAAAAAAAAAAAAAAAAAAAAAAAAAGCAGCTTTCCTTCAAGCTATATGATAGCACTCGATATTTTTTATTTAACAATTCAATTAAGAATTTTTCGTCTTTCCATCAAATATTTTATTATCTTCTAAATATTCGAGTTTATATGCCTACGGATTCGTTCGTTGTGATCCCAAGAGAGTAAGCTAACCCCAACCGGACAAGCTATTAGCTTTACGAAATAAATATTTTAGCTATATCGGTGCTCCTAAAAAGAAAAGAATATAAAAGTTATATATAACAAAAGTAATAATATTGCATCATTTATATAATATTTCTTTCGTATGAAGTATTGTTAGACAAGGAAATTTAAAAATGATATAATTAATAAATAATTATGAATATATTGATAAAAATAATTAATATAAATCAGAATTTTTTTAAAAAAGAAAAAAAAAATGAGATATGAAACGTGAAATGATAATGTGGATATGATATGGGGAACGGAGTGAGTAATACTCTATTAAATACTTTTGACAGTGATTTAATATTTAAAATAATAAATTTATTTTTATTATGAATTTGTTAATCGAACCAAATTATTTCCTAATATAATTTTTAATATAGAATATAATTAAAAAAATTATAAAAATTTAAAATTCAACTTACAATTTTTCATATTCAAAGAAAAAAAAACATTTCAATCTAAACACTAACAAGCAAACTTGTATTTGCAGATAAAAATAAATAATTTGATGTATCCACTTAAAAAGTAACAATTATTTTTAAGTAATTAGTTGATTTATTTACTACATGAGATTCACCATTTATCATTATAATCCAATTTAACCATAAGATCAAAACCACAAATAATATAATTCTTTTTAAATAATAATAATAATAATAAAATTCTAAAAATGACAAATTACGAGTATGATTAACTGTGTTTTTTCAGCCATATTTTTATTATTCATATGCAACAATGTATTCATTTTTTTCTTTACCATGCATTTGATTTTCATCCAATATATAATATACAAAAAAAAATAAAAAATAAAGTATATCACATCAAATAACTATTTATATCATATCAAATTATCATTATAATTCAAAATTCTTTATTATTCCAAAATACAACCATCGAACCCTATAAATTTCCTCTTAAACTCCCAAATAAACCATCAGATAAATCATAAGCCGCAACCACGACAAGTCGCCGAGGCTCCTTAGTCCCCCGTTGGGCAACGGCGTAATTCCAACTATTGGGGGTTGTTCTTCGTCACCATTTCCAGGAGACGGCGGTGAAACATACAGTGGCGGAGGAGGTTGGTTAAGGCTCGGGGGAAGTCCAATTCCGTGATTCACCTTAATCTCAAATGCCATCCCGTTCTTACATTGTTCGCCATCTTGAGCCCCCGAAAAATAGTATTGTAGACCTTCTAAAGTTAGCGGGACTTGTATGATTGTTGCAACTCCAAACTGATTGTTGCCTCCGTTGTATAGAAAAGTGTCGTTGTCCGAAGATTCATCCATTGTACAATTGACATATGTTGTTTTGTTGTAGGTCTGAATTACGGTTTGATTTGTGCTGGTGTTGAAAACTGAATAAAAATAAAAAAATAAAAAATTTCGAAACAAGTTTAATTTAATATGAAAATCAGGCAATAATCAATTAAAAATAAAAAATCATTAACACTTGTTTGCATGTATGATTTTAATCTATTTTTTATTTATAAAAACTTCCTTAGAAAATTTAATTATATATTTAATTATTATTTTTAATATATATTAAAATTTAATTTTACATTTAAAATATTCTTCCATATTTATTTATATAAAATACAAGACTTTAAAATTTTATACTACTATTTTACACTCAAAAATCAAAATCAAACCAAATACTTTGTTTATTTCAATTTTTTTTTATATCAAATATTTTTTAAAAAAATATCTTGTAAATAAACAAATATATTTACTTACATTCAAAAAAAAAATTGGTTGATTTTTACTTGGGTTTCAATTTTTTTTATTAGAATTTTATTCGAACATTATTTTAATACTTATTTCGTCACAAAACAATAGTCTTATTTTGTCATTTTCATCTGTTCCAAAACAATAGTCTAATTTTTTTTAGTAACTAACTCACCATCTTTTTATAAAACTATCATTTGTTCACAATAATTACATAAATGATATTTTGATATTTTAGAATTATTTTTTTATCTACTATCAATATAATATTATTCATGTCTGTATCAATCTCAAATATCTTTATTATTTTGAAATGAAGAGAGTATTATATTTTGTGAAAAAAAAAAATAATAGTACTAATATTTTTTTTATTTGTAATAAAAAACAAACACACCCTGATTTTTATAAAATTAATTTATATTTAATTATGTATATTGGTGTATTAAATTATATATTACTTTATTCATTATGAAATCCATACTAATAATAATAATAATAATAACAATGATAAAATCACCAACTAAGAAATTTTGAAATATTTAAGCACTATTCTAAATAGTATATTATATAATTAAACAAACACTATTCTATTTCAGTTAAACTTTCAGCCACAATAATCACTACCAAACTAACTGTAGAAAAAAAAATTAAAAAAATGGATATTTATAGTCAAATTGTTATCGTATTTTATATTAGTTTGTCGGTGGTAGACCAAAAAATAAAATTGATTATATTAGACAAAAAAAAAAATGATGAATTTTTGTTATATTATGACTAAAATTAATAAAAAAATTTATATTGTGATAAAAAATGATGAGTTTTGGTTATATTGGGACAAAAATAATAAATTTTGGTTATATTGAGTCCAAAATTGATAAATTTTTATATTGGGACCAAAATTGATATATTTTGGTTATATTGGGATAAAAAATAATATTTTTCCTTTTTATTTTTATTGTTTTTCTCTCGTGCGATGAAAAGGACTTTTGAGTCTCAGCCGAGGCTGGGACTGCAGCCAGATGAATCCACACCAATTGTGATCCAAAAGTATGGTGTAGATCCATATGGTTCTAGGACCCATGGATCTCTCCATAACTACTACCTACTATTCATCAGACGATTCAATAAATTCATTGCCTCAAAATTCATAGGTGTGTTAATTGTGATTTGATGCCTTTTAAGTTTTGATTTTTTAAAGTGTGTTTGTTTGGCTGTTTGGATTTTTAAATTGAAATTTGAATATAAAAAAATTTGAATTTGAATAATATGTGAAACAAACACACCTTAAATAAATCAAACAACTCTCAACTAAATAATTTAAACGCTAAACAAAAGTACCCTAAAATTCTGAGCCTGAAATGTAATCCGAACTCAAATGATTCGTAAACTTATGCGAAACTAAGACCTAATCCAGAAACCACATAAAAAATTAACGAACAGAAGCTTCGCGAAACGCAAAATAGCAGCAAAACTTACTGAGATAGTCGCCGAGGCTGAAGGTGCGATTGGACGCCCAAGCGACGTAATCGGCGGAGGTCTTATTGGTGGTGGAGTTGAAAAACCAACCGGCGACGCCGCCGACCGTGTGGTTGGTGTAGGCGTCGGCGACATTGTGCAAGGTAACCACGGTTATGCAGAGCGCCAAGACGACGGTCGCCACCATGAATGTGTGAGAGATCCGCGGCGGAACTGTAAGACGAAATGGAAGGGAAGGAATTGAAGAAGGCGAGTGAGTTATAGTGTGATTTGGGGAATCTCGATAGAGCAGTTTGGTTTTTGAAATGGCGAAAGCCGAAGGATCCCTGCGCCATAAAAGTCAAGTGTGAGCGTGACAGCTAATGTTCACTTCGTATTTTATTTAGCATCATACGTGTCCTTATTTCATTGGGTGCTGCCCTTTAACTATTACTTTTTCGTCTCATTTATCATGTCCATATTGTCGTTTATATCCGTCTCATATTCCACATGCTACGTGACTTTCTTTTTTTAAAAAATGATTACCAAAGTTTAAAAAATAATAGTATTTTAATTATAGCGAGTAAATAAAAATAGTGTAATGATATTTTTGTCTTTTACTTTTTTTTTTTTTTGTAATAAAAAGTAACAATGTAATATAAAGTAAAATTGGATTTCCCAAAATAGAGATATTTATACTTTGTAGCTGAAAGTCATTTTTATCTTAATTTATAATAATTTTTATTATATCATTAGTATTTTTAGTAATAGACTTCTTAATTAGTTAGTAATTAAATTATACCTAAAACTTTGTAGCTCAATTAAAATAGACAAAGTAGTTGAGACAAATAAAGTAATATATATGACTTATATATATATAAATCTATATATACACATATTGTACAAAACAAGATAGTTTTCTACGTGTATTTATTTGTGGGATTGGATTTTAAATATACTATTCATTCTATTTTTTTTCCTAAAAGACATTAAATCAAATACTTATTTTTTTATATATATTATACTAAAAATCAATTTTACATTCAAAACATCACATTAATACCTATTTACATCACATCATACTACTATTCAAATTCAAAATTTTTACTATTTAAATCTCAACTCAAAATCAATTTTACAGTCAAAACATCACATGCACACCCAAACTCTGATGGGTTCGAGCAACTTGGGTTATTTAGTGGGGGCTATAGTTGTTAATGAGCATAGTCTAATAGAAGTTTAAGTATTTATATTCGTTTGTTTAGCACTTCAGCTCATAGTATTCGAGCTCGGTCATTAAGAATTTTTATTTTCGAACGTATATACCTGTTCGGCTCGAATAAGTTTGTTTTGAATAAATATGATTTTTTTTAAAAAAAATAATACACCCTCCGTCTTGCGAAAAATTGAGCCTTTTGTCAGAGACACGGTATTTTAGGTAGTGTAGGTTATTAAGTCGTTAATTATTATTTTATTACTTTTTATATGTGTAGTGTTGTTGGTATTTTAAATATTTTTAGAATTATATTTCAATAAAATATATACAATATCAATTTCATTTTGTAGGTAATAAAATTTTATATAATACAAATGAATAAAAAATATATATTTATTTATTTATAATTACCATAAATTAGTTTTATGAAAAATAAGAAGTTTTAAAGGTAAATAAAAATATTTGTTAATTGAGGGGATAAATAAAAATAAAGGGGTTTTGAGTGAGTTCTATACGTAAGAAGTTAGAAATTTAATTAAATTGATTTATATTTGTTAAGTATGTTTAAAATTGAGAAACTTACCGAATATAGAAATAGATATTTTTTGTGAGATGTAAAAGAAAAAAAATAAATGCAAATATATAATATTTTATTAATTAATTAATAAATTTTCATTATATATATATATATAGAGTCTATGATTAGTGTTGGGAATAGATCGAACGGACTAGATTTTAGTTAAATAAGCCAACCTATTTTGAAAAGTGACGGCATGAGCATATATTTGTAAGGCTTATGTCTATAAATAGTTTAACCTACGATCTATGTAAAAGCTTACAAAATTATTTATTATTATTATTTTTTTATTATTATTATTATTATTTTTTTCAAAATTGTTGGATATTTTAATTATTTTGATTTAATTCAATTTATCTTTCAATAATATTAAAAATTAGCTTACTTTATAGTCAGGGCTGGTTCTGATTTTCGAAGGGTCCGGAGCGTTTCGTTTCGGCTTGTTATGGAGGATGTATGATTAGGGGGAGGGGAAAGGTCCTCGAGAAAAATAAATATGGACATTTAAATATATATAAATAATATTTTTTTTTATAATAAGATATAAATAATTAAATAAAATAATATTTTATGATTTTTAGATGAAAAATAGTATAAAATATATCTCTAAATGTTTGGAAAATATAAAATTTAAATTTAACATCTATACCACCAAATTAAAATATTTTTTATTTATATATATATATAAATTATACATATATAACATAAATATATAATGAACCCCTGTTTACTGTGGGCTTCGGACGGGCGTCTCTCTCGCTCGGGCCCAGGGCCAGTTTTATAGTATGAAAACTTAAATCCATTCTTAACCTATTAATTAGTTTGTTAGGATTTGTTAAATGGTTTATTAGTTTGTAACTAAAATTTATTTGTTGGTTTGTATATATGTGGTGGGGACATTTTAGATATGTTACATTTTAATATCATTTTTCCAACATGAAAATCCAACCGGAGGGAGAAACCGAAAAAGTTTTATGGCGTGTAGTTTGTGGTGAGTGTCGATGCTCAGAGTGTTAGTTAAGTTTCACTTTGAAAAATAGTTACCATGACATATTTGTATATTAGGTTCAAGCCGGAAAAAAAAAAAAAAATGATCAAAGTTGTTTAAGAGTTTCATTAGTTTTGTTCGGAGCGCTATTTGGACTAACTCGAAGTCAATCAAATATTTTTTGAGCTTGTTGGAGTATGCTGTTGGAAAGTTGGAAGTCACGCTTCCCATTGTCGGTTCAAAGTCGTTGATTTGTTTGAGGTTTATGGAGGAGAATCGGTTGCAGCTGTTCAAACTTCCAAAGATTTTATGGCCGTTGCTGTTCAGAAAAGTCGAAATCGGACTAATACTCGTTAAAATATATATTATTTTATCTTACAAAATATAATATTAAAATACCATTTAAATAAATTCAAATTAATTTCAAATTACAATAAAACAAATCCTAAATTTTTTAATAAACATACTTGATTAGTTAACAATTTTCAATTGATATTATAAAATATAAGTATAATATATATACATGTACACAATATAAATAATATATACTCTTTTTTAAAATTTAAAATTAAATTGCACGCAAACAAATCAGTTTTTTATTTTTTTTATTTTTTTTAAAATTCAAGTGTTTGTTTGTTAAAATTTTTTATTAGAATTTTATAATTAATTAATTTATTTTTTTGAAAATATCAAACTTATTTTTATTTTATATATTATGTAGTATTAAAAATTAATTTTATATTTAAACTATAATAAATGACCGAAGAATTGCCGATAGTATTTTTAGGGTTAATTGAGGATAGTAACGGAGTTCAATTGAATAAACCGGAAAATACAGCGTAGGATTGCGTATCTTTATAAGTTGAGGACTAAATTGCTATTTATTTTTTCAGTTAGGGTTTAAGCCGAGGAGAATTAGAAAAGGTTGCAGAGTTCAAACATGGGAGGAAAGGGGAGAAAAAGGAGAGAAAAGAACTACAAGGCGGCGCATGGAGGAGACGACAGGCTGCCGCCCCCGCCTAATCCTTCTTCCGTTGACGCCGTTCCGTCTAAGCTTCGCAAGCTTATGTCGTTTGCAGGTGATTTTGACGCATACTCGCCTCCTGTTTTCCTATATTGCACAATACCGTATGCCAATTCATCGCTGCGAGTAATTTTGTTTTCATTTGACATTATGAATTTAATCTTTGTTTTCCAACTTGAAATTGGAAGCATTCTTTGTATTATTATTTGCTAGGTTATTACGACTCGTTTGAGTTTTTTTCTTTCGCGAAGTTTGGAGTTAGTTAATATTGTTTTCAGGAGCTACGAAGCAAGGAGATAACCGTTTAAAGAGAGATGCAACGCATGGCGATGATAAGGTATTATGGCATACGTTTTGTCACTTGTCCTGCATGAGATTGAATTTGTCTTGTTTGTTATGGAGACACATTTGAAGTCCTAAGTTAGTCTCCTGTGAAGTTGTATGCAGGTCTTAAAGCTTTATTTTGTTGGGTATGGTTGTTTTGATGCTAAGTGATTATGATGTTTCTTATCCATTTGACTGAAGTATTATTACTCCACTTTGAAGTATACATTTGATGCAAAAGATTCCTATACCCTGACCTATTGAGAGGATTTTGATGATTATAGTTTGTATGGTAGAATGTGTGAGTTTTGATGTACTGCAGTTAGTTTTCTGATGAGCCCATCACCTTACAACCAAAAAAATTTCTACATCCTTATTAAGATGAGATATTGGGATGGTATGTATTTGTTGTGCGACCTGATTTTGAGTTTGGTTGTTTCAAGTGCATGAATTGAGAGATAATAATTTGTTTGATGATATCTGATTAATAACATGCCTTCGGAAGTCTTTAAAAATGTTCGAAAATATGGGTAGTTTTGTATTTTTATGTGTTTTGCACCACAGTTTGCTTCATATTTGTTAAAATAAAGTAAAAACAAGAACAGTTATGCTGATTCAGGAAGTTGGTTTATTAAGGGTTTAGCGCATTTTATGTTGCAAACTTAGATGGTATTTTTTTTAGGGAACTATTTCTGGGGAGGCATCTTATTCTGTTGGGGAGGCCAAAGGGAAAAAAGGTGATCAGGGTTTGACATCAAACACAAAACACAGCGATGGGTTTTCTAGGAATAACATTCAGGGTTTGACATCAAACATGAAACACGGTGATGGAGTTTCTAAGAATAGCAATCTTGAAAAGAAGAAGAAAAAGAAGAGAAAGAATAAGGCAGAAGATCTTCGATTTGAGACAGTTGGTGAGCCTGGTGGTGCTGGTACCCAAAGAAAAGAGCGTAAAAAGCAGTGAGTTTTCTTCTTATTTTAGTAATGTATTTTGAAGACTTGTAACACTTGTGTTCTTTATTATCCTAATGTAAAAAACTTAGCCTAAGCATCCTATTATCATATCTTCGAGACTTGCTAATCTGCTCTGTATGGAGAACAAGTCCTCTCCCAGCCCAGCTGTTCATTTAGGAAGTAGATCGACTTTGTAATATTTCTGATCATGCTATGACCATGACTGCCTTTTGAAATCTAAGAACTACTTGGTGACCTTTTACCTCTTCAAAGAAAAAAGTTGATTGTGGATTGTGGCCAGTTTGTGATTTTATTTGAAATTTTTGTAGGCGCTTGGAGGAAAGAAAGAAGAAGCGAAAAAGGCCTAGAATAGAGGATGATGAGGATTTTCATGATCACGAACATATCAAGTTTGGGGAAGTTGTTCAAGCTCCACCTAAGTTAACTGCTGTTCCAAAGGTTTTTCATCCTTAATGATTTCTTATATGATTTATTCTTACTGATTTTGCGACAAGTTTAGTATTTTTATATATTTTAAAATTTTTTTGGCAGGTATTTAAGATGACCCATGATGCTTCACAAGAAAGGCTCCGTTTACAGGCTGTTGAAGCCTACCGGAAACGTAAAGGATGGGTTTCAAGACCTGGGGTTCAGCTTCCTCCACCTGTAACCATGGAACCATTATTGTAGATTGTTCAATTACTTGAAACTTTGAGCAAGAATATAATGGTTAATACCTAAACATGGGAGTAGAGTAGATTGTTAAATAGTTGTTTCTCATTTACTAGTGTGCTGTGTACCAGCACTGTTGGTTTGAAGGGTGGAATATAACTCTTTACCTTATAGAATTTTGATCACATCTTTGGGTCTCATTTTCATTTAGCAAGTATAATTGGTAATTCGATATTGCCTTTTTGCTTTCAAAATACTCTTATGGTTGAGTTTTCTGTCTTCTATTCTGAAATATTACATTGCTAGGAATGTTATTGAAACATTTTCATTCTTCCACTAGCCATCCAGGATAGTGTCTCTTTCAATCGACTCATGTCTTGCATATTGATTATTACAACATCATAAAAAATGCTTAAACTAAATATTACATTACATACTTGAATATGTTCGAGATTACATTTCAAAATCCTCAGGTGGTCATGATTATTACAGAGGAAGTACATGGCGCCTCAGATCATGTAGATTTCTTGTTGTATCTTCGGAAAGCGTGAATGTGTAGCCCGCCATTTATATGAAGATTGATCATTGTCCTGTACTTCACTGGCTTCTTCTCATCACTCAGTTTGAATATAAAGAATCTTAGAAGAACAGCTGACAATATCTTCATTTGTCTATATGCAAACTCCTTCCCCAAGCAGATGCGTGGTCCAGCCTGTTCATCATCACAAGAGGTATGCAAACAGTTCTATATAGCCAAATCTTTAAGTCTATATTTTCTGCTAACCTGAAAAGCTGTGAATTTGAAGGGACTCTGCTGCTGGAAACGGCCATTTTCATCTAGCCATCGTTCTGGTTTGAACTCCTCTGCATCATCACCCCAGATGCCTTTCATCCTTCCCATTGCATAAGGCAGGTAAGCCACTACATCCCCTTTCTTCACTTGGTAACCATCAGGGAACGTATCATCTGCTAAGCACAATTTTGGATCCTACATGTGGTACTGAGAGGTCTCATTGTTCAAATATCAAGAATCCATTTATTTGTATAGGCATTTGGTAGAAGAATAAGTATTATTATGAGTGTGAAAAGACTACAAATCTGTAGCATTTAGGTTATCGGTGTGAGAAAGCTTGGTTGAATAGAGTTTAATCAAATTTGGTATTTGATTATTATTTCCATGAAACTCGATATGAACTTAAATCACTGGAAAAGTTGAATATAACTATTAATTTTATGAAATTGGTTATTTGATTAAGTGTTATATTTACCACAGGGACTGGAGGATATAGTCGAAGAGTTTCTGTCAACGCTGAGTGAAGATTATGCATCTTATCCAGAGCTTCTTCACATAATCTAGCTCCAAATTCTTGAATAGTTTCATCTGGTTTCAAGCTGATTATGTCGCTGATCTCTTCGGCCACCGTTTCCTGCACATGAGGATGCTTGCACAGCATGTAGAAGAACCAGGATAGTGTTGTTGCTGTTGTGTCTTTACCAGCCATTACAAAGTTCAATATTATATCTCTCAAGTACTTGGGATCAGTCTTTGATAGCTGCAGGAATCTTGACAGGATGTCCTCTTTCTTCGACTCCATTCTCTGCCACACACAACAAGCCACAAGTGAGAATGATTCATAAATTATATGCCTAACATTAAAATTTGTTTCACTTACATGATCCTGCATTTGTTGAATCTTCCTGTGTATTACTTTATACACAAAATCATCTACCACCTTTATATGTTCCTTCAATTTGGCCTCCAAACCAATGTTGAGAAACTTCTTTGTCTTCCACAGGACATCGACGTATCTCCATGCAATGAGTGCACTTGCATCATCAAAAGCATGACTGAATTGGGCTCCTTCCTCAGTTGAGCTGCACATACTGTCCAGCTCCACCCCAAACGCTACTTTGAATATTGAGTCTAGAGTCGACTTCATGAAAAGGTCCTGCAGAAATGATAATTTTACTATCTGATCTCTTTATCATATTCAAAAATTGATGAAATGTTGGAGTTAAAATCATATTTGTTCACTTGAATATCCAGTGGCTGATCAGAGCTTGAGGCTTCCAACACTATATTAGCCAGCTTGACAGCATTCCTTTTGAAGACAGTTCCGCTTGTGTCCCTCAGAGCCTTCCCTGAAAATTCATGGCTTGATGCTTTCCTTTGCTCCAGCCACTTTTCGCCATCAACTGTGAAAATTCCGTCGCCAAGTAAGTCCTTCAGCATGCTGTGATTGTACCATCCCTGCAAAGCTCATTAAGTTTACAAAGAAGCTTTTCAACTTTTATGCTGATTAAATTGCAATTTATGAATTGTAGAATTAGCAAAAGGAGGGATTAAAACAACTGCTTTAAACAAAAACTTTTTGTCGTTTAGGAAAGAACAAAGGACCATTACAATCCCCCATTGATCTCATTTCAATCTGTGCTTATAACTCTTCCGTGCCTTAGTTTATGCTCTAAAAGGGTAATTAAGATTCTGCATTTTTATGATGTTAGTCACTAAAATTGATTTGATCGTTCCTTCTTAAGTATTTACATTGTAATTAAGATGCACATTTGTGATTATGCTATAGGTGAGTCGAAATGATTCTTCAACCAAAACCACACAAAAACTTAGAGCAATAATCACCTTGCCATAGTTGTCGAACTTGGTCTTGAGCATGTGCTCGACATTCCTGGGATCCGAGGTGTAAACCTCATCCTTGAAGGGGTTGTGAGTGATCAATCTGTAGGTCCTGTGCTTTCTTGCAAGATCTGTAATATAATCATGTAGCCTGTTGAAGTTGAGAAGCTGGTTGAGTATAGTACCCCCCACAGGATGATACCTTTTCTTCCCCAGCCAAAATCCAAATCCAAACCCAAACTCCCTTCTCACAATAAGGTAAATGAAGAAAAGGGACAATGTAGTAATAGAGATCAAGAAGGTTGCACTGAAAATGGGGATTTGTTGCAAAAGCAAATACATGGTGGATTATGGTTTTGAAGTAAGTAGAGAACATATAAAAAGGTTGTGGGATGGGAGAAAACGCTGGATGGATAGGAGGATGGTTTCCTTTACTAAAGCTTAAGGGGATCGTAGTGCCTTTGTTTTGTCCTTTCTGACATAATTTGTGGTAATTGCTGAAGCTATGGGTAATGTTTGCTACTTTATCATCTGTGTTGCTTTTTTGTTACTGTCTACTTTTAGTCTCCATCTTTACTATTTTGAATTTTAATTTTGCAATTTTGAGGTGTGCATTGTGTTGGATTTTGTGAAATGGGGGTTGAGTTCAGTGAAGTTGGTGATGTAAGCACAGTGGATGACGTCATCTTCTATTTGTAGTTATCATAGAACTAGTAAGTGATTTAGTATGCTGTAAATAACTTATTAATTATGATTATATTATTATTATTATTATTTTCCCAACGATTTGAATGTGTTTTTATATATACATATATATATATATGTTATTGTACATGTACAATAACCAGACTAACACATGCTGTAGTTAACTCATCCAATGTTGTGTTAATTTTAGCTATGTGCTGTAAGTTACTACTACAATTTATGGGGGTGTTGTTTTTATATATCTTATAGGTTAGGTTCAATAATAGTATTTGTTATAGAAGCTTATTATATGTGTTGCAAATTTATATTTTGTTTTTGTATTATATTAAGATATACCTTTTGCTGTCTATAGATACTTTGTGTTGTCGGATTATTGTTTATGTGTGTTAGTACTTATTAATTGTTTTTATATCAGCAAGGGAACAGCCTCCTTGATCCAATCCGTCTTTAGGTAGAAGCCTAGTGAATGATAGCTAGAGCTAACAAGAGCTAATACTACATGAATTTGACACAAAATGATATTTGTATAAAAATTTGACCCGATTATATATATATATATATATGTATTAATACGATCCTGATACCATAATAAATGGGTTGTGTTGAGATTAAGATCTTCAATTTGAACTTGACATGAGTAAATGGGTCAATTTTGTGTTAGTGGACCCAAGACCTGATTCAAACACAATTTTAAACTTGAGATCCGAATTGGATCAGATTATGCTTGGATGACAAATTCGAAATATCCTGTGATTTTAAAAAATTTAACTCAAAATTAAATCTAAGTTAGCATTCAGATCCAATGTATATTATTAAAAAATATTATAATAAAATTACAATAAATATATAAATTAAAAAATATATATTTAATATAATTATATTGTTAAAGTTATAATTATTTTTTTCATAAATATCATGTATATATTATTAATATACTATTCTGGTTTGAATCTAAGGTTGTGTTTGGTACGGACAAATGAGGCCAGATAAATGGAAATGATATTGAAAAATAAATCATGTTGCAGTATATGTTTTTTTTTTAATTTTTAAAATTTGTGTATACTATTTAATTTTTATAATTTTTTAAAAATTATATTATTTTAATTTTACAAAAAAACAAACTTAATTTATTTTTAAAGTATTTAATTTTTACGATATTTTAATAAATTGTACTAAAATATAATCTTAAAAAATATCGTATATAATTTATAATTTTTTTTAAAAAAAAATTACCAAAAATATTTTTCATGAATTTTTATTCATTAAAACTCTTTTTATCGATTTAATCATTTATTTTTGTTTGATCATTCATATATCTGCATTTTTATTTTAGATTATTCAAACGAATTTTTTGTTTTATCAAAGAATTAATTTTCAATCTCTGCTCAATTATATTTCTCTTTAATTCTATTATCTACTTTCATTTCTCTGGAATTAAGCGTCCCTAAGATCTACCCTTAGACTTTGAATTTGATCAGAATCCGCTTACTTAAATAATTGGTTTGGACCTCAAATAAATAGATAAGTTCCTAATCTGATCTAAAGAGTTGTGCAGTTAAGGAAATTATGGACAGTTTGGTAACCCTAGAGTTTTGGCATAATAAAAAGGAGTGCCATATTAATTCGTGGAGATATCCATATTCCGATAACATCCTGGCTCATCCCGCGTTTTTCCTTCTTTAATGTTTCTTTCATTCTTATTGTGATTTTCTTTCATAAATTCTAGCATATTTCCAATTCAATTTTTAATTTCAGCTGTATGTTTATGATTTAAATTTTATTCTAATTCATTTTCAGCCTTCATCTTATCCATTTTTCAATTTCAGCAACATTTTGTTCGTCTCCATTTACAGAAATTTTCGTCAACATGGTTTGGAATTCTTCTTTGAGGGAAGAAGACTCAAAAAATATGAATTAAATACATTTATTATACTGTATTAAAAATTATTTTTATATTTCAAATATTATATCAATACTTTTATATATATATATATTACATTTAACCACTATTTAAAAAAATAAATAAAAATTTACTGTTAAAAGTCTCAAACCTAAAGTCTAATACTCGTGCAAAATCACAATTCCACATGGTCCCGAATGAATTTATAATTATGGTGATAACTAATTAGTACCATGTCCAGGAAGCGCAACATCAGCTCCATCCACACCATTAATATTGTCAACATGAACGGTTAGGATCAATCCTCCTGGTAACACACAGATTTTTTCGCGTATACAGGTGTATAAAAAAATGTACGCATGTATATACACACATTAAATATTATATAATATATATATATATATATAAAGAGAGAGAGAGAGCGCTTAGATCGAGAAAGTCAGGTCTCCATGTCTGAAGAACGACTGACCGCAGGGCTTCCATAGACGAATTAGGAATTCCAACTCCACCGTCGCTTCAGCTCGGAGATTTCGCCGCCGGCTGTAAATGAATCCTAGCAAAATCGAGGACGATCTCTTCCACAATCTCCGTCCTCCTCCTCCACCGCCGCCGCCGCCGCCTCACTTGGAGGACTTCATCGACCCCCACCACTCTCAGTCCCAACCCTCGATCGACGACGACGCGTTCTCGCTCGCAGAAATCGACCTCTTCCGAGACGATGAAGACGACGACGACGCAAGCCATACCTCCTCCGATGCTGAAATCCACCTCGCCCCCGCAGACGACGTCGTTCCTTTCCCGAACCCTAATTTACCGAATCCAGCGGCGGTCAGCCACAGCAAGAGGCGAATTCATCACCCACCGTTCCGCATTAGCCCCGAGCCGCATATTTCCTCCCAATTCTACACCTTCAACAAGGAGACGCACGCGCTGATGACTCAATGCTTAATCGAGGGCAGATTAGCGACGCCGGACGAAATTCGAACCGCCACGCCGGCGTCGGTGCTCTCCAGTTGGCGCTCGGTGTGGAAGGATCGGAATGAGGACACTGCCTACTTGACGGCGTGGAAACGCATCCAGGACAAGCTCACCGTCCACTTATCGGAGTCCACTGCCTGCGGCATAATTGGTAACAGTAACAGCAGCCATTTCCTTTGTTTCAAGAACAATACCAATCAGTTCGTTTCGCATGTTGATCAGTGGCAAGATATAGTCATGTCCTTCCATGGAGATGCTGATTTTAAGCACCTAGGGTTGAAAGAAACCATAGAAAGAATTAAGCAGGTGTGGACTGTAGGAGCCAAGTTGTATGGCATACCTGAGAGCTATATCAGAACTTGTGTTTCGGCTTGCCCTGTTTGCTCCGACTCATCGTCCGGGTGCGCTCCGAGGTCGAAGAGGCGTAGGTTTGAGTACACTGAGTCCTTAGACGTGCCGGCGAAGGAAGTTCCTGTAAGATTGCAGCAATTGGCTATGAAACATAAGGTCGTGTTGTGTATTCGGCAGAAGTATATTAGGTACAAGCCGTTTATGGCAGAGGTTAAGGATTATGCTTGTCATAGGGCAGGAGAGCCGGCATCCTCGAAGAAATCAAGGATACTTAAGAGGGAGCCGTATACCTCGAAAAGGTGTGGATGTGGGTTTCGTATACGGGCGATTGTTCCAATAACGAATTATAATGAGAAGGATAAAACTTTTGTGTACGAGGAAGAAGGGACGGCTGTGTTTAAGCTTTATGCTGTGCATTCGGGACATGAACCGGGGCCATTGGATGGCAATGCAAGGATTATGCATCGAATGGTTGGGCATAAGGGGGGTTTACTGATGGATCAAGATATTGTGTATGGGATGGCTGAGGATGGGGAGAATGAGGGTTTTGGGATCTTGGTAAAGGATTCGGGAGATATGCGGCATTCGGTTTTGCAGCAATTACAGGAGTTGAAAAATGAGGTGGGGTTTCTTGAGGGTAGGATTGGGAAAATGCCACCCCATCATTTGGGTTCTGTGTCACGTGAGCTCTTTGATATGTTGATTAAGCTTAGAAATATTCCAGATTACGGACCAAGATCAGTTGGGTTGGTATCTGAAAAGCAGCGTCTGGATGACATGTTGGTGGTGGAACATGATTTGCCTGACTGGGGCGATGATCATCACACGAGGATCTATGGGGATGGTAAGGATGCAGATGTTATTGAAGACGACGAGGACAGTTTTGGAAGAACTCTTGGGGAGGTTGCATCTTGGGATCAGTTGAGTTCAGGATGCCGGACCGAGAAGAATTTTCTTGGTGAAAGTTGTAAAGAAGTGAAATGGTTGAAATGTGGTGACTTTGATCAGAAAGGGATTTTTGACTGCAGTAACCCGAAGCTGACCAAACCTCTAAGGCCTGACGATTCGATAGATCAGGATGTAGGCCTTGCCGGAATAAATGTAGATGGCTTTTATCCGGAAAATCCAAAATGGTTTGATTCTCCCTGTGGACTCGACCCTGGACCCGACTGTAGTGATGGTGGATTCCAACATGGGGGGATTGTGTAGAAATCATTCATCCCGGTGAACCCACACTAACTTAATTCTGATTTTTTTCTTTTTTCCGATGCCATTCATCTTGACTCACTGTTGGAAATGTCTTGTACATTTTTTGTACACTGCTTGAAGTCTCTCATGATCACAGTAGTTTCTGTAGTGGTTCTTTTAGGTGTCCTTATTGTGTGAGAAATTTGTATAATATAAGCCATTTGGCATCTTTGCACATACTTCAAATGGACCGTGTGTTGACCTTGTTCCACTATGAATTTCAATCTTGGAGTTACGGGGTTGTTTTGCATGTGTTTTGTTTAGTAGATTCATCTCTGTTGTTGAGATGTGCACTTAGCAATACTGTTTTGTATAGTTAGAAATTATAGTCCAGACACATTCGATTGATATATCTGAGTAATACTAATCTCTGCAAGTGTTAAAAAGTCATTTATGCTTGCATTGTGTTACCCGTTGTAGTAATTGCTAACTCATTTCTCTTTACTTGTTGCACGAGATCCTTGTGTATGTCATCAGTCATTCGGGAATTACAGACGTGCTTTTCAAGGTACGTCGTGTTATTGTTTGCCTGATTCTTGTACCTAGCCTCCAGTGCACATGGGTGGATTGTTTTCGTTGAAATAATAAATTCTTATGCTTAGTTTCTAAAACTCTTCTCTCACTTGTTATATACTTTTTATAATGACGATGATGAATAGTATCCATCTGTCTATACTATTGGGTTGATCCAAAGAAGAGCCCTCTTCAATTTATGCCTAACATTTCAATGTTTAGATTTGATCTGTGGTGTGTATTCCGTTGCTCTAATTTCTATATTTTGTATGTTGTGTATGGTATAATCTTTTACGATCTTCATTTAAAGAGCTTTGAAATTAAAGTAGTTATATCAACTGAATGAATATACATTGGTTTGTCCGAAGTGTTGGCTATCCAAGTTTTAGTGGACCGGCATGGTATATGTTGAACTAAAGCTACACATATTTTATTAGGTGTTAGAGTAACTCAATTCTACATAAAATACTTGATTCTATGAGCGTTGCTTTTTATGGTCCTCGATATGATCTCATCAACAATTAATTACGTTGGGAAGATTGGATTTTTTTTATTTGTTGGGATAGAAAAAGTATTCATATGCTGCGCACTTGACAATGTGACTTCAAGCTTAGATGTTGTGAAGGTGAATATGTGCAGTGGCAGTGATGCATTTCGTGACGGTGTTCCCCGAATGTCAAGAACTTTTACGATGCAGTGGCATTTTGATTGATGACTTTTGTAACAGTGTGTCCGGTGTTTGCTTCATCAGGTATACTTGAAATGTAAGGTTGGTAAGAAGTTATCTACTTTTGTATTTACCGATTATGCTAGCAATCATTCTTTTATGATATTGACATATAACAACACCCTGGTGTTTTATTTTGATGTTGTTTGTAGATAGTAAGTAATTGCCTCCGCGATTTTGTAGTAGCGTAGTGTAGTACAAACCATCGAAAAGACTGTAAATATGTGTAGTGGGATTGTAATATCTTGAAAGTGTTTAAAGATGTTCACTCCTTTACGCACCACTGTCACCATTTTCTATCAATTTGGCTTGGGTAGGTGTTCTATGATAGATGTGCTAAATTTCTGTAGCCTGTGGCATCTTACTGGATCATCTAGCTTGCCTTGGTGAATATATGTAGTTGCTCTCTTAAATATCCTGGATGGCCATGTACATCATGTATATGCTCGCTTGCGTAAAATTGGTACCTGTGCATTTTTTTTATTTTTCTAATCAAGAAAAGTATTATTACTATATAGAACTGAAATTTATATACCTGAAAGAATTTTCATTTGTAATTTTTTATTTGCAATGCAGGGACAAGGTTGAATGTTCATTCTTGAACGAAGATGGAACATGTGACATCTTTATTCCGATGAAAGTACTAGTCTTATTTCAATGGAGAGATGAATTGTTGGGGAATGTTAGACATTTAAGGGACCGTAGGAGTTTTGGAAATTATTGAAGAATTATTCTATTACCACTCAGAAACATTTCAAGTATAAAAAAAAATTCAACCAAAATTATTGCGGTGTGCATTGACAAAGACTGTTGTTGGCGTATTTATGCATCCTTTCATGCTCGTGATTCTTCCTTTGGCATTTGCAATTGCAATTTGCAACAGAGATGCAGTTTGAGTTTATTGCAATCAAGAAATCATCCATCAGCCGATGCAAACTGGATTTTTCAAGTTTACAAAGATATGATATGTTCTATTCCCACGTATAAGGAATCTGACATCCGGAAGTATATCCAAACCGATTATGAGATTGACGTTAAATAATTAATGGGGGAGGTAGAGACAGCTTCGCACATGTCATGCACTTCATGAGTCAAATTCGGGAAGTATTATGGATTGCGAAATGGACTAGGCAACCAAGCGTTTCCAACGTTTTTTTGTTTGGTTAGGTGTCTGCCGACTGAGTTTTTTGAGGGGTTGCAGGTCCTATTTTTTTTGATGAGACATATATATATAAAAAAATAATAAACACAAAGGATGCCTGTTAAGTGCTATAGCATTGAACTGGGATGATAGGATGTTTATTTTATCATTTTCTGGTACATAATTTGATATTAGTTACGGTTGTCAATTTATTAGTGTTGGGTGTAGTTGTTCTTATGAGCTACATTTTGTATATTAGGTTAACATTTATCCGTACAAATGTTTGGATGTAGTATTTCAGCTATTTGTGTGTTTTTTTTTTTATGTGATCTTTATTTTGTTAAATAGATACCTCCAATGTGGTTGCAAATACCCTTGGAGTGTGTTTGTTTGGGGTTTGAATTTTGAGTTAGGATTTGAATAGTAAAATTTTTGAATTGAAATAGTTGTATGATGTGATATAAATAAATGTTAATGTGATATTTTGAATGTAAAATTGATTTTAGATGTGATATAAATAAGTATTGATGTGATATTTTGAATGTAAAATTAATTTTTTAGTATAATATAAAAAATAAAAAATAAATATTTGATTTTATATTTTTTAGGGGAAAAAATTGGATGAATAGTGTATTTTAGGGAATCAAACAAACACACCCTTAGAGTATTTTGGTGTGCTCTCTTTAGGTACAGATGAACTCATATGCTGGAAATGTCGTAGTTATTTGTGTTCTTATTTGTTAGACTTGCAGTTGTGTCTACGGAAAATAATGAAAATTGACAGTAGTTTAGCTGAAATCTGCGATCTATTTTAAAATGTAAGGGTCATATGAACTGAAAAGAATACACATTCTTTTCGGATAAACACTTGGGTTTACTAAAGTTAATCCCTTGCGTTTTTCTTGGAGCACATTATGCGCATTGTCTTTGACACCTAGTAAACAATTTTCGTACTCAGGTATGTGTACGTCAATATTTATTTGTAATGAACATCAATAGTTATGATTGGGCAGGAAATGAAATTCTCTTTTTAGGTTATGCGGGTATACCTAATGCATAATAAAAAACGATGGACTGCCGTCTTCAACAATGCCCCCTATGCTCCGTTGATGACCAGAATGTTGGGCGAATTCACTATTGAGAGGTACTCGTTGCAGAATAATAAATAAGTTATGTAATAGTTGGATGAGATATATGAGGTCAATGTCATTTGTTAGGATGGTAGATTCCATTAGAAGGCAAGTGATTATAAAGAAGAATAAACGCAGAGAAAAGTCCGAGGTAATGCATAGGAAATTGTCCGAAACAAGAGAGCAAGTTGGCATTGTCGTATATGGTCTTACGACGGCTATAGTGTAGTTCATCCTCTAGAATAATATTCGAAAGTAAGGGTCACATAAATTATAAATCGACATATTTTTTTCAATGTAAGTACAAGCATGCTTGCAAGGCAATCTGAACATTTGTCATTCCCGACACGAGCATTTTTGCACCTCCAGATCGACTGCGTATTTGTCATTAGAATTTGTCACCTCGAATATTGTTATTGTAATGATCCTTGCAAGACGAAATGTCGACTCCCCAACCATAGGTTATTAGAGCATATATAATCGTAACTGAAGTATATACTATTATTATTGTAGGTACGTAACAGCTTATTTAGGGTATCTACATTTATGATTCTAGTATGTAAACATGTGATATGAGTACAAACCTCGATATAGGAGGTATAGCAAATGATTTTCGTAGGCATTAGATGTGTAGTTCTAGGTATCCTCGAATGTAGTTTATTTCAGTCAATTCCAAACAGAGAGTCCAATGCGGGAACTTGATGGGAGCGCTTCATATCTCAGCCTCGGTAGACCGAATGTTATTTTGTGTGCTACGGTGTGTATTACTGGAGGCAATAAGTTTAAATAACCAATCAATCCATGAGAAGAGTGGTATATCAGTAACAATTAACGTAACTTACCAATTTACTCATGACTTGTTTAACAATTTATAGTAAACATGTGTTGTTTATCGTTCCATATACTTTAGGGTGTCTTGTAATAGTGATTAATTCTATCTCTGCTACAAATATCAACTAAAAATTTTGAATGGAGAATGATCCATTTTTGAACCACATATAACCATAGACACCTTAATAAAACATATGAAAGACACCTTAATAAAACATATGAAATTATATTACAGATACATAATAACACTCTCGGACCCATAATATGAACAGCTAGGATCAATCCTCCCCAAGACTTCCGGATTTTCACGTATACTAGTGTACAGGGGTATGTTTCTCCAAGGGGATTTGGCCTTATTTTACTGTGCAATTCCTGTGCACAGTAAAATGGATGGCAAACCCCTTGTTTTTGTTTTTGTTTTTTTTTTTTTTAAATTAAAATTTTATTTAATATTTATTATAATTAAATGAAAAAAATATACAATATATATATATGTTATTTTGTAGAGTATATATACAAATAAATAAAAATTTAAATATATATGTTGGGTATAATATAAATTTATAGTCAAATCATACAATATAAATTTTATCAATTAAATTTAATACACATTTATATTATTTTATTAGTTATCCATCGAATCAATACACATCAAAACTCTCCAAACCCCAACCAAACTCAAATACAAAAAAACAACAAAATTCAAACTCATCCCAAAATTCAAATAAAAACCAAACCCAGACTCAACTTTCCCCAAACGAAATATACCCTAGAAAAGTACGAATGTATATACACACATTTTAAATATATAAATATATATATATAGAGAGAGAAAGGAGTTTAGATAGAGAAAGTCGGGTCTCCATGTCTGAAGAACGACTGACCGCAGGGCTTCCATAGACGAATCTCCATTCCCACCGTCACTCCAGCTCGGAGATTCGCCGCCGGCTGGATATGAATCCTAGCAAAATCGAGGACGATCTCTTCCACAATCTCCGTCCTCCTCCTCCACCGCCGCCGCCGCCGCCTCACTTGGAGGACTTCATCGACCCCCACCACTCTCAGTCCCAACCCTCGATCGACGACGACGCGTTCTCGCTCGCAGAAATCGACCTCTTCCGAGACGATGAAGACGACGACGACGCAAGCCATACCTCCTCCGATGCTGAAATCCACCTCGCCCCCGCAGACGACGTCGTTCCTTTCCCGAACCCTAATTTACCGAATCCAGCGGCGGTCAGCCACAGCAAGAGGCGAATTCATCACCCACCGTTCCGCATTAGCCCCGAGCCGCATATTTCCTCCCAATTCTACACCTTCAACAAGGAGACGCACGCGCTGATGACTCAATGCTTAATCGAGGGCAGATTAGCGACGCCGGACGAAATTCGAACCGCCACGCCGGCGTCGGTGCTCTCCAGTTGGCGCTCGGTGTGGAAGGATCGGAATGAAGACACTGCCTACTTGACGGCGTGGAAACGCATCCAGGACAAGCTCACCGTCCACTTATCGGAGTCCACTGCCTGCGGCATAATTGGTAACAGTAACAGCAGCCATTTCCTTTGTTTCAAGAACAATACCAATCAGTTCGTTTCGCATGTTGATCAGTGGCAGGATATAGTCATGTCCTTCCATGGAGATGCTGATTTTAAGCACCTAGGGTTGAAAGAAACCATAGAAAGAATTAAGCAGGTGTGGACAGTAGGAGCCAAGTTGTATGGCATACCTGAGAGCTATATCAGAACTTGTGTTTCGGCTTGCCCTGTTTGCTCCGACTCATCGTCCGGGTGCGCTCCGAGGTCGAAGAGGCGTAGGTTTGAGTACACTGAGTCCTTAGACGTGCCGGCGAAGGAAGTTCCTGTAAGATTGCAGCAATTGGCTATGAAACATAAGGTCGTGTTGTGTATTCGGCAGAAGTATATTAGGTACAAGCCGTTTATGGCAGAGGTTAAGGATTATGCTTGTCATAGGGCAGGAGAGCCGGCATCCTCGAAGAAATCAAGGATACTTAAGAGGGAGCCGTATACCTCGAAAAGGTGTGGATGTGGGTTTCGTATACGGGCGATTGTTCCAATAACGAATTATAATGAGAAGGATAAAACTTTTGTGTACGAGGAAGAAGGGACGGCTGTGTTTAAGCTTTATGCTGTGCATTCGGGACATGAACCGGGGCCATTGGATGGCAATGCAAGGATTATGCATCGAATGGTTGGGCATAAGGGGGGTTTACTGATGGATCAAGATATTGTGTATGGGATGGCTGAGGATGGGGAGAATGAGGGTTTTGGGATCTTGGTAAAGGATTCGGGAGATATGCGGCATTCGGTTTTGCAGCAATTACAGGAGTTGAAAAATGAGTTTGGGTTTCTTGAGGGTAGGATTGGGAAAATGCCACCCCATCATTTGGGTTCTGTGTCACGTGAGCTCTTTGATATGATGATTAAGCTTAGAAATATTTCAGATTACGGACCAAGATCAGTTGGGTTGATATCTGAAAAGCAGCGTCTAGATGACGTGTTGGTGGTGGAACATGATTTGCCTGACTGGGGCGATGATCATCACACGAGGATCTATGGGGATGGTAAGGATGCAGATGTTATTGAAGACGACGAGGACAGTTTTGGAAGAACTCTTGGGGAGGTTGCATCGTGGGATCAGTTGAGTTCAGGATGTCGGACCGAGAAGAATTTTCTTGGTGAAGGTTGTAAAGAAGAGAAATGGTTGAAATGTGGTGAATTTGATCAGAAAGGGATTTTTGACTGCAGTAACCCGAAGCTGACCAAGCCTCTAAGGCCTGATGAATCGATAGATCCGGATGTAGGCCTTGCCGGAATAAATGTAGATGGCTTTTACCCGGAAAATCCGAAATGGTTTGATCCCTGTGGACTCGATCCTGGACCCGATTGTAGCGATGGTGGATTCCAACATGGGGGGATTGTGTAGAAATCATTCATCCCAGTGAACCCACACTAACTTAATTCTGATTTTTTGTTTTTTTTTCGATGCCATTCATCTTGATTCACCGTTGGAAATGTCTTGTACATTTTTGTACACTGCTTGAAGGGTCTCACAATCACAGTAGTTTCTGTAGTGGTTCTTTTAGGTGTCTTTGTTTTGTGAGAAATTTGTATAATATAAGCCATTCGGCATCTTTGCGCATACTTCAGATCGACCGTGTGTTGACCTTGTGCCACTATGAATTTTAATCTTGAAGTTACGAACTTGTTTTGCATGTGTTGTTTTTAGTAGATTTACCTCTGTTGTTGATACGCGTGTATATACCATTGCTGACAGCTTTGTGGTTTTCCATTGTTACTAAGTGATATTTTGTATAGTTCAAAATTATAGTCCCGACACATTTGTCGTTATCTGTGAGTAGTACTAATCTCTGCAAGTGTTAAAAATCATTTATCTGTGTTACCCGTTGTAATATTTGTGGTTTTCCATTATTGTTACTAAGTGATATTTTGTATAGTTCGAAATTATAGTCCTGACACATTTGATTGGTATCTTTGTGTATTACTAGTCTCTGCCAGTGTTAAAAATCATTTATCTGTTTTACCTGTTGTAATAATTGCTAACTCATTTCTCTTCACTTGTTGCAAGAGATCCTTGTGTATGTTGAAACATTACTATCAAATCTTGCTTGCTCTACTATTCATGACATAAGTAATTCGGGCATTGCAGACGAGCTTTTCAAGGTACACCGTACTTATTGTTTGCCTGATTCTTGTGCCTAGCCTCCAGTGCCCATGGGTTGATTGTTTTTGTTGAAACTGTCTGAGAATAAATTCTTCTCTCACTCGATATATACTTGTTATACTTGATGATGATGAATAGTATCCATCTGTCTATACTTTTGGGTTGATCCGAAGAAGAGCCCTTTTCAATTTATTCCTAACATTTGAATGCTTAGATTTGATCTGTGGTGTATCCCATTACTTTAATTTCTATATTTTGTATGATGAGTATGGTTAAATGTTTTACGATCTTCATGGAAAGAGCTTTGAAATTAAAGTAGTTATATCAACTGAATGAATACACACGGGTTTGTCCTTGGGTATCCAAGTTTTATTGGACCGGCATGGTATATGTTGAACTAAAGCTACACATTTTATTAGGTGTTAATTAACTCAATTCTACATGGAATACTTCGATTCTATGAGCTTTGCTTTTTATGGTCCTCAATATGATCTCATCAACAATGACGTTGGGAAGATTGGATCTTTTAACAGTTGAGACAGAAACTGCGCATTTAACAGTTGTGAAGAACTTTTACGATGCAGTGGCATTTGGATTGATGGCTTTTGTAACAGCGTGTTAGCTTCATCAGGTATACTCGAAATGTTGAAAATTGTTCTTATTAGTTAGATGGTAGGCTTTGAAAATGTTAGGTAGCAAACCTTAAATACTACTACTGCTACTACTACTACTACTACATCTATTGTTATGTTTGTTCCAATATTCTCTTTGCTGTGCTGTGCTGTGCCTCTGATAAAAACCTCTTTCCATATGATCTTGATGCAGTCACAGAACAGACTAGACTAGAATGGAATAGGAGGATACATTGGGTACCTTGGCTTGCAGTTGCACATAATACTTGAAGAACCTGCTGTGTAAGCAGCATCTAACTCATTAAATTTGAGGTAATGCTGCTGACCCCTAGCTACTTGTACTTTTATTTTTCATTTTTTTATTTAGTGCATTAATGCTTTAAATGGAACCATTATGAGTTATGAATATGATATTAACATATTACTATTACAAAGAAAAGTGCCCCCTCCTATTTTATACTAATAATTTAAGTTATTTGTCTTCTTAATTTTAATCTTATGTTATTAGTGGAGTATTATTTTAATATATATATATATATTTATTTTGAAATTTGGGGAAGCAGTTAAAAGCTAGATTGTCTAGGAATAAGGTGAAAGATGGGGTTGCCAAAATTGTGAATGATTTGCAATGGTTTAATAAGCTACTCCTTTGGTATCCAACCTTATTCTCATCCCTTTTTTCCTTTTTAGTAATTACTTCTTTTTTTTTTTTTACCATAAAAGGAAAAAATATATATATTTTTACTCACTTTTTCTAAATCTAGTACCCGGTCAAATGCACATGCTTTTTAAGTGAAGGAGGGAGTAGTTAGTATTTTCTCCAATGGAAGCCAGCGAAGAGAACTTAAAGAGGGTGGGTTCTAACTCTAAGCAAAGTAGCAAGGTTCTAGGCATGCCCATAATTTGATGACATGGCTGACATGTTTATTATAGTTTGATAAAATTATTTATAGTTCACTTTTGATTTAGAAAAATACTTATAATTTTCTCAGAAGTTATGCAACCTTCCTTCATGTATTGAAACTTATTGCAAAACTTAACGAAATGGTAAAAGTTGTTCCAACATTGCAGTTTGGGAATTATGTGCAATTATGATTATATATATTTTTTTAAAACAAACCACATGCCTGTTATAAACAATGATGTCTTATAATTTTTTAATATTTTTTTATTCAATATAAAAAGATCAATAGATTATGTAAGGAACCTCGTCAACTTCTTAAGCATTTATCATCATCTACTAAGCATTAGTTATAAGGACTCTACAATCATTTTCTTTGTATCATTCACTGCATCTCTATTGACCTAAAATATTTCAAAACTGGCGGGTTGGATTTTAAATACATTATTCATCCAAATTTCCTCCCCCCCCCAAAACATTCCATCAAACACCTATTTTTTATTTTTTATATTATACTAAAAATCAATTTTACATTCAAAACATCACATCAACACCTATTTATATCACATCGTACAATTTTATTTTTTTTATCTATCCAACTATTTTTTATTAACTCATTAATAATTTTTTTTTTTATAATGTCTC
Organism: Andrographis paniculata; assembly: GCF_009805555.1. Taxonomy (NCBI): domain Eukaryota; kingdom Viridiplantae; phylum Streptophyta; class Magnoliopsida; order Lamiales; family Acanthaceae; genus Andrographis; species Andrographis paniculata. Next base: position 434,429 of record NW_026137580.1, on the reverse strand, counting down.
ATTTTACTTTTTATCAGCTTCATGCTTAATTGAGTTAAATAAGAGCGGAGACAGCGGCCCTATTTTCACCGCCTTCGCCCATGATCTCGAGAAGAATTTGGAAGAAATCAAAATAAATAACCTACAACGACCTACTTCGACATTAAAATCTCGAGCTGAAGTCACGGCCACTCCCCGCAGATGCGAACATCACTTGACTACATTCTCTAGATTTATGACGTTATCAATTGTGGACTCCGATTGTGAAGCATTTTCCCAATCATCTCAGAACAAATTGCTTCAAAAAGAATTTTGAGGGAGATGAGATTCAGAAAGAGTACTCACAGCAAGGAGTATCACGGAACAACTACTCATCGGTGTCTTGGAGATGGGAGCGTTTCCGACGGAATCGCCTGTGTTAATACTGGGGTTCTTGCTGGAGAGGACGATGCTGTGTGCTAAGGCTATGCAGGGGGACGTATTTGCGTAAATATATGTAAATAATAAATAATTAAAAAAATTTTGTTTGGAGAATGATTATTTCTTTTTTTGATAATATGAGAATTCGCAACTGCTACAAAAATATGCGCATAGAGTAAACTTCAGTTGAATATATTTTTATTAAATATACTGACTGACTGAATGAGATCAATCAACACAGAATCAAATATGTTTCCATTTATTATTGGACACTCAGAAAATGCTACGACTTTATTAAAAAACTACTCAGATAATAATTAAAAAATATATTACTAAAAATAATTATGATGTAATTAAATAGTTATAAATTAAAATTAAAATAATTAAATGATTTACTTAAAATAAAAAATTATAAATAATAAATTTTAAAATATAATTAAAATGTTCAATTATATATATTTTTTAAAATGATAAATTATGTAGAATTAGAAAGAATATTGACAAATTATGTGAGATGACAAAAAAATAATATATATTTATTATTTTTACATTACTTATACTCTATATCTAATTCTTTTAAATAAATAAATAAATAAATAAACACATCCCACAATCAAGATGGGTGGTGGTTTAATTTGAAACTTAAATTCACATTATTTAGCTATATTTTTAATAAAATATTAAAGTTTAATTCAAAATTTCAAATTCAATCCAAAATTAAAATACACCCTATATCTTTTTGGATATTCAAAAAGTAGGTCCCACGAGGAATTCCGTACGGCGAAAGCGCTCGCCGGCGCTTCGTTATTTCGATTATTATAAATTTCTGGGGAAAAAAGAACTCAAAAAAGAAAGGAACATAAAAGCGTTTCCGTTTCAATTTTCGTAATGGTTTCCCTCTTAAATCCCCATCGCATTTCGAAACCATAGAAGCGGAGAAAGAGGAACATTTCTTCACTCGCTGCTCTGATCATGTGAGCTTTTCGAATTTTTGTGCTGCAATATTGCAATTGTATTTGGTAGAAATGCGGTGGAGAAGTTTGGTTTTGTTTGCTTTGATGAAGTTGAGAAGTTTTTGCCGGTAGCTTCGTTGTCGGTTGCTGTGGCGGTTGTGTTCACCGCCTGATTGTAGAAATTTGAAATGCCTGTTCGAATTGTTCTGTTTACTTTGTGAAAAATTATTAGCTTTTGTAATTGTGATGCGAAATTCGTCTTGATCTTTCCTCCATTGTTCCACTGGTTTGTGACTCGATGTGAATTCGCATTCTGAATTTTGAAAACTTAGAACTGAATAATGTTCGTCGAAGTTGGTTGGGATTTTTTTTAATATTTTTTTTTGCCATGTTTATAGTCTGTATTTTGTGTACTTAATATCGTGTTGAGATCTCGTGGTGATGTTATACTATGTGTCACTTGGCTTCTTGTTCTTTATCTTGGATCTTTAGTGTTTGATGGATGTTTCATGCAAATTATTTGTAGGTTGCTTTTTGTTTTTGCACCATTTGTCAGGTTTTGAATATCTGATGCTTAGTTTGATCTTTTTCGTTAGATTTTGAATTCAAAACTCCAACATTGAGTGCGGATGGCGACAACTTGTGGTTCTCTGTTAACTGAGTTACAGGTGATCACTCGTTAAATCTTTTTGACGGATCATTTGCTAAACCCTAATGTCGCTTACAGAAAGATTATTGTTTTAATTGTTATTGAAAACAGAAAATATGGGATGAAATTGGAGAGTCGGATGATGAAAGAGATAAAATGCTTTTTGAGCTGGAACAAGAGTGCCTGGATGCATATAGAAGGAAAGTGGAACAGGCAAATCGTGGCCGGTCTCAGCTAAGGCAAGCAGTTGCCGAAGCTGAAGGGCAGCTTGCAGACATATGTGCTGCATTAGGAGACCAACCAGTTCATATAAAAAAGGTAGTAACAGATCAAGAGAAAGATATGCAGTATTTGCTATCTTACTGTATACAATCCAGAAACAATGGTGTCTTGTATAGGATTCGTCAATAATGCCGTGATTGTTGTTTAAAACAGAGTTCTGGGGGCTTGAAAAACGAGCTTCATGGGATTATGCCTCACTTAGAAGCTATGAAAAAGAAAAGGAATGAGAGGAAGAGTCAGTTTGTGGAGGTTGTGAAGCAAATAAGCAGCATTTCTGATGAGCTTGGAGGAACTGAGAAAAGGAATCTTGACACGATTGTCATTGACGAAAATGATTTATCTTTGAAGAGATTAGATGATTTGAGAAATAAGTTGGTTTTGCTGCAGAAAGAAAAGGTACCTGAGGTTTTGAACTTAAAGATTTAATTTTTGTCTTGTTTGGGGGCAATGGGGCAATCTGTTTATATACACATGGCAACCTTCTTCAAATTCATTGATTTACACAGGTTGAGCGTCTGAATCAGATTCTTGAAAAACTGAATAATCTGAAAGGCCTGTGCTCGGTGCTTGGAATGGACTTCAACTCAATACTTCATGGCGTTAACCCAAGTTTGGATGACACTCATGAAATTAGATGTATAAGTGGAGATACAATAGAAGGCTTATCATCTACGATACTAAGGCTTAAGAATGCGAAATTGGAGCGTATGCAGAGGGTACAGCATATTAATTAAATTTCTGTTTTTCTTTATGACGAATCCTCTCTTTCTTATCTGCTGGATACATGTTTTAGCTTCAAGATCTTGCAATGACTATGGTGGAGCTTTGGAATCTGATGGATACACCATTTGAGGAACAACAAATGTTCCAAAATGTTACACGTATTATTGCTTCTTCCGAAGATGAAATAACAGAGCCTGATAGTCTATCCTTGGATCTCATCAATAATGTATGTCCTCAACATTTCCCTCCAGCTAATGCACTGTTCTAATTATTCATTTTTCTGATTGTTAGGAGATTATTACCTCTTCCTTTCCATTCATTGTCTCCATAAATGTCAATGCTGGCGTCTACAATTTCATCATTGTACATGTATGCATATTTTCTTGTCAGGCTGAAGCTGAAGTCAAAAGGCTGCAACAAGTAAAAATGAGAAAAATTAAGGAAGTAATTCTGAAAAAGAGAGTGATTTTAGAAGAGATCTGCCGAGATGCACACATGGTTGTTGAAGAACTTGGAGAGCATCTTTCTGTTGAATCCATGGAGTCTGGTATGGCTTCTGTTTTCCGTACTCACAGAATTTCTGATTAACATTTTGACTAAAAAGAAGCATGAAATTGTAACCAAGTAAATTGTTAAGCATTAGCTGTGTTCCGAAAAGAACAGTAATCAGTAACTGCCTTCCATCACGGGTGCTCAATCTTCAACTGATTTTTGCAGGGGCAATCAGTCCCTCCGATTTACTTGAGCAACTGGAGCTTCAGATTTCCAAGGTTAAAATGGAAGCTTTAAGTAGAAAAGAGATTCTCGAAAAGGTGCAAAAATGGTTGGCTGCTTGTGAAGAGGAATGCTGGCTGGAGGAGTACAACAGGGTTGGTTCATTAATTGTGGTGTTAATTTTATATCTCAAGTTCTCAATTACTTCCACACTCAACTCCTTCCTCTCTCTTGTCTCATCTCTAAAACAGGATGACAATCGTTACAATGCTGGGAGAGGCACACATCTCATGCTAAAGCGCGCTGAGAAAGCCCGTATTGTTGTCAACAAAATTCCTGGTATCTTATCCTCTTGCAGATGACAGTTCAGTCTGATTTTTGATTCTTGATGAAATGCCTGACATTGAAAATAATAAAAGAAAAAAAAATTGTTTCGGGATACGATCAAGCTATCTATATACACAGTTCAGAATTTTGAGAAATAAAAAACACCTTTCTAGATTTGATGGATTCAACAACAGTAGAGTTTCTGAAATGATCAGATTGCTATCTGCCATGTTTTTATATTATTAATCTTCTTGTGTTTCTTGGAATCTCAACATGATGGTTCAAATGATATTGACTCGTATGTTTTCATTTCTCGGTACCAAAGCAATGGTTGATGCGCTGAAATCAAAATTGAAAGCCTGGGAGAATGAAAGAAATGTCGATTTCCTATATGATGGTGTAAGCCATGCAGGACTATACACTCGTAGTATCATAACTGGTAAACTTCAGAGTTCACCGAACTTTAACACTTTCTTTTGTCAAAATTACAATGCATCCAGGTGGGAGCTATGTCCATGCTCGATCAGTACTGTGAGATAAAGCACTTGAAAGAGCAAGAGCGCCAAAGGCAGAGGGTATAACATGCATTTAACTATTTATTCGATCATTAATGTAAAGTTTCTTGCAGGATTGCTGATATATAACTAATTGTTCTCCTAACCATTACATCAGGATCAGAAGAAACTTCATGGAATGTTGATGACCGAACAAGAATCACTCTATGGATCAAAACCTAGTCCTTCCAAGAGTGGCAACAAGAATTTTAGACAGTCGAATATAGGTGCTGCTAACAAGAAGTTTTCTCTAGGAGGGTCATTGCTGCAAAGCACAATTGGAGACAAACCTGCAGCCCCGTCTCGTTCCCTTCTCAAGAATAACCCCGTGAAACGTCAGGGTACTTACAGCCATCACTCTGGTATCCTCTATCATTCTTCCAGTAAATTTTTCTTCATGCATTTCTCGTAAAGAAAGATAGCATTTTCGAGTTCCACTAGAAAGTCTCGTTTCAATTTTAGTCACACCCAATTTTTCCATTATTGAATTTAAGAATCATTGATGTTATATTGACAGTGAGTACAAATTGTAGATTAAAAGTCTCTTTTGTTCTCGTGGAAGTATGTTTTAGTTTAGATGTGAAAAGTAACGACATCTTAGTAATAAGAAGGAAAAAATAAGAATAGTATTATATTGATATGGTTATTTATGGTAACGAAACAATTAATTTAGGACGGACAGAAAGTAAAATATGACAATAGACATAAGACGGAGGGAGTACATATAGCGTGAATTATAGGACAAATATTTTAAATTTGTTATGCCGTGTGACTAAAAAACAATAGATTCTATTTCTCTCTCTGTGTATAATGCATTCTTTGGTAATCTCTGAACCAGGCAAGATAAACACACCCGGCGGGGCGATCAAGAACCCGCCCAGCAATGCTTCGAAAGCACGGCAAGCCGAAGCTGCGCCTCAACGGAAACCCCTCTCCCCCATATCTTCATTATCTTCCAACATCATTCCTCCTTGCAGCTTCTCGGACCTGAAAAGCCAGAGTGGTGACTGCCACGACGTGCACGCCTTGTGCAGGACTCCAGTAGTGACCCCGACAAAAAACATGTATTCCACGCACGACGAAAATGGAACTCCAAAGGTGATGGTGTCGGTGGCGGCCACACCTCCAACAGTGTCTGTGGCCATGCAGACTGCCGCAACCCCTTTCACTCCAGGCATGCGCGGCGGCCGTGGAAAAAATCAGGAAATCGAGTACTCGTATGAAGAGAGACGAGCCGGTTTCGTCGTCGCCCCTTCGAAATCTTTCCATCTGGTTTGATCCAGAATGATGAGGTCTTGAGACAGACAGGGTAACAAAAGTAACACTGCTTTTATTCAGGTACGTACGTACGTAGAATGAATACAAGGACTGAAGTGAAGCTTTCTCTGTGTGATTTGGATTTGGGAGAATTCTAAGAAAGATCTGATTTGATTTGACTTGACGATGGAATTTATGGTTTGCCAACCTCAAATGTTGTTTCTAAATTTAGGTTATGTTTTTATGTGTGTGTCTCTTTCAAATTTCCTTTGGAAACATTATCTAAATTTATACCCTTCAAAAACATTGTTGCTTTGCTTGTTGTTTGAGATAATTTGAATTAGTATTTTTTGATATGAAATATAAAAAATTACATAGAAAATATAAAAATATTAATATTTTTGAAAAGAATTGTATGTATACATAAAAAAATATAAAAATATTAATATTTGTTGAAAAAAATTGTGTTTTTTTTATTCAAAGAATACAACTTCTATCTCTCTATAAAAACTTTAAAATCATTACCTGAATTAATTTATGACTTTCAACATTCTAGTTATATATATATATATATCACCAACATTATACATTCAAAATTTTAAATCATCCTATTAACTTATATATTTGTACAATTTATTTATTTATTTTACAAATATCAATATAATAGTATAAGACACTTTTTTGTAATTTTTTTTTTAAATTTTATAAACTATTTTTATTTTATATCACAATTAACTAAGGTAATATTATACTTCCTATATATCCAATACCTTTTGTAATATAAAGGATAGTTCTAATATTAATGTTAAACAGATAGTACAATTACTGTTAAAAAAAAAAGAAATAGATAAGAACTAAAATAGAAAAATAGATAGATTGTTAAATGACGAAGATAGTATTTATTAAAATTAAGCTATTCAGTATATATAAATATAATTTTTTTTTTGTGTGTGTTAGGTTTATTCAGCTCAAGCTAGTCAGGCTGACCTACCTTAATCCAAAAAAATCGTATCATGTTAAAATTTGGGTTTTGGGTTTTGGGTTGAAAACTGAGTTCAGATTGTGTACGAATTGACAAACTTGTTATACCCACAGTCACAATATGAAAACAATGGAAACAGATATCATAATTCAAATTTTAAATTTTATATCAAAATTCGACAAAACGTAATAAAGAAATAAAAAACCAACCAAACATTCCTTGTAATAATATTCATTTAATAATGCCACATGACAGAAATAAATGTCCTCCTAATCAACGCCTTAATTAATTATTAATTAAATTACACACTAATCACAATCATGTATGTCGTCCTAAACACACATTCCACTGTAGTGGCAGATTGGTAATTCCGCTCAACTTCAAGGGACTTTATATAAGTCCGATCGTCCGTACAAAACAAACAAACAAAAGTCCAGCCAAAGCAGCAGCATCAGTATCAACAGCGCAGGAGAAAAGCCTTTGACCGAAAGATCTTCTTCCCTGCGCTGCACTTTGGTCCCCTCCGCCAATTATTTTTGCCTTTAAATGGCCAATTCTTCGCTGTAACTTCGATCCCAATTTTCACCTTTTCTCACCATTTTAGGAATTTTGATTTAATCCACCTTTTTTTTTTTTACTCTGCAAACACTCCGCTCCTCGCACTCGAATTTTCTTTTTTTCTCTTAATTCGCATTTCGTGTTCCTTTTTCTTTTTTTGACTTTTTGCCCTTTTCGGTTTTCGATTCTGTGTACATACACGACGTTCTGGACTTGCAGTGGATTCGGACTTGGGACTTAGAGCTACTGAGCTTCGTAAGCTCACTTTCTTCTCCGCCTTTACTGATTCATTTGTTGGTTAGATGCATTGTTTGGAAGCTTTTTATTGTTCCTGGAAATTATTAATGTTTCTTTTTGTGATTGCTGAACTTCTTGCATGGCTTTGAATGTTTTAAAGTTTAATTTATTTTTTTTTACCGTGATTGCGAAGGGATGGATTTTACTTTTGGCATCTGAGCATTTAAACAAGTGGTTTTTTTCTTCTTTTTTTTTTTTGGTTCATTGTTAGATTTCAGCAGGTTTTATATTGTTAAGTGGTAATGGTGTTGTTTCTTTTGGCTGAATGGTGCTGTTAGTCGACAATAACTCCTTAAATTCTAACTAAGTCTGACATAAAACTCAACTCAATAGAAACTGGGTTTGTGTGATCGAGATGTAGATTAATTTGGGGAGCCCACTTAAATGAGGCCAACCCGAGCCAAAATATGCTGACGCACGAATGACAACAGCCTACCGAATGGTGGAGGATAGGGTCCTCATCATTTACTAAAATAATACTATGTTTCATGTTGGTTGATTTTTGTTTCTAGATAGATAAATAAATGATGCATATCCTAAAAGTTTAAATGGTATCAGAGTCTTAAGTCTCAAATTCGAGTTCCAATGCCCCCTATTTGTCGTTGTCCATGGGGGGTGTCTTGGTTGACTTTCGTTTGTAGATGAATAAATAAATTATTTGTATCCTAATAGCTTAACCTTTTATGTAACTTTCATTTGGTGATGTTTATCCCCTTGCTCGTGAGGGAGTGTGTTGGTTGACTCTCGTTTGTAGATAAATAAATAAATGATGCATATCCTAATATCTTAACCTTTTCTGTAACTTTCATTTGGTGATGTTTATCCCTTTGCCCGTGAGGGAGTGTGTTGGTTGACTCCCGTCTGTAGATAAATAAATAGATGGTGCGTATCCTAATAGCTTAAGTTTTTAGGTGAGACGGTTATTTACATCGTGTAACACTTCTCTTCTTTTATAATGCATGGTTAATTAGGTAGAATGATAATGTTATGGTGAGAAACCCGGGTCTTGTATTGCACTTGTAATAATAATCACAATGGGTTAGCAAACGTAAGATACATATGGTTGTACCGTGGTCACAACATCGCTTGACGATGCGAATGTTAAAAATAAACCATTAACACACACTTGATTTGTTTGCCCAGGTCCTTGATCCACATCGAGGGGATTCCGATATAAGCTTAAATATTATATGTTACTCACCAACAACATATGGATATGCCAACTTAAAATAAGATATGCAAACGCCATTTCTCATGCTTGTTTTGCAACTACACGTGTACAAGAAACTTTGATGTTCAAATGTAGCATCAATACTTTCTAAGTAATCCTTTGCCACTTCACTGAAGTGGAATTGATCTATTTGACTTAAGAAATGTGAAAAGTTCTTTTTCTTTTTGGGTTTCGTCTTAGGAGTGTAAGTGCGATTCTTTTCTGCAAGGCAACAAGTAGTATGCCTTTAGTCTAAAACTTATATGGAAGTTCGGAAGGAGGTAGAACATCCTTTGCATTCAGTTACTTTCACTATCCTTTAAACTTCAAGTTTTGCTATATATAGTTGAGCTTGAACTTTTGCTTCATCTAGTTTATCGACTCCCATATTAATAGTGTCTCCAAACAAGTTTTAGGTTGAACATTTGTTTGAGGATTAAATGCAACCTCTTTTTCCATTTGAATTGTAGGGTTATAAGGAACAAGTGCTTTATGAATCTTAGTAGGTGGAACCTCTCTTTAAATATGACGGATTTAAGTACTCTTCCCTCGATTTTTTGTCTACCTTCATCAACATGTGTTGTTTCCTCAGTCACATGTGGAACTTCGATCATTTAGCATATAAGTAGATGCTTTTCCATGGGAGGAACTTTAGTGGTTGCTTTTGGTTTATCTACACGAGACATTGATTTGATTTAAAGGATCTGCAATTTATCCATGACAACAACATTTTTTTTTTGTTTATGTGCATGACGTATGAGGATGCGAGTTGTAAATGAATGAGATCAAACCAAAGTGTTAATCTGTTTTGGTTTGGATGCATGTCATTGTAGGTTCATTAGACAACTGACATAACTGGAGACAATTTGTATGAAGAAAAGGCGAGTACATGTAGATTTTGAGCTGAAGGAATATATGCTCATGTTGCATGGTATGCCTAAAATGTACTAGCAATCCTGCATAAGAAAAAAGGTAATTAGAGTTGGTTTGCTAGTTACAAAGCTAGCTACATGCCTTAATTTGATTGGAAGATTTTAAGGACTACTTGATTGATGTCTACTTTCAATTTGATTGGTTGATGTCTTGACCTTTCCCTATTGGTTGACCATTGTGTTATGCGTCTAATTGTGATTGGTTGAGGCATTGACATTAAGTCTATATATACATCCTCTTGCATGCACTAAATAAAGCTTTTGAGGAGAATAAAGTCATACATTCCATGAATGAGGATTGAGGAATGAAAGATGTTTTGATTGGGAAACTTTGCTCTTATTCTTGAGAGAAAATTTCTTAATTCTTTTGGAGAGAACATGTGAGAAATTTATGAAGTTAGAATGTGAATCTTGGTTTGGAAATTTCATCATATTTTGATTGGGTTTGGGAATTTCATCATTTCTGAAATTCACAAGGTGAATTTATGAGATTCCGGTTGGTGATTATCAAAGGAGTTGTTCGATTTATTCCACAACTTGAAAAACAATAGACTAGGAATTGGACAAGTAAATAAATCATGGATTTCTTCTTGGGAGTAGAAATAAAGTTGAGGGGGTTGAGGAGGTTGAGGTCTTGTAATTTTGCCCTGCGGAGGACTCACACACCTACATTGGTTATTGTTAAATTATATTGCATTTTGTTTGGTGTTCAAGTTGCAGCAATTTGGGAAAATTAAGGTGTGTAAGACTTGTTTAGCTCTTACTTGATGTTAGTGGAATGATTTGGATTGACACTCCTTAGCTATAGGTCTTGTTTAATGGCCAAACTCAATTAACAAATTGTTCTTTTCCATTTGCTTTTATACTTTGTATTACCATGTGTAGTATCATAGGTTGTTTGAACAACTCACAAAAATCTATCCAAGTGTGCACACTTTCAATTGCTTCGTTGCATATCTATTTATGCCGAAACCTCATTTGTGTACATGCTTTCCATCACAAAGCATATCAAAATCCCTTCGAATTCTCTCAAAGTATAGACTAGTTGAATAAATTGAAATCAATCAACTAAAAACTTGCACTAAGTCCTATACTTACATGGAATTCAAGTGGAGCCTGTTGATGTCCTTCTGACAAGGTAGAATAGTAATGTATTGATTTATCATGCATCTTTTAGATCTTCAAAATCTTGTACCAAATCAACATAAAATTGATCGCATAACTCTATTAAAATAACTAAGGAGATAAGTCTGAGATAATATATTCAAGATGGGGTAAAAAGACCTGATTTCTCCCCAAATGTTTTGTGTGTTTGGTTTGTGATTTTTTGGGTTTTGTATTTGTGTTTGTGTTTGTCCTTTTGGTTTAAACATTTGATGTTTTGTTAGAGGGAATAGTGTATTTTTATTGGAGAATGCGGGAGTGAAATAGTGTACAAACACAATTTATAAACCAAACAAATCCTAAATTTTCACCATCAATGCCTTTATCAAAGTATCATCTTATTGTGCGGGTGTTACAATACGAGGCAAATTGCATGCCCAATTTTTGCTGTTGGTTGTTGTGTATATACTTCCTCGGTCGTTAAAATTATGCTACTTTTTCTTTTTTGGTTTTTATGCTAAATCATATGTAATTCATTTATAATAATTTTTTTAAAATCTATTTGTAATTTACTATTCCTCTTTAACTAATAATAACTAGTTTGCTATTACTCTTTTTACTTATTTAATTTTTTATAATATTTCACTTTACTATTTACATACTCTATTTTTATATTATAATATAATTACTCTCTCCATCCCGCTGCAAGGTTGTCATTGGCTTTTTGCATGTTGATCTTTAAATATTAATTATTATATCAAGACGTAGTACAACAAAAAAAAAAAAAAGGCAAAAATATGTTTATTAGTCTCTTATAATATCAGTACAATAACATTTTTAGAATAAATTATTCAAATATAAGAATATTTTTAATGTCAAGTAGAATGACGCAAAAACCAAATGACAACCTTGCAGCAGGACGGAGGGAGTATTTTTTTATTTTCGTGTCCAAACAAAGATGCATAATTATCCCATACAAAGGGAATAATTTTTATTCAATCTATCAATTTTCATTTAAACAATTATATTCAATAACTATTTTACCTAAAAAAAAATATAAAAGAAAGAAAGAAAAAAAAAATGTGCTTGTTTAATGTTTATAGTTTTAGGTATTTTTGTTATAAGGTACGGAGAATCATGAAGTATTATAGTGAATTATGTTTTGTGTGGTTTTATTGACTTTTATTGTTTATGTACATATTGAGTGTGTTTGTTTATTGTTTTCAATTTAAGGTGCTTTTTTATATTGACTTCGTTCACTCACCGTTTTTAGATTAAATAATTTTTGGTGTGTGGTAAGAGAATTATGTAAAATATATAAAATATATTATTTTAAGTTCAATATTTCTTTTGAATTTTTTGTAATGATTTTTTGACTTTTTTATAATGAGTATTTGAAGTTCATATAAATATTTTGTATTTATTATTATTATTTTTGGGAATTGCAATTGAAAAATTATGCTGGAAGAACAGAGTAATTATGTATGAGGAAAACTATGTTGGTAATACGAGAAATGATACTTTGTTTTGAATTATTGACTTGTGTGGATGGGTAGAGTATATGTATTACATATATTGTATAAGTGTGTATATATTGTATTTTTTTTTTTTTTATCATGTTAATAAAAAATTGTTTGTTTTTTTTTTTTGTTGGATGAACATATCCATTGTATATTATAGTATATTGTTATTTTTCTATATATTTTTGGGGGAATGCGTGTACATTAATAACATTTGATATATGTGTTCCCTTAGTAACTATTTTAATTTTTTCTTCCGTTCAATTTTTATGATTCTTTGTAAAAATTCATTATTTTATCTCACAAAATATTACATTCAAATCACTATTTCAAGAAAACTAAAAAAAAAAAATTTAAAATATCACAACTAAAAATAAAAAATTCACAATTAAACTAACCATGGGCTCTATTTGTTTATGGCTTTCTAATCCAGATTTTACTATTTATTAATTTATTATACATTTATTTTAATATTACATCAAAAAGAAATTTGACATTCAAAACATATCAAATAACGTTTTCAATTCAAAATTTAACTCTTCTAAACCCCAAACCCAACTCCCAAAAACACACTCTAAAGTTCGGTTTGGTTTGGTTTGATGGATTTGGCTTTGAGAGTGGATTAGCCCCTTTACATTACAATAGGCTTTAAATGAATTGATTTCAACTTTAGACTTTAGGGTTGTTTAAAATTGATTTGAAATAAGGTTTTGATTGAGCTTTTGTTTAAATAATATTTTAATATAATATTTTATGATAGAAAATATTGTATTTTTATTAAAAACTGCAGGTAATTTCAGTTTGAAACCTCAAAAGAACAAACCCTAAATACTTCATAATTAAAATTTATTATTTGGTTACAAGAAGCATTTGCAATGAATATTTAAAGAATATTTGAAATATTAAAGGGGGGTGGATTTGGAACCCTTAACCAATTTTATAAATTTGAAATTCATTACATTGCCAAATGTAACTAATTTAGTGGAATTATTTGAATTACCGTTAACCAAAATCCCACCATTTTTTCCGATAAGAATAAAAGGGCCCTGAGGGTACTTGTTTGTCCTTTTTTTCCTTTATGTTTTTACTATTCAATCTCTTAAGTTTGCTTAAAAAATATAACCTTCAAGACTTACTTTTCATACAAAGCTATCAAAACAAAAAAACATTGCACCGAAAAAGAAAAACAAAACCCAAGTAAACAAACCTTAAATCTCTTATGAAATGGTAACACATGTTAACGTGTTTAGTCCTCCTATGTTAAACTAGATTTTTCAAAATATTAGTTGTACTTGTGTTGCCAGTTGCCACAATAGATAATAAATTGACGTCTAAAAATTTCCTTTACCTTCAAGCATGATCTTAGAAAAAAAAAAGTAGTTATGCACAACAATTTTTGCCTACAATATATTCAATCTTTTTGTCGATAGGCTTTTGTGTAATGTTTTTTAGAGTGCCAACTTACCAGATTGTTGATAAAAAGCAAAAAACCCAATGTAGTGTTCTTTTGGTCATTATGGGATTTGGCCTAATCTGAATCTATATAGCTAATTAGCTAAGTAAAGGTTTGCTTGAGCACCATATTCATTATTTTCAGACATGCCGTTGATAATCCTTTTAGCTGCCTTCAAATATGATTCTTTAGGGGTTGATCGAATCTCCCATATATTTCAACACTATATGAGATATTAAGTCGATTGGCTGCTATATACAAGGGAACTCTTGTTATACTTTTGTATAATTCCTGATCAACTGCCATATTATTATCATCATTGTTGAAGTTAGCTAGTTGTACATTACTTGATTTTTGGCATACATTGCTTGATTGAAATTATTCCATCCTTACATTCTTTCACTCCACAGAAAGCATGTCAAACCTTTTATCAATTGTTGTGCGTTACTTTCATGAATTTATTTTCAATTCTTAGCTATTTATTCATCAACATAATTGTGTTATCATTACTTTCTATTATTCTCTTTTTATGAACAGGGTCTCATTTGTTATTCATCAATGCACATAGTTTTTATTTGGAAGGTAAGACAAAAGATGAGCATACCATGCTTTGAGTGCTTGTTTAACCATACAATGCCTCGTGTAGTTTGTAAGCAATCATGATGAAAGTTTAGATAAGATGTTTGTAAAAAGATGGCATAATATTATTATAATATAAGTCTATATTGATGAAATAGTGCTTCAATCAACAACTGAGGGTTTAAAAGATGACTCCGTTAAATTAATGCATGAGGAATTCAAAATAAGTATCATAGGGATTAACATACTTTTTGGCTCTGTAATGCAAGAATGGATTATACAATACTTTGGGTACTTGTTTCAATCGATACAATGCCTTGTGTAGTATGTAAACATGATCATGATGGAAAAAGAGCATGAGGTTAAGAAAAAAGAGGAAAAGAGATCTTGGCCGCTACTTGTATATCAATGACGGGACGGGCTTAGGCTTGATGTTCACCAGTTTTGGCTTTTATTAGTTTGCTTTAGTAGTCTTTTGTTATGCCTTAAGTTCGCTTGTTTTTTGCTATATCTTAGGTTATATTTAGGTGGATTTATTTTATTTTTAGCAAATAGGGTTTAGTAGAATTATTTAATGAGGGGTCATTAGGTTTAGAGACTTATGACTTCATTTTGAAATAAAGGATTCTCGAAGCTATTAGGCAAACTGTATATTACGTTTGATTGTTATTAGTCTTGTTCATAGCAATTGGTTTGACACTCATTGAACTTCCAACTAGAGCCAAAAGAATTGACATGAAGGGGATTTATAAAAGCATATATAATGAATATAGAAATGTCGATAAGTACATGGCTCGTTTGGTTGATAAACGGTATTCTCAAAAGTATTGAGTCGATTATACAAAAGTATGTTGCAAGGATGGATCCAGTAAGAATGATTATGCTCTAGCTTCACATAAGGATTGAACAATTTTCGGCTAGATGTTAAGCCACTTTCCAACAGAGTGAGCTAAGTGCAGATGTTTATGTGAGCAGCCAAGAGGACATGAAAAAGGTGGTAGTGAGCATCTCGCTTACAATTTACACGAAGCCTTGTATGGATTAAAACAAGCTCTATGAGCTTGGTTTAGGTGGGTTGAAGCATGTTTCATTTAGAAGAGTTTCAGAGGTGTGACAACGAGCAAACATTATTTATGTAGAAGAATATATGTAATGGAGAAAATTGTATTCTTTTTTAATTAACTAAAAGAAAGATACTCTCCTTTATAGGGAGAAGGAATAAGGCTGCATACAAATTAGGGTTACCGAAATAAAATGGTCATACATAGAACGCGACTTATATGCATATGAACATATATTCTATAACATTTGACTTTAAGTTAGAGCATATATATATATATATAATATGTGCGGTACAAGGTTTTGAAAAACGATTCCTCCCCTGTGAAGATTTCAGCAAGCTAGTTGAGGAGAAGTGAATGGAGCTGCAATTTCATGGAACATAACACAGTCACGAGTAAAGTGGTATTCAAACTCAACATGTTTATCCTTCCATGAAAAACCGGATCATTTGTGATGCAAATTGGTGACTAGTTATCACAATGCATAAGGATTCATCGTTTCTCTAGCAAATTCTTTACCCAAACCATTTCAGTTGTAGAATGAGCCATAGCACTGTACTTGGCCTCCACAAAAGATCTAGCAACAGTGTTTTGTTTCTTACTGCGCCCATGCAACTAGATTTCCTCGCACAGATGTGTAATGTCTAGAATTAGCAATTTGTAGATGAGTATGTAATGCTTGTAGAGGATGCCTGTTCTATACAACTATTCGATGATATGAAGTATTCTTTTATATGCACGGATAAGGGACATACTAATAAATTAATTTATTTTATTTTCTTTCGTCATTAAGTCTTAGACACAATAATTACTACTTTATTTGCTATCTTAAACTCTCCTACTACATTAAAAATAAATAAATGTTCCTTTGACTGATTGTTCATATCGGATCTCAGGTTCTCTATTGCACTCCCTAAATGTGGTTCTTTTCACCTTCCCCTGTTCATTTTCTTTTCTTTTCCTTCTTTTATGAAAAAAATTCCCCAATACAGGTTAGTCTTAAAATTAATATCAAATGAAAGGATAGAGGGGCATGTTACTCTTTGACATTGAAAACAAACCAAAATGACATTAAGCTCAACCCGATAGGAATTAGGCTTGTGTTATTGTAAGATCTTAGCAATGGGCTGAAGTTCCAAATTCTAATTTGGTTGGGAAAGCTCACTAAAATAATCCAACTTGAGCCAATGGACGGATGTCAGATTGCCCTCATCAACAACCACAATTATACAAAGGGAAGGGATACATGCGCCATTATACAAATATTTGAACAGTACCGAGGAATCGAAAAGTGTGAAGCGGGATGTGGAATGTGATTGGTGATGGATGGTGGTTATGAAATAAGTTCTGCATCAGAAGATGTCCGTGCAAAAACTCTCTTTTATTGACGCCCTTTCTTGAAATAAATTTCAAAGGAGATCTTTATTTTATATCATGTTTGTTTTTCAATTAAGGATGTCTAAGCTATGAGTTTGAGAAAAGAAAGTTCAAAAAAATGCTTACTTAAACCTATGAACTCCAAAACACCTTACCTTTTTTTTTACTATGAGCTCTCAAATGTCTTATGGGAACTGATAATCCTTTTACAATGCCCTCGAAGAGATGGTTAGTTCATGATGCTGAAAAACAAAATTTTATTTGGAAGAACTCCATCATAAGCATTTCAGAGAACTTAATAGAAACACTCCAAACAACCTTTATTTAGCATATGTTTAATTTGATTCTATGATCATGCTCTAGGAATTCTGATTATCTTGCTATATTGATGTGATATCTTTGTATGCAGGTGTCATGGATTCCGGGAAAGCAATAGCTTCTGGAGTGACTGTTATTGCACCAGGGGCTTCATCCTCCTACCATGTGGTTCCAAGGACTGATAACATGGGACAACATGGAATGCTGCCAATGGATTCACCTGCAGGTTCAGAGAGGAAAAAGAGAGGCAGACCAAGAAAGTACAGGCCCGATGAATCTGTGGATCGTGTGTTTTTGCCAACACCTATATCATCTGCAGCTCCTTCTGTCCCAAGCAAGTCCTATGCGGAGGAGACAAGACCGCGTCTTGAGCAGCCAATTAGTTCGGAGAAAAAGCAAAGAAATAAAGTTGGAGCTGAAAAACTAGGTAATTAGATTGCATCCTGCTGTTAACTTGAGCTTTTAATGTAGTGTTGATCTACGTCTACTTTGGAAGTGCCGGAAAAATGATGCTGACCCTGATCCATTCCCTCTGCTATGTTCCATTCTTTGCTACATCTTGTTGGTTGATCTGGTTACCAGTTTGACGCTTGGTTTGCACATCCCTCATCTGATGAACTAAATATACTTGGAGAATTATTGTGTTTGGTTGTAGGTCTGGGAGTTGGGGTTGGGGTTGAGAATAGTAAAAATTTGAATTAAAATAGTTGTTTGATGTGGTATAAATAAACTTTGATGTGATGTTTTGAATGTTAAGTTAAATTTTTGTGTAATACAAAAAATTAAAAAAAATAAGTGTTTGATTTAATCCTTATAGGGAGAAAAATTTATGAATGGTTGAGTCCCAAGAGCCTACAAGGCTACAACCAAACACAGCCATGGGTTTGTATCAGATTGAGGGCTTTAATGTTTATTCTGATACAATTTAAAAGTAGACTTTCACAGGGCTGGTGTTAGAGTGTGAAATGAGGAAGGTGGGTATATTATTGTCCTGATCAGCACAGTTATTTTTGCTTCTGCATTGCGCCTTTTGCCTTAAATTTTTTATAAGATGGTTGACCAAATCATTCTTGAAATAGTTTCTTGGATTGAAACCTTCATTCCAACTCATTAGTTTTTTTGGTATATAACTAAAGCATATTCTGATTTATTTAATGCTTTACAGTGTTATGCATAAAACTTATTCTAGTGTTTGGCTGACATCTCTCATTTGTTTGAATTTTATGGGAGCATTTTTTAGTTTTATGATTTATCAGATCTGTGATGTGTTGTTTGCTCCATGATTTCAACCCTTTTCTCTTTTCTTTATTCAAGTATGATGTTTTCTCTTTCTTTGTTCTTATGACAACTTGTACCCAAGGAGTAACAAATATAATTTTATTTTTTTTTTGCATAAATTTGATATATTTGTCCTATATCTTGCAGACAACTTGGTAAACTGTTTCACCGGTTCAAGTTTTTTGCCTCACGTGCTTACCGTCAACAGCGGTGAGGTATATATCTGTAGCAAGTTCAAGACAGATTTAGATGTCGATGCCATTTCATTTGATTGTTTTAAGAATTCCACTGAGATGTATTAAGTTTAGTTTTACTAATAATATTCATCTTTTCCAAATTTACTTTCTGCAACTTGTGAAGATCTAGTGTGAGAATTTGAGTATCAGAGTTTGTACAAATTTTCATTATTTTTAATTAAGATTTTAATGAAACTTGATGTAGTGTGGATACTTATATTTTTTAACTTCGAAGTTAATTGTGCAGCATGATAAAAACAAAATTTTTGGCATACCTTTGGTTGTTAGGATATCACTACAAAGATAATGGAGTTCTCGCTGCAAGGACCACGCACTGTTTGTGTCTTGTCTAGCTATGGAACAGTGTCAAGTGTAACACTTACGCATCCAAATTCTCCCGAAGGCACTTTGACTTATGAGGTCTGCCATTGTCTTCAATTATTCTGATTCTGTTCTTACTTCAGGTTTACGAATCTTGTCTGTTGTTTATTTATATTTGTTCTTGATATAGCCAGTTTGTTTTGATGTATTAACCGACATTTCATACATATAAATCTTATGGAATGTAGTTAGAGCCATGATTTAAACTTAGATCAAAAATATTTAAGCCCATTCTATCCATAAGCTGCTGTGACATATCAAACTAGCAATGACAAATAGACCTAGAATGACAATGTTTGTGCAATACATTTAATTTTCGGCTAAGGTTTCTGTTACTTAAAAATGACATGGCTTATTGCTCCTGCCATAAATTCACCTCCTTCCCAAAAATACCCTAATGATCTATTTATTTAATTTTAAAGTCTATTGAATTTGAGGAATAATGGGGCGGAAAAAAAATGCATGGATATTGACGGATACACTTTCTGGTGCTTTACCCTTCATTGATAATGCTGATGAAGTTATTAGAACCCCTCATGAAAAGTAATCGGAGTATGTTGTCGAATAGTCGTTAGAGTTTCTTTGCTTAAATTCTTATTTCCTTTTTGCTGAAGTTTATAAGTAGTGCTTCCACAATTTAGCCTTAGATATCTTTGTGACGAAGTCTTTGGATGTCTGAAACAATAATTTGATTCATTCGCAGATGTATACACGTACATAAAAGTACTTACATAATTTTTATTTTTTGGGGGCATGATGTGTCACAAGCTCAAGCTGATAATGTGTGATATTTGCAGAATGAATCAACTGTTTTTCCAAGTGTTTTACTTCGATTAATAGCTCTGTCATAAGAAATTATTTCCAGGGTCTATTTGAAATACTGTCCTTCAGTGGATCCTTTTCTCCGGTGGAGACACCAAACTCCAAGTTTGATCGAACCGGGATGATGAGAATAAGTTTGGCCGGTGCTGATGGCAGGGTTGTTGGTGGCCAAGTTGCCGGACTTACAGTTGCTGCGAGTCCGGTTCATGTACGAACCCTTAGTTTCATTTTTTCTTATTGATTCTAAAACATGTTTTCTTGTTTCCACGATCTCTCACATTATATACCATGTATCAGGTTGTCATTGTAAGTTTTCTGCTGAGTCCACTCGACCTGAAACTGAAGAAGCCGAAGCTGCTGGAAAATGCTCCCAGAATTGATGCAGATGGTTCAAATGGCAAACCTACAGTGAATGTGCAAGCAAGGGCCGACGAAACTCAAGCCCCACCTGAGAATGTCACTAATTGGACTTCCATGGAAAGATCGAGGAAATCTGCTGCAGACATAAACATCTCCTTGCAGGGATAGCCTTATGATTTTTCGGAACAAAAACTGTGGCTGCTGGTAGGCTCGTATTCGATCTCCCCAAATTACTTTTTCGATTTTTCGTTGCTTACGTGCTGGCTACTGCAGGTGATTGATCGTCTTCGACTTTGATGATGGAGTATTAATATTATATGTTTGATCGTAACCACTAATGCTTCCGGCCATCCATGGCAATGGCGGAGCTACTAGAATGATATATTTCGCGAACTCCGGATCTAAACTGGTTTGGTATTATATGTGCTCTTAATTTTCAATTCTAAATTATTACGTGCGTGTTTGTTTTCGATGATCGAATGTGTCTATACTTTGATCTTCCTGGGATTCTATTATTTGCATCAAGTTAAGAAAAAGGATCTGTGCTACTCTACGATATTTGTCATCGGTGGTATCTAAGTTTATAAGGCATTATGTTCGACTCGAGCGTGCAAGAACAATGCTATGTCGTAGAAGGTTAGCGTTGTCGACCTGAAATGAATTATTTCGATTATTTGAAATGACCTTTTGTTTTGATCAGAAATCTATTTCTTGAACAGCTCCAAACAATGCTCCTGATCGAGATTCCGGCTCCAAAACTTCTGGTAATACTCGGCGTACGTGAATCCCCGATAAATGGCTGGCTCCCCTTCGCCCCTAATCGCTCCGGGAGCGTTTATCGTCGCATTCTCGCTCGGGCAAAGGAACGTCGGCACCGAGACCCTTGCTCTATCTGCATTCACGACGGCACGGTGCCAGACACTTTTGTACTTCCCGTTGCTCAACGCCTGCGACAAAAAAATGGTAAGAAACGACGAACATTGTACATATGCATACTTTCATTCTGTTTTCTATACGATAACTTGCCTGGATTTGGTCACCGATGTTTACAACAAAGGCATCCGGATGCGGTTTTATTGCCAACCACTTGCCGTCTTTGAGCTTGACTTGAAGTCCCGACACCTGTTGATCTTGTAAGAGAATGGTGAGCGCGTTAGGGTCGGTGTGTGCAGGTAATCCGTAGGTCAGGTCGGGCTCGGGGCACGCCGGGTAATAGTTCATGGCCATGTGCTGGCCCTGTTCGCCGAGCATGTTTATGATCGTGTCTTTTTCGAGGTTTAAGCTCTCCGATATGGCTTCTTGCAACCTTAACCCGAGTCCTCGGACTTCCTTGCAATACTCGCCCACGGTGTCCCTGGACACAGTTGTGCGAGTTTTCATTAGGGATGGTAATGAGACGAGTTTATCAGTATCATGGTTTTTTTTTTTTTTTTTTCAATTTAGATAAAGCGAGGTTTACTTAAACGACGATGGTGCGTTAGGCCATTCGGGGACGAACTTGTCCAATGGGTAGCAATGAATCCTCAAATAATCCCTCCAATTATGCACGTTTTCCTTGTTGACATTGAAACTCGTCGACAGTCTCACTGTTTTGGATGGATCGTCTGAATACAACTTCAATTTTTCCTCTACGGGTAAGTTAAAGAACTCGTGAGCCACGTTCAACACTTGATCCACAAGTTTTCTCGATACACCGTGATTCACAACCTAAAGTCATGCACATTTTAAGATTATTATGACAAATGAAAATTAATAAATTGTGCGAAAAAAAGGATACACAATTACTTATCATCGAGTAAATGATGGATAACCTGGAAGAAGCCGTATTCGCGGCAAGCATGGCCTATTTGTTCCACAATTTGAGTTTTATGTGGGTTGGACAAATCGACGAGGGGAATGTTGTTAGAATCAGAGACTTGGGAAAGCCTCGGGCGATCGGATTCCCGACGAATGTAGCTTGAAGGGAGCTTGGAGAATTGGTTTCCGCTTAGGACCTTGGCTTGCATTGTAACTATTTTATATAACTGAGGTACAACTCTAGTTGCCTGTCGATATATATATATATATACACACACTAAAGAGAAAGAAGACAATTTCAGTAGAACTTATTAGAAATAAATCGAAATTATTATAATATATTATATTTCTTCTATCATTTAAATTTATTAAAAATAAAAATATATATATTTTTTTTTACTCATATTTTTTAAAATTCGAATTCGGTCAAATAAAAATAAAGTTTGACGACGGAGAAAGTATCTAAGTAAGTGTATAATAAATAAATAGATATCACGTGGTAAGACCAAGACTAAGAAATGATATTTTACATTATTTGATTGTAACATATGTTCTTTATTATGGTAGAGGTCAGTGATGCTGATTTGTATCAATAAATAAATAAAAGTTAAAAATCTACTGTATATAATTTTAATTAAAACAATATATATATATATATATATCTCTATTTTGAATACCTCGAGGCTTAAATGGATGTTCCTTCACCGTGTAGAGAGAGAGAGAGAGAGAGAGAGAAGTATAGCTTTGGAGGTGGATGAAGATAATACAGATCATATATATATACTGTTGTACGGATCTGTATTATTTATATATGTACTGTTGAAAAAGAAGCTCATTTTTTAAGTGGTAAGTAAATAAAATGCATTACGCCACGATATAATAAATAAGCATATAACAAAACTGTTTCTATTTCGCCTTGCCTACGTGGCAATTTTTTAATCCGCTGTAGGTGAACTATGACACGTGTCGACCCCACACGGCCACGGTGGTATTACTTTACTCCCAAAGGCGCATTATTGTAGAAATAAAATTTTAATTAAAGTATAATTAGTAAATAATTAAAAAATATATTAAAAAAATAATTATATATTAAAATTAAAATAATTAAATAATTTAATTTAAATTTTAAAAATTGTAAAATTTAAAATATAATTAATATGTATAATTATATTTTTAAAAAAATAAAATTATATGAGACAAATAAAAATAAAATATATAAATAAATTATGTGGGACAAACGAGTCTTTTGTATCACTGCTGCTGACGGAACGTGAATGACATCATAAATGGAAATCCGCGCCTGTTCTAGAAAATGTGTTTTTTAATTAAAAAAAAAAAAAGTGTTTCGGCGGGGTAGGCGCCATCGGTGGATGTCGGCTGGAGATTGTTTATTACATTAGCTGGCTATAATTTATGAAAATAATGTGCAATTTTTTTTAATACAATTAAATATGTGTAAGAACATTGCTGTAGTCACTTTATTTATTAGTATTTTTTTAGCTTTTACAGTAAAAACTGCTGGTTCCGTTTTCATTTAATATGTACGCATGATTGTAGGTACGAAAATTTAATATAAAATATAATTAGTAAATAATTTAAATATATATTAGTAAAAATAATTATAAATTAAAATTAAAATAATAAAATAATTTAATTGAAGTTAAAAAAAATTATACTAAAATTTGAAATGTAATTAAATTGTATAATTATATATTCAAAAAAAATATAACAAATTGTGTAAGCGAACTAAAATAATAAATAAAAACAAATTATGTGTAATATAGAGCGTGATAACTTTTCATTACCTTCTAGAAGTGTATTTATTACATTTTTCAATAACAATAATAATAAATGATTATTATAAAGATGATAAAGAAAGTAATCAATGAATATAATAGAGATAAGAAATATAAAAAAATAATGAAGCAGATTCATATAATTAATTTTTATATAATATATTATATTTAATAATTTTCTTTTTTAATCTAAAATTTAAAATGCTTTTGTTTTATATATGAAAGAATATATTGATAATACAAAATAATAAATTATTAACAAATAAAATATTATATAAAAAATAGATACATTTAAAGTTTTTTTTTTTAATGATACGAGAACTCGCAATAGCTCACAAATCCAACCCTTATACCAATAGCTCATCTCTTACTAGACTACATTTAATTTTTTTTTAAGAATAGTTCAAAAGTGTAAAATAAACTCGTGAATATAAGATCATAAATATTTTATATATGGATTTTGTGTTCTATAAAGGTGATTTGGGAGATTAGAGCCTCAAATCACTTTGGAATTTTCTTTTATTATTATTATTATTAGTTAATTTTATTTGTTTTCTTGAAATTTACATTAATAAAATCAAATTTGTTTGGTCCTACTTTAGTACTCCCTATGTTCTACTTTAATTTAATTTACAAGGTATTCTTTCTTAGTATTTCATGTGTCCTGCTTTTTTTCGTTTACTACGTATATTTCGGTTTGTTCTACCTTATTTGTTTTTATTTTAGGAAAATATAATTATACATTTTAATCATATTTTATATTTATAATTAATCTTATTATACGAAAATTATTTTTACTAATACATTTATTGATTACTTATGAATTATATTGTAGTTAAGTGCTCGTATCTACACAAAAGGTGAGACGGATGGAGTAATTATATTTTACCTACATAACTTAATAAATATTATTACAACTTTCAATATATTATACAAATATCATTATTTTTATACTCTAATTACACAATATACTAATATGATCATTTTTGTTTTTTTTACTACAAACTGAGTATAATACTAATATTTAAAGAATTACGTATAAAAAACAAATAATATTTTTCTTACGGGATGAAGGGACTATATTATAGCATAATTTAAAATTTTCGACCAAATCTATTTATTTGGATTTGATTTAAAAAATTTTAATTTAATTTTATATTAAAATAATATTTAATTAAATATTTTTTTTAAAAAAAAAACATAACTATCTTTTTCAAAGAACACAATAGCTAAATAGTAAAATTTAATCTGTGTGAGTTGCATGTCGAATTTAGTTTTCAAAATATTATGTTCGATCGAAGATTTATCTGGTGCACATTTTTGATCGGGTAGCGGCTGCTGATTCCCACGTCATGAAAAAAAAAAAAAAAAGATAATAATAATAATAAAATTGAACTTTCAACTGTACATCCCAATTTGCTACCAAAGTTACATTTGATATTTATTGTGGGTGTGTTTCTTTTAGTTGAGTTTGAGAAAAAATGGTTTGAGTTTGATATTAAAATAACGTTTAATGAAATGTTTTGTTTGAGGAAAATATATACTCCCTTCGTGCCATAACAAAGTATTAAATTTTTTCATTTTAGTCCGTTCCATAACAAAGTATCAATTTTTTTTTTTAGTAACTGTACTATCTACCTAACATTACAAATACCATTACAACTTATAATATATTACACAAATACCATTACTTTTATATCACACATACTAATAAGGTTACTTTAGCCATTTCTACTTTATTCCTACTATATCCTAATATAATACTAATATTTCTAAAACTACGTGCAAAAAGCAAATGAATATTTCTTTGTGTGACAGATAGAGTATTTTTTTGGCGAAATACAAAATTCAAATAGTAAAATTTGAGAAAATTTGGATAAAGAAATATACCCAATTTCGTATGACGCACATGGATGACGTGCTATGGCGCACATGGATGACGTGTTTCGTATGACGCGGGATATATTTCGAAGATTAATTACCTCAATAATTACTATATTATATTTGATAAAGAAAGTCTTTAATTTTAATTATAATAATTATAGGTCTAAAAGTGTACCTAATGATATGACTTAGAGACGACTTTACTTCTAATTATTCGATCAATTTAAAAGATATATTTTGATGTGATTTCAATACAGTTCAAGATATTTTTGTACTTGTTTTCTTGGATTTAGTTTATTTTTATATTTAAATTTTTAAATAAAATGATTGAGATATTATATATAGCAAGACAAAAACACATACATTATGAGCTTTAGATGATATTTTAAAATTGATTAAAAATGAAATATTATTCGAATTT
This sequence comes from Andrographis paniculata, assembly GCF_009805555.1. NCBI lineage: Eukaryota > Viridiplantae > Streptophyta > Magnoliopsida > Lamiales > Acanthaceae > Andrographis > Andrographis paniculata. The sequence goes on along the minus strand of NW_026137580.1, from coordinate 408,205 downwards.
TTTGCAAATATATAAAATATATAAAAAAAATATTATCGAAACGTATAAAATATATTTTGTCAGTATAATAAATAAATGTTAAAAATGGCATGAGATATACATAAATATATATATATTTTTACAATATTTTCTCCAAAAAAATATAGAAACACAATGGGACCACGGGAAAGTAATAAAGTCCAAAAAACACACTTTTAGCTTGTAATTTATTGTGTTTTCAATTTTATTTTTACATTATACAAAATAATAAAATATTTTTTCCTCGATACATACAATTTAATATTTAATTGAACTCAGAACATTGCTATCAAAATTTCACTTTTTATTAATTTTTAATAAATAAATAAATATAAAAGCAATTTAAATCACAAGCAACACACACCCTTAATTAATCAAGATAACTCTTGGTTATGTTGTAGAATGAATTAAAATACAATATATATACATATTACACAATATATAATATACTCTATTTACCAAAAAATGTCAATAGTTCAACACAAAATTTATTTTTTATATTACCGATACAGTTCTCTGTATATAACATAAAAGAACATATTTATTCAAAAATACAATTGTGAAAATAATAATATATTTGTATAAAAAATATTAAAATATATATATATATACCAAGAAAACAAACTTATTATATTAATTATTTTCTAGGTAATAATTCTTTTTCAATTTTTATAAAATACTGATATATAAATTTTACCAAAATTTGAATTTTAATATTAGTTTCTTTAGTCTATGCAAAAAAAGAAAAATATAATTATGCATGCACGTGCTAAATAGTTTTGAATAATTTAATTTTATCTAAAATCATTATAATGAAATTTCAAATTGTGACTTACCATATAGCCTTTTATTCCTCTATTTAATTAGTTTTTAAAGGAAAAAAAATGCTTTATTTATAGATGAAATAAATAATAATCTAAAATATATTCGATCATTTTTAAATATAATTTTTTAAAATTTTTCAACGCTACTGTGATTACGGTGTTGATTTTCTCATATAGAGTTGTTCAAGTCTCCAGAGAGTACTGTTAACATATAATATATTTAAAACGTATATTTTTGAATTCTTAATTACCGTTTTCTAAATTTATGTGCTTTATAAATCTTGAATTGATTCTAATTGGGGAACTAAAAACACACCGTAGAACATAATATATATACTGCATAGAATATAACACATACTTACGGTAAAAAAATATTTAAAAATTTTAACAAGTGGGTGGGCTTGTTTTTTTTTTTTTTTTATGTAATTTTAAAATTTAATTTGAACAATCATATATTTTAAAATTGTAAGTATTACATAGTAAAAATATTAAAATTGAACTTAAAATAAATAGACCCAATATTGTAATTTTAACTCAAAGTAAAAATATCCACCGCTATTTATTTTATTTTATTTATTTGGATTATATATAATAATCAAACTCATGACTTTACCCAATATTGAATTTGGTGCCCATTGAATTTTAAGACAACTTTTACTAATTTCAACAATTTAAGTTGAAAAAGAAAATAAAACTAAAGACATATATGCATCTTGAATTATAAGCTGTATGTCATAATTTATTCATGAAATCAAAATTTTACTAATATTATATCAAAATTTCATGTTCCATTCAAACATCATATTATATACACCTTTATTTAAATTTCATATTTTAATAAATTTTTTCATACAACAAAGAATTAAACTTCTGCACTAAAAATATACTGCTCCAAAATATGTTATCAAAATAATAATAATAATAATAATAATAATAATAATAATAATAATAATAATAATAATAATAATAATAGCTTCATCTAGATTTGTAATTTGCTAATATAATTTACTTATCACTTTTCACATGACATCTTAGAATGTAAATTTGGTAGTGTTTTGCAAATTTATCCTTATTTATTGATTGAAATAATTTCATAAGATGTATTTAAAGGAAGAAGAACTGTGAAAAAGTGAATAAAGATTGCAAAAATTTTAGACATTTATAATATGAAAATAATGGTAAAAAAAATTGAGATGCAATTAGTTATTAAAATAAATAAATATAAATATGTGAAATAAATCATGTGATTGCAATAATGAATACATATATAAATGAAGGGCTTCAATTATGGTTTGTTTGAGGATTTATCTGCTATTGGCCAATTAGCACATGAAAAATACTATAGATATGTGTGATAATGTAATGTCTTGATAATGTAATAGACATTACATGTGTAAAGTATAAGTGTGTTGTCAGGATTATTTTATTTTATAAGTGTATTGTTGATTTATATTTATATTTATATTTATATTTAATGTGTTGTCTGAAATATATTATTGTACTATCAGCACTGTGCACCGTAATCACATCGTAAACGATGGGAGTGTTTTAATTTTCTTTTTTATTTATTTTATTTTGCATATATGTGTTATTTATTTACTCCTCGTCCACTTAATAAATTTATATTTACTTTTTGTATCACTTAATATTAAAAATATTTTTATATTTATATAATTTTCCGTATAAACGTCATTTTATTAGTATTATAAGACATAATATAAGTATTTTTGCCTTTTTTTTTTCTTTTGTACTATATTTTGATATAATAATTAATATTTAAAAATTCAAAAAACAAATATAAATTTTACAAGTGGACAGAAAAAATATTATTTTATATAATTTAGAAACCCCTAACATGTCGCACATGAATGATGATGAATGAGGGTGGTGAGATTCAGACGGGGATGTTCTAATTTTGATATCATCCTAAGGATTATTTCACTCCTGTAAAAATTTAAATTTAAAAAAATATGCATTATTTATGTATATATATATATATATATGTATGTATATAGTACCTAAGTCAATCAATACGAACTTTGCACATAAACAATTTTTTAACAATGAGTTTTTAAGACCATTTATAATATAAAATAATAGTAAAACTTTTTAGTCGAATAAAGTAATAATTAAAATATAAATTTAAATGTGTGAAATAAAACATGCGCTTGCAATAATGAATACACACCTAAATGATGGGAGTGTTTTTCTTTAATGTATGTATTATTTATTTATTTATTTATTTATTAGTCCCTCCGTCCCGACTAAAGTGTCATATTTACTGTAGATAAGACTAAGAAAAGTATAATTAGTAAATAACTAAAAATACATTAGTAAAAATAATAAAAATAATTTTAAATTAAAATTAAAATTAAAATAATTAATTAGTATAATTAAAATTTTAAAAAATATATATATAAATTAAAAAAATTAAAATGACAAAAATAAAAAAATAAACATGATAGATAGGAGGGAGAGAGCATTAAATTATCATAAGTTTAAATTTATCTTGAACAAACTTTGCGTGTGGACAATACGTATTGAATTGACGATCATATAAAAATAGGTTCATAAGAAATGAATAATTAATTATATATTATATAGTTTTCAAATATTTATAATCTTCCTTATGAAATGTCCAAGACTTTTTGTTTATAAAATATCAATATATATTACAGAAGAAATAAATTAAACTAAATTAAGCAAACATGTATTCAGAATGCAATTAAGATACACTTGTTGCACATCAGCAAATTAACAACTAAAGTATTTGTTTGGTTTTGGCCCCGAACCAAAATGACATTTTTCATCCTCGTTTCCAATAAAAGATACACTATTTTCTCTCACATAATATAACATCGAAATATTATATAAATTAAAACTCAAACTCAAACCAAAACCAAACAAACCCTTTGTAATAGTAGAAAAAAAGGAGTTCATTACTCTGCAGAGAATATATATATATATCTATTTTGACCATAACTAAGTTATGAAATTGAACTAGAATGTACCAAAGCTACAAGCAAGGCCAGAAGCACACACATACAGACAGACAGGCATATATATATGCATATATATATATATACATATAAACCACACCTGGGCTATATATCTCCCTCTTGTCGGGCATCCCCATAGTTGTTTGAATCTGGAACAAGAAGATATGAATTCTTCACTCTCTGCGAAATTCAACTTCTGCAATGTTTCTAACATAAAATGGTCATAAAATGTATGATATGATTGAATGGAATAAAACCAGAGCCAAGAATATTGTAGGAAAATAGACAGTCAATCTTCGACAATGCTCCAAACCATCCTGAAGGAGAGATGGATATGTTGTCAGAATCCAGAAAATTTTCCTTTAAATCAAGGGGAGTTGAGAGAGTCGTAGTGTATGGGTACCAGAAAATTGATAATGCCAGAAAAACAGCAATATATCCAAGCTTGAAGAATCGGATCTTCTTCTCCTTGGGAAGCTGGTTGAATATCTCGGTTACATCCACCAAGTGCTGCTTTTGAGTATACCTGGGCATAGACCAGCACCAACTTGTAATAACATTTTGGAGACAGCGATGATTTAAAATTCCAGCTGTTAAATCATATTCAGTGTGAACTTCATGCAGATGAAGAAGCATGTAATTGTAGGGCATGTGAACCTTGTAACATGTTTGATCCCATAAGGAAGATTCGAAACAATATACAGAACTACTATGTATATTTTTTTAATTGGTTCCATCGTTAATAAAAGAATGCAATTTTGAGGTCAAATTATGCAATAAAGTTTCTAGAGTGCATGAGTAAATTCCATCAATTTTTATTTTAGCAGCAAAAACTATTGTAAAATTAGAGTCATCGACCATTAACTGCTAGCTTATATCAGATTGCTCCCACCCATCATAGTATGCTTGAAAATATTTAAATAATAATATGTTTAAGCTAGATTACAATTGAATCACTCTAGCGGGATCAGACATACCTCACACATGACACTTTGCACTCATTGTGAAGATTGCAAACATTAACAATTGAAAATTCCATATAGAAGAAAACTTGGGAATGTAAAACAAACAAAACAGGACTGCTCCGTTATGATTATTTCAGCCACATCCTGAGTCTGGCAATTTATTCTCAGACGACACTTTATTATCAGTATCCCAACAACAAGCCGAAATACAACTGTGCAGAAGTCGATCTACCGGCAGCAATCATTCAAAGCATAAATACCATATTATATGTTTTAAATAATAAACTTTATATACCACAAAAATCATTCAAAGCATCAAAGTGACATATACACAGTCCTAAATGATGCCCAAAACATAAGAAAAATTGTTTAAATCCATTAGATCATCGTCATTCTTGCAAATGAAATATAATTAGAGAGCACAGACTTACAGCTTGACATTGTAATATAAATATGGAAGGCACAGCAGGAACATGCCCCAATGCCATGTAATTAGATGGAGCAGGCATAGCGTGGCTTGGATGGCAAACTCTGGCAAGATAACAGCATTTATCCTAGATGCTGAATCATACGGATTAATATAGTCATACTCAAGGTCAGCCAAGCACACGATCTGCAACAAAACAAATCCCACGATAGTATAAAAAGGCAAAAGGGAAACGAAGGATGGGAAAAACCTAATATAAGAATAACATAATAATTAATACATTGGATTGGATTCCAAAAGTTCCTGGCCCAGCAATAGCCTAATTTGATTAATACCAAACCTTGATTAGTTCATAAAAGAAGTAAAATATTATTGATGGACTCTACGTATGCTCCTTTTAATTTAGAAGATCTTGTGCCTTACAGGGTTCATCACTAGTAGTAATAGTAAGCTTTCAAACTCCACTAATTTTGAATCCTCATATTATAACATTCTCATTTTCTCATTGATACACATATAAGCATAAAAGGCATTTCAAATCTCTGGGCTAGAGGTTAGATCAAATCGAACTTCATATATTTAAGCTACTAAGGGACTGTTTGCTTATGTTTTCAACTATATTTTCGTACTATTTATTAAAAAAGATCATATCACCGATTTTCATTTAAAATCTTACATAAGAACACTATTTTGCAAAACATCACATCCAAGAACTGTTTTCCATTCAATTTTCTACTATTTTTAAAACAACACAAAATACCAATACACTTCCAAAAGACTGCTAAACAAACCCTACATTCTTTCAAACATCATAATACCAGTGGAGTGTCCTGATGCTCGAAATTGACTAGAAAAGCAACTCAAACAGCTTCAGACTAAATTGAGTATGTTTTTAAGTTGAGCACTGCTTGACCCATTACACACCCCTATTCAGGGCACTATTTAGTATTATAATTTCAGTGTAACATCATCAACGTTTTCTGGGGATAAATTCCATCATATACTACCCACTGCTTTCAAAAGAACACTCTCTCAAAGTGCAAAAGCCACATTCAATAGTTTCAAACCATAACCCCAAAAAACTAAGAGCTATGCTAATCTAGAGAACAGAGTCGTAGCAATCACTTGGATCACTGAGTACAACAAATCTTAATATTAATCACACAACCCCTCGACAACTGCAAAATCAATTTTATTAGAACTTCATAGTTGTGCTGCAGAATGCAACATAACTACAAACTAACCCCCACCTCAGTTTCCCTAGTCTCAGCCATTGTCAAACCTCACAAAACATAAAACTCCAAAAGAACACACAGAAAACAACCTTCAATTTCCCCACCACCAAAAACAACAAATTATCCTCTTCACCCATCACAATCAGTTCGTAGGTATTCCAAAAACCAGTCGCAACCTAAAAAAAAAAAATCAGCCAATACCAAATAGAATCACACAATAGATTGCCCTAAGCTGAGTTAAACCAATTCGCCTTCGTGCAGATTAGAATCGAAAAAATCCACAAAGCAAATGAATATGAAATATACCTGATAAAGCACGAGGGCGAAAACAGCGACGAGGAGAAGGAAGGAAATCAGCCATGCATAGAGATCCCCCATTGCCGACCACTCCCCGTACCTCCTTGGGAACTGCAATTGACAAGTGGCGCAGCGCAAGCGCAATCCATGAGTAGCGACTTTGGCAAAAGATTCGAGGTCCGGCCGGTGGGTGGGTCGCCATTTAACCTTACTTTGTACTAAAATCGGGTTTCTGTGGTAAAAACGCTATTACTTCAGTTTTTGCAAATCATACGACGTCGTATGATCGTATCGATGTTGTTGTGTTGATTTTTGCATAGCAAAAGCCGTTGCTCTGGCTGGCGTACGACGTCGTATAGGTGGCATTTTCGTCACTTTAATTAAAATATTTGGTTTATAAATACATTATTATGTGATTCTTTTTAAAAATGTGGAACAAAGTTCCAGTAGATACTTGAGTTAGTTAACTCAAATAAAAAGTTAAGCTACTAAATTGATCTTTACAACCTAATTAATTGAAACAATTCCAATTAATTAATTTAGTTATTCAACCAGATGTATTTTCAAATTTCTAAATTATATATATTTATAAATTAAATTATATTGATTATTATAGCTAATTTATTTCATTATTTCTCACGCTCTTTTTATTAATTATATGAACTATTAATTTGAGTCGCTTGTGTTCTGAAATTCATTGGTTGTCCAAGTAAAACAATGAAAAGCATATTAGCGTTTGCAAATCCTAAAAAATGAATGTTCTCTTTATACATCAAACTCTCGCTCATTTGGTACTATTATTTTTTTAGAAAATATAAAAAAATAAAAATAAAAATCTATATCTAAACAAAGCACGGAGTATTAAAAAATACTGATAACAATGTCCTCTTTTTTTTAATAAAATAAAATAATGATAACAGCAATTCCTGTTACATATTATAAATTTGTTTATCTAAAAATTAACACAAAAAATTTCGATTCTTCCTAGAATATGTTTAACTTAAAAATAAAAAATAAAAAACATACTACTACAAAATAGTGGTAATTTCTAACATATTTTAGAAACAATAGTAATGAATTGAATCAAAAGCTATTCTCTGAAGCCCATCCCTTCTTCTCAAGTGCCTCCCTCAATGCCTGCACCCAAAATTCACATATTTCTTCAATAAACCATAACCTACATTTTCGAGTTTTTCCAACAATGGTTTCAATACCTTGATCCTCTTTCTGTTTATGTCGAAGTCAAAACTGCCTATCCTCGAGGCTGATCGATACTGCACTGTGGATTTCTTGCCCGGGGGAAACCAAAACTCGACGTCATCGACAAACTGCAGGTTGATTATTATTATGAACAAATGTTTAAAATGAAAGACAATGGAAGATAGAAAGATGCTATATACTTGTAGCAATGTAGTATTTAGCATTAAATTACCCCTAAGATTGGGCTCTCGTATTCCACTCGAACGTATTTGTCTTTTTTCTCGGTAATTTTTGGTGTGTAGTTGTCTGGTTTCGTCGATCTTATCTGCAAAAAATATCATTTTAATCATGTTAAAATCATTTAGTATTGAATTGACGAGCTACAAAGTTACATACTTGATCTTGTCTTGCTAATTGCTATATATATAGAGAGAGAGAGAGACAGAGAGTGTACCACTTGAAGCAACTCTTCCATGGCTTGTTGTTGGGTGACTGGTTTACTAGCTCCACGGCCCTCTTCAGGATTATAATTCCTATTAATTAGTAAATATTGTGAGTAAGATTAGATTAAGATTAGAGATTAAGATGAAGATTAGTACCATGGAGGAGCATAGTGGGCGAGATCAGTGATGTTCTCAGAGGTGGAAACACAGTTGTTGGTGGCTGGGCAGAGGGCCAATCCTGGAGGGTTGCTTTTCTGGACACCCAAATAATCTGGTTTTCTTCCACTGCACCCCACCCCATTATTATTTCTTAGATTTAGAATTTATCTATCGATTTATATGGATAAGGACGAGGACGATGAACTATGAGGTCCAAATTATTCAATCAATATGTATTATACCTGAAGTGGAAAATGGCAGCAAGAACAGCAACTTCACTGCTCCTCAAGATTATCTCTCTAAAAACAAACACATATAATATGCAGAAAAAGAATTAGAGATAGAAGAAGAAGAAGAAGAAGAAGAAGAAGAAGAAGAAGAAGAAACGCACAGCATTGTATCAGTTAGATATGAAATTGGGTAGGGGTACCTGCGACCCTGTGAGGGTGGGGTGGGTTCGTGACGATTCTGGCGATTATCGTTGTTGTGAGGTTGAAAATTAGAAGAAATCTTGGAGAATGATTTGGGATATTGTCTTTTGTAGAAATAATAACCAATGCTGCTGCTGCTTGCCATGGAAGAAGCCATATGCTCTCTCTCTCTCTCTCTCGCTCTCTCTCTCTCTCTCTCTCTCTCCTCCTTTCCTCCTTTCTCTCTCTGGATATGCCTGCAATTGCAAGTCTGCTAGTGTGTAATATATATATGTATATATGTATATGTAGCACGTGTGTTGGGCGCGACCGTGTGGGAAGTTCTCTCTCTTTGACCATTTCTTTGAATTTATTTATTTATTTTATTTCCACAGACCCACACATATCATGTGTGTTACTGTTACTGTTGCCATAGCCCTGCCTTCATTTTGCCCTTTCCAGGTGACCGACCGACCGACCGACCGCCTTTCATCGACTAAAAGCGCGGCGCCGGAAATTGATGGACGGACGGATGGAATCCACAGCGCAGTAAGATTTTCTTGTTTATTATTCACCGAACTTTGTTTGTTGAACTAGTTCTTCAACTGATTTGATGTGATTGAATATTGGTTGATTGATTTCATGCAGGATTATATAGATGTTCGCGCCGCTTGCGTTGCTATCAATCTGGAAGGAAGGTTGGTTAATCATTCAACGTCTACCCCGATTTTGTTCGTCTTCGTTTTTTATGCCCTAACTTTTTGTGTTTTGATTGAATGCGACTTTTGTGCTGGTTCTTAGGGCTTTCTTACTCCAGGTTCCTATTTAATTTGCGTCTTCACTGTCCTAGTAGTTGTACTTGTGTTTCCTGAATGCATGTTGTGAAATACAACTGGTACTATTTTTCTGCAATAATTCCTGCAAAGTGCGCCTCTTTTTTTCAGGATTTTTTCCCCCCTTAATTTGATCATGACTTGTAAGAGTCAAATGCAATAGATATATCAGGCAGAGATTTGATGAAAGTTGTGTTGTTTTTTATTCTTGCGCTTGAAATTTTGAACCTAAACTAGAGTTTCTAAGTTACTAGCAATGTTGACAGCATTTGAAACCATGCCAATACGCTTGCTAGGTGAGCCTTTTGTATTGTTTTGGTATGATATGAACTCTCACAGGAGTTGCATTAAAGAGTTTGAGAGGATGAATCCTATCCGCTGTGTCCCTGTTTCTGCTGATTGGGATGTCATTGTTTCCAACTCATATGCAATTTTACTGATAGGCTATCATGTTGTTTGTAGACTCTGTTACTGTGCTATGCTCAATTCCAATTGTTGTTGGAAACAACATAGGGGTAAAGCATAGCTTTCAATAGTGCGCTAACAACAGTGTAGTGGAGCGGCAGTCTGCCGCTACCACTGTTATGCAATTCTGCTTTTACGCAATCGCAGCATGGTGGCTTGTAGCGGAGCGGTGGAGTCCTTTTTAAATTGAATAATATATTATAATTTTTATTATAAGTAGATTTAGATAATTAGATTTTATAATATAGTATTATATCTGTTGTTTGTTAAATTTAGACTATACTATAGCTACCTCTAAGTTCTAAAAAGGAAAAAAACATTGTGCAATCTGACAAAGATACACAAAAAAAAATAAACGAAAATGGCAAAAAAGAAGAACATTAAGAAAATTTATACGAGAGTAGTAGTGAGATGATGAAAACTGGCGGAAAAAATTATTTATCAAATTTTGAACCTGATTAACTTTGATTATCTATCTATCAAAGTAATTGTAGTGTAATTTTTTTCTTATAACTATCTATGAACTGACTATATATTTTTTGCAATTTTATTGGTTTGAATGATAATTATGAGATTATTTATGAATTTTTCTTATATATTTTTATTGTAATTTTGTATATATAATAATTTTTATACGTATGTTCTTAAAATTTTTAAATAGTGGTCATCCCACTATCTGTTGACCCGCTATAGCCTTTTAGAGGTTGCTCGCTATGCAATGCTATCCAAGATTGACAACTGTGAGTAACATTGAAATTGTTTACATTGTTCTTTTCTCAGTATTATGAAGAGAGGTATTCTCAGAACCCACTTTGCCTGCTGATGCTCAATTAAGAGCAATAAATCATCAAGTTAATTCTCGTTTTCCTTTTTGAGAATGATCTTATACATCACGGTATTGTTGAGTTCTCAAAAGAATTATAATTCTTTGCTTTCATCTTTCTTCACTTTTTGAAACTTTGCCTTTGATTTAAAACTTGTGCGCTTGATGTACATCTATGATAAATCCACATAAATGACTTCTTATTCTTCTCCATATTCCATTTATGCATGAGTTATGTGAAGTGATTCCATTAAAAAAAACCTGGAGCCAATTTATTACTACATATCATTTAGTTTAGCATACTGGCATTGTATTAACTGCCAATCTAAAAACATGATGCATCAAAGGTTGCAAGTATTGTGACCTCTGGCATACTGTGTGATACGATACATTGGAAACATATCATTAGAGACCTCAAAACAGAAGCCCTCTATCTTATGTTGCTCTAATTTTAAGTATCGGTTACTACTTCCAACTATAAACAACAGAAAGTGCCAATATTTCATATTATGTGTACATTTTCTTTGACTGCCTACACATTTTAATGTTAATGTGGTAGCACTCACTCCGTCAACCATCATTGTTTAATCTCAGCATATTTTTGTGGACTGCTGTTTGTGTATTCTTTTTTATTTTGATACAAACTTCTTCATCTATTGACCGTATATGCAATCTAGGTTTGGCCTTTTCGAAATTCACATGCAATGCATGTGCCAAATTGCTTGAATTCCAGGCTTCTTAGCCAGATAGATAGCCGGAAACATCCCATGAGTTGTGTTTAATTGGTAAGTTCTCCTTGCAGAGGATTCTTATTTATGTAAAATTGACATCATTAGCATGAAAGCATGGTAAAAGTCTTTTGTCTGATCTGTAGTATGCTTTGAAAAATTTCCCAGTTGAATTATCATTCTAGTCGAAAAATGTAGCTCAATTTAACTAATTAAGACTGCAAGTCATAAGTTAGTAGTATGAAATTTAAGGAAATTGTAATTCAGTAATGTCTTGTTTGATGTACTAAAATTCCGGTTCTTTGGTATATCCAATTTTACTTTTAAGATAAGGGACAAATCTGCCACCATATGTGGCATATTGTTACATTCCAATTTCATAATTTAGATGGAGGGGTTTGGATACATATATCTAAAAATTTTAATAGAAAAACTACTTTATTTTCCAGTAAGGATCAAATTATATGATGATATTGGGTTTTTCCTGATGGACCTGATTTGATATGTATCATAATATTAATAGCATTCTTGTTAATTGTTTTACTAGTATTCACACCATTATATTGAGGTTTAAATTCCTTGTACATGGTTATGCTTAAATTTATAGATGGAATATAACTATATAGATAGAGTATTGCTAACTTCACAATTTAATTTATGATATATAGTCATTGAAGAAAATATGTAAATTACAGAGGAAGTAAAGATGGCCCGTAAATTTCCCTGCATGCTTAACTTAAAATTTTTTTAGATCTTGAAGAAAGGATATAATTAGATTTTAAATCTTGTGACTTAAAATTCATAATTGGGTAGTCAAGGAACCGAAGGATGCTTTAGTATACTGACACGACTCACAATCTGAAGTCATAATTTTATCGGAATCAAGACATAACTGTTTCAGCAAGGATATAAAGGATGACCAAGAGGATACCAACTCTTAAATGGTGTGCAAATGCTAGGACAATCAATTGTTTAACAATCCAAAATATAGAGACCTCCCTCTCGATGAAATATTTTTGGTCATTACATGTCTTGGAAGATAAACATTTTTGGTCATTACATGTCTTGGAAACAACACTAATCAATTGTGATGAAGTCTTTAGATTGTCATGATATGTGATGATATTAGAATACTCATCTACAAAGATGCTAATCATGGTTTGAGTTGATTTCTAGGATTGTTCAGAATCTTATCTAGAAATTGTCTTGGGTCATGGACAGGTTTGGCTTGGAATGGGGTGATCTACCCTGTGGTTGATTGCTCATTTCAGTTTTTGATTGATAAGGCTGTCTGGAGGGTACATTCATCAATGCTCCTGCTAGGAAATTCTTTGAATGAGGTTTGAGTTATGTTATTGTGAAAATCTATGATAGAAAAGATATTTTGGGGTCAAACCACAAAGCTGAAGGGTAGATGGAATCAATACCAAACATATGAAGTCCATTGAAAATCTGAAAGAAACTAGTTATGCGTTTGAAGTTGAAGAAGAGCAGTTGAACACGGAAATGTGTCATGTCGGGCTCTGTGTTCTCAAAGAGGCTTCTTTTTAACTGTGGTTTGAGATATTTTTCTTTGGGTATCCTACCTTGAAGAGACTTTATTGCTATGGAAACTACCTGATAAAGTGTTTCAGCATTACAGGCGTGGTCTTGAATCTTGATGCTTGATTATTATTGGAGATGAGATGCTCCGTCTCATGGAATCCTCATATAGTCATGTTGAGTCACCATCATTTCTTCATGTTATTTTCCGCAAGGTCAGTTTGTGCCTTTGTGGGGAAAGTATTTTTTTTTTTTTATGAAATTACAACCCCTACAATTTTAGCAGCAAGCAAACAAACAAGCCTTATATTGTTTTATCTTCTATATATATATATAGAAATATTAAAAGTATAATCATTGGGTGTAATTCGTTTGTGTTTCTATAGTAGTATGGTATTTTGGGTTAAGGAATAGTGTTTCTCTTTGGGAGCGTAGGAATTGTATTGTAAAGACACGGAAAAAAAATTGTTAAAAGAACATACCCATTGCTTTTTTAAATCTACAAAACATTCTCAATTTAGGCGATATACGAATCCGTGTATGTTACATTTTAATTCCAATTCTTGCATAATATCATGATATTCAATCATAACCTAATATTATGCATGCATGCCCACACTAGTGTAGTACATATATAGAAAACACTCACTTTCTTCTTTCTGAATAATGCTAACCAAAATTAAGCTATATGTTTTGGTACTTGAAGATATATATCCAAGTAAGAATTGAGTAAAAGAACCATGGGAAAGGCAATAATAAGTGGCTTTCATAATGTGATAGTGGTTTCTTAGTAACATATTATCATATTTTTGTGAAAGCAAGGATCCTTTATGATTGTATGGCTTTTTAGGCTTGCTTAATCTTATTAACTTATCTTTCCTTTTATCTTTGTTTGATTTTGATTTGAAATTGTAGTGTTGATTTGAGTTTTGGTTTAAATAGTATTTTTATATGATATTTTGTGAGAAGAAATAGTGATTTTTTATTAGAACCGTGCTGAATAGTGGTGATTTTGGTTTGAAATGCAAACCAAACACACCTCTTGTTTCATAAGTCGATACATTCAATGTATTCAGTTTTTATCATTGAAGAAGCGAGTAAATAGAGAGGTAATCCAACCACCATCATTTATTAGGCGTTTCTGGATGCACGTTATTGATGTGACCGACTGCGACCATCCGTTTCATTCATGCGCGACGTCATATGCATTAAAAGTTTTGGCACGTGATGTGCAGAGCAATCACGTGATGTGCAGAGCAATGACGTGTTTTCGACGAAAGACTAACCGTCTATAGTATAAAACCCAGCCCTCTTCTTTTCACCTACCATTGTAATTTGAGAAGAGGGATTGAAAAGACTCTCCGATGGTGATGAGCAGTTCAAGAGCGGATAAAGGGAAAGGGATTGCGATGGAGTTCGGGAAAGTGTGTGTGACAGGAGGAACAGGCTATCTGGCATCTTGGATGATACAGAGGCTTCTTGAAAGAGGTTACTCAGTCAACACAACTGTGAGATCTCATCAAGGTTAGCCTCTTTTAAAATATTTCATCCCCTTGAAGTTCTATTGCAATATTTCAATGAATTTGAATGAAGAAATATGCTGTGGTTTCAAATAATCTGTGGCTATGATTAGATGCGATTCATAGTTTAGCAAGCCGGGTGGTGTGTAGTGCCAGATTGGATGGGCTGCTGGAATGGCGATTCTAATTTTGATATATATGCAGGAATGATGTCTAACTGGGGATATGGATTACTTCGCAACCTCCTTTTCACTGGGAAACGGGCCCTAGAAGAGGATTCTTTCTGCTCAACCGGACAACAATATTTTGGTACAGAGGACAGAGAAATTACGACTGCATATTCTTGCCTTCCTTTTGATTTTCTTAATTTTGCTTCTTTTTCTGGTTTCAGCACTCACTTTTCTAGTGTCTACCAGGTGTGGATGTGAGCTTTCTCAGAAGTCTACCAGGTGCACGAGAAAGGCTTACGATTTATGAGGCAGACATGGACCATCCAGAAAGTTTTCGAGCAGCAGTTGATGGGTGTTTCGGAGTCTTTCTGGTTGCTCATCCAACGGTCGCTGATGAAACATTGACTGTGGAGGAGGTGTGCGAACAGACTGCCTATGCTACATTAGGGATTCTGCGATGCTGTGTCGATGCTGAAACAGTGAAACGAGTTGTGTACACATCAGCAGCAATCACTGTGATGTTTGGTAACGAGTATTCAGGCGTCGTGGATGAAAATACACTGTGTAAACTGTCTGTAGCTTATTTATCGCAGCTTTCACTTGCTAAGTACACAGCTGCCAAAGCTTACACAGAATTGACTGCCCAAAGATTTGCCGAGCGAAATGGGATGGGATTTGTCAGTGTCCTCCCCAGCTGGATACACGGCCCCTTCCTTACCCCCACATGCCCTGGCTCCGTGTATACCTTGATGTCTATGCTTTTCCGTAAGTTCTTAACAAAACTTCCACTTAAGGATGATTAATTACTTATGTTTGTGTCCTCAAATCCATTTCAAGGGCCTAAACATTAAAATTCTTTCATATTGCTGCTTTGGTTGAAGCTATCAATTTTTCTGAAATGGTGCAGGGGATCGGCGCCAGTACAAGTATATATCATTGGTTGATATTGTGCACGTAGATGACGTGGCAAGGGCTCACATCTTTCTCCTGGAGACCCCCTCAGCATCTGGGAGGTACATTTGCTCTGCTGTCGAAACTTCAGCCGGTGAGCTCTATGAATTTCTTTGCTACAGGTATCCTGAAAGCATAATCGCAACGCCTCCTGTTAAGTAAGTCATTGTCCAATTTTGTTTTCATTTCAGTGTTTTTGTTGTCGTATCATTTTACTGAAGGTAGAAATCGGTGGTGCAGGTGTTTGGGATATGCGAGAGGCTATACACTTTCGACAAGAAAGCTTTCTGATTTGGGGTTCGCTTACAACTATGGGCTTGAAGAAATGTACGATGGCGCAGTCGAGAGTTGCACCAGGACTGGCTATTTCCTCCCGCCCGAGTAAAAGGTATATGTTCAATTTATGTATGTGTGTATATACTATATGCATACATATATCTGTCTGTGTCTGTGCGGAATAAATCTTGTGAGAAACCAAGCTATGGTGGTTCTCATGGTAGTGTTGTAATAAGACTGTTTGTATGTTTGCTTATTATATGTATGTATATACATACATATATGTGTCTGTGTGTTGAATAAATCGTGTGAGAAACCAAGCTGTGCTGGTTCTCATGGGAGAATTGTATTAAACCTGCTTGTTTGTTTGTAATAAAATGTTTGTCGAACCTTGCGGCAAATGTATTGAGAGTATCCTGATTCGAGTGTTGTTTGGTATTTTTATCTAGTGGTTTTAGTAGCTATGATTTTAGATGAAAATAAATGTTTGATTTGTATGTTAAAATAATTTTTAAGAGAGGTCTCTTGGTAAATATTTGTGTGAAGGCTTTGTTTGGTATAATAAGGTAGAGCTGTTAAACAAACCGAACGAGTTCGAGTATTGGTTGTTTGAACTCGATTCGAACTTGTTAATGGTACAGGTTCGGCTCGGCTCGGCTCGTTAAGAGTTCGAGCCAAAATACTGCCTTGAGCTCGGCTCGTTAGGCTTAAATTCAAGTTTGACCTCAGCGTGAGGCTTGAACTCGAGCTCGGTTTGAATTTTATACATATTTTATATATTTTTTAATATATAAATTAAATATATTTAATTTTATTCATAATTTTTTATAATAAGATATTCAATATAAAAAATTATATATTTTATATTAATATATAAATATATTAACTACCGAGCTCAATTGTGCTATTCGTGAGCCGAGCTCGAGCTTAGCTCATTTGTAAAAAAAATTATTAGAGTTGAGCTCGAACTCAATTCATTTATCTCTACAAATGAAACAAGCCGAGTCGAGCTTTTAATGAGCCAAGTCGAGCTTGGCTCGCAAGCTACTCGATTAAGTTGAGTTATTTCTCATTTTATTGAGTTGACATTCTTTTAGACGGTACTAAATCTAATATACTATCGAGTGGCCGTTGAATAAGGAACATTGGTTATTTCATCTGCAAAGTTTGGGCCGATTTGAATGACTTGACGATAACAAAATTATATTTAGTCGGCCTAGATCGATACTTTTTTATATTTTTTTGAAAGAAAAAAAATAAATGCAAAGCTGGTGTCTGTAGAACTATTATTTATCCGAAAATAGAACATTGATTTTCCTACAACACTAAGTAATCAAATCAATATCATTCATCACTGCCAAACGTAATTAAATGTTGAGGCAGCCAAAATGATGTCTATAGCTGCCCCTATTTAACTTAGATTATGTTTTTTTTTTCAGGTTCTTAGCCTGAAAATAATAAGTGTATCGACTTTATTTGAACTTTGGTTTAGATTTTTTATGTTTAACTAAATTAATATTTTAATTTGATATTATAAATATATATATATATATATCAAGATTCGTTTGAATATTTAATCAAATTGTATTTTCATATTTTTTATTATATATTTGTCTTTTTTCCTCCACAATAAAAGTGAATTTATGAAAAAACACATGACAATACATAACCCATGAGCATTACATATATAATAAAATTAATAATTGACCATAATAATATGCCTAAAATTTGCAATATTTTCTACATAATCAATACATATTCAGATTTCTTGAATATTTTTTTAAGCAATTGAAATTCACTGTTCCTTGTCTTTGTTCCTAATCTGCATAAAAATAAATAAATAAATAAAATGCACGGCATAAAAACTAAATAAATAAACAAAGGGATAAATTTAAATTATCACTTTCTTTACCCTAAAAATACATAATAAAACACATAACAGCTAACATATATTAAGAAGCTATTACTACAAAATATAGGAATATCTGCTTATGATATAAATATATATAGTTAATACCATATTTTTTAATATAAATAAATTGTGTGTAACATATTGAATTAAAAATAAATATATCATGTGCTTTTTTATTAAAAGAAAAATAGATGATAATATATGTATATTAAAAGTATGGAAAAACACAACCAAACAAAATTTTCATGCTGAAATTTATGTATAGCTCTAAATTTGAATATATATGTAGAGAAAGAATGTTCATCCAAACATATTTTGATATGCTTTTCTATTATATTGTAAATATATATATATATATATCTAATATATATTATATCTATTCATAAAAAAAATAAATAATTCAAGTTCAATAAATATATGTTATTTTTTATTGTTTTCACAAAAAATATAAACTTTTCGTTGATAAATAACTCTTAGGCATTAATTTGTACATTTGAATGTTACATTTATCTACAAATATGTTATAATTATTTACAAACTCAAATTATATATATATACATATATAAATCTTTAATTTCATTAACTTCACGCGTATACTTTCTAAAATAATTTTATTTATATTACAATCAATTAATATAATATTATATTAATTAAGATATGTATTCGGCTCAAATGAATATATATTTTGTGGATGGACATAATCTTATTTTTATATTATCAATAAAATTTATATTTAACATAAAAATATATTTTAAATTAAAAATATTATACAAACATACTCGTACCTTTTTCGTGATCTCCTTTTGGTACCGATATCCCTGAAATATATTTAAAAATACAATTAATTAAAGGTTCATTTATTATTATTTTTTTAAGTCAATTAAATGTGCCGATATTTTACTTTCTAATAATAATCAAACTAAAAAGATTGAGTTGACAATGTGTTGTTTTTTTTAGTTATTTTTGAAATAATAAAAATTTGAATTAAAGTAAATAGGAGAAAAATATTAAAATAGATTTTTTTTTTTTTTAAAATATAATATTGATACTTAGATGTTATACTTTCTATATTATATCATACTGAATCATATTGATTTTCCCTATATTGAAAATTGTAGTATAATTTTTTTTTCTATTGATACTTTATTTATTTTTACTATCATATCAATTTTTATTTTTTATTTTAATAAATCGTTATATAAAAAATCAACGATCATTGACATACCTTATCAGTGCCGTAAATATAGTCACAATAAGTGAAAATGGAGGCGAAGTTGCTCTGGCAACTCCGGCCGACAAAGTGGTGATAGTCGTGGAAGTCGGCGCCGCCGTAAAAGGGGACGAGCTTTAAGGGGTTCCACGGGAAGTCGTAACCGCTATGGGTGTCGATGGCCTCCATTTGGCGAAGGATCATCCACAACCAGAAAGTAATCATATGGCCAGGGGCGATCGCCGGCCCGACAAAGGAGGCGAGGCCGAGAACGATAATCTCGCACCAATGCGCGTACGGCGCCGCCAACCCCATCGGGGCGGTGTACTCGTGGTGTAGGTAGTGGACGTGGTCGAACCCCCACTTAGTGTGGAGCATCCGGTGCAACCAATAGTTGGCGTAGTCCTCAGCTAAAAAGTACACCGCCAGCTGCGCCGCCATCTCTGCCGCCGTGGGTAGCGGTAAGCTTGTTCGGATTCCAATCATCTACCATAATATATATGTATTTAAAATTTATTTGTTACTTTCTTCGCCGTGTAAAAATAAATTCATTTGGTTTGTGTACGAATTTTAATGTAATGTACTTTTTGTTAGGAAAAATAGAAATTTTGGTTAAAAATAATAAAATGGCCTATTTTTTATGACTGATAAATAAGATACGTAAAAGTACTTTTTTGTTTATTACAGATGAAGTATAATGCATACACTGTAGTTACAAAAATCATGTATTTTCTCTATAAATGCTAATTGCTAAATATGTCATTAAAGATCATTAGCTATGATTGCAGCTGAATCTAATAGTTTGCAAATTAGATTTGACAAGATAAGTTACGCTAAATGAACTATATATGAAAGACAAAACTTTAAAGCATCGGATTTAAATTATGACTTCAAAATTACGAGTTCATGTATGGATTCAAACTATAATCTCAAAATTACGAGTTCATTTATGAATACTTGATTACAGAGGCAGATGTATGTGGGGGCAAAGGGGGCTCCAGTCCCCCTCCCCCACCCCATCCCTTTTAATTTTTAATTTTTTGTTTTTATTTTATAATATATAATATAAAAATAATAAACAAATTAAAAAAAATTGCTAAAAATTAATAGAGTATTTATGTGAAAATTTAAATTTTGAATAATAAAAAAATTTATATCATAATACTCGTTTGATGCTATAAAAATAGATATGAACAAAAAAATAATAAACAATAATTAAAAAAAAAATCTTCAAAATATTTTCAACCAAATACATAGGAAATGATATTTTTAAGAGCTATTTTTTTTAATAAATGTTTTTACTATTTATTAATTTCATATAATACAAAATTCATCCGGTAATATGCAGTTGTCACTGCATATTGATATTTTGTAAGATTTTCGAAATATGATAATTTCATTGATAAAATTATTGGATAACAAATAGATGATGATTGTTTCGAAATTTGAAAAATTAGCCCCCCTCTCATCCCGGTCTGGTTCCGCCTCTGCTTGATTACGAGTATTCTCATCATATTTCACATCTAAATTTTGCATGGTCTTGGAAAGTTGGAAAGTTATAAAACTAATACTAAGTAATGCTTAGTTTACTTTTTCCTAGTTCTATTTTTGTACTATTATTTATCAAATTTTATTATTTAAAAATATTAAACTAAAAAATATTTCATATTCAAAATACTATGCATCATCCAACCTTTACGGAATGAATAATATAATTTTATAAAAAATTGTAAAAATTAACTAAATATAAATATATTGAAAAAAAATAAAAATCAAAGCAAATAATAATATAATTTTATGTTTTCAAATTCTCAAACTTATAATTGAATCAACTCATGTGTTAATTGTTTAGAATGAATAGTAACACAACTTTGAAATTATATAATAGTAGCATTAAATATTTCTCTATTTTTTCTTATTAGTATTTATATATATAACTCAATACTTACGCATGTAACACTTCATTTGTACTCCAAAGATTCGTTCTAATTTTTTAGTTATCATCTAAAAGTATTTTTATTTTTAGTTGTCATACAAATTGAAAAATAATATTTAAACAAACACATCTTTGGTGGTGATTTCAATGACGATATAGTCAATAACTTAATAATATATTATACTATATCAAATTACACAACATTTTAAATATATATTAATGGGTGTGTTTGTTTTGGTGATTGGATTGGATTTACACGATTTATCCAATTTTTTTCTCCCAAAAATATCAAATCAAACACCTATTTTTCATTTTTTATATTATACTAAAAATAAATTTTACATTCAAAATATCACATCAACACCTATTTATATCACATCATACATCTATTCAAATTCAAAATTTTTACTATTCAAATCCCAACTCAAAATCCAAATCCCCAAACAAACGCACCCAATCGTATACTGTAAAATATGTATTATTCATCTTATTAATTTATATGATCGAGTTAAATTAACACTATACTAATTTGACTGAATCAACATAAAAATGTAAGCACATGTTCCTTTGTTTATTATAAAGGGTAAACTGTTTTTTTAGTCTCGTAACTGGACCCCTTGTCATTTTAATTTTGTAAGTGAAGTTTGTCGCAAACTAGTCCCATAAGTGAAAAATTTTCGTTGTTTTAGTCCTCCGGCGCCGGAGACGCCCACGTGGCTCGACGGAAGCCACGTGTCTGCCAGGTCAGCGACACCTGGCGGACACGTAGATTTTATTTTTTATTTTTTAAACTTTTTTTAATTGGATCAAATAAATAGAATTAAAATTAAATTAAAAATAATTTTTTAAAAAATAAAAAATAAAAAATAAAAAATAAAAATTCACGTGTCCATAAGATGTCGCTGACCTGACAGATACGTGGCCTCTGGCGAGCCACGCGGGCGTTTCCGGCGCCAGATAATTAAAACAGTGAAAAAATTTTACTTATGGGATTAGTTTGCGACATGTTCTACTTACAGAGGGTTTAGTTACGAAAAAAAAAACGTTTACCCTATTACAAATTAGTAATATAAAAGTTTATTATAAAGATAAATGGAGGATATGTTCATGGACCATTTTTCATTAATTAATTGATAAAAAGGACCACAAAAATGAAGGCTCTAGTCACTTTGCAAATTTCTCAATTTATTTACTATATAATTTGTAAGATACAATGGATGTGTTTCTTTGTTTGTAGGGATAAATTTATTTTATTTTTTAAATTAGATATTAAAAATTATGTCGATACATAAATAATATTTTGTAATGAACGTTGACTTTTCTGAATGAATATATTATACATATAATATATATATATCTTTTTTAATAATATTTTCGTCCACTAAATAAAATTATATTTTATAATTTTTATTTGTCCAAATACAATCTTTATATAAGCTTAACCACACTAAATATGGATATTTTTAGAATTACATTTATTTCCATCAATGTCAATATTTAAATATACAAATTAAAATTAATGGACAAGAAAAAAAAAAATTACACAAAAAAATACCACATTACTGTTTAGAATGACATTCAACAACCATGTTCCATTAGTTTTTTTAATTATTTCAAACAACAATAATTCATTTTCAAACATTTTTCATTACTTAAATTTCATATTAAATTAAAATAAAATAAAATAATTTATAAGATTAAAATATTAAATTATTATTATTATTTGAAATATTTACTTTATAATAAATTGACTAAATTGCACAAAATCTACTGTGATTTTTTGAAATTGTACTAAATTTCCTATACCTCTAAAACTACGTTAAACTTTCTCGTGATTTCATGAACTCTGTCTTTAACCCCTTGACAGTCTTTCTTTAACGGTATTTGACCTAAATGCGTCCAAACTGCGAATAAATTTTAGAATCTTAATTTCTAAACCCCTAAAATTATAAACATATTCATTTATATATATATATATATATTTAGCCTAAAAAAATAGTAAATATACTCAAAATTGGTTATTTTTCTCAGATTTTAAGAGTTTACTTTTACTATTTTTTGAAGTTAAGTATAAGAAAAATAAATATATTTGTAATTTTAAGGGTTTAAAAATTGAGATTCTAAAATTTATTTGCAGTTTGGACGCATTTAGGTCAAATACCGTTAAATAAGGACAACGCAGAGATTATGAAATCCCGAGGAGTTTGACTCAAGTACAGATGATTTGTAAATTTTGTGAAATTTAGCCCAATATATTTTAATGTAAAATATACTACGCAAACATTTATTTTGGTTAGAGTTTTCCCACTACGTTACACCTTCATTTTTTACTATTTTAATCGTCTCACATATTATGTCATCAAATTGTATGTTATTTCATTTAGAAAATTATTACATACTTATTTATATTTTATATTTTATAATTTAGAATTTTAATTATACTAATTATTATTTTAATTTTAATTTATATTTATTTATATTGTATCATAATTATTTTATTAATATATTTTAATTATTTATAATTATATTTCTCAATAAATTCTTGTTTTTACAGTACTCGTTATATTATCTTGGACGGATACAATATTATTTACAATTTAGAATGTGCCAAATTTTCTTTGCATTTTTTTTTTTTTTTACTTACACATAAATTTTCTCTAATAAATACCATTTTGTGAATCTATTCTTAAACAAAAATAAATAAAAATATAGGTAAAAAAAGAACTATAACAATTATACGTTTTAAAAATTAAAGGGTAAACTGTTTTTTCAGTCCCGTAATTTGACTTATTTATATTTTAGTCCCGTAAGTGGAGTCTGTCGCAAACTAGTCTAATAAGTGAAAAATTTTCGTTGTTTTAATCCTCTGGCGCCGGAGACGCCCCCGTGGCTCGCCGGAAGCCAAGTGTCCTGCCAGGTCAGCGACACCTGACGCACATGTGGATTTTATTTTATTTTTTATTTTTTTTAATTTTTAAATTTTTTTAATTGGACCAAATAAATAAATTTAAAAAAAAATAAAAAAACAAAATAAAATTCACGTGTCCGTCAGGTGTCGCTGACTTGGCTGACATGTGGCCTCCGGCGAGCCACGCGGGCATCTCCGGCGCCGGAGGACTAAAACAGCGAAAAAAACTTCATTTATGGAACTAGTTTGCTACAAGTTCTACTTATAAAAAGGTCCAGTTACGGGACAAAAAAATAGTTTACCCAAAATTAAGCTATACCAAAACAAAAAATAGCAATTAAATTGAAGCCGAAGTGAAATTAAAGTAAACTCATAGTCAATATAATTTTAATATTTCGACACATGTGGTAATACGACCTCTTAACATCAACTTGGAATATGTGCAATTTCAACGATACTATATTAGATAGCGTATAATAAGTATCGATAAATAACAAAATATATAACTAATGCGTGATTCAAATTAATGGATCAAAAACATCAAAAGACCATTTATTGCACTATTAAAACTATTCTTCTCTTAATATATATACATACATATATATTTATATTACATTTTTTTATAGCATATATATTTTTTAAAAATTTAAATTTTTAAGTAAAATAGTTATTCATCATCACCCGGAACTTATTTTCTTTATTCAATTTATATTATTTTCAAAACTAAACTTAAACAAATCCTACAGGTTTACCTCACAAATTTTTGTAAACTCTTAAAACTTCAAGAAATACGTATAAAAATAATAAATGAGTAGGTATAAAACACAAAAAGATCGAAAAAAAAACTCAAAAATATGCAGTGAGATAGAAAGATAGATGGATTACCTTAACGAGAGGGTAAGAGAAGATTTGCAAAGGGACAACAGCAAACACAAAAGTGAACATAACTTTCTTATAGCACTTCACCATTTCATTTAATGTGTTGCTAACTTTGGGCTGAATCTTGAACCGGTCGATTTTCGTCGACCGTGCTAGCTCCAACGCCATGTACGGCAACGGCAATAACGAGTAGAACACGAACAAAAATATCGTGTTGTGGCAGTAGAGAAAGTAATCGAATTTTCGGGCCGAATATTCGAACCATAAGATCTCTCCATAAGTCAAGTTTCTTCCCAAGAACAATTTTGCTTCTTGAATGGTTTCAAATGGTAGCATTCTAAATATATTTTGATTATGAGGGGTGAGAAAAGATAGAATGAAATGCCAAATAATAGTAGTAGTAATATATATATATATATATATATAGTTGTGTAGGGGGAGGATATTGGGCATCCCTATGCTACAACTATTTATAGCCTAACCTAATCAATTTGGAGATTAAACTAATAATAATAAAAAAAATATAGAATTTTAAATTTTAAATTTTTTGACAAAAGATTTATTTTTGCTATTTATGATCGTCTAAATTTAAAATATTTATTTATATCTTTAGTCTATATTGATATAATACTACGTATTACAAATACTCTCAAAATTAATATTTAGTGTCCGATAAAAAAAATATATTAATTTTAATTTTTTTTATATTGATTTATCTTTAA
Source organism: Andrographis paniculata (assembly GCF_009805555.1). Lineage (NCBI taxonomy): Eukaryota > Viridiplantae > Streptophyta > Magnoliopsida > Lamiales > Acanthaceae > Andrographis > Andrographis paniculata. The sequence goes on along the minus strand of NW_026137580.1, from coordinate 382,353 downwards.
AAAAAAAGATAGATTTTTATATATCAAAAGTACCATTAACTAATATATATATATATATAGAATACTTTTTCCGTGTACTTAGAAAGTATATATATACACACAAGTGTTTATTAGTCCATAGATTTGAATTTTGGATTTTTATTTTTAATAATTATTTGGTACAATATAAATATGTGTTGATATTATATTTTAAATATAAATTAATTTTAATATAATATAAAAATAGTATATGTATTTAATTTGATATTTTTGAGAAAAAAAATTATATGAATAGTCACAATATCTAGAAATCTACAAGAGAATACAATATAATTTAAGAATTTTAATTTCGGTATAAAATAATTTTAGATATGATATTTTTTATAAAAAGAAAAATTAGTTTAAAGCTGAAATAATACAAAAAATACCAACAAACACATCTCTTATCACTTATGCATTTACATGGAATATTGGAAAATTGGAGTTGTTTACTTATGTCTTTCTTTTTTTCTTTTTTTTTTTTCAAGAGTTTATCTTTCAATTCTTTTTAAGAATATATAAATTGGGTACTTTTGTTTTTTTAAAAAATATTTCAAATCAAAATCAAAATCAATATTATTCATTCCGCACAATTTTAAATAAAAATATATTATTGACTCTCACAAAATATTACATCAAAATATTATTTAATTAAATCATCATTTCATTTTCAATCAATTTTAAATCATAACCGAACAAAGTCCTAATATTTTAGAGAATAGCATAGTGAAATTTTCATTGTTAGTTAATAGAAATTGCTGAAATGTTTTAAGGATTGTGAATTTGTGATATTATTTGAGTGAAATATTATTTGTTATTATTTTTTAAATATTTTGTGAAATAAAATTTAAATAATATTTTGTGAGATGAAATATTATTTATTCAAATTTGTGAAAATATGATAATTTTAATTTGAAATAAAAATTAAACACTGCTTTTTCTATTGAAATAAGAGTAAATTATTTTGTTGAGAATAAAATATGTATATATAAGTATTATTTAATTCATACTCCCTCTGTCCAAAGAATAAATATACATTTACTTTGGCGCGAAATTTAAGAAATAATAGTATTTTAATTATAGTGGACAGGTAAAAGTAGTGTAATGACATATATACCTTTACTTTTTGGTATAAAATTAATGATTTGATGTAAATTAAGGGGCTGTTTGGTTCATTGACTTTTTTGGTGGGATTGAGATTTCACAGATTTATATGTGATAGGATTTATTATATTTAGGATTTGGAATCCCATATTATGTTTGGTTGGTAAAATGTGGTGGGATTTATATTTCGTGGATTTGGATTTTTTATATTCTAAAGGACTTAGTTGTCCTTTCATGAATTTTATTTATTTTGACAAATTAAACCTCTAATTCATTATTAATATAAATTGAAAAGATATCAATAATTTTATAGGATGACAATATATTCGCGTAAACTCGAGATCCGACCGAGCCCGACCTATTTATTTGAAGTTGGGTCCAATTATTTGAGTATTAGTCCTGGATCCAGATCATGATCAGAGTAATATAATAATAATATATCAATCATACATATCAAAAAATAATTTCAAATAATATAATTATATTAGAAATATTTTTGAGTTGAATGTATTAATTATTTTATTATAATAATTTTCTAATAAAATACATAAATTTTAATATTCATTGGATCCGGTACATGTATAATTTTAAATTAAAATTTAAGAATTGTAAAAAAAAAATGGATTTTTCGGATTCATCAAGTCTTACCGGGTATAGTGTAGGTCAGATCTAGTATAATCGGATCCAATTTGAATCTCGGATTTAACAATATATTTTTGGTATGAATATCAGTTCCGACAATGAATTTATTAATTTATTTAAAAAATATTGTATAATAAAAAATAATATAAATTTAATTAAGTATATAAATCAAATAATAATTAATGTTAGAATTATTTAATTTTTTATATAAATATAATACTATTATTTTTTTTATAAGAGGATATAAATGTAAAAATTAAAATTTCAAGAATGAGATTTAAAAGTAACATGGTATCCCCATTACAAAAAAAAATCCCTTATTTGTAGAATTTTAGAACCCTTTTTCAAATCTCATCATTTTAAATTCCACCTTCTTTTTCTTAACCAAACATGGATTTCATACGATTTAAAATTCAAATCCCATGGAATCCCATCAAATCCTTGAATCAAACAGCCTCTAAGAGTATTTGCAGAAAAAAATAGGGTATTTAATGAAATGATTACTTTGTAATTGAACATTTCAAAATAGAAATATATATACTTTGTAGCTGGAATGAGGGAGTATTATATATTTAAATATTATACTCTCCCCATCCGGTAATAAAAATTACATTTACTTTTATATATATATTGATTTTTAAATATTAATTATTATATCAAAATTTTGTACAAATAAAAAAAAAGCAAAAATATTTTTATTAATATATTATAATATAAATATAATAAATTATACAAATATAAAAATATTTTTAATATTAAATAAAAAACACAAAAAATAAATATAACTGTTGTTAAGGAGAGTATTAAACTATTACTTTATTTCAAAATTATGAGAAAATATATTTTTTAGATATAAAAATCTGCAAAATGATCTATTCTTAATGATTATTATCATGGAGTATTATTTATGTGATTATTTAATATTGAATTATCAATTCTCAAAACAGGCCATGGTCCCATCTTTCCCATATTGAATTTTTTTATTGATACTAATTTTTATTAATAGTATTATAAAAAAATATACTACTAATATAAATATATTAATACAATATCTATTTATGTAAACACACCATAATTTTGGGTGTCTTTATTTTGGATTTTATTTTAATTTTAAATTATTTGTTCATTTTCGATAATGTTTTTGGTAAATTATATAACACTTTCTCGTATTTTAATAAAAATACATAAAAATTCTATTGTCAAAAACTGATGTTTGATTTTTAAAAAAATAAAATTAAATTAGGTAAGTTACGTACAAATAAAAAGTATAAAATATTTTCAAATAATTTTTTTTGAATAAATAAATAATTGATTAATATTTAATTTTTTAGTTTTTTAGACAAATTGTTATATGATTTTTTTTTTAAAAAAAATACTATAAAATAAATTATTGATAAATTATTTATTTATTTTATTTAAAAAAAAAATTATTTAAGATATTTTGTATAAAACTGATCTAATTTAAATTTTTATTTAGAACCAAATATTTGAATAAAAAATATTTTGTACATTTTTACTAAAAACAGAATAGGGTAGTATACAATTTATCCTTTTAAAAATAAACACACACTCAAATCAAAACACTTATTTTTTTATTTTTTATATTATATTAAAAATCAATTTTACATTCAAAACATCACATCAATATATATTTATATCATAATATACAATTATCCAAATTAAAAAATTTTATTATTTAAATCTCAATTCAAAATCCAAACCTCCCAACAAACACATCCTAAATTTTACCGTTAGAAAATATATAGCCAACAAACACATCCTAAATTTTACCGTTAGAAAATATATAGCTGAACGTACTGTACTAATGGTTGCCGTTACTGAGGAGGCAGTCAGTCTGCACTGCACAATTCCACTACGATTATCACCTACGAGGCCTTCAATACCATGCTCCTTTCTGCAATGGCAATCCATCCATGGAGCTCCACTCTCCCCGCCTTTAAATTCGCCTCCAAATGCAAGACGCAGAGGGAAATCGACCAAATTCACGGGAACTTAATCGCTACCGGCACCATCCACAACCCATCATTGACCTCAAAAATCATCCTTGATTTTGCCCTTTCTCAGCAAAAACCCAGTGTGGACTTCGCGAGGCACCTCTTTTTCGAATTCAATTACCGAGATGCGTTCCTGTGGAATGCAATCATCAGGTCGTATTCGCACGGAGAAGAGCCGGAGAATGCGTTCCAGGTGTTGGTTTTGATGCTCGTGAGAGGTATTTTGGTCGATGAGTATTCAATATCGCTAGTTTTGAAATCGTGCTCGCGGTTGAGGCTTTTGAGTGAAGGAATGCAGATTCATGGATTGCTGTTGAAATTAGGGTTCGGATTCGATGTGTTCTTGCAGAATTGCTTGATATGTTTGTACACAAAATGCGGGTGCGTTCGATTTGCACGGCAGATGTTTGATAGAATGTCTAGAAAGGATTCGTTTAGTTACAATCTGATGATCGATGGCTATGTTAAATTCGGTTTGGTTAATTTAGCTCGTAAGGTGTTCGACCAAATGCCGCTGAGGACGAAAAATTTGGTTTCATGGAACACTATGATCAATGGCTACTTGAAATTGGACAGTGCCTTTGAATGTGCCATCAAACTGTTCGATGAAATGCCTGAAAGGGATTTAGTTTCTTGGAATCTCATGATTGATCATTGCGCGAAGAATGGGAAGATGGAGATAGCTCGGGATTTGTTCGATCATATGTCTGAAAGGGATGTTGTTACTTGGGCTAGTATGGTTTCCGGGTACGCCAGGTCAGGAAAAATTGACATTGCGCGAGGTTTCTTCGACGCTATGCCTCGGCGGGATGTTGTTTCTTGCAACGCAATGATGGCGGGGTATGTAGCCAACGGGCGTTACCACGAGGCATTGAAGGTTTTCCACGACATGTTAGGAAGAGATGAGGTCGATTTGGATCCCGATACTGTGACTTTATTGATGGCCCTCTCGGCCGCAACTCGGTTGGGTAGCATGGAGGAAGGGATGGCGATACATCGATACATCGAAGAACACGGGTTTGTTACGAGTGGGAAACTTGGGGTCACTTTGATCGATATGTACGCAAAATGTGGAAACATCGAACGAGCAAGAGATACATTCGAAGGGGTTAGGGAGAAAAGCACTGCTCTTTGGAACGCTATGATTGGCGGATTGGCGATTCACGGGATGGGAGATTCGGCGTTTGATTTATTTCTCGAAATGCAAAGGCGTAGAGTGAAACCCGACGATATTACCTTCATCGTTGTTTTGCACGCGTGCGGGCATTCGGGGCTTGTGAAAGAAGCGCTTATTTGCTTCGAAGTTATGAAAAGGTTTCACAAAATCGACCCCAAGGTCGAACACTACGGATGCATGGTCGATGTACTCACTAGATCCGGTTTCATCGAATACGCGACTAAATTAATCGAGGAAATGCCGATTCGCCCGAACAAAGTGGTGTGGCGAACGTTGCTAAGCGCGTGCACGAATCAAGAACGGTTGAACGTTGGAGAGCCGGTCGCCAAGCATCTTATTGGAACGGGTTTTATCGATTCGAGTTCTTATATACTTTTGTCGAATATGTACGCGCAATCTGGGCTCTGGGACTATGTTAGAATGGTTAGGGAGACGATGAAACAAACGGACGTGAACAAGATTCCGGGTCGCAGTTGGATCGAACTGGGTGGCGCGGTGCACGATTTCTTTGCCGGCGGCGCGACGGTTTTCGAGCCGGAAGAAATTGGCGCGAATTCTAATGGGTTTGACGATGTTCGAGTTGATAATTATTCGATCAAAATTTGAATCAAGATTTTTAAGCTGAAGAAATTTTAGGTGATATGTATGTATCATATTGAGCTATGTGTGTATGTATAGAAAGTTTTAAATTTCAATGATTAAATACATCTATATTTAGTTGTAAATTGGTTTTATTTATTTATTTATTTATTTTATTCATAGGAATAACCCCCTACCTGGATAAAATGTTTATATATATATATATATAGTTCTAGAAATAATATAAAAATATTGTTGATTATTTATAATATGAAAATTATTTTTTCATATATTTTACATATATATATATATATGTATATAGGTGTGTGTAAAAAATTTAAATTGAATTGAATTGAATTTTCTATTACTTCATAAATTTAGTGCTTTTAATTTAATTATTAATAAATCAGTTACTTGGACTACTCAGGCCAAATTCTAATCATAAAACTCATAGTACACCAAGATATAAAAAGTGGATTTGATGGTAAGTTGAAGTTATATTTTTAAGTTAAATTAAAATTTAATATATGTTTGACTAAATAAATTTAAAATTTGAATTTATTCACCAAATAATTTTTTGTGACACGAGTTTAAATTAATATTTCTAAAAAATACTACTACAATATATATATACCTACATTAATTCAACATATTTTATATATAAACGATAGTGTTTGTTCAAAAAAAATTGTTTAGATCGATACAATTTTTTATACTTAAAATATACGTTTTAAGAGTATGTTTGGTTAACAAATTTTTTTTAAATATATTATTTTTATTCAGTAACAAATGATACCATTTTTTATTTTTATATGTTTAGTAAATTTATTTTTACTAATTTAAAATATGTTTAATAAATATAAATCAATTTAATTCAATTTATAAAATATAGAATCATTCATCATTTAACTATTCAAAAAAATTTTTATTTATATTTTAATAAATAAATATTTTTATCTACATTTAAAATTATTTATCTTTTATAATTAATTTATGTTAATCACCAATGAATAAATATATTTTTAATTTATTATATTATATATTTTATTAAAATATAATTTTAAATTATTTAAATATATTGTCTAAATATTTTATAATATATACTAATAATTATATAAAAAAATTAAAAAAAATAATATTATAATTTACTATTATTAATATTAACTAGCGTATTGAAATAAATAGGATAATATATTATTCAATATTACCAGTATTACATTCAAATTAAAAATTAAAAATTAAAAAAAATTAGGATGAAATCCGTCAAACAAACACACCTTGCAACTCCGGTGCTCCTTTTCAACCCTAATTCTTCTTCTCCGGCTTTCGTTTCGTCATTTTCTTCTGCGGCTTCGACTGAGGCTTTGTAAGTTGCTTCGGCCTCTTCGTCTCCCAATTATGTTTGTATATACATGTGTGTATGCATGCGTGTGATATGTATCCTAAAAGACCTCCAATTTTCGGAATTGTGAATTTGGACTGCTGAGTAATTTTTGGTTTGGTCATGAATTTGGTGGTGTGCTTTGGCTGAATGGCTTAGATGCAGTCGATTTGATTGCCGAAATTTTCTTAATTGGGAAGCCTTTGCCTTTCATCAAAGACGGTGTATTTATTAATGATTTCTTGATTGCAAGAAGGTATAACCGTGTAGATATATATGCTGTTACGAGGGTGTAATTGTTTGAATAATAGTGTACATCACTGGTATACAGTCTCATGGAGGTTCTAGGCTTCTAGTAGGTGAGATTTTGTCCTGGTTGTTTACTAGAATTCTACCAGCATCTGTTGTGCTCGAATCTCGACTAATTTACTTGATTCGAAAGGGAAAAATAAACAAATAAATGAATAATGGGAGCTTTCCATTTATGTTTGCCTCAGTAAGAATGAAGAAATGGTGAGTTGTGAAGATTCTTCTTAAATTTCTGAGTCTGGAATGATGTTAGAATGCTAAAGTCACAGCATGATGCTTTTTGGCAATTCTCTTACTTTTTGCATGCTCACAGTCATTAGTGATTTGGTAGTATGTGCTTGTGAATGCACATGATTATATTAGTAGATGTAAGAGTTCATTGTTTTGCCAAAAACCTTTGAATTTGATTCATATAATGTTGTACAATTTTCATCTGAATATTCTTAATTGTTGGATTGTTGAGGATAGTAATTTCAAGTGATATACTTTTTTCAGAAACCCACCTAGTCTTCTTCCAATTAAGAAATTCTTTTACCAATGTTGTTTTCTGCTGCAATGTTGAGGTTAGCCTGACTATTTTATCTGTATTCTTGGTCTATTGCTAGTTACTGCATGTTTATTTCATGTTTGGTCCATCTAGTTGCAACTTTTAATTAATTTTTCTTTAATGTTCAAGAATATATTGAGTATTTCATCCTGCTACAAATAATCAAAACAGAGGGAGCCTTTGGAAATCACCTAAAACAGTATATGTGGACGTCAACGAATTGTGTTGGATTGCGAATTCTACGCAGTGTTTCTGCTCCACCTGGAATTGTTGATACTTGTTCGCTGTGGAATTCTAGATCTCGAAGATCCAGAGTCATGGATAGTTCACGCAACCGCTCAGCGGGAAGCTCACAACCCGCACCCCAAGCTCATACTTATCGAAGGTTACTTGTTTCCATTGGTTTTTATTCTTTTCCAAGTTTTCTTTTGTGTTATGGTTTGATAATTGCAAGGATAGGACATTTTTGTTAGGAATGTTCTCGCTGTTAATACTAAAGGTTTTATTTGTTATTTTTTGTATGAGTGTATAATTAAATGTATATTTGTAATATGTCACAGCTTGGGCAGCCGAGAGAATGAAATAGATGCTAAAGATAATAAACAGCGATCAAGAGGACGTGGTGGTGGTCGTTCCGGCTCTATGAAAAATGATAAGATTGATGCTCTTGGCAGACTATTGTATGCAGTTTACATTTGATTTTTCATCAAGTGTGAAATTTTATTTACTCCTACTTATATTATTATTATTGTTGTTGTTTTCTAATTCTTCTGAAGTAATGGTTATGTTTACATCCATCGAAAAGAAGTAGGAAATGTTAGAAAGTGTTGCACAATAAAGCTTGCACCATAAAGTATGCTAAGAATAGATCGGTTGTGACACATGATGGCCATTCTGGCTGGTTAATAACTTGGATTGGATTGTGTGGATGGATGTGGGATGGCATACCCATGTTAATAGTGAAGGCTAATATAAGTTGCAGCAATGTTTATTAATGTGCCATTTTATATCTATTCCCTCGTTAATTTTACGTGCCGCATCTATCATTAGATTAGCATAGATTTTCTATGAAAATTCAGACCATGAGTACTTGTTCTTATTTTTCGTTTTGACAAATATTTCAGAACACGCATCCTGCGTCACATGGCTTCGGAGTTGAAACTGGATATGAGGAGGGATGGATATGTGAAAGTCCAAGATCTGCTGCAGATCAATATGAAAACTTATGCTAATTTTCCATTACGATCGCACACAATAGATGATGTTATAGAGGTCTGATTCTCTATGCTCTCATGCCTTCATGCCTTCATGAATTTCGAAGTTTATGCTAACAGGATTGTGATTCCACAGTAACATTATTGGTTACTGATAATATTGTGCCATTGAATTTAGATTAAGTTGGAACCTTTTGGGGTGGAATCTAGCTTGTTTTTCTCTGGGCTGAGAAATCTTTTGGCTTTAGATTAATATTGTTTACGTACGGAACATTTCATTCTTATGAGTTTTTATTATCAAGTAACACACCTTCCTACATGTGTCGTCACATTCCTTGACTACTTTTGCACATGTTTCTTCAACTGAGCTGTGCTCGTATAGAATGCCTAAGAAAATGTGTTTCGATTTTTTGTTTTGTAGGCGGTAGGAAAGGATAACAAACAGCGGTTTAGTCTACTGGAAGAAAATGGGGAGCTTTGGATACGTGCGAACCAAGGTCACACTATTAAGGTAAACATACCCACTGGAATATTCTTAACTGATTTCAAATCTGTTAGTTAAATCTCTGGCAGGAACCGCTATTTAAAGTATCATACTATTGCTTGGATTTTCATTTTTCCCTCCTGTTGACATATTGTTTATGTTATCCTTTAACTGTTAGTAAGAATTGAAATTAGTAATCGACTCCAGCAGAATGCAGAACAAAGAGAACTCAACTATCTCCACAATACGAACAGTTACTTTTCGTCATCTAAATTATTCGACTTATGCTGTCATTGGCTATTTTCTTTCTGAATTTTCCCCTTATCAATAAATATGAAATATACATAGTGATAGAAAAGCAGGGAGTCGTATGTATATGTTCTCCAAACTCTTTTACCATGCCAGTTTTGATTTATTGTGTTCTTTAATGGCTTTTATATCGATAGTTTCTCACTTTCTATGCTTTAACAGACTGTCGAAACAGAAAGCTTGCTGAAACCTATACTTTCACCTGAAGAAGTTCCAGGTTCGAGTTACATCAATGAATGCCGCATTTCATTCTTAAAAGAAATGTGCCGTCTTACCTTTGTGTTTGCTCTTCATATTTATTTGCAGTCTGTGTCCATGGAACCTACAAGAAGAACTTGGAATCGATTCTACAGGAGGGCCTCAAGCGCATGAAGAGGTTACACGTACATTTCTCCCACGGTTTGCCCACAGACGGAAAAGTCATTAGTGGTAAAAGATTTACATCATGTCCTGCCGAATATATTTTCATTCTTTTTTTTTTGATTCGCATACAGGCCATTACATTAGTTCTAATAATTTAAGGTGACTTTGCAGGTATGAGACGAGACGTCAATGTACTAGTCTATCTCGATGTAAAAAAGGCTCTGGAGGGTACCAAATTCTAACATTGTTATATAATATGTACGATCGCATTTGAAATGATCGAATTTTTGAGACTTGTTAACTTTTGTTCTGCTAAGATGGAATGAAGCTGTACATATCAGACAACCGTGTGATACTAACCGAGGGATTCAATGGAGTGGTGCCGGTCAAATACTTCAACAGGATAGAATCGTGGCCGCAGAGACAACCCATAGCTTTCTAATTCAGATATTACGACGCAGACTTCTTCCTGGTAGGTACGCTTTGCTTTCATTTTGTTCTTCGACTATACCTTAAAAGCAATGGCAGATAACACTACCTACATTTCATTCCATTTATGTTATTAGTGATGCAAATAATTTTGATTCGAAATCTCCCTTTTTTGGTAAATACATTGCTTGTCTATATTGTGTTGATTCTAGCTCTCTACATCGGCATCTGGCTAGCGTGCCGAGTACAGTAATGGTGTGTGTTCTTGCCTGATATCTAGGTTTAATATTCATCGGAATATCTCGTGTATTCTTCGCGGGTTCTATGATTCAAGTACTGATTGTTTTTTAGCAGCAGAATGAGCGGGTAATATAACATGTTCATCACTAGAGTGAAGGCTTTTTTAGTTTATTTATTTATTATTATGTGAATAGATTGAGTCGATGATAGAGCAATGAGATAAACCACGTCGTTTGTAAACTTGGTTCATTTCAGCTCGGTTAAACGAGTTGAGCCAAATAACATAAATAAGCTTGTTTTGTTACCGACCTCGAATGAGTCCAAACGAGTTTATTCAAATCGGACACAAATACGAACTCGAACAATAAAATTGCTTAACGAATCAGGTTCGAACAATACGAATGAACATATTTTAAAATTTTGTTCAATTTGGCTCGTTAATGGTTGTATTCGATAGCTTTATACACAAACAACATTTGCGATCCTCATTTGTGTTTCTATATAATTCGTGTTATGATGTGGGAAGAACGACGTTGGGTATAAGGCAAGTAACAGATAGTTCCAATTTATATCAGTCAAACTCAAAATAAATCAATAAATAAATCTAATACTCTGTTTATTCAGATATTTTTTAAGTTTTAATATTAATAGTAATTTATTTAAGAAAATATTACATCGATTAGTTTCTTCCAAAGTTTTTAAAACTAAAAATATAAACTGTATGTTATTTAATCGATGGTAAAAATGTAATTTTAATGTAAATAAAAACATACCTTAAGCTATAAGCAATCTAGTCAACAATATTTATAAATTTGTTAATGTTTGGAGTTTGGATTTTGAGTTGAGATTTGAATAGTAAAAATTAAGTGTTTGATGTGATGTTTTGAATGTAAAATTGATTTTTAATATAATATAAAAAAATAAAAAATAGATGTTTGATTTTGATATTTTTGGAGGAAAAAATGGAATAAATATGTATTTAAAACCAATCTCCAAACAAACAGGTGTTTTTGGTGTGTTTGTTTGGGGGTTTGGATTTTGAGTTGAGATTTGAATAGTAAAAATTTTGAATTTGAATAGTTGCATGATGTGATATAAATAGGTGTTAGATGTGATGTTTTGAATGTAAATTTGATTTTTAAAATAATATAAAAAATAAAAAATAGGTGTTTGATTTGATGTTTTTGGAGAAAAAAATTGGATGAATAGTGGAAATCTAATCCAATCTCCCAAACAAACACAAATGTATTATTATTTTTAATATGTAATACATATAAATAAAAAAATACTTTAAATAGAGACGAATAAAATATTGTATTAAATTATTATTTTTTAAATGAATAAAACACATATATATATATATAAATGTGTATATGTTATACTTAATATTCAAATTTATTTTCATCATCCAAATTTAATTTTATTTCACTTTTAATAAAAGTTTTTTATCATAATATTTTTTTACTTTTATGCACGTTCCCTAAATACCTGTGTAGGCATAACACGAAGGAAGTATTTTTTATTATATTTATTATTATTTTAATGATTAAATCCTAAGTATTAAATACTTAAAAAACAAGTATCAATTCAATAGTTTGTGAGAAGAAATATTTATAATATTTCGAGATATTCACCGGTCTTATAAAAAATAAAATAAAATGGTAAATAAGCCAAAATTCTTATTCTAAAACGCGGCCGAGTAAATCCGTCCGTCCGATGATCTCAGTCCTAGTCTCAGCGCCCACCAACACAGCAGCGGGAAATACAGCCTAAGCCTAATATACTCAAATCAATGGCAGATGATGGAATTGCAGCAGGGATGGATCGTCTCAGCACCACAACCAAGGAAGAAGAAGACTACGAGCACGAATCTAAGGAGAGAGTCTTGCTGCTGTACTTCCTCCAAGAATGGAAGCTCGTCAAGTCCCTCGTGGACGGCATCGTTTCCCACCGCCGCGTCTCCGACCCCTCCGCCGTCCACAAGATCCGATCCATTGTAAGCGGCTGCAACTTTCTTCTGAAACTGTATAATCTGCGGCTAATTTTTTTTTTGTTGTACATTGTGCTTTAATGTTTATACTTGCACCTGCATTTCAAATGTGTGAACTTTTTTTGTGTGTTCTTAAATGCTTGTTATTGTTGGAGATGGCAGAGTGGTGGCTGTGATTGATATTTATATGTAGAGATTGTGAATTTAATTGCTTCAAGTTGTGTGGATGTTCTTGATTTGCTAGTAATGTGTCGATTGGTGTGTCTTTGCTGCTCCCAAATGCTGAATTGTAGACGCTTTGTCTGTCTCTGTGTCTGTTACTGGTATGTTTTGAAACTTTTGCGCTGAATTGGAAGTGTGCTTAAAACTTTTGGGCACGAATCGAATACTAAGAACAATGATATTTTAAAGTGTCCTTGTACTTTTCTCAGGGTAAAATTAGAACTTTATAGGGTTAGTTAACTTTAATTTTTCGAGATTGAATGGAAGAAGTAGCGTGAGGCCCACTTGTGTCAATGGCATAAATAAATGAAAAATAGTGGGTAGTAATTTAGAGAAGGAATGAACTTTTTCACGAAATATGATACAAGCATACTTTTCGTCGACAAACTAAAATGATAAAAGAAGCACGCTTTTTGTAGATGGAGGGAGTATGCACTTTTTATAGAAAACTCACTTCAATGCCTCAGGTGAAGATGCTCAGTCACAAATGTCCATTTCACTTTATTTATCGGAACAGAAAAAGAATATCAAGAAAGTATCTTTTTTAATTTTGTTTTAATGGCTGCCACGCAGATTTCCGATCAATGCAATGGCTTTGTTGTACAAGCATACAAATGTTGATCCGCTTTTCTTTTAAATCCAGCATACATTTTACTTTCTTTTTTTTTTAAATGGTGATATATTTTGAAATGGGTCGTGTGATGCAGCTGGACAAGTATCAGCAACAAGGTGAACTGATAGAGCCTTATCTAGAGTATATGGTTCCACCAATGATGGACATAGTCCGCTCAAGAACCACTGAATTAGGGGCTGATTCCGATGAAATTCTGGAAGTGATCAAGCCTATATGCATTATAATTTATACATTGGTTACAGTTTGTGGATACAAGTCTGTCATCAAGTTCTTCCCCCATCAGGTTTCTGATTTGGAACTCGCAGTATCTCTCTTAGAGAAATGCCATAACATAAATGCTGCCACATCGTTGAGACATGAAAGCACTGGAGAGATGGAGGCAAAATGCATCATTCTTTTGTGGCTTTATATTCTAGTGTTGATTCCATTTGATATATCCTCTGTTGATACTAGTATGGCCAATAGCATCCGTGCTGGGGTTGATGGACCTCCTCCATTGGTGTTGAGGATTTTAGAGTTCTGTAAGGACTATTTGTCAAGTGCGGGTCCTATGCGGACTATAGCTGGATTACTTTTATCACGACTCCTAACACGCCCAGATATGTCAAAGGCATTCACCAGGTCTCTCTCTCTCTATGATCATTCTCTTTGTTTTTTTGGAAACCTGGAAAGTGATAGACACGTTGAGTGTGTAACAGTTCATAGAAGAATTAAGATATATGGATGTGGGACTTCAAAATGCATAGCATTGTAAAAAGGGAGATCTTGCAAAAATATATTGTGTCCTTTGACAATGTTGATTTCTTGGGGTGTGAGTGCTTTATTTAAGCCACAAGTTTTTTATATGGTTATCTTGGTGAGCTAATATTCTAAAATGGAAAGGTTCATCTAATTTATGCTTTTACATCTTGATGCTTGTTCAAGTCTTAATTAGAGTATGCTGTATCGGCACCCTACTTGAAATCACTTATTAAGTATTTTAATGCTCCATAGAGACACCAAAATTTCAAATCTAAGTTATACTCTGAGCGAATTGTGACAAAATCTAAATTTAGATATTAGTAATTTTACTCTGGTTTCCTAATGATGACCCTCAAATTTTGAAGCCTAATGCAGTGTAGTCTTAGGGAGCCTTACTGAACCACTAATGCAGTTTATTCATAAATGATTGAGTTTGTCCTTTTACCCCCTTCAGTTTTGTTGATTGGGTTCATAATATTCTTTCTTCTGCGGAGAATGATGTTATCGACCACTTCCGACTATTGGGTGCTGTTGCAGCTGTGGCTGCCATTTTCAAGGTTTGTTTTCATTGCATTAGATGTATTTGCATGTTTATAGTTTTATGAACTTTATTAATATGTTTACATTTAAGAAGTTGAAACTTGTGGTTTTCAGCGATCATCAATTGAGTTCCTCTGCTGTCGTGGTCCCTTAATTATATAATAGATACTGTAGACACTTTTCATGATATGCTCTCCTTTCATTTACTAGTGAATATTAGATCTGCAAACTCAAAGATAAAAGTTTGGCGTTTAATTCTTAGGGTGTTCTTATTTTCGGTTTTGAGTTTGAAATGCTGCAGTCCAAAGCATTGCTAGTTCAAATCTTGTGAAATTTTATGGCTGTCTGAATGGGGTGAAAAATTGTACAAAATACATTGATAGTTTTTGTGCTTCAACTCTTTCTCCATTGTGCTCTGCGCCTTAATGCTTGTTTGTTACAAAATATACTAACTATTTCTCATTTTGTTTGCTACTTCTGCTTTTGTCATGGTATTTTAGCTTTTAGGTAGCATAATTTTGACAGTTTTATACTATTCATTTTGCCCTTATCTTTTGTTTGGAATGATTTTATTTGTATAAGAGGGTAAAAGGAGAAAAATTATGTGTAAATAAAGAAAAGTTAAAAAAGTTTTGGGACATCTCAAATTATAAATAATAGCAAAATATTTGGGACAAAGAAAGTGTTAAAAATGATTACTGATTTCCTTCATGGTAAGATAGAAAGAAATGCTGTTACTCGTGGTTAGAATTTTCTCACATGTTTGTTTTGCTGCCTAAAGAAAGAAAATAAAAGAACTGTGTTTTGTCTTTTGATTGCTCTTTATCTTTCAATGCAATCTTTTCTTTCATTGATTGTTCTTTTCCCTTGAAATCCAGATTGGTAGCACAAAATTTTTGCAGCCTGTGGTCACAATTTTATGGACTGATGCATCTGTTCTGATGAAGTCACCTATGGCTACTCGGAGTTCATTACTTCGCAAGTATCTGATAAAGTTAACCCAGCGGATCGGGCTTACCTGCCTGCCTCGTCAGACTGCAACGTGGCGTTATGTGGTTAGTTAAAGTAAATGTTGATATGTTTTTGTTCATTGTTCTCATCCATCATAGCCACCTAAAAGTGTATTGTCTACATCATTGATCATCAATTCTGTAAATTAATCTTTGGTGGTCTATATTATATTTCTCTGTAAACAAAAAGAAAAACAAAATTATTTACTTATGTTAATCAATTTCATTCTATACCCATGGAAAACTCTCTCCCTCTCAAAAGAAAATCAATAGCAAACTTCTGGAATTTATACTTGAGTTTGAAGTTGCTCTATGATTCTACATGTGACACTTACTTCGCCTTTACTGATGTCTCTAATGTATGTTAGAGCATATTTTCTGAAATGTATTTAATGGTGCATGAAAAAAAATATAGGCTAACTGTGATATTTCATGATTTCTGATAAATATATGAGTTAGTGATTGAGTTTCTTAAAACTTTTCAAATTCCTTGAAAAAGAATATAGTGATGATGAATTTATGAGTACTTTCATGCTAAATGGCCAAAGGGCATTATTCTTACTCCTTAGTTGTGAGGAAGCAGAACACTCTGTGTTCCCCTTGCTTATTTTTATGGCAAAAAATGTGGTCTCATCTATAATGTTAGGAGACACTTTAAGCAGTTTACTTGTTAGGAGACACTTTAAGCAGTTTACTTTTCAATGTTCCCATGTTCTTACTTGTGGATTTCCTCTAGGGTAGGAATGTCACACTTGGAGAGAACAACATACCTTCACATGTTGGAAAGGATAATAACCAATCAAGTGACTTGGTGAATGTTAACTCCAGTATTAATGCCTCTCAAGAGACAAGCTTCTTTGAAGAAGAAGAAGAAGAAGAAGATATGGATGTCCCAGATATCATTGAAGACATTATTGAAGTTTTGTTGTCTGGATTGAGGGATACGGTATGCCTGAGGGTTATAACCAGATGCTTCGAATGATTTTTCAGTATACTTTGGTGATTTGTAGTTACAACAACATTTTCAGTAGTCATTATTTTATGTCATTTATTATTCATGAAACACTGATTGTTTTTGTATTTTCTACGCAAGCTTGGCACTTGATTTCTTAATTACCATGGTAGATGCTTTTCTTCAAGTGTGTTCTTTATGCATCTGATTTTTGTCGTCTAGGACACTATTGTACGATGGTCTGCTGCAAAAGGTGTAGGCCGCATCGCGTCACGATTAACTTATGCTCTGTCAGATGAAGTTTTGTCTTCTGTATTGGAGCTTTTCTCTCCTGGCGAGGTAGGTTTTGAAATTTATCTTATGCCCCTGGCTTCTCAACATTGAACTTCTTCTAGTTCTCTTCTGAAAGTTGCAATTCCTTCATACGTAACAACACGACATTTTCCAGGACTATATATTGAATTAAATGTGCTCCAAACTAAGTTGGGAACATCCACCTATTTGGTTGCGTGCTCTTCTGCAATTTCCCACTTTTTTTTATCATTATGCTAAGGTTTATTTTTTAGATGATGTTTTTTGTAATTGAACCCTTATCCCTTATGTTGACATATTGGTTCCTTAGATTCTTCTTGCCTTTTACTTCCACTAAATTTAATTTCAGTGCAAACAAAATTTTGAATTTTCCTATTGCTTGGAATGGTTTTCTTAATGGAGCTTATAAGAAAGCTCCATTTTGTTTGAATAAAATTATTTAAAATCCTTATTAATCATGCATAAAACTGTTCAAACCATCATACCATCTGTGCAGATGATATAGAACTTGAAGCATGCTAGCCATATCTAGCTAGAAAGATTGTTCTTCGACATTCTATGGCAAAACTGTCTACATCGATACATTTTGTGAATTTCACCTTGCTAATTAACTGCATGTTTCAGGGAGATGGCTCTTGGCATGGTGGTTGCTTGGCATTGGCAGAATTGGCACGGAGAGGATTGCTTCTGCCAGTCAGTTTTCCAAAAGTTGTCCCTGTTATCATAAAGGTGTAATCTCTGTCATTATTGTACAAATCTATGGGGCTGTTGCTCCTGCACAGCTGCCTTTTTGTTTGTCCAATTTTGTAGTGAGCTGCCATGGTAAAAAGCCTGTGATTGTTATATTTGATCGTTGAAGGATTTTATGCTTCTTTTTTACCTCCAAAGGGGTGAATATTTGCGACGCAGTCATATGCAAATCCTAGCTATTCAGTTCCCTTGTGTCAGGGTCTCTAAATCAGAGAACATGAGACTCCAAATGCTAATGTTTATTGCTTGTCTTGTTTTTCTAATTATGGGACTTGACAAACAGAAAACTTTCTCTCAGGCTTTACATTATGATATTCGAAGAGGGCCTCATAGTGTTGGGTCTCACGTACGTGATGCTGCTGCTTATGTTTCTTGGGCATTTGGTCGTTCATATTACCATAGAGATATGACAAATGTGCTGGAACAGTTAGCACCACATCTTCTAGCAGTGGCCTGCTATGACCGTGAGGTTTTATTTATATTCACAAGTTTTCTCCTTCCGAGACTGAATAATGTATAATGATTCCATTTTCTGCTTATCCTGTCCCAATACTGACCTTTTGATCTTGATGCTTAGGTTAACTGCAGACGAGCGGCAGCTGCTGCTTTTCAGGAAAATGTAGGGAGACAAGGAAGTTTCCCCCATGGAATCGATATTGTGAATACAGCTGATTATTTTGCCCTGTCCTCTCGGACAAACTCTTATCTTCATGTCGCTGTTTGCATTGCTCAATACAATGGCTATCTTAGTTACTTTGTCGATGAACTGTTACATAGCAAGATCTGCCACTGGGTATGTTCTATCTGCTTCTGCTTCCAAATTTTGTAGAATTACTATATGTCATTTCATCCCAAGATCTGCCACTGGGTACCTTGAGTATCCTCTCCTTTCTATAGAAGTTTCAAGCATGATTTCATCACTGCTGATTCGATTATTTAAATTTCTTGGGCATGCAGGAGAAGGGTCTAAGAGAACTTGCTGCCACTGCCCTCTCACATCTTGTAAAACTCAAGCCTGAATATTTTGCTGATGTAATTTTGGATAAGTTAGTTCCTTGCACACTGTCAACTGATTTATGCATGCGGCACGGTGCAACCTTGGCTACTGGAGAGGTGATTTTGGCTTTACATGAGTGCAACTATGCTCTTTCCACAGGTCATGACATCATTTGCTTTAGAATTTGTCGTAATTGCTTTACCATAGTGCAATCTTTTATGTTATATTTTGCACTTTCTTTTGTTTGCTATGGCTACTAAATGAGTTTTTACATTTATAAGGTTCCTTTGCTATCTATTTGTGTATTTTTCATGGGAAGCTCCACCTAATCTTCTATGTAGACTTAATCTTATCAAATCAAAAGTTTGGAAATTTCATGGTTAAAAGCTTGACTGTGGAAAATAGGTTCCTGTGATGAGCAAGTGGCTAGCTTCTTTAGTACCCTTGGTAAATCACAATATGAGTGAGAATAAAGAATTCACTTAGATAGATATAGTTATTTAAGATCAGTGTTTGTGATTAAAAATCTGTGAAATCTCTAGTTCTTCAATTTAACAAAATAGACGAGGTTTTATTGGGCGAACTTTTACTTAGCATTTGAAAATATAAGCTGTTAAACAATTATGGTTATGCTCTTACAGATAAGCAGAAAGTAGCTGCTGGTGTAGTTCCAGCCATAGAGAAAGCGCGGCTTTATCGTGGCAAAGGAGGGGAAATAATGCGTTCTGCTGTTTCTCGCTTCATCGAGTGCATTTCCCGAGCTCAAGTCTCTCTGACTGAGAAGATCAAACAAACTCTGCTTGACACTCTCAATGAGAATTTGAAACATCCTAATTCTCAGATACAGGTCTTGATTTTCAACACACTTTCTCATAAAGTCAATTGTATTTTTTGTTAATATTTCCTGTAAATAACTTTTACTCATGCTTTTAGAATGCTGCCGTTGAAGCCGTTCGACAGTACATTCGTACTTACCTTGTATCGGTGGAGAGAAAGGGAGTGGACCGTATTATTTCAAAATATCTCAAACAGCTGACTGATCCCAATGTTGCATCAAGACGAGGATCAGCCCTGGCTCTTGGCGTTCTACCGTTTGAGTTTCTGGCTACCGAGTGGAAATCTATCTTAACAAAGCTCTGTAGTGCATGTGAAATTGAGGTGGATGCATTTGCTTTGAAGAAGTTCTGAACTTTAGCTACGTTTTAAAAAATAAATGCTTGCCAATATTCTTTTCTGATAAACATTTGTTGTGTATAGGATAATCCTGAAGATCGGGATGCTGAAGCACGTGTAAATGCTGTCAAAGGACTGGTATCTGTTTGTGAAACTTTAACCAAAGCCGGAGAATTGTCTGCTTTCTTTTCTGGAGATGATCGACTTGCCCTCTTTCATTTCATCAAAGATGAAGTGATGAGCAGTTTGTTAAAGGCTCTGGACGATTATTCGACAGATAACCGGGGCGATGTGGGCTCATGGATTCGTGAAGCTGCAATGGATGGCCTTGAGAAATGTACATACATTTTATGCGAAAGGGATTCCGAAGATCAAGAAAAATGGTCTGTTTCCGATCTTACTAGAAGTGATAGCTCCAATAACGACCAGAGCACTGCCTATTTCGATTCCACGTTGGCAAATAGTTTAGTCGGAGGTATTGCGAAGCAAGCTGTGGAGAAGATGGATAAGTTAAGGGAATCAGCAGCGAGGGTTCTTCAAAGAATACTTTACGATAAAACAATCTCTGTGCCACACATACCGCACAGGGATATTCTCGAACGTACAGTTCCAGACGATGCTCATCTTAAGTGGGGGGTAAATCACAATGCCAACTCATATCTATTGAATATCGACTCTTTTTGTAAAATATTTCATTCTGATTCACCTGCAGGATCCTACATTCTCGTATCCTCGTTTCATACAACTTCTTCAAGTTAGTTGCTACAGTCGATATATTGTATCTGGACTTGTCATTTCCATTGGTGGGCTACAAGAATCTTTGAGGAAGGCTTCGCTCGGTGCTTTGTTGGATTATCTTCAAAGTGATAGCGGCGAAGATGGTCCCCGAGTGTTAAGTCTTTCTTCGGACATTCAATGGGTTCTTCAGAAATACAGGAGATGCGACCGAGTCATCGTACCCACTCTGAAGGTAATTTAATTCTACGGCTTTATACTTTCGATGAGCTTTACATGTTTGTCTTCTTGTGTATCCGAAATAGTATAAATTATTAAGACTTTAATGTCCCGTTGTTTTCTCAGACTGTCGAGATTCTTTTCAGCCACAAGATATTGTTAAATATGGAGGTTAGTATGCTATTCTCTTCATTCTTGCTCGACAAGCTCCCTTTTCGGGTTTTGTTTTTTGCCATTTTGAAGCTTATTCGGTTACAGCTGTGTGGAGTTAATTCCGATTGCTACATTCTTCTTGTCGACATAGTATGTTCTTATTATGTCTCAGGCTCACACTCCCGTCTTCTGCAATGATGTTCTCGATTCTCTCGCCACCGAGTTGAAAGGAACGAAGGATTTCTCCAAGTTATATTCAGGAATCACGATACTCGGATACATCGCGTCGATTTCAGGCCCGGTCAACACCAAGGCCTTCTCGCATTTGCTTACCTTCCTCAGCCACCGCTACCCCAAGGTTCGTCGCTAAAAACTATTTGATTTTTCAATCAACAGGCGATCGATGATGTTTGTTTCTTGCAGATCCGGAAATACGCTGCCGAGCAAGTGTACCTTGTCCTGTTAGGAAACGGAGCTCTAATGAGCGAGGATAAATTGGACGAAGCCACTGAGATCATAACCGAGACTTGCTGGGAAGGTGATCTCGAAGAAGCAAAACGGCGAAGGCTACAAATCTGCCAGATGGCGAAGATCGAAATTGCCACTCGAACAGTAAATGTTACGGGCGCAAAACCGACGAATGTTTCTGAAGAGAGAGATGAGAATGCTACATACTCGTCGCTTGTAGGCTCGGCCGGGTTTTAATCTGTGCGTCGATGGTACTGTTATAACAACGGTAAATCTTTTCTACGATCGTATCGACTTGTTTTGATTCAGTTATTCTCTGCAGCTGAGCTCAGAGATCAATCTGGTGTTCGACAACAATGGATGGTCGTAAGCACGGACAACGGTCGAACAAAGGTATGGCTTTCTTCATTTAGCATGTTAGTATTTGTCGCTTCATATATGCATTTTTCTTTGGCGAGGGATTGTTTGCATGCCTAGATATCTTCAAGTGAATTCTTTGATCGTACGTTCGTATGCGTCTATCGAATTATTTTTTATCGATTGTCATTTTATTCGAGAGAATGTTGCTGTATATGTTATTGTCATTTTATTTGTATAAAATCATCAGTTTTGGACAAATTTTACATTAGATTTTACATGATTTTGTGCATTTTTACTAAAAATATATTTTTGTCAAATGATATCACTTTTTCAAAAAAATTACTAAATCTTATAAAAAAATATATATGTTTCATTGTAATATATACATCATTTATTCCATAAATATATATTATCTTTATGAATTTACATCAGCTTAGTTTAGCTTGAATATCAAATCATTTCAGATTAAATTCAAATTATATAAGATTAAAGAAGATTGTTGATTCTTCCGTACAAATATAATCTTCATATTGTTGTTCTAACGTGATGGGCTTTGGGCTAATGAGCCCAATTAAAACAAGGCCCAACTAATCTACGGCGAACAAAATTTCCTTCCAATTCAACGAGGAGCTCACTTCATACATCGTCGTCAATCTTCTCTCGTCCAGTTCTTCTCCAAAATTCACCGTGCTGTAATCACTGCGGGAGAAACAATTAAGTGGAAAGTGGAATTGAAGGATCTCCAAACCCGTAATCACCTCTGAGACTGAGCCTGATTCCGTGTGGTGATCGCTGCTGACGCGCATTCGGATCCTGCACCCTGTTTTGGAACGACAACTACCGGATTTGGATCGCGACCGTCCATTGGAGCGGAGGTGGTGGTAGAAATTCTTTGGAACGAGTCGGATCCTTTAGATCCGGATGTCCGGGGATCCGAGTATGGATGCGTTGCAGGAGATGGGCTGGGAGGAGCTTCGGAAGGAGGCTCGGAAGATAGAGGGAGATCTCGATGTCAAGCTGTCTTCGTACGCCAAGCTCGGAGCCCGCTTCACTCAAGCAGGTATAAAAGGATTTTTCGTAATCTGCTGCGGCTTTTTTCCAACTTTTTTTTTGTCTTGTGATTTGATTTTCCTAATTGACAGTGTCGGTAAGATGATCCAATTTATAATTTCTAGGTTTATTAGAACTTTATATATGATACTCTGGACATGTGAATTTTCTTTTCAAGTTGGAATGCTGCTTATTTCTAGATTTAGTAATGAATTTAGGGCTATGTTGTTTATGAATGGCTTAGATGTAGTCAGTTTGCTATTGAATTAATGGCCTGATGACCTAGCTCGATTTGTGGATTAATTCAGAGGCATTTGAGCACTGAGTGATTATAGTTTGTTGATAGTGAGAAGGAATACATGTGTTGTTTTACTGTTTCTGTGAGATTTAATTGCTTGAATGATAACATGCATTACAGCTATAATCCTAGGGTGGGCTTTTGTGTCCATCCTTTCTTGTTTATTTGTAATCGAATCTAATTGGATTTACTTAATGGAAAGCTATTTGCGGAAAATTGTTATATCTGATGGTCTGGCTGGGTGATAAGATTCGGTATTTGCATATAAGTTTAACATAATTGACTGCTGAAGCCATTTCTTTCGTTGGAAGCATTGTTTTTTGTATTTATAATGATTTAATGGGCTTTAGGTCATGTTGATGCTGGTTCGCCGACTTCTGGGTCCGGAAGGTCGTGGAAGTCCATGGAAATGGAGATTCAGTCGTTGCTGGAGAAGCTACTGGACATAAATGATTCAATGAGTCGATGTGCTGCATCCGCTGCTCCTACTACCTCAGTTACTCAAAAGCTTGCGAGACATAGGGACATACTGCATGAGTTTACCCAGGTTATTTAATACCATGCAAAATTTCATCAATACAATGGAAATGCTCAGCTCATAACGTGTGCTTGGTTAAGTTTTCTGGGCAAGTACTATAGCATGGTGCTCTCTGCAATGTGAAGTCAAATTGATGACGTAGTGATAATTTCTTTCATACACATGTTCCTGTGTGATTTATGTCTGCTATTTTACGTACATGTCATTATATAATTCAAGAGTGTTTGGATAATTTTCCTTTCTTTACTCTTTCTTCTTTCCATAGGATTCAAAATTCTTTAATTAGAGGCATTTTACCATACTTAAAGAAATTCTCTGCCTAACATCTATGTGAAGAAATCCCACAGTAATAATGACAACTAATTCCAATGATAATGCAAGATTAGTTTCCATCGACTTTGAAGAATACCATAATTTGTTGACAGTATATTTCAATTTCGAATCTTTTTTTTTTTTTTTTTCCGCTTTTAGGTTATTAATTACTCAAGGTGCTGAATGTTTTTCTTCTTTTCAACTTTAGTTAATTTATTATGCTTTTTGAATTAATTAATAATGTTTCTATAGGAATTTAGGCGCACCAAGGGAAATATTAACTCAATGAGAGAACATGCGGAGCTTCTTAGTTCAGTACGAGATGATATCAGCGAGTCAAAGGTAGAGCATTGAAGTTCCATCTGAGAGTACTAACAAATTTGTTCCCAATGCTTTTCCTTAAAGTATATTTTACACAGGCGTCTGGGAGCGCATCCCCACAAGTGCAGTTACTTCGGGAGAGAGCTACCATTCATGGAAGCATATCTCATGTAAGATCTCTAAGCTATGCACTGTTCTATCTTACTCAGTATATTTGCACAAGACTGTACTTTGTGATGCAGTGAACTGGTGTAGTGAAAGTATCTGTGGTTCCGAGAGTACTTTACATTTTTAATTAAATTATACTGTGTAAACTAATAGACAAACCATGAATTAATTGTGTGCCACTATAGTTAAAGAGAACATAATCCTGGATTCATTCCCCGGCCATGTAGTGTAAGTCTGTAAGATTGTTAGGGCAATGAATCGGGTTTGGCAGAATCTGGGATATGCCCTGTCCTTGTATGGGACTTGAGATCCAATGGTCTGGACTCACTAATCTGTCTACGTTATGGATTACAGTCATATATATATGTTACTATTTATTAATATATCATGAGTGATTCGTTGGATTTGGTTTCAATAGATATCCACCCTTGTGGATTATCTTTGGTAGTTGGTATCTAATTCTTCTAAGATTAGATAGAATTTATTAAATATAAGTTGTCATGTACTTTGATTTTTTTACCATTAAAAGTATTAATACTACTATTCCTATTTATTCAACCCAAGTACTGATTCAGAAGTTGTCTAAATGGGGCAGATCTCCGGTAGAGATTGACATAATAGTCATGCCTAATGTTAGAACCTGACATTATATTGCTATTCTTGAAACAAACGTGTTTGTTTAGTGTTTTTTATGTAAGGTACGGGGAATATAAAAGTATTATAGGGAATGGTGTTTTGTGTGTTTCTGTTGACTTTTATTGGTACGAGTATATAATATATATTATATAATGTATTTTTTGAGTAATATTTTTTGGAAGTCATGTAGAAATAAAACACTAGATGAATAAAAATGTCTTGAATCTCTAATCCGGCAAACATTTCTTAAATTATCAAAAGATGGAATTTTATCTTAAATTCTTACTATTGATCTTAGGTGTAAGATGTTACATTCTTACATGTCCAACTCTAGAAAATGAATTTTTCCTACGGTGTAGTTAATTGTTCGAGCAAATACATTTGTAACTTTATTATTTCTCAACTCATAACAGATCGATGACGTGATTGGCCAAGCTCAAGCAACTAGAGCTGTGTTGGGCTCTCAAAGGGCCTTATTTGGCGATGTTCAAGGGAAAGTAAAGCAACTCGGCGACAAATTTCCTGTCATTCGCGGTTTACTTGGTAATTAATCTTCTGTCGATATTCTTCTTTAGAAGTTTTCAAATACAAATGACCGTCATTGGTATCATCTTGTTTCTGGGTCTTCTCATCACAGGTGCTATTCGAAGGAAAAAATCTAGAGACACTCTCATCCTCTCTGCCGTCATTGCTGCTTGTACGCTCTTTCTTATCATCTATTGGCTTTCAAAGTAAGCTGCATTTTTATCCTGCGTAAAAAAACAAAATCGAGAGGTAAAAGAATGGCTTTCCTGATTAATTTTTGCTTGCAATAGCTTAGTTATTCAGTAACTATATTCACTTGGAGACTATCTTCGCGATAACCCCCCGGCTTCTTATCTTTCTCTTTTATTTTTTTCGGCATTAGCTGCTCCTGTTTTTTTACCTTGTGTACAAAAATGGACCAGACAAAAAACACAGAAGTCTGATTTCTCTGAGGCCTTGTGTTTTTGTTATTAAAAGTATGATTTTTGAATAGGTTTGGGCACCTAGGAAGCTACTATTTGTCTCCATTTTCGAATATATATATACATACATGTATTCTAGATTATGATCTTCACTTTCAGTTTGTCTTTTGAATGATATGGATTTGAATTTTTTAGTGAAAAGTAGGCTTTATTTACTCATGTTCTTAAAATTGTTTTCGCATTATTTATGTCATATTTTTCCTTGCATTAAAAATTTATTTTCTATTTTAAGTATTATATCTAAAATTTCTTTTATATTTGAGATAAATTTGTTTTAATTATGTGTTTTATTCCGTGCATAAAGTTTAATTGTGCGATTGTAGATTTTAAGAATAAAATATTGTGTAATTTGTAGTATATTTTTCTATTAATGAAAATAAATATACCTGTCACACATGGTTCGCCTTCGCCTAGTGTGACTTTCGGGGTAGTGGTTGCGGCTGCGGGTTCCATGTT
This sequence comes from Andrographis paniculata, assembly GCF_009805555.1. Classification (NCBI taxonomy): domain Eukaryota; kingdom Viridiplantae; phylum Streptophyta; class Magnoliopsida; order Lamiales; family Acanthaceae; genus Andrographis; species Andrographis paniculata. The sequence continues at coordinate 355,500 of NW_026137580.1, read as the reverse complement.
ACTGAAAAATAGAAAATAAATAAATGAATGTGATAATATTATCAGTTTATTTCTCCATTTTTGTTTAGGAAATTAGATGGGATTTCTCATATAATTTTATGAGAATCATGCATGATGTTCAGATTTGTTTTATAGTCTATCTAAACAGTTGGAGCATGTGTTTATCTTTGAAAGCTATTTGTACAATAAATTTGCTAATTTTAGTCATTTTTTAGCAAAAAGAATATCCTATGCAGATTTTTTGGGTAACGCATAAAGTTTTATGCAAAAAATAAATCAATAAATAAAGGGTTTGTTCACATTGTAATTTTAGGTAACACAATTTTTAATAAATACTACTCTCTTATTTAAAAAATACAATATGTATACACATTAATGCAATAAAATTAAATTGTAGAGGTGAATTTGTTGCCGTGAAGAAATGAGTTCAACTTCACATATTTAGAATTATATTACCCCTTTGTAATGGAATAGTTTTAAAAATAAATAAATAAAAATAGAATTTTAAAAGAAAATATAAAAATATAAAAATATTTTTTATTAAAAAATAAAATTATAATATTTGTATGCTAATTTTAAAAAATGAAGATAAATTTGATAAGTTATATTTTTGCATGTAGTAAATATGTAATCACTATATATTATAAATATTTTCTCAATTGAAATTATTTACATAAAAAATAATTTTATTACAAATAAACACATAAAAGATAGAATTGTCATTTTACATAAAGTAACACAAACTATCATATATATATTTTTTAATGACGTTACCCGAAAGTGTGTATTGGGTAAACCTTCGATTTCCCTGCAAACTAGGTCCGACAGGCAAGTCACATTAGGCGAATAATGTGTGGTATATTACCTGAGTATATAGTAATAAATAGATTGATCTTTATAATTTATAGTTATGACATTGATTATGTGTTATATTATCTTTTGTTTTTCAGTGACAAATAAATTAATTAATAAACTATAATTATCGTAAAAGTGAATTACAAATGCAAATGGTAAGGAAAAATATACTGCATAAATTTACGACGAAGGTATAGAATAAGTTTACAATGAAATTAAGGGAAGAAAAGTGTGCAATTAAATGAATAACAAATTTAATTTTAAGAATTCTCATTATATAGAGTTAGTTTGCAATGAAGTCAAGGGGAAAAGTGTGCAATAATTTTTATTATATTCTATTTTTCTTTTAAAAGACGTTTTTGGTTGTATGGAGGTAAACTTAAAATTCGACGAATATATATTTTTGTCAATTTCACATTATCAAAAATAATTATAATATATACTTAAAAATCCAACAATTCAATATATTTTTTCTATATTAATTTTTTATACTTAATTAAAAAATAAATTCACTTAAATTGAATATTTAAAAAGTGTTATAATATTTTAAATTTACAATAATAAAATTTAATAAACATAAATAATCTATAGTACTATAATATAAATAAGTATTGGAGGAAAAACAGTATTTTAATTTTTTTTCATAAATAATACTATAAAATATTTATTTTTAATGTATTTGATTTATGTTTTAATTTTGAATTTTATTTTAAGCAATATGTTAAGTTTTGTTTAGATAAATTAACCAAAGTTTTTAATAAAAATATATTATTTTATCATAAAATATAATATTAAAATACTATTAAACAAAATTTCAAATTAAACCACAACCCAAACAAATTCTATATTTTTAAAAGTTTGAAAATAAATTTTTAAAAACAAAACACTAAATTCAACTTTTTAATAAAAGTATAACATTAATTATATATTTTTCATATTTAAACATTTTCAAAACCTTAAAATTTTTTTAAAAAATATATATATATATATATATATTAAACGAAGCAAAAAAAATTAGGATAAAGAACATCGAAATTGAAATGATATAGAAGTATTGTTTATTTAAATAAATAGATTATTATAGATAGGATTAGGCTGATGATGAGTCAGTGAATAGTGACAGTAGAGAGAGAGGGAAGAGAGAGAGGGAAGAGAGAGAGAGAGAGAGAGAGAGAGAGAGCGCTTCCTATCAGAAACAAAAAGGAAAAGAAAGAAATTGCACCACACCACATCACATCCCCACCATTTTCATTTTCATTTTCATTTCTCCATGCTCCTCAATCCACACTTTCTCTCAGTCAATTTACCTAACTTGTTTTGATTCTACGCCAGCATAGCATCGCATCGCATCGCCATGGCAGAATTCCTCAGCGTTCATCCGTCGGAGCTTAAGTTTCCATGTAAGTTGTGGATTTCTGCCAATTTACTTTATTTCTTTCATGTTCTCTGCTTTTGCGTGTTCGCGCTAACCTGATCATGGAGTGTTTTTTTTTTTTTTTTCTTATCCGTTTGAATTTATTTAATTCGAATTTTCATGCGTCGGCTTTGGTGCTCTAGTTCTAGGTTTTCCTACTTTTTTTTTTTTTGGTTTTACATGCTGCGTAGTGTGTGATTTTTTATGTGGCTTCGGTGTTCTGCTTCTCCTTCTTCATGTGGACGTGTGGATAAAAAGTTGAATTGAGGAAGCAGAGTTCGTGTTCTTTGCAGTTGACGAATAAGACCGGTCATTATATTGCATTCAAGGTTATTCTCTATGGTTTTTTCATGCTGCGGTGTAACTTCTGCCCTTAATTATACGAATCATAATTGGAAATTTATGTATGCCTACTGAACTTTGGTAATTGATGATTCTATGATTGCAAAGGTCAAAACAACCAATCCAAAAAGGTATTCTGTCCGTCCGAATGCTGGTATTATTTCACCCAATTCTGTATGCAGTATAACAGGTAAAAATACAAAAGATTTTGATAAAAAAAAAGGTCCTAAAACCTGTTTGATTGTATTGATTTTCATCTTTGTTCTGGATCATCTTCTCCGGGATTGTAGTTACTATGCAAGCACATAAAGAGGCTCCCCCTGATATGCAATGTCGGGATAAGTTTCTAATTCAGAGTGCTATTGCACCGCATGGTGCAACAAACAAAGATGTAACACAAGAAATGGTAAGGTATTTCTGTTTGTAGAAGTGAGAGATATCCAGCCAGCATTATGAAAAATTTATGTTTGTATGGCTGTTCGATGTTATACCTGTTTCGTGTTTTTTTGCAAAGTTCAACAGGAGGGATGAGAAGAATACGGGTGAGTTTAAATTGAGGGTTGTTTACATTCCGGCCAATCCTCCATCCCCTGTCCCGGAAGGAGATGAAGATGGGGCTTCCTCTACAGCATCTTCCGCCGATGATGAGATTAAAAGATCTTCATTTTCTGAGGCTGTAAGAAGGATTTGTGTTTAGTATGTTCATTATTATCCCGCCCCTAAGATACAGACAAATAATATCTGAAAATCGGAAAGTACCATACATTCACTGCTTTCTGAGGCGATTTTGATTTTTAACAAACAAGAATTCACAGGGTTAGTTGAAATCACACTTTACATATGCAGCTTGTAAAGTTTGAAAAGCCATTTTGCCTAAAATTATACAGTGTTTGGCCAACAAGACAAGCGTAATGGCTTTGTTGTTTTGCACATGAACTCCTTTTTCTTGGATGATTTGGAATCTTTATTAACAATAGGCACATTGTCAAATTCAAACCTTGTGTATTCGCTGCCTGACATGTTGAATCAATGATTTGTTCTAGACGAGTTAATCACCCTTCTGTTTTGTAATTATAAACAATAGTAGAGCTTCTTGTTTGTTAATTTTTTCTTCCGTCATTGGCATTAGTGTTTAACTTGACAACCTATTTTTGTGTGTATTTATAATATATTTTTGTGTATTTGTGTGTACTTTTAGGCACGTTCTACCATCATCAAGTTGAAAGAGGAGAAGGAGGCTGCAGTGAAGCAAAATAAAGAGCTCCTTAACGAATTGGTATGCACTGATCAATAATCACTTGCTATACTCATAATTGTTCGTGAAGTTACATACTCTTAACATTGGAAATTAACTTTTAGTAACAGATGATTTCCCTTAGCCCATTGCTTTTCTAGTTACCCAATTTAACTGCGCTCTCTCTTGAATTACTCAAACTGTAAAGAGATCTGTTTAAAAGACTAAAGGCTTAAATTGATGAAGATTTAGCATGTTCCTTTGATTGTCCTTGAAAAAAGATTCATATTTGCAGCTGTTCAACTTGCTGAGTTTTAATAATTGTTGGTACTGAACTGATAGCTGTTTTTGAAATGAGACAATGAAACAAAGTTTCTCAGATATATATTCTCCAATTCTTAGTGTAACTTGTAGATTGTAAAGTACAAGTTTTTCAATTCAAGAAAAGTAAATAAAGAGTTACAATTGAATACTAATGATGATTATTATTTCAATATTTATCAACCAAGCGAAGTTCAGTTGTGGTGAAGTTTTGTTTGGAGAGGAGGATGGTATTGTGCATGCTATTTGAAGTTTAAAAATTGCACCTAGCAAAGCACTGTCCTTACATATCGCCATCGTGTATCTTAGGCTTGTTAAAAGTCTTTCTTTGTTTTCTATCTGAGCAGGAAAAGGCTAGGAAACAAACCAGGCAAGGGCGTGGTGCTGCATCCATTCGCATACTGCTTTATTTTCTTCTACTAGGCATTTTGGTTGGGTATTTCATCCGGAAATAACTGGTACATTGCAAGAAACTATTTTCTTTTTCTTTCTCTTTATTCATTTCATTCATTGTTCATACTTGGAATATCTGATTGATCATCTGTCGCGATGCTTGTAACTGTGGAATTTTAGGAGACCTTTTTTTTGTTGAAAAAGAAAAGAAGAGTTAGGCAGCCCCTTTTATTTTGTCCAACATTTGGGAAATTGATATATTTTTTTGTTTTTTGTTTTTTAAATTGATAAAAAATAGTGTATGTTTTATTCTTTTAATTCAATTGCAAATGGAGCAGCCGATGCCTTTTAACACTTCTAGGATTACTATCAAAGACTCTTGTAAGTTTGTGTAATCACCAACAATATTCTTTGTTTTGAAATAACAAAACAAAATGAGAAATTCATCGATATTAGTTCATTTATACGCATCAACATATATTTATATTTCAATATTTGTCATACATGCGTTTATAGTTAAGAAGGCATGCAAACTGTTCCTTGAAAGAATGTACTTGCTTGTGCATTTTATTTTTGACAAATATGCTTATGAAGTTCAATATAAAAGTAGGATACTAGATCAAAAAATAAATACTACATTGATGATTCTTCTTCTTTGTTTGAGTTAGAATACATGACTACACTCTGAAGTAATCAAATCAGCTCAAGAAGGGGTTGGTATGGGTCTAGACCCTACAATAACGCAGGACATGTAGAACTGAAGTTTAATTGGGTTCCCATTCTCTCTTTGGCCATTCACCCTTCTCAACTACAAACTTGTAGTAATTTTCATATGTCGATCGAACTTGAGCATCCACCCCTGATAATCCCACTTGAGTTGCTAACCAATCTAAGTACTCAAACTGCACATATGTTCATCACAATAAGCATAGTAAATAAATTAGGACATTAATATTGTATCTACCTAGAGTGTTTAGAAGTTCTTTGGTATAAACGAAACCACGTTATATCTAGCCTTTTAAATTCCTTGATTATGTGAAATTTCTTCTAGATTCACGAAAAAAGAGTAGTAGTGTCAAAAATTTTAAAAGGTGGGATTGGGGATTTGAATGTTGGGTAAATCTAAAGGTAATTCCGTCGATGTCACTTTGTTGAACATGAAACTAGAATTATGTAATACCTGGTGATATAGGCAATGGGTATGGCGCTTCGGGATCCCTTTTATGTCCATATTCCTGTAGTGTTCCTCAACATCTGCCACCATGATCTCATCTGGTGGCAGAGACGCCTTCCCGGATAGAACCCGAGCCACCCACTTTGCTTGCAAGTCGATCATAAGAAATATAGGAGACTGTATGTATGTTAAGACGTAGAGTTGGATTTCAGATTCATAGCTTATTATAAGGACATGGTATTCGTTTCTTAGTAGTAAGACAGACTAACCCAATAGGTGAGGCCGACGAAGGAAAGATTAGGAGCAAGACGAGGTGGGAAAACATGCTTGTAGAGAGGGCCAACTCTATTGTCATCTACGGTGATGATGTCCGTCGTTTTGAGGAATGGGAAATGATATTTGTAGCCTGTGCAGTGGAGAATGGTGTCCGCAGCCGGGATACACGACTTGTCCTGGAAAAATACTTGTCCATTTCCATCGACATAGTCGATCTGGACATTAGAATCAGTAGTGTATCATCAATCAATGGTGTAATACAAAGTTAGCTAGCTAGTTAGTTCTTCACCTCAGAGTGTTGCCAGATGTTGTCTTGAACCTGAACCTGAACCACATTCAGCTTGCTGATGTTTCTTGATGAGAGATGAACTTGTTTTGCTACCTTGGAGATTTCCAGGGCTATGTCTACTGCACTTGCTCCATCTCCAATTATCACTACTATCTACATTCTTGTTAGTGTTGTAGAGAGAGGGAGAGAGAGAGAGAGAGAGAGAGAGAGAGAGAAGCCATTGTTACCTACCTACCTACCTACCTGATCCTGAAATGGATCTGGAACCCTGTAATTGTGACTGTGAATTTGCTTCCCAGGCCATTTTTCCATGCCTAGGCAGAACAGGAAGGTCATTTGAATATATAATATTGTACTATATTTCGTATCTGACTTTTTTTTTTTTTTTTTTTTTTTTTAAGATTTTAAGTGGATTATGTTTGAAAATAACTATAATTCTTTCGTTAAAATAGTCCTCCGGTGGAGCAAGTCCCTCTGGTGGTGCCCGCCGTTGCTGATGTGGCTGATATAACATCCTCACATAGATGTCACGTCGAAGGATCATTTTAGCGAAAAAAATTTACTTTACGGAACTATTTTTAGACCGAATTCATTTAAAGCTATAAATGAGGTCACATATTATACTAAAAAAAAATAGTTTAAAAATAAATTCTAACATGTTGTTGACCTATCAGCCGCGTCAGCGCCACAACGAGCAACGTGGCGAGACTATTTATTAGGGAACTATTTTCAAACGGTATCCACGGTCTTAAAATGATAAAAATGGTTAGATAAATATATATATAGATAGACGGAAGTGTAATGGGTATGGGTATACCAGGAAAAGAAGCGGATCTGGGTCGGGTATGGTGGCCATTACAGATGACTACAGCATCAAATACCTCCTCCACCGACGGGTTCGAGTTCGACCCGTTTCTCCTCGACTCAACGACCCACCCGTCATTGTCCTTGTTCTGCTCGACTCGGACCACCTCCGTCTCCAACCGGATCGACTCACTGAGTCCAAAATGTGCGGCGAACCCGGTCAGAAACCGGAGCACCTCCTCGTGACCCGGGAAGGTCCTCGGATCTCCATTTCCCCCTCTCGGAAATGGGTAGTCCGAAAACCCCATCAGCTGCCTGGGCAGATTCGTCCGCAGCGACCGGTACAGGCTGCTGTGTACGGTCTCCCTGTCCGGGTCGAGTCCTATCGGGTCGGACTCCACCCGCGGATCGTACACCCAGGTGCCGCCGATATGGCCCGATTTCTCGTAAACCACGACTCTGTGGGATTCCATCCTTAGGGCTCGGGCGGCGGCCAGCCCCGCCGCGCCGGCGCCGACCACCGCCACCGTGAGCGGCGGAGACGCCATTGAGGTTAGAATTGGGCGGTGAAGACGATGGATGGTCTGGTCAGGTCAATGATTCTTCAAAATATAAAGTCGGTCCAACACCAGAGACTCGAAATATGGCTGGGTTTTTTATATCCCAACTTCCATTATTTATTATTTAAAAAATAGATAAATAAATCAAATGTTTTATATTAAAATTTAATCTATAATTTTTTAATATGTATCAAAATAAATTTGTAGTAAATGAAAGAAGAATAGTGGATAAGGCATAAAAGATTAGTAAGAATTATTATATAGCTTAAACAAACTTTAGATTGTGGGTTTAAAATTAGAACAGAGTTAGAAAGGAAGACTTTCTAATGAACTAAAAGCATAGGCCTTGCTTTACTCGGTGACATCCATCACCATGTTCAACCACTTATAGCTGTGAAAAAGAAGTATAAAATTACTAAATTAATCAAATCTAACTGCTCTTATTTAATATTCCCTCCGTCCCAAAAACCTTTGCAATGTTTCCTTTTTGGTATTCCCAAACGCCCTGCAATATTTCCAAAATAAGAAATAATTAATTATACTTAATCTCTACCATATACTTTATCCTCACATCATCCAAATAAAAAAATAAAATATATATTTTCCTCTCCATCACATCACCTCATTTCTAAATTATCCTACTTAATACTATTCACCTAAAAACCCATGTCAAAAGCAAATTTTGCACCTTGTTTGGAACGGAGGGGGTATAACTGAAGCAATATATGTATATATAGACTCTAGCTAAAAGCAAAATTATTTTATCACAATCAACACATGTAACTTCTTTCATGTTTAACTTATTACACAAACTAAATTAAATCATAAATCACTAAACCCAAAAATTTCCGATGGTTTCACTTTGATTTATATGGAAACTCTGATGGAAAACTAACTTTGGTCTTGAAAGATTGATTTTAAGGAAGCGCGGTTTAACATCCAACTTTAATCCCTGCAATATATACGGGAGGTTCAAATGCGAGCCTCTCGATCAACTCCACACAGCCGCCGGCAAGAATTCAATGGCCATAGCTTCATTTCTTTCGCCCTTTTGCTTAGCCCTATAAAACAAAACTCACTCACACTTTAATAGGGGTACAGTGGTGATGAACTGACATAAATACACTTTTGTTATGGTATATAGCTTATTCAGAAGTATGTCTTAATTATACTGATGGATCAAATGAAAAATCAAACACAAATAAGTACAAGTAAACCCGAAAAATAAATCAGAGACACTGATCAGCAGCCAGAAAGCAATTTGAGAAAACCCAAAGATACATATATATATATATATTAATCTTGCTAATTTAATCAAATGCAAACACTTTTACCAATTAAAGCAATCATCTGAATCAGTCAATTACTTCAATGAAATTTTCAACCACATGAAGCATTAGGCCATGCACTATATAGAGTGATAGACTAACACGCGCATATATATATGAGGCAGCAAAGATGAAGGTAGAGAGAGAAGTGATTACCGTACGTAAATTTATTGCATCTTCTTCCTTTTCGAAGACAATGGGATCTTCTGCAGTATCTTCTCATCAATTTTATGATACAAAACACTCAGCTTTTCATCAATTGGTGTTTGATACTTGTCATACAATACAGGCAACGATAAACTAAGTAGAATACCTGTTGACATAACAAACCAAACCAGGATATCCAAATTACAGCTACTACAGATCATAAAACTCTAAAATATGGCACTAAAGAGATTTCTACTCACAAATATAGATCAGATTAAGCAAGTTGATTAAGGTGCCGAGGTAGGAAATAAGCCACAGGCATATAGCAACCTAAAAATATGGAAACAACATCATCAGCTACAGTATTGTATCCCTCTTTCAATCAGATAGATAAACATTTGGTAGAAACAAACAAACATTTATTTATACAAAGCATTAATTAACCAAAAATGAGAGTAAGCACCTTAACTAACAGTCTCAAGTCTCCCACAATCGTAATTTTGCGTGCAATTGACAATGTGTAGTTTAACCATACTCGTATATCATCAGCAACCCTCACAACAGTCTCTTCAGAAAGCTCAAGATTAGGTAGAGGCGGCAATGGTCTAAAATCATAGAAACAATTTGGTTACACTTAATTCAAAGTTCGCATAAAAATTCCATAGAGCTATTATATTAATTGATTATCCTATTCTATTCTATTCCCGGGATATCGGATTAGTTATCCTATAACTTAGTAATTAATCAATGGCCTTTACCTCATCATGGATGTTATCTAAGATAATCAATAATTTTTTTCCCTTTAGTAGGCTTTGGAACTCAACAAACAAACACTGCATCAAACTAAATAAAATCAATGAAATACTTAAACATCCAAAATCCCCTAATCTAATCAGAGAACAGAAATACAGATTTAGTAAAAAAAAGAAAAAAACATTGAAGCAGGCCATGGCAGCAAAGTACAAGGAGATGAGACTAAGAAACAGGATTATGACGAACTTGAAAAAAACATGATATCAGCCTACCTATTAAGGACCGTTGCGGCTTTCGCCCAAAGAAACAGGATTATGACGAGTAACAACAAGACGTTCGATATGAAGGTCAGTAGATTGTATCCAGCGCTTTCGAATATGTACCAAAGGGCAGTTGAACCGACGAGAAAAGTACCGCTGGGGTACCAGTTCACCCACAATAACAAGTCTGCAGCTGCATCGCCGACAAAAACGCTCAATTAAATACAAATTAACGAAGAATGCGGTGGAGGATTGTGTCATTAAATGATCGATACTGATCAAAACAGACACGTGAACATCCGACCGAAATAATTGTAGCCTGAATCATCATGTAATGCTGTACCTGCGCCACCGCCTAGGGCTTGGCGAACGGAGAACCGACGAGATTCTCCCATGGCGATTTAGGGTTTCTGAAAATCGATTGGGAAAAGCTTCAAGATTGGTGAATACGTTGGGCAGTTTCGCTCTTTTTACTTTAATTATGAAAGTATTTCCACATAATTATTTCTTTTATTTTATTTCCTTTTACTCAATTTAATTTATCCTAATTATAGAATGCATATTCTGATTATTTCTTTTTATTTGTGCATGTTTATATTTATTTAGTGGTATTTAGCTATTGACATTTATTTAGAATATTAGTATTATTTTCGAACATATATTTCAATAACAGATTATAGAGTATTTATCAATTATTATTAGCTAACAAATTTATTTATGATACATAAATTTACAATCCCTTGAATTATATATTACTCCAATAGTTAAAATTAAATTGAATGACAAATTGATAATTTTTTTAATTTTCTTCTCCATTATCTATTTATCTTGTGTTAGACATTTGATTGTGGATAAATAATTAATTGTTCATTTCCTAACCGTTCGAGCTTTCAGATGAAATAGATATTTTGCGCATCCAACATGATATCAGAGTGTCTTAGGTCGCGAATTCGAGTCATGTCAATCCTCATTTGCGACATATGCATGTGCAATTTTCGCATATATTCACTTACACATAAGGGAAGATAAAGTGGTCTTCCAACTTCTTCTCCTTCAGAGCATATAATTAATTTATTATATGTTTTTATATGTATTTTTTTTCTTTTTGCGGGCAACATAAATTAATAGATAAATAAACTTAAAATATCGAAATTCCAAATCACTTGAATGGTGTGCACATAGGATGCTTTTATGTTCCTTTAAAGTAAGTTGAATGAAATAAAAATAATACCTGATGAAAAGAAAAGCTATAAAGATATGTTATTGTGACGGGAGCAAATAAAGGGATAGGAAGTTAATTAGACTATATGAAATTAGTTATAGAAAACGAACAATCTAATTAAGAAGCATATGAATTCCGTTAGAATATGTGTGCACTCCCATTATTACCATTATTTTTTTGTGCTCTTTAAAAAATATTAGTGTTTTTTTTTAAGTAATTTTGGGTGTATTTGTATTGCAAGAGAACCAACAAATTTTTTCAAAAAAATAATATATCACACATATTTATTATTCTTTATATTATGTACACAGTTCTATGTATCTCACATAAAAATATACTTTTAAAATATTTAATAAAACAAACACACCCTTTGGTGCTCTTTAGAAATCATCGTGCTCTCCATATTTTCTTGAAATCTTTCTATATAGTTTTTGCTAAAGAGTTAAAATTTGTTGTTTTCTTTCACTTTTTTTTTTTTTAAGATACATATAGAGTTAAAATTTGTTGTTTTCTTTCACTTTTTTTTTTTTAAAGATACATACATTCATGCAGTAATTAATTAATTAATTAATTATATATTACTATATATTAATTATGACTATAAATATGATTGTTAATGTCGTGTATGAATAGAGTTCAAGATTTGCAAACAATTGGCGTCTCATGTGAACTATTGATAGAGTTCGAGATTTGCAAACAATTGGGTCTCTTGTGAACTATTGTGCCATCCATATTATCTTCTTTAATTTTTTTTTCTTACTTTCTATATGGATGTGTTTAAGAAGTTAAGAAGCCTATATATTATATAACCTCACGGCGGCTACGGTGCTGAATTTTAAAATTCTAAAATTCAGCATCGTGCTGACATCAGCACCACATCGCAGCACACGATGTGCTTCAGACAGCACACGTTATTACGACAGACAGCACATGGTATTACTACAGACACCGTACGCATTTATATAATACAATTACAACACATGTTATAATTTTATACAACACAAGTAATAGTTGCTTTCAACATACCACATATTGTTATACAACACACTTGTAATTATGAACCAACAACACAAAATACAGCACATGTTATAGTCTTATACAATACATATAATGTTGATTTCAGCACACCTATACAAAACACTTATAATTATAAACCAACAACACATGTCTTTACTATACAGCATGTGTTGTGTATAATACGACTGTGTTTTGTTTATATATATTACAAGTGCTAGCATGGCACCGAATTTTCCAAATCAGCATAACCATAACCATAATATACCCAAACTCAAAAGGGTACAAAGTTCAAGCAACTCTCGACTCGAGTATACAAAATATTCAAACACATATTTCATGCATGCTACCATTTACATATTTTTTACACCTATACTCACTCACATTCATATAACATCTATGCAATATGTGTATACAAATATATAGACATATCTCTATTACTATATAGTAACTATACAAAGAACATACATATGAACAAAACATGCAATATTACTCACAATTCTCACTCATAAAAAGCATATATATATACAAAAAAACATCCTCAGAAGGTAATATAATTTATGCCCTTCTTCTAATGGTAAAAATGCATCAAATTCACAGGCAAAATGACAACACAACAACACAATGATTAAAAATTTATCTTAAAAATTACCTGCCTGCCAATGCGTATGCCAAATCACAAAAGATCATCGACCCCATCACAGAATTGCTGCAGCTTAGCTTTGCATAAATAAAGAAAGTCGATAGAGAAGAATGCTTAGAGCACATGATCAATCATACTACAAATAAAAGGTTTAACTAATATCCAGAATACGATATTGCCCAGATAACGCCAAATTCATGAGTAGACTCTCTACCATTCTACCATTAATGGAACCTTCATCATCATCATCATTTTTCCTTCGGTTTCCCGCTACTCAAAATGTAGTAAATGGTTCATAAATAATGAAGCCGCATCCCACAATGTGTGAGAGGCAAATCTCCTTAAAACAATAGGCTGACCTAGTGAATGAAATCGGGAACTACCTTCTTCGGGGGAGATCAAATCTGCTAGCTTGAGAATCGAGTACCTCTGAGGAGACTTTTGGGGAAAAAATGCTGTACAATAGACCAACATTACGACAATAATCTGTCCCAGAATCATTAATCAATCTCAATTTTAACTAGCAGTCAGACCCCCAGGGCGATTCAATGCCAAAACTCGTTACAGACACCATTCCGAGGCTTCTTGGATGATACGATGTCTGAAAACGAGTCGACCAACTGTCCCGCCAAGCTACTTGGATCATCGATTAATGTTTGAATGAATGTGTTAACCACTCTGCGCTCCTGTTCCGTCGATCTTAGACTAAACCACGTCAGCAACTTCAGCCTAAAATCCTTCTTGATGTAATTCTCACATTCCAACCACCGTATGATCTTTACGCAATATTCGAAGTTCTCATCTAAGCATCCCGACTCGTTGCTCAGAGTGCTATCGGAGTCCTGAATTTCACCGTTGGCGGGATTTTTCCGCTTCTGACAACCAGCCACATTCGAATCGACGGCCGGCACTTCTCCGGATTTTCTCAGAACTTCATGGGAAAAAGCATCGTCGGATTCAACTGCTTGCCCGAAAGTGCACCCGTTACCTTCATCCCTAAACGACTCGATAGGAAGGGTGAACTCTTCGTTCAGATCGGGCACCGACGCGACATTTAAGTCGAGCTGACGAGCAACGGGCGGCAACCTTGGTTCCTGATCTTCTATCTTGACTACATTAGGGTTTCCGAAGCATTTCTCCATCTCTGATGCACCACAGAATGATTCGAAATAGCCTCGATCTTGAGCCAGAGCTAGCCTCAAGATCTTTCCGAGGTCTCGAACCTTGAATCCTGAATCTAATTCTATGTCCGATGGAGTCCTCTGATGCTTGGCGCTCGAGCTCTCTCCATTATGTGAAATATCGTTCATAAGATTTTCAGCCATGGAGTTATGGTTCTTGTGTATAATTTCGACGCTTTTAGTGAAGCACTTGACTTCGGAGTGTCCAAAGTCGCCGGAATTTGTATAAGATAGCACTCGAATGGAGTACTCGGTGCAAGGCTGCAACTTTGGTATCCATACTCTCCTTTTTTCTCTTGGAAAGACGCAAGCAGGTTCTTGCGGGTAAACCTCATCTTTCGTCCTACAATACCAGAGTTTGTAGCCCTCAATCTCGTCATCAGTTGTACTCGATAACTCGATCAACGTAACAACAATGGAAGACGAAGTCACTTCTTCGAACAGGAATTTGCAAGCTGCCGGAAGTGAACCCTCTACCAAAATAAAAAGAAATCATATGCATAAGCATAGAATTATTAAAAAAAAATAAAATTGTTTTCATCTAGTTACTAAACCATATTAGCTGATTTGATTACCGATTGAATGTACAGCTGCCACTGACTTCAGGTTCATCAGTTCATCGGCTTTCTCAACTGCAAGAGAGCAGAGTCTTTGCACATCAGCTGCTACGGATAATCTGCTGACAATACCTCGAGCCATCCTGGCCGAAACTCCATCTACGGGACCTACTTCTGTTTCCAACTTGGCTTTGGCATCTTTGACAAATTCATGGAGTTCATTAAACCTGGAAGTCCCATCCAGAAGCTTATAACTTAAGCATATCCTATAACATAGAACATCAACACGACGAGCATCCTTGGCGATAATTAACTGCTTCTTCCAGCATCTGTCAAAATCAAAGAGTTCAAAAGCCTCAAAATCACATGCAGGTATCAAACATGGTGACTAACTTTATTCAGGTTTAAATAAGAACCACCAAATGTCGTAATTCAATAGGTAGCAAAGCAACAATGTTATTTCCAGCGAACAAAAGTTTCTAAGAAAATAATAAATAGTTTTGGCAGCATAAAACTAAATGTGAATATTGTACGAGGTTCTCAATGTTATTCAGCTACTCTTTTTCTTAATCTGATAGACTATGAATTCCAATATAGAAACATGGTATAGGTAAGCAATTTACCCGAGTATGCCCGACACTTTGCCACATGAAGCACAGCAGTAGCTTCCATCCAACTGCATCAAAAGCCCCAGAACAACAACCCCAACCTTCCCACGTTGGAGGGCACATTCAATGTGGCAGGATAACCCACAAGAATCTCCCGAACCAGATTCGGAGGTGCATTCCAACCAAAGACTTGGGTCCTTATTGTCGTCAAACAAATGACAAATGCAGCAAGAGCACCTCTTGCAAAATGTGTCTTCTGCCGAGAGAGCAGCCCGACATGCAGAATTCTTACAGATCCATGAATTAGAACACTTTGAGTCAACACACTGATCTGGTCCGAGAGGAATTCGAACAGGGTTCTCTGTTTTCCTTTGCTGCTTCTTTGCCTGCTGAGGCTGGTCCTTAGGACTCGACGAAACTTTCTTCAGCTCGTGAGTCTTCACAGTTTTCTTAAGAGCCTTTGAAAACTCAGACATTTTGATGTTTATAATTAATTGATTGATTCTTCACTTTACAAGCTGAGAAAAAGTCTGATCTTCTTGAGCATTAATTCAACATAGCCCTAATTATTCCAGAAATCTTGATGCATCTTCAGGTTTCCTGGACCCATTTTTCTTCCTCTTGCAATCTGGATGAAACAATAGATCATCAGAAGCTATACACTATTTTATATCATATACATTCGGCTACAAATTGTAAAATTGAAAACTTTAGGAATATTCAAGAAAAGGCTGAAATTCTACAAACCAATAAAAAAGGGATACTAACAGATTTAACACTCTGCGCACCCAATTTCTCAAATATATTATAAAATATCCACAATCACTGCCTCCCTAGCTTGATGAAAAACAAAGAGGATATTAATAAAATAAAAAATAAACGAAAAATCGAAATGCAGCTAGAAATACCATTCAAGACGGCAAGGAAATCGGCACCAATCACTAAAAAAACATACAAACACGCATTTTGGAATAGAGTCAAACCACAAATCAGAAACCCTAGGAGATTTACCACCTCTAGAAAAAGAAATAAATTAATTCACCTTGGCCAGACGCCGACGGATGTTGATGCGGTTATGAGATCTGGACGGAGTAAGATTTCAGCCAACAATTCCGCCAGATTGATCGTCAAACTCGACGGCCCAAGTCGATGGCTGAAGAACTGCTTGGGAGGGAGGAGGGCTTCTCCAGCGTCAGCAAGCAAATGCGCTTTTGTATGGCGAATTGAACCGGGTCGAGTTTGACCCGACCCAAAACCAAATACTTGAGACCCGAATATATATATTTTGGCCGGCTCAAAAAGCCCATTACTAGTTTAGATATTATTTAAGTGGGCTCTAAATATAGACCCAAAATTAAAGCCCAAATAGATTATTTTTTGTTTCCAGAATTGCCCCTGTCCGTACAAATCCCGCGCTAACGTACCTCCGTCGAGAATCGGCAAAAACCCTCAAAAAAGCTCGGAGAAATGCCGAAATCCAAAAAGAGGGTTTCTTCCGGCGAGGATGCGCCGGCGGAGGAGACGAGAGGGCGGAGGGATGAAGGAAGTTCTTTGGATTACGAGAAGGTGAGGTTGAAGAGGATTGAGGAGAACAAGAATAGAATGGAGGCGTTAGGGCTGCGTAGAATGGCGAGCTCTTTAATAACGTCAGTTCGAGAATCTCCGAGGATGGGGAATGGTCGAAAGGGGAAGAAGAAAATTGTGGACGAAGATGAAGATGAAGAGTATGATCCTGAACAAGAAGATGATGGGAAGAGCTCCTCGGCGGGAGAGGATGGAGATGATGAGGAATTTTCACCGTCTCGGAAGAAGAAGAGGAAGAAAAAGGTATTCTTAAAAATACTCTCTCTAGCAATGTAGTTTGGAAACATTTGAATTAGGCAAGAACATGAGCAAGTGGATTTATGTGACAAAGTAGCATGTTTGATGTAATTTTTAGCTATCTCGATCATTTTAGGCTAACAGAATTCAAATTTGAGTGAATTATGCTGACGTGTAGACAGCATAAAGAAATCTTGTAAAACTAAAATCATCTAAATCTGGAGTCGAGTTGAAACTTATGCAAATGATTGATCATATCTTTGTGGGACTAGACATATGTGTAAAGTGTTTTTCGGTCATTTCGTTGGGACCATTTCTTGAATATGATGTCAAAAATGAATGAAGGTGTTCGATATTGGGTTCCCCAGTGCTTGCTGCCGAAAGTTTTATAACACTCTTATGTTAGAATATGCTCAGTGAACCACTGGTTTGCTTAATTTTAATAAATCCGGCCATGGTTCGCATTTCAAAGTGCGAGGTTGCAAATCTAACCTTAATTAAAGATGTATTGCAACTACATATGACTGTATGGCCCCTACAAATTGGTTATTGTTATAACAGTTTTTAAAGATCTTTGTGTGCCTTAGGTATTTCTTTTTTATGATGGCGTGGAAGATCTAATCTCATAAGATTTTGAGGCAGATTGATGTCTTTTGGATATTAAGTTTTCTGTCGGGATAACCTAAAATTTGTTAATACACTGTTACATAACTTGATTTCACATTTCGGCAACTTTCAAAACGTAGTTATCTGTGTCTCCATTTGACATGTTTTGAAAATGTCACTAAATGTTGCTTGAATTCCTCCTCCAGGTGAAGAGCAATACATCGACCCATCAGAAACGGGGACTCGTTGACAAGCCTGTGAATGGCTCGGATTTTGTGGAGGATGATGATGAAGACCTGATGAAGGTTCGCAACAGTTTTGTTTCCTATTTTGGAGCCTTGTCTAACAATCTATCTGGCTTTTCCATACTTTATGTTTTAATGTGATATTTCTATGCCCCAGGCGATTGCTCTATCACTACAAGATTCTGCAGGTGTTTTAGATGTTAAGGATTCTCAGGACATCGCCACTGCCAAAATCCCTGATGGCAACAAAACAACCAAAAACAGAACAAAAGAAAGTCTCGATGACTCAGTGAAGAAGAAGAGGAGAAGACCGGTATGTACTGATTGTAACGTCTGATTACCTTAGATAAGAATATTGTTGGTTTTCAGTTCATTTCTCAAACTCTTACATATTTGTGTTCGCCTGAGGTTGGCAATCGACAGGTTACAACAAGTAGGGTGCAAATGTCGGAAGATGAAGTTCTTGTACACTTCTTTCAGTTTGATGGTAACTAAAAATGTGTCCCCTATACTTTTAGTGATTTGTAATTTTGTAGGTACATACATAGAGGCTAGCAGTGTGCGTGTATAATGGAATTGAATTCAAAAGCCATGAGTTATGAATATTGAAATTTCGAGAGTATACTTGCCCCTAGTAGAAGCATCTGGTGCCTATTTCATTTGAGGATTTTATCATTTTGGTTTGAAATGAACGTATGCGAGATTTCTCTTTGCAATTGATGTATTAGTTGAAATGCATAACAGAAACTGGAATTGGGAATTTCACTGTGAGAGATCTCCGGAGGCTGGTTGGAGCCCACGATTTTACATGGTCTGAAAAGGAAATGTCAGATATGATAACTTGCTTCGACAGTGATGGCGATGGTAGGGTACGTATCTTCCTTTCCTGCTTATCGACTTCCAAATTGCTTTGGTCGATTTAGTATTTTTCTCATGGTGCACTAAATCAGTGGCTAGCTTGTCTCTTTTTGAATTTCTGTCCATTTAAATCGCATTGAATATCTGTTCTTCTTACAAAACTATGAAAATAAAATATTCTATTTCTTACTCTCATGGTCACAAGTTTATCCCACACACCACTAGGCCACCCCACCTCCTCGTACGGGATTAATTTCTATTTCTATCCATCTTTAATAGATAGGAAGTCAATGTTTCTCATGTAGAGGGTATGAATGTGGCTATTTTATTTGATTGATACTTTTTAACGGTTAGATGATCCACCATGTCGGTGTTTTCAGATAAACCTGGATGACTTTCGGAAGATTGTTTCGCGATGCAACATGCTGAAAGGCAACGATGATTGAGTATTGATTGATGCCTATACTATAACGGAATGCAACTGCAACTGCTGTTGTTATAGAGTATATTTGAGTGTTAGAGCTATAAATAACCAAGAATTACTCTCTACTAAAGGATAGTTGAGTTGAGTCGAGTGTGTATGTATGTATTTTGTATATTTGAAGAATAACACAAACGATGACTAATACATATTAGTAAAGTGTGAACATCTTTTGGTGCTTGCACTGTTTATTAAAAGTTCATAGTGATTTAGTAGGCTTATGAGCTATTAAAATTCGAATGGAATGAAGGAATTGTATGCATCTGTTAATAATGATCACAACTAAAGTTTGTGTATATTCAATTTGGATTTAATTTAAAACTGTAGATCTTCATTTAAATAAAATTTGATATGTTATTTTGTAAAACAACTTGACGCAATAATTCAACAATTCAGACATCATATTGTGTTTCATACTATTTATTAAGTAGATTTTTGGCATAATTCAACCTACCTATTTTCTACAGTGTAATGTTTAAATGGCATTGGAACCAAATTCAATAACTATACACCATTCACTAGATTATTTATAAAATCCAAAACCAAAATCAGTACAAGATTGACTACAATTAATTACCATATACCTTTAACAACACTAATACAAATACCATCTATAACAAAATTTAACCAAATATTCACCAACCAATTGCTCATATTTCCAACAAGTTCAAATACCAAAATACAAATGTTGAAATCGAATCTTCTCCTATGTTCACCCACCAAAAAGTGTTAAATCTAAACACCCCATTATTCCTCCATGCTTTCAACTAGAAAACTTTACAAGGGCCACAAGCAAATAATTATTGAAAAAGGGTGCAAGGGAAAAAGAATATACTTTCCTTTTGGGTTGTAAAAATAATAATACTCTTAATAATTATGATCGTAATAATAATAATAATAATAATAATAATAATGTTGAAGCTAGCCACACCAACAAAGCAAATTACAAGGGCCACCAAAATCATAATCGCTCAACCATGTTTCTAAATTTGGAAATAAGTAATTGAGTATTAAAAAGCTCTTACGAGTGACTGACATGTTTTCTTCATCATCGATGTCCTAAAATCGTGAACAAGTGGATAATTTAAGCATCTAGATATGAGAGCAATCCAACTCCCATGGTTCATGTTCACTTCAGAAGGTATCCCAACAGGAGGCCGATCAAGCCAACAATTATGACATACATGAAAGGAACACCGCCGCCACTTTTGTTAGCTTGTCTCCGCAACAACTCCTGCATTCCATTAGAAAATGAATGTTATGTGTGTTTTAACTTTAAAGGAACTATACGAGCATTGCCTTGTGAAGCCAGTTCCTTAGTTTTTCGTGAAACTCAAACAGAATATATGGCATTGGATCACTGACAAAAGTTAATAATAACAGCAACCGATTACAGATTGCAAAAGGGAAATCCTTTGTTTAAGATTTGCATTTAGTGTCGCATAGTTAATTATAATTCAGAATTCATCCTGCATGGGACTGATGCATATAATAAACAATTAATATATTATATATCGAAGCACTTATGCATCAAAGAACTAATGTGACTTAGGGGGAGACCGTCAGAAAACTCTCTAGTGTAGAACATATCTAAAATGAGCAATTATGTCAGAGCAAGGAAATTATTTCTTGATTCTTGATTCATCTGTTATTCTCGTTCAACCAAAGATAACTGCTAGCTGAATGATGAAAAAAGAATGAAATTATACCATTCCATAGTTGCTTTTTATGTCAGTCTAGTCATGGTTATTCTTAAACTAACACAGTTAAAACTCTAAAACCAGGAAATAATGAGAGAAAAAAGCATAAAGCAGGAAAAAAAACTGAATACCAGTTCTTGCTGAAGCTTGCCATTCTGCTGAACGATAGAACGCTTCTCCTCTGTCAGCTTAGAAATCAGGGCCTTTGCCTGCAACACATCATGATCAGAAAACCATAGTCGTTTTTTTTTTCTTCTCTCATTTCATCAAATAAAAGTTCAACACCATCTATTCTTAAAAATGCATAAGAAATGACAAAAATTGTAAAAATGTGGCTCTGCCAATAAGTATCAGCTTATCTGAGAATAAACAAGGAGATGAGGCATATGAAATAGAAATAAATTGAACTAAGATAACCAGTGATAAGATATTTTTAACATAAATAATTGCAGCAGATAACCTCTGGTGTGCTTTCTTGGGATCCAGCAAATGCTTTTGACATCTACAACAAATATATACATATATCATAATCAATATCTCTAGTTACAATACGTTGACAGTTGACTTAGTGGTTTACACATATCACAGTGAAAAAAGTCAAGATCCCAAAATTACCATATCAGTAGATTGATTTACAGCCCCATTGTCTGATACCGAGCCCCTAGGTGAGGACCCTTCCTCCGAACCTTCTCGCACCGGTGAAGGTGGGTGAGTGGGGGGAACATAGGCCACTTTCAACTTGCACTCATCAACTTGTTTCCCTAACTCTTTAGTGAACTGATAAATCATCAAGGTATATGATTTAGCATTCACGAATATTTCCATTCCAACTTTAATCATTTAACACTGCACACAGTAAATGAAATCCCAAAATTACCAATTCAGGAGTAATATCCTTTGGGGAGATTCCAGAGCTCACGACCACACTCTGAAGGAGAAATTTATCCCTGCATTGCATGTCCGGCGGCGCCTCCTTTTGGGCTTGCATTGTTACTGAATTAAGAAAAAGCACATAAACACAATTTCCATTGCCACACAATACTCAATAACTTACATTACATGTATACTTCGTAAATCATTTTCTAACCTTCGACATCTTAAATTAGTTCAATAATAAATAATGATCCATCTGTTTGTAGATGTTCTGTACAGTGTACACACATACAAATGTGTCTATTCATGCATACAAACATCTAAATAGAAACACACGCATATAAAGCCAGAGAAAGACCTATAACTTCACATGTCGAATGAGGCGCAACGACCCCTGTGTTTGGCCTCACACAATACTTCTTTGGATTTGTAGTCTTGACCTGAATAACCAAAAAGAGAATGAATAAAAAATTCAGATATTCCTTCTCCTTGTCTGTTTATTTTTATGGAAATTCTGAGAATTAAAGATAACATAAGCATCACGAAATGGAGAGTACAAAAAAACAGCTACCTTGAATGCGACATGATTATCGGAGTTGTTGGTCAATCTCATGGAACATGAGATCTGCTTCTTCAATTCGACTTTTACAAAACAACAAGCACAGATTAAATCGACCATATCACGTCAAAATCAAATAAATATATATATACATGGACCTAAACCACAGATCTAAAACAACACAATCAAATTAACCCAATTTCAATTTCCCCTAATCCAAACACCCTTCCGGAAGCAATCTCTATAACATGAAAGGTCAAAAATCCAAAACTCTAAACAAAAACAACACAAATCCATCACATACATGGGAATTGAAGCTCGAGTGGCTCGATTTGGAGAAGCTCGCCGTTGCTCATTTTTTTTTATCAATCCGCGAGCAAACAAATTGATCGTCCTTTCCGAATCCAGCCGGCTGCAACAGATTTCCAACGCCTGTCAACGGCGAAATCAAAGCTAATTCGGAGACGAAACGACGAAGGGGGATCTGAGCCTTCGAATTTTTTTTGAAATTCTTTTGTCTTCTTTCCCCTTCATGGAGAAAATAAATACGCGCAAGCGAGGAAAGTGCAGTGTTGCTTTGTACGCTGTTAAAACAGACCATTCTTTGTAAACTAAAGTCGCATTTCCAAATCAAAACACGATAAACAGACAATTCTTTGTAAACTAAAGTCGCATTTCCAAATCGAAACACGATTTCTTATATTTAGTATTTTAGTAGTAAGTAGTTAGGCAGGCGCTGCACCGGCGCCGTATAAGTAACGCAATACATATGTTATATGTACAACTACTTAATCATTCATTAACCCTTCTTAATTAGTCGTTACTTTTTTTTATATATTTATTTAAAAAATATTTTCTCCCTTTTTTCGTGAGGACCAGCCACCGTCATTTTCACACGTGTGAAGCATCTAAAGGCCACACTCCAAAAAGTGTGAGAAAAAAAATAATAATAATAATGTTGAAATAATTCTAGATCATTCAAGGAGTTCTGGCAGAATTGCTAACTACAGGGATTATAATTGAGCCCATAAAAAAAAAAAAAAAAGAATTATATGGTAGGTCCAAAATTGAATAATTCGTCATATTTGATTTATTATTATTAGGTTCACAAATTATTCATTAAAGTTAGTGGCTGTCCGCATGCCTAGAGTATCTTCGGCTATGGTTACGAGGGATTAGCATTTAGCAGATTGGTCCTGTAACAAATAATTCATTCGAATTATAGCCCAATCCTATATAATTTTTTTCTTTTAGACTGATTACATGAACATATATATGTAGTGGATTTATATTAATTTATATTATATTAATTATAATTTACCTATCATAATGAAATGTGTTGTACAACCATAATAAATGGTTTATTTCCATCCCATTGTTTAATTAGCGTGAAAGTTGATTAAAGTCTCTTATACGTAATTAAATATAAAAATAATAGATGAATTCATCACAAAAATAATAAGTAGTAGCACTAAATTGTAACTCAAGATTCTACATTTTTCTAAGCACATGCAACAAGTCATTCTGTAGCCCAGAGTTATAGTTTCAATTTTGTACTTAAATAATATTTAATGCATTACTTTATTAAAAATAAAAACAAAAATAATGAAAACAAAACACCTAAGTAAATTCATTTTTATATATACACTAATAATTCCCAGGAACAGAAGAAGGCATCTTACATGTAAGTCCATGCAACCATCGCCGGCACGGCGGCGACCGGAATCCGGCGGCGTCAGCCGTCGGCCGGAGCATCACCGGGGTGTTTCTGATAAGCTCGGGCGGTGAATCCAGCATACCAAGCGACTCGCATCAGCTGCACGCCGAGAACCACGACCCAACCGCACACTAATGCCCGGACACCATGCATCACCCACCCCGGTGCGCTAACTTCCGGGCCGAGCTTCAGCCCTCTCATCAGCTGCAACAGCCGGTATGCCTCGTAGACGACCGGAGTCACCAGCCAGACCGGCGACTGCCAGTGCCACGTCAGCATCTCCGTAAGGATCTGGACTGACAGCAGCAGGAAATACGGACCCAGCAGAACCGCGAACGAAATGAATGAAAACTGTGGTTGCAGGAACACAAAACCTTGCCGGGAACCGAAGAACAGCGCCAGCGGCACGAGAAATCCGGCAATGTTCGCAGCCATGTTCCAGAACCGGTAGCTGGACGGAGGCTGGCTCAGAGCGCTGCTGTTGTCGGATCGAGCGGTGGAATCTGCCATGAGGAGGAAAAGGGATGCGCCAAGGTTGAAGACGCAGTCGAGGCCCGTGAGGGAGAGGAGGCTGGCAATGTTCGGACCCAGGAAGATCGACGAAATCGGGAGCCATAAGGTGGGGACGACTCCGGTGAGTAAGAGCAGCCCCGGGCCAAGAAGCCACAGAGGTTTTCTGAGGTACTGAAGCTGCATATATCGATACGGCCCGTCGACGGAGTGATCAGTTTCCGTTATCGAAGCTTCAACTGGGTCGAGAGACGAACCCATCGTTTCGAAGATGTTGCCGGTTCCAGGCAGCAGCGTTGTTTCGGGTTCGGGTGCGTATGTTGTTGCTGGAGCAGGCTCGCGCGACGATGTGTTCATGTAGCAGAGAGTTAGAGCACGGGGTGTGCGAGTCTCGATCCTTGGGGGAGGATTGGGAGATTTCCAGAGCTTGAGGGGCTTGTAATGTAATCGAGAAAGAATGAGCATCGAAAAGCCGGATGGAACCTGTGTAACTGATGCCATGCCGATGTTCATGTCTCGATCTTGAAGTTTACCTGAAAAGGATAACAAGAAGTTGGTCGGAAAAAGATGATAGTTAGCATTTCATTTTCTCTCACAAATCATCGCATTATTTCAAAGATTCGAAACACTCTAAGATATATCGAAGCAAAACGGATAGTTTCTCTCGAATTTTAACAAATCCATAGAATTCAAACGTTTTTCTATTCAGAATTCCGGAATTTGTACACCGAAAAATTTAGCTATAGGAGTGTCTGCGTATTCTCATATCATCGGAATTTCGAACATTACTATCTATGCATAACTGAAAATCATAGTTTGAAGATCATAGACACACAAAAGTCATCATACAAGAACAGTTAGAACTATTTACACCAAAAACAGGCATTCCATTCTACCGTATGAAGCTTAACCATGAGACTGTAGATTTAAAAATTCGATGAACCTAAATAATCACCAGAACAACGTTAAATCAACAGAAGTCTGCATAGCAACTAGCATCTTGAACATGGAGAATCCAAACACATAATTATCAGAATATACATATCAAAATTCTCGTTATTCATATCTTCTAATTCCCTTTTAGAGCAGGACTGGGGCATATTCGAGCAAGGAAGTGGGGAATCGCTTTGGTAAATTGTATTTCAGAATCTATGTCAGGTTGAAGAATCACGGTCATCCATGGCAACAAGCTTCAAAGCAATCAATGGAAAAAGATTCTAATATCAATTGTAAGATTATAAGGATGAAATCGTAAGGAGACAGCTTTCAAACAAAATAGAAGAGACAGAAAGCTCATTCAATCGTTGCACACAATAATTCAAAATATTCGCATCAACTGAACCAGAAACAGCTACGAAGCCCTAAAATCAGCAGTGGAGATCGATGCACAGACAAAATTGAACTTCGACAAATTGAAATCACCAACCGTTTTAACGAAACCGAACCGGAGTGATACCCGAGCCAATATTCAATCCAGAGAAGAAATTCTCAACTCGACAAAACACCATAAAACTCTTAACAACTCAAGAGCTTAAAGCTGAATCAGAATCAGACGATGAAGAAACCATCGAAGCCAGGAAGACCGCAGTTTTAAATTTTATAAGCTATTGATAAAAATTGGGCTCGACCCGACCCGAAACTACAATCGGGTAACCCATTTCTCAACTGAGAACCGATAAGAAAATGAACGACGTCAATGGCGGAAACTTTAGAAGACATAAATGGCAATTCAATTAGGAAATCCAAACCCCTACTTGTCCCCAATTCGACAAAATCCTCTCCACGTTCAAACCAGAAGACATCCCAGATTGTCTGTAAACATCTCAGCAGCATCGATTCCAGTGCGGTGGGAGGAGCAAATTCCCCCAAATGCCGTTCGCCGGAAGCGTGACCCGTCGTGGCGCGGCGGCTTCAGCCTCGGAGTAGACTGGGGGCTCTCCCGGACCGGCCTTGCCCTCAGCAAAGGCTTCTCCATTCGCCCATTAACGGTGTGGCCCTAACCCTAACCCTAACCCTAACCGTAAGCCTAAATCTGCAAATCCAATTTCTGTACAATTGCTCTCCGGTGACGAAAGCGCTCTTTAAGCTACCATTGAAAATGCGATTGTGTAATCAGAAGTGCGACTCTGGTGTTGATGTCAGGTTGTTGAATTAAGAGGTCAGAAGCTTGAGCTCAGACTACTTGATATTGCTGAGAAGCAGGTTTGGGATACATTGCTTGAAATTGAGCTTCATTATCCAATTATGGCAATGATTTGTTTGCAATTCTGTTTAGGAAGTTGATGAGTTCATAATTGGGATTCCGAAGTCGATCCAGGGTCGGGAAACAGAGCAATCGAATAAGGTTCGCAGCGTGGCAGGAAGGCTTGCAGTTAGAGCTGCAGAGAGGTATACAATCTAAGAAAAGCAGTATGAGATTTCCATTTCGATATCGATTTGAGCTGTGATTGTTTGTTTCTATGCATCGATTTTTTTGGTCAACAACATTGAATAATGCCTTGATAGTATTATTGTTAGCTTGATTTGATTATGTAGTGTGTGTGAATGCAGTCGATCCGCCATAACCATCTTTTCATATCTTGTTTTCTTCGATGTGTTGTTTGAATTATAGATATATGTTTGCATTAGATATATTACCAACGATATTACGATGTCAAGATAGAACGCTTCTTATGGATTAGAGGTGCAGT
Organism: Andrographis paniculata; assembly: GCF_009805555.1. NCBI lineage: Eukaryota > Viridiplantae > Streptophyta > Magnoliopsida > Lamiales > Acanthaceae > Andrographis > Andrographis paniculata. The sequence continues at coordinate 328,065 of NW_026137580.1, read as the reverse complement.
TTTTCCATCTCCGGGAGAATGATAAGTGCAGACTTTGATTTCAGGGGATGGAGAGTATACTTGCAGGATGAACACGGGACATCTGCCGAGGCTCTTGACCATATGATATCGGAGTAATTGCTTCCTTTTTCTCTCGATTTGTTGATTTTGCTTGAATTGTGTTTGTCGCACAACGATATTTATTGCTCTAATTTCAACATTCAGGGGACTCAGTAAATTTGCTCGTCAAGACAGGCTCGATGCCTATGCTGCTGTGGTTAGCAGTCATCCCATCTTTTCTACACACACACATATATATATGTATATGTATATATACACATGGATTTAAAGAATTATTCGACATATTGGTCATTGTGATATGTGTACGTTGCAGAAGGTTCTTGAACGATATTTTTCGGATTGTGGGAAGGGGGCCGAGCTTGTTGTCCCTAAACAGGTGGAACTGCAGAGCAAGCTTCGGAAAGGTCCACCTAAGGATCCCGATTTTTTCCCAGAAGAGTAGAGATCGAAATCCCCGAGCAATGTAAGAAAAATTTACATTCTTACAATGTGTGTGTTCCATTCCATTGTACATGATGAATAAACTTGATCGTGCTAGGTCAATGATCCGAACTGCTTTATCATTTGCTAACTCGGCTTCAGAAGTGTGCGCGATTCACACGTGTAGTGTAGTGTGGCAGTGGAAGCAGATGGGATTATCAGACATATTTCAAAGGTATCGGTAGAATATATTATGCGATTGTTTGAATGTTTTGAACGATGGGTCGAAACATTTGGTTGATGAGCAATATTGGAAAAAGTTGCATTTAGGGTGTGTTTGTTTTGGGAGAGTATTGGAAAAAAAATATTTATGTGAGGTATAGAAAATCGTGCAGCAAATATAAAAATAATAAATGTGGATAGTGTCCTAATATTTTTTGAAAAGCATGAGAGAAAGAAATTCAAGAAGAACAAGGCCTTACTCTTTGTTTAGTTGATCTTTCTACTTGAAAAGATTTTTGGAAGTCTAAACTTATTATTACTTTTTATTATTATTATTATTATTATTATTATTATTATTATTATTTTAATATCATTTTTTTTAACTATAAAAAAAAATAAATATATTTTTATCAATTTACTTAAAATTCATGCCCAAATCAAATGGGCATAATTTTATGACGTATAGAATACTAAAACATTATTATTTGATACTCATTTAATTGCGAAAGGAAAAAAAAGCTATTTAATAAATTGTTTGTTTAAAAAAATTACCGTTCCATGGTGTCAAAAAAAATTGAAGTGTCAGTGTTTAAGTACATTTTGAATAGGAGTAATGGTTGGGTTTTTATTTTATTTTTTCAATATTTTTTGGTATTATTAAAGGAAAATTGAAAATATAATGTAGATTAAATTTATGAAATACTGAAGCTAGAACAAGTGACGTGGCATTCTGTAAAATAACATAGGCGTATTTTTTTATAAAAAAAATAAAAATAAAAATTGTTAATTATATACTAAAATGGATTTTAGGTTTAAATCAAATCGATCTGAACTCAAAATGAAAATAAATTGAGTTGAGTTTTTTTGGATTGACTTATAGTTTGAATTATTGAAATTAGATACTCTGCTTGAATTATGTTCTAATTGTTAAAATCCTAATTAATTATACTTTTTAGTTAATCTTAAATTAACATGATAATATCTATTACATTTATAAATAAAAGATATATCCGGGGTTTGGATTTTGAGTTGGAATTTGAATAGTAAAAATTTGAATTTGATAGTTGTATAATGTAATATAAATAGGTATTGATGTGATGTTTTGAATATAAAATCGATTTATAGTATAATATAAAAAATAAAAAATAATTGTTTGATTTGATTTTTTTAGATAAGAAATTGGACAAACAGTGGATTTAGGGACAAATTCCCCAAACTAACACACCCGGGTGTACTTAGTTTTTGTTTCTTTACGAATATATTTTTTATTTTAATTTAATACGAAGACAATAATATAAAAAATAATATTTTATATTGTTGAATATTGAATTTTTAAATAAATATTTATTATATTATGTCAATGTCAAAACAAGCTTTTGAGTTTGTTCCTTTTGAACTTTTTTTTTATTTGTCGATTTGTTCTTATCTTTATATATTTTTATAAAAATATTATTTATTTTTCTTCCCATTAAATAAAATCAAACTTTCAAACCCTAAAAAAAATCAAAATGTACGTAATATTTTTTTAGTAAATTATACTCCTTCCGCATATAAAAGTCACATTTATCTTTCGTGTCGTATTTAATATTCAAAATATCCTTATATTTGTATAATTTTTTATACAAATATCATTTTATTAGTATTATAAAATATTTATATAAGTATTTTTTTTTTCTTAATTTGTATTTTGATATAATAATTAATATTTAAAGTAAATGAGAGCCATCGAGTCCGACAAGGATAGTATGTTTGAGGTTTGAGTTTAAGTTGGATCTTAATAGTAATTTAAATTTAATATTTTCCAAAAGAGAAATTAATGCATTTTAGAAAATAGTGGATTCGTAATAAATAAATCAAAATCAAAATTTAAGTAAGCAAATTTTCAAACTTATTTTTTGTCGTTTATTACTATTGCAATTAGGGGTGTCAAAGTAAACCCAACTCGAAAAATCGAACCCGTTCGATCTGAAATTTTTCAGGTTCGGGTTTGGGTATTTCGGGTTTGTAAAAAATTAAGTCGATTTGAACCCGAAATGAAAAAAAATTCGTGTTGTGTTCGGGTCATGTTTCGGGTTGACATGATAACCTGAAATATAAAAATCAGGTTAGGTTTTGGGTTTCGTGTTTCGGATTGCTTGAAATTTTTATTATTATTATTTTAATTTATAATATTTATATTATTTTAAATATAAAATAATATAAAAATTAAAATAAAAATGATATGTTTTAGGTCAATTTAATTTTTTTTTAAATTTTCGGGTTTGTTTCGTGTCGGGTTCGTATTTGATTTGTTCGAATTTCGGGTGATCTGAAACTAATTCAGGTTAATCTGAACCCGACCTGAAAGAATTCGTGTCGTGTTCGGATCTAGGATTTCAGGCCAGATTTTGGGTTCGGGTTGACAATTTTTTGTTATCTCCATGGCTTAATCCGATACGAACACGACCCAATAATACGAATTGACACTCCTAATGGCAATAAGATGGACTTTATCTAAAACTAATGGGGTCTTTAATTTTTTATTTTGTTACACATAGAATAAATAGATCAATCCAACGGTATACTATATTCATTTTTATATTAGTTACTTTTTTAACAACTTATGCATTTATTATCATTTCGAATTGAAGTTGTAGTTGCAAGTTAGGGGTGGACAAAAAGTTAACTCAGAACAAATTTTTGATTGATTGAGCAAATTCGATTCTCATATAAATACTGTATATTTGATATTTATTCGATTCAATTTAATTTTGATTTCAGTTTTTGATATTATTTCGGTTCGGTTACTGAATCGAATATATTTATATATTTATTATTATTTTTAAAATTTATATTAATAATTATATTCGATTTGGTTTCAGTTCGGATATCTGAAATATTTACAAATATTTTTATTTAATTAGAATTTAAATTATTTTTAATATATATTTTTTAATTTTGATTCGAACTATATGCAAATATTGCAAATATTTTTTGTTAACGTTTTGAATACGGTTCGCAATTTTGAGTATTTGTTTGATTCAGTTCGGATATCAAATATCTACATCGAACTGTGTCCACCCGTAGTTGTAACAATACCAAAACAAATACGACGAATAGTGGAGTCCTTGGTTCCTTATTTTAGAAATTTCGAAATTTATTGCTCTTCCATCCCAACTGAAAGTATATATATATTTATTTATTATTTTTGTTTGTATTACTCAAAATTATTCATTTTTTATTATTGTAAAATAATTTTATCATAATATTAAAATACTCTTAATTTTTATATAAATTACAAATATATCGCTATATATATACATAAAACTATAACAAACAAAAATACCATTATTATTTTACATATTTCTATTACCTAATAAGATATTTTATTATTTTTAAATTTACTTTAAAAAAACTTAAATAAGTACTTTTTTTCTGGGAGCCAGGGAATATTAATAATTATTTAAGTCAATTTTTCTTTAGAAAAAAATAAAATAAAATAAAGCATATCCAATTTTTTTCAAAAATAAAGTAATTGAAAAGCAGGAATAAGACATTTCATATGTTTAATAAATATAGAAGTATTATTTATAAAATAGTACTCCTTTCGTCATTCAAATTTACGCTTATTTTTTTTTATTATCATAAAAAAATATATTTATTTTCGGTTAAATGAGCACACATTTGCACGACGAGAAGAGTATTAAAAATGCAAAAAAAAAGTAAAAAAAAAGTTGTGGCGAGGGAAGTGAACAAGCGTTTCCTTTATTTAACAATCATTTCCCACTTAACTTTTCTCCTCTAAATCCAATCATTATTATTATTATTATTATTCAATATTTATATAAATATTTGGTAAAATTGCTTATATTTCTTCTGTAGTTTCGAAGTTTAGCGTAAAATCTTCCTATACTTTAAAAATTGCATGGTACCCTCTTATACTTTAAAAAACGTTGTATGAAACCCCACTACCATAAAACTTTCCTCGTGTGATAAGAAGATGATTTCCTATCTATATGTTATGCATGGTAGGGGAGTTTTATGCAATATTTTTTAAAATATAAGTGAACGTCATGTAATTTTTTTTAAAGTAAAATGGGGATTTATGCTGAGTTTCGAAACCACAAAGTGGTTTCATGCAACATTTTTTAAAGTATAAGAAGACGTCATACAATTTTTAAAGTAAAGAAAGAATTTACGCTGAGTTTCGAAACCACAAAGTGGTTTCATGCAACATTTTTTAAAGTATAAGAGGACGTCATGCAATTTTTAAAGTAGAAAATGAATTTACGCTGAATTTCGAAACCAGGAAGTTATGGGCAATTTTGCCAAATACTTTTTCGATAAATATCATTGGCTTTGTCCCCTTGTCGTTCTCATATTTTTGTACTATCATACTTTAAAATGTTAGATATATTGAACTAGTCCAAACCCATCATAATACAAGGATATTGAACAATACGCTAGTCCTTTATATATATATATATATTCTTTTTGTTTAAGCTAAAAATATTTTTTTTAATAAAATTATTTTTACAAATATATCATTACATAAACAATATTGGTAGAATCCTGAAGTGTGCAATTATATCCATATAATATATATATATATTTGACATATAGTAGAAAAATGAATTCACTGTTTAGATTTTTTTAATCTTGTTATCATATTGCAATTCAATTATAGTATTAAATTATTTATGTCATTATTTTTTATATTTTTCTAAATTATACAAAGTGTACACAATTTATATTACACATTACAAATCCCATTAAGTTTAGGGTTAAGATGCTGGACAAAAAAAAAAATAATAATAATAAATTACCTCTTTATTTATATAATTAAGTAGAAAAACAATTTGATATATGTTGGTCCTGATATCGATCAAACACCTAACAACAATAATAACTTACTTTGAATATTAACATAGAAAAATAAAATTTCAATACAGACTCATTGTTTGCTGGAAGATCGAACTACGAATGCACATGTTGGTGACAACAAAAACGTAAAATACAAAACAATTATTAATTCAGTTTAGCCATCCAAGACCTACATCTGAAAGTAAAGAAATCATTCTCAATAACTTCATAGTTTGACTTTCATATATTCTCTCAATTAAATCTTTTAAAATCTGTCTATCAATTATAACAAATACCTTAGAATCGATGTTTCTTCTGAAGACACGCCGGTTTAATTGATTTCAACTTCAAATGAATGGATCACTTGCTCTATATTGAATGGACCATAGCTTTTCACCATAGTTCATACGTTGATCAGACCACCTGCAAACATCAATCAAAATTCAATACAAAATACAATTTATTTTCAACAAAATAGAAACAAAACCAAACCCTAAATATTAACACATGATATTTTTTAATTCAAATTGTTAGAGTAAAAGTTAATAGTATATTTTTTTCACACCACTAATATGTAAAACAAGAAAATAGAGTTTGTTTGGTTTCCGTATGATATTTTTTTTTATTTAAATATTAGTTTAATTTAATATTTTATAAATAATAATTCATTCGTCCGTCTATAAAGCTCACATTTACCATTTTTATTATTGTATTTAAAATTAAAAATATTTTATATTTATATAATTTTTTATACACATGTCATTCTATTACTATTATAAGAAACTAATATAACTATTTTTGAAGTTTTTCCTTAATTTGCACTATATTTTGATATAATAATTAATATTTAATATTAACATGTAAAAAAGAAATGAGACCCGTAAAACCGGACGAAAGTAGTAATATATAAGTATTTATTTAAAATTAGGTCACTAGCTAAATACTTCATCTTCTATTTAATTTGTCTAACTTTTTTTATTTTCGTTTGTCTACATAATTTGTTTTTTTTTTTTTTTGGAAATATAAATATACATTTTAATTATATTTTAAAATTATAATTTATAATTTTTATTTTATTTTAATTAAACTATTTAATTATTTTATTTGTAATTATTTTTATTAAATTATAATTATTTTTATTAATATATTTTTTAATTACTTATTAATTATATAATATCTAAAATTATATATTTAAATTAAATGAGACAAATTAGCTGAGACGACGGATAGAGTAATATTTTTATTTTTATTTTTAAAAAATGATTGAATAGATAAGTGGCCACAAGAAGAATTTGGCTGGAAAATATCTATGAGTTGATTTATGGAAATAATAAATAAAAATATTATTTATTTATTATATAATTAGTTAACCACAAAATGCCACGCGTTTATTCAGAAGCCCCTTTTTTATGATTTAATTTTTTTTTCCCCCTCAATTTTTAGGTTTTTTTATATATAAAAACAATTAATTTTCACTTGTGAATATATACATTTTGAAAATATTGGAGATTTGGTAAAATTTCGTGAAATTATAAATAAATTTTGTGTAATTTTGCCTACGGTAAAAAAAAAAAAATTATTTATGTTGTCCATAATTAATACTTTAGTAAATATATTGTCTAACTCATGTTGGATGCCAAAAATCAAAATTAAGTATGATGGTTTGATTGAAATGTACAAAACACCCATAGGGTGTGTTTGCTTGGATGATTGGATTTTAAATTTATTATTCATCTCATTTTTTACCTCCGAAAACATAAAATCAAATATTTATTTTTTATTTTTTATATTATACTAAAAATCAATTTTACATTCAAAATATCACATCAACACCTATTTATATCACATCATACAACTATTCAAATTCAAAATTTTTACTTTTCAAATCCCAACTCAAAATCCAAACCCCCAAACAAACACATAAAGGTTTCTCACAATAATATGACATGGATTATGAAAAAATCAAAATAAAAAATTGTTCTAATCGCTAATATCACTACAATTCACACTTTTTTTTGTTGTTTTTATTGTGTCTTTTTTTTTCCCCTTGCAAGTGGGATATATCACAAATGGATGTTTTAAATGTTTTCATGATTTGTGATTTTGATGAAAAGATAATTCATAAGTTTTTTTTAAAAAAAAAATATATTTTTTAAAATTTGAACTCATAATCTCACAATTTACGAGTTTTTTTTCACACAATCGTATTATCCCATATGAGATAATATTTATTTGATTTCAAATACACACCTCATGGTTGGTTTGATAAATCATTTATTGCTCTTACATCACTTTATTTATTTTTATGTTAGTAGTCACAATTAATCTCTTGGTCGGGCTATTAATTATTATGTTGGTCTTGTTGTACTAATAATATATGTAGATGGTATAGTTCTTACTAAAGTTCCATTGATGGGATTGTACAACTAAAATTAGGGGTGTCGAATGTTTTAAGGTCGTATTTGTATCGGGTTGAACCATGGGGTAATAGAAAATGCCAACCCAAATATGATCCGAATCCAAATTTTTCTGATCCGAAATTGTAGACATGAACACGATACGAATTTTTTCGAGTCGGGTTCAGATTGACCTGATTTAATTTCAAGAAAACCTGAACAAATCCGACATGGAACAAACGTGATTTTTTTTTAAAAAAAAAATTACCAAAACAATCAAATTTAATTTATTTTTATTATTTTATATTTGATACAGTATAAATATTATAAATTAAAATAGTAAAAAAAAAAATTCATGTCAACCCAAAATCCATCCTGATTTTTATATTTCGGATTATCAGATCAACCTGAACACGACACAAATTTTTTTCGTTTCAAGTTTGGATCAATCCAATTTTTTGCAAACTCAAAATTTTCAAACGCAAACCTAAAAAATCTCAGATCAAACAAGTTAGAATTCTCATCGAATTTAATTTTAACACCCCGAACTAAAATCACCATTAACAATTCCGTTTTAAACGAAAGATTTGGATTTTTTTACGTTTGTTTTATTTTTTGTTATTGTTGAAGCTCGTTGGCCGTCTAAAGGTTGTCTTATTTCACAATCCAAATGAACATGTAAAATTCTTGAGCATATTTGTTTATCTAACACTTAGATTGTAGATTTTTCCATTAAAATGCATTGTGATGATGAAATTACTATATATATTGCCTATAATTTGATATTCCAAGATTGATTGTTACATCACTTGTCACCATCTTTAGCATGACACTATTGCATTATCTTTTACTTCCTCCTTCTCATATTTATTTATCTAGTTACTTTTTGTATAGAATTTTAGAAATATTAATATTATATTGAGATGTAGTAGAAATAAAAGTAAAAAAATTAAATTATCTTTATTAATATTGTATGATATTAAAGTAATGACATCGGCATTAAATGTTTGCTTTTTGGTTTTAAACACCTTGGGGTGTGTTCATTTGACACATAGTTTGGACAAAAAAAGGTGCCAAACTGAAATTTACGAGTCAAAATCTAATGTCTAAGTCCTTAAAGGTTTGTTCGTATGAAGGATTTATTTTACTATTCATCAAAAAAATTTCTCCCAAAAAACATCAAATTAAACATCTATTTTTTATTTTTTATATTATACTAAAAATTAATTTTACATTCAAAACATCACATCAACGCCTATTTATATAACATCATACAAACTATTCAAATTCAAAATTTTTACTATTCAAATTCCAACTCAAAATCTAAACCCCCAAAAATTTATTCTGACTTTCAATAATCATTTCAATAATTAGTATATAATAAATAGATATATTTACAACCTTGTTGCACTAAAGAAATTAATTGTTTAATCATTTCAATAATTAACAGAATTTAATAAATATTTGCAAAATATATATCATTTTGTAAACAGTCAAATTTTATATAATATAAATAAATAATACTCCTTTCGTTTCTAGTGGAAAGTTGCGGTTTACTTTTTGTAGGTAAATTTTTTAATATTGGTATTATAATGAATTGTAGTGAAAAAGACAAAAATGTCCCTATTAGTATTGTGTAATATAAAAATAATGACATTTGTGTAATATAGTGTTAGTTGAAAGGATATTTATTATGTTAGTAGGTAGTACAATTACTAAGCTAGAAAATTATAACCTTATTTTAGGATGAACGAAAATAAAAAATGACAACCTTCAATAGGACGGAGAGAGTATTTATTTATAATTAATATACTCAAATCACATTGTTATTAATTTTGTAAATTTAATTTAACACATATTTACATCGTTACATCTATTAACTATCAAATTAATAGACATCAAAATCTATCAAATTCAAGCCAAATATATTAATTGAAAAACGCATCTTTCCAAAAAAAAGTTTTTTTAAAAAAATCAAATATAAACCACATTCAAAACAATTCTTCTCAAACCAATCAAAAAGAATGTTATTTGCCTTATTACATATATTTAATATTTAATTTATTAATTTAGGGTATTTTTAAACAGGATCTACTTGATTATTTTTTTATTATTCATCTCTCGAAATTTTTTATGAAAATATTTTACTTTATTTTATAAAGTATCACATTCAAACTCCTATTTAAATTACAATTTAAAATATCATAACAATATTTATTTTAATTCGAAATTTTACTATTCAAAGCTTTAAGCTAAATTTCAAATTTCAAATAAAAATATCTTTTATATATATATATATATAGAGGGTATTTGACAAATAACTTTTTAGGAGCTTTTAGTTTATTGAACAGCTTTGAACAACTAATTTAGGTGTCCGTAAATTAACTTTTCGTAATAATTTTTTGAACCCAAAAAGGTAATTTATGAAAAATTAACTTACCCAACGTTTTGAAATAACTTTTTCAGTTCAATTTTTTTATTATTATTATTTATTTGCTCTTAAAAATTAATTATGCATTTTACACATATAAATATATTTTGATTATTTATTATTATATTAAAATATTTTATTATATTATAGTTTTTACTTTTATAAATTTAAAATAATTAATTTATATATATAAATTATTTTAATTATAAAAAGTATATAAATTTATTAAAATTAACACAAAATAGAAAAAATAAATATTAATAATTTATTTTTATATTAAAGTTACATTATATAAATTTTATACTAAAGTTAAATTAAATTTATTGAAAATTATAAATATAATGAACTAATCAATAATTAACATAATAAATATATACACGAAAATTTTATTATTTTATATTTTACATCATTTTCAATAAAAAAAAAAACTATTTATATTTTTCAATAAAAATATATTATTTTTTAAATATAACTATAATAAAAATAAATACTATTTTATAACACTTTTACAATTTTTAATAACTAATAACAAAAAAATAAAATAGAAAAAGAACATAATTGAATATATTAGAAAAAATAAAATAGAAATATCCTCGATTGTCATTTTATGTATAAATAACTAATATCAAACAGTTTTTTTACCAAATATTTTAATAGAAACCACTAATCAAATCAGCTAGTCAAACCAGCTAACTGAATCAACTAACAACTATCAGCTAATTGAATAAGCCAAACACGCCCATAATGGCCTTGGTTGTTTATTACTCCATCCGTCCCACATAATTTGTCTTTATTTTCTATTTTTGTCCGTCCCACATAATTTGTCATTTCCTTTTTTGGAAAATTGATTATACACTTTAATCGTATTTTAAATTTTTTAAAAATTTAATTAAACTATTTAATTATCTTAATCTTAATCTATAATTATTTTTACTAATACATTTCTTAATTACTTACTAATTATATTTTACCTAAATTTTCGGATCTACAGTAATGCGCCATGTTATCTAAGACGGAGGGAGTAGTAATTATAATATCATATTGCACGAAATTTAATTTAAAAATTTTAATAGAAAACAATAGGATTTAAATATAATTATATCAATTGACTTATCAAACAAACCGGTATAATAGCAGCAAAATTTAAACTCACCGTATTATTTCTCCACTGTTACAAAGTACTAAAACTAATACTCCATCCGTCCCACTCACCATATTAAATAATCCCTTCGTCTCAATACAATAGTTTTATTTATTATTTTTGTCCGTTTCAAAACAATAGTCTTATTTTTATAAATAATTATATCACTATAAAATTACCCTTACCTTTTTATTATTATTGCACAATTGTCACTACTTTTTACATTAATACACTCATAAGGGCAAAAAAGTCTTTTACCTATACTTTTTATCCATTATCAATATAATACTAATATTCTTTAAATTTCGTACCCAACACAACAAAAATTATAATTTTGAGACGGATAGAGTATTTAAATATATACAAATAAAATCTAATATATCAATTTATAAATTAATCAAATCAAGCATCGATCATAATCTCCAATTTGGTGGAGATTTAAATCAAAATACTGTAGACACGGGGATTTAGGTAAAGTATAATTAGTAAGTAATTAAGAAGTATATTAGTAAAAATAATTATTAATTAGTAAAAATAATTATAGATTAAAATTAAGATAAGTAAATAGTTTAATTAAAATTAAGAAAATTATAAAATTTAAATTTTAAAATGTGATTAAAGTGCATAATTATATTTCCAAAAATAAAAATAACAAGTTATGTAGGACGGACGAAAATAAAAAGTAGAGACAAATTATGTGATACGGAAGGAGTAGTATTTATATCAAGACCTTTTTATTTTAAAGACCTCTTGCATTTTATAAATTAATTAATTTACAAAAATTTTAAAAATTAATTCTTCGAAGACGATCCTAAACCAGCAGCTCCCGCACCAAACCCGGCTCCTTGCTGAAATTGTTGATACAAAGATGCTAACCTACTATATGCGTCCATCGTCATCGGCTGCAAATATATATCAATCTAAATATTTCAACATATATTAATAATCGAAATACATTTATATAAGAGTAGTAATTATAAAAAAAATAAAAATAAAAATTAACTTTCAAATTAAGGTTTCAAATCTACCTGAGTTTCAAAAATTTTTTATTTAAATATAACTTATAAAGTTATTTCAAAAAAAAAAAAAAACTACCAAAAGTATCATCACCTAAACAATATGCAACAAATGTACAGCTAGTAAAAAAGGGGAAGGGGGAATATAATATTTCTATTCAAATTTTCTAATTTTTTTTAGACACAATTATTTATTTTTATTATTATAAATAAAATTTATAATTTTATTCCAAATAAAAACATAATCTAATTATAAAAGATTTTATTAAAAAGTACACTACTTAAGAAATCATAACTTGAAACAGAACTAGCAAATATTTCGACATTAATGAGTATTTCCTGACATTTGAACTCAACTAACTCCTTCTTCATAAATAGTTATTCTAAATAAAACACATGACAAAAATTAATAATATTTTTCAATAACTATTACAAACAAAAAATACTCTCATTCTTCCTTTAATAATCTATCTATTTTTTTTATTTTGATCCGTCCCATAACAAAGTATTAATTTCTTTTTTTAATAATTGTACTATATCTATCTAACATTATAAATACCCTTCCAATTTACAATATATGATACAAATGTTATTAACTTTATAGCTAATACTGATAGGGTTACTTTAGTTTTTTTTATCTTTATTTCTGCTTTATCCTAAAGAGTATATAATAGATATATACTCTCACACAATATAATATATATTTTTATTTATTCACAAAAAAAATTAATAATTCAACATCAAATATATAATCGACGTATTCTTGTACTTAACATACAAAAAAAAAAAAAAAAATGGTTTTCAATTTCTTTTATAATATAAAACAACATTAATAGTAGTTATAATCTCAACTAAATAGTATTTTTTACATTACAATATTATCTGAGCTATGAGCACGCCGTTTTAAAAGCAAAAGATTTTTTCAATAAATTTTGTAAACCACAAATAATTTTTGCTATTTCACTTAATAAAAAAAATCATTTAAACCTTTTTTCCGGACGGAGCATATTTTTAGTGAAAAAAATATTACGATAAATTAATGACTTACTTGTGATTGTGCCCCGAGAAACGCGGAAAAGAGATCCGGCACGGCGGCTGGGCGATCAGCCGGCATATCCCACGGCGAGGCGATGAAGGGAGGCATTCCGGCTGCACGGCCGAGGCTGTTGAAGTCCACGGCAGGGTGGCCCATCATGGGGGTGGGCATAGGCACCGGCACCGGCATTGGGGCAGATGAGGATGCCGCAGAGGCGGCAGCCATCATGGAAGTGAAGTGCTGAAAGGCAGCAAGCTGGGGCAGCATCATCTGGGGCATCGGCATGTTCATCCTGCTCAGCATCTGCACTTGTGCTTGCAGCTGCTTCAGATAATCGATCACCTCGTCCAATATCGACGCCTTATCCGTCTGCGCTATATAATTACGCCACAATATTAAACTAGACACCCCAACAACAACAAACGCAAATTAGTAAGTAGTGTATATATGAAAACTCAATTAATCGTTTTAACATTATTCGATCAATAGCTTTTTCTTATAAAATATTACATGCAGTCGCTATTTGTCATCTGACAGCAAATGGCTTGACTTGCAAATAAGAGGTAGCAACCCCCCTTCACACAAATTTATGTGGATGTGCACAAGTGAGAAAAAAAAAAAATCAAAGAAAAGTCCAAAATTGTGTATTTATGTGTATATAACATGCTAATATATATACTATTACTTCTGTCCCAAACATTTTATAATAATTTTCTTTTATATATATATATATATGTCAAACATCTTGCAATATTTTTTAAATAAAAAATATTGTAATTAACTACATTCAATTCCTAATAAATATATATCTCACTTTATTACATCATATATTCCAAATAAATAAAAATATATATATATCACATTATCTAATTCTTAAAACTTTTCTACTTAATATTATCCACCAAATTAAGAGTAAATATATGTGTGTGTGGTTATCAATAGACTTGTCATCCCAACAAACAACTCCCTGTCTGTCTAGATTGTGTCCCCTCTCTCTCTCTCTCTCTCTCTCTCTCTCTACATATATATATATATGTATGTATATAGATTAGCTATGCCTCTAGTTGAATTATTGGACCACTTTCGAGTTCTGCCTAAAGATAAAAATGCACATGCACTACTCTTATACATTAGCATGTACTATTTGTTTGTTTGGTCTATATCCAAATATCTATTATATTAACACTAAAAATGATGTATTATTATATCAATAACATTCAACATACACATTTCATTTCAAAATAATTTATGCCTTTAAAACAAACAAATTCAAAAAGTCCAAAATATAAACAAACACACCCTAAATCATCATATGCACAAACTTTAAGGGACAAAAACGTGGGCTTTTTTTATTCATAAACTTTTAGAATTGTTATCACTATTCACTTGCATAAAATATCACTAAATATTCTAATTTTTTTTTATTATTATTATTTTTTTTCAAAAACATGTATTTTATTTGTGAGATTTTGTATTGATTCATATTCATACTTATTTATATTATATTAAATAATAATTTCAATTCAAAATTTGACTACTATTTAAAATCACGATTCAAAACTAAAACTTCGCTAAGTAAACTTTTATCTAATCATAACCATGATGAGTAAAGAAAGTATGAACAAATTAATCCGAATCCATGATTAAACAAAAAACATATAATAACAAATATTGAGGGTAATATATATATATATATAGGAATAGTATATAATCGAAAAGTGGTAGAATCATTCAATATATGCAACGGAGTGGATATCAATTATTTAATTATTGCAATAAAAAGAAGTGGTGGAAAAGGTCGAGCATCTCTGCACTGCGTGTTCAAAATCATTACCATATATATGTAATAATAAAAGCTATGATAATAAAATCCAAAAAGAAGCAAACACACCCTGATGGATAGTAGATGCAGTGTGGGACTTACTCAGACTATCTTGTCAACGATTTGCATAGAATACGTACCTTGCTGGAATTTGGGACCATCTTCTGGAGGGTCTTCATCCTTTGATTTATTCTGTCTCTTCTTTTCTGAATCATAAATCGTCGATCATAAATTAATTAATGTTTCAATCCATTTTTAAATTTACTTTTTCTGCTCAAGTAATTCACTACCAAAGTACACAAATTAAAATTGAGAAAAATAATAATAATACCCTTTCAGACTGGTTGTGAATGGCGGCTGCTCTGCTCCTCTTTGTTGAAACAGAGGATTTACCATTTCCAGCTTTCTTCTTCACCACCTCTCTTTCATTATCAGCAACTTCCAGCTGCAATTAAAAAAGAAAAATTAAATATGGTTTTCTAATATATGTTTTTTTTTTTTTTCTAAAAATGAGTTAGGATAAAGTGACGTGCCTGTGACTGGCTGTGACAGACGGAGTCGGGGTCCTCTCCGGACGTGGTCTTCGGGTAGTCCTTGCCGGAACTGGTGTTCTCCTCCGGCGACCATAGGGAGGTGAACGTGAACCCTCCGGCGCCGCTTAATTCTCTCTCCCCGGCCGTGTCGAAGGTCGCCGTCACTCGACGGCGGTCACGGCACGTGGGGGTGCTCTCGCTCACGCTTATGTTGTGGTTGTGGTTCTGAGCGGTTTTGCAATTGCACGTGCCGGCGGTTTCCTGCACGTGCCTGGAACCTTCTCGACGGTTGCTCTGATTGGCGCAGGGGACGAATGCGTCCAACGTAACAGCCACCGTCGCCGCCGCCGCCACTGCCTCCGCCGCTCCGCGGCGGTGTTCGAACCACGTCGTGAGGTCCTCAGCATTCTCCGCCGCGGCGGCGTCGGACTTGAGTTGCTCCGGCACGAGACAGGTCGCCTGGTTCACAATCGACTCAAGCGTTCCGGCTCCGGCGGCCGCGGCGTACTTCGCCGGCGGTGGTTTGGTCGGCGCTCGCGGAGGTCCTAATCCGTGCATTGCGAGCTGGCCGTTCTCCCAAGTTAGCTCCGCCACTTCATAATCCAAACTGATAAAAAGAAATCAAAGAAAAACAAGTACAAAACATCAAAATCAAACTAAAACGCGAATCAAAACGAGCATGGAAAGCAGAAGATTAGGAGAAACTGACGAAGGCACATCCGGCGCCAACGAATTGGAGTGAGCTCGGATGAAACGCGGCTGTGCAGCGTCGTCGAGATCCCAGCTAGGGACGCACTGATTCATGATAGATTGATTATCCGAACTGAGATTGGGATTGGAATTGCAGAGCAGAATTTGCAATTTGGGGGTGAAAGTGAAAGCGAGGAAGAAAGGAGTTTATGTATAAATGAATGGTCCGACCATCATGTTATACAAACTTTTAATTAATTAATTAATTAATTAATTAAATAAAATCAGTAGCCCATTTCAATTGGGGGATACAATTAACGAGTGGTTGCCTTTGTCTTGGAAATTACCAATCCAATCATTTTGACCATTTATTTTTTCTAAATTTAATACCACGACTGTCATTTAAATATTTTAACTTGTATATATATTCACATCTAAATAAAGTTTATTTAAGTTTTTGTATTATTTAATCTAGGACTATATTTTTTTTAAAAAATGCATATTAAAATTACTCCTATTATTTAATCTTCTAAAAAAAGGTAAATTTATAATACTAAAAAAAAAAGGAGTAAAAAGAGGTGTTTGGACGTGGCTTTTTGCTCGTCTTCTATTATTCTTAAATTCTTCAAATGAATAGAAGATGAAATTCATTGCATTTTTATTCATCACTGTTGAGATATTTTAGATATTTAGTTTTAAATTTAATAGATTTATATCTAGATTTGATCTTATTCATTAGATTAAATTACTTAAATTTGAGTCTATCGAATCTATTTTGTATTGCTTATATATAGGCTCCTTATTTAATGATCAATGAGACAATTTCATTATTTTCTCCCAAAATTTCTAACAATTAAGTTTGATTTTTATATTTGTTTTTTGTTTTTTTGTTTTTTTTTTGGTATATAATGTTTTATGTTGGGACATGAATAAAAGTTGACGGGATTTGAATTTTAGTTGGGATTTGAATAGTAAAAATTTTGAATTTGAATAGTTGTATGATGTAATATAAATAGGTGTTGATGTGATGTTTTAAATATAAAATTAATTTTTAGTATAATATAGAAATGAAAAATAGGTGTTTGATTTGATGTTTTTAGTGAAAAAAAAAATAGGATGAACTGTGAATTAAAAATCCAATGCCCCAAACAACCACACCCTTAATATATAATATTCTTTATGTCCATCAATTTTGATTATTATTATTTTTTTTATAACTTTATAAAAAAAATAATTAAAAATTGATGAACCAAATGAGTACTATATAACAATTTTAAAAGCATGCAATGAAATTGACTATTATTATTATTATTATTATTATTATTATTATTATTATTTAATTTTTTATAAATTTATAAAGAAAATAAATTAAAATTGATAAATTGAATGAGTACTATATAACAATTTTAGAAGCACGTAATGATTATATTTATTTGTATAAAAAATTTTTCTCGTTGTGTTTTGATTTTATATATTAATATAGTATTAATGTAAAAAAATATAAAATAAAATTTTTTATAATTTGAAATATGATCAAGTTTAGTATAAAAATGTATATTTTATCAGTGACAGACAAAAATGACAATATATATTATGACAAGAGTATAAAGATTTACACGTATCTGAATTTAATTTTATAAATTTAAAAATAACTATATATTTGGACAATTAAACTAAATCTTTGTAATAATAATTTAATATGAACTATATTGGGTCTCTTGCTATATTAATACAATATTTTTATAAATTTAAAAATAATTTTATTTTTAAGGACTCTATATTTTAATATATATTACATAAATACAAACTATATCTTTATTTTTCAGAAATCAGTTATATATCTACATATTTGTTCTTTGTACACATTTCAAACACTGCTGTATTGACACAGATTTACCAGCATAAAGTGAAGAATTGTAAGATTTTGTCATTTGTAAGTTTAACTTTTCAGAAGTTGACCTAATTTTCACTATTGTAGTTTTTCTAAATAGAACAGGTCTCATTTCACAAGATTTTATCTATATTTGGCAACGTGAAAAATGTAAGGTTTTGTTTTTTGTAAGTTCAACTTTTCAAAGATTGACCAATTTTTCCATCTGGTGTAGCTTTTATAAATAGAATCAGTATTTTAAATAGAATGTTTGGTTTTATGTAAGCTCAACTTTTCAAAAATTGGTCAATTTTTTCATCTTTTGCAGCTTTTATAAATAGAACTATACTGTTTTCACACAATTTTGTCTACTGTTGGCAAAGTAAAGAATGAGAAGGTTTGATCCTTTATAAGTTCCCACTATATATTTTCCAGTGTTGTGTTTGAAATTTTGTACAATTTTGAATGATTTTTTTTTTTTTTTTCATATTTTCATTCTTCTGCAAGTTGAAATAAAAATGTATAATATCGAAAAAAATTGAAATAAGATTGTCTAATTAAATTGATTTAACGTTACATTACAATTCCAACATTTGATTGATGCGCTATGTCTGGCTATCGGTTTGAGGATGTATCGTCGTGAATATTTTCAAATCTAGCCCCAAATAGTTATAAAAGTTTCATCTAAAAGCATCCGGTAAATTGAGAGTCTCACACTAATATTTACTTATTGACAAATTCAATAGTTGACAACATGAACCATGGCTAACTTAGTTGTGGTGCGCTTAAGTTCAATTTTAAAGTGCATAACAACACAGTGGTGTGCTTAATTCACATTAACATTTGTGGTTGAAAGTTGGCTGAAATATATTTACATATTATATACTATATGATTAAATAAATTTAAGTGACGTGTATAAGTGTTTCAAAAGTTATATCTTAATACGATATATATAATATGAATATTATTTTACAAAGAATAATAATATGTTTGGTTTCCATTTAAAATCAAAGTTACAACTATTTAGTTTGTATGTTCCCAATAAATTTATTATCTTATAAAATATTACATTAAAATATTATTTAAATTAAAATTCAAATAAAAAGACTAATTTCAAATCAAAATCAAATAAATCCAATGTTTATACAATACAAATAAATAGAATATATATGTTTATAGATTATTAATATAAATCAATTTTATAAAAAATGAGAAAACTATATGAATTTACATTTTTATTTAAAATGATAAAAATAAAAAATATTAGAAAATTTAGTTTAATTTTATGTTGGTGAATCCCATAAATATTATACTTGATTGCAAATCAAAAGATCTGAAACAAACTAAAGTAAAAATTCAAAATCAGAACTAAAAAGAATTAACAAGAAAATTGTGGAAACCTGGAATAAGTTATAGATAATTAATTGATTGAAGTGAAACAATTAGATAGTTTACAACAATTGACTCACGTATCTCTACTCGACTTCCAACTCAATTTTAATAAAGTTACTGATATTTCAGAGAAATCAAAGAGTTACAAAAAAAAAAAAAAAAGAGTTCGATTTGCAAATATCTAATTATAGATTGGATATGAAATAGATAGTTCATCGAGACTCAAGAGTTTGGGATCAAAATTGATATTATAGTTATAATTGAGAGTAAATTTGATTTTAAATTGAATAAGATTGAAAATTAAATTAAAAACCTTCAAATAGCAAATCGAATCATATGATTGAAACAATATTCAAATGTTGTGGCATTGATGAATTGTCTTACCAAGGACAAATCTAAACAACAATTGGATACACAAGTTTGTGCGAAAGATTTGTGAGTCTTTGGGTAAGAGATCGTAAGAGGATTTGAGTTGAATTTTGGAAGAAAAATTCAGTGGTATTATAGTATTATTTTGTTGGTAAATTTCACTTAAAATTAGTTTCCTAAAAGTAGGATTTTAGATTCGAATTAGATCAATAAATTATTACACAAATATAATATATATCATATATTAATACAATTTTTTTTATAAACGTAAAATGATTATATTTATAGGGGTTCTATATTTTAATATATATATATATATTGCATAAATACAAACTAGATTTTTATTTTTCAAAAATAAATTATTGTATCTGTACATCAGTTCCTTGTACACCTCAAACACTGTTGTATTGATATAACTTTACCAACATCAAACCAAAAATTGAAAGATTTGATCTTTTGTTAGCTAAACTTTTCAGAGATTGACCCATTTATTCTAAAAAGATATTTTAGATTAATAAAGAAGAATAATAATACATTCTCCCTCGGGCAACAATGTAGGCGTTTCTTATTTTTGTTTGTTCCATGACAAAATATACAATTTTCTTTTCTGTAAATTTAACTACACGACATATTATTTATATAATTATTAAATTAAATCGTATAGGTAAAAAAACTATAAGCAATTTAAATGCTATTATTTTTTTTCTCTAAAAATTTTGTTAAAAAAATAATTATTTATTTTATTACCGAACAAAGAGAATATATATTTATTTTTTTTAAATGTAATTTGCAACTATTACATAGTGAATAAACGAAAATCGAACTTCAAAATCGTGAATTCTAAAACTAATTCGTAACACTGCTTAGTGTTGGATAACTAAAAATGCTAAGTAGTTATGGATTTGAAATTTAAGTTCAAAATAAAACTTTAAATATTTTAAACATATTGATATTAAAAATAAATTGAAAATATTTGTATTAAATAATGTTAGAGATTATAATAAAACAAATAAAAGCAAAAGAAAATTACAATTAATTAGATATGTATACACTTTCTACAAATTTCATTATAATATTGACACCTACTATTGATACTAATAGATATTTAATCTTGAAAAATAAATATCATAAATAATTTATTCAATTATTACACAAATATAATATGTTATATAAATTTTTATAAATTTAAAACAATTCTATTTTTAGGGATTATATATATATATTATATAAATACAAACTAAATATTTATATTTTAGAAATCAATAATTATATTTGCACATCAGTTCCTTGTATGCACTTTAAATATTATTGTGTTAGCACAGCTTTACCGAAATAAAGTGAAGCATTGCAAGATTTGGTCCTTTGTAAGCTCAACTTTTCAGAGGTTGAGCTAATCTTCATCATCAATTACAGCTTTTCTCAATAAAACAGGTCTGCTTTCACAATATTTTGTCTATTTTTAGCAAAGTGAAAAATTGGAAGGTTTGGTTTTTTGTAAGCTCAACTTTTCAAAGGTTGATCAACTTTTTCATCATTAGTTACAGCTTTTCATAATAGAACCAGATTGTTTTCACACGATTTTGTCTACTTTTGACCAAGTAAAAAATGAGAAGGTTTGACCCTTTGTAAGTTCCCATCAAATCTTTCAGTGGTGTGTCTGAAATTAAGTACAATCTTGAATGATTTTTTTTTTTCATTCTTCTGCAAGTTGAAATAAAATTGTACAATATCGAATAAAACAGTCTAATTAAATTGATTTAATGTTTTATAATGTTGCATGTACAATTCCAAGACTTGATTAATGTGTTATGTCTGGCTATCGGTTTAAGGATGTATCATATGGATATTTTTCGAATCTAACCCTAATAATCATAAAAGTTTCATTCAAAAGCGTCCGGTGAATTGAGAGTCTCACACTTACATTTACTTATTAGCAACATTTGTGGTTGAAAGTTAAGCGAAAATATATTTATATATTATATACTATATGATTAAATAAATTTAAATGACGTGTCTAAGTGTTTCAAAAGTTATATTTTAATAAGATATATTTAATATAAATATTATTTTACAAAAAAATAATGATATGTTTGATTTTCATTTAAAATTAAAGTTACAACTATTTAGTTTGTATATTCTCAATAAAATTATTATCTTACAAAATATCATATCAAAATATTATTTAAAATAAAATTCAAATCAAAAGACTAATTTCAAATCAAAATCAAATAAATTCAATGTTTATAAAATACAAATAAATTAAATATATATATTTATAGATAATTAATATAATTCAATTTTATAAAAAATGAGAAAACTATATGAATTTATATTTTCATTAAAAATGATAAAAATATGAAAATATTATAAAATTTAGTTTAAATTTATGTTGGTGCATCCCATAAATATTATATTTGATTGCAAATCAAAATATATGAAACAAACTAAAGTAAAGATTCAAAATCAGAATCGAAGTTGTTACACTAGATGAAGAATTAACAATAAAATTGTGGAAATTTGGAGTAAGCTACAGAAAATTAATTGGTTTAAGTGAAACAATTAGATAGTTTACACAAATTGACTCATGTATCTCTACTCTGACTTCCAACTCAATTTTAATAAAGTTACTTATATTTCAAAGAAATTAAAGAGATAGAAAAAAGAGTTCAATGTGCAAATATTTAATTATAGATTGGATGTGAGATAAATAGTTCATCGAGACTCAAGCGTTTGGGATCAAAGTTGATATTATAGTTATTCTTGAGAATAAATTGGGTTTTAAATCGAACAAGATTGAAAATTAAATTTAAAACCTTCAAATAGCAAATCGAATCATATGATTGAGACAATATTTAAATGTTGCGGCATTGATGAGTTGTCTTACAAATGACAAATTTAAACAACAATTGGATATACAAGTTTGTACGAAATGTTTGTGAGTCTTTGGGTGAGAGATCATAAGAGGACTTGAGTTGAATTTTGGAAGAAAAATTCAGTCGTATTATAATATTATTTTGTTGGTAAATTTCACTTAAATTGGTATCATAAAAATAGGATTTTAGATTCGAACTAGATCAATAAATTATTACACAAATATAATATATGTCATATATTAATACAATTTTTTTAAAAAAAAATTAAAATGATTCTATTTTTAGGGGCTTTATATTTTAATATATATATATTATATAAATACAAGATCTTTATTTTTCAAAAATCATCTGTACATCAGTTCCTTATGCACTTTAAACATTGTTGTATTGACACAGCTTTACCAGCATCAAATAAAAAATTGGAAGATTTGATCTTTTGTTAACTAAATTTTTCAGAGGTTGATCCACTTTTTCATCATCTGTTGTAGCTTTTCTGAATAAAACAGGTCTGCTTTCACATGATTTTGTCTACTTTTGGCAAAGTGAAAACTTGGAATGTTTGGTCATTTGTAAGTTCCCACCCAATATTTCATTGTTGTGATTGAAATCAAGTATAATTTTGAAGGGATTTTTTTTTTTTTGTATTTTTATTCTTTGCAAGTTGAAACAAAATTGTATAATATCCAATAAAACAGTCTAATTAAATTGATTTAATGTTACATAATGTCGAATGTACATTCCCAACACTTGACTAATGCGCTCCGTCTTAGAGGATGTATCGTCTAAGATATTTTCGATTCTAATTTCAATAGTCGAAAAAGCTCTATCCAAAAGCATCCAATGAATTGATAGTCTTACACTAACATTACTTATTGCCAAGTCCAATAGTTAACAACATGATTTATAAATAACTTAGTTGTGGTGTGCTTAATTAACAATAAAACTGGTGGTTGAAAGTTGATATAAATATATTTATATATTATACACTATATGATTAAATAAATTTAAGAGATATATATAAGTGTCTCAAAAGTTATATTTTAATAAGATATATCTAATATGAATATTATTTTACGGAGAATAATGATATGTTTAGTTTCTATTTAAAATCAAAATCACAAATATTTCCAATAAAGTTATTGTTTTATAAAATATCACATTAAAATATTATTTAAAAAAAAATTCAAATCAAAATCAAATAAATTCAATGTTTTATATAATAGAAATAAATAAAATATATATGTTTAGAGATAATTAACGTAAATCAATTTTATAAAAAAAAATGAGAAACTTGTATGAATGTATATTTTTATTAGAAATTAAAAAAAAAATAATATTTTAGAAATTTTAGTTTGATTTTATGTCGATGTATCTATAATATTATACTTGATTGTAAACCAAAAGATTAGAAACAAACCACCTTAAATTAGCGATATTGTAACATCTACCTAACACTACATGGAGTAAGCAATACAAAATTAATTGGTTGAAGTGGAACAATTAGTTAGTTCACACCAATTGATTCACATGTCTCTAATTGACTTCCAACTCAATTTTGTTAAAAATATATATATATATATATATACAAATAAAACAAAGAAAACAAAAAAAATACTGATGTTTCAGATAAATCAAATAGTTAGAAAAAGATAGTTCAATTTTCAAATATTTAGTTATAGATTGGATGTGAGATAGATGGTTCATCGAGAGAGCTAGAGATCAAAGTTGATATTCTAGCTAATATTGACACTGAGTTTGATTTTAAACTAAATAAAATTGAAAATTAAGTTTAAAACCTTCAAATCGCAAATCAAATCATATGATTGGGACAATATTCAGATATTGTGGCATTGATGAGTTGCTTTACGATGGACAAATCCAAACAACAATTGGATATATAGGTTTGTGTGAAAAGTTTGTGAGTTTTTTAGTGAGAGATCGTAAGAGGATTTGAAGTGAATTTTGGAAGAAAAATTCAGTCATATTATAATATTATTTGGTTGATGAATTTCATTTAAATTGGTATTCTGAAAATAGAATTTTATATTTGAACTGGATCAATAGATTATTGTGTTATTTACTTTCTGCTTGCTAATTTTTCTTTAGACAAAAATGACAATAATATTCATATCATATCTAAAATTAAAATTCATTAAAAATGTTCATTATACAAGTGCAAGCACTCAAATTATACTTCAACAGAAGATTATAAGTGAATCTAACTTATAATTATATTTGAAAAAAATATTAAATTCACAGTGCTAAAAATATTTGGGAAGCTAATATTTTTTTTTGCATAAAAATACGTACAAACATGAATGTTCATTTTTTTTTTTTTTGTCGATAGTAATAGTAGGTGTGTTACTCCAACAAATTGTTTTGCTCTATTGTTCAAAAAATATTTATATTTTTATATAATTTTTTATTATTGATATAATATTTATATCTAATATATAAATGTATTTATCTAAAAATACAAAATAATACATTCATTATCAAACCACATTATTTGAAAAATATAAATATAAACTAAAAGTACCCAAATTTTTACACAATTAATTTTTATTATTTTGTTCCATATTTATTTTCTACTCAGATGAAATACTAATTATCGGTAGGTGACGGATCATTATTAAGAAAACTTATGTGAATATAAATAAATAAATATTTTTTCTCTTTTGCCTTTTATTTCCAAATTCTTTTATAAATATACTTAATTAACAAGAAAATTGTGAAGATGTTGTAACATCCATCCCACGTTAGTTGGAGTAAGCGACAAAAAATTAATTGGTTGAAGTGAAACAATTAGCTAGTTTACACCAACTGACGTATCTCAACTTGACTTTCAACTTAATTAAAAGAAAAAAAAACACCGATATTTCAGATAAATCAAACAGTTAAAAAAAAGAAAATTCGATTTACAAATATTTAGTTATAGACTAGAGGTGAGGTAGATAGTTTATCGTGACTCAAGAGCTTGGGATTAAAGTTGATATTCTAGATTTCTTTAGAGTGAGTTTGGTTTGAAATTGAACAAAATTGAAAATTTAATTTAAAACCTTCAATTAGCAAATCATATTATATGATTGAGACAATATTTAAATATTGCGGCATTGATGAGTCGTCTTACTGGGGACAAATCCAACCAACATTTGGATACACAGATTTGTAAAAATGTTTGTGAGTTTTGAGTGGTAGATAGTAAAAGGAGTTCAGTTAAATTTTGGAAGAAAAACTCAATCCAATTATAAGATTATTTGGTTGAAAGATTTCACTTAAATTGGTATTCTTATAATAGGATTTTATATTCGAACTTAATTAATAAATTATTATTTTCGTACTTTTTACTTACTATTTTTTTATTTGACAAAAGTGACAACGTTCACATCATACATAAAATTAAATTTCATTTGAAATATCAATTGTATAAGTGCAAAACTCAAATTATAACCGAACATAATTTTATAAGTGAATCCAACTAATAGAAATATTTGAGAAAAATATTGAAGCATAGTGCTAAAAGTATTTGGGAAACTAATATTTTTTTACATGAAAATACCTACGTAGATGAATGTTTATTTTTATTTTTTTTTGTTAACAGTAAACATATTTATCCAACAAAATTAACATATTTTTTTTAAATTACAATAAAATTCAATATATAATTGTTATATTCTTTTATTCAAAAAATATTTATATTTAAATATAATTTTTTATATCTAATATAAAAATATATTTATAATACATTTATTATCTAATCACATTACTCAAAAAATACAAAAATAAACTAAAAGTACCCAAATTTTACCAATTAAGTTTTATTATTTTTTACATATTTATTTGATAGTCAGATTTAGCACTAATTATTAGTAGTGATAGATAATCGTTAAGAAAGCAAATTATATAGTCACATATATATGAATAAGTAAATAATTTCTCTTTCATCTTTTATGTCCAATTTTCTATAAATATAATTAATAAAATTAAGTAATTAATTTAAAAGTTACTTATTTACAATTTTAAAATATAATTAAAATATATAATATTTTTTAAAAAATATATAATTAAAATATAATTTAAAAAAATTAAAAATAATAAACAAATAAAATGAAACGAAAAAAAGTATTTATAAGAGGCCCCACCACCTTAGGACGTTCCTTTGTCGAGTAAAAATAAAATGTAGGGACATGAATTTTTGTCGCGACATGAATCACGTGACCTGGTGCAATAAAATACGTATATCACGGATCAATAATTATACGTATAGATACGTAGAACGAACTGCGTAGCGGATAAAGATACGTATGTATGTGTAAGAAAGGCGGACACGTATTACACTGAACGAAGGGGGTCTGGACACGAGGGTCTTCCACGTGTCTATCTCACGTGCCTTGCTTCACACAAAGCCCCCCTCCCCTACCCACTTCATCCACATCCCCTTTTTAATTTTTTACCTTATGCTGTGTTTGTTTGAAAATTGTAACAAGGATATTTATTATTTACAATTTTTTATAAAAATGTATTAAAAATATATTATATTAAAAAGTAATTTGAATTTAACATATTAGTATATCATTATATTTATCAAAAAAATTTATTTAAAATTTTAAAATTTAACTCTTAACCTACAAATACACATCTGCGTATGACTGCAGATTTTTATTTGATTGCAATATTTTATAAGTGGTAAATTTAAATTTCAATAAAAATGTAATTTATAAACATAGAAATCTATATAATATAATATAAATAAACAACTGGTTAGCAATTTATATATACGATATTTATGTACATATATTTAAGAAATGATAATAAAATTTTAATACATTATCACTTGTTTAAAAAATCATTTAAACAAAAAAGTGAGAATTTATTTATTTATTTCCAATTATTGTAATTATAATAAAATTATAGTAAATAATAATTATAAATATTATTTTTTTAAGAAAAACATTTTGATTTTTTGTGATAAATAGCCAATTTCGACAAACAATGAAATTACACGCGTTTATGAATTGAATAACATTGGAATTTGAAAGACTGTTGCATTTGTTTGTATAACTGAATTAGAAAGATGATAGGGTGCATTATTTTTCTTTTAATTTTTTTCTTCTTAAATATAATGTATTTTTAATATGTGTCTGATCTAGGTGACGTGTATTGCTCACAACCATATATACGTTGGTATATTTTCTGTCCGACCCGTAAGACTCGAATCCGACCCGATTTATCAAAATATAATCTGAATCTGGTTCTCTCCCGGCAATTTAGACGGGTTCATTCTTCCCCCAAATCTGTTCTTATACCGATGCGATAAAACCAGATTTAAATCTCTTCATTTGAATCACATCGTTTTCTCAACAGGTTTGCTTATATCCCTATACTTTTGGATGTTTATCTTCTTCCCACCTCCTCTGTGTCTGTTATATTCTTTAAAATACCAGTAAAATCGATGTTCTGGTGTTCTTTTGTGGAGGTTATTTTCAACCTAATTCTAATTTAGTCAGTTTGATTTTTGTCCATCGGTCTGGATTTTTTGGGTACCAACAGGTTTTTTGGTGTTCCGATGTTTTTTTGGGTGTTTATCTTCTTCCCATCTCCTATGTGTCTGTTATTTTCTCAATAGGTTTGCTTATATCCCTATTCTTTTGGGTGTTTATCTTCTTCCCACATCCTCTGTGTTTGTTATATTCTTTAAAATACCAGTAAAATCAATGTTCTGGTGTTCTTCTGTGGAGGTTATTTTCAATCTTATTCCAATTTAGTCAGTTCGATTTCTGTCCATCGATCTGGATTTTTTTGGGTACCAACGATCAAAATTTTGTAGTGTCGGCGACGTAGAATGACTTGGAGTTTGGTGAAGGGGATTGACTGTGATCTGAGCCTACTGATTTGATCAAATTTTTGTTTTAATTTCTTTATTCTTTATTTAGATTTTTGAAATCACTTAATTTTGTAATCTGCTAATAATTTATATTGAGAATCCTTATTTTGCAGATTTACAGGTGTTCCAAAAAAACTCAACAATATGCTTAGACGTCAATGTTGTGTTATTTTTTCTTATTATTATTCTTTTTTAAAAACAAAGATTGAATATCTAAATAACATTGGATCTATCTAATTTAGTTAGTACTGTGTTTTATGAAGTAAAAGTAATATGCTCTGTTTATTTTTTAAACTAGTATCTAAAAAATTATATTGGGTGTTCTATAAAATATATACTTCATTATGTTTCAAATCGTAGAAATATGTATAGTATTCTACTATAATACGGTAATACTGTAAACAGTATACGTTTATTTTTAGTGCCATGTAATGATATATTCGGTCTTTTTTTTTTAAATAAAAGTATGATGAGACATAAAGTAAGAATATTTGTGAAAAAAAATAGAGTGTTTAATTAAATAGTTATTTTGTAATTTGACGTTTAAAAATAGAAATATGTATATTTTTGAACATAGTAAGTATATATTATAATCTATATTGCTTTGTTAGTTTCTTAAATAACATTAATTCAAAATTTCATAAAATACCAATAAAAAGGTTAAGAAAACTCATCTTTTAAATATACCTATATATTATTTGGATTTTTCATAATTATTATCCGAGCAATTGAATATACTTTTTAAAAATTTGAATTATGTTATATAAAAAAATCAACATTCTAACGATCGTTTTAAATGTGAAACAAACGCCCCTAGTATTTAATTAATTTTTTTTAATTTACTATTAGTACAAAATATTTACTAAGTTCATTGATAATTTTATTTTTTAAATCCAATTATTTTAAATTATATAATTTTCTCATACATGTAAATTTTAATTTTTTGAAATATTTTGAACTGTGAAATATTAATACAAAATCTAAGAGGTCGTAGGCAAACAAATACGATTGTAATAGAAAAAAAGAAATTGCACACACAATGAATTTGCTTGAATTTGTTTAAAATCAAAATTTTATAATTTAAATTCAAATTCAATTTTAAACCAAATTTAATGAGTTGATTCTTCTAGAAGTATACTAATTTCAGTAAAAAATATATATATTTATATTTTTCAATAAATATATACTACATTTTCCACAAGATATTTAACAAATAATAAAATTTGTTTTACCTGAAAAAAAAAAAAAATTACAAATTTTCAATAATTAATATATATTTTTTTATGTCTTTGTAATTTATGTAAAAATTTAGAAAATATATATTTTAGTATTAGTATATATTTATTTTTACTATACGAAATAAATACTTTTAAGTGAGACAAATATACATAGTAAAAAATATATCTTTCAATCGGGACATAAATAATATATAAATTCAATTATTCTTAAAATTGTGTTTGTTTGTGGGGCTTTTGTTTTTTATTTAAATTTTGAATAGTAAATTAAAATTAAAATAATTATTTAATATAATATAAATATATCAAATTTTAAGTATAATATTATAAATTAAAAAATAAATATTTGATTTAATATATAAAAATAATATATTTTAAAATTATAAAATTCAATCTAAAAACCCACAAACGCACCATTGTAAAAGGCTTATTTGGGTTTTCTTTTTTCTTTTAGTTTGAATTTAAGTTTTGATTTACATGGTATCTTAATTTTATATTTTATTTAATTAACATTAAGTTTTCATTTTAAAACAAAAAAAACAATGAAAATGAGCAGTAATGTTTATTATATTTTTTTTTTTTGAACAATATTACATTTTCATTAAAAAAAAACATATATAGTGTTGGGCCGATTCCGGCCTGAGCAGCCCGGTCCGGTTCTTGAATGTTTGGTCCAGAAGGAATTAACGTTATAAATCAGGAGGTTTATGACCGATTTTTTAAACTGGACCCAATTCTCGAGTTAGAGTGGACCGGGCCAGATCCGTACCGGCCCACTCTACACCTTGAACTCGTATTACTAAATAATACTTGGATCTGAAATTGCGAAAACCCTCCGAAGTAGAAACTCCAGCGAGAAACGTCTGACTTCCCTCGGCATACTTCGATCGATTCTCCCAACAAGGTCTGTTTATCGCAATTGTTTACGCTGTTTGGCGAGGTATTGATTTTCTGTAGTTTTAGTCTGCTAATGATTTTGTAAAATCGATTTCGTATGAGGCCGCTGTAATTTGTCGATCTGAAAGTTTTTATTAGTTGTGACTCCGTAATTCCGTTTCTCTTTTAAATGAATATGGCGTTTTTGCAATCTGATTGAAATCGTGTAGTTTGCGTCTGGAATATCTTTGCATCCGGTTTGTAGGTGTGGATTTTGGTTAACTATGTTTCCCTAATTGAACTTTTTTTTTTTTTTTCCGAATGTGATTGGTATGATATGTTGTTGTATGCTTCATAAATTATGCTAATTTTACTGTTTATACTGCTGAATTGGGCGTTGAAATTTGGATTCATTTGTGCTTTGATATGTTTGTAAAATGAATTGTTCTAACAATTAATATATATATATAATTTCTCTAAGCATTTACTCAATCCTGCAGATGATTTCTCCATGGTTGTTCTCTGTACTTCTTGATTCGAAGTCATATATATGTATTGGATTTGCAAGTTGTTTATCCCAAGTTAAATTCATTGTTGGGGATTTTTCACACACACAATATTACAGTTTAATTTGATGCCTCTCAACATTCCTGATATGCAAGTCAACTCAATATTTTCCACAGCAACAAATTTGTACGATTGGCACACTTGTGTGGTGATAAATACAAGTGGATCATAGCAACTTATATTATGAACTTGCATTCTATAAAGATAGCACTGCACAAGTGGAAATTTTGTTATTATCCAATATCGAATCGCCTAAATTGCATACCAAGTTTGGTTTATTGAAGTGTGACAAATAGATTCTACTTTTATTTGTAGCATGTTTAAATAGTTGTTGAATTTTATATTTTCTATAGAAAAATAGTGCCAAAATGGATATAATCGATGCCACCAAGCACCCGTGATAAATGGATAGCGTTTGTTGTTATAATTGATTTTAAAAATGAGGGTTTTGTCCGTTGAACTAAATAATACTATGATATGCACATTGTGGAAATTATTATATTGATCTATCACAAAACATCTTACGGGTTGTTTGTTTAGTGTTTTGATTTGAAATTTTTGGTGTGTTTGTTTACTGATATTGTTTGAAAATACATTTTTTTATGTGAGGTGTAGGAAATTGTGTAAATAATATAAAAATAAGGATTCTATTAATTTTTTTGAAAAATATGTTATGGGGAATTGTGGAAGAACAAATATGTGAGGTATAGGAAATTATGTAAGTAATATAAAAAATAATATTTTATGTTGATTGTTGACTTTTATGAAAGAATAAAATATATATTGAAAATTGTGTCGGAAAAAAATATTGGAAGAACAAAGCCTTAAAATTTTTAGTTTGTAAATTTATATAATAGTATGTGATTGTGATGACCTAAATAGTGTGATGTTTTGATAGTTTTAGAGTTTTGGAAAATTTTGGGAGAATAGTAAAAGGTTAGTATTTGGTGGGATATTTTGTTAGAGAAAATTGTGTTTATCGTGATTTTTTTTTAAAAGTTACTGTTGATAAAATAGCTGCAAAAATTCCAAAAATATCTGTGTAAACAAAGAGCTGAAATAGTTATTATACATGCTTGTTTGTGTGTATAAGTAAATATACTGCTTCTTTATATATTTATCTTTTACATAATACAATAATTCTATATTTAGCTATCACCTCTCCCATCTCAGGTTATAAATTTCAATTGAATGAAAGTAGTACAATCATCGATGCTTTTGTGCATTTGCATCTTGTACATAAGTTTTCTAACATCTTTTACACATACTGATCGACCCTAAAACTCTCGAAACATTCAATGCACAGACATGGCAACAGGCGGAGCTGGTCCACAGCGAGGCACTGCTGCTGCAGCGGCAGCTAATCTTCGTAGACGGAGAACAGGTGGCGGAGGCGCAGGAGGAGCTGGCGGAGCCGGTGGGACAATGCTCCAATTCTACACGGATGATGCCCCGGGACTCAAGATTTCTCCCAACGTCGTTCTTGTCATGAGCATTGGTTTCATTGCATTTGTCGCCATACTTCACGTCGTCGGTAAGCTTTACTTTGTCCGCAAAGACTAGAGTTTAGTGGTTGATCGACTCTTTGTTTTTGTTTTATTGAGAAAGTGTGGTTTTTTTTTGTTTGGTTGCTTCGTTTGGATCCCTTTCGAATGTTTAAGATATATATATTTATTTGTGGGATTCTTTTTATTATTTGAACTATGAATTGGAATGAATTATCAGGTGTTAGATTGTTTTATTTGAAATATAATAAAAGAAATATAAAGTAAACAAAAATTATATTCAAAAAGAACATTGAGCCAGCATTCGTTCTTGTTTATAAGTATTTATTCTTACTGTTTTGTTTTCGATCTTTATGAATACAACATTTTTACGGTCTATTAACTAATTAACAGAATTATTGTAATGAATTCAAATGGAAGAAAATTTTCTATTGGTAAATGAATTTGGATTTATTGACTCACTTATAAAACCTGATTCCAAAATCTGATTTTTTTTTTTTTTTTTTTGTATTTTTTGTAGTCTACCGGTTAATGAAATAAAAAGACATGTACAAATCATGGATTAAAATCAAAATCTCCTCCTTTAACTTGCACATATCCTCTGTCTTTTCCCTGGCCTGGCTAAGACTCGCGCGTTACAACGCCAGTGACAAGTTAAATTGTGTAAGCATTTAAAATAAAATTTCATCACATTCAAGATCCAATATAAATTCTCCTTTGAAATGATGGAGCTTTCAAAAAAAATTTAATTTAAATTTGAAAATTTAATTTAAGTTTTCGTATAATATTTATTTTAATATAACATTTTATAAAATTATATTATTTTTTTTTTATTTTTATAAATGTATAATATTTTTTACTATATATTAAATTAAAAAATAAATTTATGATACAAATGTATTTGCTCTCCTTAAATTTGACTATTGAAAAAACATATTGGCATTATATATAAGTCATTCTTGATGTGTATGTATTGTATAATTATTTTTTTATATTATTGTAAATTTTGTAGAAAATTTTAGGTGTGGTGAACAAATTTATTAAAATATTCTAAAACTTATATTCTAGTGTATAGAATATAAATATCTTGTAAATAATAAAATTTTATATAATACAAATAAAAAAATATATATATATTTTAAAAGACAATGAGTTAGATTATAAAAAACAATGAGTTTGTTCTTTTAATATTTTTTTTCAACATGATTTTAAATATATGTATTATATTATATTTTACCATTTTACAAAAAATTATTATTTAAATAAAATATTATTTTTATATTACTTACTAAATTTTTATATTTTACATAGAAAAATATAAATTAAACTAAAACATTAAACAAACAAACTCAATAATTTATATATATATATAAATATTTATTTATTTATGAAAGATAAAAATAAAAGGTATCAGTAGATTGTAGTTTAAATATTTTAATGAACCGCACGAGTTAATATTTGAAATTGATTTAAATTGAATTGTTAATTTGAGTTTTTATATAAATAATATTTTGTTATGATGATTTGTAAGAAAAAATTATGTATTTTTATTGAAAACTATGCAACTTTATATGTCATCCAATTTTTTTATTTTTCTTTAATTTCTTTTATTTGTTATCATCAAAATCTATTTTCGTTTATTTTTAGTAAAAAATTATGGTATTTATACTACTTATTTCTTTTTACCATAAAAAGAAAAATTTATATTTGAATCCAATTTTCTTAAAATTCATGTTCAATTTAATAAACATAATTTTATATGATGAAAAAAGTATTAATTTTAATTTAAAATATTATAAGAATAAACCAATTATTTTACAACTATATGCAGCAATGGAGGAAAGCAAAAAATGTATGCTTTTGGAAATATCTACAACGACCACAAAGAAACCTATAAATATATGTTTTTGATATTATTTTACAACTATTTGCAGTAATGTTTGTTTAATACGACTATTAATTATAAATTACTGTATGCATATTTTTGTTAATAGTATTGATTATAATTTACTAGGATATCTATTTATCGAGGGAAATATTAAAAAAATTTATTCAATATCATTATAATATTTTTCCGCAAAAATTAGAATATTTGGGTCCGACGTGGAGATTAAGAAAAATAAATATTTTATTGAAAAAGTGATAAAAGTAAAAATCGTAGTTGAGAGTATTTTTGGAAAATAAGTTAAAAGTTTTAAAAACAAGGAGAGAAAATGTAATAAAGGTAATCACATTTGTAAACAAGTGTAAATAAGTGTTGAATGAAATATAACAGTTAAATGTTGATTTTTGACTTTGTCAAAAATAGTAATGAGTTAAATCTAGGAGACAGACTAAAAATGAAAGTGAGAGTAAATTTGACGGACGGAAGAAGTATAACATAATTCTCATTCATTAATTTCATTATCACCTTATATATAATTCCTCCAATTACAAATTAATTATTTATAAATAGAAAGATATCAAATTAAATATTTATTTAATTTTTATTATGTTAAAAATTAAGAGATATTTATTTGGCAAATGAAGTATTTTTTTTATAACCTTTGTTTGTGATATTTTTCACATACAAAAATATTTTATTTTTATATTTAAATTTGATATCATTATATTGATATAAAGAAAAATATATTTTAAAAATACATATAACATATCAATGTTTATTAAAAAAAATTATTTGAACAACAAAAATAATAAAATTTTCACCACTAAAATGTAGTGTATATCTATAAATGTTTAGCGAAGTTGACCCACGTCTGCATCCATTTCCATTAACTCGACCCGAATCCGAATCCGAATCCATTACCCGAGTCGGATGAGACCTATAAATACTGGAATAATAAGTCATCCCAGAAATTACGAAAGCTTTTGACGGAAGGAACATAACTTTTTGGGTGAAGCTCCGTGACAATGTCAGTAATCGCCGGCGAATCACCGGGAGAGAAACCGATCGGAAATCCATCGGAGGGGAGCGTTCAGAAATCCCCAGGATCAATCGATGCTAATGATTTTCACTGGGCGGACTATGTAGCGCAACAAGCGGTAATTGCACAGAAGACTATCGAGACCACCGTAGACAACGCAATTGAAACCACCAGATCGCGAGCCGATCAATTTCTCACCACCGCGTCGGCTCACTTCGGAATGACGATTGTAAGATTTGAATTTCCTGTGCCTTCATTTATGTAGTTACAATTTGCTGCAATTGATGATAAATTTGGAAGATTCTGAAAATTTAGGTTTATTGCGCGCTGTGTTGGTATCATGCGAACTGAAGCATTCGTAACTTTTTTGTATTGATTCAATCGATTCGTGACATTTTTCTTTGGCATTTGTTTGCTTTTGCACCTTTAGGATTTCAATGCATGTAGAATTTGTAAGAAAAACTCGATTCGAGCATATGGGTTGTATTTGTGTGTAATATTATTGACTTTTTATAAGCTCCACCCGCTAAAACCTCTTTAATATCAATTGAAGGTAAGGCTCCGTATAGACAGATTTTTAGGTTTTTGAAAAATTGAAAACTGTAAAGAGTTAGTGATGATTGTGATAGAAAAATATATTTGATATGATGTTTTTAGAAAGTTGAATATTGCCAGAGTCTCCAAATTGTTGTGTAAACAGTGGATTTTAAGATTTCATTCTCTTCATGATGTCTCTACTTATACCATTTTTAGCTAGCTTGCTTAAATATAAATTTGTTATGGTGGCGACATTGCAATTTATTCTGTTATGTAATGCTATTATAGGTGTGAATATGCCCAACTTGAACTGTCAAAGATGCACGGGTGTGTTTGTTTGGGGGATTGGATTTTAAATACACTATTCATCTTATTTTTTCCCCCAAAAAATATCAAATCAAACACCTATTTTTCATTTTTTATATTGTACTAAAAATCAATTTTACATTGAAAACATCACATCAACACCTATTTATGTCACATCATATAACTATTCAAATTCAAAATTTTTACTATTCAAATCCAAACTCAAAATCCAAACCCCCAAACAAATACACCCTAATGGTTCAAATATATATATATATGTAGATACAATAGGGGATCTGTATAAACCAATCACAGAAAACCTACTTAACAGGACAAAACTTGTGAGAATTAAGTAGTTTGAAC
Source organism: Andrographis paniculata (assembly GCF_009805555.1). Lineage (NCBI taxonomy): Eukaryota > Viridiplantae > Streptophyta > Magnoliopsida > Lamiales > Acanthaceae > Andrographis > Andrographis paniculata. Next base: position 290,754 of record NW_026137580.1, on the reverse strand, counting down.
TCATTTGAACTGAACATGAGGGAATTGCATGAGATAGAACTAGGTGAAACTTGTGCAATATGGATAGAAAGAATCTTGTGCCAAATGGAAAGAGTAGAACTTGTATAAACAGACTAGGGTGAAACTTGTGTTAATAGAATAATGGTAGCAGCAAAATCAAATTAGAAGAGAATTATCTACTTTGCACTGGCTTTGATATCAAGTAACAATTAAAGTTAAAGAAGTTGGATAACATTGATTAATGTGGTTTGCCAATTTGAAGGAAATAAAACTACTGAACACCAAGAAACCCAAACAGAACAGGAAATTAAAATTTTGAAATCTAAATATTGAATGCACAATTTGAAATTATTGACCTCTATGCAATTGCATGAAAGAAGCTTCATGAACATAACAATCACTAAATCAAGGTTGAGGACTCTGGGGTAGAGATCGAATGAATTCCAGTAATGATGAAGAAAGTTAAGAAATATCACAGGAAAACGAATCATTTAATAATGCTACGTGGAATCAGTTTTAGAGAATCACTCACAAGAAACAAAACGATTTTTATTCATAAAAGACAATCTGCCTACAGATGGCTGATGAAATCCTCAAACACAAACTCTAATACAAGGATTTACATTATGTCCCAAACCTAGTTTTGGTGCAATTTCAGTAAAATTGAGAAGTTGGGCATTCTTTGCAATTCTTCATTGAGTTTTTGGGCTGGAGAGAGACAGGTTGGGGGGATTTGAAGACAATGTCAATGAATTTATTAGGATGGTCGATGTTAGGCTTGACCAAATAAGTCGAATTGTCTAAAACTGTTGAATGGGTTGGCTTTTAGACTAAGGGTCTTTAGTTTGCATGTTAGTCAATTTATCAATAAATCTGATAATGGGAGTGCTTTTGGCAAGTGCTCAGGTTGGGTTCAGGAGACACTGTTGGTCGGTAGTTGAGAATCCAATAGTAAAAATTTTCAGCAAAGGTTTGGTGTAGTATGAAGGATGGACTTATGGAAGGTCTGTCTTATTGATGTGTGAACCGACAAAGAATAAATCAAGAGTATTGGAATATTGGTCAAGTCTGAAATAGATTGGCTTTCAGTTACGTTTTATAATCCTACAGAAATTCCTACATTTGGAACGGTCCTTGGGAATACTTTTGGTTCATTGGAGGAAACCAATAGTGGGAGAATCTGTCAAAAGTTAAAAAACTGGCAAAGTATGAGAATGCTTTTGTTAATTAGCTGGTTCTCTAAGGAATCTGACAATTAGAGAAGGTGATAAAAGAAGCAAAAAGTGTGAAAGTGCTGCAGTCTGATTCTGAGGATACTGATTATTGGCACGCGCCAGTTTATCATTGTAGCTCAAAATGTTTGTCATGAATCCATTATCCAAGCTTCGAGCCAAAGTAGCTATTGCTTATTGAAATTCCTAAGAACATGTGCATACAAGAATGCACTTTTGCATTACCTGAGTATTCTTTTTCATCACATCATCAGTTTAAGAACTCATTTAGGCCAACTCACTTTGGTTGTGTTATCAACACACCTCCACCACTATATCTCTACATTAACCTATTTTTTCCCTTTAAAATATCATATCAAGCACTGATTTTCTATTTAAAATACAACATAAGAAATCCATTTTCAATCCAAAACATCAAATCAAATAAATATTTATATCAAATGAAACAACTATCTCAATTCAAAATTTTATTATTCCCAAAACAATCCAATACACTAAACACAACCGAATAAATCCTTAGTTTTCTTTTTTGCCCACACAGTGAATTTCTCTCTGCCTCACCTACTAATCTCGGTTATTTTACATAATGCAAATTTGACATAATAATGAATCTCAAAATATGTGCCTCCGGAAAAGAGGCCATGGTTTTTTTTTTTTTTTTCTCATTTGACTGTGGCAATGCCACATACATGTTATAAGCTCAGCTGCTTGTGATTGGTGCTAGTGGTAAGATGGGTATATCCATCTTGATGCTTGTATTATTTTCCTCTTAAAAAGAGTTTTTTCATGAAAGTTTGATTTTATCATTCTCCCATAATGTAAATGTGAACCTCAGTGTTTCGCTACCTGAAACAGTATCACATCTTTAACAAAGTATTGACCTTTAACTTTGCTACTGAATAACACACTTCCTCTTTCCCGGAGGCACATATTTTCATGCCTATTCTTGATGTTTCACATAACTTTGTATACTAAGCGGTTGTTGACATGGTTGTGATTTGGCAGGATATGATGCAGGACTCTTGTCAGAGGTTGAAGTCTGAGTATCGCATGTATGAGAATATTGCATTTGGGAAGATTAAAGGTCCTTTTCAAGCAAACAATTCACTGAACATGATTGCATTCTGTATAAGTCAATTTGGATATTCTTCTCAATATAGGTCTTGACTTTTTTGAAATTGATTAACTGCTGCAGAGGGATTGCTTGTTGCTTCTGCACATCCATTTATAACAACCGGATCTGTGCTTGGTGTGACATTTCTAGGTCTAAAAAGTATGTCAAACCTATATAATTATCAGCACATCTGAACAATAACTTTTTTCTTCACTCCCTTGACCTCGAATCTTTATTTTGATTGTATTTTAATGTGTATCTGCAGGGACCAGACAATTCTTGCACTACAAGACATTGCGCATCTTTACTAGTGAAGAGGTATGATTGACACTATTTGTTTGATCATGTAACTTTTGGAATGCTTTAGCAAATATGAAGTCGTTGGTTGTTTTATTATTACTATCTCAGTATTTAGGCTGTTCCATTAAAGATTCAGGTGATAAAATATTTTTGTTTAGCTGTGTTAGATGGCTAAAAGTATTTAATTGATTTCGCATTATTTTCTCTATGCTAAAAGTACTAATATTTTTAACAGTTTCTATTTGCATTGCTAATCAAATTGATTTGATTGGCAACTACTAATCATGGTGGTGGTTGAATTTTCGCCAAAGAATAATATACAAGTGAATGTCTCTTGATCCAGAAATTGGTTTCTAAAGCTGATTTGAAGGTTAAGGAGTTACGGCAGTCGATTGAAAGTTTGAAGGCAGAAAGTGAAAAGTTGGAGGTATTCTTTTGATCTTTTCAAACACATGTTTGCTTCTGTCTTTCATGTTGCATCTTGTTAACCTCCAACTAGTGTACATGTTTTTGCTTTAGTTCCCACTCTCCCATCCCTCTGCATTTGTCTGTTCCAAAAAAAAATAAAATAAAATTAGTGAACTAGTAAGCTGAGTAAAAATTGAAAAGGTAAATCAGTGGGCTAATTGTCGAAAAAAAGTAAGGTATCCAGATGTCATTTCGATATACGGATGCAGCTAACTAGACAGCAGAGGTGTATTTTCTTTTTTGTTAAAAAAAATATGGAGCAGGGAGTTTCTTTCCATCTTTAGAGTGCTAGTTCGACTTTCTTTTGAATCCTAGATGTTGCAGAGAAATGATGGATCACTGTGGAACATATGCACACATATCTATTGTCTATAGAATCAAATCAGTGATTCCATAGACATCAAAATTAGCTATATTGATTATTAATATATTTGTTTGCAATGACTACGATTGGGCCTGCTCATTTATGTTTCTCTTGTGGGATCTGAATGCAAATTTCTTATAAATTTAGTAATTATTTCCAAAACGTGAATATCAAGTACCATTAACAGCTAAATCGTTTCATGGAGGATAAAGCCTGCAAGGAAGGTTATGCCGTTCAAATTCTTAGCGATACAATTATTAAACTTAATTGGGCCTTGATGTCATCTGTTTTTCTTACTTGAGATATCTTTGTTTCTTTTTGTGCACTTCAATTTGTGGAAGAAATGCACCTTTAAAGGTCCATGTCAGATCTGTTCAGTTTCAATTGCCATGATAATGCAAATGTTATGTCAATCTTCTATCCATTAACATCTCCTGTATTATTATTATTTTTTGTTGTTATTATAATTATTTATTTATTTTCCTTCGAGGTATCTCTTTATTCTTAATTCTCAGTGGTGCTCATCCCAGTGATGAAGCTGGTAAAATTAAAGGGTGGAGGATTATATCTATCTATCTATATATATATATATATATAATATTAATCTATTTCACTGCATTTGCTGCCTTCATTATTTAGGTAGAGACTTGGAATAGTCGTATGAATCCAGGATTTTATCTTGCGCATAAATTAACTTTCTTTAAATATGAAGAAGTTTGTAAAGTTGAAATTTTATCAATTGACACAACGTGGTTTAATGGTATCAGAAAAGGGCATTGCAAGCTGAGGAAGATTTGTTGCGAGGGAGGACAAAACTGAAGTCTGTGTTTCTGTTTTAGCATATCTTTCAAGATTATTCGACTAATTTTTAATCCATTTCTTTCCGACTCATTTGTGTGTTTCCCCTGCAGGCAAACAGGAAAGCAAATACAGAGCGTCATCAATTCTGCCTATAAGATAGAAAGGCAAGCAGCAGGTCTGTAATCTGTATGTGCAACCACGAGCACATTTTCCATCTTCAGGAGGATCGTCTATTAGAATCCATAAAACTATTTTCACCATTTTGATGATGGCGTGTCTGACAATCGTAGCTTGATCTTTATAACTGTGTCAGGCTTGAAGGATGTTCTTAAAGAGCTTCCTAGTAGAGAAGCATCTCGATTTCGATCTCAAGTAAGTCCTCTTTTCCTTTTAGGTAGACTCCGTCTTTGTTGTGTTAAATTCCGCCTACTTATTTACATTAACTGTTATATATTATTCTTAACTCATCGATCCCATGCACTTGTTTCAAACATCGAATCTTTTCTTTCTTATTTCCCCCCAAAATATTAATTATTTTCCTGATTGTAGGTTAATAACCTCGCGAAAGAGGCTAAGAAAGAAAGGAACGTTCTTTCGAAAGAAGTTATGAAGATCAGCAACCACGGAATCTCGGTCTGAATTTAATCTCATTAGTAAGTAACTTCTTGTCAATTTTCTTAGATGTTTGATACTGCGGCAAATGAATAAAAAAAGAAATCTATAACTTGAACAATTGAATTTACCCATCTTTTTTATAATGAGGTGATTATATGTGTTGTAGTAAGTGGCAATAGCCCTTGGTCCTTTCATGTCTTTATGTTATTTCTTGTGTCTCCCTATTTTTGGAATTGTTTTTTTATTTTATTTTTGTTCTTACTATTTTGTTAATTGTTTCTTTATTGAATTGGATTGGCAATTTTGCTTAACAAATGTAGAGCATTTGATACACACCACACCATTTTCAAATGTCAATTGTGACACTTATTTTTCTTTAAAATCATTGCATGTTACACTAATTAGACCCTATGTGTTCTGCTACTGATTTGGGCTTTTCAATTTAACTTTTAAACTGGTGCTTTAGAAAAGTATATTAGAACTATTGATATTATATTGAAATGCGGAAGGTAAAAAGACTAAATTAAGTTAGATAGATAGTATGATTATTTAAAAGAAAAAGAAATTGATATTTTGTTATGAGATAGACCAAAAAAAAAAAAAAAATGATAGATTGTTAAGAAACGAAAGAAATATTATTATTTTATTTTATTTTATTTTCTTTTACATATAAATGGTAGTAGAAAGGCATTAAGAAAAAACTCAAATAAAATGGAGGGTTTCAATTCTATTCCAATCATCATGTGAATAATTAATGATAAATTAGGAATTGCAAATCCATCGAAGATTGATTTACTTATTGCCAAATCTTCTGCTGTATAAAGTTTCAAACAAGTCGTTAAAACTTTTTTGAAAGCATATTATTATTATTATTATTATTATTGTTATTATTATTATTATTATTATTATAATATTGAGATTTGATTTATTGGAGAAGTAATCAATTTTCCACTATGATTTTTGCTGTTAAGAAAGTGCTACACAAATGGGGATAACATGCACTTGTTTCCATATTCTGACTTATGTTGATTTTAAATATAGTTTAGAAGAGTTTTTTTAAGTTTTAGAAATAACAAGAGTTTGAATAAAAAAATAATTTATAACTATATATTAACAGATTTTTAGTTAATTTTCATCCACTCAATTGTCGAACATAAGATGTTTAAAAAATATTTTGATATGAGATTTAACTTTAAATTTTTTGAAACCTATCGCATTTTCTTAATAAAATATTATATCAAAAATATTATTTAAATTAAAGGCTAAAATAATATTTCTTTCGTTCAAAAAGTATAGTTTTATTGTGTTGGGCACGACATTTAAGGAATATTGGTATTATATTGGTAGTCAGTAAAAAGTAAGGATAAATAACTTTTTTGTTCTTAAAAAGTAGTGACAATTGTGTAATAATAATGAAAAAGTAGAGATAGTTTTACAGTGATATGATTATTTATGGAAATGAGACTATTATTTTAAGATGAACAAAAATGGTAAATAAGATTATTGTATTTGGACGAGCGGCTATAGTAATAATAAATAAGCTAAAAGAAACGCTCTTAAGTTCTTTAAAAGCAATTATTTGGCTTTTAAAAGCATGTCTTGATTTTAATTTGTTTACTGTGAATTTTGGTTTGTATTTCGATTTTAAACTTCAGAAGAAAACCATAAATGTGATATTTTATAGAAAAAAAAAAATATATATATTTTTGTAAAAAAAAAAAATTAATATTATATAATTAAAATTTTTAAAACAAATTTTGAATTAAAAACATTAATATGTGCATCTCTATAATATGCATTAAATTAAAATTTTGGATATATGAGATGGTCAAAAGGCAGCATTATTTATGAGCACTCACATTTTTTTATTTAGTGGTTAATAAATTGTGGCCAACAATATTTATGTTTCACTTGAAGAGCCCATCATAATTACAACATTTATTATTTTATTATTTTTAAAAAAAACTGTATGCAATTTATTGTGTTTTGAAATATTTTTATTGCTTTAGATTCTTTTGCCTTAAAATATTAATAGTGTTTGAATATTATATATTTTGTATAGAGATATAGTATTAAAAATAATATTATTTTTTTTTTGTAGAAATATATATATATATATATAAATGTGGATTGTTTTGTACGAGAAGAATGTCGAATGGATATTATATATTTGGTGGAAATTTGGGGTTTGTTTGGTGTGTTAAAAAGAAATATTATTTAATTTGTATGTTATTTTAAAAAAATTATTTTTTCTCACAAAATATTGTAAAAAATATTATTGAAATCAAATCAAACAAACATGTTGGGTTTGTTCATGTCATAACATTATTTATTATGTACAATTTTTAATAAAAATAGATTATCTCATATAGTAAAATATAAGATCAAAATACTATATAAATAACAATTCAAATAAATTTTAAACCAAAATCAAACAAACTCATTGTTTTTAATTTTTTTGTCCTTACTAATATTTATTATTCAATTTCTCAAATTTAGTTTTAAAGTATTATATTTAATAACTATTTTACGAAAAAAACAAAAATGCACACACACACAAGAAAACACACAAAAAATAAAAAAAAAAAATGCATCTTTATTTTGAATTTAAAACAAACTTTGATAGGTGTTGAATGGATTAATTTTTTGAAGATTAAACAAATTAAGTTTGAGGTAATTTTTTTTTTTATATTTTATTTAAAATATAATGAATTGCGTTAATAATATAAAATTGCTTCATTTATCAATCAATTTTAGCTTTTGTATTAAATTATTAATTTTTTTGAATGAGGTATATATTGTTTATATTATGCAAATAAATATATATATATATATATTTTTTTGATCAATATTTATTGTATAAACAAAATTGATTGGAAGTGCACATAAGAAATATGAAAATGATTGGAATGAATTAAATACAAGTAGTGAATAATATAGTAGCAATTGTTGTGCAGTGCATTCCATGGGGCATTAATTAATTTATTAAATAATTAATATCAGTGGTTAAATTAAAGTCAAGCACAATAATAATAATAATAATAATAATATTTCTACCACCCATCAATCTTTATCCATTCATTCAATGTGGTATAATTAATTACATATTACTCTTGTGGCTGTGAAGTCCTAAAATAAAATAAGATAAATTTAATGCTATCTCTGTCCTACCTATCATGTTTATTATTAGTGTTTGTCACTTTTTTTTTTGAAAAATTATTATACATTTTAATTTTATTTTAAATTTTATAATTTATTTTTTTTAATTTTAATTAAATTAATTAGTTATCTTAATTTTAATTTATAACTATTTATATTATAAGATAATTATTTTCACTAATATATTTTTAATTATCTACTAATTATATTTACGTTAAATTCTCTTGTGTCCAGTAATCCTGACATCCAAGCAACGCGAAGGAAGTATATATTAGTTTATTGTTTTCAAACCCCTTTGTATAAAAATGAAGAAAAAGAGAGAGATTGGTTTTGAAAAATTATTAAATAAACCATATAACATAATTATTAAATAGAATGTTTTATATGAATAAAAAATATATTTTAAATTTATTGAAAATAATGTAATTGCATGATAAAAAATTGAAACAAATCGAGTATAGTAGTGACCCCAATATATTTGTTTAATAAGTTTAGAGGAGTGTGTTTGATTTTGATTTAAATATTTTTGAGGTTATGTTTTATATATATATATATATATATATATAATTCAATATGTTTTTCTATTTCAATTTAAAATAATTTATATATTTTTATTTATTTATTTCACTAAAAAATATTTATTTTTTATTTTAGTAAAAATATTTATACACTAATACCAACATATCATTAACTTAACATTAATTATAAATATACTATTACACGTATAATTATTTGAACATAAAGTCAATTTCAAATGCATACATTAAAAAGGAACAATTTCAAATGCATACATTAAAAAGGAACAGAAGATTTTTCTCTTTTCTTAAAAAAAAAATTGTGCAAAATAAATAGTAAATATAGTACAGGTGTGTTTGTTTGGAGGATTGAATTAGATTTTCACTATTCATCCAATTTTTTTTTCCTCAAAAATATCAAATCAAACACCTATTTTTTATTTTTTATATTATACTAAAAAACAATTTTACATTCAAAACATCACATCAACACCTATTTATATCACATCATACAACTATTCAAATTCAAAATTTTTACTATTCAAATCTCAACTCAAAATCTAAACCCCTAAACAAACACACCATTGACACTATATAATATATATTTTATTCAGTCAAAAAAATCATCAATTCAACAAATAATATTACTATTTTTTATATTATAAATATAATTCTCTATACATAATATAAAAAAATTATATTCACTCAAAAATATAAGTGAATATATATTTTCAAAATATTGATAAATACTTTGTTTCTTAAATAAAATCATATCAAAAGTACTTTGTTTATCTAATTTTTTTTTTTATCGATTCACACTATATATATTTTATTTTTTTTTAATGAAATTTAATATTTAATAGAAAATATTATTTTTTTATATTAATTATACAATTCTATATATTTCATATATATAAAAAAATTATTCAAATTAAAGTATTAAACAAACAAACAAACCTTATCTTTTTGGACTTTTAAGTTGGATTTATGATTTTGAAAAATATATACTTTCTCTGCCAATTCATAAAATATATATATTTTTATTTTGAATTGTGTAATCATAAGTAATCATTTCATTTTTATTAATTATGAACTTTATTTTTTTTTTTTATAAATACTCATACTTTATAATCATATTATTATTTTTATACAAAATAATAAAAGTAGAATTGTTTTTGCATTACTTTTACTCACCTATTATAATTAAAATATTATTATTTTTTAAAATTTGTGTCTAAATTAAATGTATACTTTTAAATAGACGTAAGGAGCATTGTAATTGAAATTTTATTTGATGTAATGATTTAATATTTTAAATATAAAAATACATTTGTATAGTATATAAAAAAAATATTTAACATTTTCAGAAAAAGATATTAATAGTAAAAAATTGATAGAAAAACCACAACAAACACAACCTAAAATATTGAATGAATATATAAAAACATATTTATATACTTATTTATTGAGAGGTCGTTATTTGAAATTAATTGGTTACTGCTTCAAGAGAATTAAAAAAATACACCAAAAATTTCTTAGAAGGCAAACAAGCCCACACCTTAAATGACTACGAAAGTGACACTGATTGCGATACATACATACATAAATATTTTATTTTATTTCTTTTTTCTTTCTTCTAGTACTATAAGAATTAAGGAAATAGAACAACTTGTGTGGTCTTTTTATATTATTATTATTATTATTATTATTATTATTATTGTCGCCCACCTCTCTATTTTAAGAAATCTAATTTAATTATACACCGTTTTCAAAATGGTATTTATTAAATACTCATTTCGTTTCAAAAGAAGTGTCTTATTGAGAGTTGACACGAGAATTATAAGTATAAAGTAGAATGTAAATGACTAAAATACCTTTACTTTTTGAAGGGTCTTAAAGAGTATGTTAAAGTATAGTATAGAAAAGTATGAATAATTTTGTTATAAAATGGAGACCACTGCTACTAAATAAAGAAACAAGACCATTGTTTTGGGACGGATGAAAATGGAAAAACAAGACAAACTTTTTTGAACTGAGGGAGTATTTCAATAATTTTATTGATTAATTATAAAAAATATATATATAATTTACAAAATCAATTCTCACAAAAAGCTCATAATTATTACATAAATTAATCAAAACTACTTTCCAAATTAATTGTCATTATTACTATTATTTCTATTGTTTTCTCAATAATACTCTCCCAATCTTCAAATTTATTTTTATTTTTATTTTTTTTAATCCGTCATCTAATTTTATTTCATTATTACTTTTGGTAAATACAAATATCCTCAATTCTAACATTTATTTACAACAAATACCACTAATTTTATTATATTTTTCTCATCATTTACTTTAATTTTTAACAAAATTATTAAAAATATTTTTCAACTATCTATTATTTTTTAATAATATATATATTTTTAATTTCCCTCTTAACTGATTTTATTATTTATATATACATTTAAAAATAAAAATAAAAAATAATGCGGTGGTATATAAGCGGGAGACGTGCACGCGGACTGGCGTCTCTTCATTTCCCACATCTTCTTTCTTATGCGCGTTGCTTTCGTGTTTCTCTATTTTACTAAATTTCCTATTCTCTCTCTCTCTATCATCTACGGCGAATCCTCCGGTTGTGAAGCAGTCATAGTGATGGATCTTCAGAGCACCACCGTCTGCTGTTTGTGTGGCGACGTCGGCTTTTCCGATCAGCTCTTCCGCTGCTCCAACTGCCGCAGCCGCTTCCAGCACTCGTACGTCGTGCTTTAATTCGATCGCCGCATCTCCTTTTGTTTATGTTTATGTGTGTAGATGTGAATATGAATAGCACAGCCGATCGAACACAATCTCTCTAATTAATTGATTATGCTGTACGACATATGAAATTTCTAATTCGTCGTCATTCAATCCAATTTCGTTAGTTTGTTTGGATCGCTGCTCGTGTAAGATCGATCAAGCTTACATTATTCGATTCGATTTCGTGCACTTGATTTCGATTCGTATTCTGATCGATTCGGTGACGCGACTTTACGCTTTTTGTGGTTTGGAGATTACTTTAGGTACTGTAGCAGCTACTGCGGAGAACAGTCACGGCGTGTTGAGGTATGCGATTGGTGTTTAAGCGAGAAAGCAAGTTCATCATCCGGAAGAATTACGAGTAAATTCCCGCAGGCAAGTAGTGAAATGAGATCAGCCTACTCCGGCGAAAAAATCAAGCAGAATAACCGTGGGGACGGTGGCGCTACGGCGGATAAAGTCGCCGGAAAAAGTCTTTCGCCGCGGCCTACCGCACGCAGGTACAAACTTCTCAAGGATGTAATGTGCTGATTAATATATGTAGTCACGATCTCCTCCTGTTACTATTTAGCTATCGCTTCTATACATCTCTGAGCTATTTTCTCTTCATTTAAACCAATAATATTCCATCATCATGCTTTATATGTAATGTATATGTACATATTTATATATATATATTCCATTTCACTTATATCTTCATCTTCTTCTACCTTCCTCAACTGAGCTTGTTATTGTCCGCTCTTCATCTAACCTATTTCTTCTCTCTCTTATTTTTCTAAAATCAATATCTAATTCATCACATTTGATGTTAGTAGATTTTATTATTATTATTATTATATATAAATAAATAAATATATTAATTGTAAAGAATGGACTGTATCAATGATTTGATACCTGATATCTTTTACACAACGAAGTCCACATGTGTACTAAGCTTTCATTAAACTAGATGCAAAATTCACATTAGTATATTACTATAAAGAATGCAACTGTATCAAAATTTTATATTATAAAATAAAGTAAAGTAAATATTATATAATCAATGTCATGCCAGATTATATACCGAATACATTGTCGGCTTTTACATACATAGTACATACATACAAAGATCCAGTCGTAGTGTAGCGCTGTAGTGTTTGTACGTTGCGCTTACACATACGTACCCTCGCTGACGCCACAAAAGGACAACTAGTGTCGATCAGCGTATCTGTTTTTTGATTTACGTGCATCTGCTGCCACGTGTATTAGGAGATTCCATATCTTTATTGTAGTGGTAGTCCGGCTGGTTAGGTCATCTGCATTCAAGATACTCAACATAGGTATTTCATTTCTACCTCAATTTATCTCTATTTCACATTTTCTTTATCTTTCTTTCATTTCAATAAAAAAAATACGTATACATTTATATTTATATAAAAATTATTTATTTTTAAAATTAAATATAAATAAAATTATATCAATCTTGTATAAAAAATAAAATTTAAAATACAAAATTATTAAAAAAAATTTGATATAATTATAATAAATATATATTTAAAAAATGAGAAATACATTTTGAAGTATGTAGGAGTTTTTGATATTTTTTTCATTTGATTTTATGTATAATTATATTCTTTTTTTAAAAAAAAATTATGTAGGATGGACGAAAATAGAAAGAGTGAACAAATTAAATAGAATAGAGGGAGTATGGATATTTTAATATTTAATTGAGAGTTACTTAATAAAATGTTTTGGTTTGAACATATTGAAATGGTAAAATGAAAAGTTTACATTTGGACGAAGAAATATTAAGTTAAAAAACTATTTAAATCAAAAACTAAAAAAAAAAAAAAAAAAAAAAAAGCAAACCCTTCATCGTCCATTTCTCATTAGAAACAAAATTTCTACATATAAGGTTCTAGCTCAAACATTTTTTTTTTTTTTGTAATAACTCTAAACCATCTATCATCTTGTCTGAAAACTTTTGCCAACTATATGTATAGCAATACTAATTCCATTGAATTATCATACTCACTAAGGCCATATTTATTTATACATTTGAACATTTAATTAATTCCACAACAATCAAAATAATCATATATATATATATATATTTATATATATACACACTAAAACTAGACAGAGTTTCTGGAAACCGGCACCAACTGCAAGTTATTATGTTCCGTAGTCTCCGGCCGCGGCGGTGCAGCCTCCGGTGGTTTGTTGTCGGCGGCCGCGGCGGCATTCATTTCCTGAAGTTCGGGCGGGTCGACGACGGTGGTGGCGGAAGATGTCCTGTCGGACAAATGGCGCCGCATCTCTCGGTGTTCTTGGCATATGGCACACCAATGGAGCGTGCAATGCACCAGGCACGGATCGCACGGCGAATCCTACCATTTCACACAAATTCAATATTTTAATATCACTTTAGTTAGATTATATACAAGTTTTTAGAAGCTTCTGCAATAGTAAGAAATTACTTCCGTACACACGAAAATTTAAAAATAATATAATTAATAAATAATTAATAATCTATTCCTTTTGTTCAGAAAATTTAATTCCACTTTTATGAAAAAATACAAAAGAACTAAATTTTTAAGATGGAGAGTACTATTAGTAAATAATATAATGCAAAAAATTATAAATTAAAATTATGATAATTAATTTAATAAAAAATTTAAAAATTATATTAGAGTAAAGATCAAATTGTCTTTACTTTTAGATAAAATTGTATAATAAAGTGAGAATAATATTGAAAATAAATTTAAAAAGAATATATTAGTAGTTAGGATAAAATCCACAATCAATAAAAAGAAATTTGTAAACTTTTGAATTAAACAAAAATAGAAATATGTAAATATGAAAGTAGACCGAAGAAGTAAAATTAAAATATATATAAAAAAAATAAAATAAGATGTAAGATAAAAATGAAAAATATGATATTATAGTATTATATAGGGTCTAATTATTATCTGTTAGAAAAAAAAAAATTTAATGTGATATTTAATTATTATGAATGGTACATATATATATATATATATATTTTTTTTTTAAAATATTAGATTTTATTTTTTATTTTTATAAGCTGCTAGTCACATTTACTCGAATTATTTTTGACAAACAAGATCTAAAAGTAGCGTGTGTGTACATACCTTGAGGTGGTATCTGCGCTGCAGCAGCTGACGGCCCATGCCGGTGTAGATGGCGCAGACCCACCACCCGAACAGCAATCCCTCCGTCAGCAGGCACACGGTGTCCGGATCGATCATCCCGTTGAACGCTATGGTTAGAGCCGCAAGAGCAATGCCGCCCTCCACGCACACCGCGTGGCTCACGCATGCGTTCTGCTCTGCTATTTCGCTGTTCAATGCCGCCACATTTTGCCCGAACAGCACGCAAGGACAAAACAATCCGTTCTTGCCTACAGAGAGAAAGAACAATATCTATGCAAGTGCTGTGCGACGACGTTAATGGAATGGAATGTAATTTGTTAAATTATGGAACGAAGCTTCTTACAGCTCTCGGTATCTTCGAGGCATCCGAATATTCCGGTCATCCAGTCTTCGTCCGCCGGCGGAATGTAGGTCGCTGGCAAAACTTGTCCGCATTGCTCGCAGGTTCGTCCGTGCAACTATTACATATATATATATATATATAAATCGTTATAAGTGCAATGCTTGATCGATCGAGGATGGAGATCAACAATGGCGGTTTTCAAATCGACGAACGAACGAACGAACGCTAAATGCTCTAATCGGAGATGAAGATTAACTAATGCATTGATTATTGATACAGTACATACCTGATCGATGTTGATTGCCTCGTTGAGCTCTCCAGGCGTAACATTCTGCAACTGTCTCTGCTCCTCAGATAGCTTCACGTATGTCCTCTCTCCATCCATCTCTCTCTCTCTCTCTCTCTCTCTCTATATATATATATATATGTATGTATATACAGATTTACTGCGTACAATTGATTTCAACTATTTACCATCATCATCATCATCGTCGTCGTTGCCATCGATCGTTCATTATATGCGACTCTGTGCGTGCGAGTGCGTGTCTCTGGCCTGCAATAGTGGAGACAGAGAAGGTATTGCAGATCGGAGTGAGCACAGAAAATGGAAGGAATTAATAAGAAGAGAAAAAATGGAGGAAGGAAATGCAGAGATTACTCAGTCTTTGTTGGTCTCCGTTCATTGCCTCTCGAAATGCAAGAGGTATCAACCATTTCCAACTGATTCCACCATTTCTTCATCTACCTATATAAAGAAAATTACAGAGACTGGTCCTCGAACAATCCACGCCGTCGATTGTTTTGCCGCCTTCCGAAATCAACGGTGTTGGAGATTCGGGACCACAGGTCCCGTCCCCTTCTGGATTTACCCGAGTAAGAGTAAAGTCAGTTTGGCTGAGTGATACTGATAATAGCAGTGAATGACTGCCGGCCTTATCTGTTACCTTTGAATTTCTCCATGGGCGGCGGCGACTACTTGCTTGATGCAGATTTAGATTCCGTTTCCGGCGGCGACGGACGGAGTTCAGTGGTGGAGATTCGCCGTGGAGGTAAATCGTGCTCTCAAAATAACGGGGATTCGGTGTTCGGATCGGTACCGTCTCGGTTTGAAGTCGAGAAGGCGATTCTCGATCTGGAAAGGTGTAGTGCTTCTTCGTTTCTGAAATTCTTTTACTTGTAGCTTCGGATTGAAGCAGTTTCATCCAATTGCAAATCAAATCGGAACTTCAAATACCTCAGTTTCATTTCTTCGCCTCGCCCAATTTCACTCAGCTGAAATCCTTTTCTCACTCTTTGAAAAAATTGGAACGAAATTGACCTGATTACAGTCCGTTTGCAACTCAATGAGAATTATCAGCTGCATATTTATTCATTCTGCATCAATTTGCACGTATCCATTTGTCGATTGAGCATTAGAATATCAACTCCATCGAGCTGACAGTGTCTGTAAATTTTCTTCTAGGTTTATGAGCGGCCTTTCCAATTCTAAATCAGAGCTTAATGGTGTTAAAGGATTGCTGCATGATCAGCAGTCAAAAATCCTGGAAGCTCCTGGATTTGCAAAATTTATGGAAGCTTTCTCTATGATGCGATCGGACCCAGCGTTTCAGGTGCCATTTCTTTCCATGAATCCATGTAGAATTAATTAATCAGTTGATGCTATCCTCATGCAATCTTGAAGTAATTCTATTTGGATCTTAGTTGAATCTTTATTCCTGTAAAATGACTCAAAATCTCTACTTAGCTCCAAATTTCACAATAATTTGACTATACCATACCCATAGGGCAGTAATTAGGGTTCTAATTAGCCCTGATTAACGACTATAAACTGTCGACATATAGTAATAATCTGCACATTACATGTTACTATTGTTCTCGGCACAATATGTATGTTAAAATATTAAAATAAATAAATAAACATAAATTAACGGTTCAACAAAAAATATAATATTTAAATATTTATTTCACCGTTATCGTAATGATAATATAGCGTATTCGATAATTGAAAAGAAAAGACGACAGTAATATAATAATATTTTTTAAAATTATATTTATAATATAAAAATATATATTTAAAAAAAAATTATAATAATTTGCTAATATATTTTAGTTTTAAATTATTATTTTTATTAAAAATTATAATAATAGTAATAAATATTATCATATTATTGATCATATATACAACAACAATAATAATAATAATAACAATAATAATTTTAAGAATTCATTAAAATCTGTGATGGTAAAGAGAGATTCTTTTCTATACAAAATTTTCACAAAAATCCATAGACTTTCAAAGTCTATGGATTGAGAGACTTTTAAAACTCTATATTGAATACCCCAAAGATTTTAAAAGTCTGGATTGAATACTTTTACATTTTAAAAAATTTTTAAAAGTCTTCATTGAATACACCCAGATTTTATACAAAATCTATATTGAATACACCACCTTATTTAAATTTCAATATATCATGGAACTAATGTAGAAACGGGGGGCTTCTTGTGGTGCAGTCTTGCCTCATTTGGATACCAATTTTGTGTGTAGATGTGGCGACGAGCTTAATAATGCTGAACTCGAGTTATACTCTAAAGTCTATATTGTTACTGTTGAAACTGAAAGTAGAGCTTTCGAATAACTGGTAATTCATTTTGAATAGTCCTAGCTGGAGTTGACTACTTTGGTTTTTTGCTTGAGAGTCGGATTATCCTTAGATATTGGAGAAGAGACAGAAGCTAAATATTGAACTGCAATTAATCATTTTTATCCTCTAAGGTTGGGTAATTTTTGTTCAGAAATCTGTCGCCTCCATTTCTAGTGATAAAGCTGTTTGGGAAGCCCTTATGAGTAATAAGGCGGTTCGGCGTTTGCAAGATTCGATCCCTAAAGGTTTAACCTCAGAAACTGATTGTGAATTCAATTAAATGGTATATATTTATATATGTGTGTGTATATATATACCAGCTAAACAACAGGAGCTCCTAACATACAGTGAAGAACCGGACATAGCGATCCTTATCTTGAAATGGATCACGGACTTCACCAAAGCAAAAATTTTAGAACTGGTGGACAAATTCTTATTGCTGGTGAACGAGATTCTCCAACCGGTTTTGAAGAGGAGACCTTCCTCGGATCGCCCCCAACTTTTGGATGAGAAAGTTAGATCATCGTTTGTGCTCTCTGTGGTTATCATTCTGATTGTTATTACCACTCGAAGCCAGGGCTAACTCGATGGAGCTCAAGAATGCGAGTTTTCTGACGGTAATATGCATTCACGAATAATGTAGACCTGTTATGGTAACTCAGTCAAATGTTTTGTCATTAATTCTACATTTATACATAGGTACATATACATGCACATGTATAGTGTCTCCTATTGATTTTGGCTATTAATTGTGTGTTTGACTTTGTAGGAATCGGATTAAAGCAATGCTTGGATGTGTGCATATGGTTGGTGCCGGGCCCAGCGACCACATGGTCGCACAGCCACGCCGGGCCGGTGAAAGGATTGTTATTAGTACGATGACGAAAGCAATTTGTTCCGCATATGGAATGGGTATGTATCTATTGTTCTACTATATTCTACTATATTGCGAGTCTTTGTTGCACTATTCATCAACTGTTACACTGTCGCTCTCTCAATGAATCGACATTCTTGAGAAAGATACAAAACATACCCGTGTTGCATTGCAATGTCTCGTGGTTTTTTGTTTTTCGTTTTGGTCTCACCTTTGGTCGGATTCTTACACAGAGTTTCGGGTTTTTACTCGTGTGAGCGATGAATTGGTGAACTTTAAAGAGTGTTTAGGTTATAACATAAAATTTAGAGTGTCTTTTTATGATTTTAGATACATTATTATAAGTTTGTATAACTATGATCTTACAGTTGCGAGTTTATAATAATTGATTTATCCATTTGAGTAGAAGTGATGGACTAAGCTCCACCCTAGATGTCATTTTCTTTAAAATAATAAAAATAAATATCATTATATTATTATTAATAACGAGGATCCGACATCGACTCACGGTGTGTTTGTCTGTTTTTCTATCTTAATTTTTAGTTACACAATTTATAATAATAGTATAAAATAATGTATAATTTTATTACAATTTAAATTATAATAATTATTAAAATGCAAACAAACATGCGCGTCCTAACCATCTACGAAATTAAATTTATGTATTGAAGCGTTTTAAAAGTTGTAACAGTACTTTTTTTAAGTAAATATAATATGGAATATTATATAATACGAATAAATTATTATATATATATATATATAATTGGCATAATTTCGTTTTATAAAAAAAATGGAAAATGTTAAAGATAGATAAATATAGTATTTATTTCTTTAAAAGAAACGTCTTTCAAAATGTGGCTAGGGTTGGGACAACCTTCAATTTCATTGTCTGTCTTGTATATTAATAAAAAATTAGGGTAAAATTGCTTATAACTCCCCCGTGATTTCAAAATTCAGTTTAGAATCTCTATATACTTTAAAAATTGCATGGTACCCCCTTATATTTTAAAAAACGTTGAATGAAACTCCAACACCATGAAATTTTCCTCGTATGATAAGAAGATGATTTCCTATCTATATGTTTTGCATGACAGGGAGTTCTATGCAATATTTTTTAAAGTATAAGTGAGCGTCATGCAATTTTTTAAAGTAAAATAGAGATTTATGCTGAGTTTCAAAACCACAAAGTGGTTTCGTGCAACATTTTTTAAAATATAAGGGATGTCATGCAATTTTTAAAGTAGAAGAAGAATTTTTACTCTGAGTTTCGAAACTACAAAGAGTTGTGGACAATTTTGCCAAAAATTAATAATACATACAAGGATACAACATTTATAAATTGATTTTGTCACGCACCATTGTCTCCAAAAATAATTTTGTCTATATTTAAATTTAATTAATTACCTCTTGTTTAAATAAACAATTATTGGTTTCACTTTCAATGTGGTTCTTTTTTTGTAGGTTGCTGTTTTTGGGTAACTAGTTTCTACTTCATTATATCCTATCCTTATAGATTTAAAACCTTCATATAATTTTTTTTTTTTAAATAGTAATTAGTATTGTGTATTTTTATAAGGATAAAATTAAAATGTATAGAAGGACTAATATAATTTCTGGATTTAAGTAGAATGAAGGTAAGAAATATATGAGGTTCATTATTGGTAATTGTGTTAATAGATGAAAATATAGTAGGTAGAATTAAAAAGAAAAAAATTAATACTACTTCCCATTTAGTGATATTTGAATATTAGTTATTAGATTAAAATGTAGTATAAATTTTTAAAAAAATACAAAAATATTTTTATTAGTGTCTTATAATACTAATAGAAAAAATTTTGTACAACAAATTATACAAATATAAGAATATTTTTAATGTTAAATACAATAGTGCAAAAAGTAAATGTGATCCTTAAAAACTGACAGACGAAGTCTTTGTTTTTTTACTAAATATGATATAAATATTTTTTTGTAAATAAATTAAAATGATAAAATAAATATACTCCATCCGTCCCACGTACCATGTCCACGTTGCCGTTTTTGTCCGTCTCACATTCTATGTCATTTTCATTTTTTAAAAAATGATTACATTAATCTCATTTTAAATTTTTTAATTAATTTTTTTTTAATTTTAATTAAATTAATTAGTTATCTTAATCTTAATTTATAATTATTTATATTATAGAATAATTATTTATAGAGTAGCAGCCACGGTTCATGGACGAATGGAGAATTTTGTTAAGGACTGGGGAGTACATACTGATGTTAGCACAAGCAGGTTTATGGATCAGCATGTGAATACTAAAACAAAAGTGTGTACTTTAGGTTTGTTTGATTACAATTTCAAACACAACTCACCATTATTCATTTGGTACGATCTTCAATAAAATATATTATTATTATATTTTTTATAATATTATATTAAAATATTATTTAAATAAAAATAAAAATTAATATTTTAATTTAAATTAATTTAAAATTACAACAAAGCAAACCCCAATTATTATTATTATTATAATAGTTTGAATATGATATATCTGTGAAAAAATAATATTTTATCCGTCCGTGAAATTTATTTTTATTTTTTCTTTCATTAGTTCATTAAATTTATTTTATTACTAATTTTGACAAAGTCAAAATATTAATATTTATATTGTATATTTTATAATATTAATCAAAATGTCATATATTTCTATCGAGTGAACACATACTTTTATATTATGTATAAATATATTCTCTAGGAAATGAGTATATTTTTACTAAAATATAGATTTTAAAATACTTAAACACAATTTTAAATATATTTTAATCAGATATATATATATATATATTATATCATGATTATCCAAATTACACTATTTTAGCTGATCTTTTAACCGCAACATCAACCATCAATCAAACAAACACACGTGCCAAGACTTAATACATCTAGTGGTTGACATCTTCCGCATAATATTAGTTGTGTGTTTAGTTTGTAATTAAAAAACAATTATGATTTTTTTATTTGAATAGTAGTTTGAATGTGATATATATATTTATATTTAATAAATAAGAAATAACAAAGATATTTTTATTTATGTAAACAAAATCAAGGGGATTTGGTTGGTTTGTGTTTGAAATTGGGGTTATTGTTGGGGAAGAATAAATGCTGCACCAATAAATTCTCGTACACTTATTCAAATAGGCCAACTCCCGAAGCGTAGTTATATCACAATTATAACGGCGATTCGTCAATAAAATAAATACAAGGATTTCAAAGTAATAAATGACAAGTTATTTGTTTACCCGGTCCGGATATAAACCATCCTACATCCGGGGATACCAATTCAGGAGAGGTTCATTAATCAGTGCTGATTAATAACAAAACACTCAAACCTCCTTCTACCCAAACTACAAGCTAATTACCTAGGAAATTCCCTCAACAGACATAAGTAGTTACAAACGCGTACTAACAATTAACACATAGCTGGACTGCTCATATTTTGAATGTTTTCCTGATCGGAACTCCGATTTCCCTTCGACCACAGAACTTCTCCGGCTGGATAATAGTGCATATAACTCACTTTCACTTAATGCATGGAGATGAGAGGAAAGAGGTTGAGAGAATTGATACAATATTTCTTTCACTACACACTCTCTCAAAAACCACTCTACTATCTTCCCACTAATCTCGAGTTGTGTTAAGCAACCACAACAACCATGATTTGACATGTAATTAATTCTCTTTGATACAAATAAAGTATTGTGTTGTATCTAATCAGTTCTGACCACAAAAGGACAAATTCAAGTTGTCCATTTTGTCTTGAGCAGCCACCATTCAAGGAAGGACAAAATGTCTGCTTGATTGGACTGCACTAGCTGAGTCCAATATTGCTGTTTTTGGTAACCAGCGACCACAGCAATATAAAGAGGTTTTGTCAATACGCCAAAAATAGATGATGAGATTTTTGATCATCTTAACAGTTATGAATTATGTTTTGATTTAAATGGTATTTTGATGTAATATTTTATGAGAATAAATAATATTACTTTCATCCGGTTCTAAGACTCTCATTTATTTTTTGCGTATCAATATTTGAATATTAATTATTTTATGAAAACGTAGTACAAATAAAAAAATGACAAAAAATACTTATATTAATGTCTTATAATACTATTATAATGATATTTGTATAAAAAATTATACAAATATAAAAATATTTTTAATGTTAAATACAATTTGGAAATGAGTTTGAATTGATAACCAAACACACTCCAAATCATTGATATGAACTACTCCATTAAAATAAATAAATAAAATTTCAAAGCAAACAAACCGTTTATAATAAACTATTTTCATCATAAAATAAAATATTTTCATAATTTTGAGATTGATTTTGGATGCAATCACATATAATATTATTTTATTTTATTTTATTTGTGGGACTAATTAATTATATGATAGAAGATCTTGAGGCAAATCATCTTTAGTGATTCTTTGGTGTAAACGTGTTGGAAGACGAATATGATATGATATGATATATCATTAATTAATTAATTAATAATTAATTAGTGCCTAAATGCTTTCACTAAAATAGTCTTTTGATTTAATTAAAACACCAACAATCAACAACTAACTACATACATACACATTCTTTTTCAATGATAATTATTTATTTGGTGCCCATAATCATTTTAATAATTTATTTATTTATACAAATATTTTTCTTAATCACATCACAAACACATTTGTACATTTTGTATTTTTGGATATATATATATTTTCATATTAGATATTAAAAATCACGCTAGTAAAATTAAAAATTATCATTTTGTATTGAATAGTATTTTTATTTTTTTTCATTGAATAAAATATATATTATGTAAATAATAGTATATATTTTTTTTTATAGTATCCATTGAAAATTGTATCATCTAGAAAAGTGCTTGGGGAACAAATTCATTATTATTTCAAACTTTTTATTGTATATTTGTGTTTATATATTATATATTATATTCTAATTTTCAATTTTGATTTTATGGATAATAATTTAATAATGCGTTAGTCCCCCTGAAACCTAATTTATGCAATTATTTAGCTTTGATATATCCTTTTGTTGTAATTAATTTATTTTAAAGCACTTATAAAATATAAATAACTTTTTTGCATATAGGGATACTTTTAATTTTATTGTTGAACCATAATCATAAAGTATAAGATAAATAAATAAATAAAGAAGATATTGTTGGGGCCAAGGATATTTAATATTTGTCTCTATAATCAAATTAAACAATAATAATAATAAATATATAATATGTAATCTTCACAATTGATTGAATCTTATTTAATAAAATAATATTTCAGTATATACTTGATGGATATATAAAAACAGCAACATTTAACAATAATTAAACTGGAAGAATATCTTAGGATTCCATTGCAAATTAAACATACAAATATGATTTTTCGAAAGCTTTAACATATGTCCAAAAATGTCTTAATCACATGATCAATAAAAGTTACCAATTATCAATAAATTAAGAAAGTAATTTCGAGGGTATTACATAAATTAAAATTAAATTACAAATAGATTAATTAATTAATTACATATTGAAATTCTTAAATTCAAACTCTACAAAATTGACCTAAAAGTTTTATTCATACATTCCTAATTAAATATAAATGCATTCAAAATCGAGAATAATATATATATATATATATGTAATTCAATAAAAAAATATATATGTAGTGATTAATTATACAATGGCTAATATGAATTCATCTAATCAATTTTAGCATGAGCTGATATTCCAACAAATTTTTAAAATATAGTAACAAATTACTTGCACATAAATAATTATTTATTTAATTTTCGAATATAATTAATGTACACGAATTAAATGATAATTAATATTATTATATAAAAATAAATAAATTACAATACTACTAATATAAAGATTACTTCACTTTATTAGTAGCACTCCCACAAGAAAGGTTCTTCAAGTTCGAGCCGGAAGCCGACGTCGGCTCCAGCCGGCTGCCACGAAGAAGCCATACAGCAGTAGCCGTCACTATAATCGGAGCT
Organism: Andrographis paniculata; assembly: GCF_009805555.1. Taxonomy (NCBI): domain Eukaryota; kingdom Viridiplantae; phylum Streptophyta; class Magnoliopsida; order Lamiales; family Acanthaceae; genus Andrographis; species Andrographis paniculata. The sequence continues at coordinate 266,314 of NW_026137580.1, read as the reverse complement.
CTCCAGGGGCAAATCCGGCAAGTCGAAAAATGTGTCGTCGTCAGTCGAATAAGCCGAATTAGAGAGCTCCTGAATCTTCTCCGTCGAGGAATGAGAGCCCGGCTCGGCTCCCGCGCCGATCAATGTGAACGCAGCGGCTTTGGCGGCGGCGGCTTGGATGTCCTTGGGCGAAGTCGAAGCCGGGCGCGGCAGCTCGTGAGCCAAGTGAGGGAAGTTTAGGTAAGCCGACTTGCCCTTGATGGCTAGAGCCGCCACGTCATGCGCCCGCGCCGCCATTTCGGCGGTTGGGTAAGTCCCGAGCCATATTCTGGACTTCTTCCGGGGCTCCCGGATCTCGCAGACCCATTTGCCCCAGCTCCGCCGCCGGACTCCGCGGTAGGTCGGGTGCTTCTCCTCCGCGGCGGCGCCACCTCCCTTCAGCCGCTTGGCGCCGTCGTTGCCGCCCATTTGGCCGTGGACTTTTGTCTTGGAGCAATCGCCGGCGGCGTCGTTGTTGGAGGGAGACGGCGGCGAGCCGCCGGAGTACGCGGTGGAGGGAATTTGAGAGAGGCTGAGGAGGAGGATCTCCTGGTCCATGATAAGGGCGTGTTTGGATGCCCAAATTGGTTTGTAATTTTGGGGTTTGTGAATATGAGTGAGTTTACAGTTTATGCCCTATTTATACATATGAAATATATATATATATCTTTTGTACAATGATGACTTCAGAGTTATATTTTAATAAATAAAATAAAAAATAACTATGTGGGGCCTATTTAAGTTTACTGAAATGACTACTATGCCCTTATTAGTGTCACATAAAGTGAAATGACTGGAACTTTTTTTTTTTTTTGAGTTACAAGGATTAGTGTAACTTTATAAAGTAGTATAAATATTTTAAATAAAATAGATATTAAATTTAATATTTTAAAAAATATTAATAAACAATACAAAGTTAAAAATATAATTAATAAAATGAATATGTTGTTAATTAAATTTGACCAACAAATTGCTACTTAATTTTATATAATACTACTATGTAATAAGTATTTTTTATAATATTTTTCTACGGCTAATTCGTCACTACGTAATAAGTATTTTTATTATTATTATTTTTTATTCCTCAAGAAAGATCGATTTTTCTTAAATGCACAAATTGCGGAGGCGTTATTAAATATTTTAAATGTTTTTTCTATTTATATATATACATAAAAAATAAAATAAAATAAAAAATGACTCATTTTGTTGGGGAGCAAATGGACAGAATGGTTACTCTTATTTAAACATAAATATTTGTTTATGTGATCTTATCCTCAAGTAGGGTATGAGGGAAGAGTGAATTTACTCCCAAATTATATTTCATTACCAACAAAAATAAATATGTAAACAATTTATTACGTAGTATTATCCAATCTACTATTCTTATAATATAAATATATTTTAAATAAGTGATGTAATATTCAAAACAATTTATGTTATTATATATAGTGGCATTATCGATCTCAATATATAGCTATTGATGCTCATGTAGTTTACTATTTTATAATAAAATAAAACATATTATTTTATAAAGAAAAATATTTTATAAAATTAAAATTTTTTATCACATCTCTAATTATATTTGGGTTCCGTCACTAATTAATCATCACTTTTATTTTCTTTTCTAACAAATTTCCTAAAAAAAATTAATACATTACATATACTCATTATTTTTATATTAATGGTACGATTCTTTATATTTTATATACAAAAATATCTCTTCAAATTATTTTACAAAACAAACACGCTAACTTGTAATAAAAATATATGTATGTACGTATATCTATATAAAACAATATATTTGATTATTATTTCATCTAAAAATTAAAATTTATAAAACACAAAAAGAAAACATCATTCTGGTTTATGTTCTAGAGTTGTTTTGGGTTTACAAAATATTTTTTAAAATAATAATATTTTGGATACAATGTATATTTGTTTTTTATTTTTAATATAAAACATCTCTATTCAAATTGCATTGTTTCAATTAAAAAATATATTTTTCATAAAATATCTTAATAAAATACTCTTAAGTCATTTAAATTTGTGCTGAAATGGTTGGACATTAATTTTAATAAAATAATAATAATAATAATTTTTATTTTTATAGTTAAAAAGTACGAAAAAAAAAATATCAAGAGAAAAAATAATATTTTTAAATAGCAGCAACAAAAGAAAAAATAGCATGAATTTGGAATGATGAATAGTTGTTTTAAAATATTCAATATTTTAATAATTTTAAAAAATTTTATATAAGTAAAACATATCTTTTTCATAAAAATAACTCAAGCCAAACACAATAATTATAATAATAATAATTTTTATTATATTATAAAATACATATTTTGTAAGAAATTAAATTATTTTAATATTATAAAGAACATGCTCCATAAAATAAGGACAAAACTACGAAAATGATAAATACAGAAATAATATAATAATTTTCCACAGTTGCACGTTCCAAAATCAGAGCCTCTACTTTTATATTATTTACAAATTGATATGAATATATTTTGTCCGGGAGTGGGTTTCATTTAATTTAAATAAATAAAATAATATACCAAAAAAGTTTTGTCATAAATGTATTTTGTAAGGCACTGTATGTATTTTTAGTATATATATATATGTATGATATTTTATTTTTAAGTATAATTATTAAAATTGGAGGACCGGTAGGGGTCCTGTTTGGGAGAGTTTCTGGAAACCAATCAATTACCATTATTTTCTGCATTCATTGTGACATATTAAATCAAACTGACAAACACGCGTATGCATACCATCCATTTTTAAACTCCTCTCCCTTTTCCTTTCACTCTCCACTAACTACCAAAAAACAAAAGACTTTATTCTAAGTAAGAATATGCTCATACATTTTGCTACAAATTTTGATATAGGTAGATAATGATTGATATTTTTATCTTTGGTATTATTTTTTTTTAAAAAAATAATATAAGGAAAAAAAAAATGTACTGTATTTGGAAAGAGGAAATATTAATATATGTATTCTACATATATATATATATTATCTTGACCATCATGTACTCTACATTTGTATGTATATTTTTATAGAAAATAAAGGGTTTATTTTATTTTATTTTATTTGAGATTTAAATTTGAGTTTTGATTTAAATAATGTTTTAATATGACATGTTATGACAACAAATAATATTCCTCTCGTCTGAGCTCAATTGATACATTTTATTAATGATACGGTATTTACCATAATGATGATTAATGAGTTAATAATAGTGAATTATAATATTATTTTATTATTTCTTATATGATTAATAATATTGATAATTTTAAAATAAATTTAATATATATAATTAAAAAAATTAGAATATGTATTTAAATATTTTAAAATTTATATCGTAATAAAAATATATGCAATATGAATATTATTTTGTAAGAGAATAAAATTTTCTATAGTAAAAATAAATAAATAAATACGTTTCTTTATTTATAGTTAATATAAATTAATTTTATAAAAGAGATTGAAGTTTTAAAGGTAGATAAAAATTTTAGTTTTTTTAAAAGAAAGATAGAAATAAAAGAGTTTTGAGTGAGTTCTACTTATGTATGATATGATATATTATATAGTTAATTAAGTTAATTTATATTTGTTAAGTATATTATAATTTAATAACTTTTACCAAAAATAAAAAAAGTGTCGATTGTCATTGAACAAACAAAAATGAAAAATATGTCTATTAAATTGGGATGAAAAGAGTATATTTTTATTATGAACTATGCATATTGAAATAAATTTGAAATCGTAACCCAACACACCCTAAATATAGTTTTAGCACTACAAAAACATGTTGGATTTCATATAACAAAATCTGCAACGGAAATGTGCGATGGAATTATTCCGTCTCAAATTGCACAATTGCAATATCCAACGCTATATCGGTTAATGAAGTCAAGTACAATCTATACTCTAGAGATTTTGTATTGTACAATAAATATACATATCATGTAAGGAATATGACAAAAGTGGTAGCTCTCAACAATTGGAGAGAGTGAACTTTGATAATACAATTGACACGAAGATAGAAGATTATATATATATTGTGATGGATGTCGGAGGGCTCATAATTGAGGCACGCATAACATTGAAGATAAAAAATTGTACGATTTCTTTCAAACTACTGATGAAAAATTATAGGCTGGTTGCACGAAGGCAACACTAGTGTCAGTAGTGGCAAGAATGCTGAATATTAAGGCTGACTTCAACTAGTTTGAGCGATGATTTGACGTCCAATGCCAACTAATGCGTAACATGATGCTTGAGGGCAACTGTTTTGTAAAAAACTTCTACATAGATAACAACGGTTTAGAGGATTACGACCATATTAAATAAATTTTGGAGATTGAGTTTCAGTGCAGCCAATCGAGTAGAGTGTTGTTTTCAACTGCGGGTTGTATAATCCAACTACTGGCATTATGAAAAATACAATATACAATATGCCAATAAAAAAAAAAAGACTCGGTCATTATGAATTAGGGAATAGTTAATATTAGCCCTACAAGTTGGTGGGTTTTAGTATTACCATCATGGAGTAGCTCGACAATATCAAGGCCTGGCTAGACAGACGAGGCCCCGATAGTGATTATGTTGTGCTACATGTCGGTTGATCTACTTATTTTGAATATGTATTATTCATAATTTGAAATTTATTGTAGTGTACATTTGTATAAAATTTTGATTTGGTGTTGTCGATCATAAAATTTTGTTATGTATATTTATTGTGATTCGATTTTAATTAGTTTAATGAATTAATTTTCATTTTAATATCTATATATATATTGTTTGTAATAATTGGATAAACAAAAAAAATTCAAAACTTTAGGGAATAATTCCATTGCAAAGTCCAAAGTGATGATGGATTCCTGTAGCTCAGTTTTGCAAGAAAATTATCCCTTGCATTTCATGTCGCAAAATTTTGCGACGGACTTTCAATCGCCTAATTTTTGCGACAATTTTGTTTGCAACTCATTAGGTATTTATCGCAAACAATGATGGAAACGAAAAACTTGCTTACGATTTGCAATGAGAAAATTTCATTACAAATATGGCATTTTTGTTCACATTATTTTTATTTACTTCATTTTTTATTGAATAATATTCAATATATATATATATTTAAAAATGCATCTAATATATATGGCATTGATAGTATATAAAATATAACTCGATAACATATACAATATAATTAGATAACATATAATATATGTTAATATACAGTCCGTTTTCATGTTGACTGGGTTAAATAATTGATCAGTAAGCACAAACAACATATACATGATAACCCATGATAATACAATATACAATAATATTCTATAATAATTTTACATAAAATAATAGCCAAAGACCAATCCTCTAATGTGCGGGTGTTACATTCAACGTAATAAGCACACACACACACATATATATATATATATACAAAATAATACACTATAATATATAAATTATAAAATATAATATTATTCTCCCTCATGTCCGGTCAAAATGACCTCTTTAATTAGGAATACGGTATTTTAAGTAGTGTAAATTAGTAAATTATTAGTAATAAGTTATTATATTATGATATTATTTTTTATATGAGTAGTTTGGTTAATATTTTAAATATTTTCTCAATTGAATATATAATATGAATATCATTTTGTAAATAATAAAATTTTATATAACACAAATAAATAAATAACTTAAAACTATTTTGATAAAAAATAAGGAGTTTTAAATATAGCTAAAAATATTTGTTTATTGATGAGAAATATAGAAATTAAGAGGTTTTGAGTTGTTCTAAAATGTTAAAAATTTAATTAAACTGATTTATATTTTTTAAGTATATTTAAAACGAATAAATTTACTAAAAATAAAAATAAGTGTTTACTTGTGAGATTTTGATTTTGAATAGTAAAATTTTGAATTCAAATAGTTGTTTGATGTGATACAAATATGTATTGATGTGATGTTTTGAATGTAAAATTTAATTTTAGTGTAATATAATAAATAAAAAATAGGTGTTTGATTTGATTTCTTTTTAAGAAAAAAAAATTGAAATAGTAAAACGGAAAAACAAATCTCACAAGTAAACACACCCTTATTTTTTATGGAACGGATAAAACAAAAAAAGTCATCTGTCATATATATCCATGCATTGACTCCAACCGCCACTGCCGTTAATATAATACAAAATAACATATAAATCTACAACAAATAACAATATAACAATACATACCACAATTATATTTATAAAAATTTCAAAAACATTGTAATTATATGCTCTATTCTTTGTTCAAGTCTGATGCCTATATTTTATATTTTCCGTTATTCAAATTTATGCTTACTTTGAATTGTTATAAAAAAATATTCTCATTTTTTTATAAAAAAAAAATTATTGTATTTTGTATTTTTTATTTTACAATTAAAAAAAAGTACAATTATTTTACACACATTTGCAGGAGGAAAAAGTACATGTAAAGCACAATAATGATTAAGCAAAACGTCCTAATTCCTAACTAAGGCGACATTTATAACGTACGTACGTAAGTCTCATGTGATATCACCCAATCGCTGTAATAACACGATCTATGACGTCAATATTAATTACTGATGACGATAGACATCGATCACTACCTGCATGTAATTATATAAATTAATTAATACCCTTTTTAATATATATTTGATATATATATATATATTACTCATTTTAATAAAATAAAAAGATATATATGGATAATTTTAATTTTGAGTTTTGATTTATATTTTAAATTGAAATGATTGTATAATAATATATATATGTTTGATATAATATTTTGAATATAAAATTATATTTTAATTTAAAATAATGAAAATTAGACATTTTATATGATATTTATTTTTTTAAAAAATAAATTAAAATAGTAAAATTCAATCAAAAACTATACAAACAAACATACGCGTAACTTTCTAATGTTCGCATAATATAGAGTAATATATATTTTTGTCTCTTTTATTTATTCATATGTTAATTTAAGTTTTTTTATTTATTTTTTAAAAATAATAGCGATTTTAATCTTTTGTCTATTAAATTAGTTTAATTTTACTCTATAATTATCTTTTAACACATTATTTTTATTTCATTCTTAAATAATTTATATTATTTTTATCTAAATTATTAACATTTAAGCTTTAAATTAATTATATTTTCATTTAAACAAGTCATTTATTTTTACATAAACCTAAATACTCTATTCATCCAAAAAAAAAGAATTTCATGTTATATTCCGTCTAATCAAATATCCATATATGATATTACCCTTGTTACAAAATTCAGCTTCTCCGCGATCAATATTTTAATTTCATCAAAATTTTAATTTTTCAAAAAAATTATTTTTCTTATTGTATATATGAACAAAAGCTATATATACCCGCCGTATTTAATGTCATGTTATTATCACCAAGTGACAAATAAATTAAGTGTTTAGGTTTCTTTGGAAAGAACTTGTACGAATGAAAATGATATGTTTTGATACAAAATTATATCATAAGTATATTTAAATTTTTTTTCAAGAAATAATACTTAGAGACAAATATTGAACTAATTCAATGGATAAAATATCAACATTATTAATTTAAAAATAAAGTGTAAAAAATTAACTCATAAATAAATAAAATGAACAAAAAAAAAAAAGAATACTTACCCACTAATGTAATTATAGAATTTCAATTATTACTTCTAACATTTTAGATTTTACTCGCAATGATTATATATATATATCCTTTATAAAAATAAATTTTATTGTTGTTATTATTTAAAATATGGTGTGGAATCAACATTATGAATATCAACTATTGTATTTTATTACTTATTTAAGATATAGGGTTTGTTCACTCAACCTATTTTGTAAATATTAAAAATAATATAATATATATTTTAACACAATATATAATATATATATATTTTATTCATTCACAAAAATCAATAATTCAACTCAAAATATTATATTTTTACATTAAAATATTTTTATACCTAACATAAAATATATATCTCTATATATTCGTAAAAAAAAAAAAAAAACACAAAATGAACGCACCCATATTGTACTATTTGTGGGATCAATAGGCCTTGTAAATCTTTTCATATTTTTGTGATAAAAGATTAAATTTTTAAAATATAAATCTAAAGTATTTATAAATTCTCAATTATATATATATATATATATTCTCTTAGTTATCATGTTGATATAATTTTAATATATATAAAATTACTATAATGAAATTTTACTTGCTTAACTTTGATAGTTTATTATGCAATATATATATATATATATATCCCAATGAATATTTATCATTCAAAAGTTGGTCTCAATTATTACGTCTACATTTTTTGTCAATAATATTTATGGTTGATTGACGCTTATTAATGTTGTGATTGAACCCATCAATAAAGTTAAATCTCAACGTTTGATTAATTAATGAATAATAATTAGCTAAAAAATCTTATGATAAATACTTACTAATAATAATAAAATAAAATATTAACCTATATATTTTTTTATTTTTTTTAAATGTCTTTTAAATTTTCCAAGAAAGAACACTATACATTATATTTGAAAATATAAAAATACACTTTTTATTAATCAATGAAATGAAAATATCTCAAATTAAAATAGATTTATTTTGGGTCTTTTCAAGTTGAATTGTATTACAAAATAAATATGTTTAGATAATAACTATCTAATTATCTAAATGAAAAATATTTGCAGTTTCTTTCTTTTATATATATATATATATATATATTATAGGGGCAGCTTTTACTAGGAGTAGAGCAACTGTCAGTCTAACTAAAAGAGGGCTCATATTTTAAAAATATAATCTCATTATTATTATTATTATTATTAATAAATTTTAAAATTTGAAATTAAATTATAAATTCTAGTTTTTTGTTTGCTTCTTAATTATTCAATTATAATTTTAAATTTTAATTATATAATGGTTTTTATTTTTTTCTTCTTAACCATGTTGGGCGCACCTATCTTCTCAGATCCAATTGTCACATAAATTTTCTTTTTCTTATTTTCTCAGTCTTTTATCATTTTCCAAACCTCCGGACATTACTGTGAAGCACCGTTTGGTCAGTCTTTTGTCTTCTTCTCCCGAATTGACACCGCCAAACCGCCGCTAGCGTTAGTAATGTTATTTTGAAAATATATTTAACCGTATATTTATAGGGTCTAAAATCTATTTTTACTCAGGGTCCCGAAAAAGTTCGATACGGCCTTCTATATATATATAACTGTCTAAGCTAAATAAATGTAATATATCAACATTTTACACTCCCTTAAATATGGTGCTATAGAAATTAGCTCTACTTTTGTGTAAGAGAAATTAGAAACAAGACACAATAGTTTGATTCTTAGACCATGGAGCACCACAAAGATTCTCATGCATAATATGGTGATAAATAAAGTGATATTAATCTCAATATGTTTAGTACATTTATATTATAAAATATCTTAATAACATTTTTTTTTATTGTCACAATGAAAAATAGTAGGAGATGATTGAGATATGCTAAGGTTTCAAGCAACCAACAAAATGAAAAAAGCTCGGAAGTAGTATCGAAAAGTGCATGATATGTCAATTAAGTGATGAAACAAGAACGATAATTTGCTTTTTCCTACGTTAGGAGACAAAAGAATTAAGAAAAAAAATTTAATGGTCGAATGACAATTTGTAAGATTACCCGTCCAACCAGCATCATAATAACTGGAACGAGTTAAGGATGAAATAAGTTATAAATATAAATCATGTAATAACATGCCTTTAACATAATGGAGAATATACAAAATAATAGAGAATGAGTGATGTGAGATGCAACTACAAACTGACCAACCAAATAGACAACATAAACAAAGGTGTGTCGAACATTTTCAGGACCCTGAACAAAAATAAATAATAGGTCCTATAAACAAATGACTTTTTTTTTTAACATACTATAAACAAAAAATATACTAATAAATGCCACAAAAATAAAAATTATATTAATCATACATACAATAAATGAAATATATGTATCCCGTAAGGGATGACCGGCTTGTGTAGAAGTGGGTTGCCGGACCTAGTTTGTAATACATATTTTGACTATTATAAAACTTTACAATATCTTGATTATTATAAAATCAATAACTTATAATAATAACTACAAATTTTAAAGGAGAGAACATAAGATTAGAAAAAATTTGATTAGAGTTTATTAGAATTATAATTGGATTGGGTAATTGTAGAAAAAAAATATGAGATAAAATTTAAATTAAATATTAATATAACTAATAATAATTATGAACTTTAAAAATATTTACGAATTTTAAATGCGAGAAATATGAAATTAATTTTAGAAAAAAATCGATCAGAATTTAATTTTAAAATTAAATTAGATAATTGTTAAAAAAAATATAGGATAAAATTTAAATTAAATTTTAATACGAACGTTCTTGAAATCCGACTCTGAACATAAATAATGTTTGATAAATGTCAGTCAAATTAATCAAACTTTCAATAAATTGGCGATATAGATAATGATCTTCAATATAAATCTCATCCGATTGTGTAAGAGGTTACCCATCAAAAGATGTTGAAATCGTCTTGTAATAAGTGAAGTTAGTATGAGAAAACAAATAAAAAAATAGGGTAAACTGTTTTCTTAGTCCCGTAACTGAACTCCCTTGTCATTTTAGTCCCGTAAGTGGAGCCTGTTGCAAACTAGTCCCATAAGTGAAAAATTTTCGCTATTTTAGTCCTCTGGCGTCGGAGACGCCCGCGTGGCTCGCCAGAGGTGACGTATCCGCCAAGTGTCCCGCCAGGTCAGTGACACCTGGCGGACACGTGGATTTATTTTTTTTTTCAATTTTTTTTATTTTTTTAAAATTAAATCAAATTAAAAAATTAAAAATATATAAATAAAATTAAAAATAAATTTTTAAAAAAAAATTCCACGTGTCCGCCACGTCAGCGCCAGGTGTCGCTGACTTGGCGGACACGTCACCTCCGGCGAGCCACGCGGGCGTCTCCGGCGTCGGAGGACTAAAACAGCGAAAATTTTTCACTTATGGGACTAGTTTGCGACAGGCTCCACTTACGAAACTAAAATTATAAGTGGTTCCAGTTACGGGATTAAAAAAACAATTTACCCTAAAAATATATACTCATATATAATATCATGGTAAATCTCTAAAATAAAAAATTTTATATAGACATTTGCATTCTATGTTTTTTTATATGGAATATTATATATTTAGTTTATTGCATACTTAACAATTATGACATGAAAAATATGTCAAAATTTTCATTCCGTCCATAACTAACAAGTATACTTTTATATTTATATAGTTTTTTTTTTTTTTTACAAATGTTCTTCTATTAGTATTATAAGACACTAATATAAGTATTTTTACACTTTTTTTTTTAATTTATACTATGTTTTGATATGATAATTAATATTTAAAAATCATCACACAAAAAATAAATGAGACGCTTAGATATGGGACAAATAATTAAGTGGCAAATGCATTAAGTTTCCTAGTAGCACATGTAGGTCCAGTGACGTTTCAACGTGGTCCATTAATAACTTAATTCTAAATTAATTGTAAGCTCCAATACTATTAATTGAATCCAACTAAATTGATTTAGACATTCCCAATTCAATTAAACCAATTCATGCACATTATTATTATTATTATTATTATTATTATTATTATTATTATTATTATTATTATTATTATTATTATTTGAGAATATATATACGTGGGATCTATATGAAAACGAAATCCAACCATATTCTTAATTTTTAAATTAATCGCAATTTTTTTTTTTTTTTCAATAATTAGAAAGTAAATATCAAATTAGAAACCTTAAAAAGCATACAACATCTATTTCAAATATTTTCCTATTCTTTCTTATTTAAAATGTTCAAAAAGAAATAAAAATAAAAATATTTACATAGTTTCGCTTTAATCATTCTACATATCATTTTTACTGATTTATAACAATAATATATAGCTCTCTCTAAAAGTAATGGATGTATTTTTATTTTTATTTTTTGAGTTACTATACAACTTTTTTACTATTTGAATTTCATATTGTACTATCTAATTTTATAAATTATTACATTATATATTATTAAAAACAATTTTAATTCCGTAAGAAATGGTTGGGTGATATGAGAGTGGTCTTGTAACTTTACTTGCCACACATAGTTGGTTTAGTGTGATTTGCTTTATGGATCTAGTTTGCAAACTATTAAATTCGGCTGAAAACGTTCAAACTTAAATCAAACAGAAATAAATATACTCGTTATTTTTATATGACCTGTACATTTATTCCACAAAAAAATTAATACTCCCTCCATCCCGCAAGAAGAACACCGTTTGTTTTTTGTACGTAGAAAATACCCCTATTAGTATGGTGTGTTATAAGAGTGATAGACATTTGTATAATATATTGTAATGGTAATGATATTTATTATGTTAGGTAAATAGTAAAGTTACTAAAAATCCAAAATCATCATTCGGCTTGGTTTGCACAATCAAAAAATTATTAGGAAATGATACTTTATTTTGGGACGGATAAAAAAAAAATGATATCCTTATGAGATGAAGAGAGTATATTACCCACGTTTATTATTTTTTATATGATCTGCACAATTATTTATACTCCCTATGTCCATAACTATGTATCAATTTGTTTTTTGCACAGAGTTTTAGAAATATTAGTATTATATTGGGATATAGTAGGAATAAAGTATAAACGATTAAAATAACTTTATTAGTATTGTGTTATATAAAGATAATGACATTTGTGTAATATATTGTAAGTTGTAAAGGTATTTGTAATGTTAAATAAATTGTACAATTATTAAAAAAGAAAATGAATAAACTAAAATAAAAAAATAGATAATTTGTTACGAGGGGAACGAAGTATTTCATATTAAATATATATATGTCGCCCACATGTATCATGTTCTATGTGGGTCCCATTTCAATACATGATTGGAAACCGTCCTTAGTTATGTTTGGACTTAATTATTGAAACCATATGTGACTATTAATTAAATTGATTTTTTTGCCTTAATTTTGTTTCTTAATACTTAATATATGAAAGTGTACTGAATTAATATTTCTATATGTGTGTAAAATAGTAAAGCAACAATGATGAATAAAATGTTGATTAACTCTATAAAATATAAATAAATAAATAAATAATATTTATTTTTATATTAAACTTAAGTTTTTAAATGAGATTATCGAATAATATCATCTAACATGTGTCAAATTTATGCTCAATTGGGAAAAGATGGCTTCAATAAACACATAATCAGTGCAAAAGGAATAAAGAAAGAAATTTTAATTTTTAATAAATTTTAAATTGAATTAAAATAATAATAAAAATTGATATAACAATCCTAATGGACTCTTACTACAAGAAGAAAGGTGGGAGAGGCCTAGACCCATTGTTTAAAGGGTAATAGACATTAGCCCCAAAATTATTTATATACATATAATATATATTTTTGAAATTATTTATTAAATTACATTAAATTTTTCATATTGATTTTTTAATCTTTTTTTTTTTACATAAATTATTTTGATAAAAAAAATTTAAAATAAATTTACCGATGTGAATGTTTTTTTTACTATTTAAATAATTACTTCATTAAATTAAATATAAAAATTCATACTAAAAATATTATATTAACGACTATCTTATTTCAAATATATATAATGCATGTAATCACATTTCAAATATTTAAGAGAATTAATTATAAATATTAACTAATTTATTAAATTGTTATTACGATGTTTTGATTACTTATGATATCTTATTACAATACTAAGAGAAAGTATATTTAATTACAAGGATCTTATTATTTTTGCTCTGATTTCAACACTTGAAAGTATATTTAGTTCATAAAAATTCATAAAAATTAAATTGTATTTAAATTAACAACGAATTCAAATATTTATTCATAATAATTTCTATATAATTCAATCTTAAAAGCTTCAAAAATAATAATATAACCTTAAATATTATATATATATATATGGGCGGATCTATTAAGGGGCAAAGGTGGGCTGCATCCCACCCCATCCTCCTTTAATTTATTTATTTATTTTTATATATTTTTAAATATATATATAAACATAGAAAAAATTATTGGAATAAATAATAATACTAATAATAATTTTAATTATAGATATTTTTCTAATAAATATGTATTACTATTTTTTATTTTATAAAAATCCAAATGAATTTTTACAATATATAGTAAGTAATACTACCTTAATTGCTATTTTGTAATATTTTTAAAATATAACAATTAGAAAGATAAAATTAGGTGGACAATAAATAGACATATAAAATATATTTCTTTTATCTTAAAATAATAATTTTTTTTTCTTAAAAATAATATTTTCATTTTCATAAATAATCATATCATCATAAAATTATTTATATATTTTTTATTATTTTTATATAAATGTCGTTACTTTATACGCAAATATACTATTAATGATATTTTAGTTTTTTTTACTATCTATTTTATTTTCATTTTAAACATAATATTATTATTTCTTAAATTTCGAGTCAAACTCAAATGTCATTATTGTTTCGAGACCGGGAGAGTATTTTGTTAATTTAAAAAAATAGCTCCCCTCTAACTTGATCCTAGTTCCGCCACTGTATATATATATATATGATCACTACAAAAAAATAATATATTTGTAACGGAATTTCGTCCCTGAAGTTCACGTAGCTAACGTAATTTCATTCCTAATTCCGTCTCTAATGTCATTAGTAATTAGGAAAAAGTAAATTTAAAGATAAAAATATTTTATTACAAAATTGATTTTTTCTTGCAGTGAATGTTTATTATAGCGATGAATTATTGGCATGTACATAAAGCCCAAAAAAAGGTATGTTGGTGAATTGTTTTTATTATTTTTTTTGATTGAGCCATTTTTTAAATGTTTATAACACGCAAACAACACCACTATAAGTTGTCTGCATTTATTTATTTATTATTTTAATTTTCATGTTGGGTCAGTTAAGGGCAATATTGTACCTGTTTGTTTAGGCTACGTTGATAAGTTGTTAACAACACATGACTGATTGTACTAAAAAAATTTTAATATGTCAATAATAATAACATTTGTGTGTTACTTTTTAGTTTGTGAATTTGGGTATTTTAATTTTTTATTTATATAATATTTCGTGTGATTTATATGTTATATATTCGTATTAAAAAAATATAAATTTATATAATAAAAAATTATATAGAGAGTAAAAAAAAAAAAAAAAAACTTTCGCCAATATATTTACTTTAAATGGTTAATACATTGTATTTCGAGTAAAAAGTTTAATTTAGAGAAGTGAACACTAAGCCTATGTCCTTTTATTACTAAATTTCACATTTTTTTTAATTTATGAGATTTTTTATTTAAATAATATTTTAATTTGATTTCGTATATATTAAATAATGATGATTTATGTTTAAATAACAAATCAAACACACCTAATTATTATGATTTTTTTTTTATATAATGATATATTACTATTCTTTAAAAAAATCTTATTCAAACTACCAATAAAAAAAAAAAACAAAACAAAACAAAACAAAGCAACCTTCGAAGGAACACGCATATTATTTTATTTAATACTCCATCTGTCTCAATTCAAAGTACAACTTTTATCATTTTTCATCCATTTCATTCCAAAATATTTCTTTTCTATTGTAAAAGTAATCATACACCAATACCTAGATACCCTTAACTTTTACCTAAATTAGAAATATACTATTACTACAGTTATTTTTTACATAAAATCAAAGGAAAAAAATGTCAAAAGCCTCTTATACACTTTCACTGACTAATAAAATATTATTATTTATTAATTTACTACAAAATCTCAAAGAGCTCATTTGAACTGGGACTGATGAAATATATTTTTGTTTTTGTAAAAAAAATGTTTATAAATAAAATAATGATTAAACAAACTTTAGATAAATGGATTTTAAATGTAACATATGTAAAATATTTTCGTTAATATAAAAATAATATTTTGTATTGAACTGTTGATTTTTTGTGAACGAATAAAATATATATTATGCATATTGTGTTAATATGTACTATATGCTTACATAATATTTATGGGGAATCATCCCGTTAAAAAATACTAAAAATATGTTTGCTTTGTAAAATGACTTAAAAGGAATAATTTTTTATGTAAAGTATATAAAATTTTGTAAGTAATATAAAATAATGAATATATATAATATATGAATTTTCGTGAGTTTTCTTTTGGCAAAAATAAGACATAAGTGAACAATCTTATACATATTTAATCCTTGTTTGTTGAGTGAAATTTATTTATATTAAAATAAATAAGTATATAGTGTGATATAAAAATATGTTATCGGGTGTCATGTTCTACATAAAAAAGAAAATTTTGAGACAATATTTTAAATAAAACAATAAATACTTGAAAAAAAGAACATTGTTAATAAATAATATCAAGAGTGTTTCGAAAAATATATACACATGTTTTGTTTATTTAGTGTTTTGATTTGAATAATTTTTTATTTATTTATTTTTATGTGAGATATAGAGAATCGCATCGGTAATATAAAAATAATATTCTATATCAAATATTATCTTTGTGGGATGATAAAATATATATTAAAAAACTTGTCGGAAAAAAAAAATTATGTAAACAACTTTTTTCTTTCTTTGCTATTATGTTACAAGTTACAACCAATCACAATTATATTTTTATTCTAAAATCTCAACCATTGATAATATATATGAATGTTTAATCACTCTAATTCTCAACAATTTTATTTTATAAAATAAATAAACTAATAACATATGACAATAATTCATAAAATAATCTTCTCATCAATTTCAGTACACAAAAGATATTCATACAACAAACCTAACCCTTCCAAAAATATATAACTATTTAATCACTCTAATTCTCATAATAAACTTTAGAAAAATTAATTATCAAAAGAAAAAATGTCTTTCATGTCAAATTAAATTAAAAAAGAAACACTCTACCCTATTTGTCATAAAATAGTGACAATTAAGGCCTAAGTCAACAGCAAAAACTTTTTAATTGATATGCCCATAAGAGAAATATTGTGTATGTAAGTGAATAATTTTAATGAAATCAAACACTTTAAATTTACTAAACCCATAAATTTTTGTTTAAGAAAAATCTAAACATTGTTGATGTTGATTAGGCATTGTGATTGATACATTAGATGTAATTCAAGCAATTCTATAGTTGTTATAAAACACAAGGATGTGTCACAAATTGTTACACTCAACAAACACAAAAATAGTTAACCATAATGCAATAATAATAATAATAATAATAATAATAATAATAATAATAATAATAATAATAATAATAATAATAATATTTGGATCTTAATTAATCAAAAGTGTCAATATGTAATTAAAGAAACCTCTAGAATATGCTCTTAAATATATATATATATATATATAAATCATACAATTTTTTTTTATTATATAAAACGATCGTATTTAAAAATAATTTTAACTATATATATTGGATTTGTTCACTAAATCTATTTTTGGATGATACGATTTTCTATAAATATTATAAAAAATATAATATATATTTTTACATAATATATAATATATTTATTTTATTCATCTATAAAAATTAACAAGTTAACGCTAACTCTTATTTTTTATATTATAGGTACGATTTCTCGTACCATGTAAAAAAACACATTCATAAAAAAAAAAAAGAAAAACAAAGAAAATATGTTATTGAGTTTTTCTTTAGTTCCTTTGCTTTGCAACTTTATTGTTCTTTATAAAAAAATTTATATTAATCATATTCATAAAATATAATGGTCAACTATTATCTAAATGCAAAGTACAAACTTAAAACCAAAAAAATAAAAAAAAAACCACATGTTATTTCATTCATTCAATTTTTAGAAATGATTCAACTGAGTAAATCGAAATAATTTATTTGATTTAGTGTTAAAACATTGAAAGCAATACTGTTTTATGTAAATATATTAATTTCAGAAGATAATTGTTCTTATCTTTATATCCTTTATATTTTTGAATAATTATTATGATTACTTAATAAATAATAATAAAAAAAAAAGGATGAATTAATATTATAGAAAGCCCAATTAGGAGCAGCCTACATTTTATTATTGGGCCTAATATAAAAAGTTTAGATTGAAGCCCAGTATTAATTCATTGTCTTTTTTACTGTAACAATTATTTTACCTATTTTTTAGCTCTTTAAAACAATTTATTTGCATTATAAATCTTTTGTTGGTCCAAAATATTATTGAAGTGTTCTTTTTTCATTTTGTTTTAATTTTTATTAAAAAGTGATTTAATTAATCTTCTGTGAATATATATTATTAAAAAATTATGATGGATGAATAATAATAATAATAAAAATAAAGAATAAAAGAATAAAATCAACTGTTGTCAAACTAAAAATTTTATTCAAGACTGGTCACATAGTGTAAATTATTATTATTATTATTATTATTATTATTAATGTTGAACAAATTGCTTCCAACTTATTTTTATTTCATCTTCATTCAAGAGCTTTTTTTTTTTATTTTTTTTCCATATACATATGTATGATTGTAGGTTGGGGATCTAACATATTTATATGACAAACATAGTACGCTGAAATCATTCTTAGAAGTGGAACTTGGACCGGTATTGACTCCTTACTAATATAAACGATTATATTAGTAAACTTATCTTTTATGTCAATTGATTAATTGAGTTTATATTTTTTTTATTTAGGATTCATGTCTCATGCCTCCCCCTTGTATAATAAAAGATGACATCTTACTATTCTTCAAAGTTTGTGATCTTAAGAATGATAAATTAAGGTATACTTTTGTTATATTTCTTTTCGTGATTTGGAAATAACTCTTAAGTAATTTCAAGTAGTTTAAATAACATATTATCTGCATCACTTGGTAGATACGTTGGACAATTTTTGTGAATCACCTTGGAAAGCTGGTGCATGTTTTGTCTAAATTAAATAAACTTGCCAGTTTTGATGCTTATGAAAATGTCGAAATTTACTAAGTTTGTTTTAACAGTTTTGTTTTATAATATATTTTCTATATTGAAAATACTTTAGTTATTTAATGTTAGCAGCAAACATGTTCTATGTTTTTTACATCTACTCATCTCTTTTGGGATGAAAGATTATAAATTATAAAAATAGAAAGATTTGTTGGAATATAAAATTAAAATAATAAGAACTTGTACATATATTATAATGATAGAAAAATTATCTAATTGTTAAAATTTCTAAATATGGAAAATACCATAACATATAATACATATATATTCCAATATATATTTAACACAACTCTTTAAATTTAAGATAAATCGAATCAACTTGAATTTGCTAAGAGTGACCGAAAGTAATGTAGCGAGATCATTCATTAAACTAGAGTTGAAAAAAAGACTTTCGACAAAGTTGGAGTTAGAAGAATGACTCACTTACAACAAAGTTAAAGTTGAAAACAAGATTCACTCACAACGAAGTTAGAGTCGAAATTAAGACTTGCTCACAACAAAGTTAGATTCGGAAATAAGACTTGCTCACAAAGAAGTTAGAGTTGGAAACAAAGCATGGCTCTGTCAATGGAGATCGAAGTAGCAGGGACGAAATAGAAATAGTAGCATGACCATGGATAAAAGTAGATAAATCAACAAAATATAAAAACATATACGGGATAAAAGTAGAATATGAAATTGAAATTTTCTATTTTAATCTTAAGAACTTATACACATTTATTATAATTCACAAATTATCTAAATAAATCAAAAATAATTTAAATATATTAGATTAGGGTAAATACCATGAATATAATATAAATATATTTATATTCCAAATATATTTTAACAAAACTAACATAGTTACAAATTTTGTAGATATATATGAGAGATAGCAACTGACGCACTTTAAAATATGAAAACTACATGTTTCAACAGTCTATTGTTACATGTGTCATATACATTGAATCTTTAGAGATAGACAATTTAGGTATGATAGTGATAAAATACAGCTTTTAGTTTTAATATTTCAATCTGTGTGCCTTTTAACATCTCTTCATTGGGATTGTTTCTTTTGTAACTTTGAAGCAAAAAACATTGATCATCAACTCTTAGATGGTCATTGCAAAATGACATGATTTATTAATGTTGTTAGCATTGCAATATTATTATAACATTTTGAAGTATTTATGTGAAAGATGTTATATATTTTGTAAAAGATTATGTAAAGCTTAAATTTGTGTAATTCTTATTAAAAACAATAAAAAATTGTTTTTAGCATAATGCTCATTCACATTGCCATATAAGCATCATCATATACATAGATGGTAAAATTAGTCATTTATATATGAATTATGTCATAACAATGGTAGGATGGTTCTCTTTCGGAGTAAAGCAATAGTTAGATTATTGTCTATATCCATTAAATTTGAGATTGAGGTTGAGCTCAATTGTTGCACATTATGTTGATATCTGAATATTATTGTGATATTTGGTGTCAAGTAGATGGCTTTAGCAAGCTAAATTCACTAATGGCGTAACTGTGAGATTGAAATGAATCTTGATGAATAGGAAGAAAAAACATAAAAGAAACATTTTTAAGATTGAGTATATTCCAAGTAATATGATTAAACAATTATACACACTATATCCGTAAAATGAGGGAATTCTCTAAGTAAAATACTTAGGGGTGTTAGATCAGAAATGACAATAATTTAAGGTTTTGGAAAGACACTTGAACTACAGCTTGATAACTTTTGAAGCCTATTTTTCGTTTCATTTTTTTGTTGGCATGCTTGAAATGAGGTATTTTCTATGATTATGATCTTTGACAAGAATGACTTTCGGATATCAGGTTTCTTCAATATCACCTCAATTGAAAAAGATGTCCTTGGGTTGTCATCTATATTAGGAATTAACCTTCATTTATTTATAAATTTTCCATTAGTGGGCACTATTTTGAGTTACCTTCTTATTTTATGGAACATCTCTTGGATTCAGCTATCTTTCTGCATCAAGTATTGTAATTCCTTGAATCATCACGAAATGTAAATATTCATCCCTATTTTATATTTTATGGCATACTACTTCCAGCTTATTTTTCTAATGATGTTTCATAGTATAAATATTGTCTCATTTACTCTCATTTTCTATAGTAGTCATGCTTAACTTGATTGTAGGTAGGGAATTAAAAGTTTTATGTGATGTCATGACCCCTAAAATTATTTTTAGAAGTGGAACTTAGACCGTAATGATTGCAAATACAAACAACTGTATTACCAAAGCATATTTTTTTTCGTTACATGATAAACTTTCTTTTGTCTTATGCCTCCTCCATATATTACAAATCGATGATATTTTATTGTTCTTTGAAATTTATAATCCTGAAAATAAAAAGTTAGTATAATCTTTTGTTATATTTCTTTCCTTGGTTTGGAAACAAAATCATTGAATTTAAAATACTTTAACTAATATTTTACTTCAATCTTTCGGGTAGATATGTGGGAAGAATTTTTGTGAACCACTTTGCTAATCCTATGCATAACACTACAAAAAAAATAGTATATTTGTAACGGAATTCTGTTCCTAAAGTTCACGTAGCTAACGTAATTCCATCTCAAATTTCGTCTCTAATATCATTAGTAACGGAAAAAGTGGATTTAACAACGAAAAAATCTTGTTACAAAAGTGATATTTTTTGTAGTGTAATTTGATAAATTAAATGAATTTTTTGGTTTTAATGTTTACCAAAGTATCTACCTTTATGAGATTTGTTTAATCTCTTATTTATGGTACTCTCTATGTGATTAAATTCAATATTATATCATTTTCCAATATATTCTTTTGTGTTGATGATTACGTAGATTTGCATATGAGATTTAGGAAGATTATTTTCATGTATCCATCATATGTAGCCTTTTATAGGGATTCTTTAGGAACCGATTAACAAGTAACTCCATTTTGATTAACTAAACACATAAATCCTTCATTGGTAAGCAATCACAAACCATACAAAAGTTTTGATTGGGATCTTCTAATGCAATAACTATGAATATTTTATCTTGTTGTCGATTTTATTAGAACCATATTTGCAATTGGTTATACCTTTGTAGTAAACTTATTTTATTGGTATTAAAATTTCAGCAATTAACTGGTGTAGAAGCCAATACTACATTGTTAAATAAATAGTCTACTTTTTATTTTTAAGTAACAAAGATATTGTAAACTTTAAACTTTGAGCATTTTTCCAATTTAGGAAATAAGTCAAGAGTCTCGCATAATATTTGAAATCATTGACAAGACATTCTCATTTAAGTCTAGCAAAATATGTTAATAATGACATATATACTACTCCCTACGTCCAAAAACTATAGTTTTAATTGGGTTGAGCATGTAATTTAAGGAATATTGATATTATATTGGTAGTTGATAAAATATATGGATAAAAAATTTTTTTGCTCTTGTGAGTGTATTAGTGTAAAAAGTAGTGACAATCGTGTAGTAAGAATGAAAAAGTATGGGTAGTTTTATGGTGATATGGTTATTTATGGAAATAAGACTATTGTTTTAGAACGGACAAAAATGGTAAACAAGACTATTGTATTGGGACGGAGGGACTATTAATTTATTGTAAGTATTTTGTTAATATATATATTTTTTTTGCTTGAAATTATATATTAAAAATGGATATATTTTGTGTTTCCAAAAATCACTTTCTCTTCAAATCAGGGAATAAAATATAAAACATTAAAATCAATATAAAGAACAACAAATCATCTCTTAAAATTGCTAGCTTCTGTTAAGTCCAACTTTTCCATCTCCCCAAAAAATATAAACGGATAACATAAAATAATAATAAATAATAATAAAAGATGGTGGTTATTGTATTGTCATACAAAATTTAATACAATACTAATAGTACACAACATAAGCCCAAACAACACACGACATAATGATAAAGAATATATGAATTATGGTATCATAATATAAATAAACGCATGAATTAACAACGCACATCATAGAGACAAACAACACTGTATAAAGATAGATAATGCACCATATAAAGATAGATAACACATTAATTATATTAACACTATGCAAATACAATATATGATTTACAGCACATGATTGAGTCTCACAAAACACATAATAAATGGACAAACAAAACTAATATATCGATAATATATGAACTATATTAACATGATACAAAAACATCGCATAAACTGATAACACATGATATAGTTTCATACAATACATGTTATAATTGATTTAATACAAAAAAAATATATCAATACAACATACCTATATATATATATATTAACACAATCTTACTATGTTACATAAATATGTTTGATTGATTATTTTATATGTGTTAACTGTTTATTCCCAGTAAGCACCACATAACCAATTTGATAATAATAAAATATATATCCAAATATCCAATCCCCTAATCTACTTGATTAACACAATCAATCCATATAAAAATCATAGCTACTGGAACTCAATCATCCACCATTAATCCACTACTCTATAAATAATTTTATTGAAACTTCTCAGAAACACACACCAAGGGAACAAGAAGAGTGTATGGAACCTTCTTAGAAACACACACCAACAATACAAGTATAAATATACTTATCCACAAGACAATAATATCAAGACTTGAGAATATTAAAAAATATGACAACATAGTTTTTTTTGTTGCATGCACAACCCAAAATTTAATTTCAAAATTTTATTATAAATTAGATTGATTGTAATATTGTCTCTTTAATATGAGATTTTGGCCATGCAAAGAAAGAGTATAATATATATATATATATATATATCAAACTTCATAATAGTGATGAAATGAAATATATTTGAGAATATATATATATCCTAGTCCCAGCATTTTTGTAATATTTTCTGTTGCTACAATTTTTAAAATAATATAATTTTGATAGCTTTTTTTATTATGTTATCCTTATTTTATTGTTTAAAATAATTTTATAAAATTTATTAATAAAGATAGACAAGAAGAATAGTGATGAAGAAAGTTCGCAAAATATTTTGAACATCCTAAGTGACTATTTGAAATTTAAATTTTGAATTTGAATTTTAAGTGAAATTATTATTTGATATGATATATATATTAATATGACATATTAAATATAAAATTAATTTTTTATATAATATAAAAAAATTATTTATTTAATTTAATATTTAAAGAATTTTTTTTATTAACAATGAAAATCTTCAAAAAACATTATTTTATAGACAATGATTTTAAAATATAAGATACTAATAAGACATTTATTATAAAGGTTAGCTACTCCAACCAATAAAAAACACTATTTTAAGTGATTTTTACTCAATTCTTTATAACTAATAATAAAAATATTAAAAATCATATAGAAACTTAAAAAATAAAAATAAAACTATATTATATTGTTGTTTATTTTATTTCTTTTCAATTTATTTACTATGTAATTTAAATATATAGTATTATTCATCCTTACAGAATATTAATATTTAATACTATCTCCATCCAATTACAATGTTTACATATTTCTATTTTTGGAGGTCCAATTACAAAGTTACCATTTTATTAAATACCCTACTTTTTTTTTTCACAAATACCCTTATTTTACATCACATCATTACTTTTACACAAAAAAGTAAGGGCAAAAATGTCATTACACTACTTTTAACTACTCTGTGCCAAAAATAAATGTAAACTTTGTAAGTGGACAGAAGAAGTATTATTTAAATTAAAATTCAAAACTAAAATACAAACTAAAATCACTCTAAAAATATTTATCGATTTTAAATCAAACAAAAATCATGATCTATTCATTTGGATTTTTGTTTCAATATATATATATATATATACCATATAATTTCTACTATTACCCCTAAAAATATATTGTCTTTGTTTTAATTGAATTGTCTCGAAAGAATTATATACTAGATTAAAAAAATAATATTATACTCTTTAGTATGTTTGTGTAACATGAAAACTTGTGGAATAATATTTGAAAAATAGAGATACATGTGTAGCATATCAACTATTAACGCATAATTTAAATCAATTCAACATGTATTGTGTAAGTTATTATTATATATTGTCAATTTATTTTTTACCTATATGTAATAATAATAATATTTATTGTATTGAGATTAATATATTAGATTATTACCAAAAGTTACTGTTCATATATCAGATTTTATATTATATTAACATATATCTTATGCGGCCTAATTTTACCTTATGTAATACCTATCTATATTTCAAATTCTATCAATATAATGCTAATTAATCTCAATCGACATCTTAATCACCAAATGTTGTATATATATTGTATAAAAGGATAATACATGGAACTTTATCCATTAATTAAATTGGTAGTCAAGCATGCGAAGACAAAAGTGCGAAGAATTTTTTAAATTCTCCACTAAATAATTCAATAATTAATTTGTAGAAAATGACATACAACTAATAATGTCATGAGATTCCATATATATATTATTTCTCTCTGGTCTTTTCGTATAAATTGGTTCAATCTACATCAAGTGTTGAATGAGTCATATTTAACTTTGATGAATTTTAAATGAAAAATTTACAACTTGGATCATATTCATAAATACAATTTATTTGATTCAATCATTTTAATTGAAATCATGTATGCTATATGTTTTGTTTGTTTATGAATTCAAGTATAAATGTACACTATTCAATTGTATCACGATTTTTAATAAAAATATACTATTTAATTTTACAAATTATAATACAATTTTAACAAAAATACAAATCAACGTTTTATTTTAAATTAATTTTAAAGTACCATTAAACAAATATTATGAGTTTGTTTTTTTTTTTGTAATTTCAAACTAAAATAAACACAATTTATTATGCACAATTTTCAATAAAAACACTCCCTCCGTCCCATAATAAACTATTTATTTTTTTCATTTTAGTTCGTCCCTTAACAAAGTATCCATTTCCTTTTTTTAGTAATTGTACTATTTACCTAACATTACAAATACTCTTACAATTTATAATATATTACACAAATGTCATTACTTTTATATCACACAATACTAATAAGGTTATTTTAGTCATTTCTATTTTATTCCTACTATACCCTAATATAATACTAATATTTCTAAAAATTACATACAAAAAGCAAACAGATACTTAGTTATGAGACATATGGAGTATATATTTTCTTTAAAAAATATCGCATCAAATGACTAGTTAAACAAAACTCAAATTGATATTTCATTTCAAATCAATTTTAAATTAC
Organism: Andrographis paniculata; assembly: GCF_009805555.1. NCBI lineage: Eukaryota > Viridiplantae > Streptophyta > Magnoliopsida > Lamiales > Acanthaceae > Andrographis > Andrographis paniculata. The sequence continues at coordinate 239,876 of NW_026137580.1, read as the reverse complement.
AATCAAATTATTATGATATTTTATACAAGCGTAAGTTTCATTTAGTGAGTCATTTTATTAGTCTTTCAACATCTAGAGTAGTCAAATTGCTATTCCGAGGTATCTATCTTTAACAATCAATTTAAAAATATGGATGAATGACTTACTTTTATTCTTGTCTATAATTTTTTTTTTTTTTTTTAAGATGAGAATCCTCAACTGCTATTATTCGATAATTCAATTTTGATTTTATATACAATATCATATTCCATTAATAAATCTCTTGATATTCAACAAAAATATATATATATATATATTATGGAAATTTCTCCAAATTTAAACAAATTTTTATCTTATTTTTTCTCTTTTTATCCTTTAAAATACATCATATCTAGAACTGAGTAGAATTTTAAATAAGTTATAGGTAGGACTTCTTTAGCAAATTAATATGTATATATAAATAAATAAATAAAATATTTTTTCTTTCATAGCTCTTCTTCCTCCCTATATTTTCTTGCCAAGAGTATTATATTTAGCAATATCCATTTTTCATATAAAAATCTAATTCAATAATTATTTTTATTTCAAAATCATTAGAAATTTTAAAATAGATATTGAATATATAAATAAGAAATAAAATTTTATCCCTTATATCTTTTCAATCTATTATTTTCGTTCCAAGAGAATTACATCTAACAATATTCAATTTGTCATATAAAAATTTAATTCAATAATTATTTCTGTCCCAAAGATATTAAAATTTAAAAATAAATATCGAATATAATATTTAAATAAAAATAAAAAATTATATACTTAAATAAAATATTTTGAAAGAAAAAAAATAGCATAAAATAAATCTTAATAAATGGGTTTCTTTTATTTATTTTTATACTATTTTTTTTATAAAATATTTAATACCAACCTAACAATTTCCAATATATTTTTATTTTTTTCAATAACTAGCAATATAATTGCTATTTGAAAACACTGGTCCCATTTGTCCATAGGTTTTAAAGTCAAATTTATGGTTTGAAATTGATTGAAATTAGATATTTTTTTAAAATAATATTTAAATATAATATTTTATAAGAAAAAATAATGTATTTTTTAAAAAATTATAAATAATGTTGGTTTCAATTCAAAATTACAAAATAATATAATACTATTTTTTTATTATAGTAAAAATTATTTTTCATTCAAAATATTATATCAATAATTACTTATATTATATAAAAAAATTATCTAATTTCAAAATTTTATTCTAAATTCGAAATCCAACTAAAAAAAAAAAAAAAAACAGCCAATTTTATATAACACACATGTATTTTGTCTTTATCTTGTCTCGCTCTCCGAAGCTTCCATGAATACATACAAATATATATATATATACACACATACGTACAATTATATACATTCCAGTGCGCTTGCATTACACGGCACGTCATAGAATAGTATATATAGATATATATATTTTTTGTATATATATTGCGATGTATGTTTTGGCATTTGAGGTTTTTCTTCGGATTTGTTTGTGTTCTCTTTTTAATTCTACTTACAATCATGTATTTCATACACAATAAAAATATATTTATTTATTTATTTTTCAATTCAAAATGCTAGAAGTTTTGTAATTGATTAAAAAATAATAATATTTTATTATTTAATAAAAATATGTAAAATAATTTTTTTTTTATTTTTTTTTTGTAATTATGTGTAAGTTAATTGTATGTATAAATAGTATGTTTGTAATTTATGTAAAAATTAACGAGTATTTGAGTATTAATATATAATTATTTTTATTATAATAGAAAATAGATATTAATGGAAATAAATAGGAATATATATGAAAATAATACTAAAAATTTTAAAGAGTTTTTTGGTATTATATAAAAAAAATTGTTATCTACAAAATTATATCCATATTATATATATTTTATTGAAATATAATGTTAAATATATTTAAATTATCAACCATACTATTTATATAAAAATAATAATAAAATAATATCATAACTTATTATTATTAATTTACTATTCTACAACGCCTAAAATATTGTGTCCCTAACTAAAGTGGTCTATCTGACCGGGACGAAGTATAAATAAATATTAATGTGATATTTTTAACATAAAATTTAATTTTAATATAATATAAAAATAGAAAATAAATTTTTATTTTAATATTTAAAATTTTGAGGAATTTTGTTTACAAATTATACATTTTTTAACTAAAAACCCTCTAATAAACCCTCTTAAATTATCAAGAATAATAATATAATAACAATAGGAAATAAGAGTATTTTTTAAAAGTACGGTGTTTTAAAAATAAAATTAAGAAATATACATCTATAAGAGTTTTATATGCTTTTGGCACATAATTAGAATAATATGTAAATAAATGTGTAATGCTATTATCTTTTGGAGTTTTGTTTTGTTTTGTATTTTAATTTTAATTTTTTTTATTTAAGTAATAATTTGAATGTGATATTTTGCTATATGAAATTATATAATATATATTTAAAAGATATTATAATAATTATATGATAAAATTTAAAATTAAATTCCAAATTCACAAGGCTAGTAAACAAATATAAAAATGTCCAGAATTGATTATTCAAATCCATGAGTATAGTAGCTGTTTGCCAAAGATTTGTAATATTTTTAAGTAAATTAATTATTTAATTTGATATATTTGCAAAAAAAAAAAAAAAAAATATTGGATATATTATTTTTTGAAAAAAATAAAAAGATTATAAATAAAAAAAGAAAAAAGCCATGGAAAATAAATCTTAAATATATATAGAGAGAGAATTGTATAGTAAAAATATTGAATAAGTAAAAAAAAAAAATCGTATTTTTTTGTCTAAATGACGTTTGCAATGGATTTTGTGATGAATGACGTATCCATCACAAATATAGTCATCACAAAATCTAACGACCGAAAATCTGTCGCAAAATTTATGGACGAATTTTAATTTGAGATGAATAATATCCTTGCAAAACTGACTAAAGAAAGCGAATCTCCGATGGAATAACAAATAAAATACAACCTTCAAATTTTTGAATTTTTTTTTCTTTTGTTTATTCAAATAACAATATACTTATGAATATCCAAATTCAAAAGTAAAATTCACCAAATAAAATTAATCCATTAATTCAATATAAATTGAGTCACAACATACATGTAACAAAACTTCATAATCGGCAAAAATAAAATAAAAATTTCATACTAACATATAGTACAACAAATTTATTGTGAATTAAATGGAATTGTTGGTGATTGAGATTTAATATTTTTAAGAGCACTCAAACTCAAAATTTAAATTTACAATGGTAATATCTTCTGGTATGAATTAAATGTTATTGTTAAATTAATATTTGTGCAATTTTGACAATTCATATTTATAATTATTTTATTTAATCATTTATTATGGTCGAATTCTAAATTAAGCAATTGTGTTTCAATTGAACATTTTCATCCGTAATTATGTATTTATTTTATGAAATGGTAAATAATTTGGTCTACAAATTGCATGATTAGATATATAAATCTTTTCGTAATTGAGTGAGTATTCAAATTGAGTTTTTCTCATGATAATTTCAATTAAAAAAAATTATTCTAGAATTGTACATATTTTATTTATTCGAATATAAATGTGGTTAATTTGTTGTACTATTACCACAAACAAAGTAAGAAAAGAAATGGACATTTATAATTATATTTAAAATCTATAATCCATTATTTATTGATAAATGAGATTATTCTAAATCAATGATTGAATCTTTAATCTAGTTTTTTCCGTTTATTTCTTGGGCTAGAGATTTAATTCTAAAATCTAATTTTAAATTTTAATCAATTTATTTTAACTGATGTTATATTTTTAATCTCTCCTCCTAATATTTAAATTATGATGATACATTAAATAATTTATATCGTGGTTGTGAATTTGACATTAACATCATTTACTATAAAATATTTTTTTGGTGTTAGAATTTTTTTTATTGAAAACTTTGAAGAATATCATTTCCGCTGCCCTCCCTCAAAATCTCCGCCACCGGCCGCGGATGGCCGACTGTGAAACCGCCGGTGGTTGTAGCCGAGACAGCTAATGAAGTAAATAAATAAATATATATATATATATATTTATTTATACTATATTAAATAGTTATAATTGACAATTTTTATAATTAAAAAATAATAAAATCCTCTAGTTGAATATAGAGCTAACAAAAAGTTACCCTACACGAAATAATTGGGTTTGTGTCAAATATTTCAATTCGATTATGTATACAGGTTGACACGAACCCGACACAATAATAAACAGGTCGGGTTAGGATTGAGGCTCTCAACTCGAACCCGACACGACAACCCGATTATAATATATTAATATTGATTAATATATTTATTATATATATAATAATCATAATTTAATAATTTTTTCATAAATTAATTTAAACTAAGTTCAATTTTAAATAATTCAACCTAGTTTACGCTCATACCAATAAAAACTAACATAGCACGACAACAAAATAAAAAATTATTTAATTTGAATCAAGAAATTAGACTTAATCATGTATACAGGTCAACACGAGTCAACCGAACCCGACACGATAATAAACAAATCAAGTTAGAATTGAGCAATTTAATCCGTTTAAAGTATTCAATCCGACACAAATCGACTCATTGTCGGCTCTAGTTGAAAAAAAAAAAAAAAAAAAAAAAGCAGCTTAATATTCTTAAAAGGCAACAACCTCATTCAGCACTCTCCAATTTAACTCCAAAATTTGAATAAGCATGTGACCTTTGATTTGTCTTGTTTCTTTGATAAAGTAATTAAGAAATTGGAATATGTACAAAACATGAGTATTACTCCCTCTGTCTGCACATTTTTTTTATTTTTATTTTTTTTTATTATGTTTCAAACACCCTACAATATTTATAAAATAAAAAATAATTAATTATATTTAATCCTCACATCATCCAAATAAAAAAATAAAATATACATTTCTCTTAAAAAATAAATTTAAAAACAAAATCTAATTACTATATAATGTTATTAAAAAGGGTGACTCACATGGGCAAGCTTTCAATAAAATCCAACTCCAAAAAACCAGTTTGGTTCAGTGCATTCAAGAACTCACAATTTATTCTACATTTTGGTTATCGTACACTGTACCTAAAGAGAAATAATGATAAAATAAAAAATAAAAATTTGAGCCACTGTTCATAATATTATTATTATTATTACTATTATTTGGAATCAATCTTTTTAAAATGCAAATAGATTTTTCCATCATAACAAATATATATATTTCAAATGCATATTATTGCTTTTTCTTACTGATATATATATATATATTTTAGCTTTGTTACATTTTTTTATTATCTATGTGGATATGAACTAAGAATTTTATTATGAAAAAATAATAATACCATGCAAATTAGGTTGACCTAAGGCGTCTTTCACGATCACACGTCTAATTCTATACTACCAGATCGTCCCTCAAGGGACTACTAGTATTATTTATTTATCATGGTGTTGTTCCACTTAGAAAGAAATTCTTATATATAACAATTAAAAAAAAAAAAAAAACAGCAAAACTAGTAATTATTGTTATAATAATTTACCAAGACCAGACAATTTTACTCCTCGTTAAATCATTTAATCGGAAGGGTATCGATGGTACGTATTTGTTTGTAATTTCGTTTTTTTTTTTTATTTTTGAAAAAGAATATATTATATTAAATTTGTTCATTTGGTGTTTTTTATAAATGATATTTATAAATATTATTTTAAAAAATATAATATACATATATTAATACAAAAAATATATATATAAAAATAATAAATATAAATGGATATACTTTTCAAAAGAAATGAGCTCCTTCAGTGCAGACGTATTGCAGCCGCACACGATCTTTCCTCTTCTCTTCTCTGCTATCCAATTACAGCTCTCCCCGCCATATTTTTTCCTATAAATACCACCTCTCTTCTGTCTTGTTACAGAAACACGTGACCCACCCAGAGGCCTGCCCATGGACTCCATTGAAGCCTCCACCCACCCGAGATTCCGTCAGAACGTCGTCGTAATGCGTCACGGCGATAGGATGGACAACGCCGTGCCTGATTGGGCGGCGTCGGCGCCGCGTCCCTGGGATCCGCCGCTCGACGGCGCCGGCAAGGTCCGAGCCTTCCGGACGGGGGAGAAGTTCCGAGAGGAGCTAGGTTTTCCGATACATCGAGTTTTTGTGTCGCCTTTTCTCCGATGCTTGGAGACCGCCGCGGAAGTCGTCGCCGCCTTGTGCGGCGGCGTCGGCGTCGCAGATTGCTCCAATTCCAACGGCGGCGTCGATTTTGATCCTTCCAAAGTCAAGGTAAGCGTATATGCACACTAACATACTTTTCCTCAATGTTGCTTAATCATGTAATTGAAATTGTATCTGCTCCTGGATTTGCTTCGAATAGCTGAATTTATCATTTGTTAAACGATTGATCTACAAATTTCACACTTACATGGAAGATCAGATGCAAATATTCCATTCCAATATTATATATAATCTCGAAGGTTTTTGCGATATGATTTATGTGTTTGCGTTTACAAGCAATGCAGATTAGTGATGATATAGCTATCAACTTTTGTTTGTGAAGTTTGTTTGAGCTATTCCAATAATCAAAACAGGTCTCATCTAAATACTGCAATTCTTCTTTCATGTTACAGTATAAATTTCATGGATCAAAAAGCTAGTAGGAAAGGATAGGATTCTGTATCACACCAAAACTTCACTATCACTAAATTAGAACTTAATTTTATATAGAAACATTAGCATATCCAATTGTTCAATCCGCACAGCTCATTAAGATATATGCTCTGAATTTCATACCTTAAATTAATGTCTATACCTCTTCTACATAAGATTCAGGTTTCAGTTGAATATGGATTGTCGGAGATGATGAACTCCCGAGCTATCAGAACCACCGTGGCTCCCAAAGATGGGAAGTTCAGTTTTGACATCTTCAAATGTGAAGCTGTCTTACCAGACGGCACTGTGGATAGAACTGCTGAATCAGTGTACAAGGAGGTATATGCATTTGTGTGTTTATTTAGCAATTAGAATGTTCCATGGCTAAAAACAGCATTATCGATTTACGACTATATATGTATATTTACATAGTTGCCTCGATGGGAGGAGACGGCGAAGGTTGCAAGGGCAAGATATGTAGAAGTGATCAAGACTCTTGCCGATAGGTATCCTTCCGAGAACTTGTTGATAATCACCCACGGTAAGCATTTTCATCGACAATTCAAGATGTTATATAGATGAATTCGAGCCAAAATTAAAAGATTTTGCCTTATATGTATATATAATTGGGAGCTTGAGTTAAATGTTACAACCAATTCTAAATGAGCATTCATATGCGTTTATTGTCAAGTGTTGTCACTTCATATAATATATGCCTTATGCTAGATCATTTATGGTGCATACTGTGGGTATTATTATCATATATTCTTAACCTTTGTTTTATGCTAATAAGCAATTTTTTATTTATGTAATTAGAGCATCTCGCAAACTAGTATCGTAAATAGAAAAAATTTGTATGTTTAGTTATCCGCGTAGCATTTGCGTGAGGACATGTGTTCAGGTTAGTTATACTCGATGGACATGTGAATTTTTTTATTTTTTATTTTTTAAAAAAAATTATTTATTTATTGTCTTTTTTGTAAAAATAAAATATTTTCAAAAAAATAATTAAAAATAAAATTCACGCGTCCGTCAGGTATCGCTGACCTGACGGACACGTGTCATCCGGCGAGCTACGCGGGTGCCATGTAGACATTTCCGATGCAAAAGACTAAAATTGCAAAAGAAATTTACTTACTAAACTAAAATAACATAGGAGTACGGCAACTAAAAAATGAGTTTACTCTTAATTATTTTATTTACATTGTGTATTATTACCCTATGTTGATTAAAACTAATTAAATTGTTCTAACGGCCGTCTGTGCATATTATGGAAAATATGTCTCAATAACTTGTAGAAATTTAAACATATCCATAGTTTGATGATGAAATTCTCAGGTCAGTTAGTATCAATCAAGCCTAAACTTACTCTATTTAAATATTTTTAATTTTTATGTGATTCATTTCATGGAACTAATCTAGTTGAATTTAATACTCATACTCATTTAATATACTTGTTTATGTTCAGGCCTAACTTTCACGGTATGATTTAGATTATTTATTTATTTACTTTATCCCTAAATGTTTTTATCTAACTATTTTTTATAATTGGTAAAAAAAAATAAAATAATAGAAATAATAGAAGTTAAAAAATTCTAAAAGATATTTCATAAAAAATTTATAAAAATAGTGAAAATCCCAAAAATATGAAAACATTTAAAAGACACATATGTGGAATGTAAAATTGAAATTGAAATGGCGCAGGGGAAGGAGTGGGAGCTTGTGTGAGCGAGCACGTGGAGGTGGAAAACGTAAGGGTTTGCGGGGTGCAATATTGCGCATACTCAGTCTCTCACAGATTCATGTCTCGTGGTCATGATGGGGACTTTGTTTTGTCGCCTAAATCTCTTGTAGGCATTGCTTTGGCCCAAACGCCTTAAATACAACTACAACGCCACGCCCACAACTGGACAACGACGTTCTCGGATAAATTGAAAATATGAGTGGATGAATTAATGGTGAGAAAAAATAAATTTATAAAATTGAAGGATATAAATTAAATATATATATATATATATTGTTTTTAAATAAATTCAAAATCCTACGGCTGTTACTTTATAATAATAATTAATATTTTCTCTTATTATTTGGGGAAAAAAAAAAAAAAAAAGAGCATGGAATTCAAGCACGGTAATTTATTTTCTCAGCAATTTAGTCTTCCGATATGTGGAATTGAAAATTAGAGATATGAGAGAGCACATTTGGAACCAAGAAAACGATTTGATAAGAGATGTCAACGACACAACACCAGACTTGGGTTCAATCATAAACAATAAATATTTAAAGCATAATGGCAAAAGTGCGTAATGTAAATTGACACCATAATTCCTTCTGATGATTTTCATTGGTTAAATAATTAATTAACTTTAATTAGGAAGGGCAGAGGCAGCAGCAGGTTGCTGTTGGGTGATGCAGTGTATATTTCCCCCACCAAGCACTATCTCACGACATCCTTCAACTCCCACCACCTACATTAATTAATTTAATCAAACCAACCCACAATTTAAAAATAAAAAATAAAATTAATTATTTTAATGGTTGTTTTGTACAAAATCATAATCATGGCACTTGAACAAAATAGACTTCCCCCCTACCTAGTTGGAAATATGATGAAGAAAATTGTTGCTAGAAGAAGCTATTTTACTAAATTCAATTCTACAAGTTATCTTTGGCTAAAACCTCACTACTTATTTTAATCAGTTAGCTCAGTTGACACTATCAGTAAATCATTATATACTATTAACTTCGTCCGCCTGTAAGGGCATCCACAACGGGAGACGCTTGTTGAGAAGCGCCTCCCACGTCATCATTTATTAAATAAAAAAAAAAATTAAAACACCAATTAACATAAGAAACGGTACATTGCGAGTGTACCGTTTCTTCCAATTTTTGTGGGCCATGGTCCACTTTTTTATTCAATAAATATTAAAAATAATATTTATAATATATACTTTTTTATATATATTTATAATAATTTGTTTTATTAAAATATTAGATTTAAATTTTATTATATGAGTTTTATTTAATATTTATTTTTTATTAAAATAATATTGTTAATAACTATAATTTTTAATATAATATTTTTATATTTTATGTAACTTTTTAATGCATATTTTTGTAAAATATTTAATTAAATATCTATTAATTCAATTATAACATTTGTTTAATTAAAATTACATGCAATACAAATAATAAATAAAAATACATAAAAATATTCATAAATTTAAAATTAAATTTACATGACTTAATTAAATTATACACACTACAAATATTAATTGAAAATACATAAAAATATTCATAAATTTAAATGCAAACCTACACGACTTAATTAAAATATTTAATGAGGTGGAAAAAATAAAGATTTTAAAGGGTTCTTTGATGTGAATGTAAAATATAGTTGGAGTTCTTCGTGACGTGGCGGAGAGAGAATGGGAAGAAACCCTGGATGGGTTTATGTGTTGTGGATGGCCTCCCATTCTCTCTCCTGTGCCACGTCAGTTTCTCTCTCCGCCACGTCACGAAGAACTCCAACTATATTTTACATTCACATCAAAGAACCCTTTAAAATCTTTACTTTTTCCACCTCATTAAATATTTTATCTATTTATAAAATAAACTTATATTTTTTAATATAAAAATATTATATTAAAAATTATAGTTATTAACAATATTATTTTAATAAAAAAATAAATATTAAATAAAACTCATATAATAAATTTAAATCTAATATTTTAATAAAACAAATTATTATAAATATAAATAAAAAAGTATATATTATAAATATTATTTTTAATATTTATTGAATAAAAAAGTGGACCATGACCCACAAAAATTGGAAGAAACGGTACACTCGCAATGTACCGTTTCTTATGTTAATTGGTGTTTTAATTTTTTTTTTATTTAATAAATGATGACGTGGGAGGCGCTTCTCAACAAGCGTCTCCCGTTGTGGATGCCCTAAGGCTATCCTCAATCCAAATACCCATACAGGGTTTCTTTCTATTCTCTTTCCTGCGCCACATCAGCTTCTCTCTCCTTCACGTCACAAAGAACTCTAATCATATTTTATATCCACATCAAAGAACCTTTTAATATCTCTATTTTTTCCGCATCATTAAATATTTTATATATTTATAAAATAAAATTATATTTTGCAATCATATTTTATTCTTATAATATTTAATAAAAATAAAACAATTATTTAGCATAAATAAATAAAATAAATAAAAATAATAATATTTACACACTTTGCATAATAATTAAAGTTAAATATTTAATTTTTTTATTTCTTGAAAAATATATTTCAAATTATAAATATTAAATAAAATTTTATATAACAAAATTAGAATATAATATTTTAAATAAAATAAATTATTATAAATATAAATAAAAAAAGTATATATTATAAATAGTATTTTTAATATTTATTGAATAAAAAAGTGGACCATGGCCCACAAAAATTGGAAGAAACGGTACACTCGCAATGTACCGTTCCTTATGTTAATTGGTGTTTTAATTTTTTTTTTATTTAATAAATGATGACGTGGGAGGCGCTTCTCAACAAGCGTCTCCCGTTGTGGATGCCCTAAAAATCTCATCTATTTTTTTGTATATTGTTCTTTGAATATTAATTATTATATTCAAACGTAGTACAAATTAAAAAAAAAATTACAAAAAAATTTCCATTAGTATCTTATAATATTATTAAAAGGATATTTGTACAAAAATTTATACAAATATAAAAATATTTTTAATATTAAGTACGTGACCTTAGAAGCAGACAGAGAAGTATTTACTTTATAGTAAAAAAAATAGACCGGCAACACATGCTATGTTAGTTAAAATCATATGTTGTGTTGACATAGTTTATAAGGTATATTGTACGAGCATACCGTAAGTGTTGAATTCAATTGTAGCATTAGTTGTATAACCTATTTTTATTATGTGTAGTATTAGTTCTTATATTATATTTGAACTATGCTAACATATATATTGTGCTGTCTATTTATACTTTATGCGCGCTATCAATCAATAACTCGATATTGAAAGAGAGAGAGAGACTAACCTCATATCCCGGAAATGCTGACGACAGGACATGGAGAGCTTCAGTGTCCCATTTCTTATCACCAAATTGGGGAGCAATAATTGCTCCATTGGCAATGTAGAAGTTGACATATGAAGCTGCCAGCCGAGTTCCCGGGATCCTTAGTTTTGCATCGCCATCCTGTTGTTTCATTAATGAGGCTTTTGTTACACTTACACAACACATTGTAACACAGGATTAAGTAAACCAAGTGCTAAAAAATTTAACCTGTGAGACTCCCTCGGCCTCTTCGACTGTCATGTAAAGTGGCCCCGGGACATGAAGCTTGAAGATCTCAAATTTTCTACCTTTAGCATCCGTAGTGTTGGTAAGAACTGAAATGGCCTCCATACAACGCTCGTATTGTGGGTCTGATTCATCGTCTGTCCACGACAACAACACTACGCCGGGCCTTGCGAAACAGCACATGTTATCAATATGTCCATTGGTGTCATCATCGCCTGGGAAAAGTGAAAATGTAACTCACTTTATCAATATGTCCAAGAAACTAAGATACGAGAAAATTAACTAGATAAAAATACCATGCAATCCACGAGGGAGCCAGATGACTTTCTTGACTCCGAGAAATGATTTGAGCTCATTTTCAATTTGTTCTTTGGTTAAATCGGGGTTCCGGTTTTTATTCAGGAGGCACTCTTCTGTTGTAAGGCAAGTCCCTGGGAAAAAAATGTTGTGTTCGTGTAAGTTCAAAAATCCATACCTAGAACATTTCGGAAGCATAAAGATAATTGATATATTAGAACTTTACAGACCATCTCCGTCTACATGAATGCTTCCACCTTCAAGAATCATAGAATGGGGAAACCTCGGGGTTTTCTCGATTTCCAGAACCTACAAAAGAAGATTCTTGAGAAACATACACGAAAAGCAGTTCCACATCATAGAGTTTATGCAGTTGGCGAACCTTTCTTGCAATGAGCAAATCTTGGCCCCAATCAATATAACAGCCCCCATCCAAGCCTAGGAGAGTCGAAACAAACCACCATCATTAACCACCCATGTATACAAGTCGAGCATGTACAATGCTAAATGGGGAATTCTTTGAAATCATAAAAAAACACTACTAAAAGTCGCTTTTTTGAGGCAGAATTGCCAAGAGAAGCATAGCACATGTAGAATCAAACATTATTATTGAATATCTATTTACACTCTTCATAGACGTGGAAATTAATTGATTAATTCCATATTTTAATATGGGTATCGAATTGACATAACACCCAATTTGCTATGTCTATTTGTTTGTATCAACCGGAAAAAATTCTTATCGTAGGATTCCATTTAAATAAGGAAGAGGAAACCTATGAAACACTTCTTTACAATGACCTACTTTTCAAGATAACCCAAATATGGAGAATATTGTAGAATAAAATAAAATTGAAATTGTTGAAGTAACTTATTTGAAGCAGCAGCAAAATAAAGATTAATTCGAATTTCGAAACCTTGTGTCTGAGATTCCCATTCAAATAAATCAAAATAAGTGGGGAAGAAAAAAAAAAAAGCGACCGTGTATGCATCCTTACCCCCATAGCCATTGAAGTTCCAATCAATCCCAGCAATCTTGTTATTTTGTTTCTCCTCACAATTTCCGATAACAAACTGCGAAAGCATTATAGACATTCTGTAACCATTATCTCCACAGCAAGAAAAATACTCTTCAATGAAAAAACTCACAGTCGGACCAGTGTCACGGAACCATGAATCGTTCATGCTCATCTCCACCACCCGAATATGCTCTGGCAACATGCTCCGTGCCTTATTCCACTGATGTAAGAAATATTGTGTCAACCAAGTGGCAATGATACTTTAAAAATAACAAAAAACTTTTTTACAGAATAAGTAAAAAATAAGAAATAGAAGAATTAGAGATGATCATTCTACCTGTGCACTGCTGGCACATACAGTAACAGGTTCAAACCTAGAAATTGCAGTGGCAACATTAACATATGCATCTTGAGCATGTACCGCATTGTTTCGCCAGTTGTCGGGCCTTTCCTAAACTCAAGCAACGGATGATAAATTTGCTGTAAGTTTATAAGATCAAGAAAGGCATATGGAGATGTATACCAGCTTGAATATATTTCAATAAACAAGGAATATGCATGACCTGAAAAGATGGAAATTGATCATTAAAGCGACACTGACCTACAGCATTATCAACTAGTCTTTTGTGTCTAATTTAGGTTGGTACTAATAAGATTTTAACACCAACTTAGTACTTCCATTGGACAAAGGATGAACAGGCATCAGCATAATAAATTTCGAGGAATTTGAAAATCAACAATTCACCACTCACCAGTTGCAAGCTGTTCCTAAGCTCAAACAAAGGATCATTACAATTAAACACATTCAACTGCTTACAGAATCATTGAATGCATATGCAACCATATACCAGCATATATATATATATATACATATATAATTCAGAAAGCTACAAGTATGGCTGACTCAGTTAGAAAATGATGATAATAGAGGAGAACTTACACAACATTATTGAGTCTAATTAAGTTTGCATCAGGGACTATATACATATATATATTGAGATTGGTAAATAGGCCCAAAAATTAGAAATTCTTAGCAAAATAAGTCAATGTTATATTGATTTTTCTTGAAAAAATATTTGACATCAATTAGTAGTTTTTTATTGAAAGATTTACAAATGATTTTACCATATAATTTAAAACAATCAATTAAATTTTCTTAGTTTATTAAAGTTGTAGATTGATCTACAAAAATTTCAATTAGTTATGGTATTAAATCAGAGTGTCAATGAATATAACACATTTTGCTCTAAGAAGATGGCAAAAATTATAATTTTTTGAACTTGGTTAAGTTTATCTATGTCTCAAAAATGATTAGAAACGTATTCAAAATACTTCACTACTTATAGATCATCACTACCAAATACTTCACTACTTACAAGAATGATTCAACACACCGATCAAAATAACCAAATCAAATTAGAAAAGCATATCAATCAGTTCCCAATTCAAAATAATAAATAGATACACAACAATAACTAGTAAAGCTTTAGTTAACCTCTAACAAAAAAAAAAAGCAAAAAAAAAAAAACAGAAATCGAGAAGGCATAAGAAATCGTAAGGAGAACACAAATATATATATCCAAAGAGAATATTGAGAATAAATTTGCACTCACCGGCCATCCAATCCAGCACTGGGAGTGTGGCTCCCATTCCGCAGGCATGCGGTACCCTTGATCGACAGGCTTCCCCTTTAGTTCCATTATCAAGTTCTAAGAAAACGGAGAAGCCGCTGAACGAGGGAGAGGGTTTCCTCAAAGGATCAACGAAACTGCATTGCGAAGAGATCAAGTTAAATAGTTTGGATCCGGACCGCAGTCAAGCTGCCCGTCTCCTGTGAGTGGCCGCCGCCATCGCCGAATCCAATTCGGCGTCGAATGCCGATATGACACCATAATTGTAATTTTCAAGAAGTTGGTACCCCTCTAAATATTATAAAAAGTTCCCAATATAATTTTACTTCGTGTTTACTTTAATCAGGTTTGTAAGTAAGTGTGTGTCTGTGTATTAGGTTCTATTATACCTAATTTTTATAAATATTAAATTAAATATATACTTTTTCACAAATATTTTATTAAACTTTAAATTATTAAAGATTTGAAAGTTCTATTTATTCACATTCAATATAATTTTCAATATGTATTATATTTAATTATCTTTTAAAAAAATCATACATTATTATTTATATTATTATCGATTTCTTATATTTTGTATAAAAAATACTTTAAAATAAACCAATAAATAAATACATTTGAAAATGTCTATTTAATCTAAGTATAGGTTTAATATTTTTTTTAGTATAAACACATTTCACTCATATATCAAAATAAAAATATTTAAAAAAATCACACAAGCAACAACAACAAAGCACTTAATACTCTTCCGTTACCCTTCCCTACTGTTCAAACCGCCGATATAGAATTTGAACAGTATGTTTAACTATTAATTATATACTATATTTTATGAATTTAGATCTGTCCGGGTTCATCGATCCGGACTATTTTTTCATAATAATATAAAGATTTATTAAAGTAACACTATAATTAAAATTAAAATTAAAAAATGGATTTTTTAAAAAAAAAATTAATATAAATAAGTGATTCAAGTCAAAATAGTTGAAACCCTTAAATTGTTATTGAAAATATCATTGGAAAGATTCGATATAGATAAATCGAAATCGATAATTTCAAACCGTAATCGGTTCGAACTGTTTGGACAAGTGCGTTCTTCCCTTATACTCTAGTGAAATAAAAAGTACAAATCATATAAAAAAAATACTTCTTCCGTCCAGTTAGAAAGTATACTACATTCAATTACAAAGTAATTATTTCATTAAATACCTTATTTTTTCCACAAATAACCCACCTACTTTACATCGCATCATTAATTTTATAGGGTGAAAATATCATTACACTACTTTTACCAACCTACTATAATTAAAATACTATTATTTTTTAAACTCCGCGCCAAAAGTAAATATATACTTTTTGTTTGGTCTGGAGGGAGTACAATAATAGCATTGTTGTATACACTATTCATAGTAGCTTACATACACAACATGTGGATGCATGGTGGCATGTTGATTGCCACGGTTTCCACAATTATTTGCCTATAAATAATTGTAAGTGTTAACAATAATTGTATAAAAGTTTATATAAATAATTGTAAGTACTAACAGTAATTGTATGAAAAGTTTTCATTGTATCCCTACACTGTCTTTGTATAGTATTCCAGCATTATATTCTCTCTTGCATTGCATCCATATATAATCTACACAGACACCTACCTACACGGGTACACTCATATATAACATGTCTATATTCTAATATATATATATATATGTGTGTGTGTGAAAAGTGAAAAACTTGGATTTGTTCAGTTAGGAGTTTTTGGAGATTTAAAATTTTGAAAAAATAAATTAAAAATATTAGTATTTAATTTGATATTTTGTGGAAAAAAAAAAGTATATTTAATGTGATATTTTTTTAAAAATTAATATTGTCAAATAAGCGAGAGTATTTGTTTCAAAATAAAAACAGATTGTAAATTTTAAAACAAAAAATGTAATGCACAACACAACTATCATGTTCAACCAAACTAGCTCCATGACCACAACACCAGATCGATTAGCACCATTCACATTTCGGAAGCCGACCAGAATGGTGCCAAGGTCCATATCCAGCGTTGGAGTTCAAGGAGCTCCAACAATCAATCACACCAAATCCGTCCCCCAACCACTTATTTCAACAATTCATTGAACACAAAAACAATCGACATACCTCGCCCTCAATCGCATACAAAAACTTCACAATCAAATAATCAAGTATTCCTCACAACAATCATTCGATCAAATGAAGTAGAACACAAAAACACATCAAGTAACTGCTATACCTCTTCAAATCGAATCGGAGTTTCTCGATCCAACAAAGGCGTCAGGAACTGCCGGCCGGTGTGCCTTACAACGGCGACGGATCAAAACGCAGGTCCAGTCGCCAGGCAGCAATTGATCCTCTTTCTCCTTTCCTTTTATTTCCTCCGGTTTCACAGTCCTTACTACGTATCTGCACAGTGCCGTTTATGTACGCGTCGATACGATTTGGGTAGTGGCGGCTAAGTCGGCAAATGTGATTACATTAATACCCTAAAATGCATTAACAAATCAGTGAGCATAGTGTGGATTTCATGGTAAAATTACATTGAGAAATTGGCCACACCAGTATGGGCCAATTGAGCCCAAATAAATATCTGTGCATAAATTGGCTTAGAAGCCCAAATAGAAGTGTATAAATAGACTTGCCCATTATTCAAACGGCCCTTTTTTTTTCTTTTTTTTTTTTTTATCAAAATGTGAAATTATACATTTGGAGTGACAATTTTAACTATGGTTTAACGAGATTTAAGAATCGTCGGTTCTGTTTCAAAAATAACCGATTTATATCAAAAATTAATAAATTAGTAAATACTAGTATTATTTATAATAGTAATTAAAAATTATGTAATAAAGAATAAGGTTGGTTTTTTGTCTTTAAATTCCAAATTTTCATTATTTTAACATCCCATTTACAAAATATTTAATTATATATTATTAAAACCCAACAAAAGAAACATATTCTATAAAATTTAAAATATAAATATGTAAAGTAATATTATATTATTATTATTTTTTATATTAATAATTATTTTTATTTTTATAAATAATTTTAATTATGATTAAATTATTAATATTACCAAATTTCTATTTTATTTTATGTGTGTGCCCTAATTACAACACACATCCACAACGCCGCGCGGCCGCCTGCAACAGGTTCTTTCTTTCTCTCTCTTCTTCTTCCTCCCCATTATTTCCTTTCGTCCTCCTTTTTTGCTTCCTTTTCCTTCATCTTCTTCTTCGCCCACGGTGCTGCTCGGCTCCGGCGTCTTCACCCTCCCTCCTGCTCGCTTCGGTGACTGCTAACCGGTGAGTCTGGACAAATCCAAATTAAAAAAATATACCGAACCGCCGGTTCAAACCGTGAACCCGCTATTTGAACCGACGGTATCACGGTTCGGCGAAGACACAAACCGAAAGCGAACCGTCGGAATGATGGTTTGGTTTCGGTTTGGGTCCGGTTTCGATTCGAACCGTAACCGTCGTTAAAAACCGGAGAACCGATGGTTCGAACCGGAGGTTCGGAACCGAATGGGTATGTGAGCTGTCACGTGCCGCACGTGACCTTTGTCAAAACCCTTCTTTCAGTGGTGCGTAAATCTTACATCGCTGAGTTCGTGTAGCTGAGTTCTAAAAAATTTTCCCTTTTGATTTCCTCAGCTTGAACATAAAGGAATCGGTAGACATTCATCTTATAGATATGTGTTGTAGATGTTAATGATTCTAGAATTTGGTTTCGTTTTGTTTCTTATTCGGTTCGGCGATCGACATTTGTTGAACACGAATCCTTGAGCAGGAAAGGCGTGAAAATTGTGCCAAAGGTTTCCATAAATTGATGTCGGAATGAATAAAATTGGAAAAGGTGGAGTTCCAATGAGGAATATATGGTTGAGTGTTTTGAGATCGTCCCACAAGGGATTGGAGTACGGGAGTTGCAACGCTGCGTCTAATGCTGTAGCTGAATTTTCGTCGTTGGCAGCGAAAAGATCTCGGATTATTGATTTCTCCAGAAAGGTATGCCGAAATGTTAGATTGATTGATTTATCTTTTTGTTCTATTTTTCAGTTTAATAGACACCTCTGTAAAGGTACGGTGTAAAAATGGCGGAGGATGCTAACTATACTCTATTTGGTGCTAGTTACGCAGTTCTACTGTAATTAATTAGGAAAGGAACGACTTCTGATATCTATTTTGTCAAGTGAGAATCGAGTTTGTGATGCGCAGAAGAATAGTGTTTTTGTCTAGGTATATGAATCAGATGTTAAAGTCATTCTAGATTATTGTAGGTCGAGTACCATATTCTTTGGATTAGAGTTTGAGTTTGAGTTTGTGTTATATCTTCCTACACGGTACTGTATGGTGTGTAAATTTCCCAATACTTTTGGTATCGAATGGAATATTGATTTTTGCATGAGTGGAAGGAGTGCAAACCTATCATCTTGTTTGCAAAAATATTGTTAGGATGATTGATTTGATCGTTTCTTTCCAACCTGATTGTAGCCAAGGGAATTGCATAATTCTGTGTTCAGTCTGTACGACTATAGCGAATTAGCAAATAAAATGCTGTCGTCGAAGTGGTTTGTCATCACAATTGACTTTATATTATTTAGTATATAGTACACGAAGGGGCCAAGTTCGACCACTGCTGTTCATTTTTTGTATTTTTTCTAGTCATGCTTTTCAAACTGTTACTAATACACATTTTCTTTTCTCTGCGAACAGGTTGCTTGTCGAGCTGGCGGTTAGTAGATTTGTTCTTTTATAAGCATCTTTTTCAAGTCGTTGCATTAAATGTGCTAGACAGTTAATTTTGGGGCTATTACACATTCACGGTTTATCCTTCCCGTACGTATGGCCAGTTTCGTTATCTGTCCGATATATCAATATGAATTAACATGCCAATACTCTTATAATCTTCGTTAAAAGTATCAATTACTATTTTGTTACTGTGGTCGCCCATAAGAGAAGCCTATTAAATTCTGACAGGCCAATTTGAGGAAGGTCCCTTGATGACAGATTGATGCATTCCCTTAGGATGTCTGGTTCTTGAATGGCATATTACATTTATCATTATTTTCAGAAGATAATAAAGTTTTGGGGTTTGGGATGGGAAAGGCTTGTCGGATGTTGATTTTCATATATTTCATATGGTGTGTGGTAGAATTTCTTTTTATTGTCATCATCAGTGACTACTTTGGCAGGGAACTCCATCTTGCACAGGGACAAGTCGAATAGTCAACATGCATTGATTTTTCCGTCATCACATCAACTTGCCATGAGCACCGCACAGAATTTGAGAAATTCTTTCTTTGTTAGATGCTTGACTTCTGAATCTTCAGAGTCAAAAAGGCGAAAAGAATCGGAGGTGTGTCTAATTTTCCTATTGAAGCTGATACTGAAATATCTTCATTGAATCTTTAGAAGAAATGATACAATCATGTTGCATTTAGTGCCTATTTTCAGTTATAGTAACATAAAATTTCAATCGGATATATTTACATTGATAATTAGTTATCATATCTCACCATATATCATTAAAATTTTATTATCACTGTCCAATTCATCGTAATTCTGGGCGTTGAATGTTCAATACTTACCTTTTTATAATTACCAGTAAGGTTGAAACAATATGTGTGGATATAGAAGAAGATTATTCTGCGACAAAAAAGCAATAGTGGTGGTTCGACATATTGTCTCCATGCTAGCATAGTGAGCCTTTCTATGCCTTTTGCCAATTTATTTTGACACTGAGTATGCATCCTATATCTAACAACAAATGTTTTTATTAATTATAAGTCACGCAAAAAAAAAAAAAAAAAAAACACCTTGCTCTCACCTCAACATAGAACCTAGCATTATGGTGTGTGATATGTTTATTTGAGTTAGCATCCTATACGCGACATCATCATAATCTTTAACCTCTTAAGAATTTATTTATTTAGTGCATTATTTTCAGTTGTGATCAGCCATCTAATCCATGGCTTTCAAAAGTATAAAAAATGTTAATCCATATAGATATTAGCCATGACTCTTGCTTGAGTTCCCTTATGGAATATTCGGCTTTGTAGATTTTGTAGCAAAACTGCAGACCAAGTTGTCATCCGTTTTCTTTGTTTTATGCTAATACACGAAAAGCTCATGGTTAGGTTATATTCATCTCTTTGTCCGTACGACTTCTGATATAGATACGTCCATATTATTTAATATGTGAGATCAACCATTTCCATTTCTCTCTCTTTGACAGACTCGTAAAGAAATATCCACTGTTGAGGACCCATTTGATGCTCCAACCTATAACATTCCAGAGAAGCCGGTCACATTCACCGAGGGTGCTTCTTATAGCATCATCATCCTTGCAGGCCTTGGCATTGCTGGTGCTGCTGCATATGGAGTTTTCAAAGAACTTATATTCGAACCCAAGGAGTAAGATTTAACTTAGACGTCGAGATTTCAGTGTTTTATGCTTTCCTACGCCATTTCACTTAAGATAATGCCTTGTAGGTACAAAATTTTCAACAAGGCACTGGATAGAGTTCAAAATGACGGCCAAGTATGCTTCCCGAGTTTTCCTTATCACAAAGTTACTAAATAAATTTAGGTGGAATGCATGACTTTACCAAGTTCAAATTGTCGAGCATAGGATTAGAGAGAGAAAAAAAGATTAATATTAATCGACTCTAATTGATTGGTTTCAGCCTTCAGGGGTAAAGAAAAACGAAGTTAACAGTTGTTCCTTAAGAATCTGAATATTATGTCAATCAGCCTCGTTTAAATTTCAAAATCTTTTAACCTCTGCAATGTTCGACTATGCTATACAGAACACATCTAGAAGTTGATATCTCAGATTTTGCACGAGCAAATGTTGTAATTCCTAATTGCTGTCTGTCCAACAGGTTAGGGTTAGAATTGGATCCCCTATAACTGGCTACGGATCAGAAAGCAGAAACCGTGCTGCTCGTCAACGCATCCCAAACAAAACATGGACTGATGAAGATGGAGTCGAACACGTCATGGTAAGAAAAGAGTAACACCACCCCGTTCTATATCATTTTTATAAATGCCGGGTCGTAACAGCAGAGCTACAGGTCAATTTCCACATCCGCGGACCACATGGAGCCGGAAAAGTTTATGCAGAGATGTTCAAAGATAAGGTGGACAAGCAATGGAAGTTCATGTATTTGATCGTGGAAGTGACGTCGCCCTCCCCGGCCCAACTGATGCTCGAGTCGTATGTTCCAGCATGATGCCGGCTGTTGCGACAGACAATCGAATCGTGGTAAGCCTTTATTGAAAAAAATACTATGAAATTTGGAGATTTTGTTTTGCAGCATAAAATTGCGTTGGATTTTGCTGCAGCTTATTTTCATTTTTTTTTTTTCACAATTTTGGTAAAAAAAAAGGATTTCGTCTTGGCAGTGTGACATTTGGTTTTGTCAAAAAAGATAATTAATAAAAGGAATCATGACAATGCAATTTTTTGGTGAAGAATTATTTTGGAGACTATTTTGTGGCTTGCATGCAGTTTCTTGTGTGTGGAAAATGTCTTTCATGTTTATACTTTGAAGAGAATTATTGTTGTTATGTTTTTTATTTTATTTTATTTTATCATTATTAAATAACAGCATTTTACAATGCATGTATATAAGGGTGGACGTCGAATTGGGTTTTCTTAGTTTGGGTGGTTTGCAAGTTACTATTCTTTTCAACTCAACCAATGTACTTCTTTTACATTTCTTTTTCGTATACATTAAAAATAATAATTTTTAATTACTAAAAATACATTTTTAACATTTTATAGTATATATATAATGGTAGCAGGTAATTTAAATAAAAGATTATGAAAAATAATTATATATTCATATATGATTATTTTTATCATAATACAAAATAAATATATTTTAATGAAACAAGAAATAGTAAAACTAATATTTTTAATCGGGACAAGAGAGTAATATTTATTAATAATATTTTATAAAAATGTTGTACAGTATATCATACTTTTCTTATAAAAAATTACATTAAATATTTATTTACTTATTATTTACAAAAACCTTTATCTATGATAAACCAAAATTTTGGGTGTGTTCCCTTTCCAGTTTGGACAAAAATGATTTATGTTTAAATTAAATTTGAATGGTTCGTTTGTTTTGTTAAAACAAATCAACACATATTTTATACTGTATATAAAAAAAAATACCAACACAATTCTCGATACCATAAATTGTTTGATCAAATGATCACCCGCAACAAAACCATCATACCACGATTTTAGAAGGCAAAACATAACATTGATCCGAGAAGATTTTTTATCCTTCCTTGGAACAAGTTAAAATGCTGATAATAATGCAAACTATGTAACAATAATTAAAAATAATAATAATAATAACCATAGATGGTCTTGTAAAAAATGATCTAGTTATATGCGATTAACTTGTTGATCCAATAAGATGTGTTATCCTTGGTACAAGTTAACATTGCTTCCATAAAATATGACCTTATGATATATGATTAACTTGTGACTGTAAAATCGTAAAATTTGTTCAGCCTAAGTTTACCTAGAATGGCAATCACGTTATTTATATATATATATAAAAAAAGTATTAAAGCCCATATGCATATGCTTGTATTTATTTGTTATATGGAGGATGGAAAAAAGTAATGGATTTAGGAATATATCTAAAACCCATTCCGCAAAAAATATTCCAAACCCAATACCACATCACATGACATCCAATTCCAACTCCTCCCTAGAATACAAAATTCAACAATTTTTAAAAATAAGATCCAACGTTATTAATATTCTTGATTAAAACTACTACTAACAACAACAATACTAAAAATTCCATAACTTTTCCTACTATTTTAATTGTTCTAAACAACCATCAACAGAGGCAGCAGTTTAGTTACTAATCCCACTTCTAATCCCAATCATTCATTTCTCAGATTTGGGAATAATAATAATAATAAAAATAAAAATAATAATAAGAGGGCTGACATTAGCACCTTAGTCCATCATTTCAATACCAATCTTTGACACCATACCACATCCAATTTGTCAAACCAACTCATTTTTATTTATTTATTTATTTTTCTTTCTTTCAATCACCCCCTCAAACCCTTTTCCCTTTCTCCTCACCACAAACACACACACACTCCAACCATTTATGAAATCAAGAATAGACAGAAAGCTTCTACATAGGCCCCATTGGCCATTGGAAAAAAACATAAACAAGAACAAATTGAGAAAGTATATCTCCCAAGAAACCTAATCAAGAAAACCCTCTCCACTCTCGTTCATCAACCCATTAATAGATAAACTCATAAACATTCTCAAATATATGTCTCTCTACTTGGTTCTATTCCCCTATGGTTTTTGCTACAATTTATGCATTTTAGTGTTTGCTATTAGACACAAAACTCATAACAAAAGATTGGCTATTTCAGATTATAACACTCACAAACTGTCATGGATCCATAGAACAAAAAAACAGAGAAATAACATGTAAAAATGAAAAGAGTTAAGATCCAAAAACCAAAATGATAATAATTAAGGACAGAAAATTGTTCAAATTCAAGAAACCCATATTTACAGCTGCATCTACTGATAAATAAAAGAACCATCACTATCACTTCACTTCATCCATGGATTATTTGGGGAATCAGAATCAGACATACCTGACAAACCGGCAAAAACTAAATTCTAAGAACACCACACCTCATCTCCTCCATGTCACTGCAGATTGTACCTTCAGATGTCATCGCCAATGAAAACCATGAAAAAAAACCCTTGAAACACATTGGTTGTGTCTATAACCTAACCCTGTAAACAGAATCATAGCAGATCTGCATCAGTAACCAGAAGGCACAAAACCTCGAACCCCCAAACGTGAAGAACAAGATTCATACCTTCAGGGAACTTTCGGATACCTTGTACGAATCGGCAGTAATTCCTTGAAGCCACGCACCGGGAAATACGCACTGCAGATCGAAAAATCAATTGAATCTGATGAGAAATCAATCGCGGGAGGAAACATAGAATTGAGCCCTAGAAATAGATCGGATCTCGGCTTACATCGACTTGTCTCTGTATGTTCTTTGGTCTCTTCTTTGGCCTCCTCGCCGGCTTTAATCCAGTTAGGGCGAAGATATCCTCCTCGATTTCTTCTTTTGATAGGGCAATGGAGATGCTCAGTTTCCGCTTCTCCTTCTTCTCGCCGGCGGCGGCGGCGCCGCCGTTTTCAGCAGATCTTTTGTGCAGATTCCTCAGCGGTGACTGATTTTTGTTCTTCTCGGAGATCGACGATCCGTTGTTTTTCATTGAACTCGTACTCATGTTCAGCGATTTACGTATCGGCTTCCGAGGCCTCAAATTCCATGTTTTGATTTCTTCATCGGTGGCGGTGTTGTTAATCTTTGCCTCTTCCTGAAGTTCGTCAGTTTCACAATCTTCGTGGTTGTTGCCGCCGCTGCCGCCCCTGACCTTAGGTGGTTCTTCCGGCGAATTTTCCTCCTCTGTTTTGGTGGTTTTGCAAGGGATCTTAATTAGGATTTTCGATCTCTTTACTGCATCCGCGGCGGCGCCTTTTGTCTTCGATTTTGTTTCGAATTTCTGGGCCGCTCGCTCGGAGTTTGTTGCATAAACTCCAATTTTTGTAGCGTCCAACGCCGAGTTCTTCGGATTGCTTCTCCGGTGCTCGATGAAGGGGGCGCCTCTACTTCTCGCGGAATCCTCCGATTCCGACGCGAAATCACGGCCGGAAAAATGTCGCGCAGTGTTATCCTTGAATACAGGAAAGTGATGCTTCGCTCCTCCGCGAACACCGTCCGATTTGGATGATTCACCAACAGTTAGCGTTTGCTTCCCCAGGTAATTCCCGTGAACAGGAGATTCACGCGGAGGAGACGACGCCGCAGAGTCACGCAAAGGAGAGTGATACCGAGGCGGCGTAGCCGCAACGGAATCGCGCAACGGCGACTGTCGGACAGGAGATGCGGAGGAGGACGGATTCGATCTCCGCGACGGCGATTTTACGGATCGGCGGCGGTGGTTGTGCCCGCTGGAGTGCCCATCCTTATTCCATTTCAGATGCGGCAGCGTAAAATTGTGCAGCGGCTGAGATTTCGCCGGAACAGTAGACGCCATATCACCAACGGACTCCAAAACGGCGCACGACAGAATCGAGCCAAACTAAGCTAAAAATCCAAACCACAAGCGAAAAGAAATCACTATCCTATGGGCGATCGGCGGACAAATCAAATCACAGGGAGCCAATTCATTCAAACGAAACTGCGACTCTCCACCACTCGTTCCAATGACTTCTGAAGAGAATATCAATCACGAGAAACCTGCAAGAAGAAAGGAATTCTCGATCGTGCAGAGAGAAACAGTGATTTGAGAGCAAACAAGGTTGCAGAGAAGAACAATGGATGGATGGAAGGAAGAATGGAATGGAAGGCTGCTGTGGTGGTGAAGGCGGAGAGAAACCTGTTAAAAATACTTCCACTATATTTATTATTTTATGTATTGTAATTTTATTCTTTTAATAATAATAATAGTATTATTTTTATTATATGACCGAGTCTTGAACTTGGAGGAGGATTTAAACGTCGAATTACTTTCTTACCCTTAGGAATGGGCCTGCCTAGGGTATAATCATGTGATTTACATTAATTTATCTTTAGAATTTAGGGTGGGTCCGTTTCTTTTATTGTAGTTTTTCAAATAGTAAAACTTGGAGTGTGTATTTTTTTTTTTTTTTTTACAAAATATTACATTAAATATTATTTTTATATAAATTTAAACAAAATTTTTTTCAAACTCATTAAAAGAAACACACTCTTAAAAATTGCAAAATTCTTTTGGTTTTTTCTGAAAACGAAAATATAATTTAATACATTTATTTTAAAAAAAAATTATTATATCATACATTTTTTTTTTATATTATTTATATAATTTTTATTTTATCTTATAAAATATTATAATTTATTTCTCTACTATATTTAAAATTTTGTTTGTTTGTTTGGTGTTTTGATATGAATTTTTTTGATATATATAAAATATAAGAAATTATATTTATAATATAAAAAAATAATACTTTAGATTAAAATATTAAAAAAATTAATGGACAAACAAATCATATAATTTTAAAAAGTTTTATCTGATTCCAATGATTATACCAAACAAATTTTTTTTAAATACTTATTTGTTTCCTAATATTATATCAAAATATCATATACACATATTTATATAATATTTATTTCGATCGAACTAATCCCGATAGGCAAGTCACGTGACAAGTGACCTAGAGGTGTCGGGGATCTCACCGTTATAAGTCCATCTCACACCACTATGTCATTCTTTACGGGACTCAAAATATCAGTATATCTTATACTCCCTCTATCTCATATCTATCTAGCCATTCGGTTTTTGTAACGAGTTTTAGAAATATTAATATATATTGGATGTAATAGAAATAAAATTAAAAAGACTAAAATAATCTTGGTAATGACATTTGTATAATATATTTTAAATTAGAATAATATTTGTAATGTTATTAGATAGTACAGTTAATAAAAAAGTAAAATGATACTTTAATAAAAAAAATTAATAGATTATTAAAGAGGGAGCATGAGAAAATACATGCACTGCACTCAGTGAACTACTAATACTATTATAGAGTATATTGTACATAATACTATGTAAAGTTCCACTGTATATTGTGGAAAGTTAATCTAAATGAATTTATACACGTATTATATAAAATGAAATAAATCATATTTATTTTAGGACTATGGTAAAAATTATAGTGGATTGTATTTCCCATAATCGGGCTTGTATATTTTTTTGTCTTGAGATTTATCAATATATTCGAATATTTCATGTTAAAAAATAATAATATTATGTTCTTACCTATATTATAAATAAGTAAAATAACAACTACACAACTAAGTATATTAGAAAATTAAAATAAAAAATACAAACAAATTTTCTTAATTTGTATATCTTCATTTCTATGGATACAATATTAAAAGTTTGTTTTACTTCAAATTTTTAGCAAACTTCATTAAGATTGCACTTGTCCGGCGTTGCGATCCCAAATTTTAACTTTTAAGTCAATTTTTTTTATTTTTTGTACTCACATGTAATGATTTTATGTGATTTCTTTTTTATATATTTATTATTAAATAAATACTCAAATCTTTATTTTTTTATTTAAAGTGTTATATTTATATAATTTATGTCATATACATATATACACATATCTAATAACATGAAAATTTGGAACCACTAGCAAAAACTTAGAGATGTTCAAAGTTTAAATCACTTCACGTTACCGTGATCTCATCAAACACATTATATATATATATATATATATATTTAATAACATGAAAATCCGCTGGATAATCTACGGCCGAACTTAAGGCAAATTGTGTTTGACAGACAAGACCTAGAAACGTCGAAATATAAATCCATGATCTCACAGTCACAAGTTTATCCCCAAACCATTAGGTTATCACGGAAAGGATCATCAAACATATATATTGATGTTAAACACTTGCTACTATTGTAACTTTTCAAAAATACATATATATTGATGTTAAACACTTGCTACTATTGTAACTTTTTAAAAATACATAAGCATATAATATGTACATCATTTTACAAAAAGTTAATATTCAAACCTAAAGACACAATTCCTGTATAATACTCCAAACCAAAACACTAGACAAACAAACCCTACTAAATTTTTTCAAAATTTAACAACCTATCCAAACTGAGAGTTACATTTGTTCTATTAAAAAGTTTGTTCTATTAAAAAAAAGTAACAAAACAAAGCATTACAAGTTGGCATTAATTAGTCAATCAAATATCGGGCCAAGAAAAATACACAAGGTGTTTGTCACATGACAGATACAGTATATAGACACACACATATGACATATATATATATATATGCATATAACTCAAATATATACATATAACCATTAGTTCACAAGAGCCTGGAGAAGAAACTACTTTTGATTCCATGCTCAACACAAATTTACCACAGATGAAACTGCATCAGGATTTTTCTAAATAAAGAAGTAAATATATATATATATAGAGAGAGAGAGATAGAGAGAGCAGCACAACAAGATACATTACATACATGAAATTGTGGGGACTACGGAGCATCTTCGCCGGGCGCCCGGTGGTAAACAACGGTCGAATTTGAATTCAATGGATCGGCGTGATACTGCCCGTAAAAAGCATAGATAGCTACTGCAACTATGCTGAGTACTACAAATCTCACCCAGGCTTCATAGTGCAACTGCAGGTATGGAATGACGTTAGTGTTATAATGTCATATGAGAGTACTGATTTATTCTACTGTCTTTCCACCAGCATTTCCCGGCCATAAGTCGAGTTGTAGATAATTAGTAGTTAGTACCTGAGCGAATAAGAAAATGTTGATGAAAATGCTAAGGCAGGGAATAATGGGAACTCCGGGGCAGGAGAAATTGCGTGGAACCACATAAACCTGCAGAAACTCAAAGAGCTAAGTTAAAAACTGCATATATGTATAAATCTCGGTTATTGTAGCTTTGAATCAAATCAAGCTGAACCAAATTGATTGTAAGAGTTTTTGAACTATAATTGAGCCTTAGAATGAATTAGGCTTGAGCTTATTCGATTAAGTAAACTGTCTAAAATTTATCTCTAACTAGACTCGATAAACTAATCATTTGCTCAACGTGGTAAAATTAGTTTAGCAAAGTTCAAGCCTAAATGAGCCAAACTTTCCAAAGTAACTCAATTGATTAACAATAATAGTAGTTATACAATACAAAGATTCAAGAAACATTTTTGCTAAACTTCGATTAATCCGGGCATGAAGCATATGACATGGAACTTGTGTTTCAATGTGCAAATGTGTATTCAATAATCAATATATTGGGCGACAAAAAGCTGGTGCCATCAGAGCAATGATAAAATGTGGCGATCTAGTGATATTTTCCTAATTTCATATCTGTAATTTGTGTCCCTTTAATTAAAAAGGGTTGCAAAATAATCCTTCAATGCACAATAAGTCACAGTTATTTTTCGTACTTCTGGGCTCTTGGCTTTCTATTAATCAAATCATGTGCAGAACATGTATGTATTTTAAACATCCGTAGTTAATATTTTCGTTCTTTCTACACATAATTCTAATTAATGAAAGACATAATAAGAAAACTGAAACAAATACTATCTGTAATGTACATACTATATCAAAAGGATATGTAGTATGGTCGAGTAGGTATGTTGGGTGAACTTGTGACCAATAACATATATCAAAAGGATATATCGGAAAATTGAAACAAATACTATCATTTAACACATGATTTGTCAATGATTATGTAGTTGTAGCATTTGGTCTAGAAGTGTTTGGACCTCTATGTCATTGATGTGAATCATAGAGGCGATAATACTTTTTCTGAATCATGTCAATATGCAAGTAAAATTGGATTAAACTTACCTGCCGCAGATAAACAGCAGCTGCACAAAATATTGCGATAGCAGTAGCTAATACTGGGAACACAAACAAAGCATCGAAACGGTAGAAGACCCCAGCAGCAAAACCGCAACAGGCAATGCCGACAAGGCAAACGATGCCTTCTCTCCTTTTTGAGATCCTCTCGGTAGAAGCCTGATTCGAAGCCTTATCATTCCAGCGAAGGGTGATCACACATGCAGACACAACTGAGTACCCAGTCTGAAACATATTTCGTCAGCATCAAACTCTCAAAAAGCACTTCCCGAGTAGAAAACAATAGGAATGCGTCATAACAGTGAGTCTTTAAATCCGCATTTAACTTTCATACGGCAGAGCTAGAACATACCAAGCTTCCAACAGATAGTATGTGTGAGAGAACTTCCACATTAAAAAGTCCAGACAAGATTATGGCAACGAGACCAACCCACACTTGTGAGTGAACTGGTGTATGTCGTGTGGGGTGCACTTTGGAAAATATACCCGGAAGCAAGCCATCTCTTCCAAGTCCAAGATATAGCCTTGACTGTCAACAATAATTAAAAATAAAAAATCAACTATCAACCACACAAGAGCCACTTTAGTCACTTGTCAGAAATTTAGAAATAAATGCAAGAAACCTGAACGTAAAGCCCAACTAAAAGTGTTGTAGTTAGTCCAGCAATAGCACCAATGCTTATTAATACAGATACAAATTTCAAGCCCTTGGCAGTGAAAGCATCTGATAATGGAGCATCTTCCCCGAGATATTGGTATGGAACCATTCCAGTAATTACTAAGCAGACCCCAACGTACAACACAATGCAGACAATGAGGCTACCAACTATTCCAATCGGCAAGTCCCTCTGAAAAGTCAAATTCAGAAAGTAAGAAATTTACCAGAAAGGTGGACAGCCTTATAAACCAAATGCGGGCAAATGTAGGTGAATGAATCTATGTGTAATACGCACTTGTGGTCTCTTCGACTCTTCAGCAGAGTTAGCAACCGCATCAAATCCAACATATGAGAAGAAGACCACGGTTGCTCCAGTCAATATCGACTTGAGACCATTTGGAGCAAACGGAGTCCAATTGGAGGTATCAACCTCAAATGCCCCAACAATTACAACCACCACCACAATGGCCACCTGCAGACAGCATCTTGTTCAATGAAATCCTTAAATACTGCTTACAAAGTATGAAATTTATGGTACATTTCAGAAACATTCAATATATGTTCATAATTATCTAAAACAATGAAATTAAACAATTTCCATTTACATAATATATAGTGCTCTGTTGGTATATCAGTATTATGAAAGCTTTATATCATTCACTTCGGATTTTCCCTTTTAGCAAGCATTCAGAAATGAAAGTAAATACTATATAGCGTCTGATAGTACCTTTGTTACTGTCATAATTGAATTGAGTATTGCAGACTCTCCAACTCCCCAACAAAGGACTACAGTCAAAAGCACTAAGAGAATAGGAGCTAGAATATTAAAAGAAAAAGTTTCGAGAACTTCATCACCATACCCAAACCAACTTGGTATGTTGCCCTTGAGGAAGGGAATCAACTCAAGTACAGAAACTACATAATTCGAAAGGCTACGAGCTATGCTAGCAGCAGCAATATGATAGTCAAGCATCAATTGAGTGAAAACAAGAAAAGCAGTTATCTCATTGAAAGCTGAGTATGTATAAAGGTATGCTCCTCCCACAACAGCTGGAAAGCGAGTTGCTAGTTCAGCATAACAGAGTGCATTGAGCATAGAAGCTACTCCAGATATGATGAAACTAATGGTCACTCCTGCAATGTGAAAGTAAAAGAGGAGTTATATGCAGAGCATAAGATAATCGGATAGTTTTACAGAGTTCAAACAAGGTAACCAACTTCCACACCAAGGTCCTCAGAGAAACCATTGTAAAAGCAAACAATAGAACAAAAGTCAAGATCGCATCAAAGTTAGGATATTCTTCCAACATATATAGACTGAAGATGAAATATCTTATCATTGAATTATTAAAACCATCTTTAACTGTGGAAACATATAAAAGAAGATTACGATCACCTAAAGATGATCGTACTGCTAAGGCCATATACAAATGGCATCATTTGCGAACTCATAATAGCCACATACTATAACTTCACCATGTTTAAAATCAATGAGCCTAGTTAGTGTCTTTATGACCAGTAGCGATATGTTGGGAAGTTTTTTCCTATTTCTGTGCATTGAGAAAAGGGATATAAAGGATTTTTTGAACTTATAGCCTGTTTCCTTACTTGCCGGGCACAATAATGAATTATCACTCGACACCATGAATTCAGGCCAACCAGCTCGATTTCATTTCCCTATGGAGAACATTATTCAATCTTCCCAACTTGGACATGGTGGTGGTCCAATAAAAAAATTGTCAACATAATTATGGCACGTTAGCGCCTAAACATCGCAACATTAGCTATGACATAAAGTTGAAAGCATAAAAGCCCCAAAGGTATAATGGCTATAGAGAAAGTACATGAAAGTTGTCACAAATGCAATATAGAAGGCCACTAATTACATATTCATGTCTCAGTCACCTCATGAAGCTATAAGAAGCCTCACTAAAAGGAAAAACCAATTAATCATGAAACAAATATTGCTATTAGAAGTTTCAAACAATATATTTTTTAAGATGCCATGTTGATACAACGCTCCTTAGTATGGAAAATTTCCTTGACCGCTGCCAAGGTGCCAAATAATGAAACATTTTTACATATTTATTTATCAAGTACATGCATGTGAGTTTGTATTTGTAATGCTATGTACACAAATATTTGGATTTTTTATCGTTTAAAAGAAAAGCAAGGAGACAAGGAACTGAATTTAATGATGCTACTTATGTTGCCACTTATTTGGTTGGTAAATGACGCACATATAGTTGACATTTACTTATAACAGTGGCTATTTTACTACACTTCATATATTTAATATAAATATTGAAGGTTGGGCCTTTAGATTGTGCTTACTTTGTGTCTGGTTTTGGTTTTGTGCCTTTTTTTTTCTGGGTGAAATAATTGTTAGTTGTGATTTTTATAAGGAAAATTGTTATGTTTTTATAGGGGAATGTGAGGTTGCATAGTAAAGAAATTGAAAAAAATGCATCGCAAACATAACCTTAATAAACTAAAAGTCATAGGGATTCAAATCTCTAAAGAGTCCCTGAATAAGTTGTTTCCTATTACATACTCGAAAGAAAAGAATATATTGAAAATCTATAACTTCCGTCGCTAAAATAAAAAAGTCAAAGAAAGGAGATAATTACCAAAGATGCCTCTTTAACACGATTAAATTCTTTATATAATGAAAAACAACAAATATCATGAGATCAAGTGAATTGATAACGGTAAGAAATAAATTATTGGCCGAAATGAAAATTATGTATATATATGAAATTTTGTTTTAATTAGACTCACCAACCAATAGAAAAGGTTTTGGATATATAGGTCAAACACCAAAAAAGTCAAGAAGATGGGATATAAAAAGGATATTTGTGAAAACAAAAAAAAAAAAAAAAAAACAAAAAAAACAAGAATAATAGAATCGTGATATAAAGGAAAGTCGTTGCCCAATGATTCTTGGTAGATCAGGCCCATTTACTTATGATTAGTTTAGGACCATTTAAGTGAGGTATATTTATTTGTTGTGTTAGGTCTTTTCATAATCATGATAATAGAATACAGATTTACAAAGTAACAAATAAGATGTGCTTGGATGTTCTGGTGAAGTAGCGTGGAAGCCAAATATCATGTCATGGTCTTAGCTACATGTGAGCTTATCTAGATTACACAATTAATTTGTGAACTCAAGTTCTAAGAGGTGACGCAAATGAAGCTGTGGCGTGAGAATCAAGCAGCATTGCACATCATCTCAAATTCAGTGTTACATGAACAAACAAAGCATATAAATAGATTTGTCACTTCATATGAGAGTATGTATTATCTGGATGTATTATGCGCCTTCAAATAATCAATTTGCAGACATATTAACTAAAGCCCTTAGAAGTACTAAATCAGAGTTTATATGTAACAAGTTTGGATCGTACGACTTATACGGTTATACGCTCCATCTTGAAGGAAGTATTAGTTTAGGCTCTATATATTTATTTGTTGTGTTATGTAATTTCATGATCATTGAGAATAGAAAAAATGTTTACAATTCTCATAAGGACTTGAGACTGATAATAATGAGATTTATTCCCAAGTTATAAATAGAATCACGAATTAATATTCCGTAAGTGAAGTAGTACATGAAATACTTTACATGTGCTTAATAGATATAGTCATTGCTCGTTATAAAAAAAGATATAGATACAGTTATTGCTTACTTATAAGGCTAGTTGAAAATTGATATCGATATGAAAATCCCAAAAAGATGCAAAATAACTTAAACAAGAGACAGGATAACAGGAATAAGAAATGATAATAGACAAGGAAGCAAGAAACAAAAGTAGGTGGCGGAACAAAGGTAAAGAAAAAAAAAGGAAAAAGGGGGTTGCAGCGAAGGCCAGCCAGATAAGGCCATAAAAGAGGAAGAAAATGTGAACGCTGCTGGTGAAGAACGAAGGCAAAATAAGGTGAGCATACTGAAAAAATCATGCAAAACCAAACCAAACCTTAGCCAATAACATTACCTTTATCAAAATCAATCAAATTAGCAAACATGGCAACTAAAGAGCAAAGCTACCCATCAAAGTTATTCTACCAATCCAACATTAATACAGTGCTCCTCATTAATTCCCTTCTCTAGCCTTGAAATGGTAGGTGTCACATTGCAGGGACTAACTCCTTTAATACAAAATTAATTGGTAGCTAAATTGTAAATAATGAAAAAAAATAAATATACAAACTATGTGTGTGTGTGTGTGTGTGTGTGTGTTGAAATTGGTTTTATTACATATGTGCAGACTTGCAGCTGCCAAAAATATAAAATCTGAAATGGCACAATAAGGCAATCAACCAAGCCATCAGAAGAAATGGTTCTATGACTAACTACCAACATGGAGTATAATTTCAATACAAAGTATCCAATACTAATGTAGATTAAACAATACTAATGTAGATTAAACAAGTGTTTATCATGGCAACAAAAACTTTACAACTTTGATCAAGTGGCTTTTGTGACTCCAAATCATTATTAATCACCAAATAATGAATCTTCAACAGTTTCTAAGTTCTACCAATAGTAAGTTTTCAGAATAGCTTATTCAACTCCCCATTATCCACTCCAAAATTTATGAATAACCTTTTTGTCTTAAGAATAATCTATATTCTAAAATCTCAGCTGATTCCAGAACATACATATCTCACCAAAATACAAGAGTAAGAGAGAAAGCAGAAATAAACCAAACTACATAATGCTTGCAAAAACCAAAACAGCAGCAAAAAAATCAGAATTACCGACCAGGTCCAGCGTCTCGAGCAACCGTTCCGGTGACGACAAATATGCCAGCACCAATAGACGCACCAATGCCGAGTAGAACCAAATCGAAGGGTCCCAACCGCCGAACGAGATCTTCGCCTGACTTCGTTCTGACGGAGGTCTCCTCCGGCGGAGACAGTGGTCTGGAACGAAGGGCCGAGGAGCAGAAACGCGAGAAGAAAGACGACGAAGAGGATGACGTCATTGCGTAGCGCACCTCTTATCCCCTGCGCGATGAGGCAGTCGACGGATATTTATACCTTTGAGTGCGTACAAGTGATGAAGCGTAAAGACCAATAGAGTAATGCATGCCTAAAGGTACAAGCTCCAATGCGTAACGTCCACTGAAGCGCCTGTTAAGTCAACATCTGTCTTCTTTTGCGTTAATGCGTTATTGAGATCAAATCTCACAGAATTGACGGATACGTATTCGTTATAATTTCTAATTTATGACTCAAAATATCTATAATTTATCTGCATTTCTATTTAATTTTTGCTAGTTTATTCTTATAGATATAACTTATAAAATTATTTCAAGTAAACATAATATAAATATTATCTTATCTAAAAAAATTATATCAAAATAAAATAATAAATACTACTCCGAGTATACTGTATATTGGAATGGAGACAGTAATATATAAATAATGACAAGAATTGTAGGTTGTGTTTTGCAACAATGAATCTAGCATAGAAAAGCGTCCACGTCCACTTAGGTATCGTTTAGACTACACCATAAACATTACAAAATACAGATGCCTAAGGTCCCGTAAGGAATGGCATACGGTGGTGTAGGGATTGGAGTTGTGATAACAAAAGAAATATTTATTTAAATTTAATAGAGTGAAAAAAATAACTTTTTAACAATAATGATGAGATTGCATTCATATAAAAAGAAATATATATATAAAAATATGATATGTTATTTATAATTTATATAAATAAATATCATTTTAGTATTAGTGTAAAATTTGCTTTTGTTATAGTAAGAAAAATATAAATTGGTGCAAGATAAATAAAAGTAATAAAATACATAATTACCTATTTAGAATAAATTATTGAAAAATCTCTAGTGAAATCAAGTACTCAGATTCCAATCACTCTTCTAAACTCATACTATAAAATTTATAATTCATTTGTCCAGCTACTAAGTGTACATATTTCTATTTTGAGATATCGAATTACAAAGTAAACATTTTATTAAATACTTCACATTTTTTTTTACAAATATCCTTATTTTACATCACATCTTTAAAGTGGAGAAAAAAATATCATTACACTACTTTTTAACTGTCCATTATAATTAAAATACTATTATTTTTTAAATACGGTGCTAAAAGTAAATATTTACTTTGTATTGAAAATATGTAATATATTTTAATTAATTCTATCTTAGATATTATATAACATATAATTTTATTACATATATAATTTCATATTTATAAATTATTGTCAATTAATCGTAATAAAGAAAAATACTAATTAACTTAACTATAGGTATCATATAATCGGAACAAATTAGTCCGTAAAAAAATAAATTTTCAATATTATAGCCGTTGCTATTTTTGCTGCTGCCGTCACCCTATACTCTACAGTTTTCACCATTTCTCTTCCCCGTCCTCTTCCACAACCATCTTCTTCTCCATCTCCACCATCTACATGACTTCTACTGCCATTGCTACCTCCACGACCACCATATCCCACTTTTCTCCGCTACCTTCACCGCCACCACCGTCTCCTCCTCCCATACCATTTCACGCAACCCCACCACCACCGATATAGTTCATCATCATCTTCCACGTCAAGATCCAACGGTAGATATTGAATCAATCATTATTTTCAGATCTATCATATTATATAACTTGTTAAATGTTATATGCATTATAACATAAATTTTTCATACCATTAATTTTAATTTTAATGATTTATTTTTCATAATATTTACTACTAACCATAAGGATCAACCGATTTGGTGTAGTATATTGCTCGGCAGTTACAATTCATTAATTCAAATTTCATTTACGATTTGTCTTTTTCGATCGAGTTTGTTATACAAGATTTTCCTAGTTACTTATTTGACCGGCTTAGCATGACTATCCAAAATTTACCTAATTCGTATTAAAAAATAAATTTTTACCGATAAAGAGTAGCAAGAATAAAGTGAAAAAAAAAAGATACATTAATGTTGATATAGTGATAAATGCTAAAAATTCTCAACGAGTCCAACAAGCTCAACACAAAAACCCATCGACAGGAAGCAGCCCATGTCGGATCTTCCTTGCCCTGCCCTGCCCTGTATCAACATTAATTCCAATCTTATCCCATGTAATTTCCATTGAATTTCACACATTTGTAGAATGTAATCCGCCATTGACACACAGACACAGACTTCTCCATATTTATACAATAGTGGGCGTGTGCGTGTGAATGAGAGGGGAGTGGACATGTGGGCTGAGCCTCAGGCCTGCCCTTCCCTTAGGCTTTTCTCTCACCGCTTTGATTTACTCTGCCTGAATTCTCTCCGACCCTTCCTCCCCTTTGTCCCTCCTCCTGCTCAACCAATCTGTCGTGTAATTCCTATTCGGAGGTGTGTGAATTTGTAAAAACAACCCCCAAGAAATTTCTGTGCCTAATTTGAAATTTGTTGCTTTGCATCTGGTGCGAGTTCTTGTTTTATATAGGCTAGGATTTTGTTCTATTTCCGTTTCTTTAAGTTTTTTTGTTTTTGATGGAATTTTCCCTTAGGGCTGTGGATTAATGGGAAGATTTGGGATTTAGAAGTGTTCGCTACAGAAAACCTAGGTTTGAATTGAAGGTAAACGCAATTCAATTCAATGGATATTGAGCATTCACTTTGTGATTAGAGAGATTCGTCATTTTTCCTCGTTCCACGCTGCTGATTCTTGTGCTTTATAGATTTGCTTTAGTGTTTTTCTGTTTTTCTTGTTTTCTTTTGGGGTTAGGGTTTCTTCTTTCATGTATTATCTTTGATGATGATATTCGTGAATTAGGGCACATTCATAATTTTGCTTCTCATCTTGGAAGTTTGTTGAAAAATGAAATGATTTATCTTCCGAGCATCTATTCAAGTGAACATTAACTGAGGAAGAACATTTTCAATTTCAGTTTTTGTTGGGAGACAGTTGTTGAATTTGGTGCTGCAATAAGTGTTCCTTTGTTTTCAAAGCTTTGGAGTAATTGAGGAGAGAGTGCAGCTTTCGGTTTTGACGTTCTTGAACCTGCATTGATAGCTGTGATCTTCAGAGTAGTTTCAGTTGAATCGAATCAAGTATGAGTCGGAGAGTTCGAAGAAGGGTTGTTAAAAGGGGCAAAGAGAAAGTGGATATCCCTGAAGTTGATGAGAATCTAATGTTACCCGAGGAAGGAGTGGTTGATTGGACTAAATTACCCGATGATACAGTAATTCAGATCTTCCTGTGCCTCAACTATCGTGACCGAGCCGCTTTATCATCAACCTGCCGAACATGGTGGGCTCTGGGTAGATCTTCTTGTTTGTGGCAGGCATTGGATGTCCGGGCCCATAAGTTTGACTCTGCGGCTGCTTCTTCTCTCGCCTCTCGGTGTGGTGACCTTCAGAAGCTTAGGTTCCGAGGTCCTGAATCAGCCGAAGCTATCATAAACCTTCAAGCAAAGCATTTACGTGAAGTCAGTGGGGATGGTTGCAGGAAAATGACTGATGCGACGATCTGTGTGCTCGCAGCTCGTCATCAAGAGTTACAGTGTCTTCAGATAGGGCCAGATTATTGCGAAAAGATCACCAGCGACGCCGTGAAAGCTATAGCAATTTGTTGCCCTCAGCTGCAGAAATTGCGGCTCTCTATCCATGAAGTGGAAGCAGATGCAATTAATGCATTGGCTATGCATTGCCAGAGTTTGACGGACGTTGGATTCATTGACTGCCGGAAGGTAGACGAAGCTGCTCTGGGAAATGTGGAGTCTGTTCGCTTCCTGTCAGTGGCTGGGACGACGAATATAAGGTGGGATTCAGCCGTGCAGCATTGGAATAAGCTTCCGAATCTCATTGGCTTAGATGTTTCCCGAACGGATATTGGCCCTAGTGCTGTTTCTAGGCTTTTTTCGTCTTCATCTAGTTTGAAATTGTTATGTTCCTTGAGTTGTCCAGCGCTTGAGGGGGATGCTGCATTTGCGTCCAACAACAATCATAAAGGGAAAGTGTTGCTCACTGTCTTCACCGACATTCTCAAAGGAGTTGGTAGTTTATTTGGTGACACACCTAGAAGCGATAGGGATATATTCGTGCATCGGTCGAATTCTATAAAAGATAAGACATTGAATGAGATCTTGAACTGGCTGGAATGGAACCTCTCCAATTCACTTCTGCGTGTCTCCGAGAGCAATCCTTCTGGTTTAGATAAGTTTTGGCTTGAACAGGGTACGGGTTTGTTACTTAATTTCATGCAGAGTAGTCAGGAGGAAGTTCAAGAACGAGCAGCCACGGCTTTGGCGACTTTCATTGTTGTAGATGATGAAAATGCTAGTATTGACATAGGACGGGCAGAAGCGGTTATGCAGGATAGTGGGATAAGCCTTCTTCTAAACCTTGCACGATCCTGGCGAGAGGGGCTCCAGTCGGAAGCTGCCAAGGTTAGATTTTGAATAGAATTTAAGAATATGCTTATACAATGATATAAACTTGTTTTGAATTTAATTCTTGTGCAGGCAATTGCAAACTTATCGGTGAATGCAAAGGTTGCAAAAGCTGTGGCAGACGAAGGGGGAATAGACATTCTTACAAATCTTGCGAGATCTGTTAACAGATTGGTTGCTGAAGAGGCTGCTGGCGGATTGTGGAACCTGTCAGTTGGCGAAGAACATAAGGTCAATTGTTTTATTGTTTAATCTTATTTTTATTGCTCTTATTGTGTTCATATTATGACTCAAGATCCTATTGTAGGGTGCCATTGCCAAGTCTGGCGGTGTAAAAGCGTTAGTAGAACTTATCTTCAAGTGGTCGAGGACTTCTGGCGGTGAAGGAGTGTTGGTATGTTTCAGAACTTTGGAGTCCTTGGCTATGCTAATTAATGACCTTATTTGAAAGTTTAGTTCATAACCAGCAATCATATCAATATTTTTGGTTTATATTAAAAGATTCCAGCAGCCTGCCGTTTATTGTACATCATGTCCTACAACAATGAATTTAATTAATGTAGCATACCTAGGTGCCTTGTGCTGATTCTTGAATTTACTCCAGGAACGTGCTGCTGGCGCATTGGCGAATTTAGCAGCGGATGAAAAATGCAGCATTGAAGTTGCGACAATGGGTGGTGTACATGCATTAGTGATGCTTGCTCGAAATTGCAAAATTGAAGGAGTGCAAGAGCAGGTATGATTTTTCCCTGATCCCTGCCAAAAAATGTTTCATGTTTGTTTAAGACTTGGCTATGCTGAGATCAGGAGTTTGGCAACGGAAGTTCAAATTTCTATATAATGAGCATAAAATTACCCAAGCCTAGGGGCTAAGGGTACGTTTGTTTGGGGGGTTTGTTTTTGAATAGTACAATTTTCAATGTCAAAAGTTGTTTGATGTGATATATATAAGTATTTGATGTGATGGTTGAAAGTAAAATTGATTTTTACTATAGTATAAAAAGTAAAATGTAGGTATTTGATTTGATGTTTTTGGAGTTAAAAAATTTCACAAACAGTAAAAATCTTGTAAAAGAACTTCAAGTAACCACAACCTAAAATATCGACACCTGAAATCATGGCAATGTGGATCCCTTCATTACCTCAAATTTGGTATGTCTTCTTTACCATTCATTTGTTACATCCTTTACTGCTACTGAGAATCGTTGATTACTACCTGTCAAGGCTGCTCGGGCTTTGGCAAATTTGGCCGCTCATGGTGATAGTAATAATAACAATGCTGCTGTTGGGCAAGAGATAGGAGCTCTTGAAGCTCTGGTGCAACTTACTAATTCACCTCATGATGGTGTCAAGTAAGCCTATCCCTTGCTGTTGTTCTGTTGATTTTTCATGCTCGTGGGTATAAAAATCACACATTGTTGGGTGGTGTGTAGGCAAGAAGCTGCAGGCGCATTGTGGAATTTATCCTTTGATGACAGAAATCGAGAAGCAATTGCAGCAGCTGGTGGAGTTGCAGCATTGGTGAGATATTGTTTCAATTTTGTGTCTGTGTGTTCATCCTTGTTTAAGCATCACTTAAGATTTTGTCGAATTGCTAGCTGGGATTACATTTGAAGGGGACTATAACAGTTAGTTTGAGAGGCTTCAATCTGTTTCCATCCATTCTGTGTGATAGAGTTTAAGGCTCTCCCTTTAATTTTTATTTTTAAATTTGGTGGAACTTTTATAGGATCAGTTAAACATGTTCAAAATCATGAAATGTTTGGTTTATCTCAAATATATATATATATATTTTATGTTGAGGCTTCCGAAAGCTCTTTACATCAAAGAGGCATTACCTTTTAGATGTATTTCTTGGCAGTATATCCTTTTCATTTGTGTCTCCAGGCTGTCCATTTTTTTTTTTATGATTGTTCAATTTTTCTTGTGGTCAGGTTGCTCTAGCACATTCCTGCTCGAATGCATCTCATGGCCTTCAGGAGAGGGCTGCCGGTGCTCTCTGGGGATTATCTGTGTCAGAAACAAACAGGTAAGAGTGTGCTCTACCTGTATAGATTATTGCATCATCTTCTTCCATCCAAGTCGAATTGCAATTACAAAACATTACCATAATGCCTTGTAAGAGTTGTAAGAGGATTAAATTAGCGTGCACGGTGGTAACAACCAAGTAGTGGCATTTGCCTTCTTTTATTACTGCTCTCATATGTATCTTTGTTCACAGTTTATTTACATCTTTTAATAACAATGTGAATGTATATATGTATATATTTTGGTTTTCTGAGTTTTATATAAACTTTTCTTCTGTATAGCATTGCTATTGGTCGCGAAGGGGGCATTGCACCACTGATAGCACTGGCCAGATCAAATTCTGAGGTAATTTGTTAAACCTGATGATGTACGGTTTTTTGGAACATGTATTTGCTTAGTTATGATTTACCGAAGTTTAATTCTGCATTTTGTGTTTACAACTTTAGTTTTTATACATTGCTTATAAACTGTTTTAGGGGGATATCGTACTTAGTCTTAATCAGTTCTCGAAAACAATGAAGGAATTAAAATCTGATCTTGAATGAAATATTATTTTAATTCATGGAGTAAATAGAAGAAAAGTTCTGTCTTTTACCAGATTTCGGAGGTGTACTTGTTAAAAGTAAGAAATAATATATGCTTGGTGCAGTTGTGCTCTGGAGCATTTAGACTCTGAAATAGTGCTATTATTGTTTTAATAATAATAATGTTTATTTTATTTTAAAATTACTAATATTTGTAAAGTATGATAGATCAAGTATTGTTACATTGATATTTGATAAATGGACAATAAATTTTGTGAGTAGAAAAAGGTGAATTTAAATATAACTAGAGGAATACTTGAATTATTATTGGATTTTCTTGATGATTGGCTGGTGTAATGTGTCTAATTGATGATTCTCTTTAATTTTCTTTCGATGGAATGGAATGAAAATTAGAAGTTCAAGTGAATGTCGGCTTTATTCTTCTCTGTGTACGCCCATTTGTTTCATATGACGCAAAACTTTCAGGATGTGCACGAGACTGCTGCGGGAGCTCTTTGGAATCTTGCATTCAATCCTGGCAATGCGCTTCGGATTGTTGAGGAAGGTGGTGTCCAAGCTTTAGTTTGGCTTTGCTC
This sequence comes from Andrographis paniculata, assembly GCF_009805555.1. Taxonomy (NCBI): domain Eukaryota; kingdom Viridiplantae; phylum Streptophyta; class Magnoliopsida; order Lamiales; family Acanthaceae; genus Andrographis; species Andrographis paniculata. The sequence continues at coordinate 196,135 of NW_026137580.1, read as the reverse complement.
GAATTCTGCATCCAAAATGGCATGTTTCATGTCCGCACTGGCACTAGCCTATATGTTCGACGGAAGGTATACTACTTGACAATCTTCTCGAACTCAATCTTTATATTGTCCTCAATTTCGCAAATTCCAAAGGTTTGTAAATATTGGCCGTCACTCTTAATTAATGTCCGCATTTCTTGCTAGAATGGATGAGATTGCTCAAATAGTTTCACTGTCAGAGGGCCCCTCCAAAAGCGGAAACTTGGATGGTCCCCGACGAATGGCATTGAGACACATCGATTCTTTCCTCAAGACGTTTTCAGACCCTCAAGCCTTTTCTGCGGCAGCTGCGTCATCAGGCCCTGCAGCGCTGGCGCAAGTAACAGAATCTGTGCGTATTCCTGAGGCTGGTCATCTTAGATGCAGGTTCTCTCTCTCTCTCTCTCTCTCTCTATATATATATATATATATATGTGGACTAGTTACTGTGCTTATTAGTAATCAAAAATAAAAAATAAAAATCACATGGTTTTAGTTAAAGCACACGTGGTTGTTGTACAGAGACATGCTTAGTTCAATTATAGTATGTGCTTAATGAACTATTATTATGTGTCGTCAATACATGAATTATATTTGGTATTGTCTATTTATATTTTGTGGTGTCCGTCACTAACTAATGTATTGTCAGCACAGCGCTGAATTCAGCACTATAGCTGTAGTTATATATATATATATGTATGTATATTTGTGTAGTAAATCACCTGAACTTTGCTCCTCATGTGTTCACCAGTGGGTGTGAAATCGGAAGGTTTGTTACTATGCTACGGAACCCTTCCCCAACGCTCAAGTCATGCGCCGCATTCGCTCTTCTTCAGGTAACCTGATTACTTCCCCGCAATGCACGTTCAACTACAAAACATATTTATATGCTAGAAACTTTGTTATTTTGTGCATCATTAACTGTGGCCTTCCGGAAACTTCCTCCCTCAGTAGGCTTGACATTGGCTCCAGAATCCAATTATATAATTTGAATTTTTCCCTCTTTCTATTGGAAATTTCGACTTGCAGTTTAGCATTCCTGGTTGCCGTCATGCATTGCATCACGTGAGCCTTCTCCACAATGCGGGGGCCCCACGAGTTCTGCGTGTGGCGGCTGCAGCTACGGGAGCCCCATTGGAAGCAAAAATCTTTGCGCGGATCGTCCTCCGTAACCTGGAGCAGCATCAGAATCAGCATCAGGCAGAATGAGCAAGAAAGTAAGAAAATAAATAAATGATGATTAAGGAAAGGAGATGAGTGTTTTTTATTAGTGTAGTGATGAGATGAGATGAGGTCTATCTAAGTATAACTGCTGCTATAAAACTAAAGCTATAAACCCTAAACTCTGACTTACTACTACTACTATTATTATTGTTATTGTTATCATTATTGTGATCATCAAATAAAGAGAGGATTTGAGTGAAGGAGATTTGAGCTTTGGTTTCATGCTTCTTATTCTTCGCTCTTGTTTATTTATGCATTCATCGAGTGATACTTTATGTTGTGGTTCAAAATATTCTTTTGAATTTTTCCGGTAGATTAGAAAGTAAATAATAAATATTTTTTTGATTATTAGGGGTGTGTAAAATGATTTTGTTTTATATTTTTATATAAAAATTGAAGTTATAGTATTAGTATGTAATTATACTTATTGAAAAATATTTTTTGAATGGACAAACAAAAATAATTAAAAAAAATAATATTTATTTTTATTTAAACATTTGTTATTAAAATTAAGAATTAAGATCAGCACCAAATATTTTTATACTACCAAACCATTTTTTACTGGATTATAAATTAGTACTTTTCATCCGACTAATAGTGGGTTGAACTTATGCATAGTTTATTGATAGTAAATAATTTTTTTTATTTATATGTAATTTTATAAATATTCTAAAAGTAGAACACCTTGAATGGTAATAAATTATTTATACGACTTCGAATAATTATAATATTCGCCAAATTTACGGAAGTATTTCTTTTTTGATTACTCATTAAATTTATACATTTTTTCATATATTTTATCTACTCAAAATGCTATTAACTTCCCTTTAATATACAAGTAACAACTGTCACTATAAAATACCTTCACTTAAATCTTTCCATAATGAACTTTCCAATATAGTTATGTACTTGGAAGTGACTTCTACTTTAGGCTTCATTCCACGTGCCTCCATTTTCAGTCTGGAAAAAAAGTCAATTTTTTTAGATAGGAACAAAAATGCCTCTGCTCTCGTGAGAGGCCATCTCTAAGTTGGCCAATGTGCTTGCTCTAAGTTTTAACTAAAGTTATTAAACGAGCCGAGCAAGTTCGAGTATTGATTATTCGAGTTCGATTTGAATTTGTTAACAGTACAAACTCGGTTTAATTCGTTAAGAATTCGAGTTAAAATTGTACTTCTAGTTCGACTCGTTAGGCTCAAATTCAAATTCGAGCTCGGTTTGAATTTTATTCATATTATGTACTCTCTCTGTTCTAATACAATAATCTTGTTTATTATTTTTGTCCGTCTCAAAACAATAGTTTTATTTCCATAAATAACCATATCACCATAAGACTACCCCAACATTTTCATTTTTATTACACAATTGCCGCTACTTTTTACACTAATACACTTACAAGGCAAAAAAGTTTTTTAACGTACTTTTTACCCATTACCTATAATATAGTATTTCTTAACTCCTGTGTCCAACCCAATTAAGACTATATTTATAGGAACGAGGGAGTATATTTTCTAATATATAAATTACATATATTTAATTTTATTCACAATTTTTTATAATAAAATATTTAAATTTTAATAATAAATATAAATTTTGATATAAAAAATTATATATATTATATTAATATATAAATAATATAAATATATTATCACCAACGAGCTCAAGTGAGTTACTCGCGAGCCGAGCTCGAGCTTGGCTCGTTTATAGAAAAAATAATCTTTGAGCTCGAGCTCGGCTCGTAGTCGAGCTTGGCTCGCGAGCTACTCAATTCGTTTAAGAACTCTAGTTCTAAACCATTTCCAACAGCTATTGATACGACGGAGGTCAAAGGACTCAGTCGAAAAATACAACATTGAAATCGAGGCATTCCCGTTTGTAGTTTTCAGTTGCCCTCTACTATTGCCTTATTTCAGATATTTCCCTTTTCTTTCTCTTTTTAAACCACTCATATTATACAGAGAGTGTTTACTTGATTACATATTTGTTATATATGTAAAAAATTAAAGTTGATTCCGTCGAAACACAACTTATTAATTTTAGTCACAATTTTACTATAAACAATTTTGATCTCACCTTTAAAAACTTAACAAAAAAAAATAAAAAATGCTGATGTAAATTAAATAAGATGCTAATCTGGATTGAACACGATCGTATTTGAATAGTAAGAACATGCTGATCAAATATACACGACTGTGTTTGAATTGTACACAGCTATCAATGTATTATGGTCAGTTGTGAACTTCGGGGAAAACAACAAGTTAGCCACCAGTCCAATTTCCGGGTAGTCGTCGTTGTTGCCGGATTCAAAGAAAAAGCATCCAATGAGAGATCCATTATTTAATGAAACTATGATGTGGAGTACAAACATTAAATGAATCAAGTAGCTTGCAGCCAATATTTGACTCGATTCGTTTATAAAAATAAATAAGCTGAACTTGAGCTCGAAAATTATTATTTTTATAAACGAATCGAACGAGTAGCTCGACTAGGGTCATTAGTAATATTTATATTATTTTATATATTAATATAATATATATAACTTTTATATCAAAATTTATATTTGTTAAAAAAATTTAAATATTTTATTATAATAAATTATGAACAAAATTAATTATATTTAATTTATATATTAAAATATAGAGAGTACGTATAAAATTCAAATTTGAGCTGAGCTTTTGAATATGAACTTAATGAGCCAAGCTAGAGTTATTATGTTAATTCGAATTCTTAACAAACCGGGCCCCGGCCAAGTCTGTATTCAAACAAACAAGCAAAAATGAAAACATTTTTATTTCTATTTTGTCAATTTCCTATACCAAATACACAGTCACACATTCTCGGCATCTGAAGTCGTGTATCCATTCAGGCATTCACCTTCATCAACCCACACAGCTTGCTTGCCATACAACACTTAACATAAACCAACGAATAAACGCCAATATACAACAAAGACGAATTCAATCTCTAGTCAGGAAAATTTATAGAGTGTAGAGGTGATATGTTTTTAGTTTTGTTTGGTTATTTTTAATATTTAAAATATTAAATTTTTAAAAATTCGAATTTCCACATCTTCACCGCCGATGTACCAGGTTGCGTGCCAATTCAGTTCCGATGACATCCACATCTGCGCGACTTCTCCACATAGGCAAACGAGACCTGCACGTACTTTTTTCCGGCACCAAAGAATAATAATAAGGCCTTGTATTGACATGCTCCATTCGTTCTATATTTATATATACGTTTGTTTTTTGTACGGAGTTTTAAAAGTGATGATCTTTGTATAATATATTATAAATTGGAATAGTATTTTTAATATTAAATTAATAGTACAATTATAAGAAAAATAAATAGATATTTTTGTTACAGAACGAACCAAAATAAAAAAAATAATAATTTGTTAAAGAACATAGACCTATTATTTTTTTGAAATTGGAAAAAGGAAAAAAATAAATTTGTAAATTTTTCTACAATATACTTATTATTTTGTTTCCTTTTCACTTCAGTGGAGCTCACTCAATCCTCTCATTGGTTCTTGGAAGTCTCTAAACTCCCTCTTGCAATTTCTTTGGTGGAACTCCAACTAACTAACTAACGTTTCTTCACAGCTGATTCAATAGAACGTATGGTTACTTTCCAAAGATTTCTTGTCCATCAACATGGAACAAAATACTGATTGCAACGCCCAACGGTGAGTTTCTTGATCTTCTCTCTTTCGATTTTAATTTGTTTGTTTTCTTGCTAGCTGCCGACTCTACTCCTTTTTTCCCATTAATTCTGACTCGCTCAGCGGCGCTTCTGGAGCTTCCGATGAACAGATCGACATTCCGGGTAACAAAAAATTATATTTTGTGGCATTGATTATCGCTCGACGTTCTTTTTCTCGCATGCTTAAAATCAACAATGCATTAGCGCAGGCCTCTCAGAAAACACTTGTCGCGTTCGACAAAGCCAATCCATTCATACTCCCGGAGAAATCGTTTCCAAAGGTAGTTTCCATTACAATCTTTTGTTTTCGAATCACCAGGCAAGTTTTTGATGACTACTTCTTTTTTTGTTCTTCGACTAAACAGGGGGAGAGCAAATAATAGGCACGCCTAAGAAGCACGCCACATCTTTAGTCGTGTCTCCATTCTCGTTCGTCAAATCGTCCAGCTTGTTCGGCGATACAACGATCAATGACATAAATGAACGAATAAATGCCCCGCCGCCGATTTACAAGAAAGACAGACGTGAGTCCAGCGAGGCCGACTCAAAATCGGAACTCTCAGGGAAACCTGTAGTCAGCAAAACTAAGTTTGTGACAGGAAATGGAAAAGGCAGTGTAACAATTGTTCGAAGGAAAGGCTAATCGTCGGATCGGCTGTTCGTTCATCGTCGATCCAACATTCGATTAAGAAGTAGAAGTAAAACATCCGATCAAAAAAAAAAGAAAAGAAGTAGAAGTAAGAAAATGTATGTCTCTGAGATTCATCCACTGCTTAGAGTTTTTGTACAGTTTATGGTTGAAATTTTGCTGAGTTTCTATTACATTTTTGGTAAGATTTTGTGAAGAATACTATGCCCTATGTTTTGTAAATTTTGTGAAGTACAATTTTATTTTTTTATTTTTTTATTTTTTTGTCACAAGATGAAATTTGTTCGGAGTATTTATTTTTTATTTTTTCTCATTGTATTTGAATGCATTAGAAATATTTAACTTAATGCAAAAATATTATTTTTCAAAACTTTTCATTTGAAACATTTCAAAAGTGAGATCTATTTGTAATATTTTATTTTTTTAAATAAATGAAATACTTTTTTTTTTTTATATACATTTTAAAATATTTATTTGTTTTGCTATAAATTTCTATGAATTATATATAAACAAAAAATAGTATATATATCAATTTGCATGTCGAACCTAATTTGTAGAATAAAAACCTCATAGTATCAATTTTTATGTTAGCTATTCTATCTGTCTTTTTAAAAATTTTAGTTATATAAAATAATTTTATAAATTATCCAAAATGATTAATATATCGAAAATAAATTTCAAATCTAAAATATTAATTAAATAAAAATTTAGATAAATAAAAATTCAAAAAATTAAATTAGTATTGCATGCGATGCCATACAACCTTCAAGATTCGCTTCACTCCATCTCACTCACTCTTCTCAATTCGTTCTAAGTTCTTAAACTCCCTCTTCTCTCACAGCTGGTTCAACAACAACGGTCACTTTCCGAGAAAAAAAAAAGAAAAAGAAAGAAAAGGGAAAATGGATTGCAAAAGAAATTGGATTGCCGATACTATAAAGCCTTGTACTTTTGTTTTTTTTACATATTAATCTCTCTCTTTCTCGTGTTTATTTATGCATTTATAGAGTGTAGACAGTAGAGTGATATGTTTTTGGTATTTTGTTTGGTTATTTTTAATATTTAAATTATTAATTTGTTAAAAATTCAAATTTCCACGTCATTTCCGCCGATGGATGAGGATTCAGGTCAAGTACCGGCTCAGCTTTGACGACGTCTACATCCATATCAATGTCTCCATGTAGGCGTATGTAATCCTCAAGTGTTGTTTTCCTATGCTAGAAGACAGAAATAAGACCTTAGGTTGACATATTGTCTTAAATTGTAAAATTAAAAAAAATAATATCAAAAAATAATAATTTAGCCGACATATTGAGCAAAATTTATAACTTTCTCTAAAATATATTGTTTCTTTTCTTTTCACTTCACTGCTGCTCAATGAATCCTCTCATTTTCTCGGAAGTTCCTAAACTCCATCTTGCTTTGGTGGACCTCTAACTAATGTTTCTCGCAGCTGATTCATTAGGACGGCTACTTTTCAAGGATTTCTTCTCCATCAACATGAAAAAAAAAAAAAAAAAAACTAAAAATGATTGCAATGCCGAAGGGCGAGTTCCTTGAATCCGAGCGCTGTTCTCTCTTTCGATTTGTTTGTTTTCTTGCTGCCGACTCTTCTCCTTTTTCCTTTAATTCGTAATATATGCTTAGAGTTTGCACTTGAAGAAATTGGTTCTTGGTTCCTTTAAGTCACCCGAATTTCATCTATTGTAGTGTGATATGGCAATGGCAAGAATTCAATCAAATCCGGGAGCCTTCCCAAAAAACGAGTAGGATGGAACCTGAAATCGATGTGATGGGACTCTTCTTTACAGATAAATAAATTAATGATGTGTTTTCTGAATAGCTTGAGCTTTTAGGTAAGACGATTATTCTGCGACTATTTATGATCGAAAGTTGATACAAATGCCACGACTTACAGGACTCTATCAGTAATCCATCATTTTCAAAGGTAGTATATAATTTCCATCGCAGCCAGCTTCTCTCAATTCATTACAATCTTTAGTTTCGGAATCCCTGATGAGTTTTCAATGGTCTTTTAATTTTTGTTGTTGTGGTCTCTAAACTCATGCATGGTCTATTTATTGTAAATTGTTCTGTTACATAGGTTGTATTTGTTTTCATTTTTTATTAATACAAAAAACTACTATGTATATTAGTTATTATTTTCTTATATGGAAATACTAAAATTAAGGATGAATATTTTTTAATTTTTATTTTTACTGTGAATGAATTAGAGATGGATTATACATAAGGTTTTTTTTATACTTAATATTAAAAATATTTCAAATTAAAAATACTAAAATGTTAGAAAGAATTTTACTTGTTATTAGTTGTGAACTAATTAGTATTAATTTTATCGTATAAAACAATCAATTTAAGTAATATTATATTATTGTATCGTATCATTATATAATCTATTAAGATAAGAATACTAGATATTATATCATATCCTATCTAAACACACCAATATTTATATATATATATATATATAAATATATTCGATTCACTTTCAAGTTCTTAAACTCCTTCTCTCACAGCTGCTTCAACAACAACAATTACTTTCAAGAATTCAATCAAATTGGGGAGCTTTCCCCAAAAAGGCTCAGGACGGAACCTGAAATCGCTGGAATGCATCTTTTCAATGAAATAAAAAAAAGAATTGAATAGAAAATAAAAATTAATAATAATAATTACCATGACAAATGAGAATTTTAACTAATGAAAATTTATGGAAAAATATTTTTGATGATTTTTTTTTATAAAAAATTATAAATTAGTGTATATATATACACACACTCACTCACACGATATTTTGTAAGATTATATGTTAATATATTTTTTGCAAAAATAGTAAAAATTAAATTTTTGAATAATAAATTTAATGCGATTTTTGTAAAGTTGAAATAATATAAATTTTAAAAATTATAAAAATTAAATAGTACAAAAACTAAAAAGAAAAAAAAATGCTACAATATTTATTTCTCTCTATTTGTCGGGATGCGGGAGAAAAATAAAATTAGATAAATAAAAATAATTTATTTTATTTGGCATAAAGTGGATTGAGTAGTTGAGAAACTTGAGGTTGAGGTTTAATCCCATTGTAGCTCAAGCGACTGAACTCTCCCTCTGCATGCTTGAGGTTCGAATTGCGGTTTTGAAACATTAACACAATTTGTTCTCCGTTTGTTTAAGGAGACACAACATTTTTTCGAAAATGGAGGAATGTCGCAATGAACACTGGATTTTCAGGTTTCTTTCGAACTTTTACGGTTTGTATTCATATATATTGGCGTAAATCTAATGATTCGTGGCTATGCTTGCAGAGGAAATATCTGCATGTGCAGGAGATGATATTTGAGATCTGTTGTCGCAAAGCTGGAATAATACCGATTTCTTGGATTGCTTCAACGATCTTGAGACTCCCGTCTCTGGAATCATGTATATTCATTTACATCATTCGTCCACTTTTAAAGGTCATATTTATCTTTTGCTTCGTTTACTTAACATTAAGAATATTTTTATATAATTTATTATATAGCATTATAATTATTAGAAGTGAAATCGAATAAAATCCAAAATAATATTGAACCAAAATCAATATTGAAATTAATAATAACAAAGGTAAAAGGCGTAAACAGATATCCTGGAAATGGAAATGAGCGTCTACAAGCGGTGTTAGACCTAAGGTGTGAAATAGCTCGCGGTAACCCCGCCTCAAAGAAGCTGGCAAGCTCTCTAAGCTTCAGACATCCACGGGACCACACAGGACACATTTTACAAAACATTTTTTAAATTTTTTTATTACTATTTGTTAATAATTATCTTATTAAGGAGGGAAAAGTATAAAAAATAGTCAAATTGAAAAAATAGTTCTTCAATTTTGGTCTCATTAGAAAAAAAAAAAAAAAAAAAAATCAAAATTGGTCCTAGCTAATAAAAATAATATTAATCAATTTTGAAAAACTAATTAATGTAGATATAACGGGTTTTATTTGGCATCCTACCGGACAAAACACAACCGTGCTATATTAAACACGACCATGTTTCATTTTCTAGCCGGAGGAATTGTAGCAAGCAATCAATTGAATTGGCGGCGGCGGTGACGGCAGACGGTAAAATTGGGTTCCGACGGAAGAAACCCTAGATCCATATTGTATGTATATATGTTTTGAATGTAAGGTAAATCCCGCACACAACACAAACACACATTCTAATATTGTCATTGTATCAAATCAGAGAGTTAAATAAAGGATTTGTTGATGAAAATAAAATGAGGAAAAAGAAGCAATTTTTATATTATTTTTAAAATTTCCCCAAACTTACAAAACATGACAAAACCTATTTCTCTTTCAAACATTGCTTATTTTAAAGCAGTGAAACCGATTCTAGAAATATAACTACTTTTACACAAAATCCATGGATTCGAGAAACACGAGGTTCATCCTATTGGTTGGATTATTATATCGAATTCATCTGGGATCTGAACACCAGGGAGTCCCTTCAAATAATAATTAAAAAGCAAAGCGCAAAATATTTGACAGATATTTACCAAATTGACAACTCAGAGAACACTGATACACTATATATAGCATTTATTGCTCATTCGCTCAGGGAGAAGGGCTTTTTTCTGCAGAGGAAATCCAAACTGGTCAGAGGAAAGCATTTTCTCTGCTAGGGCGCCACTTCTGAGAACCGACATCACATTCAGGCAGCGGTTTGTAACATTTTTGGCTAAAATGATGTTGATTTTTTTTTTTAATATTTTTTTCTTTGTTTTTGGCGTGTTTTTTTTTTTTTTTTTTTTTTGATTTGTGAATCGACTAATCCTGTGGTGTAGATTTTTTTTTTTTTTTGGTGTGCTTTCGTTGTTGGTTTTTTTATTGAACTGAACCTTGATCGATTGTTGAAGTGTGATTTTTAGATATAGAAGTCAAAACTCTATAGTTAATAGTTCATGTATATCTATATTCTGAATCTATAGTGTATATCCAATTATCAAAAAATATATATATACATACATATAACATAGGTGATCTGATATGTGCATTCTCATTTTTGGTGTGGTTGGCATGTTTTCTGTGTTTCAATTTCGAATCTAAGATAAGCTGAGACATTGAAGATATATAATCTATATGGGGTATGTTGTTTATTTATAGTATTGGATTGATTTTAACTGAAATGATTAACACTTATACACTAAAGTGAGTGGTCAATTTCGTCGGATTTCGCATATACTATGATTATATTTCCCATTATGCTTGCAGCATGTGACGTCTTCATTTCCACGTGTGTATCTTCGAGTTAATGCCGTAGCTTACTTTTGTTTATGGTAATCCCAACTTTTTGAAGCATCATTAAAAGGTGTAAATGTAATCTTTTTGAGGCAAATGAATACCCAACTTGAAGAATCTTGTCCTTTTCTTGGTTTAAGTAATTAGCGTGATCGATGAATTCAAGTGTTAAGGTTGGATTTATTACGACAACTTAGAACAAAACGCATGCACAGCATTTAGAATAAATGTTGATCAGATAAAGATCCTAAGCAAATGTTTTAGGTTGCTGATGAATGCCATACTATGAGAAAACACTTTTAAGAGCTAAAAGAACAAAAAACAGCTTTCGCTATTGCAGCACAACATAAAAAATGAACAAAAAATAAGTATGTCCCGTTATTATTAACTTCAAAAAATAAAAAAAAAAATTTGAAACATAACAACAAACATAAACAAGATCAGCTTCTAATGCTGAAAACTATGTACATATTTTTAATTCTTGCGGCGATGAAGGGAGAAAATGTAGTAAAAATCATATAATCTTATTTTCTAATTTCTATTTTTTTTTTCTATGGTACCATTTTTCACTAGTGTTTCATATGTACAAAGTTAATACATCAATCATTGGTCCTTAATTTTATTGTTGAGCAGGTCCTTTGCATATATTTTGTCCATTTATACATCCTGTTGTTGCCTGAAACTGACATGGGAGACAATAAGTTGAAAGCGAAGATCACCCCTTCGTCTTTTACGGACAATGATCTTTTCACTAAAGAACTTGAAGAGGAGCTCATGAAATACACCCAACCTATGGGATCTTCTGAGCAAACTGAGAAAACTCAAGACGTGGAAGTAGTCAACAAAGTGGATTGTCCTAAACCTAAACCTGCCATACCCGGAGGTCATACAATGGGTGAAGCGAAGTGCAAAGACATGGACTTAACAGAGAGTTCGAGCTCGTTTGGTGGCTCTGATTGTGAAGTTGATAATGCTTATGAATCTGAAGCTTTATCTAGTGAAGATGACAAATCATCGGAACAGGATGAGCTCACGGAAATATTGAAACAAAGGTACCAGTTCATAACATAATATCGCACCTTTTGTGGCAAATTTATAAATGCTTGTATTAAATTTCATCTTCTGATCAAGAGATCATTATTCATGTTTCTCAGGAGAAAAAAGCTTATAAGTCAGTGGAGAGAACACATACATCCTCTTGTGTGGCGCTGCAAATGGACTGAATTGCAAATCAAGAAGCTAGAGGATCAAGCTCAGTTATATGACAAAAAACTTGAGGAGATCCGGCGAAAGAAGCAGGTCGATGTAGATAAAGCAACATTGGAAGTATCCGGTGTGAAGTCGCTTCCTTTGCCTCAATACTACGGTGAAAACAAAATTTCTAGGAGGAAAAAAAGAAGAAGATATGAAGCAACTAAGAACCCTGCAGCATACATGTCGAATCATAACCTGTTTTCTTATTATGGTACACTACTGCATCTTGTGTCTCAATAATCAAGATATATACCAATATGTGTTACTTATTTCAGTTAAATCTTAATTTGATATGTGGCATTTTGCAGAGTCTGGAAAAAGGTCATCTCTTAAAGCTCCTGTCACTGCATCTACCTCAAGGAATCCTGGTAAGTAATTATATCTATCTATATATATATATATTAGACTATATTGATTTATACAAGATGCATAAAAAGTAGAATGGATTGAATTCATGGTGTTTTATCAAATTTGAGTTTGTTGACGACATTCAAATACATCATTTGCTATAATTATTCATCTCAAATTGACATTGAGCGTTGTTTGACAGTGAATCTCTTGCTCACATAAAATTACGGAACCAAAAAAATAAAATAAAATTGTGCATAGCACGGGCGGCTTAGGATTAGTAGCATTAGTATATAATATATAGGAGAACAATGTGAATCTAGTAATTTATGTATTTTCAAGTATTTAAGTGTTCTTTCATTTTGTGTTTTTGGATGAGTTTGTTTTTTTTATGTTAAGTATGCGAAATTAAATTGATAATACAAAAAATAATATTGCATTAAATTATTATTTTTTTGTGAATAAATAAAGTGTATATATATATGTTATAATATCTATGAGAAATTTTGTCATCTAAAAACAAAACGTGAACAAACCCGAAGTTTTGCGAGGGAATTTATAACGCAAAATAATCCCTCGCAATCCTTTTAGTTGCAACACTTTGCGACACTTCTTCGTCCGTAGCAAGGGATTAAATTATTAGCTAATTCTCCACTAAATCATTATACCAAGTACAGTCAAATTACATTAAATTAATTTCGACCAGAACAATGTACAATTAATTTCAAATAAATTACATTAAATGAATTCAAAACATATTAAATTAAACTTGTCTCAACCTATTCGAAACTAAGCAAATTGCATTTAACCAGTTTTGGATCCAACCAAATTACATTAAGCCAATTTTTGATTCACCTATCCTCACAAAACCTACCACCATTTCAAAATCTAAGCAAATCTTAATATAGACAAAGAGTACGCAGCTTAGTTGTGCGGCACTAGGAAATTACCAAATCTGTGAATCAAAGTTGTTATTACAGTTATCTCCAAGCACGAACACATAGCCTTCAGGCACAAGCTATAACGGGATGGAAATTAATAAGGAATCATGCTTTGTAGTCATGGCATATAATTATTCGATTAAAAAAAAAAAAACCATATTGACGAGTTTGATAAGTTACCTATCACTGGATCCATTTCTTATTTGAGTGGCTCCAACATGAAATTCTCATTTTGAGGAACACCATTGACAAGCAATTTCCCATCATAAACCTTCACAAGAAAATAATATTAGATCTGTTGAAGAAGACAACAAGATGCAAACAAATAGATTTGACGACCATTTTGCGGACACTGACCTCTACAAAGTCACCACCTTTTGCTACAATTCTCTTGATAAATACCATCACCGTCCCACTCTAAGGCCAGATTTACGTGTTGATTTTTAAATATTAATTATTATATAAAACATAAATACAAATTAATAAAAAATGACAAAAGAAATACTTCTACTACTAGTGTCTTAATACTAATTAATATAATGCTTTTGTACAAAATTTTTTTATACAAAATGATACTTTTAATATTAATTACGCAAAAATATAGATGTGAGCGGACGGATGGAGTACATCATAAGTCATTTTAAATTGTATGTCTAAACTTCAATAGATATTTAATTATGATTTTTTTTTTAAAAAAAATTAAATATATTATAAAAATTAATAAACTCTGAATGATTGTTTTTAGAGTAAAATATATCACATATTTTTCTATTATATGAAAATTCAAGAGAAATTGTTGTTCACCTAACTTTTTATTTGCTGGTATGATTTTTCATAAATATTACAAAAATACTATTATATATTTTAAGAGCAATATATAATATATATAATTTATTCATCCAAAAAATATTATTTTTTATATTATCGATACAAATCTACGTACCTAACTCAAAAATACAAATTGAACACACCTAGTATGTTTTATTTGTCACATAAAACTCAATAAAGTTTGCGTGGAATACATTTTTCTTCCAAAACTAATAATAACTAATAATTATAGTATTATCCAAATAATTTATTTGAAATAGTAATGCAAAAACAAGTCGTGGACATCATGAATTTTTATTACATAAAAATATTTTAACCCACTATTACTATTACACAATCTCCCACCATTTCTACAAGTCCAAACCAGACAATTATGCCTCTCTTTACAACACACCTTTTAAAAAATTTGTTACTGTTAGTCAACAATTATATATATTTTTTTTAAAAATATACCTTAAAGTTATATTTATTCTTGCAAAATATAATATTAAAAATCTAATTGAATTGATTTTTGAGGTAGGATACGAGGAATTGTGTAAAAAAATATAAAATATATTATTTTAAATTAAATATTTAACTATTGTATTTGAAATTTTTTTAACTTTTTGATTTTTATAAAATGTATTTTATATTGTTTATCATTATTTTTTTAAATCGCAATTGAAAATAAATATTGGATGAACAAAGCAGTTGAACTACAAGTCAAGAAATGTAACTGCCTTTGCATAAAATCCCAGTATTCGAAACACCAGATTCATCCGATTTGTTGGCTTACTATACACAAGACCATAGTTCATCTTAACACCAAGGAATCCTTTAAAATAAAAAATAAAAATAAAATAAATGCAAAGCGCAAAATATTTGACAGATGTTAACGGCACTGAAAGTGACAATTCAGAAGACTGTATAGCATTTATTTCTCTTTCACTCACCGCTAAGGCTTTTTCCGCAGAGCAGATCCAAACCCGTCACCAGGAAAACATTTTTTCTGCTAGGGCGCCGCTGGTCACAATCGAGAGTTGCATTCAGGTCGCTGCTTGTTACATTTTTGGTTAAAACAGTGTTAGATCTTTTTATGTTTTTATTAGATATAGAAATGCAATATGTGAAATTGTGTTTGTGCTGTTTGTTTGCGTTGTGGATCGGCTAATCCGGCGGTGGTGTGTTTTTTTTAAAGCCTGCTTTGGTTGTTGTGGTGATTGTTGTTATGTTTATTTTTTTCAGTGATTGTTCCTTTTTTCTATTGAACTTAACCTTGATTGACTCTGTTGAGGTGTGATTTTTTAATATAGAAAATCAAAATCCTATAGTTCATGTATATCTATATTCTGAATCTAAGTATATATCGAAACTATGTAAGAAGAATAGACATATATGTGACCTGATACGTGAATTCTCGTTTTTGGTTGTGCTTGGCATGTTTTCTGTGCTTCAATTTCGAATCTGACATTGAAGATGAGAATCCAACAAGGATATATGTTGTTTATAGTATTGGATTGATTCCGACTGATATTATTAACTGTTATACATTAAAGTGAGTGGACAATTTTGTCGGATTTTGCATATATATACTGTGATTCTGTTTTCGATTATGCTTGCAGCATGTGACGTCTTCATTTCCACGTGCGTATCTTCGAGTTAATGCCGTAGCCTAGTTTACTTTATGGTTATATCAACTTTTTGAAGCAATCACTAAAAGTTGTAAGGCAATTGGATATCCAACTTGAAGAATCTTGTCCTTTTCTTGCTTTAAGTAATTAGCGTGATCGATTGATTTCATGTGTTGAGGTTGGATTTATTACGACAATTTAGAACAAACGCATGTACGACATTTAGAATAAATGTTGATCAGATAAAGACCCTAAGCAAATATTTTAGGTTGCTGATGAATGGCATATTATGAGAAACACTTTTAAGAGCTATAATGAACAAAACAACGGCATTCCCTATTGCAAAACAACATAACATGAACAGAAATATAACAACAAACATAGAAAAAAACTTGTTAACAACGGATCCAAACTTCTAATTTAAAATCAATTAGAATTAAGTGGAGTAGTCTTTCACCCTTATAAGGTGGGGAGACCCAACAATTTTTCGAATGTCCAATATTCTCAAAAGATCAGCTTCTAATGCTGAAAACTATGTACATTTTTTCATTCTTATGTTTTAAAAAACTATCAAAAGAATGATTAGGGGAGCAAATGTGGTAACAATCAAGGAATCTTAGTTTCTAATTTCTATTTTTCTGCAAGCTAAGGTACCATGTTTCGCGATTATTGCAAACGTACAAAGTTAATACATCAATCATTGATCCTTAATTTTTTTTGCTGAGCAGGTCCTCTGCATATTTTTCCATTTATACCTCCGATTGTCGCCTGAAACTGACATGGGAGACAATAAGTTGAAAGCAAAGATCAACGCTTCGCCTTCTACAGACAATGATCTTTTTGCTAAAGAACTTGAAGAGGAGCTCATGAAACACACCCAACCTATGGAAAACGGAGTGGATTGGCAATCTGTTGAGCAAACTGAGAAAACTCAAGACGTGGAAGTAGTCGACAAAGTGGATTGTCCTAAACCTGCCATAACTTGTGGTCATATGACGGTTGAATCAGAGGGCAAAGATATGGACTTAACAGAGAGTTGGGGCTCGTTTGGTGGCTCTAATTGTGAAGTTGATAATGTTTATGCATTTGGTGAATCTGAAGCTTTATCTAGTGATGGTGAGAAAGCATTTGAACAGGATATGCTCGCGGAAAGAGTGAAAAAGAGGTACCAGTTCATAGCATAATATCGCACCTTTTGTGGCAAATTTATAAATGCTTGTATTAAATTTCATCTTCTCATCAAGAGATCATTGTTCAGGTTTCTCAGGAGAAGAAAGCTGAAAAATCCGTGGAGAAGACAGATACATCCTTTTTTGTGGCATTGCAAATGCACTGAATCGCAAATCAAGAAGCTAAAGGAACAAGCTCAGTTATATGAAAAAAAACTTGAGGAGAACCGGCGAAAGAAGCAGGTCGATATAGACAAAGCAACACTGGAAGTATCCGGTCTGAAGTCGCTTCCTTTGCCTCGCTACTATCGTGAAAGCAAAATTTATAAGAGGAAAAGAAGAAGATATGAAGCAACTAAGGACCCTGCAGCATACATGTGGAATCATAACCTGTTTTCTTATTATGGTACGATACAGCATCTTGTTTTTAAATAATCAAGATATATACCAATCTGTGTCATTTATTTATTTCAGTTAAATCTTTGATATGTTGCATTTTGCAGAGTCTGGGAAAAAGTCATCTCGTAAAGCTCCTGTCATGGCATCTACCTCAAACAGTCCTGGTGAGTAATTATCTATCTATCTATATATCTATATTAGATTATATCGATTCAGACAAAGTGCATAAAATGTAGAATTGCATTGAATTGATGGAGTTTTATCTAATTTTAGTGTGTTGACATTTGAATACATTATTTTGTTATAATTATGCATCTCTAATTTACATTGAACGCAGTAAATCTCTTCCTCACACAACATTATAGAATAGAGAAATAAATTTGTGCTAGGTGTATATCATCATATATAGGAGAATAGTGTGAGTATATAATTGTCCAAAAGGGTTAGCCGGGTAGATTAGCTCACAATCTAATGTAACCCGTAAATAAGTGGATTATAGTAGTATGGCCGTAATTTACATAAAAATTAATGATAGTTCGGTATTAGTCTATGATTATATTTACTATAATATGAAATGATATTTTTAAATTTAATAGACGAAAATGATAAAAAAAATATATTTAATTGAAACAAATAGAGTAATAATTATTATATTTGGTCGCGGGCTAACTCACTCCTAACCCATGGATTGGCTCATTTATATCTGTATTTTAACGGATTTAAGAAATCTTTCAACCCCTTTAAAAGTAAAGTTGGGCAGGCCAATCCACATTCAAAATTATTTTAATCTATATTATGGAAACCAAAGAGGGTTCAACAAAATTGTCACTATTTACATTATCAATTCATTATAATGTGAAAGGATAATTTTCAAGAAAATGATGCCACGTAGTATAAAAATAATTTAAAATATTATGCAAACAAAATAAATCAATGCGGAATTTGGATTTTTTGATGTGCCGCGAGGAATACAACCCTAGGTAATTTCCTCACTAATTTTAAATAAATTACATTAACCAATTTAAAACAATTCGATGTCAAGAAATCCCAAGTGGTCTTTCGTTTTTAATTTTTCCAAGCCGCAGGCTTCAAAATACATTTAACTAATTTCAATCAATTCCAAAAAAAATTATATTCAATCACTTTCTGACCAATTATATTTAATTCTATATATTAAACCATTAATAATCAAATAGTCAACTATGTTTTGTAAGCAAAACAAATCAAACAATAAAATCAATAATTGCATCAATAAAAGAAACGTGATAGTATGTAACATGTGTCCCAAAACATATGATAAAAATCAATATACCTAATACATGCATAACCAGACACCATAGTGTCAGATACTTCTGACGGAGGTCAATATTAAAAAACTGAGCAACGGACTATATTCTTAACGGGAAGTGAACCCCTGAGAAACCAAACACCATCAGCTCAAAATCTAAGCGAATCTCAATATAGACAAAGAGTACTTAGCTTAGTTATGCAGCAAGTTATATGATTGGAATGACCGTCTCAACTAAAAATTTAAATTAATAGGAATACGCGTCATTAATTATTTTTCTAACATACGAGACTAAGAAATTACCAAATATGCGAATCAAATTGTTATTACAGTTATAAAGGGATGGAAATCAATAATGAATCATGCTTTGTAGTCATGGCATATGATTATTCTATAAATAAACCATGTTGAGTTGATAAGTAGCTCCAACATGAAATTCTCATCTTGAGGAACTCCATTGACAAGCAAGTTCCCATCATGAACCTTCACAAGAAATAATATTAGACCTATTGAAGAAGACAAAAAGATGCAAACAAATAGATTCGACAAACATTTTGCGGTCACTGACCTCTACAAATTCACCACCTTTTGCTACAATTCTCTTGATAAATACATCAGATGAATTATAACCTATCTCCTGCACAAGTGGGCAGAAAAAAAAAAAAAAAACAAAAAAAAACCTTCAAATTGAAACCCTAAACACACACACATTATGGATTTTTTTTTTTTTTTTTTTTTTTAAATCTATAGAATTCTCAATTCTATGTTGAATTTTTATTCTCTGCTATTATTTTTCTACCATTATTTTATGTACTAAACGGCAACTGAAAATATTATGGGCTAACCCACAAGTATCATTAATTTATCTACATACCGAATCAACCAACAAGCATGTGAATGGTTAAAATTTTAGATTTTGAGTAGAAGGAAACTCCACGGCAAAGCATATATACCACAATTAAATTATCGAACCTTAATTATATTCGGTTGTTCATGGCCTATTAACACATCTCCTTCCTTCCTGCTTTACCTGCCTGCCCGCTGGTCTCTCTCTCTGCAAATCTTCTGACATTTTGTAGGTCAGATCACATCAGATGTTTTGTGATTATTAATCAATCAATTAATTAATGACAACAATGGAAGCCATTGGAAAAGAGGAATATACAGTGGTGTACGGGGACAGTGAAGGGGACATGATCGAGTGTGTTTCTTTTTAACAAATTTTCAAATTTTGCTATTTGACCTTGTATTTTTCGCAAAAAAGTTACTCCCTCTTGCCGCTGTAATATATACATTTAATTTTAGCGCCAGGTAGTTACAAGTAATGTAAAGTCAATTTTTTACGTTTTGATAAAAATGTATATATATATATATATATATGTTCAAAAGGTGAAATATGATGGTGAAGTATGGATATTTATATAAACAGTGGAATTATAATTATTAAAAAAGAAAATATATACATTAATGCAGGACGGACCAAAATGAAAATTAAGAGGAGATAAAGAGAGTATATTTTTTTCTCTAACAAAACGTCACATCAAACATTATCTAAATACAAAATCTAGATCAAATTTTTCCAAACCAAATCAAAAGAAACAAATAAGCATTGTGGAGATTTATGTTTTTAGTTTGGTTTGTGATTGAATAATGTATGTCTGTCTTGATTCTTCCCTTGCCTTGACTTGCCAGCACGTTTGTGGCAACGGAAAAGAGGATCGGGGGCTTCAAAGACGAATTTTTTGATTTGGACTCTTGTCTTTGGGATTGGTTGCAGATGGAAGAAGGAAAGGAGAATAAAGTGGCAGTGAATGAAGAAGACAGCCAAACTGACAGACGGACAAACACAACAGCTCTGCTCTACATTTAGGAAGAATTAACGTATATGTTTATCTGCTCTACATAACGCCGGTGGAGTCTTCATTGATGCTTAAGAGGCATGCTTTACCTTCTCTGACAATGCTTTTAGGTAATTTTTGTTATATCAGAAGCTCTTAGAAATGTTGCTTAACTGGTGTTGAAATTTCAAATAGTACTACTAGGTGTAATCAGTGGGCAGATTTAGGATTTTTAATTTGGTGGGTCGACAAATTAATATAATTAAAATAAATAAATACATCAAAGAAAATTTGTATTAAAAAAATTTGAAACTTTAAATTAACAATCGCTAATACATTAAAATAATTAAAATGTTCACCACGAGATCAGACAGTCATAATATAAACAATAAATTCAAATAAACATATATAAAAATTTGAGTAAAAATCAAAAATAGTCCCATTGAAATCTTCTTTTTTTTTTATTTTTTTTTTATTTTTAGTCTTATTCAGACAATATTTTTTATCAAAACTAGTATCATTTAAAAATTTATTTATCATTTTTTGTCTCATCTTTGAAATTTTAACGGAATAAGCTACATTGCGTTAAAGAAAACTGACGTGGCGCCTGATTCGGATTGTTCAGTAAAGGGAAGAAGAAGAGCCAAGGGAATGGGTCAGTGCCATACACCAATTGATCGGCGCCGCCGAAGTCGAGCTTCTGCAGGGAGGAGGTTCCGATTTTGTTGAGGAAATAGGGGTCTGGATCTTCAGCATTATCAGTCATGATTCACCGGAGCCTGGGTGGGTGAGCCGCAAGTGATCCTGACAATACGTTCTCCCAATTCTTCATCACGAATTTCCCTGACGGGGCTCCGATCGGTGGCGGGACATGGAAGAGCTCGGACTCAGCTTCTCCTCCTCCAGCATCGAAGCTCGTCGCGGTGGCGGACTCCTATGGCCATCCAGGCAAAGGATTCGTGTTGGATCCGTAGCAGACACCGCATCAATATTAGGGACTCCTCTTTACGGATATATAATTAATGACTGTGTTTTTCTACCAGTATCAGAGCCTTGGACACATATGTTGCGTTTCCCTAACAGTTTTAAGCGGTAGAATAAAAAATAATAAATAAATTTTTGAATGAAATTAGCTTTGATATTTTGTTTGAATGAGATTAAAAATAAAAAAGATAGGATTTCAATGATACAATTTTTTATTTTTGCTTTAAAAATTTGTATAAAATTACAAAAAATTCATTGCAGGACTAATAAAATGAGAAGTAAAGAATATATATTTGAGCAAACAAAATCAAAAAAATATATATGTTAATCTATGAGAAAAAAATAAAAATAAAAATGAATCAACAAATTTATTAACATGTTCAACCCCAATTTCAAAATTTAGATCAACAAAAGATTATAGCTACCTTGGTACATATATTCAGATATCCAAATTGACAATAAATTTGAGTTTAGATAGAAGAAATAAAAATAAAAAACTAATTTTTTATTGTTAATATATTTCTATTAACCTGTAAATTTTAAATATTTGTAAATACATCATCAAAAAAGTAAAATATATAAATATTATTTTTAATGAAAAAATAAATTTATAAAAAGTAAACTACTGTATTAATATATCATTAATTTTTTTTTTTTTTTTACGTGAAAATTCGCAGCCGTTATCGAAAATATGATAAACCTCCAACCGACCTAAACCAAATACCCATTGGTTATTGTTCTTCTTCCTATAGAATCTGCCCAGCACTTATATATATTATGCTAAGCGTGTATATTATATTTTTACAGTAACATTTTTGAAAAATTGTTCAACCTAAAACATTACTACTATATTTTAAAAGTAAAAAAAATACTCATTATTTACTTTTATAAAAAATAAAAAATATATATATATATTTTAATTAGTATAATTTTACAAATTTTAATAACTTACTATGTATTTTAAACCACTATTAATATTACACAATCTCCAACCACTTTTACAAACCCAAACCATACAATTATGGCTGCTGTTTTTACAAAGTACTTTTTAAAATTAGTTGGTATTAACTACACGATAATTTCGAAAATTCAAACAGTATCATACTTTATAAGCGTTATTTATTTATAAATTTACTGGAATCCACCAATATTTAATAAAAATATTTTTTTTGGTAAAATATTACATAAAAAATACTCTCTCCGTTCTAAACAATGTGCAATATTTGTTTTTGGGACGAATTTTTAGGTGGATAGTATTAAGTAAAATAATTTAAAAATTAGGTGATACGATAGATAGAGAGAAATATATATTTTATTTTTTTATTTGGATGATGTGAGGGGATAAAGTGTGGAGTAGAGATTAAGTATAATTAATTATTTTTTATTTTGGAATGTTGTAGGGTGTTTGGGACATATCAAAAATAAAATGTTGCAGGGCGTTTGGGACGAAGGAAGTATTATTTAATCAAAACACAAATCAATATTCAAGTTCAAATCAAAACCAAATAAACATATACTCTTTCCGTCCACCGCCAATCTATCCATTTTGTCATTTTAGTCTCTCCATCGCAAATATATCAATTTTATTTTTAGTAAATGTATCTTCCACTAAAATATAAAATTACCTCATCCTTTATATAATATTACACAAATGCTATCAAATAACAACACTTAATACCATAAATGTTAAGGGATATAATAGTCTTTACGTATATCAATTGTACAGGTATCAATATAATACTAATATACTAAAATCTACGTGCAAAAAATAAACAAAAAGATAGATGGTGGACATAAGGAGTATATTTATTTTTAACTATTTACAATAATTAAAATATTATTAATTTTTCTATTTTTTTTTAAAAATAAATATTTATTTTGAAATTGAACGAAAATAATATCAATTTTTTAAGCAATATCCGAGCTTTTACCAAACTTAAAAATTCTGTCCAAACACAAACCTCCTCTCTGAAAAACACCTGCTTATTTAAAAATACTTGACACCAAGCCTAGAAATATAACTACTTCTACATAAACTCCCAGGATCCAAACACCAAGTTCCTCCTAATGGTTGACTTACTATATACAAGGCCAGAATTCATCTGGATCTCGACACCAGGGACTCCTTTAAAATACGAGATTAAAAAAAAAGAAAAACGCAAAATATTTGACAGATATTGACTGAATTGACAACTCAGAGAACACTATATAGCATTTATTGCTCTTCGCTCACCGCGAAGGCTTTCTGCATAACAAATCCAAACTCGTCACGAGGAGAGGAGAGAGGTTTTGTTTCCCAATTTCCACCGGAGCTCTACATAATCGCTCGGAATTGGATTGTTAGGGCGCAGCTTGTGACAATCCGGTCGTCGCATTCAGATTGCGGTTTGTTACCTTTTTTTTAATAAAATTTTTTACGTTTTTTTAATATGGAATTGCAATCTGTGTTTATAATTGTTCTCTGGCTGTTTGTTTGCTTTGTGAATCGGCTAATCGGCGAATGTTGGATGTTTTTTTTGTATGAGTTTGTTGTTGGGTGTTTATTTACTTTTTTTTTTTTTTTTTGTATCGATCTTATTTTCATGAACCTTGTGATTTTTGGATATAGAAATCAGAGCTCTATAGTTCATGTATATTGAATCTATGGTATATACACGAACAATACATACATATGACATGTGATATGTGCATTCTTTTCTTTTGTTGTGGTTGGCATGTTTTCTGTGGTTTAGTTTCTAATCTAGGATAAGCTGAGACATTGAAGATGAGAATCTAATTTGGATATGTTGTTTATAGTATTGGATTGATTTCAACTGAAATTATTAACTGTTATACACTAAATTGAGTGGACAATTGGATTTCATATGTACTGCGATTCTGTTTTCGATCATTCTTGCAGCATGGTGATGTCTTTCATTTCCACCTATGTATCATCGAGTAAATTCCGTAGCCTACTTTACTTTATAGTTATCCCAACTTTTCAGAGCATCATTAAACAAGGTAAATGTAATCTTTTAAGGCAATTGAATATCCGATTTGAAAATCTTATCCTTTTCTTGCTTTAAGTAGTTAGCGTGATTTATCGATTGCAGATGTCATGGTCGGATTTATTGCTACAATCTAGAAAAAATGCATATAAAACATTTGGCATTTACTGATAAATGTTGACCAGATAAAGATCCTAAGCAAATATTTTAGGTTGCTGATGAATGGCATATTATGATAACAGACTTTAAGAGCTATAACGAAAGAAAAACGGCATTCCCTATCGCAGCACAACATAAAACATGAACAAAAAATATGTATGTTCTGTTATTAACTTTAAAAAACAATTTACAAAAAGTTTAAATATAACAACAAACATAAAAAGGATCAGCTTCTAATGCTTAAAACTATGTACATTTTTTCATTCTGATGTTTTTAAAAAAATGGTGAAGGAACCTTTCGATGATGAAGGGAGCAAATGTAGTAACAATCAAATAATCTTATTTTCTAATTTCTATTTTTTCATATGGTACCATGATTAACAATTATTGCATATGTACATAGTTAATACATCAAACATTGATCCTTAATTTTATTGTTTAGTAGGTACTCTGCATAGTCTTCCATTTATACATCCCGTTGTCGCCTGAAACTGACATGGGAGACAAAAATGTAAAAGCAAAGATCAAGCCTTCGCCTTCTATAGACAATGATCTTTTTGCTAAAGAACTTGAAGAGGAGCTCATGAAATACACGGGAGCTATGGGAAACGGAGTGGATTGTCACTCTTTTGTGCAAACTGAGAAAACACAAGATGAGGAAGTAGTCAACATAGTGGATTGTTCTAAACCTGCCGTACCTGGTGATCATATGATGGGTGAAGCTGAGAGCAAAGATATGGACTTAACAGAGAGTTCAAGCTCGTTTGGTGACTCTGGTTGTGAAGCTGATGATGTTAATGCATTTGGTGAATCTGAAGCTTTATCAGGTTTTCGTGGTGATGGTGGTGCTGCATTGGAACGGGATGTGCTTGAGGACATATTTAGAGTGAGGTACTGGTTCATAACATCGAACTTTTTTTGGAGAAAGAATAAATGCTTGTATTGAACTTCAGGTTCTTATCCAGAGCTCATTCATGTTTCTCAGGAGAAAAAAGCTGAAAAGTGATTGGAGACAACACATACATTCTCTTGTGTGGCGTTGCAAATGGACTGAATTGCAAATCAAGAAGTTAGAGGAACAAGCTGAATTATATGACAAAAAACTTGAGGAGATCCATCGAAACAAGCAGGTCTATATAGAAAAACCAACATTGGAAGCATACGGTGTAAAGTCGCTTCCTTTGTCTCTGTACTACGGTAAAAACAAAATATTTAGGAGGAATAAAAGAAGAAAAGATGAAGCAACTGTGGGCACTGCAACATACATGTCGAATCATAACCTGTTTTCTTATTATGGTACAATACTGCGTCTTGTTTGTGAAGATTCAAGATACTCATGTGTTATTTATTTATTTCAGTTAAATCTTTGATATGTGGCATTTTTCAGAGTCTGGGAAAAAGTCATCTGTTAAAGCTCCTGTCAATGTATCTTCCTCAAAGAATCCTGGTGAGTAATTATATATATATATATATGTATATCTATTATTTTGTGTTGATTATATTGATTTATACAAAGTGCATAAAAAGTAGAATTTATTGAATTCATGGTGTTTTATCTAAATTGAGTTTGTTATAATTTGGATACATCGTTTGTTATAATTATGCATCTCATATTGACATTGAGTGTCGTTGACAGTGAATAGGCTCACACAAAAAATCTCTGTTCTGATGTAGAGACTTTTTATTTTTTGTAGCAGAGAGAACCGCAAAACCAATCAGCAATGATGTAGACTATCATGACTTTGATGAACAACCTTACGCCATTGGGCGTGGTAATGATGATATAGCGTTGGAAAATCTGTACCGCAAACTTTCATTATTACAAACACATGTTGGCGAGCTTAAAAGCAGAGCCAACAAACTGATGAATGAACATGCCATTACCGAGGTTCCTCCCATTGAGAACTCGATGCTTCCCGCAGCTCCTCATAATGCTTTGGCCATGCCCCCTCCAGATACTAATGACAGAATGACACCTCAGCCAACACAGAGCCAGAATATGGATAGCAAAGCTGAGCTTGAGGGTGCTTTAGTTGGTGGTCGAGCAGAGGTCGTTCCCTGTGCAAGCAGAAGCACAGATGTAAGTCTTCTATAGACTGCTTTCCTGCTTTTTACCTTGTCGATGGGTAAATAGTATAAATCTCTTCTGTACCAAATCGAAATACAACATCCTTTTACTTTTGAAACTATAACGGTAATTTATATACAGTATTTTCGATATGACAATGAAGTATTATACTATCAAATTTAACTATGCTATTTTGGTATAACATGAAGGTGTTTTGTGCTTTTTATCCCCTCAATTTAATTCTTACCATGCTTTGAGTTTGTTTTTGGGTGATGATGGATGCTCTGTTAAGTTTAAGTATCTTCTATTATTTTTATCATGGCGCTTGTTTTGTGCATACATTTTATTTGATCTTCTTTTTTTATATATATGTCAAATATGATTATTGAATTATGTCATACAGCATTTTAACTGTGAAACTATACATGTTAATCTATGTATTTGAAATATAATATATAAAAATAAGTGATTATTGACTTATGATTGGACTAATATTTCTATTTGATGCAACAGGCTTCCTATGTGGATTCATTATTGTGTGCATATAATTAAATCCGATCATATTCATAGATACCTACGCACGTAGTTGAGTTTGAATTAATGTATGCTAAGTATCAATTCTCTTAGTTTGGTATTTTAGATTCTGATTATAGGCATTAGTTGTGTTGTAAGAATCTAAGATCATTGATAGTTAGTTTGTGATTGAATCTGGCATATATTAAGGTGCAACCGAACATCGTACACACATATATAGGTGCTACATTTACTTACCAAACGATCAAATTCAATTTGTTTGGTTTAGTTAATTCGTGTAGCGAATGAAATTATTAGATAGCTTTATTCAACAATAAGTTAATAACTCTTTTTCCATGTGTTATGCATTCAGGATGACAATGTTCTTGTGTACAGTCGGAGGGACAAGGCAAACAGAAAATTACCCGATGGAGAAAACTTTCAGCTAGTGCAAAAGTCGGGTGGGCAAAGTATCAATAATTCTCCGGGCACAGCTGCACAATCCAAATCCAAGAACTAGAGGAAAGAGCAGCGCCAAAGTCATCGATTGATGAGTTTGCTCTCCAGGTTCTGAGAATAAAGGTACATCGAAAAACATTACTGCTGAACTTTTCAGCTACAGATATATTCAATTTGATTGATTTTGATGTTATCCGCTTAGAGAGATGATAAGCATGAGCGAAAAAAATCCAAGGCAAGACTAATTTCATATATAAGAGGAAATCAAACGCATGACTATTGTTTTCAGAGGTGTGTTCTCAGAGTCCTTAGGGAGAATTCCCTTTGGGTATATATATGGTACTACAGTTTTATGTGCAGGTAATTGAATTGAGCTGAACCGAGTCGAGTCGAACTTAATGGCCATTAAACCACGAAAAACAGGTGAGTTTCTGCATTTATTATTTTTGCAAGGAACATATCATTTCTAGCATATTATGTGTGAAAGAAGAAGAAAAGAAAAGACTATCATATCATATATCAGTTCTCACGAGTGTTGTGGCAAAAAAAATTTGAACTTTTCTATTTGAATTTCAATTTTTTCCTATAGCATAATATTACATCAAATATTATTTAAATACAAACATTTAAACCAAATCTTCTACATTTAAACCCCAAGAAACACACAGACCTCAGAGGCTTTTGAAGAAGTCTGCCTCCAGTGAGTAGTTCTTCGCCATCATGTGTATTTTCAACTGATCCATAATCCTCCGCGCCAAATTATTATGCCAATGCCAATTCTTATTCTTCCGACGCGCATCGTCCCCAGCCGCAAACTCGAAAACCACGTCGTCAATCTCAACGGCGCTACGCCCGACCTCCTTCTTCGCCCCGTTGATCACCATCAGCCTTTTGATCTTGTCCACGTCTCGCCATCTTTTTTCCGAAGCGTATAAATTCCTCAACATTATATAGTTCCCATCGTTGCTCGGCTCCAAATCAATCACCTTCTTCACGACCTTCTCAGCTCGAGGCACGTCATTGTTGTAACCGCACGCGAATAGGAAAGAACTCAACACGATCCCGTTCGCCTCGTAAGGCATGGCCTTGATTAATCTCTCGGCGTCGACCAAACGCCCGGCCCTACCCAAAAGATCCACCATGCAACCATAATGCTCGATTTTAGGAGCTAGACCGAACTCGCCCATCTTGTCAAACCATCGTTTTCCTTCCTCAACTAACCCGCCGTGGCTACAAGCCGACAATACACCAAGCATTGTAATCTCGTTTGGCTCGAAACCCTTCGTTCGCATCTCGCGGAACACTCGTAGCGCCTCCTTGGCGCGCCCGTTGAGCGCCAATCCGTTAATTAAAGCGTTCCACGTGCACGTCTTTCTTCCCCGCGCTTCGTCGAAAATACTCCTCGCCTTCTCGATCTCCCCGCATTTGGCGTACGTATCAACCAAAGCCGTCACAACATTCGCCAACTCATCGAGTTTTTTCCTCTTCACAAACGCGTAAACCCAATCCCTGACATCGAGCGCGCCCAAATCCGCCACGGCAGGAAGCACGCTCACAACGGTCACATTGTCCGGCTCCCACACTCCTCCGGCCACCAACTCCCGAAACAATGCCACCGCCTCATCTGGCCTCCCGTTCCAACTATACCCTCCGATCATCGCATTCCACGAGCACAAATTCCTCGCCGGCATTGTGTCGAACAGCGCCCTCCCTCCCTCGACGTCGCCATTGCTACAACAGCCACCGATCATCGTCGTCCACGACACCACATTCTTCACCGGCATCACATCGAACATCTCTCTCGCAGCATCCATCATGCCACATTTTACGTAACCATCGACCATGACATTATACGCCGCCGTATCCCTCTCCTCCGGCGGCGTCGCCTCGAAAACCTCCCTGGCGGAGGCCATATTGCCTATCCTCACGTACCCGGCGGCCAATGCCGTCCAGGACACGGAACTCCTCTCGCGCATTTCGTCGAACACCTTCCGCGCGCAATTCATCCGCCCAAATTTCCCATACATGTCGACCAATGAAGTGGCGACGTACAGATTGGAGGCGGCGAATCCGAGCCTTAAAGCCTGGCCATGAATCCCAACGCCATGGGAGAAGGAGGAATTGAGTCCGCAACACTTGGCGAGGGTGGAGAAGGTGAAATTGTCGGGGACGAAGTATGCAGTCCTCCTGAGATGGGCGTAGAGAGCAATAGCTTTGGGGAAGTGGGCAGAAGTGAGTAGGGACTTGATAATGGTGTTGCAGTGGAAAGTGAGGTTGGAACCGATGGCGTGGGCGTGGCGGAGGATGAAGGCGTGGAGTTGAGGTAGGTTGTGTTTGGTGGGAACAGAATAAAACATATTTTTTGAAATATGGACTACATTAAATCGTATATATATAAGACAAATTTCAATTTTAAGTCCCTGAATTATGATATATTTCGGAGTTGGGCTGGCTACATTTATAATTTGCAAAAAGCTCCATGATTTGAATTCTACACGGGGGAGGCGCGCACCCCCGCACACGTCTGTGTATATATATAGGGCAACGTTTTAAGTTTC
Source organism: Andrographis paniculata (assembly GCF_009805555.1). Lineage (NCBI taxonomy): Eukaryota > Viridiplantae > Streptophyta > Magnoliopsida > Lamiales > Acanthaceae > Andrographis > Andrographis paniculata. The sequence goes on along the minus strand of NW_026137580.1, from coordinate 165,845 downwards.
ATATTTTTTTTGGATCTCAAATGGAATTGGAGAGACGTCAGGCGGAGCATATAGCGGGATTCGTGGAGCAGGCTTGAGTCATCGTCGAGGCGACTTCTGAACACTCCTTGTTTGCTTTCTCCGATAATCTTGCCGTTCCGAACATTCTCGAGGTATTTATCAATTATATCCAGCAGAAATGGCAAGGAATCAAATAAATTAGTGTTCTGTCTGTGTTCGTTACCATATAGTTATTTGTTACTCCTTACCTTTGGCTAAAATCTGTTTGGCTCATTATTCCTGTATATTCCGAGTGTGCGTGTGTGAAAGTGTTTGTGTCTCGTACATTTTCACAGCTGGAAGGAACTGAGAACAGTTACTACCTTGAATTGCTTCGCATCTTTGCATATGGTACATGGAGTGAATACAAGAGTACGATTCGCTGTCTCCAGCCATCATCTCTGTTCAAATTGCTTGATCTATTGATTATGTTGTCTGTTCATTTAACGGTTGGTATTATATGGTACTAATTAGCAGTGTTCCACCTTTCCTATTGGTAAACCTCTAGTATACGGGTTGTTATACGACCTGCTGCTGCACCAATGACTTCATATTATTGTCAAGGTTTTTAGTAATGGAAAAATAACTTGTGCAAATAATCATCATGCTAATGTCTCTGTTTTTTCAGGTATTTTAATATGAACTAAAAATCTGTCATATTGCTAATAAACATGTAGAAATCTCTGTGCTCCTTAGGCGCCAAAGCCATAATCTAGACACTGCTTGTGCATGATATGAGTCCTGGATTTCAATTGTTCAATCATGCTTGAAACTCATTAGACACTTTATCCATGATTTAGCTCTCAGAGTTTTAAAAGAGCATAATGCACACTCACCTGTTATTTGTACCAAAAAGAAACTGTATTCTTCATGAGTTGATTAGCATACTCTGTAGATGATCCCAAATACCTTAAAGGCTGTAGTGAAATGTTTCACTATGGGGAAACTTGTGTTAGGCTGCTAGGACTATTGTTGGATCAGATCACATTCAATCAACATTCAGGCAGTCAGTAAAAAAGTGCAGCAATCTATACATTTAGTTTGTGGCTTACTTGATAATGCTTGAATATGTCTGTAAAGATGTTGGAAGGTGTCTTCCTCAGTTGCATCCTAATCAAATCATCAAGCTGAAGCAGTTGACCCTACTTACTCTGGCAGAGATGATGAAGGTAGTTTACATTTCATGTATGCACTATGCGTGGTTCCGAGGAGAGTATGATTCAATTTCTTTCTTGGTGTCACCTATTTAGAATAATGATCTTGTTTCTGTAACAGATTGAATGCTAAAGTTTTAATGAAAACCCGTACATGATGAGTTCTCTGCAAGTATACTTAATTCTTAATTTGATGAGGGGGAAAATACATAGACATAGCAGAGGGTGAGAAATGTGTACAACTAGCAGCATTTTAATTGACGCAGTGAAGAAAATGATTTTCTTGGCGCATTCAGGTTAGCTTTTGCGATATGGATGCATTTGAAATGGCACATAGGGTAGGAACTGCATTGAGTGCATTTTATTTATCGCACATATGTAAGTTGATGGTTGAGGACATATAACAAGAAAGGGCGATGGGGATAACAATCCTGTGGACTTGAATTTTGGTATATTTGTGAGTTGTTTTAGTGGTTAAATATATATTAGTACTTCTTAAGGATATGAATTACTTTTTAAGTTGTGTTGTGTGTATATTCTTAAGATTGATATTTACCTGATAGTGATTAAGCAAATATTGAATTTTAAATATGTGTGCCTACATGGTGAATTAATAAATTTGTTTGATAGGGGCTTCTTACCTATTTCTATAGAAGTAGTTTGCAAATGTGCTGTGTGTTTTAGTTATGGAAAACATAATAATGTTTTGCATTCCTGCTGGCACTATAACAAAGCATCTGGCAGTTACAAAGCATATCCTCAACACCTAATCCACATTCCAACTTTATTCATACTCAGCTCATATATATATATATATATATATAGTATAAGCTGCACTTCAATTCATATTTGTTGATCTCTTCTTAGTGGATCCTGCAAGGAGAGGAAAAAACAGGTCAAAATCCAGGAAGTTGTATCCCCTGAAATTATGTAAATTAGGGAGAACTTTTGGTATGGGAATAGGGATCAGAACAATCCCCATTTCCATAACACCTGCTTATAGTTAATCCTGTAGTTTATACACTCACTTGTCACAGTCCACGTCGCGGGAGATCGGGATGTCCAGCTGAACCTGGCACTTGGTCGGAAGGCTCTGGGCAGCCTCATCCTTCAGGTTGCTGTACTTTCCGGCAGCTGCCTTGACACAGCTGCAGCAGGCCCTCTTGTCGGCCGGCGTTTGCCCCAACGATTTCACGGTCTTAACGCCACTGCAGCAAGCTGCAGAGGGGCTAGCTTCCTTACCGACGAGGAAGCCGATGCAGGGCAGGAGTGCAGCATCCACCTGGCCACAAGTGACAGCCTGCCCTGGCTGCACAACCAGTTGGAATACGGCAAGAATGGCAATGACTGCTACTGCAACCTTCATGTTGTGTGAGTGGAAGTGGGAGAGAGGTATGATCTGTTTATCTTGTTTCTGCTTTAAGTGTATTTGATTGATTGTGTGATGCTTTGGGGCATGCATGAGTTGGGTATTTATAGCCTGTGTTTTTGGGGGGTGTTTTGGTGAATTCAGCATATTATCTTGAATTGCAGTTGTGCTATTTCGGCTCCTTGTAGTTGAGATGCCTTGAAAATAACCAAAGATGATGAAAATCTGAAACTGTTCTTATCATGTTGCAGGTTTGGTGCAACTATTTCGCCTTTTGAAAGGTTAGTGCTTCTTTGCATCGGATTTTAGTCATTTCTTTATTTTTTTTTATATGACTAAATATAGATATTCATGATTCATTAAATAAATGTGTTTTCAAAAAAATAGAATAGATTCTTTCTTGGGCATTAGGACGAGAAATTAGAATAAATATGGGATTAGGACTTAGGAGTCGGTACACAAAGCATAAAAATCTACGGTTATTTTTTATATAGTTAGGAGTCAAAAATAAAAATAGTTGTTAAGTTGAATCAAATTATGCTAAAAATTGTTTGAAAGGATATGTGGAAGCATTTGTTTATATTTAGAAATTTGATGTTAGGATTGATATCCTATAAATTATGTTTAACTACTAAGTTTGGTATCTTGATTGTATTTTATTATGGGAAGGAATTTTCTTCAGTGCAAGTCAATGTAATTGATAGCACATCTGATAGATCCTCTGCCTCTGGCCTGATTCATTCCAAGGGATAGTCTTGAGGTTCCTCAAAATTCTGTCTACTCCATTCGTACTGCCATAAGACTTCATAAGAACATAAGAAAACCATATTAGATCAAGGACTATGTTTACTAATCAATTTTCTTCTTCACACCCAAACCTTGATGAGTCACTCACTTATGCTGAGGCAACTCAGAAGTTGCATTAGTTTGATGCCATGAAAGATGAAATAAGGGCTCTTTAGACTAGTGGCACTTTTGGGAGCTGACTTACTTGCATGCCTTAGGGAATGAGGGCTATTGAAATAAGTGGATCTTTAGAGTGAAAATGAACAAGAATGGAACAATTAGTAAATTCAAAGTAAGATTAGTTGCTAAAGAATATCTCCAAGTCATAAGATTGATTTTGATGAGTGCTTTGCCCCAATCACTAAAAATGTGATTGTTGGATTGATTACTACTTCCATAGTTGTCAGTAAATATTGTAGTATGGACCAAATGGATGTAATTAATACATTTCTCCAAAGTGCTATATTTGAAGCCACCATCTGACTATCCTACTACAGCTCCTAGACAAGTTTGTAGATTAAAGAACACACTTTATGGACTTAAATAGGCTTTCCAAGTGTGGTATAAAAACCCACTAAACCAATACTGCAATTTGGATCTATACAGTTCTCTTATGATAATCGTCTATTCATCGAAACAGCATAATCAAGTCATGTTGATTTTGACACTATATGTGGATGGTATCCTTATAACCAAAATTATTTAATCATTTAATACAAGAGATGAAGACCAATCTAAATGAAACTTTCACTATCAAGAACTTGGGAGATTCAAGTTTTTTCTTATGAATTCGGATTAATTGGCTTTGAATGTAAAATTTTATATACATTAATTGGAATTCATAGCATGGGTAAAGATCCACTTATGCATTGATGTGAGTATATTTGTAGATCTAAAGGTCAAAGTACATGTATTATATAAATCTTCAAGTAATTAATGGAAATTAGATATAATTCTATGTATTTAAAAATGTCTTATATTAATACTTCCGAAAATAAAATATTAATTTGAAAAGAATAAATTCAATTATGTTTTGCTCGGTAAGTTGGCGCAATATTGTGATGGGCCCTAAGCTAGCGAAACACTGTTTTGAGCACTTTCTGGTCGGAATTATAGATGTAATTGCATAAGAAAATTTAGTACAAAATTTTATTGGTTGACTATGTTTTATATGTTTATTTAATTTTTTTTTTCCTTCCGTCAAATTTTATTCATACTTTCTTTTTTAGCTTATATATTACATTTAGTATGTTACTAATTTTGGTAAAAATTAATTTTTCAATATTTAACTATTATCTTTCATTTAATATTTATTTACACTTGCACCATTTTTATTTTTTCTTTATCATCATTAATTACTCATTAAATTTTTTGAAATACTTTCAATTATCTTTTTATTTTTATTATTTTTTTAGTAAAATATTAATTATTCTTAATTTTTGTGTCAAACTGAAATGAACTAATTTTACTGTTGATGGAATATTTATTAGTTATTTTAAACTTGTTTTCTTAATTATACCGTACCGAAGAAAAATGTCAGAAATACTGAAATTTTGGTACAATAATGGAATGCAAATTGAAATTTTTGGTATATACCGAAATACCAAAATTTTTTGCTATTTTGATATATATGATTTTGATATTTTGGTATTCGATATATCGATACGGTATGATATGCATATCTATCATACTGAATTTTCAGTATTAAAAAATGAGTATGATATACAGTATATAATTTCCGGTATATCGTACTGATTCACCCTTAACTGAACTTTGCGTACAATTAGATTTTACTTAATGCATTTAGAAAATGTTTTACAAGTTAGGATACTCATGGGGATGTATGGTAGAAGTTCCTAAGAAAATTTTCAAATCTTCTCTAGAAGACATCTTTTTATGTGTGTACATTAGTGTCTTAGGCCACTAGTATTTGTTAGTTTGTTTCATAGTTTTTACTTTGTTAGAGAGAAGAGGCGTGTAACTAATTTTATACTTCATCCCCGACAACTACAGTAAGTGTTCTTTTTATGTACACATAAAAATTTAAAAGAATTATAATTAATAAATAATTAAAAATATATTAATAAAAATAATTATCGTATAATAAAAATAACTTTAAATTAAAATAATTCTCAACGTTATATCTAACATTTTCATTTCAATCAACCCATCCATTGTTTCACCCATAATAATAAAAAAAAAAAAAACTAGTATTAAAAGTAATATTAAATACAAAATAAAAATAAAATTTATATTAAGAAAATAAAATAACAATCAAATTAATAAACTGAGCAATGAGCATTTATATAGTAGTATATATTTAAGTAAAAATAAATGTTAAATATAATGAGCTCTGATAGTATTTTTTAAGTTTTATATTTATTTAAATAAACTTGGATGTTTCTAATATATATATAAGTGTGTGTTTACACACATACTAAAGAAATAAAATTAAAAAAAAAATACATGAGTTTGCTCTTTTTTGTTTTAGTTATGTTTTTTATTATTTTTTATTTTTTTAAATAGTAATTTAATGTAATATCTTTTGAAAAAAAAATAATATATCTATATTTAAAAATATGAATTTTGAATAATATTAGTATATTATTAAAGCAGAAAATCAAAGCAATTATTTATAGTAGTTAACATGATATCAATCCTAACATTAAATTTTTAAATATAAACGGTATTCTTAGCATAAGTTTGCTTCTAATTTAACTACAATTTTTATTTTTACTCCTAATTATAACAAAATTAACACTAATACATACACAGACATGTATGTATATATATATATATGTAGCACTCCTGGTACCGGGTCAAAGCCCGGGACCGAGGATCCTGCGTGATATTTATTTCAATTTCTCGTACCCAAAAAAAATATATTCTATTTTTTTAAAACATATTTATTTAATAAATTATGAATATCTATATTTAGTCATTAAAAAAAAAAAACTAATAAAGTCGGATACAAATAAACACTAACCTTTTAAAAGGAGAAATAGTTGCGCCAAGCCTGTCAACATGATAAAAACAGTTTCAGATTTTCATCATCTTTAGTTAATTTCAAGGCATCTCAACTACAAGGAGCCGAAATAGCACAACTGCAATTCAAGATAATATGACTCAATTCACCAAAACACCCCCCAAAAACACAGCCTACAAATACCCATCTCATGCATGCCCCAAAGCATCACACAATCAATCAAATACACTTAAAGCAAAAACAAGATAAACAGATCATACCTCTCTCCCACTTACATTCACACAACATGAAGGTTGCAGTAGCAGTCATTGCCATTCTTGCCGTATTCCAACTGGTTGTGCAGCCAGGACAGGCTGTCACTTGTGGCCAGGTGGATGCCGCACTCCTGCCCTGCATCGGCTTCCTCGTCGGTAAGGAAGCTAGCCCCTCTGCAGCTTGCTGTGGCGGCGTCAAGACTGTGAAATCGTTGGGGCAAACACTGGCCGACAAGAGGGCCTGCTGCAGCTGTGTCAAGGCAGCTGCCGGAAAGTACAGCAACCTCAAGGATGAGGCTGCTCAGAGCCTGCCGACCAAGTGCCAGGTTCAGCTGGACATCCCGATCTCCCGAGACGTGGACTGTGATAAGTGAGTGTATAAACTACAGGATTAACTATAAGCAGGTGTTATGGAAATGGGGATTGTTCTGATCCCTATTCCCATACCAAAAGTTATACAATCTTCCTGGATTTTGACCTATTTTTTCCTCTCCTTGCAGGATCCACTAAGAAGAGATCAACAAATATGAATTGAAGTGCAGCTTATACAATATATATATATATATATATGTATGAGCTGAGTATGAATAAATTTGGATTAGGTGTAGAGGAGAAGAATAATGTGATCTGCATATGCAGCTTCAATGTCCTCAGCTTTGTAACAGCTATATGCTTGTCCAACAGGAATGCAAAACATCATTATGTTTTTCAGAGCTAAAACATAGAATACATTTGCAAGCTACTTCTATAGGAATAGGTAAGAAAGCTCCTATCGAAAAAATTATTATTTCACCATATAAACACGAAAGATTCAATATTTGCTTAATCACTATCAGGTTCAATATCAATCTTATGAATATACACACAAATATACGTTCTTACACAGCTTAAAAGGCTATTCATATCCTTAAGTCCACATGATTACTATCTCCGTCGCCCTTTCTTGTGTTGTCACCCTTTTTCTTTTATCTTATACGTCCTCAACCGTCAACTTATATATGAATGATAAATAGAATGCAGTTCTTACCCTATGTGCCATTTAAAAAATGCATCAAAATCACAAAAGCTAACCTGAATGTGCCATGAAAGTCATTTTTCCGCACTGCCTCTATTAAAATGCTGATGGATTTTTCATCAAAACTTCAGTTCGTCTCTTATGACAAAAGTAATTTCAGGTTCTTGACAAGGCCAAAAAGGAAATATAGTAAGGTAACACAAGCTAAAACTGTATATAATTGCCTGATGTTTGAACTCAGAGGAATCATGTTAGCTTTGGGAGCAGCAATTCTGTTTTGTCAGTACAACGGACCAAGAGCAGCAAGCGGTTTTGTGGTCGAGTCACGTAGTGGACCTTCTGTGCATTATTTAAGTTAAATGAATAAATCAAGCCATCTGAAGCAGCATAAAATTTCTTAAATAATTGATAAAGAGATGCTATCTTATATATATATATATATATTCTAGTTGTATGCATTTCTCGCCCTCTGCTATGTCCATATATTCATCCCCTCATCAAAACATGAACAAGGTGAGAAACAAATGGTACCATAGATTGATATAAAACGCAATATCTTCCACGACGTTCATAGCATTAGCATAAACATAAATAACTATATTGGTACCTCTTGTCCATGTTCCTTTTCAGCCTCCTTTTCATTCTCGCAACTCTTGCTGTATCAGGATCAAAATCAGGCAAGGGCTCCAGAGTTTTGAGTTTCTACAAACATATAAAATATAAACTATCATCATATCCAGAATTTTTTCGAAGGTTTGATTATGATTAAGCTACCCTCATTTATCCTCTCACACGTGCTGAAAAAAACGTAGTCTTGCAGACACATTATTTGAAATGTTAAACATACGAAATTAAAAGTGCACAAGAAGTCAATATATGTATATTGTAAGAGGATAAAATGATATATTGCGACCACGAGGTGAAGCTAGTTTGTTTTTCACCTTTCGCCCACGAGGTGTCCTTTTCTCTTCTTTCTCTTCTCTCTCTTCTTTCTCTTCTCTCTCTTCTTGCCCCATTTGATCTAATTTTGTTTTGTGCTCCATCTCAGTCATGGAATCCATCCATTTGAATTGATTTTCAATTGAGAGAAGGATGTTGGCTGAGGCGAATCTCCTAAGAATTAAACAAGATGTCAAGAATCAAATACAATATTAAATGCTAGAATCTAAACATGATATAGAAGAGAGTTGAAAAAAAATTTAACGAGAACAAGAACAAAAAACAAATGAGAAGCAAATCCAATATCATGTCAATGTTCCAGGACATTGTGATCGTACAAGAAACCATTGTTATTTGCTAATGCCTCTGAATCATGGTTTCTTGTATAACTGTTCCGCTACAATTATGCTGCTGCCTAGTGCTGCTATTAGTTACTATGAGAGAGAGAGAAGTGTGATAAAATAAGCATTTCCACCAGTTACGTTCGAGAACAACAAAAACATTTCCATGGGATGCTAAGAGGCTCAAAACACAAGTAGAACATCAATTATGGAAATGTTAATGATATTTACCAGTTTTGTAGTTTTTCTATTATAGTATCCAATTGTCCAGGTCCGGGTTTCATATCCCTGCCTGCTGCAAATCGCACCTACAAGCCCATCGACACTAGGATAAGCTACAAAGTTACTGGTTCTTGCAAACTGTTAAGCAGCAAGAACTCAGAGCGTCAAAAAAAAAAACAAAATAAAAAAAAAAAAAGAAGACCTCAAAGCGTCTATTCAACTGATTCAGCACTCCTTCAACTAATCCCTGTCCATGATACCACAAGATTAAGACTAATAGACGAGATTTCTGCAATCTAAAAGTCTGATATTTTACTATGTTAAGACAATAAATTAGCTCAGAAAGAAAAAAAATCAACTAGAACAAAGAAGGAGAGGTGAACTTATGTAGAAGGAAATTTAGAAGACATAAAACAATTTGCCCCATAATTTAATCCCATGCAAGCTTCTCATAGAAGTGATTAAGTTTGCAGGATGAAGAGCATGCACTTGCCACATAGATGCTGTTCCAGATGAGAAATTCTTCCAACTCATGGACATTCGAAAGATCCAATTCCCGCATCAATGTATCATAGGGCAATAGCTGGGAAAGACCAATAAAATAATGCTTAGAAGATTCAAGATATTCTAAGAAAAACTTGTTTAGATAAATAAAATATATATATTGTATTTAAGAAATGGTTTAATAAATAATTTATTAAGTGACAAGTTTTGAACTGGTCAGTTAGTAGTGGATTAAAAACCACTTCCATCCACTCATGTGATTTACCTTTTCATTATCATTCAGGAAATTAGTATTTGCCTATAAATGTTCCAAACAGAAATCTTTATCTACCACTGAAGAAGAGTATGTATTTCTGAGATTGATCAAGAGGGAGAAAACCAACCTTGAAAGTGCAGGCACTTCAAAGACATTCACTTCATACTTAAAAGTGTAGCAAGATAGTGAAAATGGAATATGAACTGAATTATCTAGGCAGGTTCATATTTAATACAAAAAATATTGCAACTCAAGGACAATTAAAACAAACAAGAAAACCTTGAATACACTAGAAAAGAATTAACAGAAATCTGGAAATTTGTTTATGATAGTAGTTTTAGAGCATAAACTTCAAAATTATGCAATAGCTTTATCATATTATATAGCCAATTTCCATAATTTAAATTAAGAGTTAAGTATACATTCAGAGAATTCATCGTGTACTGTTGTTTCTTAGAACTTCAGCATTCAATTTTTTACAGAAACACGATCATCATTCTAAATAGGTGACACCACGAGAGAAATTGAATTGAGAAAACAGAACTATGCGCTTCTCGTAACTACACAGTGCATACATGAAATGTAAACTACCTTAGTCTTCTCTGCAAGAGTAAGTAGGGTCAACTGCTTCAGCTTGATGATTTGATTAGGATGCAACTGAGGAAGACAGCTTCCAACATCTTTACAGAAATATGCAAGCATTATCAAGTAAGCCCCAAACAAAATGTATAGATTGATGCACTTGTTTACTGACTGTTTGAATATTGATGGAATGTGATCTGATCCAACAATAGTCCCAGAAGCCTAACTCAAGTTTCCCCATAGTGAACAGTTCACTACAGCCTTTAAGATATTTGGAATCATCTACAGAGTATGCTAATCAACTCATGAAGAACACAGTTTCTTCAGGTGAATGTCTTATGTCTGCATTATGCTCTTCTAAAACTGAACAAAAGCTAAATTATCCATAAAGTGTCTGACATGAGTTTCAAGCAAGATTCAACAATTAAAATCAAGGAGGACTCTTATCATGCACAAGCAGTGTCTAGATTATGACTTTGGTGCACTAAGGAACACAGATTTTACATGTATATTAGCAACATGATGAATTTTTACAGCAAATTAAAATACCTAAAAAACAGACACATCAGCTTGATAGTTTGTTTGCACAAATTTTTTTTTCCATACGAATATACCTTGACAATAATATGAAGTCATTGATGCAGCAGTTCGTATAATAACTAGTATACAAGAGGTTTACCAATAGGAAAGGTAGCACATTGATAATCAGTACCATATAATACCAACCGTTTAGATAAACAGACACGATAATCAATAGATCAAGCAAATTGAACAGAGATGATGCCTAGAAACAAAGAATCTTACTCTTGTATTCACTCCATGTACCATATGCAAAGATGCGAAGTAATTCAAGGTAGCAACTGTTCCCAGTTCCTTCCAGCTGTGAAAATGTACACAGACACAAACACACGCAAGCTCAGTCAGAATATACAGGAAAAACGAGCCAAACAGATTTCAGCCAAAGGTAAGGAGTTACAAATAAGTATCAGATATAATGTAACGAACACAGAGAGAATGCTAATTTAATTGATTCCTAGCAATTTCTGGCGGATATCATCGATAATTACCTCGAGAATGTTTGGAACGGCGAGTATCTCCGAGAAAGCAAACAAGGAGGGTTCAGAAGTGGCCTCGACGATCACTGTAGTCAATTCTGCGCCCTTGAGACTCGAAGCCTGCTCCACGAACTTCGCTATATGCTCCGCCTGACGTCTTTCAAACTCCATTTTAAGATCCTACGTACCCATCCAAAAAAGATCGTGAAACTGTAAACATCGCCCAATATATATATATATATATATACACGCACACGTTAGCGGGGTGCGCGCCTTCTGCGTGTAGAATTCAGATCATGGAGCTTTTTGCAAACTATAGATGTAGCCAGCCCAACTGCGAAATATATCAAAATTCGGGGAGTTGAAACTGAAAATGTTTTATTTATAAATAATAATAATAATAATAATAATAATAATAATAATAATAATAATAATAATAATGAGGTCATGATTAGATAAATGCTTAATAATAGGATCATAGAGGCTTAATAATATATCAATGAATGACTTTTAGGAAAATACCATCAATGCAAGTATTGACCACGGAAAATTTCAAGTAAAGTGATAAAGGATGTGTTTATTTTTTGAAATAGTTTGATAAAAAAAAATGTGTAGGTTTTTCAAAGGAATACACTCAAAGTACTTCAAGATACAAAATTTCATATCATAAACAAACTAGATTTGTTTCTAACTTGAAGCCACGTACTATGATTAAAGAGTTTCATACGGTAGCTTAGAAAAATTAATAGTATCTTTAGGCCAATTAAACTGTATAGTGATAAATTTGTTGCATTATGGTCAAGAACAGTAGAGTACATCTTTTGTCTCAAAAGAAGATTTTTATTTTTTTTATTTTCGTCCGTTCAAGATAAAGCATTTTTTAATAATTGTACTACATATTTAATATTATAAATACTCGTACTATTTATAATATATTTTACTACACAAATATCATTATTTTTATATTACATAATAGAGTATTTTAGTCCTTTTATATTGATATGTACTATATAATATTATTTTCGTCTGCCTATAAGAGTTTCATTTACTTTTTGCGTGTTAATCTTTAAAATATTAATTATTATATTAAAACGTAGTACAAATTAAGAAAAAATTACAAAAGTATCTTATAATACTAATAGAAGGACATTTGTACAAAAAAAAAAATTATACAAATATAAGAATATTTTTAATATTAAATACAATAACACAAAAGATAAATGTGACCATAGACGGACGGAAAGAATATTAATATTAAAAAATTTATATGTAAAAGCAAATAAATATTTGGAGAGAGTATATCGATATTGAATGCTTGACCATGAAGAATGTCTTAAAGGAAATAAAATGGTCATTAAATACATTGACACAAAATCAATAATTTGCGATCATTGACTAAAAGTATGCCACTTAAAAGTTTTAAGGATCATATGGTGCCTATAAAACTTGGTTCCATGAACTCTTTGTTAGTTTTGCTATTATGGCATACCATTGTGTACACATTTATTTACTTTAAAAAAAAAAAAATCATTTAAGTTGACCGAGAGTAAACATGATATTCATTCATAGCGACAGACCTAGTAAAGATACTAGGTGCAGTTATCCCCCAAACTTAAATTTTTTTTTTTTTTTTTAAGTAAGAATAAGTTTTTTTAATCTAATTATGTAATTTTGCCCCTACTAATTAAAAATTTTTATTCTATTTTATCCTTAAATACATTATTTTAATTTATAATATAGGAGTATAATAATTTTTATTATAAATGTTTAATATAAAAAACACAATTTTTTATTCTAAATGTTACACTACAATTTTATCATTTTTTTTTTCTATTTTTTCTTCTTTCCGTTTATTTTTTAATTTATTTCCTTATAATTTTTACTTTAGTGTAAAAAAAAAGATAAAATTGTGTTGAATTAATAGTAGTGAAATAAGCTAAACTATCGGTTGAAATAAAATGTCGAAAATTAACCGTTCGCCCCGTTAGGGGCTAGTTCCGTTACTGTTTATTCATTATGATTAATTGATAAGTTTGAGACACCTAGGGTGTGTTTATTTTGTAAAAATTATTTGAAGATATATTTTTTGTGCGTAGTATTATATATAAAATATAAAAATAATGAATGTGTATAATATATTAATTTTTGAAAAAAAAAAATATGTGAGAAAAAAATAAAAAAGAAAAAAAGAACAAACTCTTTTAAATATTGTAATATAAGGAGGTAATACTCATTTGAAAGAGAACTATGGCTATATTAGTGTGTAAAATTTCTTATTATTATGATTGCAATAGATTTAAAACTAGATGAATGGTAGAACGTTAGATTTATCAGGATAGTAAATTTTATTTGAATAACAACCAAATATAATACAAGTATTTTGAATAATAATATGAATTATTACCCTAATAACTATGGTCTATTATCTATTAATTCTTCTTTTATACAAATTTATGTTATTTTTTTTTAAAGTTGTCATTAAAAAAATGTCTTCATTTTTCTTAACACCTAATACCCTGCAAATTAGGCGATGATCTCGCGGTCATACGTCCAACCCCCACACCTATAGATCATTCCTTACGGTGGCTTCAAATATTTGAACATATAATTAGACGAATGAGGGAGTACAAAAAATTCACTATTAGATATAATGATTTCATTCACCAAGCATTTTTAGATAATATGATTATTGGTATGTGATATAGGTTGTATCAAAAATATAAAATATATTATTTTGAGTTAGATATTTGACTTTTTTTTATTTTTGTATAAAATATTTTATATTTTTTATTATAATTTTTAAGAAATCGCATTTGAAAATTCTCGTAATTTGTCCGTACGATCGCCTGGCATTTTTAAATAATATGGTTTTCGGTATGTGTATTACGAAGAATTGTATCAAAAATATAAAATATATTAATTTATGTTGAATATTTGACTTTTTGTAGTGATTTTTTAATTATAATGAGTATTTGAAATTTTTGAATTTTTTACTTTTGTATAAAATATTTTGTATTTTTTAGAAATGGCAACTGAAAATTCTCCTAATTTGTTAGTTAAATAACAGGTTTATTTATGTATGAAGTAACGGATTGCATACTATGTCTATTCTTTATTCAGAAAACTGCACAATTGAGTTTGTAGAGCGGAGGTTTAAAACAAAAGAAAAACGCACACTAATTTCCTTCGATTATATAAATATATATGCATATGTATATGTATGTATTAGACCGTATTTTATCCATTCGCGGCGGGCAGGCAGGCATCTTAGAAAAGCTAACTGGCCTCGTGCTTGCGAAAGCAAGGCAGCCGTGGTAGGGACCAATTTCTTTTATATTCTTTTCTTTCTATATATATAAAGAGTGTCGATTCTATCTGCATGCATGGGTCGTCGTCCGGGGAAAAGTAAAATTCTTGCATGTCCCTCATCTAATTTGGTCTTCTAATATTTCCCTTTCACCTTTATTATTATTATTATTATTATTATTATTATTGAATTTTGATTTCACCATAAGTAGAGATAGAATGGAATGTAATGCTTAATACATGCTAAATCATTTCTTCGACTCCGGAGTTTAATTTTAAAATTTTTGTTGCAAATTTGTTTGCGAGGGATATTCATTTCTCTGTCACAAATTGATACTCCTTCTATTCTATATAAAATGTTTATTTTTTTTTTTTATTTTCGTTTGTTCCATGTAATTTGTTCTTTATTTAAAAAAAAAAATAATTATTATATATTTTAATTACATTAAAGGTTATCATTTATAAAAAAATTTAATTTTAATAAACTATTTAGTTATAGTAATCTTAATTTATAAAAAAAATAATACTAATAATTTATTGATACATTTTCTAGTTATTAACTAATTATACTTCTCTTGAAATGCTGTGTCTACAAACAATTTTTATGATACAGAAGGAATGAGTATATATTTTTTACTGATTGTGAGTAATTTTTAATATATACATATTCATTAGATTTATATAAGAAATTCAAATAAAAATTTCTATATAATCTTCTCATGTTATACATTTTAATAATTTAAAAACCTTTTGAAGCTAAAGTTGAACAAAATATGAGACAATATTAAATAAAAAATATTCCATAGTATATTCGTATTAACATGTGGTTCAACCTAATAGCACTATTAAATAGAATAGAAGAAGATATGGGAAGATGGAAAAGGATGAAAAAGTACCCTTTCACAAACTTCAACCATTTTTTTATTTTTATTTTTGAACTTTCACGTCCACTAATGTTTGTTTTCTTTATGCATATTGTTATTTCTTTTATTATTTTTATTTATAACGTATTTCTTTTTTATTTTAATTTCACGTGACATAGATAGAACAATGTCTTTCCTCACTCACATTGGAACATCCTTTTATCGGGATCGATCTATGGTTGAGATTCCAAAGATCAACACATATTAAAGGAAAAGATTTTAAAAGAATTGAATTGAATTATTATTATTTTTTATTTAGACAAAAACTAAAAAGGGGATTAAAGGGGAATCCAAATGCAAGATGCAATGTAAATATGCAATAGTAATGTTGGAATGTCAACTTTCTTAAATTTATTCCTTCTTCTCCTATGTGCTATGATGTCTTCACGTTCTTGTCTGCAACGATGATTCACTCAGTGTGACTTATCTTATCGAACTTAATTAAAGGCTAGTATACTCGATTGAAGATTTATCCAAATCGCACTCGAATAGTAGGAACTGCGAATTCTTGAAGGAAAAGAGTCAGTTTGCATACTATTAAGTTCAATTGAGAGCTTACTCAAAACGCACTTGAAAAGTAGCAATTGTGAATTTCCATATAAAAATAATAATAATATAAAAAAAAAAAAAAACGTGGAATGAGAGTCCATTTGCATGCTATTAAACTTGGCTGAGATTTATCCAGAGTGCACTCGGAAAAAATAATTTAGATGGAGTATACATTCGATATGTTCTTCTAGAGTTATTTTTCAATTGCAATTCCCAAAAGATAATACTCTATTCGTCTCATATCTATCTATCTGTTTACTTTTTGCACGAAATTTTAAAAATATTAATATTATATTGGGATGCATTAGAAATAAATGTAAAAAAACTAAACTAATTTTATTAGTATTGTATAATATAAAAATAATGACATTTGTATAATATATTGTAAATTGGAAGAATATTTGTAATGTTAAGTAAATAGTATAATTACTAAAATTTATATTTTGTTATGAGGTTGACCAAAATGAAAAAATGGATAGATCGTTGAGGAGTAAAAGACATTCTATTTTATACAAAAATCAAAATACAAAAGTCATTACAAAAAGTCAAATATTCATTTAAAATACTACATCCGTCCTACAAAAATAGTAACATTTGTTTTTTGCATGTAAATTTTTTAATATTATTATTAGATTGGTTTATAGTGAAAAAGACAAAAATGTCCATATTAGATTGTGTAATAAAAAAAGTAATGACATTTGTGAAATATATTAAAAGTTGTAAAAATATTAATTATGTTTGGCAGGTAATCAATTACTAAATTAAAAAATGGTATTTTTTTTGGACAGACAAAAATGGATAATTGTATCATTCTTATGAGACGGAGAGAGTAATATAGTTTATATTTTTGACACAATTCCTCGTATCACACAAAAAATTATTTTATGCAAAAATATTGGGTAAACAAAGCTATTATATTTTTATTAATAATATTTTTTTAATAATATTCATTCGAATTTTTTTATTAATTACTAAAATATTTTAATTGTTTAGATCCTTATGAAAAAAAATAATAATTTATTTATATTTACGATTCTATTTATTAGAGATTATAAAACTGTTACTAAAATTGTATAGAAACACCTAATTATAATTTTAAATTTCGGTATAAGTTTCCGATTAATTAAAAAATTAAAAAAAAAAATCTGTATAAATTTTAAAATGCTATTTATTATTTTCATGTTGGCATTTTATCTTTTTTAGAAATTAAAAAGAAAAACAGAAAGGTCTTTATGGATATTCTGTTTAAGGGGCTCATTCGTAATTTCATTAATAATATTAATCTATAATATTGTCAGAATTTATATTCTTCATCACACTCAACCACTTTTGGACTAAAATACTTTTACTTATGATTTTTTTCTTTTTTTCTTTTTTTTTTTTTTTTCCTTCTCAATGCCTCTTTTGGTAACAAAAAGGAAATGATTAGGGTTTAGGGTTTAGAATTTAGTGCACTCAATCTTATTTATATTTTCTCAATTTTTTAAAAGTAGATTTACTCGTAATATATTATTTGTTATATTTATTAAATAAATAAATAAATATAAATATTAAAAATTTCAACTTATCCTAATCATATCTAAATATATCTTATTTATTATGATATTCATATTGAATTAAAAAAATATTTAAAATATATCTTTTAATCAAGTATATTGCATTAAAATTTAATGAAATATTTTGTTACTCAAGAGTCTAATCATACTTATTATCTCATTATTCAATGGTATACAAGGATTTTTAATCATATATATGTACTGCTAGATTTGTAAATAAAATCAAGCGAGATGAATCATATGTGTCAAACTTAATTGAAGATGGTCTTAATTTGTTGGAATGGTTTTTAATTTTTTATTGTAATTAAATTAATTAGTTATTGTAATATTAATTTATAATTATTTGTATTGTATTCTAATTATTTTTAGTAATATATTTTTAAGTATTTATTAATGATATTCTTTCTAAATTCCAATGTTTAAGGTAAGTTATCTGAAAAAGAGAGAGTATTATATAAAATTAATAAAAATCCTAATATTGCATACACATATTATTTATGAAGTTTTCTTGATTTTTTCCTGTAAAATTCTCTAATCTCTAAACCTATATCATTTTCCCAATAAATAAAAATGATGTTCAACCTAGTGCACACTTTGGAATAACGGCCGTTAGTTTCCATATCATATAAATTTAATAATAATAAAAAAAAGATACAGTTCATTAAAGTAGGGGTCTATGTTTTCTTTCTTTACTTTTTAGCTTTGTTTGATAGGTTTTGATTTAAATTTTTTATTTATATTTTATTAAGAAAATATAATACATTTTTATTTTAAATCGTACCAATTAAATAATAAAAATTTAATTTTGAAATCAAAACTAAATAAATTCTTTTACTTCAAATATTATCTAAACTTTTTGAAACATTTTATTCATTTACCAATAGCAATATCAAAAATTATTATTTTTGGCAACAATTGGTAGAACTAATGTTAAAAATATTACTCCCTTCATTCTATATAAAGTGTTTATTTTTATTTTTTTTCATTCGTTCAATATAATTTGTTATTTCATCTTTTAGAAATATAATTATACACTTTAATCATATTTTATATTTTATAATTTATAATTTTTTTAATTAAACTATTTATTTATTTTAATCTATAATTATTTTTATTATATAATAATTAAATTTACTAATATATTTCTTAATTATTTATTAATTATATTTTACTTAAATTATCATGTCTAACGCGGACACATTAACTCGGATGGAAGAAGTAATTTTTTCGATTTTTTATTTTAAAATATAAAAAATACATATCACATTAAAATTTGCGCACAAACCAACTGAGTATTTTTTTGTTTTAATGACATGGGAACCCGCGGTCGCTACCCGAAAGTGCGCACTGGGTAAAAATTCCGTCCGAATCTAATACCCTGTAAATTAGGCCCGATAGACAAATCATACTAGGCGAACCATGGCAAATGACCTATATTTTTATATGATATAGTAATTGATTTCAACATACTAATTATATTAGTACAATATACATATAAAATGAAACAAACAGCACATATGAATAATTTATACAACGTCTATTATTACACTATATTTTTTTAAAAATATTTCATCGATTATAGTTTTTTTACAAAATATCGAATTAAATTATAATTATTTATTTATTTTTTTAAAATTTTCAAAAATTTCTAAAGACTTTTGTCTAAACGGAGCTGCTCTCTCGGTCGAGCATCTTCTCTCGTCTAAGTGGGATAAATAATTTTGTTGTTGACTACATATGGACCGCACCCATAATTTCCACCAAAATTTCTTGGAATATAAGTTTCAATAAGTGTTTTAATTATTACACCCATCATCTTCAAGGCAGATAATTCTCAGCTACTCCACGAACCTCATCGCCTACCTCATCAATGGGGATTTTGCCCATTGCCAAATCAAATCAAAATTTAAAGTAGTACATATGGTATTAAAATTTTTAATACTCCCTCCTTCCCGCAGGAAGATTGTCATGATCTTTTTGCGTGTTGATCTTTAAATATTAATTAATACACAGTAGAAATCAAGAAAAAAAAAGACAAAAATATATTTATTAGTCTTTTATAATACAAATACAATGATATTTGTCGAGTAAATTATTCAAATATAAAGATATTTTTAATGTTAAGTACAATAACGCAAAAACTAAATAGCAACATTCTTGCGGGACTGAGGGAGTATGATATTTTGAAATATCATTACTTTTAATATTGTATATTGTACTGTATCTATAATTTAATAGACTAAATTGTTCGGGCATCGATATATATCATTTTATATTGAATTCTCAAAATGAAATATAAGTTCTATAAATTTTAAAAGAAATTAAAAATAATAATTTTGATATAATATATTTAATTATTAATGTATATTAATATGTTAAATACTAAAATATAAAAATAATATGCAAAATTTTCTTTTTGGGATATATAATGAAATAGTGAAATTAAAATGATTTAATACTTTAGTATATATCAAAATTTAATAAGATATTTTTTTATATCAAAATTTAGATATTTTCAATATTATTTTCGACACGATGCAAAGTGAGTGGATTCCCATAGTCCCAAAATCCATCTGGAGCTGAGGTCCTGAAGGCTTCCTTGAACTTGATGACAGGACCACGACAATAATAATGACAACCTAAATATTGGCTAATGAAAAAATATAATCGTAAAACTGTAATGACAACAAAATTAATTTTGGCAGTATCTGATGATTACTAGAAACCAATTTCTTTAAGTAGCCAAGCCAAGTGCAACAAAGGCACATGATGGACATCATCGTTCTACCTCAATCACTCTAACTACCACTATACAGTGTCTTCCAAAAATTAATTAAATATATCAATATAATAATAATAAATTATCGCCGGAAAAGCGATGGGCTGCACGCCGTCGAAGCTGGACGCCGACGACGCCGTCCGGCGGTGCAAGGACCGCCGCCGCTTCATGAAGGAGGCGGTCCACGCCCGCCACCACCTCGCCGCCGCCCACTCCGACTACTGCCGCTCCCTCCGCATCACCGGCTCGGCGCTCCTCACGTTCGCCCACGGCGAGCCTGTCTCCGACCACGCCCCGACGACACCTCCTCCTCCATTTTCTCCGAACACGCCGCCGCCGGAGCTGCCGCGCCGGCGGCGGAAGCCGATTAAGCTTCCCCATATACTCTCCGATTCGAGCTTATCCTCCTCCCCGCCGCCGATTATCCCCAATTTCGAGTCCAATTTTAGGGCATACTCGACGTACGCGACCACCCCTTCTCAGGCGTCGTCGACGTGGAATTGGGACCATTTCTACCCTCCGCCATCGCCGCCGGGCTCCGATTTCTTCCACCAATTTGATAAATCACAGAAATCTGAACCTCTCATTGACGACGCCAACCCTAACTTCAAGTACAGTCATCACTACACCGACTCCGACGCCGACGACATGGATATCGTTCGCGACCTTGGATTTCCTCGCCGGAATTCGTCGATTCACAGCAAATTCGACGATCGAGCATCGAATCACTCATCCAACTCACGCAATTCCGCCGGAATCCACGCCCGCCGGAGTTCTCGAAATTGGGGGAGCGAGCCGGAGGAGTCGTCGTCGACTGAGAGAGAGGAATTGCAGTGCAGCGAGTGGGGAGACCACGACAATCATAGCAGCAGTACCACAAGCAGCAGTTCGACCAAATCCTCCGACGACGAAGAAGAAGAAGGAGCATCGGAATTCCGCCGCCGGTCTGATTACCGGAAAACCTCATCCTCCAACAAATCGGATAGTAGATCAACCGTAGCCTGGGAAAAGGCGTCCGATCCTGACCGTCGGATCGGAAAATCGACGGCGAATCCTGACCGTCAAATCGTGGTGAGGCATCAAAATCTGGTGGAGATTGCATCGGCCCTCAAGGAGCATTTCGACAAGGCTGCTTCAGCCGGCGATCCGGTCTCCGAGATTCTCGAATCGGGCCGGGCCCAGCTGGACCGGAACTTCAAGCATTTAAGAAGTAAGTCAGCATTACAAGAATGCCCTGTTTCTTACATTGAGTTCATACTACATTGTTACAATAATTTTTTGGACATTATTTTACAGAAACAATCCTTCATTCTAACGGAATACTAAATTCCCTGACCTCGACCTGGACATCGAAACCTCCGTTGACGGTCAAGTACCGCTTAGAAATGAGCTCGATCGAACAATGTGGCGGTCCGAGAGGACTATGCTCGTCTTTGGACCGTCTCTTGGCGTGGGAGACGAAATTGTATCAAGAAGTAAAGGTAATAGATACCCTTCATTCATTTAAACTCATTGTCGATTAGATTAATAAATCAGCGCGCAATTCGATTGTTGTAGGCTCGAGAAGGTGTTAAATTCGCGCACGAGAAAAAACTATCTGTACTTCAAGCCCAAGAGTATCGCGGCGAAGACGAAGCTAAATTGGTAAAGACGAAGGCGTCAATAAAGAAGTTGCAATCTTTGGTTTCGGTTACATCTCAAGCCGTGTCGTCTACTTCGATTGCCATTGTTGGGCTACGAGACTCCGACTTGGTTCCTCAACTCGTCGAGCTATGTCACGGGTACGGTTCCACTGACGAGGCTGTGTTTACTTTGAATAATTAAACTCGACGCGCTACATTACAAAGATTAATCGTGCGCGTAAACAATTTTATTTCGAATATAGGTTTATGTACATGTGGAGATCGATGAACCAATCTCACGTAATCCAAAGCGACGTGGTGCAACAAGTCCGAGGTCTCGTCGCCACAACCGCCAAAACTGGGGCGGCGACTTCCGACATGCAAATTCAAGCAACCCGCGATCTCGAGTCCGCGATATCGTCGTGGCACTCGAGTTTTTGCCGTCTAATAAAATTCCAACGCGATTTTATACGCGCCCTCTACGGATGGTTCAAACTCACTCTCCTTCCCGTAACCGTCGAGCCAAGCAATGCCCAAAACGACTTCCGCGAGGTTCTAGCGTTCTTCGATGAGTGGAGACTCGCGCTCGACCGCGTGCCCGATACCGTCGCATCGGAAGCAATCAAGAGCTTCGACAATGTCGTCAGCTCGATACTTACCAAGCAAACGGAGGAAGTAAAGATAAAAAAACGAGGCGAAGCCGCGGCCAAGGAGCTCGAGAGAAAGAAATCCTCGATTAGATCCATCGAGAAGAAGTATTACAACTCGTACTCGTTGGTCGGCGTGGAACCTCCCGGCGATGATAACGGACGAGCATTGGACACACGGGACCCGTTAGCCGAGAAAAAGGCTGAGCTTGCGCTATGCCAACGACGGGTGGACGACGAAATAGCTAAACACTCGAAGGCGGTCGAGGTGACCCGAGCGATGACGCTGAACAACATACAAACCGGCTTGCCGGGTGTTTTTCACGCCACCGCAAGCTTCTCGACCTTGATAGCCGAAGCATTAGAGATGGTTTGTACGCGCTCGTATGCTATTCAATAATTATGTCAATTATTTTTTTTGAAATTATTTTTATATGAAATTTTTGTTTTAACTTTTCTTTTTTAAATTTGTAACACTCTAGGGTATTTTAAAAATTGTTTAATTTAATACTTGTTTTTTTATTAATTGTTTTTTTATTAATATTATACTTTCTTGATTCGGGATATTTATGTTTGTTTGATTGTGTATGAAAATGAAATAATAATAATAATAATAATAATAATAATAATAATATTTTAATATAAAAAGTATAGTAGATATAAAAAAATAAAGTAAGAGTATCATCAAAAATTTATTAAAGAAATAATTTAAAAAATGAGATAAATATAAAAAATAATAATAAATTGATATTGTTTATAAAAATAGGAGTAATAAAATTCCAAATGAATAAAATATTTTACTGTAAATAGACTATACATAATTTTTGTAGATCACATAAAAAAAATAAATAAATAATAAATAATTACCCCCGAACGATTATCAATTTATTATAAAATATTGAAAAAAAAAGGAGGGCAATACACCTTTAATACATTTTAGATTAGCTTTTTCTATAAAATAATTGAATGAAAAATAAATATTAAATGAGATATTTATTTAAGAAAAAAATAGTATATGTTTGATTTGTATTTACATTTATTTTTGTGTTCTGTGTGTGATTCTAATATTTTTGTTATGTGAGATAATTTAAAGGAGAATTATTTTACATGAAGCGGAGAATTGGGTAAAAATATAAAAAAATAATGAATATACGTGATACATTAATATTTTTGGAAATATATATATTTTTTCTGTTAAAAGAACACACTAGTTTAAAGTATTATTATTATTATTATTTTTTACTATTCAAGTATAAATATATATTATGTCCTTCGGTTTTAAAGATTTTATTTACTTTTTTTTATATTGATATTTGAATATTAATTATTATATGAAAACATTGTACAAATTAAAAAAAAATGACAAAAATATTTTTATTGTTTTGTAATACTACTAAAGTGATATTTGTGGAAAAAAATATATAAATATAAAAATATTTTAAATGTTACGTACAATGATAGAAAAAATAAATGAAACCCTTAAATAAGACGAATGGAATATATTTTTTATCATTGAAAATCAAATCCAAATGATATTTAAACACGAAGGCCAAGTAAATAAACCCTTGGTTTAAAGTTTGAACGGTGGTTTAGATGCAATCAAGAATTGATACTCAATATAAATGGTGAGTTTTTAGTGTTTAAAATTTTTTTATTATTAACTATTAAAAATTATTAATATATTAGTGTTTAAAATTTTTTATTATTAACTATTAAGAATTATTAACATATTTTATAAAAAATAATAATAGTATAATTTTCTTTTTAATATGATGTCCTAAGAAAGATGCTAGTTATAAGCAAACTGTTTTTTCAGTTATGTATTTAATATTCTTTATCATTTAGAACTTTAAGGGTTTGTTTAAGGGGTTTGATTTTAAATATATATTCATCTCATTTTTTTTCTCTAAAAACATCAAATCAAATACATTTGTTTTATTTTTATATTATACTAAAAATCAATTTTACATTTAAAACATCACATCAACACCTATTTATATCACATCATACAACTATTCAAATTCAAATTTTTACCATTCAAATTTAAATTTTTACAATTCAAATCTCAACTCAAAATCCAAATACCCAAACAAACACACCCTAAGTGGATCGTGCTTGAAAATAGTCTTGTAAGTAAATATTTTTCACTAAAATGATCATCCTGTGCTGAACTCGCCACGCTGGCTAGCCGTTGCTGGTGTGGCACTGGCGTGACTAACATGTCATTGTCATGTAGACGTCACGTCGGAAGACTATTTTAGAGGAAAAAATTTACTTACAGAACTATTTTCAGGACATAATCCATTTAAATATCTTAAAAATGATAAAAGACATCATATACGGTACTAAAAAAATAGTTTATCAATAAATTTTGTAAAATAAAAAAAATATACCCCGTGTCGCTAATATGACATCTACATGGAGATGACATGTCTGCCACGTCAATACTACGTCAGCAACAACATGCCAGCATGACGAATCCGATACTGGAGAATCATTTTAGTGAAATTTTTTTATTTACGAAACTATTTTCAAATATGGTCCAGTTAAACTTCTAAAATGATAAATGGGTCAAATACAATATTAGAAAAACAGTTTACTCTATAAACAAAGAAACTCTATGTTTGATTTATACTTAATAACTCAAATCAATATTACTCCGCAAAGGTATTTATAATTCTTATGTGGTATAAAAAATCTTCATTATTTATAAATTACATTAAATTTTCTTATATTTTCAAAAATATTGCGCAAAATTTTTTTGTAAGAGATTACATGTAATACTTTAGAATAAGAGATAAAAAAAAATCATTCAATTTTTAAGAAAATTTTTGCAATATTTTTATACAGCATGAGAACCTTATAAAATTTTTAAATTATAAGAAAATATGTTACCAACTTTCCATATCACAAATTGATTATATACAAATTTTCCATATTATTCAATATCTACAGTACTTGCAATAAAAAACACTAATTATCTCACAAAATGAGATATTTGATTTATTAATAACGGAATGATATAATATAAATTTACTTAAAAATAATTTTAAAAATGTTTTGAATATTTAATAAAAGAGTATATTTAATATGAACAAAATTAAATTTATAATTTTTATATAATAAATAAATAATATATATTTATACACAATGGGCATAAATTGAATTAGAAAAAATAAAATATGTATATAAATACATTTATTTTTTACAAGATATATTTGTTTATTTATATACCATTACTATACCAAAAAAGTTCCTTAGAGTATGCTGAAATTTTTGCATACCAAAATATTAATATTTTCAATATTTTTTGATACGGTACATATAATTTTTGATATTTTGATATTTTGATATTTTTTTTCACTCTTCATTTGAATTTAAAGTATAAACCAAACACACTATTGCCATCGGAGATCTGTTGTCATTGGGCCTCTCACTGAACAACCAAACACACCTATATTATTCAACAATAACTAAAATGTGGACTAAATTAAATGTTTTATGCTCATTCTCTGTAATTGAAAGTAGTTTTTTTTTTTTTTTTTTGTAATTTTTATTCAAAAGTATCAATTTTTTAATATATTAAAAAGAATTACATATTAATAAAAAAATATTTTAATTTTTACATATATTACAAAAATATATCATTACATATATACATAAAGTAAAAATGACAAAAATATCAGAATTTTATATTTCCACTGATTAATAAAATATTTGTTCAATGTATCATTTTTTTTCATTTTTATGTGTGCCATGCTCAAAATTAATTTTTTTTCCTATTATAGTAAATATAATTTATAAATATCAAAATATTCCTAATTCATACAAAAGTATTTATTATTATTTTTTCTTTTTTTGTACTTGCAATGACAAAATATCAAAATTGTTTTATATATTTTTACTAATTAATTAATAAATATTACTATTATTTTTTAATTTACTAAAAATAAAAAGATACTTTCAATCAAGACAAAAGATTATTATTTTTTACTCTATTATAAAAATTCAAATAGATATATTCGTCTAAGACGGAGGGAGTATAATATTTAAAAATATATTTTTTTTATATTATTATTATTATTATTATTAGGTATATTTTGACTTGAATAGATATTTTATGAAAATATATATATATATATATATAATTTAGACTTCAAGAATGATAAATTAACTAGCTTTGAAATGAGTTATTAATCGGAATATAATAATTGTGATTATAGACATTCTAATTTTATTTTCTTTGATTTATTAGCTATTAGCCAAATCAAACCTCACATTTTTCATGAGTCTATAATTGACTTATTTACTTGCAATTTTTTTTAAAGGGATTATTCTACCCACTGCTATAGTGTACTACCTCGGTCCCACGTGGGGGTGTTTTGGTCACGATAGACACGAAAATTTAGAATAAATATAATTAGTAGATAATTAAGAATGTATTATTGAAAATAATTAATTTATACTCCATCTTTCCCATATCTATATATTCATTTGCTTTAAAGGTAAAAAGACTAAATTAACTATATTAGTATTGTATAATATAAAGGTAATGACATTTGTGTAATATATTGTAAATTAAAAGGATATTTGTAATGTTATGTATATAGTACAATTACTAACCAAAAAAAAAAAAAAGGAAATAGATACTTGGGAGAGACCAAGATGGAAAAAATGGATAGATGGTCAAGGGACAGAGATAAATTATTATTATTAAGATTAAAATAACTAATTAGTTTAATTAAAATTAAAAAAAAATTAATTAGAAAATTGAAAATAAGATTAAGATGGGTGATTCAATTTTCCAAAAAATGAAAATGACATGAGATGTGGGACGGACAGAAACGGCAACATAGACATGATAAGTGGGACGGAGTGAGTATTTTATATTTTTTTAATTGTCTAAAAAAATTACACTAAATTTTACTTATGTTGTCTTAATTTAAAATATTTTTTTATTATTTTTTATCTTCCAATTAAAAGTATTATTTTTTAATAAAAATGATTATACATTAATATTAAAATATTATAAATTTTTACCAAAATTACAAATACATCATTATATATACAATTAATTTATAATTAAAATCAAAATAGCAAAAATATCAAAACTCTATACACTTTTACTAACCATTAAAATCTATTACTTGTTAATATATTGTAAAACTTAAAAAAACGATACTTTAAAGTGAAACAAAAAAGTATAACATAACGATATTAAATTTTAAAGAAATCAAAACCAAACTTCAAGTCAACATAATCATAAAATATACTCTCGACCGTCCATTACATTTATGCATGTTTTTGTTTTATCAACAAAAAATATATGTATAATCTATTTATAATAATAATAATAAAATATTATATACTCTTTATGTATAATCAGAAATATTTACACATTTAATTTATTTCAGTTTTTCACCTCACCTCATCAATTCATTCTTACAATTTCTATAATATTTATATATTATATTATAATTAAATAATATTGTAATATATTCATTAAAATACATATTCAAGTTATATGAACATATACTCTTTTGGTTAAATGAATAATATTTTAAATAAAAATGTAATATAATATTTTTATTTTAAAATAAATAAACATACTTTATTATATAAATATATATACTCTTCTATTGTCATAAAAAATCTGGTTCAATATGAATGACATCTTTCTCGTTATTGTCGTGTTGATGCTATATTAAAGAATAAAATTTAAAAAAGTTGATTCATTTTTTTAGTAAAAATATATATTAGTTTTGTATTTTTAATTAAAAAAAAAATACACATGTTAAAATTTATACACCAAAGCTTTAACACATATTTAAATGGCAGAAGAAATTACCACAAGAATGCGAAAGTCCAAAATATTCTATCTGCAATAAATAAATAAATAAATACTCCATATGTTCCACGTTGGATGTCTAGATCACTGTAGACACGAGAATTTGGAATAAATATAATTAATAGATAATTCAGAATATATTAGTAAAAATAAATAACTTATAATATAAATTATTATAGATTAAGATTAAGATAATTAATTAGTTTAATTTAAATTTTTTAAAAATCAAATTAAAAATTTTAAAATAAAATTAAGATGTATAATTATTTTTAAAAAAACGAAAGTGACATGAGATAAGATGAGATGCGAGACGGAGGGAGGGAGCAGTTACTATGAGAAAGTGTGGCTCAAAACTACAAAGGACAAGGCCATAAATTAAGGTGGGAGTGATAGCAATACTATGAGAAAGTGTGGCTCAAAACTACAAAGGACAAGACCATAAATTAGGGTGGGAGTGATAGCAATATATGTATGTGCGTATATATATCGATCACATAACGTGTTCTTTTCAACATAATTCGTGTTCATATTCATACATCAGTCAAATAATCAAATTAGGTTTTGCGTGAACCAATTAAATAATTAAATAAAATAAATTACAGATGTCAGAAACATCGGCTTGGCGGCATTAATTCTCTTACGTAGAAGAATAAACCTTTTACTTCTGTTTCTATTTTTATATCGGAAATCATGTGTTGATGTCAATGAAAAAAAAAAAGTGAATTATTGTAGTTTAATACCTCCTAAGTCCTAAGTCCATCATATTTAGCCTATTTGAGTCCTGTATGAAATTTAAAATAAATAAATAAATATATTATTAAAAAAATAGAAAGATAATTAAGATTTTTTAAAACATTTAGATAATAATTAAATAAAATAAGTAAAATTGCACCAAATCTATATGTAGTTTCATTGGTTTGCGTTAAATTTCTTGTACTTTCAAAATTGCGTCAAACTCTTTCATAGTTTTATAAACTTTATGTCTAACCTCATCGTTCATTTTTATTTAACGGTAATTAACTTGCACGTCTTCAAATTTAGTAAGTTTTAAAATCTTCAGTTTTAAATCATTGAAATTATAAATATATTTATTATTATATTTAGGGTTTTAAAAATTGAAATTCTAAAATCTATTCGTAATTTGGACGCATGTAAGTCAAACACCATTAAAATAAGAGCGTCTAAAGGGGTTAGACACAATATATGAAATCATTAGAAAGTTTGCCGCAGTTTTTAAACTATAGGAAATTTGGCGCGATTTCATGAAATTACAAATGGTTTTTTGTGCTCTTTAGCCAAGAGAATATAATACTTATTATGTCCCATAACTATGTATCCATTTGTTTTTTGTACGTAATTTTAAAAATATTAGTATTATATTGAGATGTAGTAGGAATAAAGAATAAATGACTAAAATAACCATATTAGTATTGTGTGATATAAAGATAATGACATTTGTGTAATATATTATAAGTTGTAAGAATATTTGTAATGTTAGGTAGATAGTACAATTACTAAAAAAAAATGAAATTATACTTTGATATGGAACGGACTAAAATAGAAAAATAAATAGTTTGTTATGGGACGGAAACAGTAAATTTAATGAGATTTATTGTAAATAAGTATTAAATAAAAAATAATAATTAAATATTGATTTTTTAACTTTTTGCATATAACAATCATATAAATTCAATTGACAGACGAAAAAAAAAAAAAGAAAAAAAAAAGAATAAATTTAATTGGCTGAAGGAATATATATTTTGTATTTCATTTAGTAAACCTAATTTAAATCAAATTTGTTATATTTAATTAGATTAGATTGCAAAATTCACTCATTGTTTAACGAAATTACATCAAATCTTCTTATGGTTTCATAAATTATACGTTTAACCTACTCAGTTGTCCTTATTTAACGATGATTGATCTACATGCGCATAAACTATGAATGATTAATATGATATTTAAGATAATAATATTTAATTAATTAATAATAGTGAGTTATGATATTATTTTATTACTATTTTTATGTAATTAAATGCATTGATAGTTTTACAACAAATTTAGTATATATGATTAAAGAAAAATTAGAATATATATTTAAATATCTTAAATATTATATAGCAATAAAGAATATATGTCATATAGATATCATTTTTTTGAAAATAAAATTGTATATAATACAAGTAAATAAAAAAATATGTGTTTTTTATTTATAATTAAAAAAAAGCTATTTATATATATATATATATAAAGGTGGAGTTTTAAATGTAGATTAAAATATTTATTTTTTGAGGTGAAAGATAGAAAGAAATTAAGGAGTTTTAAGTTGGTTCTATATAATGTATGATACTGCATGTTATATAGTTAATTAAATTGATTTATATTTATTAAATATATTTTGATGAGTAAATTCTATCCAAAATAGAAAATGTCAACTAAAGTAGGACAAAAAAAATGAAAAAAAAATGTCAATCTAATTGTGGCGAAAATAGTATTATTCAATATTAAACTATTTATTTCAAACACTTTTTTTCGGATACTTGCTTTTATATTCAAATCAAATTTTAATCTTTATACAATTATCTTGATCTATTTAAGTATAAAATTTTACTCCAGCGGGATAATTATATATAACAAATTATAGTAAATAATTTTATTTGTTCATAATTTTATTATTTTATTTTAATAAATAATAATCAATTAGTCATTATTTTTTTATATTATCATACTACTTTATTATTAATTCATTAATAATTTTTTTTTATAAAACACTCACTTCATTTTTTTATATATTTTATTTTAATATTAAAATACTGCTCTTAATTATGTGGTCGAATATTGTACCATAATTTAAGCGGAGAATATTTTAATTAATAAATATACTTATGACTAACGAAAAAGTACACAAATAAAATGGAAACAAAAAATAATAGACATGCATGGTGCTTCATAAAAAACAACAAACTAATTAGTCTCTGTCATTCAAATTTATTTATTTATTGTTATCCAAATTTATTCTCATTTCTTTTATTAGTAAAAAAATATCACTTTTTTTTATTTAAAAAAATAAAAATTTCTATTTTTATATATTTTTTTTAAAACTCGTGTCCGGTCAAACGAACATACAATTGAACAACGGATGGAATATTAATTTTATGGCTTCGACAAATGATTGGACTTTCAATTAATCATTAAAAATAATGCAATATTTCTATAAATTTTAATGTTGACTACGTACCCAATATTATCTAACATTAGAATTTGATGTGGACGGTAGCACCAAAATTACGAATACCTACATATATAAATATTGTACGGATACTACTTTGCTCCATAAAATGGATTATTAACTTTTTACACGGTCACAGGTTTTGACGGCGCTGACTTTCTTTCATGTCAATGTGTCATCTTCCTGATAAGACTGCCAATAATCCATCAAAACATTTTTTTTATTATTATTATTTGACTCCTCAAAATGTACAGAGTAGAAAAGTCAATTTTTTCCCAAGTCAATGGAACTGCGTGTCTGAACTCAAGACGACAGTTTGGTCTGCAATGAAATATTGGCACAAATTTCAGGTGACTTACACGTTTACTTATAATAAAATAATAATTCTTCAGTTAGGTATCGGTTCAATTCCAATAATTATTCTTTAAGTTTTATTTATTTATTTATTTTGATCTCTTTAATACTGAATAATAAACCAAAAAGTAATTAAAAATTTTATTTTTAGTGGAGCGTGATTCAGCAGTTTAACCAGAATGTTTTATAATTAATTTCGTACATATGAAAATATATATCCTTAGCCCATTTTGATCCGAAATTTAAAAAATAATACTCACTCCGTCTCTACCACCACCACCACCGTCCCCCGGTAGAGATAAACTTTTTTGTTTGGACACACGAATTTAAATAATATAGATTAGTTATTTAGATATTATGAATTAATTATTTAATAATTAAAAGAAATTTAAAATATGTATTTAAATATTTTTATCATTATATCTCAGTAAAATATATATTTTGTAGATAATAAAATTTTATATAATACAAATAGATGAAAAAAAAGGTTTATTTATTTATCATTACCATAAATTAGTTTTATAAAAAATTAAGAATTTTAAAAGTAAATAAAAATATTTTTTAATTGAGGAGAGTGATAGAAATATAATGTTAGAAATTTAATTAATTTTATATTTGTTAAATATTTTTAAAATTGATAAATTTGCCAAAAATAAAAAGAACCAATTTTTTGTGGAATGGAGAAAAAAACAAAAAAAAGTCATAAGTGGCGGGACGGAATGAGTAGTATTTTAATTGTAATAGGTAATATAAAGTAGTGTAGAGATAATTTTGTCATTATTTTTGTGTAAAAGTAATAATGTGATAATATAATAAAAGTATTTGTAGAAAAAAAAAAGTAAGGTTCATAGTTACTGATAAAATATAAAATAATTTCTTTATAATTATACAATTTGAGATAGAAATATGTATATTTTGTAAATAAACGATAAAATATTTTTTAGTATAGTGTTTATGTTGAATATTGTCCCGTGTAGAAAAAATATGGCAATTCTCTATTACTTATAAGGGTAAAGAGCTACTAAATTTAACACAATTTGATTTTAAATTAAAAATGATAATACACGTATCAAAATACTACTACTACTATTATTTCTATTACTATTAGTTTAAGTTAGTATATTTACAAAATGTATTTCTCACTCTTTCAAAATTATAAACTTTAACATATTTGTTCACTTAATGTTTTTGAATAAAATAATTTTTAATAAATATTATTAAAAAAAATATCATATATATACATTAACGCATTATATATAAATAATTTAACAAGAAATATTATTTTTTATATTACCAATAGAATTTTTCATAACTAATATAAAAAATACATCCATCCAAAAATACAAAATGATTAAACTCATTAATGTTATGTATACATTTTAATTAAATTGTCAATTTATAATCAATTATTAATTTGGAGTATATTTAAAAGAACAAAAAATTCGATAATCCCCAAATGCATTTTAATATGAATTGAAATTTGAAGCATATCTTAGGATAATATATGTGTATATGATAAATATCTAATGTTTTTTTTTTTAAGAAGAAAATGTTCATTTTTGCTAGAAATGTTATGGACGGTGACCATTCCAATTTTAATTAATTGAGCTAATTGTGTGAGAATAGTTGGTGGACGTGTCTGTTTGTTTGTGTTTGCATGAGTTTTCAAAAGTAAAATTTTAAATTAAAATAATTAATAAGTATGATATAAATATATATTGATGGGTATTTTGAATATAAAATTAATTTTAAATATAATATAAAAAGAAATAAAAATTAAATATTTAATTTGATATTTTTTTTAAAAAAAATTATAATTAGGACAAGCTTAAGAAACACTACAGCCAAACAAACCGTCCATATTTTCAGCAACATTTTCACAGTATTCAATTTTCATTTCTAACCTATTACTTTGCAACAAAACAAAAACATGCTTATATGTAGATTATTTATTGTTCTACTATATATATATATATATTCACAAATATAATTTTGATTAATCAAATTAAGATTTTTAGGCTTTGTTTAGATGGAGGTTTTTTTAGTTAAAAAAATGTTAGAAATGGTAAAAAAAAAATAATAATAAAAAATTACAGTATTTATTGTCATATTTTGTGAGGGTAAATAATTGTGAAGTTTTTTTTTTTTTTAATTACTAAAGAAAAATACTATGTATATAAACATTGAGTAAATAACAGAATGGAGTGCTTATAAGTTATAATGATGAATGCATGATTTTTAGGGTTTTGATCATGTCCAAATTAAAACACTACACAGGAACAAGAAAGGAACTGAAGAACTAAATTCTAAGTATTTAAAAATCGCTATAATCATTTTAGCGATTTCAATATTTAAATATTTACACTCAAAAACAAAAAACTACACTGATTAATTAATTAAAAACTACTAATACTACGTACGTATATTGGCGGCATTCATTAGCACCCTACTAGCCGTTGCCCTGAGCGGGCAATTGGAACTCACCAAGTTATCGACCAGATGCAGATACGTCTTCAGATCATGACACGTGGCGAATCCCCCGCCGTTGATTTGGGGGCAGTCCCTGCTACTTAGTCTCAGCTCCTTCCCTACCTCCGCGTACACCCACTGCCTCTGCACCCAATCCGACAAAATTCCGTTGCCGCGCCACACCGCCGGCGGACTGCTCTCCTCCAGAACGAAGCCGGGAATTTTGGTGATCGGATCGTCGGAGTTGACGATCCGGAGGACTTTCGTGCCGTTCTTCTCTAATTGGCTACGGAAGCTTTTGTTTCCGACCCTCGGACCGCCGAACGACACGACGGCGACCAGCGGCGCCGCCGCCGGAGGATTTTGTTCCTTGAACGACGTCGTAATGTCGTGAGCCGTCAATGTCGCCAGCGCCGCGCCGAGGCTGTGGCCGGTGACGGTTATGCTCACCGGCTCGTCGGCGTATTTGGCGACGATTCTGGAAACTTCTTCTCTTATTGAATCCTGAAGGCTGGGACACGTGGAATGCCGCGATGTGTAGAGGCTGAGGAAGCCGCTCGGAACCATCGATTGACAGCAGTCCGGCGCCATGTCAGCAGGTAGGCATGCCAGCGTGGCGCGGAGATTCTCCAGCCACTCCATACACGTGGCGGTCCCTCGATACGCGATGACGACGTCGCGCCGTCCCAGCCGTGCGATCTCTCGCTCGTCCGTGCAAACGGCGACGTACCCGATCCAGCTGGACCGGGCCGCCATCCAGCCGGGGATCCGGTCCGCCCAATCCGGCAGCTGTATCCCGCACGTGGCGTGCAGGTGCTTCGTCACTTCATAACCCGTATTCCCAATCCCGCACCGAGCCAGCATCCAACGGTCCGGGAAGAGACACGTAGCATAATCCGGCGAAGAGGTGTCGAAATCGAAGCTCCGGTAGGCCGCCTCCACAAACTCGCCGTACCGGAGAATCTCGCGGCGGAGGCCGTCGTCGAGAGGGTCGAGCAAACCATCCCAATTCTTAACCCCTTGGAATTCCCTCCATTTCTCCCGGAGATTCCCCTCCTCGCCGGAATCCGCAGTGCTGGTCTTCCAGGACGACGTCGTCGCACCGGCCAATTTCAAACCTCCGTTGAAGGCCTTCTGCGACGACGTCGTTTGCAAGTTTACCGCCGGAGAACACTGTCGCGCAGCGACGGAGAAGAAATTCCGGGGACCGGCCATTCCGTTCGCCAGTACTTTCATGTTTTATTAGATGAAAAAGAGAACATTAGATTTGTTAGCAGAAACTTGAGGAAACCGTATTTATAGGTACTGGAGAGGGTGGCTGGCTAGGTCGGTGGTTTGGCAGTTTCATGCTCTATTAGATGAAATCGCAACACGACAGTAATTAATTATGAAAGTGGTGTGGTCTGTAGTCGTACAATTCCTACGTTGTTTTAAATCTCTGGGAGTGTTTTCCACCGTGCCCAAGGCAGTCAAATATTAGGGTTTACTTGTTTTGATTTAATTTTGAGTTTTTTATTTGATTTTTTTTTTACTATACTACTACGTATTAATCACAAAAGGATAGCATATAAAATACCAACCACGTATGCATAAAAAAAGAGCAGCATATATATATATATATATACCAAAATAGAGTTATAATTATAAAATAAAGTTCCCTTATCTACCGATTGAATCTGTGAGCATAAAAATAAAATAAAATAGTTAAAAATTTAAATGAACATACTCCTATATCATAACAAAGAATTTTCATACTTGACAACTAATTCAAATACACACCATGAGAACTTTAGATTCTCGAATAATTATCATCATACAAACACGAATTAGCCTATGGATTAGAAAAAATAACAATGTCGTGTTCAGAAATAGGTAAAAGAATTATACAGTTAGAAATAACCAAACAATCAAAGTGTCTATCAAGCCCTTAGAACAACCTATTTGTGATTGAGGATCGAAATCAACCAACATGGTACTTAGAGGGTGTGTTTACTTTGAATTACTAGGATGTATAATACTATTTTATACAACTTAATCATTTATTTATTATATATTATTATAATTTGGGATAAAGTAAAGTTTGGTATAATAATATTATATTAAGCACTTTGGAGCAAATGTTGAATTCATTCATTCAGCACATGCGCTAATAATATAAAATCCTAATTATTCTAAATAATATAATTAAATAATTAATTAATATAATTATACATAATACTCCCTCCGTCCAATTTCTATTGTCAAAGTATATTTACACGGTTTTTTAGGTGATTGTCTTTTTGTTATGAATTGACAAATTTGCCTTTAATTGTACGGTGGAGATGAAAAGTAATAAATGAATGAACGGTAAAAATATAAAATTTGTGTTTAAAAAAGGAAATAGGACAATAGTTGTTGGACGTTCCAAATAGGAAAGTAGGACATTAGTTTGTAGACGGAGGGAGTATGTTTTTAAGTGTCAGCCCCCGGTGCAGAATTTTTTAAGTTCAGCACCTAATCTATGATGAATATTAAGGATTATTAATTCTTCTATTATGTGCGGCATTAGATAATATTGAGATATAATAAAATAAAATAAATTATTTTATCTTTCGTTAATACTTAGGGTGTGTTTGTTTTGGGGTTCGAATTTTGGATTGGGATTTAAATAGTAAAAAATTTGAATTTGAATAGTTGTATGATGTGATATAAATATGTGATGTGATGTTTTGAATGTAAAATTGATATTTAGTATAATATAAAAAATAAAAAATAGGTGTTTGATTTGATATTTTTGGGAAAAAAAAATTGTGTGAATAGTAAAAATTCCCACAAATCCTTCAAACAAACACACGTATTTTAGGCACAATAAATAATCTTATACAATAATCAATTCTTTAGTTTATCATATTATTATATAACTCATTAGAATAATATATGTATTATAATCATATATATCCTACAAGATAAATACATCCCGATGATACAATTGTATCAGCTCAACCCATCGATGCATTTGTTGTAGAGGTGGTGGTAGTAACATTTGTTGTAAGTTTCTTCCCCTTCAATCAAAGTGTTACAAATCAAGAAATCTTTCAATGGAAACAACAATTTAGTTTTGTTAACGCTATCTTTTTATACAATTTTTAATAAAAATATATAATTATCTCTTACAAAAATTATATCAAAATACTAGTTAAACGAAATTTTAAATCAATACTTCATTTTAAATCAATTTCAGATCATAAAAGAACAAAGCATTAGGACCAATCACTCGGGCTCAAAAAACACGAAAACTCATAGGCAAATTGATAGGAAAATCAAACATAATTTGTAATTGATTTGTGTAAGATCCAAATCTAGGTTTTATTAGTTTGTTTAATTTGTGTCTTATACTTTGTAATTAATGATATTAATATAGTAACATGTAACTATATATATTACTCCCTTCATTCCACCGAAATTGAACATTCGATTAGAACATAGTATTTAAGGTGAGGATATTTAATTAGTTAATAATAATTAGTTATAATATTATTATATTATTTTTTCTATAATTAATAATAATTATAGTTTTAAAGTAAATTTAATATATATGATTAAAAAAATTAAAATATATATTTAAATATTTAAAAATTATATAACAATTAGAAAATATATGCAATATGGATATTTACAGAATAAAATCTTCTATAATACAAGTAAATAAAATATATATATTTTTGTTTATTCGTAATTAACATAAATCAATTTTATAAAAGATATGTAGTTTAAAATATAAATAAAAATATTTATTTTTTTGAGGAGAGATGTAGAAATAAAGGATTTTTGAGTGGATCATACCTCATTTATGATGTTGTATGTTATATAGTTAATTAAGTTTATTTATATTTGTTGAATATTTTTTGGTTTAATAATTTTTACCAAAAATATAAAAATGTCAATTGTTACGGGACAGACAAAAATGAAATCATGTCAATTGTGGTGGAACGGAGGGAGTATATGTCAAGAGGATAACATTTTAAATTGATAGAAGTAATATTTTTAGTAAAAATATAATGTAATACTCCCTTTATTATATTTTAATATACTTTTTTTTATCATTTTCGTTGCTCATTCAAAACTAATCATTTTTCTAAATAATTCATATAATTATATATCAAAATATTTCTATTTTTTTAAAATAAATATTTGTTTCTTTTATACTGATAAATGTTGGAACAATATTTTTCTCCAACTTTTTTGGTATATGGTTCTTCCTGCTTTTCCCTGCTGCCTTTCTTTGTTTCCATTCAGGTTACTGCAACACTACTGGGTCTGCTCTTCTCGATTTGGGAAGCTTAGAAGAGACAAAAAGAATGGATTTTTTTGTGGTCAACATGTCACAGACTTTATTCAGGAATACATCATTCCATTTTCGTGCAAAGGGTTTTAATTGAGTTTGTCCTGCATGCTTTGTTTGGCTGCATCTTGGTAAGTCGTGTGGGAAGTTTTGGTTGTTGTATGGGTTTGGTGAGAGAACTGTAGTAGAGAAAGTAAGTAAAATCCTCTCAACCCCAACCCTTCCCTTCTCCATGCATTGAGAGAGTGCTAGACACAATTACTTGCCGGAGACCTCATCGGAGGAAGGAGAGATTGGAAATCCGATCAGGAGATTCATCCAAAGTCTAAGCAACCCTGCTATCTGTTAGTTGTTAGTACGAGTTTGTGACAACTTATACCTGTGGAGGGATTTTCCTAGATGATTTGCATTATAGTATGGGTTGAAGGAGTATTGAGCTGTTTTGTTCATAATCACCTTTGATTAGTTAAATTCTCCTGGATTAGAATCTCTCGGATGTAGGTTGGTTATAACCGAACCGGGTTACCAAATATCTTGTCTTTTATTGCTTTGGATATTGCATTTATTTCTTTGACAAGATGCTATTACAACTGTGATATAACCACGCTTAGGAGTTGGCCCATTTGAATAAGTGTACGAAAATTTATTGGAATAGCACTTATTCCATCCCAACAATAAGTACAAAAATATTAAAATTATTTAATATTACTATTATTTTTAAATTTATTATAAAAAAATAATAAATGAAAATTTTGAATCGAAACAAAAAAAAAGTACTTTTTATGATAATAAAAAAATAAAATTGAACGACCATGAAGTATTATACGGATTATATTTTTAAAAATTATATCAATATTAATATATATTACATAATATTTATGCCACTATTACTAACTAGGGTGTGTTTCTACGTGGGGGAGGGGGGTTGTGGAAATTTTGATTCTGAGTTTGATTTTTATTAGAATTTTGAGGTGAGTTTGAATTTATGTGTTTCTTTTGTGTTTAGGTTTGGGTTGGATTTAGAGAATTTTAATGTGTATTGATTTGATGGTAATAAATATAATAATATAAATGTGTATTAATTTGTATAATTTGATTATACATTTATATTATACTTACATATATATTTCTAAATTTTTATTTATTTTTATTATAAAAAATTGTATTCTCTACAAAATGACATATATATTATATTTTATTAAATTATAATTATTAAAAAAAATTATATTTATAATTTTTTTTAAAAAAATGTCTTCGGGTTGTCCCCCAAAACCCAAACCACCCAGTTTTGAGCCAGAGATACACACTCTAGATTTTTTCGCTTTAAAAGTACTATTAAATTAAATATATACATTTATGTTTTATATAAATTAGTGAAAATATATAAAATTATTTGGATATTTTTGCCATTCGTAATTTATGAATAAATTAATTATATATATGTGTAATAATATATTTGTAATTTATGTAACAATAAAAAATATTTTGATATTAATCTTAATTTTTATAATCATAATAAAAAATTGAATACATTTGAACCAAAGATATAAAAAAGATGATGAAAAGAATGTTTAATTGGGACGGAGATGACATAATTCGTTACTACATCCGTCCCAATCCAAATGGACCATATTAGAATTTTGTTGTAGATTAAAAGATAAAAATAATATTTTATTAGTCAATAAAAATGAATAAGAATTTTGATATTTTTTATATTTTGTAATTTTTTAAAAAAATAAATAATATTTTAATATTAATACATTATTAATTTTATCATAAAAAAATACTCTCTTTGTCCTATGTAATTTGGGCGTTTTATGGTAGATACAAAAATTTAAGTAAAGTATGATTAGTAAGTAATTAAGAAGTATATTAGTAAAAATAATTATTGTATATTAAAAAATAACTAAATAGTTTAATTAAAATTTAAAAAATTATAAAATTTTAAATTTTAAATGTGATTAAAGTATATAATTATATTTTCAAAAAAAAAAAAGACATGTTATGTGAGACGAACGAAAATAGAAAATAAGGACAAATGATGTGGAAGTGAGGGAATAAAAAAATTTGAATTTAAAAAAAAAAAAAAGAAAGAGAATATCACATACCTTTGGATGAGATGAGACTAATTAACGTTTGACCAAAATGAGACTAATAACAAAGTATACATTTCATTCTTTGTTAGAAGGAAATGTTGGAGTTGTAACTAAGTTAGAATCAATATGAAAAATGTGTTTTTAGAGTTAGAAGTTTTTGAGGAACTGTGAACACGAAAAAAGTATAAATATCTCGTTTCTTTTAAAATTAGGAGTATGTTTGGTATAGAGAAATGAAGCCAGAAAAGTAAAAATAGAATTTGAGAAATAAATTATTTTTATTTATTTGTTTCATTTTTCTCTCTTATGTACAGAAATAGAGAGAAATTATATTGCAATATATTTTTTTGTATTATTTATTTTACAAATATCAAATTTATTATTGTTAAAGTATTTAATTTTTACGATTTTTTAACAAATTGTATACAAATATAATTTTAAAAAATATCGTATATTCTTTATAATTTTTTGTTAAAAAAAAAATAAAAATCATCAAAAATATTTTTCATGAATTTTTATTCGTTAAGTTTTTTTTATTCGATTAATCATTTATTCTTATTTGATTTAGGTGTATTTTCTTTATATTTTTCAATGAATTCTCTATTTTACCTTAATTATCATTCTTTACTTAATTTCATTCTTTACTTTATTTTTTTGCAATTTTATTGTCTGTATCAAACGACAATTCAGAGTATTAATTTTGCCAATTATTTAAATTAATAATTTGTTATCTTTCCTTTTAGTAATTAGCTTTAACAACACGTTACAAACATTTTAAATTTAAATGTACTTACACTAATAATTAAACTAAATTAAAATAAAAAAATCAAAATAGTCATTATATACTAACTAAATTAAAATGTACTTTCGATTAAATTTTTTTGCCATAAACAAATATTTTGATTGTGAACGAAAAAAATATGCATATTATAAAATTTATGGATGTTATTTATTTCCACGGCACGTGCCAGTCACGAGAAGTGGGAGGTGCCGCTTTTTCTGATTATTTAATAGTTGAATGTACAATGCATCTGCCAGCTCAGACTTCTGAACGACCATTTGAAAATAAATAAATAAATAAATATTAGTACATAAAAGTACTAATTACATTAATACATACTTGGTGCATGTGAAACAGGTTTATAAAAAATATGCAAATGTTGTATAACTGGATGAAATAAAATAGTGATTGGAATTAATATTTTAAATTTGAATTATATTACATACTAAAATTTTTAAACAAAAAAATTAAATAAAAAAATAGAAGTAAATAATAATCATTTTGTTTTTAATTTTGTGGTATTTGTATTATATTTATTTTTGTGCTACATAATCTACACTAAATATAAAAGATGTGTTTACTCGTGTTTTCATAATTATATTGTTGTTGTAATTTTTAAATTTACATATTTTAGTTAATTATTAAATTTAAATTTAATATACTAAATTATCTAATTATTTATATTATATTAAATAATTATTTTAAATTTGAATTTATTGTTATGAAACACTAAACCGAACTCAAAACATGGTCCAACATATAATATTTTATTAAGAAATATATGAAGATATATTGAGTAATGCAATAGATCATTTATTGAATAAGTTTTGTTGAGATATTTTAGATATTTGAGTATATTTTGTATTATCTATAAGTCTTTTGTTTCAATGATTAATAAGACAATCTCATTATTTTCCCCGAAACATAGTATCAGAGTCTATTTTTCTCATACAGTAGATATAGTCTATCAACCTGTGTTTCTCCGGGTACATTAAATCTGGATTGTGCCCGGAGGTCTTGTGATTTTGAGGTCATGCATTTGCAAGTCTGTCTTTTTGCAAATATGTCTCGTATGCGATCTGTCATATGTCCGCTGCTTGTCTGTTGCCTGAAATATGTCTACGATCTGTCATCTGTTGTTGTTTGTCTGTTGTTTGCGTGCGATTTGTTTGGTGTTGGGATCTATCTCTTTTTTGCTCCGGTGGAGTCCTGTCATTTTCGGCCCCAATGAAGAGTCATGTGGTTTTCGACTCCGGTGTAGTCATCGCGTTTTCGGCTCCGGTGGAGTCATGTGGTTTTTTGCTCCGGTGAAGTCATGTCGTTTTTAACGCCGGTGGAGTCATGTCATTTTCGGCTCCGGTGGAGTCATCTCATTTTTTTTGCTCCAATTAAGTCATGTGATTTTCGGCTGCGGTTGAGTAATCTTGTTTTCGGCCATCTCGTTTTCGACTTCGGTGGAGTCATGTGGTTTTCGAATCTGGTGAAGTCACCTCACTTTTTGCTCCGGTGGAGTCATGTTGTTTTCGGCTCAGGTGGAGAGTCATCTCGTTTTCAGCTCCAGTTGAGTCATCTCGTTTTCGTCTCCGGTGGAGTCATCTCGTTTTCGGCTCAGGTGGAGAGTCATCTCGTTTTCGGCTCCGGTGGAGTCGTCTCGTTTTCGGCTCCAATAGAGTCATTTCATTTTTTGCTCCGGGGTGAAAAGTCATCCATTTCCGGCTCCGATGGAGAGTCAACAATTATTTTTATTTTTATTTATGTTTTTGTTTTGCGTTTATATTCAACTTTCTTATCAAACTCAAATTGATTTATGTTATACCACTTGAGTTTGAGGAGA
Organism: Andrographis paniculata; assembly: GCF_009805555.1. NCBI lineage: Eukaryota > Viridiplantae > Streptophyta > Magnoliopsida > Lamiales > Acanthaceae > Andrographis > Andrographis paniculata. The sequence goes on along the minus strand of NW_026137580.1, from coordinate 122,029 downwards.
ATGTTGAGATATTTTAGATATTCGAATCTGTTTTTATTGTCTATATACAGGTCTCTTATTTTGATGATTAATAAGACAATCTCGTTATTTTCTCCCAAAATTTTATAATATAGAGTTTTGTTTACGTATATTTAAAATCTACTTCTACGTACTATTAATTCGAAATTACAATATTAAATACTTATTTTTTATCATTAAATATTGCATCAAATATTTAAATCTTTACTAATTTTTAAAAATTTCCAAAAATCATTCTAAACGAATGTTTAATTTTTAAATTTTCTTTTAAAATTTAATTTAAATATTATTAATAATATTTTATTATATAAAATAATTATATATTATAGATAGTTTAAAAAATAAAAAGAATTGCGGGTAGAAGATAAAAGCTGGAGTGCTATAGCGACGGCCCATATTTTGTTTCAAAAATTATAACTGGGCTTGTGAGACATTATTGTTAAGAAATAATAATAATAATAATAATAATAATAATAATGTCTACATGCAATTGAGCCCATATTGATTGAATCGTATTTTGAATTTTCGAATGTAAAGATTGTCCAAAAAAAATATCTTAAAATATTTTTTAAATATATAAATATATATAAACCTCGGAAAAAAAAAAAAAAAAAAAAAAAGGTAGAGCAATTTGGATGTGTCTTTGATTATGATTATGATTTGTTTGTTTGAATAATAATTTTAATATAAATATTTAATTATGATGCATAGTATAAAATAAAAATCTCACAAACATATCTACAGAAATGTTTGAAAGAAAGAGATCTTCATTCTTTTATTTTAAAAGAAATGCTGACATGGCGGAGATACGCCGTGGCAAATATTCTAGTATTTTTTGGAAAAAAATAAAAATAGTAAATTCTACTTTAAAATATAAGAGAAAGTAGCCATTTTGAAAATGTCCCTATAATATTGAATATACCATATACATCTGAATTAAATATTTTTTCATAGAATTAATTGTTAAATTTATTTTGAGAGATATAGATAAAAATATGCTATAAATAAACAAAGTGCAACATCATGTCATTGACAAAATATCATTTAATAATTTAAGATAGTTGTAAATCTCGACTAACAATACAATTATATATATATACACACACATGTGTAAGTTGTCAGAATAACATCGGACGTATAACAATAGACTTACTATACTATTATAAACAAATAGTCGGTTAACTTTTGGCTAAAAAAAAAAAGATCTAATAAATTTATATGTATAATGATCAACAGATTACTTTCATATTGTAAGTTTAAAATAAAATATAATCGATTTTAATTCACATATCTTGAACTTTATGATTCTTACAAAATCATATAAATGTGTATATATACCGAGCTTGGTTGGAAATCATCATCGCATACAGAACGACAGGTTGGATCCTCTGGTTGAGACGATGAGTTGGATCCTCTGATTTGGACGATGAGTTGGATCTTCTAGTTTATTCCTCTTAGCCTCAATGCTAGAACGCTTAAGTTTACTTTCTGTGCGTGATATAATAGATTTATTCTGGTCTTTTATAAACATAGGGAGAACCAGAATCCTTTGCATTAAAATCATTATCCCAGAATGTGAGATAATGATAAAGTGGTATTGAACCACTATTAATTTGACTAGACCGATTCTAATATAATTAAATATTATTATTATTATTATTATTATTAAATGTTTTATTAAACCATTAATTAACGAGTGACACGAGGTCACATCTTACACATATAACCATATACAATCTTCATGCAATACATGGATAGTAAACGTTGTCGCGTTTTTGTGTTTTTTAATATTTGGAATTAGTATGATTTGACTTGTGTTGTTGTCTCGTATTAGTGTTGTATTTGTGAATGTTGTGGTCTCGATTTTTTACGAGAGATTTCTATTTTGAACATGCATGTTGGGGATATGTTTAAGCGCTCTGTGAAAATTAAATATCAGATTAATTAAATAGTATTTCCATCGGTGCAATTGATGTAATTTGCAAACCATACGTAAGAACGGAGTGGTAAATCATTGCAATAATCTCGTCGTAATTATTGAAACACTATCGATACTGCATCAAGCTAAATATGAATAGATATTACATAAACTAAAAGACATTTTCCAACATTTAGGGTGTGTTTGTTTGGGGGATTGGATTGGATTTATACTGTTCATATCATTTTTTCCCCCAAAAAAATATCAAATCAAACATCTATTTTTCATTTTTTATATTATTCTAAAAATCAATTTTTCATTCAAAATATCGCATCAACACCTATTTATATCACATCATACAACTATTCAAATTCAAAATTTTTACTATTCAAATCGTAACTCAAAATCCAAACCCCCAAATCAGTAACCTTTAGCTTCTTTAATTCACCGATGTAAGACATAGAGAAGTCAACCTCAGCTTCTCCATCCATTGGACATTTGCATCTTAAATCCCTTTTTTTTTTTTTTTGAGTTTGAATTATTGCTACTCGTGGACATTTGCGATTTGCCAATGAACAAATCCTTTGCAATAACAAAGTTTTTGCAAGAATATTACACAAATCATATAAATACGTTATTAAATAATCATCTTAAAAGTGGACAAAGTATTATTTAAACTATGATACACAAAATAAAAGAGTTATTAGTGGTACTCTATAATGTGGAAAAAAATTGCTTATATGGCTGGACATAGAAACAAAGAAAAAATGAGTGTATCCATCCGATACTATTTTTAGTGAAATAATTTCTTTTTATAAATATTATTGAAAAATACAATATATATATACATTTATATAATATTTACTCATAAAAAATTAACAAATAAATATAAAAATTATTTTTTAATATTACTTATAAGATTCTCATATCTAACATAAAAGTAAAAATCTCTATAAACATAAGTGTTTTTGTTTTTGTTTTTTTTTAAATAAGAAAATACCACTGTTCTCCAAAAAAAAAATTGTAAATCAATCGGTGAGACATTCCTAAGTTGGTGCATGATTAATCATAGTTTTTGTAAAAATACTCAAATTTATTTTATGAGATTTAAAAAAACATGAGAGTATTGTTTTAAATTGGTTTGGCTTGATTTGAAATCTTAATTAAATAAATAATTTTATATGATATGATATTTTTTATGAAAAAAAAATAATTTTATTAAAAATTATAGCAAATATATAATATTGATTTGAATTTAATATTTATAATAGAACAAGCTCTTTATTTTATTAAAAATAATTTTATATTAATGTAAAAATACTTTTAATTTTTATAGAAATTACAAATATATCATTACATATATAATTAATTTATAAATAAAATTAAAATATAAAAATGGTAAAACCTCAAAATATTTTATATACTTTCACCAATGAATATAAAATAGTCTCTCCACTAGAAAGTATATATATTTTTATTTTGGACGTTCAAAAATGTCATTAAATTATTAACTATTAATTATAATTAAAATACTATTATTTCTTAAATACTGTGTAAATAATGATATACTTTGTGTGTAGACGAGAGGGAGTATTATTATTCAATTGATTTTTTAATATTAAATTTTTTTCTATATTTTTGAAAGGCAATCCCATATTTTGCTTTTTCCTATTTCAAAGGAAAACAGCCAAACAGAGCCTTACGCGGCGAGGCCATCGCATGGCTGCTCCCATCTATAAATACCCCTCTAACCCTACCAATCTCTCCTTTCTTTTACGGAGTCTCTGTCTCCTTCCTTCGATTCGAAGGGCGATGAACTCTGAGAGTTAAGATTTCTCTCTGTTCTTCACAGATTAACAACCAACTGACACTGAAATCCAACTGACCGCTAAGAACTGAGAAAAATCCCTAATTTTCTTCTTCCTGCGAGTCTTTTTGCTGTCCGAATCTCGCAATACATACCGCGAAACCCTAGAGTTCAGATTCCGGTGCCGCCATGGATTTGCGGTTCCCCTATTCTCCGGCGGAGGTCGCCAAAGTCCGATTCGTACAATTCGGGATTCTCAGCCCGGATGAAATTGTAATTACTGCTGTTTCTGTTGTGTCTAGTTCTACCGAAGAGAGTCTTTGGGCGGATTCGTTTGGTGGTAATTTGATAGTGATCTGGTTTTTCTTGTTTTATTGTAGAGACAAATGTCCGTCGTGCATATCGAGCACAGCGAGACGACGGAGAGGGGCAAGCCGAAGCCTGGGGGCTTGAGCGACCCGCGGCTCGGGACGATTGATCGGAAAATGAAGTGTGAAACTTGTATGGCTAACATGGCTGAATGTCCCGGTCACTTTGGCCACCTGGAGCTTGCAAAACCCATGTTTCATATTGGGTTTATGAAGACTGTGCTCAGTATTCTCCGCTCTGTTTGCTTTAATTGCTCCAAGATATTGGCAGATGAGGTATGGCGTGATTGACTTCTTAAATTTCAAGTTTAACGAGACTATGGCTTAATTGTCTTAAATCTGGTTCTTTTGAAGACTGAATGAAGCATGAATTGTGCTTTACTTATACACGTATTACTTTCTTGGTGGCATCAGATTCGAAGTAATCTTTTGCACATTTTAATGATGTCTAGGCATGTAAGTGAGTAAACAGCATGTTTGAGCTACTTCACATGTAATAATGGGTTGAAATTCAAATTCTTTAACACTACTTGTAGCTCTTGTACGGGCCAAATGTGTCATATCATAGACACAATGCAAATACTTGCAACACTGTGACTGTGTATTTGACCTTTTACGAATGTGAGTAACCAAAGAAAATTGTTTCGATCTTTCACAGACCATGATTGCATTGCATTTCCCCTTATTATAGTTCAAACTTTTAGATCTATGCATGAAAGGGTGGATTTTTTCTTCAAAGGGGCAGTACATTTAACATTTTATCGGGGACCTCTAAATTAATTATATATAATTTATGTATTTCAGGAGGATCCAAAGTTCAAGCAAGCAATGAGAATCAGAAATCCCAAAAACAGATTAAAAAAGATATTAGATGCCTGCAAAAACAAATCAAAATGTGATGGAGGTGATGAAATTGATGTTCAAAATCAAGATACTGATGAACCAGTGAAGAAGTCTAGGGGTGGATGTGGTGCGCAGCAGCCAAAAATATCCATTGATGGTATGAAGATGGTTGCTGAATACAAGATTCAAAAGAAGAAAAATGATGATCAGGAGCAGATGCCTGAGCCTGTTGAACGAAAACAAATACTCTCAGCCGAGAAGGTATTATAATCACTTCTTACAAGAAAAAATCCGATGCGCTAGTTATCTGGCTCATGCATGTCCCTTTTCAGGTAATAAGTGATTGGTTTCATTTCAGGTTCTTAGCATTCTGAAGAGAATAACTGATGAGGATTGCCAGAGTTTGGGCTTCAACCCTAAATATGCACGCCCTGACTGGATGATTCTTCAAGCTCTTCCAATTCCTCCTCCTCCTGTTAGACCTTCTGTCATGATGGATACTTCTTCTAGGAGTGAGGCATGCCCCTTCCTCTTGACCTATATAAGTTTCCCATGGCATGCATGTGTCTTGATTTATTAGGCTACTTTAGGTACTTCTGTGTGTCTAGTAAGTACACTAGTTTCTGTTTGTAACTTAAATTTATGTTAGTTTTGCTTGACCTGGATTGCTTTCTTATCTGGGAGAAATCTCATTGTTTGATCTCTTATGCAGGATGATTTAACACATCAACTTGCAATGATCATTAGGCACAATGAGAACTTGAAACGACAGGAGCGAAATGGAGCTCCAGCACACATTATCTCAGAGTTTGCACAGTTGCTGCAGTTCCATATAGCTACATACTTTGACAATGAATTGCCAGGACAGCCAAGGGTATGGTTATCTCATTTATTTCTTGATGCATACCATGCCAGTTATCTCACATGTATCCTGGTGTACTCTAGGCCACCCAAAGATCTGGTAGACCAATCAAATCTATCTGTAGCAGGCTTAAGGCAAAGGAAGGTCGGATCAGAGGTAACTTGATGGGCAAGAGAGTGGATTTTTCGGCTCGAACTGTGATCACACCCGATCCAACCATCAACATTGATCAACTGGGTGTACCATGGAGTATTGCATTAAACCTCACATATCCAGAAACTGTAACACCATATAATATTGAAAGGTTTGACTATTCTGCTATTTTTTTTTGCTGCTTCATTAAAGTGCCTTTAAGTTTGGTTTTACATCACAACTTCACCTTGAACATAGGTTGAAAGAGCTTGTAGAGAACGGACCACATCCTCCTCCTGGTAAAACTGGTGCAAAATACATAATTAGAGATGATGGACAGAGGCTTGATCTCCGGTACTTGAAGAAAAGCAGTGATCAGCATCTTGAACTTGGATATAAGGTGATTATCCAGGCTCTACAACTAATATAGATCTAGAACTGAGTGATCTGTTTTTATCCTTATTCGAATTGTTATTGTTGCAGGTGGAGAGACACTTGAATGATGGAGATTTTGTCCTGTTTAACCGACAACCAAGTCTCCATAAAATGTCTATAATGGGGCACAGAATCAAGATTATGCCTTATTCAACTTTCCGACTGAACTTATCAGTTACATCACCCTACAACGCTGATTTTGACGGGGATGAAATGAATATGCATGTTCCTCAATCATTTGAAACCCGTGCAGAAGTGCTCGAATTGATGATGGTTCCGAAGTGCATTGTGTCCCCTCAATCTAATCGACCCGTGATGGGAATAGTGCAGGACACACTTTTAGGATGTCGGAAAATTACTAAAAGAGATACATTTATTGAAAAGGTAACATGTAGTTTATTGAATTTTGAAAGCATTTTCATTGGCAAGTCTTCACTTTCCTTCTAAGTTCTTATTTTGTCATACGCAGGATGTCTTTATGAACATTCTCATGTGGTGGGAAGATTTTGATGGCAAAGTACCAGCTCCTGCAGTTTTGAAACCTAAACCTCTTTGGACTGGAAAGCAAGTATTTAATTTAATTATACCAAAACAAATAAATCTGCTGAGATATTCAGCTTGGCATCAAGAAGGTGAAAAAGGATATATAACTCCTGGGGATACTCAAGTGCGCATTGAAAAAGGGGAGTTACTTTCTGGCACTCTTTGCAAGAAAACACTTGGGACCTCCTCTGGAAGTCTCATACATGTTATATGGTATGCCTTCTACATTTTTTGTTGAAATTATAGATTTGCTCTATAAGCTGTAATAGCTATTATATTGAAAAAGAAATATGCTTTATTTTCTTGTCCAAATGACTTTATTACCTATTTTATATGTATCAAGTGAACTCAACACATGATTGAGCATGTAACTGCGGATAAATTGGTTTCAGGGAGGAGGTTGGTCCAGATGCGGCTCGAAAGTTTTTGGGACATACCCAATGGCTTGTGAATTATTGGCTTTTGCAGAATGCTTTTAGCATTGGAATTGGAGATACTATTGCAGATGCTGCTACTATGGAGAAGATCAATGAAACTATTTCAAATGCAAAGAATCAGGTGAAAGAACTTATTAGGGCTGCTCAAGAAAAGCAACTGGAGGCTGAACCTGGTCGAACAATGATGGAATCATTTGAAAACAGAGTGAACCAGGTTTGTTAAGGTGATTTCTTCATTTTTAACAGCTTGATGAAGCTTGACGTGTTCTTGTTGTGTCTTTAAGGTGTTGAATAAGGCTCGTGATGACGCTGGAAGTAGTGCACAGAAGAGCTTATCAGAAAGTAACAATCTGAAGGCTATGGTTACTGCAGGATCCAAAGGAAGTTTCATCAATATTTCTCAAATGACTGCTTGTGTGGGCCAGCAAAATGTTGAAGGAAAACGAATTCCATTTGGATTTATAGATCGTACACTGCCACACTTCACTAAAGATGATTATGGTCCTGAGAGTCGTGGGTTTGTGGAGAACTCATACCTTCGAGGATTGACTCCTCAAGAATTTTTCTTCCATGCCATGGGTGGTAGAGAAGGTCTTATTGATACTGCTGTCAAAACCTCTGAGACAGGATACATTCAGAGGCGGCTGGTGAAGGCTATGGAAGACATTATGGTTAAGTATGATGGAACTGTTAGAAATTCCTTGGGTGATGTTATTCAGTTTCTCTATGGGGAGGATGGTATGGATGCTGTTTGGATTGAATCACAACCACTAGAGTCATTGAAGCTGAAGAAATCAGATTTCAATGACATGTACAGATATGAGATCGATGATCAGAACTGGAATCCTAACTACATGTTGCCTGAAGCTGTAGAAGATCTCAAAACAATTCGTGAAATCCGTAGCGTGTTCGATGCTGAGGTTCAGAAACTTGAAGGTGATAGGTATCAACTTGGGACAGAGATTGCAACCACTGGTGATAACTCTTGGCCGCTGCCAGTTAATATCAAGAGGCTTGTCTTGAATGCACAGAAGACCTTTAAAGTTGATTTCCGTAGACCTTCTGATATGCATCCCATGGAGATTGTTGAAGCTGTTGATAAGCTGCAAGAAAGGCTTAAGGTGGTTGTTGGAGATGATTATCTGAGTATGGAAGCTCAAAAGAATGCTACTCTCTTCTTCAATATATTACTCCGCAGTGCCTTAGCAAGCAAAAGGGTTTTGAAAGAGTATAGACTTACCCGTGAAGCATTTGAATGGGTTATTGGGGAGATTGAATCTCGTTTTCTGCAGTCACTTGTTGCAGCTGGTGAAATGATTGGATGTGTTGCTGCGCAATCAATTGGTGAACCTGCCACACAGATGACTCTTAATACATTTCACTATGCTGGTGTTAGTGCTAAGAATGTTACCTTAGGTGTGCCCAGGTTGAGGGAGATTATTAATGTTGCTAAGAAAATCAAGACGCCATCGCTTTCTGTATACTTGAGGCCTGATGTAGGTAAAACTAAGGAGAGGGCCAAAAATGTCCAGTGTGCTTTAGAATATACAACCTTACGGAGTGTGACAGAAGCTACTGAGGTTTGGTATGATCCGGATCCCATGAGCACTATTATTGAGGAAGATGTTGAATTTGTGAAGTCCTACTATGAGATGCCTGATGAAGAGATTGATCCAGACAAAATCTCTCCTTGGTTGCTTCGAATTGAACTGAATCGAGAAATGATGGTTGATAAGAAGCTCAGCATGGCAGATATTGCGGAGAAAATCAATCTTGAATTTGATGATGATTTGACGTGCATCTTTAATGATGATAACGCAGAGAAGCTGATCCTTCGTATTCGAATCATGAATGATGAAGCCCCTAAGGGTGAATTGACCGATGAAGCTGCTGAGGATGATGTTTTCCTCAAAAAGATTGAGAGCAACATGCTTACAGAAATGGCTCTTCGAGGCATTCCTGATATCCATAAAGTGTTCATAAAGAACGGGAAGCTGAACAAGTTTGATGAGGATGATGGATTCAAGGCAGAAAATGAATGGATGCTGGACACGGAAGGTGTTAATCTTTTGGCTGTCATGTGTCACGATGATGTGGATGCAACAAGGACAACAAGCAATCACTTGATTGAAGTTATTGAAGTTCTTGGCATTGAGGCAGTACGTAAAGCTCTACTTGATGAGCTGCGTGTGGTCATCTCTTTCGATGGTTCTTACGTGAACTATCGTCACTTAGCAATATTGTGCGATACTATGACATATCGCGGTCACTTGATGGCTATCACCCGGCATGGCATCAACCGCAACGACACTGGTCCCTTAATGAGATGCTCCTTTGAAGAAACAGTCGATATTCTGCTTGATGCTGCAGTTTTTGCAGAAACAGATCCTCTAAGGGGTGTCACTGAAAATATCATGTTGGGTCAGCTCGCACCTATCGGCACAGGAGACTGTGCCTTGTACCTAAATGAAGAGATGCTAAAACAAGCCATTGAGATCCCTCTTCCAAGCTACATGGAAGGTGGTGGTCTCGATTTTGGCATGACTCCTGGTCGATCACCAATAACAGGGACCCCATACCATGATGGCATGATGTCACCAAGCTATTTGATGAGCCCAAATCTCCGTCTGTCTCCTGTCAACGATGCTCAATTCTCTCCATATGTTGGTGGCATGGCTTTCTCCCCTACGTCATCTCCGGGGTACAGCCCATCTTCTCCTGGATACAGCCCGTCTTCTCCTGGTTACAGTCCCACGTCTCCTGGTTATAGTCCTACATCTCCAGGGTACAGTCCAACTTCCCCTACTTACAGTCCTAGCTCTCCTGGATATAGCCCGACCAGTCCAGCATACTCTCCCACCAGCCCATCTTACTCGCCAACTTCTCCTTCCTATAGCCCGACATCCCCTAGCTATAGTCCAACATCACCTAGCTATAGCCCAACATCCCCGAGCTACAGCCCCACATCCCCAAGCTATAGTCCTACATCTCCGGCATATAGCCCTACTTCTCCGGCTTACAGTCCCACATCGCCTGCCTATAGTCCTACCTCTCCATCTTACAGCCCGACTTCACCTTCTTACAGTCCAACTTCTCCTTCCTACAGCCCTACTTCCCCATCCTACAGCCCTACGTCCCCATCTTACAGCCCTACTTCTCCATCATATAGCCCCACATCACCTGCATATAGTCCTACTTCTCCCGGATATAGTCCCACCTCTCCAAGTTACAGCCCTACATCTCCGACCTATAGCCCTACCTCTCCCAGTTACAACCCATCGGCACGATACAGCCCATCTCTTGCCTATTCACCAACAAGTCCAAAGATCTCCCCGTCGAGTCCTTACAGCCCCTCCTCTCCAACTTACAGGTAACATCCCTTGTTTGAATCTGTATTTGGAATTACTTTTGAGGATGTGAAATAGGTGCTTTTGTTGATTTAAATAGCAATGCTATTTGACTTTATACAAAGTAGTCTAGTATGATTACGTAATGTCATCAAAATTGTGGAATAGTCTCAGGATATTAGGCATGGGGTTTTTTTACTACAATCAAATACGAATACGAACTTAGATTTGAGTAAAGAATTATTTTAAAATATGATTGCATTGTTGAAATTTGTTCTGTGTGGTGTCAAAGTGTAGTCTGTTTTATCTGTGGGTTTTTCATCTCCTTTTGCACGTCTATGTACTATTTTCTCATGATTTGGTGAAAAGTGAAGAAGAATCTTTGTAGTTTTTTACTGTGATTCCTGTTTTGATTGATATCTCACCCTAGTAACAGAATTTCAGAAAGAGTTTACTTTTTAGAGCAGTGATACATTTATAAAAATATAATGTTTAATTTATCATATTATTTCTGTCATGCTATATAACTGAAAAACAAGATTCTGTTTCCTTGTTACTGATTATTTCAACTTCTGCAGCCCCACATCACCCAATTATTCGCCAACATCTCCAACGTATTCTCCGTCTGGTCCCAGTTACAGCCCAAGCAGGTATGCTATTTACATATCTTAACTATGATCAGATCATCACTAATACTCCGTACTGTAATCAAATTGTATCTTGCTCACATTGTTTGTTAATTTCAAACTTATTACATACTAAAAGATCGATGGAAAGCCCCCCCTTTTGACAGTTTTTTTTTTAACAATTCTGCAGCCCATATAATCCTGGCACGAGCCCAAATTACAGTCCTAACTCTCCAGAGTACAGGCAAGCTTCGAATGCCCCACTGTATCACAAAATCAGTGGGCAATTTACTTGCATGTATATGTTTCTCACTATTATGCTCATTTCTGTTGCAGTCCAAGTGCTGGATACTCCCCAAGTGCGCCAGGATACTCTCCGTCCTCCACCAGCCAATACACACCCAGAACAAATGAAAGAGACGACAAGAGTGTTAAGAATGAAAAGGGCAATAATTGAGAGTGTTGTTGGAATTTAAATGTCAAAAACTGATATAAACAACTGCATGTTTTGATCCTGGGATTGCTCAGGACTGACTGTTTGAAAGTGCCTTATACATGTATGATGTTGTGTCGATGTCAATGGTGGGTTTTAGGTTGTTTGTAATGTCAATTGTTGGACTGTAACTGTTGAATTTATGCGCGATTTCTTGCTCAAAACTATAAAGAAGTTGTGCCCAATGTCGATTGTCTTAGAGAGAGCTGTGGGTTGCTTTTAATCCATGTTTTTTATGCCTTTCTATTGCGTTGCTTTGTGCATGTAATGTAATATACTGTGAAAGCTAAATAGCATTGTTTTGATGTTTATTTAAGGCAGAAGCATTGAATATTGATGTAATGGTTGAGATCAATGTTAGTATGTAGACAATTATCATTCAGTTTATGTATTAGCATTTATATAAATTTAGTATCATATGCAGATAAATTATAAAATTTCAAAGAAGTAATTGCAGCCCAAGTGTATACTATAGTGCAAAAAAAAATATGACAATATAAATGAAAAAATAAAACGACCCTTTTAGCATCAAATGGTCAGAGAAATCTATACTGCGTATGCAGATGCTCCGTACGTATTTGGAATTGGATGTTTCCTTTTTGATTGAGCAATTTAGGAATGTTTATTAGGTAAGTTTATAATGATTTCAGAGTTCAATGGTAGATCGAGTCTTCATCATGTCTATTTTTTTAAGACAAACAGGATAATATTTTTGAAAAGTTTTATGTATAAATAGGTATTAAAGTGAATTATTGAATAACAAACGTTTCTCCAATTGATCTATTATTTAAAATAAAATAATCCCTGAGTGCATAGAGGAGACGCGACCTCCGTACCTCACAATCCATTCTCTTCTCTGTCTGCATTGCGGCTAGGGTTTGGAGAAACCCCAATTTCCTCCCTTTCCTTGTGTTTTCTAGATCTCTGATTGATTGCAGAAATGGGTGAATAGCTGGATTAGGGTTCCAACTTGCGCGTATCTGCGAAGGAACGCATAGGAGGAATGGCGACGGCCAACCCGTTCGATTTACTCGGAGACGATGATGCAGAGGACCCCTCTCTGCTGATTGCTGCGCACCAGCAGAAGATTGAGACTAAAAAAGCGGCCGCTCCATCGGCTGCGGCGGGAGGGGGCAAGCCACTGAATAAGATGGCGTCGCCTCAGTCTCAGTCTCAGCCTAAGCTCCCCTCCAAGCCACTCCCACCGGCTCAGGCTGGTCTGTCCTATATCTCAATTATACATGCATACATACGTGGGTAATTGCCTGTGTGTACGTAGATATGGATTTATTGGATGTTAGTCGCACGCTGATAAGTAAAGGAATCGATTATTGTATAATGAGATTTGTAGTACAAAGCTCTAATTGCGTGTTCTGTGCACATGGAAATTGAAGATTTTCCTGTTTTGATTAATTGGGATTCCTTACATGGCCGTGTGATTAATGCATGTCAAAACTGTGGACATTGTAATGATTGCGTTAGTACCATTTGTGGACGTTGGATGTACCTTTTGTTCTGTGAAATTTGCCTTTTGTAAACTTGAATTAGGACAAAGAAAACATTTGTGGACATTGAACTTCTATGTTTTCGGCCATTCTTTAGCAATTATGGTGGCCATTGTGCATTTATAAGCTGTGTTTGATTCCTTGTAAGTATTAATTTTAAGTCATTTTCATTAAAAACAAAAAAAAATAAAATTACCGTCTATATTTTCTTATATCGAATTTGACATTGGAAATTTTAATTTCAACAACTAATTTGACTTGGATTAGAAAACTTTAGAATTTCTTTTTAAATCAGGTTTAAATCAATATTAAATTGATGATCTAGTTGAGATTGTTCACTTCTATTTCTACATATCCTGCTACACATTCTTAATGACTATTTTCATTTTTTCTTATTCAATAGTAAGAGAGGCAAAATCTGAATATGGCTATGGTGGTCGTGGTGTTGGAGGACGTGGCAATGGCCGCGGCCGTGGACGTGGGTCCTACAGGGATTCACAGCCCTATGAAAATTCTTATGGAAACAAAGATATATCTGCCCATGAAGCTGATGGTGGAAAACCTTATGAAAGGCGTGGTGGTTATGGTGGATCCCGTGGGCCTTTCCGTGGCGGCCGCCGCGGTGGCTTCAACAATGGAGAGGTTGGTGAAGGTGATCGTGACCTCCCCCGCAGGCCATTTGATCGCCGTTCTGGAACAGAGCAAGGGTATCCTAGTAGTATTGATTTTTTGGTTTGCTTAATGCATGCTCAATTATTTTTGCTTCAACTTTTTCTTTTTCTCCATAAGTTCCGTTTATTTGCAGAAACGAGATAAAAAGTGAAGGAGCTGGCCAAGGAAACTGGGGAACTCATTCAGATGAACTGGCTCAGTGAGCATTTCCACTTTTTGCTGTACAGACTTAAAATTATGGTTGCAATGATTTATTATTTTCCTAATTCTTGCATTGTGCAAGCAGACCGGATGAGGGAATTGCTGCTGAAGGGAAGAAAAGTCATCTGAATGCTGAGACACCTGCAGGCGACAATGATGGCGTCCCTATTGGAGACAAGGAAGATGCTAAAAGTGAAGTTAAAGAAGAAGAACCTGAAAATAAGGTGAAGGGATAAGAAATGTATTGATTTCATGTATTTGGATCGATGGCCATGAAATTACTTATTTCAGATAGTTGCTTCCTTAGGTGTCAATGTTGTTAATCTAAATGGTAACCTTGCAGGAGATGACACTGGAAGAGTATGAAAAGGTTGTGGAGGAAAAGAGGAAGGCTCTGCAGGCTCTTAAAACCAACGAGGAAAGGAGGGTTGATGCAAAAGAATTCGCGTCCATGCAACAACTGTCAAACAAGAAATCTAATGATCATGTTTTTATTAAATTGGTAAACCCATGGACACTGATGTTATACTTGTTAGTGCAACAGAGATGATAGAAGTTACTAATTTTTGGTTTTTCGTTTCAGGGATCTGAAAAGGATAGGAAGAAAGATTTAACTGAGAAAGAAGAGAGAGCCAAAAAGGTATGTTCATTTCCGCATTACAACTTTTGGATGTTTTGGAAATGGAAAATAGGCTTTGGATATGATGTGTTATATGTAATGTTTTTAATGGAAAATAGTTTTTGAACGTGATACTTTTTGGGATAAAATATATTTTTTCCATAGATTCCATAATGTGAAAATAAAATTTAAAACTCAAACAAAGACAATCTTCCCACGTTGCTTGTAGGAAGTGTGGGGTTTTGAATTGATTGATGTTTTAACTGACCTATTCTTGCATTGTAAATTGTCCAAATGTTAATGTACATATGTACACCCACAAATGTATGCATATCATATTTGGATGGGACCATGAGAGATGTTGATTTTTGGTGTTTCAGTCAGTGAGCATCAATGAGTTCTTGAAGCCTGCTGAGGGAGAGAGACACTACACAGCTGGCAGCCGTGGTCGAGGCCGTGGGCGTGGGCCCCGTGGAGGTTACAGTGGAGGGTTTGAGAACAACCCGGCACCTTCGATTGCAGATCCAGGTCAGTTCCCTACTCTGGGAAGCAAATAATACTACATAATAATAATGTTTTAAAGATGATGATGTAGCAAATGAGAGAGAGTCTGAGTTTAGTTTATATGAAATAGTTAGTGTGTTTTTGAGTTGATACATACATACGTAACGTACTTAGTCGTGTTGTACATTTTGTTGCCGGGCTCCCCTTAACTAATTTGATGGTTACAGATTTTCGATGGATTCTAATAATCATTTTGAACTTATGACTACTTCGAATGCAATCTGAATAAATTTTCAATTTTCGTCCAAATCTATTGATCATTTGAAATAAGGAGTCCTGCCTAATTCACAAATTCGTGAGAAGATACTGAACTTTTATATTTGAAAAAGATTTCAGTAGGGTTATGACCATACAATCACAGCTCCATCCCTTGAATGTGCAAGTAGTGATGAGTTTTAGAAAGCTAAAAGATGGATTTGAATATTTTCGAGCTAGGCCAGTTTGGCATAGTTAAAAGAACTGGGCTATCTGAAATTATGCAAATTGTGCTGTTTGGTTTATAAAAAAATAATTTAGATTGCATAAACTATAATTTAATTTTTTAGAAAAAGGTAGACAGTTTGAAACTACCTTAAACTAATTTGAAACAGCCAGGTCATTCCGCATGAAAAAATCGGATCAACCCGTAATTTGCACCTATAATTTTGTTTGGGCCGGGCTAACTACATTGGGCTTGGTTGGTAGACTGTGATGGGCTAGTCCAACAATTTTTTGGATTGGGCCTTACTGTATTGGCTGGCTGGTTCATTAAGTAAATCTGAATTGGGCCCACTGGAATTCAGCTGTGATGATCCTATCATTTTGGGTTGGGTCTGAGCCCACTATAATCTCAACCCTAGCCCATTATGACTGTCTGGATCGGACCGACCAGACCCGACCCGGCCCCGTCATCGTAGCAAAGTTTATGAATACTGTATCAAGCAGGCTTGGTTCATGCCGTGTTTTTTTTACCTTTTTTTAACAAAAATAGTTAGTAGTATTAAATACTACACATCCTATTTTACTTTCTTGATTTATTTTTGGCATATTTTTTTATTAGTATATCCTGATATTTTTTTTAATCTTTTTCCCTTTGGTGTGATTTTAGAAATTATGTTTAGAGGGGTAAAAGAGAAAAAATTAGGTAAAATTAATTTTTTTATATATATATGATATCTAAAATGTTTATTTTAATATTGAAAGCAGAAACTTCTGGAAGCATATAAAGAAGTCACAACTGTCTATGAGCGGAGTTATATAAACGGCGGCGCCGAGTGACGGTCAGCCAATACGATACAAAGCCGAAAAGTAAAACCAATACCATATCATTTCCTATATATAATATTTCTAGAGAGCGTTTCTACAGTTCTTCTGTGGTAGATTTTGACGTTGGAGAAGAAGGTTTCGGCAGATCGGAGTTCTCCTATTGTGTGCGATGGCTTCCAAGAGAATTTTGAAGGAGCTCAAGGATTTGCAGAAGGATCCCCCGACTTCCTGCAGCGCAGGTTTGTGCTTTTGTTCGGCGATTTTGCTACGATTTTCTGCTTGCTTTGACTATTTTCCGGTTTGATCGGTGCGATTTGATGCTTCTAGTTCTATGTGCTTCCTCTTATGTGTGTTGGAGGAAAACTATCTTCCGTTTTATAATACTCCGTGATTCTAGGGTTTTGACGGTGTGCACCGTCCATGGCGGCAGGATAATTTAGTACAAATGTTTATGAGTGACTTGGAGATTGATTCTGTTTTGTGTTAGAAATATTTGGAGAAATTGGATCAGAAGAAAGAGTCTGCTGCGGCTTGTTGCTCCGTTGAGTTTTATTTTTCTGTGCTTTTCAATTGCAGTGGAACTTAAGAAGTCTTTGATGCATTAGTTATGCTTCTGTATCCAATGAGTTTTGTACGTTTAGTCGCTAAAAGAATTAAGGTTGTAAATAGAATTTGACATATCATGTTGCATATAGCTGGAACTTCCAACTTTGAAGAATGCGTTGTGTGTGTGTTTTGTTGTTGAAGAATTTTACTATTCAATGTGCAGCTTTCCATCCAAAGCATCACTTCTTTGCATTATGTTCTAGTTATTTCATGAAATGTTTGTATGATAACTCTGTATTTAGATCAGCAGGGAAAATTATTGGTATTTATCTGGAAGAGCTCCTTGATCTTTGTTGCAAGTTTTTTAGAAGTGCAAAATCTGGTTCAGCTTGGCTGTTTACTTCAATGGCGTTTAGTTTACTGTTTTCTAAATTGTGATATATCTAACATTCAGTTTCAAAATGAAGATTTATAGATACAAGTACTTTGCTATGCGACCTCAATTAGATCGAACGTGATATATTTCTTCCATTTAATGTCTACACAGGACCTGTTGGTGAAGATATGTTTCACTGGCAAGCCACAATCATGGGCCCTCACGACAGCCCTTATGCTGGGGGTGTCTTTCTCGTCTCAATTCACTTTCCTCCTGATTATCCATTCAAACCTCCCAAGGTACGTAGAGTCTTAATTACCTGCAGAGCTGTTGATTTTACTGGTTCATCATCTACAGCAGAGTACTGTCGTCTTGATAATGAATTTCTTTTCAGCATTTTGGGATGATTCACACCGCTTTTCCATTAGCATTAATTCATAAACTAAATGTGCCTCTCCAGCTTTTATGTTTTAGCTAATGGATTGATACTTGTAGGTTTCCTTTAAGACAAAGGTCTTCCATCCTAACATCAATAGCAATGGCAGTATTTGCCTTGATATCTTGAAGGAGCAATGGAGCCCTGCTTTAACCATTTCAAAGGTTTGATTCATATTCTGTGTTTTTTGTAGACTTTATAGTTTCCGGGTAGATTAATGGGTACCTTTTTTAGAACAGACCAAGCAACTATCGTCTGGATTTTGCAGCACCTTACATTTCAATTTGATTGTGTTAAAACAGGGTAATTAGAAATTTTAGGGCTATCAGAAGTCCTTCGAATATTAGTTATATAATAACGATCCATTGGTCTTGTTCCTATAATCATAAGATCAAAATATAAGATTATAAATTGAGTCGATGGGAGCACAATTGCTATGGTAGCTGTTGAACCATACATACGAGTGAGTTTTAGCATATATATATATATATATATAAATTGAATGAATGTGTATATGTGTTGATTCAGGTATTGCTGTCGATTTGCTCACTGTTGACGGATCCGAACCCTGATGATCCGTTGGTACCTGAAATTGCTCATATGTACAAGGCAGACAAAGCCAAGTATGAGCAGACTGCTAGAAGCTGGACTCAGAAATATGCAATGGGTTAGTATGGTATGAATTGAGGACCCCTACCCCTACCCCAACCCCACCCCCACCCCCACCCTCTACCTTTTATCTGTTGATTGGATTTTATGTATGGTATGAAGTATGAATTGAATGGACAACTAAAAGTAAAACTAAAATGCTGTCTTGGGTTTTAATTGTGTATATGTACCGCCGTAAGTAAGACTTGTACTTACTTTGAGGATCATCTATCTCTATTATTGTTTTCATCACCAGTTCGGAAGTTCTTATATCATGTTTTTACAGCCAGGTAGGTGGGTAGTTTATTGATTTATTATATATATATATATA
Source organism: Andrographis paniculata (assembly GCF_009805555.1). Classification (NCBI taxonomy): domain Eukaryota; kingdom Viridiplantae; phylum Streptophyta; class Magnoliopsida; order Lamiales; family Acanthaceae; genus Andrographis; species Andrographis paniculata. The sequence continues at coordinate 103,057 of NW_026137580.1, read as the reverse complement.
TATATATATTATATGCATATGGATTAATTGAAGTAAGGGATCACAATTGTACCACCATCATTGTTGAAGCATCTCCTCCCCTTGGATTTCTTAATTATCTGAACCCCAAATAGCAAGCAAACCAGTATAAGATTTCATTATAAACTGCCTTGCAACTCTTGCCTTAGGACAATTTTTTTCAGCATGGTGCTGACAATCGAATGGTTCAAATTATGTGCTGCTTATCTTTGTGTAGCAATAAACTATCTTATAACAAGAACAAACCAAATTAATCTTTTCTTTTGTGTGTGCAACATGAGATTTTTTAGAGGTTATTCATTTTAATACTATTCGAGTTCTCTTGCCTAAGTATGAGTTTTACTGGGATCTAATGTGTCAAACAGTGATGGATTGTGCAAAATCCAATTAACTTTTGACCCTTACCCTTCTTACTGTCTAATTTTGCAGCTTCTTTAAGTCCAATAATTATTTTGTTATAATAAAATAATTGTATTGTACAAAATAAATTCAATACGACTACTGTGTTCCTGTTTATTCGTGAAAGCAAGTGGCAAGGTACTTTACTATGTTAGATTAAAGCACAATATCAGACCGGTTATCTGCTGAATGATGAAAATCAAAACACCATGTTGAATTTTCCATTCAGCATATATATATTATATATATACAACATATGTGTTATATGGGTAAAATTTTAAATTGAAATAATTATTTAATATGATATAAACATGTATTGATGTGATATTTTAAATGTAAAAAATAAATTTTAATATAATATAATAAATAATAAATAAATATTTGATTTGATATTTTGAAAAAATAAAATAAAATTGAGAATAGTAAAATCATATTAAAAATCTTACAAGTAAACTCTTCAGAATTCGTGATTACACAGCACACGTACTATTATTGTTTTTGATGCGTGCGTTGAAATCAAATATAATAAAGGAAACAGTACAATTACGTGAAAATTTATAATCCAATTGGTAAACCAAACACACAACAATCATTTTTACCTATACTCTCGTGCCAAAATCTACGGAACAATCACCCAATCAACTTACCTTGATCATAGACCAAATAGAACACAACACTAAAGCACAGAAGAAACTACTTCACTTTTATCACCTTCCAAAATAATCTAAATAGGCAACCCCATTCATTATATATATAATTAGAGCAGAAAATAAATGATTGTAAGTCACGAAAATTGGTTTACTAAAAGAGTAGAGGCAAGAATGCCTGAATTTGCATTACTACAACAGTATCATCCTCAACAACATCACGGTGCATAAGAGACACAAAAGTTGAAACTCGGAATCACTCACTCAGCCAGAAACAGATCAAGGCATGATAGATAGATGGAATAGATAAAAGCCGATACCATAGTCTGAAATATGCTTATTCGTAGATCCATGGATGGAGGCTGCTGCGCCACTCAGCAATTCCCTCAGGGAACCAAAGAGCAATTTCCTTTCTTGCACTCTCAACCGCATCGCTGCCATGAATCACATTCCTGCATTTCACAAGGGTACAAAACTCATGCATCACAAGCATGTCTATTGGGTTGGTTTTAAGCAACAAATTTTGGCATTTCAAATTGTACCGAAATTAACAAAATATGAAAAAAAATAATAATAATAATTCAAGCATGATAAGCAGAAGGCCATAAAATTATCGATACTGAAACTGTGCCTGTCATCAACCCCACCAAATCAGTACAGCCACATGTAAATACAAACACCCCACCCAAATCACCAAATTTGTCAAAGTTTTGAGAAAAGAAATAACATGTGCACAAAAACCACACTGATTGGGGTGAAGGGCGAGGAAATTAGGTACAGGTATCATAATAACCAAAGGGGGCATATGTTTAAAATAATTTAAGAACTAGAACAATTCCGATAGATTATAGTCAAATTTTTTACAAAAAAAAAAAAAAACATAATTATAATATCTATTGAGTTCTAGTCCTCCAAGGCAGAAGTTTTAGATCACAGAATCATTATCCCACTTGAAATCAAGCACCCACCATAACATTGATTAAATAAAAACATCTAATTGAAGTAAATAGGGTGGTCTTGGATGGAAAGTTAGATTATTTGAAGTAGAATTTCAATATTATATTTCAATTGAAAATTACCTGCCAATATCAATAGCATAGTCACCACGGATGGTGCCTGGAGCAGAATCAGCAGGGTTGGTAGCTCCAATCACCTTCCTACCAGTGGTTACCACATTCTTGCCCTCCCAAACCATAGCAACAACAGGGCCAGAGACAATGTACTCAACGAGCCCATTGAAGAATGGCTTTGCGGACAAATCAGCATAATGCTTCTCAGCAAAAGCTCGGTCCACAGTAATCAGCTTTAGCCCTGCTTGCAGAAAAGATGAACATTTCAGAAATCTATGATCATTTCATGCATAACCGAAGAGATCAATTTCTCAAAATCAAATGAGTTGAGAAAATTTCAAGCTGAAATGTTTTTGGTATTATACTATGAATTTCAAGCTGAAATGTTTTTGGTATTATACTATGATCTCATAGAGTAGTGTCCATATAATGTGCAGGTTCATTTCAATTGTTACATTTCAAATTTTATTATATTTAAAATTTAAGAAAACTATTTTTATTATATTTAAAATTTATTTTCTATTAAAAGCACAACATCAAATGACTACATCACACCAAACAATTGTTACATTTCAATTTTTTATTATTTAAAAACACAACCAAACAAATTAGATCTAGGAATAAAGAACACAAACACTTCCACAGCTCTCACCACCGATGTGACCAGTCTGTTACAAATATATATATATATATATACTCAACAACTGTAATTGTGGCATAGGATTGCTATGTTCATAGAATTCATTATTAAAAAAAGAAAATCAATCTTTAAAATGAAAATAATGAGTTCATGATAGCTATAGGCATCATTCCAAAATATTCACATATATTTTAAATATTTGTATGATCAATTAGTGTCATTGAATAATTATGACTAGCCACCCAGTATGCAATTTAGGTAGTGTCCGGCACACATTTGAATAATTATGACTACGGGTCTGTTTGTTTACCTCCAAATTTTTTCACCCAATATTATCAAAGTAGGACCCTAATATAATCTTCTATTTTTAACTATAACTAAACAAATATATTTATTAAATTAAAAACGCATGATTTTTCTTACACATTATTAATTAATATTAATTATATATAATATCATTTTTTGCCTAGAAAATAAAATTCACATTGAATAAATTTTATTGATGTACAATTTGTAAAATACTAAGATCCGCATTTCAATCTTTCAACCACAAAACAAACAAACCTATACGATCTACATGCACCAATTCACTGCAGCAAAGTAAATGCCAAGTTTGTAATCGGGAGAAGATTCTACCTTTCAAAGTGAAGCCCTTCTTCTCAAATCTACCAATGATTTCGCCAACCTGAATCATAAGATACTATCAATTTTTGAAAAGAGCAATACTTCATAGCATGAAACCACCAAGTCGACTGCCATTATTCAGAAATTTTCAAGCAAAAAATATATCACATATCCTTGACTCTTTCTTTGCCACTTCACCAACCAAATATCAATTAAAAAATTTAATCAAATCGAATATATCCATTCCTTCTCGTCAAGTCGCTGAAAAACACACACCAACACTTGATTGTTTCCAAATACAAAACTCAGCCTAGATTATCACACACGCCCACTATAACAAGTTTAAATAACAACAGAGCAAAATAGACTGACTAACCAGGCCTCTTTGAACACCATCGGGCTTGATCATTATGAAAGTCTGCTCCATGGCGGCGGCGGCGGCTTAAGGTCAATTGGAAATGTTTCTAGGTTTACGCTGAGAAATCGAGGAGACCGACACGGGCACTCTCTCAAAATATATAGACCAGAAACCCTAATGCGCTTTTGTTTCGGCCTCCGCCGTTGGGAAAAACTCAAACGCGTGTCTTCCGAAGTCGCGTTGGATTTTACATGTTTTAATTTTAAGTTTAATTTTATCGGGATTTTTATTATTATTATTCTTAAATTTTTTTCAAATTTTAATTAGATAGGATTTAAATTCTTTATTTAAAAATAATATTCAATGTAATATTTTGTAAAGTACAATGATTTTATATTTATCTTTTAATAAAATATTGATATTTATATTTTATGGGTTTGTTTATTTTATATGGCATTATATTTGATAAATTTTATAAAACAAATACAATATATATATATTTTTTTATCAATTTATAATAATCCACTACAAAAATATTATTATTATTATTATTATTATTATTATTATCATTATTATTATTATTATGTATCAACATAATTTTCATATAATTAATATAAACTACATATCCATCTAAAAATACAAATTAAACAAACCCTTGTAAGGAGTAACAAATAGTTGAAGTTATCCCAAAAAATAATTATGATATTTTTATAATAATATGTAAGTAGTAATGTATTTTTTAAATTACATTAATTACTAAAAAATAAAATAAATAGTTTGATTCAAAAGGTTGGTACAGACAGACTTTAACATATATATATATATATAGATGATGGAGTATTTGAGATTGAGGGCAGGGGCTGAGGCAGAGCATTTAGAGTAAAAATATTTCTGGGGCCTAAACTCTGCGGATTGAAGACATTTGGGTTGTTTTTGTTTGGAAGTTTGGATTTTAAATTGGAATTTGAATAGTAAAAATTTTGAATTTAAATAATTGTATGATATGATATAAATAGATATAATATAAAAGATAAAAAATAAGTGTTTGATTTAATATTTTTTTAGAAAAAAATAAGATGAATAGTATAGTTGGGGGAGAATCCCCAAACAAAACACACTCGATCCAATTCAGTACTATCTTGGCCCAAAATAACTGAACTTTGAAATTCTAATGAAATCCAGGCCTAAATTGAGTAACTAAGTAATTCATAGTCTACCTCTACAGATCCATCAAAAAACACATACAAATACAATTCAATAATCATTGCAGACTCAATCCAAGAAATAGCATCCAAACATAAAACAATCAATCGAGCACGGGTAGCCAAGAAACTAAAAATGCAGTGTGAAAAATGCCACCCAAGGATTATGATGATCATAGCAATGTCATCTCATCTCATGTGTTTTGAACCAAAAAAAGACCCAATATTCGTATTCGAAACATTTTACCTGATCAGCTTATCTGTTACTTACTCATTCCTCTTCCAGCAACCGGGATGTGCAGAATTTAAGTGATGCCAATTCATCCTCTGTTGCCCATCCATAACCTCGCCACCGGATTCTACCAAACTTGTCTAGTAGAAATACGTACCTGCAATTTACGATCCAAGTGGTAACCAAAATTTGATCCGGGCTATGAAATGGACATATGAATCAGGAAATGGAAAGGATCATGGTACCCGGTGAGAAGATTTATTATTTTAAGCTCCTTCCTGAAGTAATAATGATCACCAAAATAATAACCAACTTGTCTCTGAAAAACTTGTTGCTTTTCGTCGGGCTTGGGCTTCCTCATGACCTTAAGGAGTAGCTTCTTTATAGGGCCCCAGCACAACAACCATGTATCTATTAAGGAGATCTGTATAAGAGAAATTGAAAAAGGGTAAAACGCGACTAGTAATATGGCCTTAAGACAAATGCTTTTGAATGCTGCCATGTTTCTAGTAATATGTTTGTTTGTCTTAATATTTTCTACAAAGCATACGGTATGTTGACATATTGATTTTCCATAAAACAAATATCTGCTCCTATGTATACAAAGGTAAATGAATGTAATCATACAGGAAAATAAGGAAATGTATCATTCTATATTTATCGTTTAAATAGCTTTTACAGCAGAAAAAGAACAACAGCTTTTCACCATCTTAGTGAAAAAGATAACACATAGATTTGTGTTTCTTTTTCGTTTAAATAGTAAAAGATGAAATGTCAAATGTTGAACTTAATTCTGGATAGCTAAGATGAAATGAAGATGCAATACCTCATATAAGTGGATATCAGTGGAGTAGTGGCCGAAAGTTTTAAGGAATGGCAAGCTCCATGAAGCAACCATAGGCTGTCATTATATAAAAATACATAACTAAATTAAACCCCTTACAAGACAGGTTTCAATTAACGTGTACGAGATTGCAGAGGTTAATTTCATAAGTCAAAGGAAGCATGCAGATCAAGTAACAGACACAAAGTTCCTTATTGCTAAAGGCCAATTTTTCACATGTCAAAGGAAGCACACACAGGTCGAGTAATAGTAACATATTTCCTTTCCCTTGCAAATCTTGATCCTGAAACACTATCCCCTAATCAAGTCCTTTGGTTAGATTATTCAGCTTCTCAAAGATGTAAATGGTTCGTGGCTCGGACACCCATTTTGCTCCGAAGATTGCAGTCTTTTCTTTTGGTTTTCAGGTGTAGTTTGCTCGGTCTTTTACCTTGCAACCATTGGCACTTTTGAAAGGCTAACTTATCTAAGTGTAGGAACCCAAAATCGAGCTAATTGTTGAAAGGTAAGAATTGCGAAAACAAGGCAGTAAACACCAAACCTCAAGACATCCCTTTCTTGCTTTCCACACTCACAAACACAATAGCATCATACATAATCTTCCATCACTAGCTAGCAAAATAAACTTAAGAAAATATTCGTCGATTCCAAGAATAAAAGGATATAAATGTCACCTGTGAGCTTGCCCGGAATGACAAACACACAAGAGATGCTTTAGGGGCATTACTGGGTGAGGAAGTTCCAGCAGCCTTCTCATCAGAAATTACAGGTAGTTTGACAGTAGAAGCGTCCAAACCGTTCACTTCGATGGCAGGAAACTTCATTGCTGCTGCTGCTGGAATTATAATCTTATTCGCCATTCCAATCTGCAAATCACAACACTCAAATCAGACTAAAAATTTCATTAATGTTCCATATTGCACATTCCAATCTCCAGACACATACTCAACCTAGAAATTCAACATCACCTCACCTTCCCTCCGTGGCGCTTCATTTCCGATATATCATCAAAGTAGCCTCTGCCTATCTCATCCTTGCTGTCCAAAATCACACGCAAACAACTCATTCACAGCCAAAACAGTCAAATATTAAAGCACGATGATGACGCGAAAAAATTACTTACAGTCGAGCACGCTCTTTTGCAATTGCCTCCTTACTTCCCGTCTACAACGCAAAACAACAAAAAAAAAAAAAAAAAAAAAAAAAAGAGCATAAAAACCAAATTCGTTTGCACGACTTACTCGGAGACAAATTCAAATCCACATAAAACTCCGATCCTGTTACTGACCTGAAACATGTTTACGAATCGATTGGTGTTCCATTGAGAGGGATTCCCGCAATGAAAAATCGGCAGGTAATCGTCTTCCCATTTGAGGAAGTTCCAAGGTTTCAACGGTGAGATTGCGGCCGCTTTCTTCAACCTCAGCATCCTGAAGCCTTCGCCGATTTATCATTTTCCTTGGGAACATGGCAAATATATGCGTTTTAAAAAAATAAATAAATGAAAATAAAATAAAAAATTTAACCAAAAAATTGTTTTAATATAATTAAAATTTATCAATTTTGATCCTAATATAAAAAATTACAAAAAAAATTTAATGAAAATTGTTGTAAAAGTTATGTTTTCACACTATCAAATTTAATTTTACACTGCTGTATATTTTTGTATTTTTTTCTAAAATTTTAATTTTTTATTATATTTAAAATAAATATATTTAAAATTTAAAATAATTAATATAATTAAAATGAAAAAAATCAATAATACTTTTAATATAATTAAAATATATAAATTTTAATTCAAATATAAAATTTTATAAAATAAATTTTTTTGAAAAATTTTGGTCTAAAATTCTACTCCTTCCATTTGATGATGGTAGATTTTTTGTTTGACTTTTATAAGGAATTAAAGTAAATTAAGAAAGTATTTTGTATTCACTATTAATTGTTTATGAAAGAGTATGATATTTTATAGTATATCTTAATATTATATCAGATAAATAATTATTTGATCAAACAAATACTTCTTTTTAGTTCGGACATTAATAAATAATAATATTTTATTTGTAATAATTAATAAAAAATAGTGTAAATATAATTTTTTTTTTTATGTAAAAAATTATAAAATGATAAAGAGTATATTTTTAAAAAAAATAGAGATATTTTTAACATAATTATTTTATAATTAAAAGATTAAAATAAAAATATATATACTTGTAGTAGTACATATTATCCATATGTTTTCAGAAAACAACTCAATTATATATATAAAAAATATACTATTAAGGATATTTTACAAGACTTTCACAAATATCTATTATTAATACAAAAAACACACTCATATTGACTCCAATCACGCAGTGTTTCTAGATTATATAATTTTGATGTATAGTATAAAAATTAGTGTCAAAAATATAAAATATATTGTTTTTATTTTAAATATTCCACTTTTTTACTTTTTTTAACGAGTATTTTGAATTTTTAACTTTTTTATTACTTTTTTTGTATCTTAATTGAAAAATAAAGAATGAGTATTTTGGTCTAATTTTACTGTATAGACACTGTACACTCAGGGGCTGTTTGGTTAAGGATTTGATGGGATTCCATGGGATTTAGATTTTAAAATCCTGTGAAATTCATATTTTGTTAAAAAAAATAAGGTGGAATTTAAAATGATGGGATTTGAAAAAGTCTAAAATATTTTTTTGTAATAGGGATACCCTGTTACTTTTAAATCTCATTTTTGAAATTTTAATTTTTACATTTATATCATCTTATAAAAAATAATAGTATTATATTTATATAAAAAATTAAATAATTTTAACATTAATTATTATTTGAATTATATACTTAATTAAATTTATATTATTGTCTTGTTGTGTTGGGCACGTAGTTGGTAAAAAGTAAAGATAAATGATTTTTTTGTCCGTGTGAGTGTATTATGGTAAAAAGTAGTAGCAATTGTGTAATAATAATGAAAAAATGGGATAATTTTATGGTGATACGATTATTTATGAAAATGAGACTATTGTTTTGGGACGGACAAAAATGATAAACAAGACTATTGTATTGGGACGGAGGGAGTATTATAATGCAATATAAATCAGAGTTGATACGATGCTTTGAATGTAAAATTAAATTTCAGCATAATATAGAAAAAAATGTTTAATTTGATAATTTTAAAAAAAAATGAATAAATAATAAAAATTTGTAAGAACTCACATCATCAAAAAAATATAAAAGAAAAAAAAATTCTAGAAATTAAATTTAAATTTAATTAATAAATATCAAATCAAACATTACTTTTCATTATTATTTATAATTTCTTTAACAATATTAAATATCATTGATTTCAAACAATCACATCAATTTATCGTTTTTTCAATAAAATAATAATTTTTTTCTAACATAATCATTACAAAATTCAAACCCTCGAAACAAACACAACTTAAAAATCTATACTTCAAAATCTTCAAAAATCTAAATCTAAAATCCAATCCCCCAACAAACACACCCTATAGTATATTTTTATAAATAATAGTACAATAATAATTATTATATAATAAAAAATTATTAAATAAATTAAAATAGACAAATATTATGAAGTGTGTTTATCTAGTGAAATAATTTGAATGAGTTATTATTATTTTATTATTATTTTATAAAATATGAGAAATTGTATAATGAATATATGTAATATATTTGTAATATTTTTTAAAGATATATGTATATGTTTTTTTTTATTAAGAGTATGTTTCTTTTGATTGAAGTTTGAAATTTTTGGTTTATATTTAGTATTAAAGTAATGTTTGATGAAATATTCTGTGAAAAAAATATATATATATTTTCTCCGTCCTGGTGCAAGGTTGTCGTTTACTTTTTGCATGTAGATTTTTTTAATACTAATGGAATGTAGTAAAAACAAACGAAAATACTCCTACCAATATTGTATGATATAAAAGTAATGACATTTGTGTAATATAGTGTAAATTTGAATGATATTTATTATGTTAGGTAAGTAGTACAATTATTAAATTAGAAAATGATAACCTTATTTTGGGATGAACAAAAATAAAAAATAATTATATTTTAATGGTACAGAGAGAGTATATTTTTTCCGAACATACGCAATCATGAAATTAAAATTTTTCTTGTAAAGAAACAAACCGGGATGTGTTTGTTTGGGATTTAATTTAATTTTTAAATATTATTATTTTTTAAATAATTCATTAACATAATAAATCAAATATTAGTATAATATTTTAAATATAAAAATAATATTTAATATAATATAATATTTTTAAAAAATATTTAATTCTCTAAAATTTTAACACACACTTGCTAATAAAGAATAAAAATAAATAAATCGTAAAAGAAACGGCAAATTGATAATAGTAATAATAATAAAAAAAGGAAGAGTAGAGTGGAATAAGGGAGAAGAAAACAAAGAGATGAATAATAATCCTGTGGATTCGCGCACGTTAACGCCCACCCACCTCCCCCGGCGCACGTTAGCCCGTTCCACCCTAAGCGGTGGCCTCGCGAGCGTCCATCTCTGCCGCCCCTCCCCCTCCCTTTTAACAACCCTACCCCACCGCCGCCGCCCCTCCCCCATTCATTATGCCCCAACCACCACTTCCTCTCTCCGCCCCCGCCGCCAGATCTGTCCTCCATGGCCACCATAGCTTCGCCATCCTCCCCATCCCCGCACGACGACGACAACAACATCCCCATCGCCATCCCTTCCATCTCCACCGTCTCCGTCTCCCTCTCCGCCTCCGCTCCTGCCACCTCCTCCCGCCGATTGCCTCCGCCGTGCTGGTCCCCTGAGGAGACCGTCGCTCTCATCGACGCCTACAAGACCAAGTGGTACGCCCTCCGCCGCGGCAACCTCCGCGCGAACCACTGGCAGGAGGTCGCCGACGACGTCGCCGCCCGATGCCCCGCGGATACCCCCAAAACCTCCGTCCAGTGCCGCCACAAGATGGAGAAGCTGCGGAAGCGTTACCGCGGCGAGATCCAGCGAGCCGCCGCCCACGGCGGCGTCCGCCGATTCACATCGGCTTGGGTCCACTTCCAGCGGATGCACGCCATGGAGAAAGGCCCCAATCCGACCCCTCCTTCGTCCTCCTCCGCCTCCTCTGACGACGACGATGATGCCGACCGTAAGAACACCATCAAACGCATCAACGATTTACACAATCACAAGCAGAAATTCAACGTCGGCGCTCAAGGATTTGGATTCGAGAGCACCCCAGCCAGCGGCGTCCGGATCAAATTCCCCGGCCAGGTGATCCCCGGTCCTTCTTACCCGAAATTCGATCAAATCGGCGCTCACTACCCTTCAATTGCCAACCCTCACCCTAACCCTAACCCTAACCCGAGATTTCCCAATTCAAACTCAAATAAGGTTATGAGTGAGGGCTTTGGTTCAAGAGTTGAAATGAGGCAAAATGGCAGTAAGAATGATGCCAAAGGAGGAGTTGCAGCAGCTGCAGCAGCTATACAAGCATTAGGTGAGGGGTTTATGAGGGTGGAGAAGGCGAAAATGGACATGGTAAGGCAAATAGAGGAGATGAGAATGGAGAATGAGCTGAAACGGACGGAGATGATCCTCGATTCGCAGCACAGAATTGTCGAGGCATTTGCCAAGGCAATATCAGAGAGAAATAGCAAGAAAGCTAAAAGGGATTCGACAAATTGACTTCTTTAAATTCAGGAACTACAAGGGATTGAGGGCCTGTTTGTTGCAGCTATTATGATCTCCATGAAGTTAAATTATTGGAGCTAATGAGGTAAGGGATGGACCCTATTACCAAATCCCGAACTCTATTTTATGAATTTTGAAAGTAGGCCATGTTATATCATGTTCTTGAGTTGATCTTGCATTGATTGAATTGTTTGTTGATGAAAGCTATAGTCTTTTTAAATATGCAAATCTTGTGCCTTGTTTTGTTTCAAGTCTTGAGAAATTTGTGGCGTTGCCGTTATTGTAGTTCAGTTTAACATCGGTGGTTGTGATCTTCGGAGCTGAATTATTGTGTTAGTGAGGTTGTGATCGACAAATCCTTTGTGGGCAGGTGTTGTTTGTCGGGTTGGGAGAATTGGCCAGACTAAGTTTATGTAGTTTGATCTTTTTGCATAATTTGCATTAAATTGAACTGTTTGTGAAAGCCCCGTTGTTTTTTTGAGTATGTTAAATCTTGTGCTCTCCATCTGCTGTTTCTGAATTAGCAAAATTTCTGGTAATTGTTATTGAATTGTGGATTCACTGAAACCAGTTTAAAATCCTTTTGAATGTGTCCTGTAAGAACAGTTTGGTGATCAAATTTCAGTTTCTGTTTGTTTTGGTTGTTAGTTGATTGCTGTGCATGTTTGCATCTGCAGAGGTAAGAGGACTAGGATTGAATTTTAATTTTAATTTGTCTTTTATCCATTTTTTGGTGGTTGTTTTGTGAAAAGGTAAGTTTATTTAATGGTTTGGTGTTATATATATACATATATATATATATATTATTAAGTGCTACCTATATTCCAAAAATTTATTATCATTATTGTTTATTTGAAATGTTTATTTTTATTATTATTTTTTATATAATATTTTATTTTAGTGCAAGTGTTTAAGATAATCTTGATATTTTTAGTATAAAATAAATAAATATTTTTATAAAAATTAATTGATATTTTGATATTTATATATGAATTATTTGAGCTAATATATCATTACTAACACTAGCAATAAAAACAGGATAGATGTAGGGTTTTTATATATATATATATATATATATCTATATCCCTCAGATCCATTCAAAATTGGATTTTTTATGTATAATTTATTTTTAACTATTTATTAAGGTTCTCTTCTTCTAACATAGTATTTGTTTTGTTTTTCTTTTTTAATGTTATGCTACTATATTAGTCTCAACGCTCCTCAAGAATTTTTTATCTTTCCCCTCACAAAATTCAATCATACTGCTTATTATACTTTTAAAAATATATATATATATTTTTTTATAAAATATTTTATTAAATATTATGTTTTATATTAAATTCAAAAAATTAATTTCTCAATTTTCTTTCTATATATATGTATATATAATTTCAAATGGTATTTGGTTTGTTTGTTTGATTTTGACTTTAAATTAAAATTTATAGTATTCGATTTATATGATTTTTAGTAAAAATATATTTTATCTCACAAAATATTATATTAAATTTTATTTAACTTTTAACTATTTTGTTGTTTTTCTGTCATTTTATTTTTATTGGATGTGATATTTTATACCTAAAATATGTAAGAGGTGCTATATTTTTAGAGTAAACACATTTCAAAATTGAACATAGTCTATAAATTAATTAACCGGATAAGCCACTTTGAGCAACATCTTTAACGAAGTGTTCAGCCAAAAGGACGATGGTATTATTCAAATCAATGATCAATGTGATTACAAGTGAATCATAATGCAACAAATTGGTTATTTTATTAATATGTTCCAAACAATATATATATATATATATACACACACGTAAATTTGTAATAAAAATTAAAAAAAAAATCTTTTTATTTTAAAGAAAAAAACGTAAAAAGAATTGATATTTTTTATTTTAAAAAAATAAGATTTAAAAAATATGAATAAATTTGGATAATAGAGAAATTATTTATTTTTATTATATATATTGATTAAATCAAAGAACCAGAAAATAAAAAGGGGAGATTAAACCTTTTACTACTAATCATACCAAACTCAAAGTGAATTTATCCCGAACCGATAAATTTTATTAGAATAATACTTTCTATACTAAATATAAACTAACCATAAAATTAGGCATAATCATATTATGTAAAATTTATATTACTATGTGTATTTTAAAAAATTCAAATAAATACACAATTGAATAACGAAAAAATTATTAACTTTTTATGAAAAATAAAAAACTACTGCAAACCAACCATACATTCTTAAATAAAAAATAAAGGAAAAAACCCACATATCGATCGAGCTAAAGATTTTATATCTGTCAATTAATTTCATTTAAGAAATGATATAGTATTTCTTATTAATAATTATGGTATTTATGAAAGCCCCATTCAGATTCATGATATCTTTTCCTTCCCTGGAAATGAATCCCTAGTTTTTACCGTCGCTCGCTCCCACACGCCACAATCACTGTTCAAATCCAAAACCATTTGGATTGATTGAATTCCCTCCCGCGACCACAGCTGGGATTCTGCTCGATCTTCGCATTTCTCGTCCGATTCGTCACCAACATGTACAGAGATCGAGGAGGAGGTTCATCCAGGGGCGGGGATTTGCTCGATCGTAAGCGAATCAACGACGCCGTCGAGAAGTCTTCCTCGCCTTCTACCTCCAGGAACAAGGCTGGCAAGAATGTCGATCACCGTGATAACCGCTCCTTGTCCAATCTCGATACTAACAAGAACAAGTGCTCCGATGGTGCGTTTTTCATTTCTCGTTATTTTATTTTTTTATTTTTTTTTTGGTTGCTAATTTGTGGGGGATCCAATGGGTTTTCGGCATTTGTGATATTTTTTTAATCATGTGTTTGTTTACCAGTCGATAATTTGGGCAATGCGTGGTTTTTGTCTTTTTGATACCTAGTGTAAATCAAATTTCAGTATCCTTTAAATTAGACTAAAGTGTTTGTAAATTGAGTGCTTTCCTAAATGGATCTGTTTCTATAAAATTCATGTTATTTTGAATTAAAGAATACCATGGGAAATTCCTACTAGCGTGAAAACAATTTATATTACTCTGAGAACAGGGAAGTACAGTAGTAGTTGCTTTCTGTTGAGAATAAAACGCTAACCTTCAAACTATCTCAAGTTTCATACATAAAAGTAAAAGAGATACTACAAAATAACCAAAGTTTGGCCAATAAATGACAAATGAGAAACTTCCAAAATAAACCACCAATGTCAACTGCTAAGTGAACAACCATACACTCAACCATTCACTTTCTTTGGTGCTTTTGGAAGAGTTTTTGTCCGCTTGAATGACCATTTTCCTGCCCTTTGCTTTCATCTGGGGATTGTAGCTTTGAATGGACCTTTGAGTAACCCAAGACAAAGTTAAACTTCATGCAACTAATCATGTACCCGAAAATCCATGCAAACCCAAACATGTAAGCAACAACCACAAAAATCTTCTCCTTAGTTTCATTATGATGTGCACCATGGATTTAAAAACCTTTTTACTCTATTTTCACTTTCAAGCATGAAGGACAATGTTGCCGAATCTAAACAATGTTGAACTTTGATAACAAGAAGTGTCTTTGTAAGAATGTTGGTATGATTGTCCATCTTGTTGACCATATTCACTAACAGCTTATCTAGCCAAGACAACATTTCGAACAAAATAATGCTTGATTGCAATGTGTTTTGAATCTATTAAGCTAATCATTATTTTTCACCAAATGCGTATCTCTCTTGATATTGTAAAACATTCTCAACACCTTTTGTTCCAATCTCAATTTGTTTTCCAAATAGCGAAGCCAAATGATTATTTTCAATATGTGATGAGGATTTTAGACATGCATTGTAATTGAAAATGCAATTCCACAAGGTAGGAACATTTCTAAAAGAAAACTTAGATAATCTCCGAAAATTTTAGAATTCACAAAAACCAATGCCTCTCCATCATTCTTGGATTTATTAAACATTAATCTGGTCTTGTTGTTCACATAATTTACTCAACATATCCTAATCATTTTTCGTTGATTTGTATGTATAGAAACTTATAACGTTTAATCTATAAGCCAAATTATGACAATTTCAAACGGTATCGTACAAAAATTGCTATCCACACTTGGATGTAGAATCTTTTCAGTACTTGTTCTCTACCTACATAGATGGGTTGTGATACCCTGGGTTTGGATAAGTATAAGAAGATTGATTAGATTATAAGTGTTCATAAGATGGACCCTTCATTTTTAGAAGCTCAGTAGTAAGAACTCAAAAATTAGGATTTAGGGGTGCTTACTCTAGGCTAATTTTAAGATGGGTAACTTCTCAATGTGTGCTTGTGCCTAACACTTTAATTTTCTCTACAGTGTTCCAAACCATACTTTTTTCAGAATTTGGAAGCCAAATGCGATCTTTAGGGACTGATTCAAAAGCACATAAATAAGAAAAACAAAACATGTACTAAACTACTAATTGCCTTTGCTCACAAGGTTTTGGCTTGGCAATTCTACATTATAGTGCATGTAATAGGACCTCTCCAGTATTGTTCTTTTACTTGTTCAGTGACACTATTATGCTAGGTATTTATATGTCCTAAGCTTAGCTATGTTGTATCTATTACACAACCCTCTACCACAAATTCCAATCAACGATCAAATTTCAGTTTCTTTAAAGCTTTATAGTATGATTCTCTACCGGTAAATCACTTCTTGCAGGTGGAAAACACCTTATCCATTCTATATAGAAATAATTCTTAATAAGAACTAAGGAGCATAAAGCACCTACTTCTGATTCCAGAAGAAGCATAAGAGACTTGAAGAAATCTAGATTGATTAGCTTGATCACACTTGTTTTTCCGTCCCCTCAATTAGGGGAATATATTTAATCTTCTTAACAAAATTGGGAGTTTGCAAAACTTGAGATCTACAATGCATATGATTTTTTCTTTTTTTTTGGTTTGCTCAGCATTCAGCAATTTCATTATTTCCTTGTTCACATGTTTAAGTTGGCCTGCCGCTGCTACATTCAGAATGGAAACTCTACCAGTTATTGTGAAGCTTTGAATAATGCCTTAATCCTTTAATCTCCATCCAATTTTGATTAAAACATAAAAGATATTGGTGTTAAGGCATCAAAAACTAAATGGGTCATCTTTCTAGTTTGTAAATCCTATTTTTATCCCTCTACTGATTTGTTTGCAACGCTTGATTAGAATCATTAGATCAAAAAGGAGGTTTTAATAAAGATCCTGTAACATACTGCAGAAATATAATTGGTGCAAATTATAACCTATGGTGGGCATATTTGGTGACTTACAAGTTCAATCTTTTCTTGTTCACATGCCTACATAAGGTGCACGCAATCAACATTATCTGTTTGCATAACTCCTTGAGCTCCTTTATGTACTTTCTTAACTCCACCTTGGCATCTTTAGCTGTGGACTTGCAATTAAGTTCATCAAGTGGATTCTCTTATACTTGACAAACATATATAACAATTGTGACTCTTTGGATATGTCCATTAGCAGTAATTTGCACCGTTTGCATTCTTGCAATCTTGTAGGAAATGTGGTTCCTTATCAAAACCTTCACTGTTGATCTTTTTGAAGTACTTAAGCTGAAGAAATGGTACATTTGTTTTGCAATGCATTCTCACCAGTATTTTTCTGCAATAATTGAAATAACTTAAAAGGAGTGATGGTAATCATGTTAGTAAGTTGCACCTTGCCACCTTCAATTTTTAAGACCAGTACTGGCATCCCAGTTTTGATTTCCATCCCACTTTTCGATCCAGAGATATTTCTGCATGCCACAAAAGATCGAGTCGCTTTCCTTACCCGGCATACAGCCAATTTGATTGTATGTCCCTTTGAAGAGTGATATTAGACCAATATTCTAAACTCATATGTTATCCTTCCCACAAAGTAGAATGTCTCTAAAATGCTTGCAATATAGCGAGGAGGGAGACAATTGATATAGTTCTGCTGTTAATCTTTGCTCTTGACATCCAATGTCTTCAAGTAAATCATCATCACATTAAATTAATCAATATATGTTTAGATTCAAGTATCTTCAATAATGCAGGTCGAGCACGAGTACTTGTTAAATGAACTACAGTTGTTATTTATTATTATTTATTTATTTATTTTTATTTATTTATTTTCTTATTGAAAAAAAAAAATTCATATAAAAAGGAAAAAAAGAGGGGTCCAAATGTGTTGCCATTGAGAATGGCTGAGTCCTGAGTGGCTGGCCATTCAGCCTGTTGAGTGCTCTCGGATGCATATTCGCCATATAAACTACCTTGGAAATGGCCGTTTTCCTTCCTCCAGCTGAGTGCTACTCTAGATCTCCCAATTTGGCTCCCTATAACTATAAACTAAACATATGCAGCATAGATTGCTTTGAAAGTCATTCGAGCCATGAATTTTTTTTATTATTTATTTCTTAAATAAAATTAAACAGATTAGTGATATTCTCAATCTTTTGCAGTTGTAATTTTGTGACTTCTATTATTGATAGGTGCAAATTTGAGCTGGAATTTAATGGTGGAGTGTAATTAGCAATGATAGATCGTGTTTGCTACTATGGCTGTGTTTTGGTGCTTGTGCAATCTTTTGAAACCTTTCATCAGTTGTAAGGTTCCATAGCTATTGTTATGAGATGCAATGTGAAAAACTTACAAAGTTATTTTCCCAATTATTTTAGTTATTGGCTTAGTAAGTGTTTAGGTTATGTAGAGCAGCTTGCAACCGAATGATTGATATTATGTAACTTTACAAGTTATTGCAATCTTGATGCTGATGGTGCCAAGAGTGGCACCAATCTAAGATCAGCAATGCCATTTTATTTATTTTCTGATTTAACTGCAAGGCTTGTGTATAATTTTTGTTCCTTACATTTTTTTGGCATGGAAAAATGTTGAGGAACAAGCCTTGTGGAATTTCTTTGGATCATCTAGTGTGCCTAGTAAAATAAAAAACATATAATGTTCTTGTTGATATCTATGCAATTATCCATGTTTCCTTAACTCAGATTTTGTATGACCTATGACCAGTAGCTTTGTCTTGTTCAAAATTTATCTATTCCTGTGATCCTTTATTCCAAAGGCATTTGGTTATAATTGGTCTAAAAGTCAAAATCTGGATGATACCCGAATTTTATAGATTCCCAAATTTTTGGGAGTCGTACTTTTTCCAAGAATCTCAATTCCTTGTAATATTAGAGTACCATGAGAACATAACCTTGAATACATAATAGGATGATTTGAGATGACAAAAATTAGCTTCAAAGGTGGTGTAGACACGTCACACGTGATGCTTGATTTGTTTAAAGGTCATATTTTGTTTACTTTTTATCTCATACTATGATTGCATGTGCTTTGTATATGTGGATTGATGTTGAAAGGCTTCATTAACATGTGCCCTTCATTCAGCCGCCAGAAAGAATGTAGTTTTGTGAACTTAAGAATGCTAATATATCCTACTTTGCAGAGGAATCTGAAACAGATAGTGAAGGGTCTGATGTCAGTGGTTCTGACGGGGAAGATACATCTTGGATCTCTTGGTTTTGCAACTTGCGTGGAAATGAGTTCTTTTGTGAAGTTGATGATGAATATATTCAAGATGATTTTAATCTCTGTGGGTTGAGCAACCAAGTTCCCTATTATGATTATGCTCTTGACCTAATTCTTGACGTGGAATCATCTCACGGTATGTATTTTATATATATGTCGTAGATTAAGCTAGTGTTTGTTTAACTACGTTCCTGCATCCTAAAATTTTACGATATGTTTTTTGGAACGAGCTATGAATGCTTTTCATGGCTAAAAAAATTGCCCTTTTTTCCAATGCAATCAATGACTTAGTGCTGAAATCTAATTTTAGATTTGAGAATCAAATTTCCAAACTTATCCCACTTTTTAGCTAAATAGTTTTTGGTGATACTTTCTCCTCCATGATGGGCATAAAAAGGGGATATGTTTACCGAGGAACAGAATGAATTGGTTGAGTCAGCTGCTGAAATGCTTTATGGCCTCATTCATGTGCGATACATTCTGACGACGAAGGGAATGGCTGCAATGGTAATACTAACAGTTCAATGCTCTAGTGCATTATTTATTTATTTTTGCTCTAGTGCATTTGTTAACTCAACATTCAATTGGTTGATATATTGTAACTTGAAACAGTTGGAAAAGTATAAAAGTTACGATTTTGGAAGATGCCCAAGAGTTTACTGCTGTGGGCAGCCTTGTCTACCAGTTGGACAATCAGACATCCCTCGCTCGAGTACTGTAAAGATATACTGTCCCAAATGTGAAGACATTTACTATCCTCGATCCAAGTACCAAGGCAGTATCCTTAACTTGTGCTGATGTTTGAGTTTTGATTCATATATCTATTTAGTGGTGGATTGTTTTTCCTGCCTTACATCCTTTCTTCCTCGTTTAAAATGCTCCTGTAGATTGGGATCACACCCAACACTCTCAAGCCACTACTTATTAGGTTTCTAACTTTCTTGCTTCTTCAGTTCGGGGCTGCAAATTAGGGAATGTCAACCTCAAAGCAAAAATATTAACCTTGTTAGCTCTCAAATCAGCGCTATTCTATATAGAGACATGCATTTGTAATCTAGTAGTAGATTTACCTACTTCACCCTTATTTTTATTGTTATTAGGGAAAATAACTATCGTCTTCAAACATTATTCTATACAAGCTCAAGTAGGATCGATTTTGCGCATGACTAGTAGGCTCAAATAACTTATATTGAATCTCACTAAGTTCAATTTGAGTTTGAATCTAGTAAAAGTTATTGACCTTGGTTCATTTAAGTTTGAACTTTCATGCTGGTAAATTTCAGACCACACTATTCAAATTTCGGTTCTAAAATGTCTTTTCGTAAGATAGTGTTAGCTTGCTGGCTGTAGGGCAACCCTGCTTTGGCCGTACTGTCAATGGTTCTCATTAATATTCCTCCTGTTCCTGCATTCCAATTTTAAAAAGTAGGATCCCTCACATTGGCTATGGCCTTATAAAAATACATTAATGTGTTATTTACTGAGGGGGTGCCTTAACTACTGATGAAATGGGAATGATTTCTATAGTATATATTTGCATTTAGGGAATCAGAATGAGAATATTGGGATGATTTATGTAAAATTAGAATCATCAAACCTCTACAGGTGCTTCCAGATATCTGAATTCTCATTTTCATTCTCGAATGCACAATAGTACTTATTTGTTGTTTAACATTCTTAGTGATTGTTTCAAACTTGCTTTTACTTTTCTTCGTCTATGTTAATTCTCTGGAACTGTGTTACATACTTCCATCGTGGAGCTTTTTCTTGACTGCCCAAGATATTGACGGTGCATATTTTGGAACCACATTCCCTCACCTATTCTTGATGAGTTACGGACACCTCAAGCCACAGAAGCCAACACAAAACTATATCCCGAGAGTATTTGGCTTCAAGATGCACAGGCCAACCTAAGAGTCTCGATGCTCTTAGTTCTTCTTTGATGGAGCCTAATGCATACAAGTCGGGCGTAAGCAAGCCACAGGTATTTCATTCTGATTCATGCTTGTTAACTGCTTGATCAATTGATGGAGAAGCAGCAATATGCAAATGGTTTTTATTGGAGAGTAAATGTAAGAGAAGGAATTACAATATTTTTCTGGTCGGGAAATGTTCTGTGTTGCATTCTCATGCCTATTCAAAACTATGGATTTATACATATATATATATATATATATTATATGTGAAGCAGATGTAGTTCTGATTTATAAGTATTAATTAGTGCTGATTGCTGATATGTTTTAACTTTCTCCTTGCAAAATTATAATTAGCTGTGAGAAATCTTATATTGGGATCACTTGTATTGGTTATAGTATATGAATTTGATATTTTTCTGTCATATAATTATTTTGATACTTTGTAGTGAGGGGTTTAGTGCTTCATTAAGAAGGGTTAAGGTCTGCAGTTTTAGTCCATCTCATATCTTAGTTTCGTCATTATTTTCTTGGAAAATACTTACACATTTAAATTATATCATATTCTTAATTTATAACTTTTTTTAATTTGAATTAGATATTTTAATTTTAATCTATAATTATTTGTATTATATTGTACATATCTTTTATATAGTACATAGGACATCAGACTGGGGGGGGGGGGGGGGGGAGTATTAGTTATAGCTCGTAGGCAGGAGGAGGTTAGGGATTTGATCATCTAATGGTTAGTGAATTTATTTAAATTGAAAATATAATATTGTGTTTTTATTTAAATTTTTACTTTTGGCATTGTATATACGTGGAGATGTTATATGCTGTGGTTTTTATGAGGTTGAAGCAACACTAACATCTGTGCTAAATTGAAAATTGAAATGAATGTTGTAGACGTGGTGGTCGGAATGGAACTCAATGCTGGCAACTTTGGGTGTATTCTTCCCAAGATAAAAATATATACGACTCACTTAATACCATAGTAAATAATTTAGTAAATAATTAGGTAATATAAATTAGTAAGTTATTAATAATAAATTAGATATTACTTTATTAGTTTTATATGAGTAGTGCTGTTGCTAGTTTAAAAATTTTTAGAATTATATTTTAATAAAATTTTATATAATACAAATAAATATAAATATAAATTTTATATAATACAAATAAATATATATTTATATTTCACTTATTAATTTTTAAACTTTAAATATAGATAAAAATATTTATATATCGAAGAAATATAAAAATAAAAGGTGGGTTTTAGGTGTAAAATGTTAGAAATTAATCAATTTGCTAAAAAAAATTTAGAAATATATACATACAAACTTATATAGTATGTATTATAATTATTTTTAAAATTAGTAATTTCATAAAAAATTATTTGTTTTCATTTCAACAGAAAGTATTCTTCAGTTAAAAATATTTACTTTTTTATTATAGTAAACCAACCACTAATATTAAAATACTTTTACTGTTATATAAATTATAAATGTATTAATATATACCATTAATTTATATATAAAATTAAATAAAAATGTCAAAGTAATTTTATACAATTTTGTCCCAATAAATATTATTATTTTTTAATTTATTAAAAAATGTGTTTTGGATACTTTTCTATATTATTATTACAGGAATAATTTTTACTTGAATGTGAAAATAAGTATACATACAGTTAAACTGCAAATTGGAAGCAAACTAGTAGAATAATTGTACACGTGTAAGTGGTAAATTATGTAATATATATTTAACTACAAAATTAATTTAAGATATATCTTAAATATTAAATTTTAATAAAAATACATTCAATATAAATACTACTTTATCTATCAAATTTATATTTTTTTATCCACAAACTCCTAAATTTAACAAAATATAAAAATTTTATTTGCTATCTGTTTGTTTGAGGTTAATAATCACTGAAGATAATAAATTATTCGGTAGTCATTTGCATTCAAAAACTTTAGTACGCATACAACATGTACGAAAAAAAATCACTTGTTTGAATTAATAACTAAATAAAAATTAAGCAGCACGAGGCAGCTATTCCCTACTTCAAATTCAGTAACTATATTCACCGAATAAAATACTAAAAAAATATAAGCCACAAAATATCATCGAGGGCATAATTGAAGGTAAACTCAAATAAGTTGGGAGATTCATTCATTCATTGATCAAAAACATGCATAATGTAATAAATACTTGCTGTTAAGTAAAGATAGAGCATTATAGAAGTAAAAACAGGTACCGATTTAAATCGAACAAAATGACAAATTTCGCCAAATCTAACTCTCAGTCTGCTCCCTGAGCCTTCTGATGGTGCTCCTAACCGTCACGGCACTAGCAGTGCTGTAAAACAAAAGCATACAATGCCGGTGAGTTGAAATGGTTATGAATGAAATCGTGTATGTGTGTATGCGTGTGCAAATAGAATTTAGAGAGAGAATGTTACTTCAATGTGTAGGCACCACCAGCTTTCACTTTGCCGCAGTCCTTGCAGCCCCAAATGCCAACGGCCTTCCTCTTTACGGCATACTGTTTTGAAGTAGGAATTGCATGCATGTAATATGAGACTAGATGGGTAACTGATTGAAGGAACAACAATGAATTGGTTGTTAATGAGATAAACAGATTGATTTGATTTGTACCTTCCCGCAGAACTCGCAGAAAAACTTTGAGTGCTGGCTGACTTCCATCTTCTTGATCTGCTTCCTCAAACTAGCACCGTACCGGGTGCCTGAAACATTATGAAGTTTGTATTAAGATCAACGTCTTTTGAGTAACTGATTCATTAATTTCATAAGAATATTCATATAATAAAGCAGGAAAGGTCGTATCGTATTGAGAAAAATTATGCAAATATAAGAATGCAGCTTACCATATTTCCCCACGATACCGACCTTCTTGGTTCTCTTAGCCTGCACAACAAAAATAATTAGAGTGAAAACATTTCTACACAGCACAACAAAAAATGCATTTTATTTACAGCAGGGATATAATTTTCTAATTAAAGTATAGGAACAAAGATATTAATAATCATGGAATGTGGATTCAATCAGAATAAGAAAGCTTAATGACAAAACTAATTATTGGTGAAACTACAACTGAATCTAAAGAGGAATAGTAGATTACTACAATCTCTTCCATAATTTGCCTAATCCAAAGCAAAAATAAAAAAAAAAAAACAAACTTTTCCTTATCATTATACAACACAAACTTTTCACATTTATAATCACAATTAGACAGATTTTCAATGAGGATAACAAAAATAGCTAAGCAAAATCCCATTCTGACCACGTTTGTTCACCACATGCACATCAACTGTTATTCACCTCCCCCTTTATCTTTTACCTTCCCTTTACAGCTTAACAAGGACATGCAACCTTCATGCCCATCCTTTCCTTATCTAATACATTCTCTTCACACACTAAAATTGGTGCTGCTACATGTATCCTATCTTTTGAAGCAATTATTGCCCCTTTCAACCAATGAAGGCTAGATAATCACTGACCACTTTAGATTTTTAAATGGTATTTAAATTTTAGAATAGTGCATTAAAACTACTTCCTAGTGCTTTTGGGGAGGGAAAAACAGTTTTTTATTTCCTGAATGTGATTTTTATCCATATCGTAAGAATATTTCGCTAAAAAAAATCCCCAGCGTTAGGTACAAGAAAACTTATGTTCAACTACATAAAAGCCTCAATCGTGCACAGGAAATCATTTATGTAAACGTATAATTTGCGCTGGATGCTTCAAAATCTTCCATCTACACAGTACGAAACAAACAAACGATTCAACTAGCAAGCTCCAGCAAACATGTTCCAAAAACAGAGTCGAAAAACAAGAAACAGATTTCACAAGGAAACACTTAGCCGGAGTAACACCAGATGCATCAAACGAAGAACATTGATGCAGCAGCAAACATATAAACGATCAGAAGAATCGCAACAGAACAAACATTAGTAACTTATAAACAAAAAAATTCCACACAGATCATGCTTTCGTGATCTTCTAGCTGTCTGCTACTATAGGGTAAGAAAAGGCTCACACCATTTGAAGGAGTGCAGGCGCGGCGGCTGAAAGGCTGACGAGCGGCGGAGGAAACCCTAGATTTAACGCTGCTAAGAACCATAATGCTTTGGTACGCCCTTATATATACAAAACACGGAATGGGCCTTTATTGGGCCTCTCAAATATGGGCCTAAAAAGATTAGCCCGTTTGCTCCATATTTTATTTTGTTTGTAATTCATTTATTGTTCTCTTTCACTTTTTGGTGCGTTCTTTTCTGAAATAAATCTAACTTAATTTTTATAAAAATTAATATATTATTATTATTTTTTTTATACTACTTATATATTTATTTAATAAATCCTTCAAATCAACACAAAACAAACGAATCTTTTCTTTTTTTTTCCATCGTTTTTTATTCGAAAGGATTTTCCCTCCCTTCGCTATATGTTTTTTTTTTTTTTTTTAAAAAAGAAAACATAAATATATAGTTATATTTAGAGTGTGTTTGTTTGGAGGTTTGGATTTTGAGTAAGGATTTGAATAGTAAAAATTTTGAATTTTGAATAGTTGAATGATGTGATATTTTGAATGTAAAATTGATTTTTATTATAGTATAGAAAATGAAAAATAGGTGTTTGATTTGATGTTTTTTAAGAAATTTTTTTGGATAAATAGTAGAATTTTGTCGAAATTCTACAAACGAACACACTCTTAGTAAATAATTCTTAAATAGGTTTTAATTAATATTTTTTATAATTATCTCAAAATTATTACACACTCAAATTATTAAAACAAATAATTAAATTTTTATTTCGTAAACTCATTCATATACAATATTGTCAAGGCCGCTTTTTGCGATGGCATGTGGTTAGACCATCGCACCACCATGGTGAGAAAATGACAAGTGTGGTGCACTATATATAAAATTAGATATTTATGAATTTTTAAAATATTTTTTATTAAATTTTTATTATTTTTAAAAATTTTGTGTTTCTTAAATCATAAGATAAAATATAATTCATACCATAAAAATTGAATTTCAATCATCAAATAAAACAAAGTATTGATAAATTTTCAATTCATCAATTGTATCATTTCAAATCTCAATAATCAAAATATAAGTTTACCACTACCACTGGAAGCATTATCCAAAAATAATCATGTAATGATATATCTTAATTATCTAATTCTTGTTTCATAAATGCTGAAATTAAAGCTTTCTTGAAATTTTCAAAGTATAATTATATTGATGAATACAATGTATTACATATTTTATTTTATTTCTAAAAATATTACAGCGTTTAAGATTCATCAATATGACTCTATATAATTTTTTTATTTTTTTTTCAAATGAACTAAATCATTGGTGTAATAACCCACTAATTATCTCATTTAAATTTGTCAACACCAAATGGTATGGATTATTTCTTTTCCTTACACTTCTTCAAGAATCTATTTACAAATTTTCAATTGTATTAAACAAAAATTAAATTATTCAATCTTTTATGCGCTTTTTTTTTTTTTTTTTTCCTCTGTGTGGATCCAAAAAACATATTAAATAGTAATACATTAGTATATCAATGTGATAGTATTGACATTCGGTATTTATATATAAATACTTACAAATTCAAAAAAGCTCCAATTACGTTCATAATCGAAAGACGTACAATAAATATTAATTATGAAAAATACAAGTGACTGAAACTCGACATGAATAAAAAAAACACATTTTTATTATTTTTTTTAAATGAATAAAATATAAGTATTATATATATTAAGAACAATGTTAGTAAAAAAATTATTTATGTGAACACTTTCACAATCTTTAAATTAAAGTTGTGTCATATTTTTTTTAAAAAATTGCTATTTATTATTTGTTTTCTTAAAAAAATATCAATTAAACATCTATTTTTGTATATTATATTAAACTAAATGGATAATTTAAAATTTATATTATATTCGTAATAAAGATAAAAATTTATAAATAGACATGACACGTAGATTAAATAGACTCAAACCACAACAATCTAAATTAATAGATATAACTAAATAATTAAAATATATAATATATTCCTTCGAGTTTGTAAAGAGAAATCAAATATGGTGCAACCACAGTAGTCCATCGTGTTAGAGTCTGAAACAGTATATCAACAAAGTTAGAGCCGAAGACGGAATATGCTTATAAAGAGGTGTCGAAAACGAGATTCACGACGAATTAAAGAGCAAGACTCTCAACGAAGTTGAAACGAGAGACTTTTAACGCAATCTGAAGTAATTTCTTTTTAATAAATTATGACAAACGATCGAATGACCAAACTTTGACACAAAATTGATGAACAATAAATTTGACGAATGACAATTCCAAACCGATTTTAAAATCAAATGATGTCGTGACACCATAAAATTAGAAGAAAAGAACTAATATAATATTTTTGGGAGACTTCCTATATAATTCAGGTTAAATGTTTATAGAGAAATGCAGATTAGTATATATTTTTTTTTACTGAATTCTAATATCATATATGTAAAAATTTGTAAACGATTGAAATTTTGTATTAAACACTAAATACATTGAAATCATAAACATCGAATTGCATAAAAACTAAATCTACGACAATTGAAATTAATACCCAACTAAATAATTAAAATATTTCAACAATAATTCCAATTCAAATTTAATATTTAAACTCCAAACTTCCAACCAATTATGCCCCAAATTAATCAATATATAGAACAATATAACAACATTTATTCAATCAAATTTTACAGTTTACAAATATATATATATAGATATATATAATTTATGAACTGTTTGGTTCATAATTTTTTTTTTTTTTTTTTTTTCTCATGGAATTAGAATTTTACAGTACAATTTATATTGAATGAAACTTATTGCATTTAAGACTTAAAATCTTATCCTATATTTGGTTGATGAAATTATTGGTGATTTATATTTTTTTAATTCAGTTTATTTTGCAGATTAATTGAAATGTTTAAATTTTTATATTTTAAATAACATACTTGTACTCTCACAAATTTTATTTGTTATGATAAATTAAATCCGTACATCCATATTTTTTTATTAACTTTAATTTTTTATTTATTTTTACCAACTTGAATGTGTTCTAATAATTTTTTTTCGATTAATATTAAAATAATATAATATATATACCAAATATATAATATATAATTTATAAACTAAAAAATTCAATAATTCAATATAAAATTTTATACTACTATTTTTCATACATAATATAAAAAAACACAACAAACTAAAACTACAAAAATAACAAACCAATGAAATAATTTTAAATTTATTAATTTATTTTAAATATTACTGGTAATATAATTAAATATAAATAAAGTTAATGATTATAAATAAATATATATTTGTAATGGTATATTTAAATAAAATATTATATTTTTATAAAACTGACCAAATATAATTTAAATGTATACTATGTTTAAAGAAAAAGTTAGAACTTTTTTGTTGGGTAAAAAATATAAACTTAAATATTGAAATGCAATAATAACAATGAGATTTTAAAGTAATAGATATATTTAATGTTAAAAAATAATACATTTATTCGCCAAATTTATTATAATTTTTTTAGTTTGTCTATTAAATTATTTAATTATTAATTTTGGCAAAGTTAAAAAATCAATATTTAATTATTATCTTCAATTCAACGCTTATTTACAACAAATATCACTAATTTTATTACTTCATTTATTTTATTTTTTAACTAAATTTTCAAAAATATCTTCAACTACTTATCATTTTTCCAATAAAATATCAATTCTCTTGTGAAACCTAAATTAAATAATTTTAATGAATAGAGAAACTATTTTTTTTTACCAAATTTTAAACTTTAAAATTTTAAATTTTATATCTATTCCAAATATAAGATCATTAAGAAGGTGTTTCTGCAAGCTCGATTTGGGCAAAACTACCTTGGTTTGGGCAAAACTACTTTGCACAGTAGTTTTGCCCAAACACGCCACTTGCAGCAAAAACTACAATTTTTTTTTCAAATATTATATTTATTTAATATTTATAATAGTTATAGTTTAATAAAATATATATAATATATTTGTATCTATATATATTATTTTATAGAAAATAATTTTTTTTTATAATATAAATAAATTAAAAATTAAAAATATATAGTAGTATAATATAAATTTATAATCAAATCATTAAATTATTAACTTTATCAATTAAATTTAATATATATTTATATTATTATATCCACTATCCATCAAATCAATAATATCAAAACCTGAACCAAATCTAAAATACATGAACATATAAATTCAAAACTATCTTCAAATTCAAATAAAAATCAAACTCAAACCAATTTTTTCCAAACAACCCTGAAGAAACATACCTTAAAATTTTAAAATCTAAGTCGTATAAAATCTAATCAATTTCCTAACAAACAACCCTGAAAGTAAAATAAATCCAAATAATAGTATCAAATATAATCAAATTTCTAAATAAATAGCCCTGAAAGTAAAATAAATTCAAACAATTCAAGTAGCGGCAGTAGATTCGAGTCATTAAAAAAAATAGAAAAAAAAAATCCAAATAATCGTATCAAATCTAATCAAATTACTGAACAAACAGCCATGAAAGTAAAATAATTCCAAATAATCATATCAAATCTAATCAAATTTCTAAATAAACAGCCCTGAAAGTAAAATAAATCCAAACAATTCGAGTAGCGGCAGTAGATTCGACCGTCGTTAAAAAAAAAAAAAAAATAGAAAAAAAAATCCAAACAAATACATCACCTAAATTATCAAATCTAATCAAATTCATGAACAAACAACCTGAAAGTAAAATAAATCCAATCCAAACAAATTAATCAGCTTAAACGCCGTCTGTGCATACACGTATACGACATATATAAATTTTAATCTCCTACAAATACTCATGTCTCTTTTGACCCATTTTTAGGTGAACTTGTTAAAATTTATTTAATTTAATTAATTAATTTTATTTATATAAGAATAAACGAAAAAATATATAACAAAATCTCGAAAGAGAAAAATAAATAAATAAATAACCTAAATACCCCGAGTAGAGTTTTTCTGTGTAATTTACACTTCATATTCACCGCATAACACAAAGTTCACAATCCTTTCTTTCTTTCTTGCTTTCCTTGTTTCTTCTCAGACGGCGTCGTCTCGTTATGGCTCACGCCATTCTTCTCTCCGACTAGAAACCCTAATTTCGCCATCCGTACGCTGCAGGTAAATCACAATCCAAATTCGAAAGCTTTGATTGCTTGCTTGCCTCTCTGCTGTTAAGATTCTCTTCGTTTTATAAATGCGCGATCAGATTTTTATTTTATTTTATTTTTCTTTTTTCGATGCTCTTGATTTGATCGGTCGATTTTTTTGTTTTTGGTTCCTGGGAGGAAGATTGCTTTTAAGTATCCGTAAAAGCATTATTTCTCTCCACAAAGATTAGGATTTATGTCCAATAATCAATCAAGGGGTGAAAGGAGCGAGTTTTCACAGTACAGGAAATCCGGCCGATCCGGTAACTCGAATTATCAGAGCCACTACGCGGGCGGTATACCTAGTAAGGGCGGTGGCGGCGCCTCATCCGCCACTTCGAATCCCGGCAACCGCAGGTACACTGGATGTGAAACTTTTTTTTTTTGAACTAGGGTTTTGCTGCGGTAATTAATTTGCGTATGTTTGTGCCCATTTGTTGATTGGATGATGATGGATGTCTGCTTGGATATGTCTATATTCGTGTTCTAGGGTTTTCATCTATGATTTGGCTTTTGCTGATGATTTAATTTCCCCTTTTCATGGTTGTAATAATTGTATATTACATGCAGTTTCAAGAAGTACAATAACAATGCACCAGCAGTGCAGTCGAGAGTTAGAAGCCCTAACGTCGATTCAGACAGTGGTACAAATGCTGCTCACAATGGTCCTAATCAACAACCACCAACTGGAAGTACGCAATATGAATTTTGTTTGTTGCGGACATATGAAAATAAAATATTTGTTTATCCATCGATAGCTGAATCTTGATTTGTTTATTTTATCGTTTTGGGCTGTGGGAGTGTTACATTTTAGTAGTATGATATGTAACAAAACCTTCTCTATTTTTATACTTTTAGGAGTGTCTGATGCCACACTTACTAATACATCTTCCAATCCAATGCTGCCTACACATGCTCCAAGTCAAGAGAACACTCGCGCTGTTCCTCGTTCATCTCCTACTGTGTCTACTGCGGCTTCAACAGCCAATGCCTCTGCTGCTGAGCCTGAAGCACCTAAAACACCCGTAAAAGGTACGCGGTTATGGTGACTATACATATTTATGTTATATACTTAAGTACATGTTTTTGGTTTTGTCCTTGCAATGGAGTTTAGTTTCTTCTGTCAGTTGACGTTTTGTAATGCTTTTACATATCTGGTTCTGGCAGATGCATCCAAGTCATTTCCTTTGCAATTTGGGTCCATAAGTCCTGGTCTTATGAATGGAGTGCAGGTATTGCAAACCCACACCTGATCAACCCTTCCCATTGTTATAATCCTTAGACACTTGTTTCCAAGTATAATGGTCTCTCTCCATTTTGTCATCAGATACCTGCTCGAACAAGCTCCGCACCACCAAATCTGGATGAGCAGAAGAAAGCTCAGGTGTGTGGCTTTTTCTATCACGTTATTCACATGGATTTCAAAAATTTAGTTTTGGCATTCAATTGGTTAGCAATTGGACTTGTGTGCTGTATACATCATTGGCAGGAATATTAGAAAGGCTTACAGTACTACTATGGATGGCTTTTATTTCTACATCTTTAATAGGTCACATGAAAGGGAAACAATGCTTCAGTCCTCTAGTTGAATAAAGGAGGAAATGTTGTTGTAATATATATATTTTTTTCTTCTGCTTTTATTTTATTTATTATTTTTATGAGGTGAAACTGTTTCTTTTCTTCACTCAGTTAGGCTCAACCTAAGAATGCATGAAGTTTTGGTTATCTGAATTGTACTTGCTACCTTATTATATGAGAGCTTGGAATAACAAGTTAGAATCCTCTGCAGCAGTCCCTATATTTATAATTTATAAGTGGACAATTTTGGTCAATATTATATTTTCAATGCCAAATTTTGGCAATGATGTGTAACAGACATTATTCCTTATGTATGGACTATTTACAGGCTCGCCAAGATTCCTTAAAGGCTGCTCCTGCTGTTCCAATCCCATCAGTACCCAAGCAGCAGTTGCCAAAGAAGGATTCTGGGATTGTTGACCAAAGTAATGCTGGTCAAGTTCAACCACTTTCCAAATCAAAGAGGGACACACAAGTCTCAGCTCCGCAATCAGTGAGTCAAACCCAGAAGGCTGCTGTACACCATATTCCCAGTATGCCCGTACAACTGCCATTTCACCAGCCACAGGTTCCTATTCAATTTGGCGGTCCCAACCCTCAAATTCAGTCTCAAGCTATGTCTGGAACATCATTGCCCCTGCAGATGCAGATCCCATTACCTTTGGGGAGCCCACCTCAGCCAATGTTCATTCCAGGCATTCAGCCCCATCATCCTGTACAGTCTCAAGGAATGATGCATCAGGGACAAAATTTTCACTTTCCACCACAGATGGGCCATCTTCCTCCCCAGTTAGGAGGCATGGGAATTAATATGGCTCCACAGTTCCCTCAGCAGCCAGCTGGGAAATTTGGGGGTTCTCGCAAATCCGTGAAGATTACGCATCCAGAAACTCATGAAGAGTTGAGGCTTGACAGCTCACCCGGGCCAAGGCCAAATCCTAACATGCCACCTCAATCACAGCCCATGTCTTCATTCCCTCCCAATCGCCCAATGAATTTTTATCCCAATTCTTACAGTGCCACTCCCCCCTATTTCCCTCCTGGTAGTGCTGTTTCTAAGAATACCAATCAGGTTTTGTCTGCACCCCCTTCTCAGCCTCCGAGGTCATATAGCCAGGTTGGTCAGTTACTTTTTTTGTATATTATTCTTTATATGTTAATATTATTATCTAATAGAAGATATTTCTTTTATCATGCACATATGAACTTAGAACTGTGATAGAACTGCCATGTAATCTTTAACCTCATTTCTTTATTTTCTGTCAGGTGACTGTGAAGCCGCCTGCAAACTTTCACGGGGAGAAAAAGCAGTTGCCAGCTTCAGGTTCTTTTGGAGAGGCTAAGTCTTCAGAACATAAAGGTTTACATGTGGAAGATTCAGTTCTCCATCAGAATGAAGTACAGCATTCATCTTCGAGCTCCTTGGCACAGTTGAAGCCTGGTTTGCAGACATCATCCACGTCTGCTCCACCTTCAGGTTCTATCAATGTGGAGCTTGTTGTAAGCAACCCTTCAGGGTCTATTCCAACTCCCGTGGATGGTTCTGCATCAATGTCAACAAGTTCTACTGTTGAAAATAAACCCATTCAATCAGAGAGCAAGGGCAAGGAGGACCAGGTAATTTGTGGCTTGTTTGTAAGTACTACTATCCTTAACGATATTTTCCATTGCTGAAGTTTAGCTTCTTTTATTTAGGTTCCTAAGCAATCGATTGTGCACTCAAGTGTGGCTGCACCCGTCTCAGAAGCTGAAACACTGAAAACAGAATCAAATCTGTCTAAAGAATCACCGTCAACAATGGGTGCTACTTCTGAGACTTCTCATTTGACAAGTGAGAGTGCTAATGAAGAAAAGCTAGGTGAAGCATCTTGGAGTTTAGACTTCAAAGGTGTAGATAGCAGACAGTCTGAAAATGAGATAAATGGGAGAAAGGAGCCAGAAGAAGCTATAACGTCAAAAAATTCAGAACTTGACAAACACAACCTGGACACCTTGGAACAAACTGGGAAAAAATTAGAGAAGTCTTTAGGTTCTTGTTCCATTGATGCTAATGTCAGTGATAGTACAGTTGTGGCCACCCATGAAGAGGTTGGTGGAAATGCTGAGAGTTGTGTCTCAGTGAATTGTTCATCCAAACAGGATAATGCATCTGCTAGCTCAGATGTATTATCAAGTGTGGCTGATAGCACAGGCACAACAGAAATCAATGTTATAAAGCCTGCTTCTATAGACCAGGAGACTGCCCCAGTCTTGGTACCATCTCTGCTTGATGTTACTGCGAGAGCTGAAAATGAAAATATTGAGAACAACGGTGGCATAGTTTCGCCTTCATTGAGTGTAAAAGATAATGTTTTATCAGATGCAAATGTGACAAAAGCTGTTGTTCCCCGAGGGAAGAAGAAGAAGAAGGACTTGTATCGAAAAGCAGAAGCTGCTGGGACCAGTTCTGATCTGTACATGGCGTACAAGGGCCCTGAAGAAAAGGAGAGCTCAACCCCTGTGGAGAGCATTGAAAATGCTTCAGCAACTGGCCCCAAGCAGACATCTGCTGACATATCTCCAGAGAAGCATGTGCAAAGGGAGATAGCAGTGGTGAATAAGGCGGAGCCCGATGACTGGGAAGATGCCGCTGAGATCTCTCCACAGTTAGGATCCTCGAAGAATGAAACTGAGGGTAATGGCAAAGATGTTACTGGCTCAAAGACTAAGAAGTACCACCGAGACTTCCTGATGAAATTTAAGGAGCAATGCACTGATCCTCCTAAGGGATTTAATTCTGGCATAGATGATGCATTGATGCTCTCTGGTTCACGAGAGTCATATCCTAGTCCTGGACGAAATATAGCTAGGCCAGTTGGGGGTCCTACAGCTGATCGTCGTTTGGGTGGTGATGATGATAGATGGAATAATTTCTCTGGCCCTCTTATGCCTGGGCGAGGAGACATTAGGGCGGACATGGCATATGCAGGTAATATCATGAATTTTCGGCCTGGCCAAGGAGTTAATTTCGGTGTTTCAAGGAATCCAAAGGCTCAGAACCAGATTCCTTATGGTGGGACAATCTTCACAATGCAGTCTCTTGGCCAGGGTGGCTTTCCAAGAAATAATCCTGATGCTGATAGGTGGCAGCGAGCAACTAATTTCCAGAAAGGATTGATGTCTTCTCCTCAGACACCACCACCTGTGATGCACAAAGCTGAAAAGAAGTATGAGGTGGGTAAAGTTACTGATGAGGAAGAAGCAAAGCAGAGGCAGCTAAAGGCCATACTGAACAAGCTTACTCCGCAAAATTTTGACAAATTGTTTCAGAAGGTTAAGGAAGTGGGCATTGATAATGTTGTCACACTGTCTGGAGTGATCTCACAAATTTTTGACAAAGCTCTAATGGAACCAACATTCTGTGAGATGTATGCGGATTTCTGCTTTCATCTTTCTGCCGACTTGCCTAAATTGGAAGTGAATAGTGAGAGAATCACTTTCAAGAGGTTACTTTTGAACAAATGCCAAGAAGAATTTGAGAGGGGAGAAAGAGAGGAACAAGAGGCAAATAAAGCTGATGTAGAAGGTGAAGTTGAACAGACAAAAGAAGAGAGGGAAGAAAAGAGACTTCGAGTACGGAGGCGAATGTTAGGTAATATTAGATTGATTGGAGAGCTGTACAAGAAGAGGATGCTTACGGAGAGGATCATGCATGAGTGCATAAGTAAGTTGTTGGGTAATTATCATAATCCCGATGAAGAAAACATTGAAGCCTTGTGCAAATTGATGAGCACAATTGGAGAGATGATAGATCACCCAAAAGCAAAAGACCACATGGATGCTTATTTTGACATTATGGCACGAGTATCTGTTGATATGAGAGTGTCCTCTAGGGTTAGATTCATGCTTCAGGATGCTATTGATCTGAGAAAAAATAACTGGCAGCAGAGGAGGAAAGTTGAAGGTCCCAAAAAGATTGAAGAGGTTCACAGAGATGCTGCACAAGAGCGACATGCACAATCTGGCAGGATGCCCCGTGGTTCTAGCATGGGCAATTCTGCTAGAAGGGTTTCATTACAGACAGATTTTGCTCCTAGAGCACCTAGTGTATTATCATCTCCCGGCCCCCAGATGGGTGGATTCCGTAGTATGCCAACCCAGCAACGCAATTATGGTTCACAGGATGCACGGGTGGATGAGAGAAATTCATATGACAGGACCGTGTCTGTTCCTCTCCCTCAAAGACACCTTGGTGGCGATGATTCCATAACACTTGGTCCCCAAGGTGGCTTGATGTCCTTCCGAGCCCGTCCAACACTACCAACCAATCAGCTGCCTGAGGCAACGAGACCTGTTGATGCTCGAAGAATGACCCCTGGTCAGAATGGGTTCAGTTCTATACCAGAGCAGGCTGCTTATGGGCGAAGAGAGGATGTAATGTCAAGACAGATGCCAGACCTTCATTCTCACGAGTCAAATACTACCCACGGGGATAAGCCTACTCATCCTCAAGGTGGACTGCTGAGTAGCACGAACAATGTCTCTTCAGAAAGTGCATTAACAGAAGATCAATTGAAGGACAAGTCCAGGGCTGCGATTGAAGAATACTACAGGTACCATTTTGATCCAACGTTGATAATTTTTTTCCATTTCAGATTATGTGAGCTTGTATGCAGCAATATGTATACATGTGTGCAAATCAACAAACTTTGATAGCTCCTAACTGTTATTTGTTTATAATTGTTGTCTCGATCTTCAGTGCTGTGTGAACAAAAATTAAAACCATTATATTTATTCTCACCACTATGCAAAGTCATGCATGCTCCCATATTGGGTAAAAGTGCTAACTGGTAGCTGCAGAAGTAAGATTAATGGCACCTGAGATAATGTTGTTTCCGTAAAGCAAAGTTCTACTGGACCATGAATGTCTTTAGTTTCAGCATCTGCCTTCTTGATCATGGATTCATGATGTTGCTAGTGCATATGAATCATGTCTATTTTCATTGTGAAGCTCTTGATTCAATCATCTTCATGTGAATGGTGAAGCAAATCAACGACTTGATTCTATTGCTTGTAGCCTTGTGCTGGTTTGCATACAAAAGGAAAGTTGGGTAAATTCCGATGGTTAGTTTGTAACTTTACTTGTTCAAATCAACAGCTAGATCTGACAAAGGTAGGAAATTAATGGATTCAAAGAAATAGAGGCGTGACATCAATCAACAGCTTGCATTCCTTTTATTTTCTTTATTTTTTCCCCTCGAACACTTGCTCTCTTGAGTTTCCTGTTTCAGGAACAGAATCCCTCCTATTTTTTTGCTCGTACTTGCCTATTGGGTGTTCTATGTAGAGAAGGGAAGAAACATACCACTTTGTTATTCAAGTAGATGACAAGTTCTTATTAGTTTGTTCTTAAAGTTACCATTTCTTGATTATTTCTCCGTATGCTGTTTACTATTGCCTATTGGGTGTTCTATGTAGAGAAGGGAAGAAACATACCACTTTGTTATTCAAGTAGATGACAAGTTCTTATTAGTTTGTTCTTAAAGTTACCATTTCTTGATTATTTCTCCGTATGCTGTTTACTATTGCCTATTGGTTGTTCTATGTAGAGAAGGGAAGAAACATACCACTTTGTTATTCAAGTAGATGACAAGTTCTTATTAGTTTGTTCTTAAAGTTACCATTTCTTGATTATTTCTCCGTATGCTGTTTACTACTGATTGATTCTTATTAAGGAGAGGTACAAAATATCAGTGGCTTACACTCAATCAGTGGGTGTGTTAGGGTCAGTTGAAATAATTTGGTCTAGTATTTCAGATGATTGTTTGCAGTTTTAAGTTGGATACCTAGAGAATCATATTTTTAGCTGTTATACTGTTGTGCTTCCACTCACCTCCATGTTCTGAATAATAAAGCAACTTTGGAAGACAAAAATAGCGTGATTCTGCAGCCGCCATGTTTGGTATGCTGCAGAACATATGGTTCTCCTTAGTGATATTTCATTATTTTGATTAATGGCTCCGATACCAAATCATAGATCATACACAATTGTGTTTATTTTCTCATTTTATTTTTAAAAGTAAAGATTTAAAACCTTACTACTTGAGTGATGTTGCTGCTAAACCACCTCATTTG
This sequence comes from Andrographis paniculata, assembly GCF_009805555.1. Classification (NCBI taxonomy): domain Eukaryota; kingdom Viridiplantae; phylum Streptophyta; class Magnoliopsida; order Lamiales; family Acanthaceae; genus Andrographis; species Andrographis paniculata. The sequence continues at coordinate 64,828 of NW_026137580.1, read as the reverse complement.
TTTGCCCCTTTAGTGCAAGAGATGATGAAGAAATGGTTCAATGCATCAAGGATTTGAATGCCCCTAGGTTCTACCCCACAATGATCTCACTTTGGGTTGGCGATTCTTTTGAGAGGAAAGATGTGCAGAGAAATCTCTTGACGAAGCTACTTGTCAGCCTTTCGAAATCCGAAGACACCATGATAACTCCAGATCAACTGGTTCAAGGGTACGTAATTCCTAGTTTCGACTTTCTTTTAACAATTGATGGAAGTATCACATTTTCATTCTGGTCTTAGAATGTACACAAATTTCATCCTAAGTTGGTAATATCCGATGGATTCGAAGAATTTGCCAGGTTAGACATCGGAAGAAAGTGGTAGGGTATAAATTTATGCAAATGGTCTCGAAATAAATTTCAATGTAAGACGTAGATAATGTTGATTGAATCTCATGATTAATAGTTTCCTTAAGTTCTGTAGGCCTGTTGTCTTGTGTCTTTTTATGATCAAACAAAGTAGTCTTTGTAAGATACAAATTGAAATCATTTTTCAAAACTACTGCATTTTACCTACCGATGTGTGGCATTTGCTACTTTAAACTAATTTGCACTTCCAACAGGTTTGAATTGGTTCTTACCATCCTGGAGGAAGCTCTCACAGACTCTCCTAAAGCATCCGAGTATATTGGGCTTACCCTTGCCAAGCTCATTATGGAAAATATTGTCCCCCTTTCCAGAGTCGAACAGGTGATATTCGAAGGGGGTGAAGAACCAGGCAGTCTTCTCAAAACTGGGATTGCAGCTGAAATAATGGGAACCATTCTGGATGTGATAAAATCAGAAAAAGGTGATTCTGAATTGAACAAAATCCGGGCAGGATCAAATCTGTCGCTCGATCGCTTCCGACCACCAGGCTGTAAGAAATCCTTGAGGATAGATAAGTTCCTGTAGAGAGAAAAAGAAAACAGAGAGAGAGGGAGGGAGGGACAGTGGAGGAAGGTAGAGGGTATGGAGAGGTGATCATTTTTTTGGGTAGAAGCAAAAAATCACTGTCTTGGTTTTTTCCTTTTTACATATCTTTGGTTTTAAATTTTCCTTACATAATGGAACCGTTGTCAATGTAGGAGGAGAAACCTGTTTTATATTATCATTACTATTATTGTTATTAATATTATTATTATTTAGGCAAGAAATTAAATTACAGGTTTCTCAGTTGAAGGAGCAAGATGTCTTGGCCGGTGTTTGGGATTGTTTTGATGGTTTGGTTTGGTTTGATTTGAGTTTATTTTGAATTTTTTGTAGTGAAATTTTGGGCTTTATTTATGTACAACTTTTTTTTGACAAAAAATAATGTTTCATATATTTTTTACAATATTATTATTGTTATTATTATTTTTTTTATATATAAAAATATCGAACAAAATAATTTTTTATTGTTATTAAAATCTCAAATTTTGAAATACAGGATTTGTTTAGCTGTATTTTTCCTTTTTTATTTTATTAAAATAAATATTAATTTTGACAAAAGCATTTTTTATATTTTGACAAATTTTTAATATCAATACAAAATATTATTCAAATATTAAAAAATACATTTTTTTGAAGTGTTAAATTTAATATTCTAAAATTCAATCAAAAGAATTAATGATATTATAAATGAATATGATAAATACTTTTAAAATAAAAAAGAGAATTTAAATATAATATTCTAATTTAAAAATAGAAGATCTAAATTTTTATGTGCATTTATAAAAAAATACTCGAGTAATAAAAATGGAATACAAAACACAACCAAACAGTTCTCAGTAGCCTTATTTTAATACAGCAGCTGTTCAGTCAACCATAGCGCATAAACTCTCCGATGTCCGAAACCCAAACCAACCGCCGCGCCACCGCCGGCATATGGTGGCCGGCCCTTGTAGCGGCGGCCGTGAAGCTCCTTCTAATTCCGGCCTACCGGAGCACGGACTTCGAAGTCCACCGCCACTGGCTAGCCCTCACGCACTCACTCCCTCTCTCCCAATGGTACTCGGACACCACCAGCCAATGGACCCTCGATTACCCTCCATTCTTCGCCTACTTCGAGAAATTCCTCTCGATTTTCGCTTCCAGGCTGGATCCGATCATGACCGATCTCCATCAAGGCCTTGATTACGCCTCCTCCCGCACGATCGTTTTCCAGCGCCTGTCAGTCGCGCTGTCCGATTTCGTGTTGGTTTACTCTGCTTATAGATTGACTGTAAGCAGAAATTGTAGCAATTTTGAGAGGTTTTTTAGCTGGATTTTGATTATCTGGTCGCCTGGCCTGTTTATTGTGGATCACTTGCATTTTCAGTACAATGGTTTTCTGTTAGGGTTACTGTTGCTGTCAATTTCTTTTCTGGAGGAAGGAAGGGATTTAATGGGAGGGTTTATATTCGCAGTTCTGCTTTGTTTTAAGCATCTCTTTGCAGTGGCTGCGCCAGTGTATGTTGTGTATTTGTTTAGGCATTACTGCAGGGGAGGATTGGTCAAAGGTTTTAGTAGATTGGTGCTTATGGGAAGTGTTGTTTTGGCTGTTCTTGCTGCGGCTTATGGTCCCTTTGTTTACCATGGACAGGTAAAAATTTTGGGTTCTACTGTGGAAATGGTTGGAGTTGATTAATGCTGATAGCATGAAAAGATGTGATTTGAAGGAATTGTGTTTCTCCCATTGATGTGATTCTCTTTTGTTATTCTTGTGTCAATATAGTGTTTGAATTCGGTTCTGTAGATTCCCAGCTGGAAATTGTGTTCGAAGTTGATTTATGCAGATTCTGAAGTATTTACTTTTTATTTTAGTCGTGTGGTATGATAATAGACTAATTTTTAGTAATTCTAATCTGACTTCACAGCTGTTAAGATTGGCGATTGAATTTCGTATTTTAGATGGATTGTGTATCATGTGATACATTTCGATAAATCTTAGTGGGCTTGAATATTACAGGACAAGTATAATTAAAAGTGACTTATTATAGAAATCAATGTTAGGCTGTGAGGCTGAAAGTAAATACTGATGTATCATTGGACTAAGATTATGTGTTCTTCTTTGGGAGTAAATGTGTCATGTTGCTGATTGTGAAGCTACAGATACTGAAGCATGGCGCATAACCTTTACTTTTAAATCGTTCTTTTCCTTGCTTGATATTCTTATTTTGAGTAAGATAGTAGCTCGTTCATTAAACAGACTTCTATTCTGCTCTTACAATAATTTTCATCATCCTAGTAGGGCTGCATGTTCCATTTGTTACCGAAAGTTGTGTAAGGTGTGGTTTATCTCTTCATTTACCTTGCAGATGCAACAAGTTTTCAGACGCATGTTTCCTTTTGGCAGGGGACTCTGCCATGCATACTGGGCTCCAAATTTCTGGGTATTCTATATAATGTTGGATAAATGTCTAGCATTTTTGCTTGTGAAACTAGGGTTCCACATCGAAGCCCCAAAAGCTTCATTCACTGGCGGTCTGGTGGGAGATTCCTCTCCATTTGCTGTATTACCTACAGTAAGAATGTCTGTTCTCTTGTTTATATCTAACAAATTTTCAGTTCCATTACAGTTTCCGCGTGTTTAAAGCCACAAGTTGCTGTTATCTGTTTATTAGGCCCTTTGTGTGTTGATCAATCTAGTTATGTTTGAAGTTTCAAACCAGTGTTAATTTGTTTATTATGCTGGCCCTTTATGTGTTGATCAATCTAGTTATGTCTGAAGTTTCAATCCACTTGCAGATCAGTAGACGTGGTTCAAGATTTGACGCTTGACCAATATGGTACTTCAAGATGAATTATACTACAGAGCTAAAGTACTATTTTGTAAACAATTAGAGAAAAGCTTAGTAATTATATATAATATAAACATATTATGAAAAGCCCAATATCCCCTCGGGTGTCCAATGCTTGATAGTAGTAGAATACTTGAGCTTCACTTGTGAATGATTTGTTTGAACTCAGGAATTCATTAGTACATTGGTTCAAGTTTGGACACTTGACCAATATGGTACTTAAAGATGAATTATACTATGAAGCTGAAGTACTACTCTGTAAACAATTAGACAAAAGCTTAGGAATTATGTATAATGCATACGAATTTCAAAAAAGACAAATATTCCCTCAGGTGCTCAATACTCAAATAGTAGTAGAATACTTGAGCTTCACTTGTAAATGACTGGATTGTATTCAGGAGTTCATTATTAAATTCCTTGTCAAACATTCTGGAATGTACTAAAGAATGACATCTTTGTTACCTTTGGGCTTTGTGATACAATTAATCTATTATAAATTCACATATCCAATAATGCAGGTCACTCCCTTGATCACATTCATCACCGTTCTCTTAGCAATCTCTCCTTGTCTGATAAAAGCTTGGAGAAATCCCCAGCCAAAGATGGTATCCAGATGGGTATCCTATGCTTACACTTGCGGATTTCTATTTGGTTGGCATGTTCATGAAAAGGCATCACTCCACGTTGTGATCCCCCTAGCCTCTACATCCTTGACAAGCATGAAGGATGCTAAGCATTACTTCTTTTTGTCCATAGGTATACTTTTTCTTAAATCTATTTTTGCTAATTACCTTGTGGAATCTATTTTTGTGCCTGTTATTAAATCTTGATGAACTCGTATGGTCCTTATCAGTCAATAATGTCTATCTCCAGTTTGTTAGTAGTTCACATATATTTCTCAGTTTAAAATACAATAATGGTGTGTTTTTGGCTGGTTTCCTGGCTGCCATAGCCTCTTAAGATTTCTACAGAATTCAAGATGACTATATGTAAGTTGTATTGCTCGAGCATCGCATATAGTTATTTTGTCCAGTAGGTTGTCAGAAGTCCTTGCCCGGTTGCATGCTAGAGTGTTATATTCTTAACTATCATTGAACTTTAATTTGTTTGAATGCATTCTTAGAGTGTTTTGAACGTATTAGATGGTGTGGTGTTCTTTTTTTATTTAATCTGAACCGTAATGAATTGCTATTTCATTTTATAATATGTATCTAGTTCAAAATAAAAACAGCTATAGAATGCAATTGGATGTAATTTTAGGGTGTGAGGCATAGAGATCCGTAAGCACGAACAATGTTACATAGAGGACAACTTACCAATTAATAATTTAATTATAGTATATTTTACATTTATGTAATAAAGAACAACGCTTATTTTCTAATGGATTACGATTAGAAATTTCATGTCAGACACAGTGTAGACTTCCCTTGGAGTTCTTCTAGCAATGTTGCTCTCTTATTAAAACTGAGATTATGTAATTTATCCCTAGCTTTGCAGTCATTGTAGGATTGATTAAAGAATAATGTTAAATATCTTGGTTGCGTCTATATATGTTTTCGAAGTTTGGATTGGTTTGAAAATAATAAAAAATAGAATAGAAATAAGTGTTTGATGTGATACTTAGATTCTTGATGTAACATTTTAAATGAAAATTAAATCCTGAATAAAATGTCATCTAGATTGGAATTTTTACAAAAGGTAAATTTGGAAACATACGTAAAGTGTGTTTATTACCATGTTATATGTCTGCTTCAGTTACTTACAATGCTTATGCTGTTAGATCTAACACATAGCTATCATGATGCAGTATCTTGCTACTCACTTTTCCCTCTTCTGTTCGAATCCCAAGAGTACCCCATCAAAGCTACACTTCTACTTCTACATGCAGTTCTGATGTTCCTCGGGTTCTCCTCACATTTTCCCGAGTCAACTTCTGGACATGTAAAGGGAAGTGAGACCAAATCTGGAACACCCTTCTACATTGGGTGGCTCGGAAAATCCTATCTTCTTGGCCTCTTAATTGTTGAGATGTGGGGACAGTTTCTGCATCGTATTGTTTTTAGTGATCGACTTCCTTTCTTACCACTTATGATGATCTCTGTATACTGTGCTCTCGGGATGATTTACTCGTGGATTTGGCAGCTAAGACAGATTGCTCGGTACCACTGATTCGCACGCTGTTTTTTTTTTTTAACACTACTGACAAAGTGAGAAGCTTATTTTGTTGTAGTCATGGCGGCAGGCGGCAGGAGGTTTTGAGGGATGCAGAAAGCAGGTATTTTTTACAGTCTGTTAACATTATTGTCGAAGAGTGTGTTTGTAAAAAATATTTGTGGCTGATGATACGAAGTTGGGATTAGAAGAAAGTGAACATAAATTGAGTTTAAAATTTGATTGTGTTGTATTCAAAATCATTGAATTTTTTAGGACAGATTCTGAGCTTATTATCTAACCCTTTTTTTTTTGTCCTTTGTATTTCAATTATTGTATTTTTGTTCTTTTTATGCCTCATTGTATTTAATTAAAAGAAAAAATCATGCATTTTTAATCATATGAAGGGGCTGGCAAAAGTGCTTATTTGATATATATATATATATATATATTTTAAAAAATTCATATTAGAGAAAAGGATCACAAATGTTTTTATTAGTTGAATAATATTTTTCATATTGTATATTTTGTAATATTAATAATCTCAATAATGAAAAAGAATAGTCTCTAATGTCCCCTGCGTAAAAGAAACAATAAATCTGTACTCCCTTCATTCAATATGTGGTATCTGCTCTACCGTAGACATGGTATTTTATGAGGAATGTAATTAATAGATATGACAAAAAGTCTGTCTAAAAAAAAATTAAATAAATAAATGTTTGAACGTATCAAATTAAATATATAATTATTTTTATTTTAAACAAAATTATATATTATAAAATTTAATATGAATTGCATAGATTACTCTACTAATTTCTTTCAATGTTGCATTATTTACTAGTAAATAAATTAAATAATTGTTTTTAATTTATATATTATATAAAAAACTAATTTAATATTAAAAATAATAGATTATATATAAGAAATATTACCACATCACATATTATTTCAATTTAAATCTACCTTAAAAAACAGCGATCTTACAAAAACACTAATGCAAATCTTTAACTTCAATCGGTGGGATCCGGGACTCCAGTTCCAGACCAGAGTCAGTCAATCAGTCAGTCAGTCACCAATCATCAGTGTAAATACGAGTAATGGGTGTATGGAGTGGGAACTCCCGGATCCCCTTGGAATCGATGCTGGAGAGACCATACATCAACACTCCCAACGACTTTTTAAGCAGTGCTCGATTTTCCGTTCGGACTCATATATATATATATATATATATATATATATATACATAGAGAGGATGATTATTCTAATGTCTCTTTCAGGTTTTGGATAAATCTTTTGGAGCTCCTTCGCGAATCGGGAGCTTAAAACTGAAGAGGATGGGTTCAAGCAGCAGTCATGTGGTTTCGTCGGAAGCATCATCGCCGAGGAAGTCGTCGAGGTTAAGGCGAAAGGTATCCGCCCTGTTCTGCGGTGTTTTCACGCCCAAGTCAACTTTTAAGGTATCATGACTTTTTCTTCCGTTTCTCCCTTTTCTTTGGAGTGATTTGATTTGGATGTTCGTTATTGATCGGATTTGGATATTGTTGTCTGTTTCTCTGTGTTGGTGCTGATCGATTGTGTGGACTTGATCTGGTTTTCTAGGGTTACGAACTGTTTGAACTCTGAACTGTTGAGGTGATTTCATAGATCGATTGCTTAACTTTCGGCCAGATTCATGACAGAGAGTTCCTACCATTTGTAGTCATTAACTCTCGAGACATCATAACCATATTGTATGTATATCTATGTTAGCAGTTGGCATTCGGGGAAGGAAGGACTGTAATGGCACTGAAATCGGTTTTTGTTGATATGAAAATATCTTGGATTCTAAGGGCCTAATCTATTCTCTCTTTGCTCAAAACTTGTGAAACAAAATAGCCATATAAGTACTAACACTTGAGTCTCGCATCAAAATTAGAATTTGTATTGTGATTTGTGAAGCATGACCAATAAATAATAATAATAATAAAATTTAGTTTGAGAAATTTTCATTGCAAACTCAGTGTGTACTTTAGGTAGTAAGTATAATTGAAACCTTCTTTATATTGAAGGTTCCTTTTATGAAGACTTGAAAAGCATAATTCTTCTCTACTTGATTTCTCAGGCACTTGTCATTCTTGTTGTTTTCAATACTTTTTTCACTTTACCAGTCATGGGAAACTTGTTGTTCTTACGAAGCAAGGTACTCATATGTCGGAATCATTATAAGACACATTTGAATTCAGTATTCGAACTTTGTGGCTGGGTTAAGATTGCTCAAGCCCAATGTTTGATAAAATGCAAGTTTTGTATGTGCTATCTTTTTAGTTAACAGTTACCGATTGCTCAATATATTCAAGGAAGAAACTCTCTAACGCGTCATTGGAAAGTTCATCTCTTTATTCAATCTTCTCCAGTTGTATTTCACATTTCTGTTTCCTCCACTGTTCAAAAATCTTGACTTGAGCTACACCTATCAAATAGTAGATTTCTTTGTTCAAGAATTCAAATTTTGTTCAGGACATCTAAGGAGATATTTGGTTCAAGAAAGTCCTCAGTAAAGGTGCTAAAGAATACATTGCAACCAAAAAATTAAATTGAAACCTCATCCGGCTACTTATAGAATTGTCACTTTTGAGGTTCTTCCCCATAACTCCCTCATTTGCAGTGAATATATCTTCAAAAACATGTTGTCAATCTGAACTCTTCCTTAGATCCTTTAAACTCCCATTGTATGTTGGTTGTTGGATCATTGTTGTAACAACACCTCAGAAAATAGTTCTCATTATTGCTCTCTCCATTCCATGGTATTGCACAACCAAATTATAGCATTATGCCAAAATAGTGGAGAAGTAACAACCCTATTAGGTATACCATATTTGTTGGTCTTCTTATTCATATTTTAAATAATTGATCAGTGTTGTGAAATAGATTAACTATCGTGTATGTAACTGTGTCTGATTCTAGAAGTGTGCCTGCATCCTAGTTTCAGGTTTATTTAGTTTTGTTAGCTGGATATATACTCATATCTGACACTCATACCATACTCAATAATAATCATGATGATGATGGTAGTTTGAGATTAAAATTTCAATAGCAAACTAATCAAAGTGGTTATCATTTTACCCAATGATAATGAACTGCATAAAGACTCAAAGTGGATATGCATGAATTATGGGATAGCATTTTCTGAGAGGACACAAGATAACTTGATCAAAATTAAAAATTTGTTTACATTTGATATTGAGATATGATCGTTTGTCCCAATCCCAAAGACATGAATTACATTGAACTTAACCAAAAAATTTACCTGTATTTGGGGATAGCATTCTCTGAGGGACACAAAATAACTTAATCAATATAAAAAAACTTGCTTACTTATAAATGGTTGAGGGGCTTTCATGGTGAACCCTATCACCAAAATATGGGTTAAGCTCTTAGATAACAAGTTTAATTCATGAATTAATCTAAAGTAAATAAATTTACAGACAGGCGGATTCTAAAAACTGCTGAATGACACCATAGTTGGCAGTTGTGGCTTCCTCAGTCAGTGAACATATAAGTTTGATAAAACTGATAGAGCATATAAGTGGTTAAGTGTATAAAAACATAATGGTTTTGTAGATCAGTAGAGGACTAATAGTGAAATGATATTTGTAGTATTTGCAGTGTTTATTGTTTGATAGTCAGTGAAGTTGAAAATATAGCCTTTGAAGAATGAACTTATGGCTTTCAAATTAAGTTCCGAATTAGTGGAAATTTGAATTAGGGATTCTATGTACAACCTATCACTAAAATCCCCCTAGAGGGGGATAAGGTGACGGTACCTGGGGAATAAGCATCGGCTGCCTGCTGAATCCATGGGCAGTCAAGAGACAACCCACAGAAGGTAAAAAAAATTAATAATAATATCTAAAGTTTGAACTTTGAAGAGTAGGGACGATTAGTAAAGTGAAATAGGACAGTGAGGAGAGATTGATGCTGGGAAGGAAACAAAGGCTCTGTCAGTTTTTGGCGGAAACTTGCAGTATAGAAGCTTGAAAAGAAGTTAAAAGAAACTAGTAGTATAGTGAGGGAAAAAAAAAAATGGCCTCTATTGGTTTGTGAAATGACATGACAGAAATAAACTGACAAAAATAAAAAATAAGCTGACAAAGTAGTAAAACTGCTATTACATGGAGGCTGGTGGAATGGTTGCATTGTTGACATGATTATACGACTCGAAAGTCTTCAAACCTTGAAAGCTATTACCTTTAGCTTCTATGTACAACATCTTCTGATCCACTCTGGAATTTTGATCAAGTGATCTTTATGCCTTATTTCTTGGATCAATGCCACAATCAACTTTTGAAATTCTTTGTTTTGGCTCTGAAATCTGTCCTTGATTCGGTTTGACCTCCACATCGTGGTGCTGCTTAAATTTGGTTTATGAAGCTTCTCCACTAACTTCTGGCCACTGTTTCCTGGAATCTACAGCTTGACACATTATAATTTCCTTCAGCTGTTATTGTACTCAGTTTTAAATTTTCTTCAGGTTTTTCATTATTGTTCAAGATTTTCATGTGTAAACATGATCCTGTTAAGGTTAATTTAACAATTTTTTACTTCTGCTAGTACCTTCCATAGCAGTATTATTGACATCTTTTATCAACAGAACCTGCATAAAATTGGCTTCAACATTTCATAAACTTTTTCACAGAAGCTGGAAGATTGTGCAGAGGAGATGCCAACCATTAGCTGCAGAAGAGATTTGTCCCCCTTCGATTCTTCTCTAAACTCCAGCCTCGAATCCCCTTCTGTGTTTTCCTCAGAAGCTGAAGCCACTACATCCACATGTGACAATGAAGATTTATCTGAAGGAAACATTGGCGTTGTCGAGGATGCCCTTACTGAATCTGTTCCATTAAATGTTCAGTCACTCAGAGATCTCGAACCACTTGAGGATCAGGTACTTGTTCATTTTGAGCGCATGAACTCTCTATAATAGTAACACGGATTTGTGAGTGTGTTCTTTGACAGCTTGCTCAACAGTCGATTATTGAAAATACAATGGCACAAAGTACAACTTCCGATAGTTCAGTCCATGATCAGACAACCAATCCAGTGCAGGGGCACCATAGTTCTCATGTGCTGTCAAATAGTTCTGAATATAGCCAGGATTCCCTTGTGGTATACAGTAATTCTGATTTAAGGTCACTTTCTGTTGTTTCTGATTCTTTACCACGGTTTCAAATCCCTGGGAATGACGTTGCTCACTTGACAACCGATTCTAGTTCAGGATTTCTTGTGTCTGATAGTGACCAAGATATGAGGAGTGGAGCACAACTACATCTCGATTTGGTGAGTATCTCTTCTAACATCCTATCTGATAGCATTGCTGAAGTAAGTAGAGGTGAAGCAAGAAGAAACAGTAGGACACTATTTTGGGACGCTTTATCAAGACACAGTTTTAGACGACATGTTGATTCCCCAACAATTGTTATCGCCACTGGTCTTGCTGATGAGCTAGAATCCCATGACAGATGGTTTTATGATTTCAATGGTGATCTCCATTCCATTGGAACCAATCATGATATCGACACATTGAGTGCCAGGCTTCGTCATAGAAATGAACAGAGACGGCTTTCGAGATCTGAGGTTAGATATGCAATATTTACTTCTTGTGCTTCCAATTTTTCATTTAGAAAGTTCATATAAAAAGGAGCATCATCAGTAACTACATGATAATTCCATGTGTTTGGTTATGCTGTTTGTGTAGTACACTTGACCATTTTCATTCATTAACAAAATTGTCTAGATCTCAGAAAGGAGAGGTATTCGTAATGAGGGTGGCCGACGAACTGCATTTTGTGCATCAGGACTTCACCTCGATGGTACATGTTCATGTGATTTGTTCTTTGCAGATGAAGAATCAAGTAGTTTTGCAAGTATCTCACGTATAATAGTTCTCGCTGATGCATTGTTTGAGGTACATTCTTGAGACTACACTCATTCCCATTTAGTTGTGCCTTTTTTTTTTTGGTCAGTCCTTGTTAAGTAATTTTTATTGAATTTGAAACCTCTTATTTAAGCAATTGGAGTCCCTTCTAATATTGCAAGAAGTCTCTTTTAATTTTACCTATTTTTGGGCTAGTTATTATTTATTTAAAAGAGGTCAATAATTACAACCAACAACATTACAAATTTCTTCTCTTTTGTTATTTTACTACACGAGCTCCACAAACCCATGGCTTTAATCTTGCATATCTAAAGAACCTAAAATTTATGTGAAATAGTCCTTAAGGGTATTATCCTTGTGCTTCTAGTTTTATTAGTGAATCTCCAATACAATTTTCTTTATATCATGAATTTCTTGTATGAATCGCTTAAGACTCCTGAATGCTTGAATAGGGCATTACTTATACTACCTTCTGTACTCGTGCAGTTTCATTAGCAAGTGAAATAGTAAACCACATGTATCTATTTACCAGGTTTTAGACGAAATTCACCATCAGGCTTTATCGCTTTCACTATCTACAATATCTCTCCCTGCTCCAGAGTCTGTTGTTGAGTCATTTCCACTCAAGGATCACAAAAATGATGAGAATGGTTCAATCGATGTTCGACAGTAAGTCTCGTATCACTTAAACCAATTACATGCTGTTTTCAATTCTTAAAATTTTCGGTATGATGCGCACCTTGACTTGTCTTGATCATCACCCTTGACTCAACCAAAAATGTGCTGTGCAGATGCTACATTTGCTTATCCGACTACGAGGAAGGGGACAAATTGAGAGTCCTCCCATGCAATCACGATTACCACATGCTTTGCATCGATAAATGGCTTAAAGAAGTGAACAGGTACTGACTGCTCAAGAAAATTATCTACACACATACGCATCTTATAGTCTTCATTTCCATTAAGTATTGTTCTATGTCAATAGGGTATGCCCAGTCTGCAGACACAATGTCTGCGAAGTTCCCGGAGAATCCTCAGCATCCAACACATGAAAGAAGTAAAAGCTTCTTTCTCAAAGTAAAGCCAAAGTCAACTGTAAGTATTCATGCATACATATACATATACACTGCATACAGTAATGTGATAAATACCAGTTTGTTTTTGTTTGTGCAATTTTTCTAGCTTTTAAACATCGTAGGTTATGTATGCTAATAGCGCTACATAATCGAATTCAAAGTTTCTTGCTAATAAACACTGGAAATTTAAATTATTTGCAGGTTGTGATATATAATCTTTTCAGCTCACTTAGATGGTTACATGTCGGTACATAATAACATAGATTAAAAAGTCCCCACAAGTAAACATTACCTAATACTACTGCACAACTTAGGACAATATCACAGAGGCAACAAGCAGTTTGCTGCTTCAATTTTGAATAACCACAACAAAGTGCAATAATGATTCACTTAACAACAATTTAGGGATTAAAAACACAACATTTTTTAATTTTTTAACCTAATAATGTATTTTTAATTTCTTCAAATCCAGGATGACTCAAGACAAATTTTAAAGTACTAGCACTCGTTTCACCAACAATTCCACCAAAACATGGTTCATATATGTCTCTGTGTGTGTGTGTGTGTGTTTATATATACCAAGATCAATATGCACCCAAGCCTCAGCAAAGCAACAAGACAATAAGAGTGAATAATTTGAAGTGAAAATTTCATGAGTTTTGACATAATCACTAAATGTAAGCTAAAACTCAAGCATACGTAACTCAATCATTCCCTCTTTCCGTTTCCCAGAATACCAAGCTACAACCTTACCTGAGCCAAGGAGCCTCAAAGAGTAACTTAGGCTATATATCAGATCTTCCAAGTGTGGTCCATTCCTCCCGGAAGATGAACCAAGGGAAAACTTGGAATCCACTCGAAAAACAATCGGTCCTGCAACCTGCATTTATATAAACATCATGATTGTGTATCATAACTTTCCATGGATATCTATATACAAGCATAAAAGGCAATTTATGAAATTAAAAACTTCTGTGATGACAGAGTATTCCTATATAGTTTTCTTCCCTCTTCAACAATTTAGTGCTAAGGCTGACAATCCAAGGATTTATTCCTCTGTAAGGTTGCTAGAGATGACTGAGTCTCATTCTACTCGAGATTGGTTTGTAGTCGAATAAATAGCCAGGTTTCCAGTCGAGTTTGGAATGAGGAAAATATGTGTACTCAGGTCAAAGTTGTGTCTCAGGTTTAAGGTTGGACCCATATCACCAGACCCCAGCTCGCCCAGAAGTACACCTGCACAATTGGGGATTTGATTGGGCAGGTGGGGATCTAACAAACACTAGACACATAGGGTCAAAGTTCCCCCGATCCTAAATCGCCGTTATCCCAGGACCGAGCTTTGTATGTAAGTAACTAAAGAACCATCAAGATGCCCATTTTCACCTAATTCAAAGATGGAGATGGAATTCTGTAGGGGCTTACGCATTAACCGATCAGTCAATGCACAAGGAATCTTGTGCTGTTACCATTTCTCTTCATAGTAAATGCAAAAAAAAAAAAAAAAGTCATGAATTTTAAATGAGATCTTGGTCAAAACAGGTCACCTGTTGTTGGACTATTAGATTTAGTTTTGGAGAACCGAGTTCATTCCGTGCCTGATTGGTCTGCTGCTCGGTCCTGAAAAGACCAGAAGCCTTTTCGGCAAGAGCTGAAAATGAATTAACATCCAAGCGAGCATCTACCCTCGTGAGGTCGCCATAATACTCCCTGAATTTCCCATGTTGGAATGTGTAGCACACCGAACTGAATAAATCAGCTCCAAACCTCCTCTTCTTATCATCTTTCTCACCGTGTAACCAAGCAGCACAAGTAGCCCCTGGATACAAAGAGGATAGATAATGACATGATTGAACATATTAACTTGAAAAGCATGGGTATTTATGTATATAGTACAACTTTCAAGGGATATGGCGATTAACTAGAACCATGGGGACCATTAAATGAATCAACTTATTTGAGCAGCAGCACACTGTAGAATAATCTCGAGTTTCAGAGACAAATATAGTGTTGGGAGGAACTTAATATAAGTTAAAATCATATTCCTATGAAGTCTGTGCAAATCCAATAAAAATCAGAGATACGAAGAGAACATTAGTAAGCAGCAATACATCATAGATATTACGTTGGCTCGATGGTTTATGGGACCAGAACTGTGCAGAACTCCTCTGGAAGTATCAATCGTAAAAGGGTGCCATAAGAGCATGATATCATCGGGATAGAAAGGTTAATACATATACAAATATCTAAGCAGTAAGCATTGGTTTTAATGGAACACAATGGAATTATCAACTAATCAAGGAAACTAGAATAAGAAGAATAGCAATATATTTGTATTCCTAACCTTAGAAATTACCTATAATTCCAGAAATTGCAGCATGTGGCTCCCGGAGACGGATATCGTATGCAGGGCGCCAGATTTGACCATCTTCCACCTCTATTATGCAATCCTCCTTTGTTTCCTTTATCCTCCAAAATTCCTTCGCCTTCTCAAAAGAAACAGCAGCTTTTGCACACAGCCCAGGCAATAGTCCAGGTAAAGATTCAGTATTATAAGAGTCAACTGACTTTGGAACGCCAACAGTTTTGTGTACACCAAAACGATATCGCATTCCTGAGTCAGAGACTAGTGATGCACAATCCATGGATATAGATTCTGGAACATCCCAGTATTTCCCTTTCTGATCAATGAACAGCTGAGGCCATGCAGCTTCTACAGTAATATCGTGATTTGGAAGCTGTAGTGAAAAAATAAAACAAAGGACATACAGTCAAGCTCTAGAATACTGATTTCTATGAAAATGAGCAAAAGGAGATTGCCGAAGCACTTAGGAAAAGAAATGATAAAGAGTGGTAGCTCATGAGAAAAAAAATAATACTAATAATAAAATTGACACTAATCCTGCAAAGTGTATAATTCTATTCTAGATATAAGATTATTGCACCAAATTTTTAAAATTTCAACATCATTAAGATTATCATGACTGTCAACCAGATTGTCTCTCATTCAAAATATTTTCAAAATAAAAGGACTAAAATTATTATTTAGAGAGAGAGAGAAAGGAAGTGGTCTAGTATTGCAACTCATTTTAACATGATGAGTGGACTTAAAGCTCTAGGTATGGGCTCAAATCAAAAGCCTTACCAACTTACGCACAATTAGCATGAAAAAGAACTCGACGTTAATTTGTGAATGTCTCCTAATTTTAAAAAAAAAGAAAGGTTCAAAATATTACCTTGTGAAAGAGCGAGGCCTTTGTGCGTCTCTTGTTCCTCTCACCATGGCTTTCGGTGCTCAATAGTATGGAAGTCGATGTAGGTAATGCTATTTGTGATGTTAGCCCAACTGCATAGAGCGACTTGTCCAAGACATGCCTAGCAGCATCTTTAAGCAACGAAAGATCCCATTCTTCTGCAGATTTCACCTCAGCTTTAATAGAAGATATAAGTTTCTTAGGACGAATTTGGCCAATTAATCCTACCCACCTGCATAGAAAGTAAGGGTTGTGACTTGCAGCTGGAATAGGGAAAGACACACTCAAATCTAGATTCAAACCCAATATTCATCATCAAATCAAATCTACATTATTAAAGTACAGATTTACATATGAACAGAAACTCAAGCAACATTGCCACAATCACATTGGACAGTCTTCAATTTACCATCATGCATGCTATATGAATAAACGATAATAACTTCCTCTTTCAGTCATTATACAAAACATTTAGCAAACAAAACCTATAGTAGATTGCAGTTTAGTCAGTAAACAGTAAACTACTTTCCTGTGAGTGATTAGGATTTAGGAGGCCATGTAAATCACAAAGATCATGTTGGAAAATGGAAACAATTCGATCTCAGTGGGTAGGATCAATTTAACATTCAAAACAGTCATCTGTGATTGAAATTCCATCTGAAAATGTAAACATGCCCTGAACATATGAAATTGCTCAACCACTCAATGGTCCATGGTCTCCAGCAACACTGAACAGAGACGAACACTCCAACACCACAAACTTGAATTAGTGCACCATAAGCACACCAAACTATACAACATTGATTTAACCAAAAAAAATAATAGAAAATGAGAGGAACGGAGGGAGGGAGACGTACCAGTTCTGCACACCTAATGGTCCCAGGACGGACTGCAGCGCTAAAGCGCCCACTTCCTTGCGATTCGGCGACGGAGATATCGACGGTAATATCCCCAACGGAAAGCCATTTTTCAGAAAAGCCAACTGCTGAATTCTCAACGATTTACTCGCTCTGGCTCCGTCGAGGGGGATAGGTTCCCCTGGAACGGCCTTCGCGACGCCGTCGAGAACCAGTGGAGTAGAAATGTCCAGGTCCCAAAATGCAGCATCCATGGCCGTTCTCAATTTCGCCATTCTCTCAGTAGGCCGGCCGGCCACCCAAGCTTGTTCGAATTCTGTGTGTCCGATTAGGAATAGGATTAGGATTTGGTGGGAATCCTTCCTTCTCTGAGGAGAAGGGGATAAAATGATTTTGGGATTTTGGAAGAACCGAAATTAGGGTTCTTATTTTGGGGTTTAAGGTTTGGCGAAATTACAATGTGACCCCGCTGCTTTTGACCAGTTTGTATTTTTCTGCCTTCATTTCCTTTATAAGCCTCAATGAGTCGATGACTCGATGTGCGCACCACCGTTGTATATATTTCCTTTTTTTTTTTTTCTCTCTCTTTCTCTTTTTTTATTTTTTTTTTATTTTTTATTTTTGTCTCTCTTTATACAAATGTACTGAGGGTGTTTTTAAGGATTTGAATAGTAAAATTTTTGGTATAATATACAAAATAAAAAATAAATATTTAGTTTGATATTTTGGAAAAAAAATAAAATTAATGAATAATAAAAATTCTAAAATTTTTATGAAACAAACACATCCTAACTCTAACCTGAGGGAGTATTATCTTAAATATCACAACGTGGACCGAGGGTATTATATAACTATTTAGTTATATTTAAAATTATAATTATTTTTATATTTTAAACTAATATAGTATAATATATTTTCATATTTTTGATAAATTGTACATAACATAGAAACTAGACTTAGTTTAAATTAAAAGCAAGTAAATACAAATATGGGTTATTTTAAGAGAAAATAAAATTGATAAATAGTGAAAATTTTCTTCTATTTTGTTTTAAAAATTCAATCAAAGACAAGCAATTATCAAAGGAATTTTGAGGCGTATGTTCTTAATCTTTAGTGTTTGTATTATATATTACTATTTTTATTCAAAATGTTTTGTTATTATTTTCAATTTGAGATGTTTCAAATTTTTTTGTAATTTTGTATTTACACACCCAAACAAATATTTTATCTTTTAATATGATTTATAAAATTATTTTAAAAATAATAATATTTTATTAGTAAGTAGAATTGTGTAAAATAATTTGATAGGTTTGCCCTTAAAAAAAATGCAAATAAAATAATGATATTTTGTAAAAAATTTGTGTAAAAGTATGAGTTTTTTTAAAAGAAAATTTGTATACAAAATATTTTACTATATTATAAAATTGACTTTTGAATTGAACAAACTAAAATAGTAAAAATTGTAATGAGACCGAGAAATATATACCACTAGAGTATGCATATTTTGTAATACTAATATGTTAAAAATAAAATAAAATATTTGGTGAAATTGTTTAAATTTATCAAAAATGAAAACAAGTAAATATTTTGTTTAAATTTGAATAGTATTTAATTTCTTATATATAGTATAACATATAATTGTGATATCTATTAATAGAAAATTTGCTATTAAAAATGAGAAGAAAAACAAAAGAGTACCTCCAATTCTGTTAATAGTGATGCAAATTTGTTAGGTATCTATTTTTATTAATTACTTTTGAATATAACGATTAATTCTATAATAATTCTATAAGAATTCAATAAAATAAGTTCGTTTCATATATCAAATATATTACAAGTGATCTGAGGAGAGGTTTGAACTTTTGACTTCACGGTCACAAATTCAACCCTTACACTGTAACCATATATTTGGGATTCTTGTTCATGTTACATTTTGTTTGTACTATGTTTGAATTTGAGTTTGAAAATTTTTTTTATTTAATTAATATTTTATTTAAATATAGAAAAAATTAATTTTTTATTATATATTATAATTTTATTGTTATATGTATAAATATCAATTTTGATCTCATTTAAATCAAATCAATCAATTTTGATCTTTTAGTCATTCACACAACTAAATACGATCGTATTATTAAAAAAAATAGTATAAGTTAAAACAGAGTAAGTAATATTAATTATTATGTTATTCAATAGTTTTCCAACTAATATGATATTAGGAACACCTTTATTCGATTTTACTTGATTGAATTCTTAAAAATACAACAAAAATAATAGTAAAGTTCTCATAGAATAAGTTCTCCTAATTTTCATTTGCCTTTTTGTATTAATAATTATATAAAAGGAGTTCATAATTTTTGCTACTTGTAAGCAATATAAATGAGCATCTTAATTTAGAAAAATGTCCAATTCTTTATCTTTTTTTTTATTTTATTTTATTTTTTATTTTTATGCTCGATCATGGTTTCATGTCACAAAAGATGCCTATGAATGTCCGATCAAAAAAAGAAAAAAGATGCCTATGAATGTGCTACATAAGTGATGATTTGGTGGTGTGAGTATGGACTTCGTGACGATTATGGGTTCAAATTTTCGATGTCTTTAAATTTTCTCTGCCATGTGTGATTCGTAACTTGTTTAATTAAATATATTCTAAATACAATTTTAATTCTATTTATTTAGCTTGTCCCTTTTTTTATATATATATATATAATACATCACATCAAGATATTATACAAGTATAAAACTTATGCAAGTAGTATATAACACTATTAGTTAGATATAATGAAATAAAATTAATTAAAAACATAATAAGTTTGTTTACTTTTAATATTTTTAGGTGAAATATTTTTTTATGTACATATTATTAAAAAAAAATACAATATATTTTTTATATTATCAATAAATTTTTTATATACCCAGTGCGCATTCTCGGGTAGCGGTTTATATTTTTTTATGTCTATGATATATATATACTTATTTAAATTGGACACAAACTTTAAAGAATATATATCTGTATCGATAAATTGCGATATAAAATAAAAATAGTTTAAAAAATATATGAATAAATGAGTTAATGAAGTGAAAATTTTGTTTAAAGAAGTGAGTTGGTTGGCTTTCCAACTGGAGTTGACAATATGTTCCGAACTTGTTTTTAAAAAATATTACATAATATGAGACTTATTCGAAATTCATTCAAAATTTGTTATTTTTTTATTCAATAAGAAAAAATATTTATATATATTTAAAAATTTTCGTTTACTTAAAAATTAATTTATGTTTATTATAAATAAATATTTTTATTTTTATTTGTTTATATTATATAAAATTTTATTTTTATAAAATAATGTTGTTACTGTATATGTTTTATTAAAATAATTAAATACATATTTTAAGTTTTCTAAATCTTATATATTTTATCATAAATAAAATATTAATTAAATAAATTACTTTCAACCTAATTTCCAATTCAATAATCAACATGTAACTAAACGCATCATATGCGTTTTTAGGTGAAGAATTCATATTAATATTATTAAAAAATATAATATACATACATTAACACAATATATAATATATATTTTTTATTTATACGCACAAAAAGCCAATATTTCAATATAAATTATTATTTTTTATATTATCAATATAAATTTTCATACTTAATATAAAAAGATATTTCTATAAAAAAAAATACAAAATAAACATATTTGTAAATAAATATAACATTTAATGATAGGAATTTAAAATATGTAAAATAAAAATCATAAATAGTTTCATAGACAAATGAAGTAAATATATAAACAAAAACCAAACATATAAAGATTTTCAGATGAATAATATCATAAATTAAATAAATAACAAAAAGTAAATCATTTCTCTATATGCCCATGTTGAGTGCTCACAATCCTTTGCCATAACTTGTCCCAATCCCTTTTCCATCAACATTATCCCATCCACACACACACACCCACGCGGGTGTGTGTGTGTGGAAGCCATTCCCATAATATAATACAACTCAAGAACAAAAAAAATTGTACCTTAAACCAAAACCTATGAAGCCATTCTCCAATCTCTTCTTTTCCATCATCCCAATCTTGTTCGGGTTCGCGACGTGGTCGTCATCGAACCCCAACCTTAACCCGATCAATTCGACGTGCGCGATTTCATCCCGTGACGATCCAAACATCGACTACGCTTTTTGCGTGACATCCCTTCAAGCCGTACCTGGCAGCCGGTGCGCGTCCCTCGGGGCCCTCGGGAAGATCTCGATCGATCTCGTTCTCCGCAACATAACGGAGACGAGCTGTTACATCGAACAGCTCATCGAGAACGGGACGTGGGACCCGTACCGGAGGCAGTGCTTGAGCGATTGCTCGGAGCTTTTCTCGGATGCGATCCCGGCCGTCGAGCAGGCTGCGAGGGACTACGAGGCGAGGAGGTTCGACGATGCCAACGTGCACATAAGCTCGGCGATGGACGCCGCGACGACTTGCGAGGACGGGTTTAATGAGAGGAGCGGCAGGAATTCGCCGATGACGAAGAGGAATAACGACGCATTTCAGCTATCAGCTATCGTGCTCGCGATTATCGACTTGGTTCGAGCGAGATCGAGCTGATATATTTTATTGACGTATAATTTTGTGATGGTTTTTTAGTATGTATCAAGTTATCTTTGTAAGTACTCTCTTCACTCCCACGGTAAATTATCAACGCTTTTAATTTGGGTCTTATTTAATTTGTATTTTTTTTAAAATATAATTATATACTTAATTTTAAATTTTATAATTTTTGTAATTTTAATTAAATAAATTAATTACCTTAATGTTAATATATCATTATTTGTATTAATATTTTTAAAATAATTTAATAATGATAATTTTTTACAAATTTTATATTTAGAGTAAACATGACAGTGTTATTTTTTACTATTTGTCTAAAGAGTAAAATTATATTAAAATTTGAAAGTACACTGTAAAAATGGAAGAACACCTACTGAATAGGTTAAAACTTAATTATTCTAAATTATATAATTAAATGCTCCATCCGTTCCATAAATATAGTCTTATTGGGTACGAGATTCAAGGAATATTGATTTTATATTACTAGTATGTAAAAAATATAGATAAAAGATTTTTTTGTCCGAGTGTATTAATGTAAAAAATAGTGATAATTGTGTAATAAAAATAAAAAAGTACGGGTAATTTTATGGTAATACGATTATTTATGAAAATAAAACTATTATTTTGGAATAAACAAAAATAATAAATAAGACTATCTATTGTATTTGGACGGACGAATATTATTTGAACTTAAGGATCATCAGTATTCGGTGTTGAAATTAAGAATTCAACCCTCTATTCAAACTAATACAGAAATATTTAGTAAAAATTTTATTTTTATTGTGTCTAGCATAGTAATATAATCTAAAAATGTAATAGAAATCATGAATTAATACATCAATATTATAGTGTATTAAATTATACATAAGTACATAACTAAGGATTATTTTTCAATATTTTTTTTCAACACAATTTTCAATATATAGTATAATATATTATATTTTATTATTTTACAAAATATAAATATTTAATATAAATTAATATTTTTTATATTACATACATAATTTTCTATAACCATATAAGATATATATAACTCAAAACAAAATACCTCAAATTTATATAGAATAGGATATTAATTAAGATTAATCAATATTGTACTAATTATTCCTAATAAGCATATAACAAATACATGATTTTAAATTATTTAATTTATCATTTTATTTTAAATAAATTTTTAATTAGTAAATTGTAGTTATTATTATTTGCTAATTACATTTATTTTTAGTTTAAGATATATCAAAAGATATTTTACATTAAAAAAATTAATGCGAAAGATCAAAGAAATACACGTTTGTAACAAAATAAAAAAACGTCTGAAATCGCCCATTCGAAGCACGCCACGTGTCCCTACGTACCTTTGTGGAAGCTCTTTTCTTCAAATAGAAATTTATTTGGTAATTTGACGCGCAAGGGAGAATAGTCTCTCCATTTCGAACACATCTGCGCGCAAACCTACAAATACCACCGCGTCGGTGAATTCTCCGTTCACTTTCCGGCGAGATCCTGATCTTTCTGAGGGGAATAGGTGCAGTCGATCCGAATTCGGAGATCCGGTGCGGTAAGTGACGAGAATTGATTAATGGCGCCGGTTTCGGCTCTCGCGAAGTACAAATTGGTGTTCTTGGGAGATCAGTCGGTGGGGAAAACAAGTATTATTACTCGCTTCATGTACGATAAATTCGACAATACTTATCAGGTGCGGCGCCCTTTGTATTTTGTATGTCGGTTTTGATTTTGTTTGTGAAATGAAAATGTTCGAGGTCTATGGATCTGATCTGTTTTGATTGATTTGCGATGTACGATTGTTGTAACGATTCCTTAGATTTATTTCATATAGTTTTACTTTTGTCGTCGATCAGTTCGATTTCACGCGACAATTTTTGTTTTTGGATTTGGTTTTGTTGGCGATCTGATTCTATTACTTTTAAAGAGGTCTCGTTGTTTCTAATTATTTGCGATCTTACACTACCTCTGTCAAGCTGCTATGGTTTTCCTATGTATTGATTTTCTTTGTATGATGTTAATAATGATTTGCATTCAGAATAGTTGCTTTTAGCATTGTGATGGAAACGAGCAAGTCAAATGCTTTTGGGAGAAACAAAATCCATGGAATAATAACTAACATCTGTATTTTTATCTGCTCATTCAGGCTACAATTGGTATTGATTTCCTGTCTAAGACCATGTATCTTGAAGATCGAACTGTTCGATTGCAGTTGTGGTAAGCTGCAGGGATTAAACACTGAATTCTTGTTAAACTTAGTTAAAATTTTCATTTGGGTTTTGTGCATCTCTGCATAATGATGCAATTTGTATGCTGGGACAATACATTTCCAGTAGGCATTGCACAATCCTTTTTTCTTAAAGTAAACAGTGAGATATACTCGTGCAATTGTGCTGTGCTCCACCTATGAATTCAGCTAGAAGCACCTGCTGATTTAAATGGAATGTCTGTTTTGCTGTTCTAACAATGGCCAGATCAAGCACGAAGCTTTATTTCTAGTTATGATTGAGATGCATTACACGATCTGCTATTTTTGACCTGCAGGATCCTTTTTTTTCCTCTTAGATTTATACAAATGCTGTTCATGAAAAATAATTGCTGGGGCACTGATTTTTGTTAGGGATACTGCTGGACAAGAACGATTCAGGAGTCTAATCCCCAGCTACATAAGGGATTCTTCTGTTGCTGTTATAGTATACGATGTTGCAAGTATGTGCTTCATCTTCTTTCATGATTTATGTTTGCTGAATACTTTAAGCAAAATGTTGCTGGGCTGTGCTGGATGTTTGCTATTGCATTTTCTCTGGCTCACCTTATGAAACAAACTGGATCTTGATATTATTGATTCTTTACCTATTTTAGGTCGCCAGTCCTTTCTTAATACTACAAAATGGATTGAGGAAGTTCGCACTGAGAGAGGAAGCGACGTTATTATTGTGTTAGTTGGCAATAAAACTGATCTGGTGGAGAAAAGGTAAAAAAAAAAACTATACTACTTTGGTAACTTTTTGTGGCATTTTTCTTACAAGTGAATATCTGATTGAGCAATTTTCCCTTACCTGTTTCTGTTTTCACATTAGTTTCATGATCAAACTTGAAGGTGTTAGAAATGAAAACAATGTCTTTTTCTGTTCAAACTGTTGGAGAAATGCCCTGTTTGCCTGACATGATAAGGAAATTTAATCAAAAACTAATTATTTTAACCTTAGTATAGGTAACAGAAATTTATTTATGAATTCTAGAGATAGTAAAATTCATAATCAATTCAATTGGAGACAATAGTGTAGGAGTACCCCAATGGACGTTCATCATTTGCTTGTTGAATAAATGCCAAATTTCCATCATAACAGTGCAGCATCTGCTTCTTTCTTCCTCAGTAGATTCTTTTTACAACAGGAGCAACTGCTGCTGTTTGCTTTATTTATTTATTTATTTTTTAATTTTCTGATTAGTATGTGCAATTAGGCAGGGCATGTCACATTTCAGTGCTATTAAATCTCATACACCATTATCATGTCCATCTCCAGGCAAGTTTCGATAGAGGAAGGAGAAGGAAAAGCCCGCGACCTTAATGTCATGTTCATCGAAACTAGTGCCAAGGCTGGCTTTAATATTAAGGTAAGACCAAAACCTACTCCATTAACACCAAATATAATCCATTGCAGCTACAACTAATTCACTGTCATATTCACTTGTGTTTTGGGATATCTTTTTGTAGTTCTAAGTTGTTTCTGATTTAAATTTTTCGATGTGAAAACTAGTAATTGGACTCGATTGTTTTGCATACCCAGAATTTCATTTTTTTTCATTTCTTACCGTAAATTGCACAGTCCTAAAGCCTAAAAGAATGTTGTTAATAACCATAACATTCTTGGTATTATTATTTATGATTCCAGCCACTATTCCGGAAGATCGCTGCTGCCTTACCTGGAATGGAAACTCTATCGTCGGCCAAGCAAGAGGGCATGGTGGATGTGAACCTCAAGTCAAGCAATGCGGATGCATCCAATTCCCAGCAGCAGTCGGGAGGCTGCGCCTGCTGATTAACAAGCGTAAGACATTTCACATCCATCGTTTGTGCATTAACATCTTGTGTCGGACGGATGGACAGACAGACAGACGGACTGCATTATCATATCTGTAAAGCTCCTCCTCCTCCTTTGTTTGCCGTTTTGATCGCTCTGAATTTTTGTTTTGCGGCTTATAGCTTATCCTGAGTATTCTGCGCCGCCTCCCGTCGGGTCATATTAGAACATCATATTTTCGGTCCTTAGCATATTCTTCTTCTTCTATGTTTTTCCTTGGTTGTGTGTGTATCATTTGTGCCTGCTTGCCCGTTCGCGTAAGACTATCTATCTATCTATCTATATGTAGTTTTTGATGCTTTTGTCCTTAAGAACATAAGATATGTGTTTCATTTTTGGGGCTTTTCCTCAACTCATGGATTTATTTTTATGCTTTTAGCTCTCACTTGGGCGTGTTTATTGCATGGCTTTAACTGTGCTGTACACTGCTAATACTAATAGCACAAATAATATATACACCGATTGCATATTATGTATAAATTCAGTAGATAGAAAAAATTGATAATTTATTAGTTCCACATAATATATACACCGATTGTATATTATGTATAAATTCAGTAGATAGGAAAAAATATAATTTATTAATTAGTAGAAGTGTGATATTTTGGTGTTAATTACTTTTGGATAGATAAAAATGATTAAAAAATAATTTGAATTGAGAAAAAAGATAATTTGAATTGTAATAGAGTTTAACAGTTGAATAAAGTATTTTTAATACATAATATTTTATCTGTCATTCAATTTTTTTTAATAATTATTTTTTTTGTCACATATATATTTTTTAATAAAATAATTATTATTCATTTTTATTAAAATACTTACCTTTTAAAATATTTGAGAAGAGTAAGTATTTATAACAAACCCAAAGTCTATCCCCTTCTTGGTTTAATGACTATCCAGCCAGAATATTCAAATTTGGGTTGGCTTAATATTAATAGTTCCTATCGCCCTCCCTTGTTTATTCTATAAAGAGAATTCCGATCTTCCATCCGCCAGTCCGCAGTAGCCATTCATTGTAGAGCAGATATGTCGGGTTCCCAAGGCCTGGACCTCCCCAAGTCTAATCGAAATAACACGTGTCGATCTTTGAATGAATGATCGTGAATCACATCGATCCCGCTTAAAAGGCGAAAACTGTCTCGCACAAACGGAATATAGCCCAGGTGGAAGCGGAGGCGGCTGTCCTGCCAGATTTTAGTAATTGAATCTCCTACCCAGTCCGCCGCCATTGATTTCCTCTCCTTCCCTCTCGCTGTTGACCGTTTTCCTCCACGTTTCTTCAATAATTTCGGGGAGACCTCCAGAATTTTTGTTTTGATTTTCGCCTGAATTTTTAATCTCGCCATGAAAGGTATTTCTATGATTTATTTATTTATTTATTTTGCGGAGGGGTGGGTTTGCTGGTTATGTATCGGTGTGCTTCGATTGACGGACGGATGCTTAATTTGGTTTAAAATTATTGTATAGATAATGATTTGGAGGAGGCTGCCTCGCTTGTATACTTTAGAAGTATGATTTCACACGCCTGAGAAGTGAGAATATCCTATTGAGGCGTGGATGGATTATATATTCTTTTATGTATTTGATGCTCATAGGCAATAGGAGTATTGTTTTCTGAAGTTGCGCAGTGAGTGAGGATTCATGTATATAAGGTTCACACTATTCGTTTGTTCGTTACAGACTCGTGTTTGCCTCACTGTCTGCATATTCGTTTGATGCAATTTATAGAAAATAAAAAGCGAAGTATGTTGGTTATCTTCTATGAAAGCATCATAGATATGATAAATATCATACAAAGCTACACGATTTGATGAAACAACAAACTGCAATACTTTTGCATTCATTTGATTAAACAAAATTGAATTGTTTACCACTGTTGCCTATACAACAATGCTGTTGAGTTTAGTCACTTAGATCTTCTGAAAGGTTCACGTTTCTGTCGAATTTTGATGCATTTTGCCTGCAAAAATCTCATATAGAATCTATATATCTGGATAAATAAGGTATAACTTAAATATCTTGAGATAAATTTAAGTAAAGTTCTAAACTTGCACAACTCTTTCAATTACTCTCTATAATTAGTATCTTAGACCCCTAATTAGTTAAGTTGACAAGTTAATGAACAAATTCTGTTAATTATTCTCATAAGTTCCTTTAAACTTAGCTATTAATGTAGTAATTTTCCCTGATTATTAGGAATTTCCACAACTGCCAAGAAATTCATAAAAGAGGCTAACAATATATATATATATATATATATATATAAATAAGTAGTAGTAGTTGTTGTTGTTTAAATTAGCCTAATACAATTAGAAAATTGTTGAAATATATGAATATAATCATAATACTATGGTGTGTTTGTGATATGTGTGGTACATATATATATATATATATGTAAAGATAAAACCTTTTGTCATATATATAAGCTTTTGTTTGTGAAATGCATATATATACTTTCTTGGCAGGAGTAAAAATAATGTGATCTCTGGTAATGTTCATTCATTGAAATTAATTCCCAGTGACATTTATATGGTTTTGATATTTGATTATTGTCAATATTTTGTAACATATGGGCTTCCACAATTGGTTTCGATTCATTCTACTTTCGTACACCAATTCATTCACAATGATTTTTATACAGAACTGTCTCTTTGAGAACCTCATTTTTATCTGTCAAGCCAATTAATTCTCGTTCTTTCTGACTATCCCAACTTATGCATTAACATTGTTGTCTGTCTCATACATCAGATATTCAAGAGGGCGAGGGTGCACAGGAAAATGACATGCTATCGCCTAGCCATGTTCATCCACTCAAGAAGCTCAAACGACTGCACTGGTGGCTGCTTGTTGCACTTAACATCGCCTTTCTTCTCATCGGTCAAGCTGCATCTGTTCTGTTGGGAAGATTTTACTACGACAAGGGTGGAAAAAGCAAATGGATGGCTACTCTTGTCCAAACCGCTGGCTTCCCTATTCTCCTTATCCCGTATTTCTTCCTAAGCCCCTCAAGTGATCAGTCTCATCAAATTTCCACAACCCCAGCTTCTATTCCTATTATATCCATAATCTATACGGTTATTGGAATTGTCATTGCTGGTGACAACATGCTATATTCCATTGGTTTGTTATATCTCTCGGCTTCGACTTACTCCCTCATTTGTGCCACACAGCTAGCATTCAATGCTGTCTTTTCTTATTTCATCAATAAACAAAAATTCACTGCTTTGATCCTCAACTCTGTCGTCATCCTTTCCCTCTCGGCATGCTTACTTGCTGTTAATGATGACTCTGATGCACCGGCTGGGGTGACCCACCGCAAATATGTGATCGGGATTATCACTTCCCTTATGGCTTCTGCATTGTATGCTCTCCTACTCTCCCTTATGCAGGTAACTATAGATAGATAGGATTACATAAACATACATGTGCACTTCATACATTCCTTTAGAATTTCCAATTTATGGTCTGCACTTTCATTTTGCTAGATGGAATTTTAATTCAAAATTAATAGTTCTGTTTAGATAGAGGGTTTTGAAGTTTTTTGAGCTTTTAAAAGAACATTGAGAATAGTAAAAAGTTAAAGTTTGTTTGGTTTTGATTTGAAATTGAGTTTTTTATTTGAGTTTTGGTTTAAAAATATATTTTGATATGATGTATTGTGAGAGAAAATAATCTATTTTTATCGGTAGCTATGTGAGCTGAATGATATTTTTTATTTGAAATAAAAACATACTCTAGTATTGATGTGATATTTTGTGTGAAAAAAGTATGTTTGATTTGACGTTTTGTGACAAAAAAAATATATTTAATATGATGTTTTTGAAAAAAATATTATAGATGAATAGTGTGGAAAGGTAAAAAAAATGTTTTATGTAAACAAAGTGTGTGTATCATTTGGAATTGAATTATTTATGATATGTTGTCGAAACTCCATTTTAAGATTTAGTAAATAATCCGCATAGAAATTTTGCTCCATGTGTTCTTCGGGCAGGTAACCTTTGAGAAGGTTCTGAAGAAGGAGACGTTCTCAATTGTCCTCGAGATGCAAATCTACACTGCCTTTATAGCCACGTGCGTGACCATAGTAGGCCTCTTCGCCAGCGGCGAGTGGCGAACCCTGCATGGTGAAATGATGAGTTTCACGACCGGAAGAGCTTCCTATATCTTGACATTGGTGTGGACAGCTGTGGCGTGGCAGGTGTGTTCGGTTGGGGTTATAGGTTTGATCTTCGTGGTGTCGTCTCTGTTCTCGAATGTGATCAGCACGCTGTCGCTGGCAGTCACGCCCCTCGCGGCGCTCGTTGTGTTCCGTGATAGTATGAACGGCGTGAAGATCATTGCGATGCTGATGGCATTCTGGGGATTCGCTTCGTATATATATGAGAATTATAAGGAGGATGCCAAGATGAGGAGGAGGAGGAAAGGTCTTGGTGAAGGTAATGCTGCTCCTAACACGACTGTTTCTGCTTCTTCTTGTTGATGATTGATGTTCATATTTAATGAAGATTGAAATTATTTTTTATTTGTGATTTTGGGTTTTTGGTTTGATGAGAAATGTTTTGTGTTGATTAAGCAGTGCATGGTTAGAGTTTTTATTGTTTGACTTTCGCGATCGTTCGTAATTCAAGCTCGGCTCGTTAAGAATTTTTATTGTTTGAGCTCGTTCGTAGTGTTCGAGTTTGACTCGTTAAAATTTTTTATTGTTTGAGCTTATATATCATTTTATAATGGCAAAACAGCAAAAAACCCCTTTATGGTTTCCGAAAATTGCTAAAATCCTCCGTGGTTCTAAAACTTCAAAAAACCTACATGTGGTTTTCAAAATGTTGCAAAAAATCCCCCATTCGTTAGGATTCAACGGAGGTTGTATAGCACGCGCTTGAAATGCGATTTTTGGTCCATAGAGTGATATATTTCGGTATAAAATTAATAAAATACCCTAATGACAACTTTTTACCTTCTTCCTCGTTCTTATTTCTTATTCTTCCTCATTCATTCTTCTTTCTTATTCTTCTTTCTTCTTCCTCCTTCTTTCTCCTTCTTCCTTCTTCTTTCTTACCAAACCCAGAATTACTTTCTGTTTTTATCAAACCCAGAAATTTAAAAATTCAACTTGACATCAAAATTTGAAATCAATCTAAGAAGAAAAAAGAACTTGCCGTTCATTGCAACGTACGAAAGAAATTGGAGAAAAATAGATAGATAAAAAAAATTGGAGAAAAAAAAACCCTGATGTCTTCTTTCGCCGTCAATGTGATTTAAAGGGAGGGGGCAAGTGTGCAACATTTTACAAACCACAAGTAGGTTTTTTGGAGTTTTAGGAACACGGGGGGTTTTCAGCAGATTCGGTAAACCACAGGGGAGTTTTTTGTTGTTTTGCCATTTTATAATAAATATACTATCTCTGTCCCATAAAAAATTATCAATTTTTCTATTTTAATCCGTTTTTTAGTAATTGTACTATATACAACATTATAAATAACTTTATAACTTACAATATATTACACAAATATTATCATCTTTATATCACACAATTATTACCTACTTATGAGACGGAATGAAGTATTATTTTAACATATGTTCATGAACACAACTCGAATTCGTTGATTAATCAAACGAATTTTTTTATGTTGTTTGACTCAACTCGTTAACGTTAGCAACTTTAACCGAGCCGATTTTATAAATCTATTGAATTAACGTGTATATATATGTGATATTTTTTTCATAAAAAAATGGATGTAGCTAAAAATAAATATAATATTTTATTTGTAAATTGATATATTAGTAACAAACAAAAAATTAATAAAAATAAAAAAAATAAAATTTATAAAAAAGGAACATATTAAATAAAATTAATAAC
The DNA here is from genome assembly GCF_009805555.1 of Andrographis paniculata. Classification (NCBI taxonomy): domain Eukaryota; kingdom Viridiplantae; phylum Streptophyta; class Magnoliopsida; order Lamiales; family Acanthaceae; genus Andrographis; species Andrographis paniculata. The sequence goes on along the minus strand of NW_026137580.1, from coordinate 33,232 downwards.
AAAATAAAATTATTAAGAAAACAGAAATAATAAAAAACTAGAATAATAATAATATAAAAACACCCTTGACCCTCGTACTAATTTCGAAAATACAAACTTCACGTGCCATTATATATATAGCCGTTGGGCTGATCCAACCGAAAGGGCCGTTTCCTCCATCTCTGGCCCACGCTTCTTTCCATTTTCAAAATTCAAAACGTTACACTAATAAATAAAATAATAAGTCGAAAATTCTCGATGCATAAGGTACAATACTCTTACTGCATCCCTCGACCCCACGGCAGTGCACGTGGACCGCAGACCACAGGATCATAGCTCCAACCGGCGCAATATAGCCCCGACAGTGCTCCCAATGCTTCTCCCCATTTCTCTCTCGTAAACTAAATTTTACTGTGCAAATTCATTCGATTCCGATTTAAGCTCTCATCAGTTCATCCGATTCTTTCTCTCCCAAAATTCTGCGTCAATTTCTGGTCAAACGCTTTGATCTTCCTTTACTGTGTGTTTACTTTGATTTGGAGTTTGGCTGAGGCATTAGACTTGGGAGGTGGATGTGAAACGCGCCTCCCGATTTAGATCTGCAGTTGTTGTGCGTGTTTTTTTGGCGGTTGAACGGCGGAAATGGCGACGATGGAGAGTTTGATTGGGTTGGTGAATAGAATTCAGAGGGCTTGCACCGCTCTCGGCGACTACGGTGGAGGAGACCAGGCGTTTTCTTCTCTGTGGGACGCGCTTCCGTCGGTTGCTGTCGTTGGTGGCCAGGTTAGGGTCTTGATTGTTAGATTGTGTACGAAATGTTTTTATCATGCCTGTTGATGAGAATGAGTGGTATTTGCTGGCTCGTAGTGGCTATGGTTTCAAAAATCAGTAGATCCGTGCAGGCTATGTTGTAGATCAGTTTGTTTTTTATGATCTGTGATTTTTTTTATTCGTTGTTAGATTAAATTTTTAATTTTTCAATTTTCTTAATCTTTTATGTTTCAAAATTATGGAGTCGGTACTTAATGTTTGAAATGATTACAGAGCTCTGGAAAGTCCTCAGTGTTGGAGAGCATAGTTGGGCGTGATTTTCTTCCGCGAGGCTCTGGTTAGTTAGATTTGTAGGATTTGATTGTGTAAAACATGATTTATATTAGAATAATATTAGCAATTTTATTTTAAATCAAGCAAATGTCTGAATCTTTCAAATTGACTGGTGGATTCAGGTATTGTTACACGGAGGCCATTGGTTTTACAGCTGCAGAAAATAGAGAAAGGGCAACAAGAATATGCCGAATTTGGGCATTTGCCAAGGAAGCGATTCAGTGATTTCGGTATGTTGTGATGTTGCAAATTGAACTTTATAATAGATGATGCATTTCTTTCCTTTTGTGTCACCCTTGGCATGCCCTATCAAGTAGACTGATGGAAAGCTCGCTCCAAATCTTCCTTTATAATGCAGCCTCGGTTCGCAAGGAAATTCAGGATGAAACAGATCGGATCACTGGAAAGACAAAGATGATCTCTCCTGTTCCTATTCACCTCAGTATCTATTCATCCAATGGTATGTATTATTAATTTGATGTGCTGGTATGTTGAGTTTTCAGTGGCCAAATTGCAATTTGTGGAATATTTCTTTGCTGATTGTTTTCAGTGATTTCTTGCAGTCGTCAATTTGACTTTGATTGATCTTCCTGGTTTGACCAAGGTTGCTGTTGGTAAGTTCTAATTGTTCATTTTCCAACATCAGTTTTTTTGCCCCTAATAAATTGTCAATGCGGGACTTTACTAAATGTGACGACATCTAATCTCTGCAGAGGGCCAACCAGAAAGTATTGTCCAAGACATTGAAACCATGGTTCGCACTTACGTTGAAAAGGTAAAGTGATGAACAATTTTATATTTTTACCATGGTTCAGCTGTCTAATTTGCTTTAGTGGATGCCATTTGTTTTGATTGTTTGCATCAAACTTTTGGAGCATGTATATAATCATTGACAAGTTCACATACGCAGCCCAACTGTATCATACTAGCAATATCCCCTGCAAACCAAGATATTGCGACGTCAGATGCTATTAAACTTGCGAGGGAAGTGGATCCATCAGGCAAGGATTTCTCATCAAATTCTTTCACTTTGCTCATCTTGCAATTCTAGTTGAGTTGGGAGGGTGGAATTATGACCAATTTCTCTTGTGAAGTAGTAGTACTAGTCTAATAAATAGTTCAATTTGCTATTTTGCTTATTGTTGGTGGTTTTTAGTTTTTTAAATTTATGTTATAGAACATAATGACTTCTAATGATTAAATCTTTAATATTTATATTTATGCAATATAAAATTATTAAATAAATAATGTTTATTTTTGTGGTCATTTTTTTCTATTAATTTAAATAATATTATATGATGACTTCTAATGACTCAATCTTTGATATTGATTGAACTTTAGTTTATATTTATGCAATAATCCTTTCGTTCACTTAAAAAAAGTATACATCTTTTCATTTTTATTTATCCAAACACAAAATATACATTTTCCTTTAGTAAGTTTGACCACAATACACACATAAAATTATTATGAAGTGAACTTACGATTTTGTGTGTGATTTTGGGAGGTTTTAGTTGTGTAAACATATCATGAATGTTTAAAGACATATATGCTAAATGACCTTATTTTGAAGTTATAACTCTTATATTGTTGCAGGAGAACGCACATTCGGAGTGTTGACGAAATTGGATCTGATGGACAAAGGAACTAATGCTCTTGATGTATTCTCTTCTTACTTTACTTCTCTCTACCCTTATCTCTCTTACACATACTTGCATTCATATTCATGTCAAATGTAACACAACATGAAAGGATAGAGTTACAGGACTTATCACTTATCAATGTTAACACAATCATTGGCTCTTGATCACAAGTCCCTAAATTTAGTGTATAATGCTCTTTTTCTTTTTTTACTTGTGCTGATGATGAGAATTTGAAGCAGTTGTTTTGTTTTCCACTCTTCACTAGGTTTTGGAAGGAAGATCTTATCGTTTACAACATCCATGGGTGGGCATTGTCAATCGTTCTCAAGCAGACATCAACCGCAATACTGATATGATTGCTGCTAGGCGAAAGGAGCGTGAGTACTTTGCTACAAGTCCTGACTATAGTCATTTATCTAGTAAGATGGGTTCGGAATATCTTGCAAAGCTTCTTTCCCAGGTTCAGAAATATTTCTCACATGTAATTGGTGTCCATTCTCCAAAACAATCATGATCTTATGATGTTGATTTTTGTTTTACTTTCAGCACTTGGAAGCAGTAATTAAGGCAAGAATACCAAGTATCACATCGTTGATAAACAAAAGCATTGATGAACTTGAATCTGAGCTAGATCACCTTGGAAGGCCAATTGCTGTTGATGCTGGGGTGTGCTTTCCAATCCATCTTGATCTTGATTACAGATTGCAGTAGTCAATTTTGTTAGCTAACCACTGAATTTTGTCTTCCAGGCTCAATTATACACTATCCTGGAACTTTGCCGTGCATTTGACAAAATATTCAAGGAGCATCTCAATGGAGGGTATGTTGCTTTTTTTTTTTTTTTTGGTTTCTGTCTCACAAAGATTCTTTGAAGAATCCTTTGCTGTCCATTAATTTTGCTGTTTTGTCTTGAAACTTTTGTAGGCTATCATTTATGTTTGGGTGTTTACATATCTTGAAACTTTAGTAAATCTTTGTTTACATGTCTCCAAAGTATACAATTATTTTTTAATACTAAACCTTAAACACACATATCATTATTAAATATTAAAACCTTACTACTATTTAAAGTCATATATATGTCCTGCAAAACTCTTAAAAAAATAGCTTCCATGCCTATATGATGTTGACATTTGAATAAACAAGAGAAAGAGTTTTCAAAACTTTTTGCATCTCCAAATGATGTTTCATTTTATTTCATAATCTAAACCCAAAGAGGACTTCCCTGGCATTTTCAACTTTAGTAAATTTAAAGTTTCAAGGAAATGAAATGAATTTAGTAGTTTCTTTGTTAATTTGCATTTGCCTTTTACTTCTAGTTTGAACTAGGCACGCTATATATGCTGATTCTAATTATGCATTTTCAGTCGTCCTGGAGGTGATCGAATTTATGGAGTGTTTGACAACCAGCTGCCAGCTGCATTGAAGAAACTCCCATTTGATCGACATCTTTCAGTCCAAAATGTGAGAAAAATTGTTTCAGAAGCTGATGGTTATCAGCCACATTTGATTGCTCCCGAACAAGGTTATCGACGGCTTATTGAGGGTTCATTAAATTATTTTAGGGGTCCTGCTGAAGCTTCAGTGGATGCTGTAAGTTGTAGAATTCACGTCTTCGTTAGTGCCCTATTCTTTTGCCACTTCTGTGGCTGACAAGCATTTTGTGCCCCTGGTCAGGTTCACTTTGTCTTGAAGGAGCTTGTCAGGAAGTCAATTGCAGAATGCCAGGTTAGTCTGCTGTCTTCGAGTTTTATCATTTTGTCGGCAAGCTTCTTGGATTTGTGAAGTGCTGTATATTTTTGTGACCATAGAAATTCTTTAGTATTGATTTTCGTTAATTTTATTATAGAAAACACTTTATCTCTTGATTATTTAATATTTAGAGTGTTTGCTATGCGGTGTATTCATTTCTGTGTGAGCAGCTGAATTTAAATTATATATATGTATGCATATGATATAATTAACGATTGTATGGGGTTAGATGCATTAGCAATTATCATATTTGAAGGAGTTGGATTTAAATCAGAATATTGTTAGTCGTGATAATGTAAATACTAAATTTTGAAGTAGTTGCAAATACTTGCGACTTAGAAAATCATTTTTGATGGATCACAAACTTTGTGCGAGTTTATTATGGAGGGTGAAATTTATTTACAAAAATCTTGATTCTAAACTTCTCTGGTTAAACAGGAATTGAAACGGTTCCCAACACTGCAATCAACTATAGCGGGAGCAGCCAACGAGGCTTTGGAACGATTTCGCGATGAGAGCAAGAAAACTGCGACTAGATTGGTTGAAATGGAGTCTTCATATCTGACCGTCGATTTCTTCCGGAGGCTTCCTCAGGAGATGGAGAAAGCAGCAGGCAGCAACCCCCGTGAGAACCAGCGGGAAAACTCACAAGCTGCCTCCAACGTAGATCGTTACGCAGAGATGCACTTTCGAAGAATAGCTTCAAATGTATCTTCATACATTCAAATGGTGTCCGAAACTATGAAGAACTCAATTCCCAAGGCTGTGGTTTTCTGTCAAGTTAAGGAGGCCAAACAGAATCTTCTCAACTACTTCTACGTTCAAATTGGGAAGAGAGAGGTACACAAATTATCACTCTTTCTATTAAGTTATAAATATAGTTTTGTGTTTACCTAAAAACTTCATACAGGATGAAAATCATAAACCTTCTTATCAAAATCAATGTAGGATAAAAGTGGTGATGGACTGCAAAACATCCTTTTTAAAGTGTTAATTGATTTCCGTTTCTAGATAAATAAATAAATATTGCGTTAAGCTTTTAGGATGGATTGGCCATTTATTTCATTTAACATGGTATCAAAGCCTTAGGTCATATATTTCACCTAACATAGTATGAGAATTTTAGGTCATTTACTTCATGTAACACATGTTATCAAATCCTCTCATTTATTTCACCTAATATAGTATAAAAATCTTAGGTCATTTACTTCATATAACATGTATCAGCGCCTTAGATAATTTATTTAATCTAACATAGTATTAAAACCTTAAGTCATTTACTTTATCTAACATACTGAAATTTTTTCTGTTTACCTTTTTTAGTTTTAAGAATTTTTTTGGTGTTTACGAGGAATCATGTCGGCAATACAAAGAACGATGTTTAGTGTGGAATTATTTATTTATTTATTTATATTGACAATCTAGAGTTGTTTTGAATAGGGCAAGCAGCTGGCAGACTTACTCGACGAAGATCCGGCATTGATGGAGAAGAGACAGCAGTACGCTAGAAGACTGGAACTTTACAAGAAAGCAAGAGACGAGATCGATTCTGCATCATGGATACGATGATGACCCACCCACCCTACAGTAAAGTAAGCACATACGTGCTTCTCCATATGTTAATGCAATACATACACATATAGACAACCACCTGTTATTGCCAATTCATTCTTAAATTACATTGCATACGTAACATCTGGCTTATTCGATGAGCTTTTCTTTCTTTGCCTTCAACATTTGTTTGTCTGGTGAATCTAGTAGTTTTTTGGAGAAATTTCTCAGTTCAATTTAAAATGTCAAATATCTGGTAGATTCTCGATGAGCTGATAATCATCTGGAGCAGGGATGATTCCTAATAGTTCCTCACTGCATTCATCTGCATACATAGAATAACAGAAAATATTTTTAAGTGAGGATGCACAAGAGTTAGTTTTTATTATAATTTTTGTTCATTTGTGTTTTCAACAGTAAAAAACTCCTAAAAATATATTTTTTATAATTTTATATAAAACATTGTAATATATTTACTATTAAAATTCAAATGAAAACAAGTCAAACGCTTAGGGATATGTTTGCCCTATTATATATATATATATAATTTTTAATATAAATATTTTTTATTTTCTCATAAAATTCAAAAAAAAAAAAGTTCAAATAAAAAACACTATTACAATGCATAGTATCATTAGAGAAGGATAACATACCAAACAGAGACTTCAGAGTTGGAGGAGGAGGAGAAGCCGTGAAGGTGAGGCCTATATAAAATCCAATTGCCACTACAATTGTAACCACCACTGCATAATTCGGCACAGGGACTACCGCCCAATACCTGAGAACAACCGATCAACCAACCATATCATCAGACACATGTAATTAAATCCATGTTAAACATCGCTTTAGTTTCAATCCGCATAGCGCTTTCAAGTAAGAGGTCCTTTTCGCAAGATGCTGATCATTTTTTCGATATAAAAAGAAGCTTTCATAGTGGAGAATAAAGAATTTGAATCTGAAAAGGAAATGCAGACAGGCTTGGAATAAAGAAGTGTGTGGAAACCTTTGAAGACGGACACGCAGGCAAGTAAGTATACACTGACCTGCTTGGATAGTAATGGATATTCACTGATTGCAGCCAATTGTAAGGAGGACATGTCCATATCAGGTATGATACTGTTGATGAAGATTGAGCTTATAACGTAAGATGCCAATTATTTTATGAATTTTAGACAGAATCTGGATTAACTATGAACAATCACCATTTTCTTAGATCTGATCTTAGATAGGCTCGTAGTTAAAAGATGGAATTTCTAACTTAATCTAGACAGACAGTAGCTATAGATTACATATAAAAAATTTACAAGTTTATGAAGCTTTTTTTTGATTTATCATCGTTCCAACAAAAGAATGACGGAATAATCCTCTCTTGAAACCATAAGTATGGTTTCCGAAGAGTGGAATATACTATTCGAGCGGTTGCGAGACTAATTTCACTATCGCGACTTTAATCACAATCGCTGTGTAGTGTGAAAATCTCAAATCCGTACTTCACTATTGCGAGTTTAGGGTCAGTAAACATATAAATATCACTATTCAACTAAACACACAGAAATTTCTCCGATCACAACCGACGGATGCAAAACAAACCTGTGGCAAGCGCAATGCCGGCAGATCCAATGTAGCCGTAGTCGGAGAAGCGGAATCCTGCGGGCGGCGCTCGGACGGCGTCGGCATCAGTCAGGATCCTTCCAGAACTCTCTTCTTCCATAAGTGATGCTTATACTTTCTTCTGATTCTTCTTCCACCAGTAGGCGGCGCCTTCGTCGGAGAGTAGGCACGCTTTAAGTTAGCTCTGAACTCAATTTTGATTCGGAACAGTGGAGAGAGAGGGAGAGTCAGCGAGTTTAGAGTACTATTACTAAAGTCGTGTTTAAAAGTGATGTCGGTTTATATGAAGTGGAGCTATAGTCACAACTTCGCTTTAAAAATTGGAAATAAGCCTGGTTTTTTTTTTTTTTAAGTAATTATTTTTTTATTTTTTATTTTTGTCAGATTACATATAATTTATTATTTTTTTTTAAAAATATAATTATATATTTTAATTATATTTTTAAATTTTAATTTATAATTATAAATTAATTTATGATTATTTTTAGTAATACACCATATAAGATGAGATGGAGAAAGTAACTTACATAAATATATATATATATTTAATACTCCATTAATTATTATATCAAAATATAATATAAATTAAAATTACAAAAATAACATTTGTAAAAAAAATTTATACAAATATAAATATATTTTCAATATTAACTATAATGACAATAAATGTAATCACCAACAAAATATAATTTTTCACTGTTATTAAAACACAAAGTAATTCATCTTGGGTGTGTTTGTTTGCGGAATCGGATTGGATTTACACTATTCGTCCAATTTTTTTTCCCAAAAACATCAAATCAAACACCTATTTTTTTATTTTTTATATTATACTAAAAATCAATTTTACATTCAAAATATTACATCAACACCTATTTTATATTACATTATACAACTATTCAAATTCAAAATTTTTATTATTCAAATCCCAACTCAAATTCCAAACCCCCAAACAAACACACCCAAAATGTACCAAAGCACAAGTATCCAAACTTGCCGCCAAATTACTTTTAATTACCTAAAAGGATAATGGTAATTCAACAATTTCCGCGCAGTTATTTTCGTCGCCCAAAGTGCGATTTTGGAATACGCTTTTGGGACTAAGCAGCGATTTATAATTTAAAATCAAAAGGAAAGCACATAATTCATTTATCCAGGCCAGGAGAACAAGCAAAAATCCTTACAGAGAAGAAGGAAATGGCGACAGGTTTGCGCTGAAGAGCAGCGGTTTGATAATGGCGGTTATCTTCAGAGCGACGAGTTCATTGACGACCGTCAGATCGGAATCCACGGGCACTGGCAACGATTCACAGACTTCGAAGCCACCGCCGGCGGCGAGGCCACTGCTCTCGCTCTCCAAGCCGACTTGGATTGTCAGAACTGAGGTAAAAGTTTCTAGACTTTTCTATTCGCTGTAAGAATTGGTTGTGTTTTTGTTATTCATATCAAACCGTGCAAACGAATAAAATTTAAGAAGGATATGGAGGACTCTATCGACTTCCTTCGTTGAATGATGCTCAGTTTATTTCTGGAATCGAAGCAATGGAACTTTTAGGGCAGCTTTGTTTGCAGATTGAAGTAGGAATTGAATAACGGTGTCTGTTCAAGAGCTTCAATCTGTATTAGGAGGAACTATAGTGGTTTTTATACATATTCAGGTTTGATCCCCAAAAATTCATTCCCAAGGATTCCAACCAAAGGAGCTTATGCCTTCACACTATTCTTAAATCCTTTAATCCTGAAGAACTTTAAGATAGTGTTTGAAATTGTTTACTGAATGATGGAAAATTCAAAATGAACCAATTAAGAAGCATCATGACATCTTTTCTACATTGCCACTTCTGTTGTTTTGGCACTTAATGAATTTGTCTGGATTGCTCTTGTTTTGGAATTAGAGGATTTGAGTTTTAGAATTTTCCAGAATTTCTTCTATAAGATGTGGAATGGAATCTAGATATAATTTCTGTATCAATAGTTTTGGATCATTGGTTTGGAAGCTAACTAGCTGAAAAGATGTTATAACTGTTCAGTGCTATTGTTGTCATATATTCACTAGAACAGATTTATCCTCAAACCCAGGACTATCTTCTTCATTAATTCATTGCTGCAAAGACAATTTTCTTGAACATTTTTTTTTCTTCCTAATATATGGCAGTCTAATGTACGAATTGAAAAGATAAGTAAGCCCGACCCGCCCTGTGTTATGTGTCGAGGAAGTGGCAGAGTCGATTGTCACAGCTGCAAAGGAAGAGGTTCCATCTCTCCGTCTCTGTCTCTCTCTTGGTGTGTGTGTGTATTCTCTGTCAAGAAACCTATTGAATTAGTTTGTTATTTTACTTGAGGTGCAAACTTTGAACTTGATCTTTGAGCTACTTGAAAAAAGCTGAATTTGATCTCTGGTATCTTTTACCAGTTTTGAGTTCAGACATTAGTCGTGCTTGAAAACTTCTACGAACTATTAAATATTTAAGCTTAGTTATTAGTTTCTTGAATTTGAGTTTATTTATCCCAATGTTAAAGTCTTCTATGCCATTCCTGACCGACTCCAAAGCACACAATACAGTTCATCTTGCTAAGATTGCACATTTGGAGGTTTCGAGAACTCCATATGGGTACATATAAAGTTTGTGTCCCACACTACATTATAGCAGTGTCTCAATTGCTAAAGATAATTCTCTAAAGTTCTTTAAGATTAGAAATTTAAACATAGAATGTTCATCAGGGGAAGGCAGTTACCATACATACCATACTGTGATCGTCGTTTATCATTATCATTAATTGTATTGCTGTTAATCCCCCCAGTTGTTTTTACCTACTTGAAAATGAGGTTGCATCACTTTTTCCTCGACACACTAGACACAATGAATGATGAAAAAGCTAGTTGTTTGTTTAGGACAAGGGAGTGACAACATTTCCTCGAGTTGGGATGTATAACATGCAATTGCGATGGCTCACAATGTGCACTGTGAAAAATACAGATGCTAAATTCTGACTGAATTCTCCAGGGAGGACAAATTGTGTGGAATTGGCAATGCTCCCAAAGGGAGAGTGGCCGAAATGGTAAGGTCTACGGAAACTCTACTTATTATCTACTCCAACTTCCCATGATTCTGTGGTTTTGTATCTGCATTACAGGTGCAGGAGCTGTGGTGGGAGCGGACTCGGCTACTGCAGCCGGTGCCAAGGCACGGGAGAATATCGATATCTAATAGGATTCAGGTTCATGTACAAAGATGATGCTGCTGCTGGTTGAACCCCACCCAATCCAGGTATTTAACAGAGCTTTACTTTTACTTTTATCTCCCAAGATATCATCGAAATATGAAGTCTTTTGATCTAGATTAGTTTTGATGAATTATTAGCATATAGTAGCGGTTTCTTCTTACCTTAAAATGCATGAATGAATATGTGTTCTTAATTTTAGGTCATATGTCATTGTATATAAGTTATATATTTACCATACTCATATATTCGTGTGTTAGAAATTAGAATATAAAATATTATGACATTTTATCCTATCTAAGGTGGATAATTAAAAAATAAGTGTTGATTAATTTAATCACTTCACATGTTGACCTTTACCAAGCATCTTTTACTGTCTCAGAATAGTGAATTAAAAATCTTTAAATGAGGGGGAAATTATATATATTACACAAATATCATTACATTTATATCATACGTACTAATAAAATTATTTTAGTTTACTTCAATTATATTCAAATATAATACTAATATTTTTAAAATTATGTGAAAAAATAAATGAATATTTAGTTATAGGAGAGTGGGAGTATAATTTATACTCCATCGAGATTTGACATATGTGCAGATTCCAATTGTTTATGTGGATTTTATACTAATAATAATAATAATAATAAACTATATTTAAAATATAATTTGGCCCAATTATCACTAACGTAACGATTGTCCTCGTTCATCCTCCCATCATTATTGCATACCCTTCCATTTATTATTATTATTATTATTATTATTATTATTATTATTGTCATCGCTGGCAATGGCATTCTTCGTTCGTATCATCATATGATTTGAAAGATAAAATAATTTGTGGCAGGTAAAAGACATGGTTAGACGGAGAGGTCTACGAGGGGAAGAATGGGCAAATTTTGTGGTGGTGGTTCTAATGATCCATACTGATTAGTTAGGGTTCGTCATTTTGGGGAATTGGATTACCGAAAAGATTTTTGATATATTTAGATATGATCATATATATACACGAGTCCAATGATCCGCTCCTGCTAAGATAAGATTCATGCTACACCTGAAATCCTCTATTTTGGACAACAAACACCACGTGTGATTTGAGGATGCTGGTGTAGGTCACATAAGGCATTTCACAGGATTATTGTCCTCAAATCAACACCCTCGGATAAAAAACATGATGACATAGTTAGGTGATTTCAATTTTCCCTATAATAAAATTGGACAGTGCAATCCAAAACAACAAACACTCGTAAATTGTGTTGGTAGAAAGTAAAGCATACAAAATGTAAGGAACATACTCGTTGGCAGCTTTCAAGAAGTAACTCCGTAAGGAATTAAGGCTGCCGCTACCATCCTGCCTTCTTCGTTAAGTATGTTGTACGTAGAAGCAGCATTTCTCTGCAAAACGAGAAGTACATTAATAGTACGACCATACGAGCAGTGAATATTTGTTGGATTCCAAAATAAGTTAGCAGGAAAGCGAATGATGAAGAAGTCTAGTAGGGAATAATATATAGTAACAAGTAACAATCAATCAGCAACATGCAGGAAAGGGAGATGATTGAGTACCATACCGAATCAACTGCTTCTACTTTCATGCCTGTGGATCGAATGAAGTTCCGTAGCTGGGGATTCACCGGCTGAATGTACCTTCCGCATCCAATAATCAAAATCTCTGAGATCAACACAGACCTCATTCAATTATAGCCTATACTCAATGTCAGAGCTTTCCATTTAAAAGCACTTTCCACTTTGAGATAATGGTTACTTTGTAATACGATATACGAGACCTTCAGGACAACGTTAAATTGTGTGGCAGCACTTAATCTTAAAATGAGTAAGTAATAAACTTCTCACCTGGCACAGGCCGCACGGTCTTAAAAATAGATAAGCTGCAGAAAAGCATGAAAAGAAATGTGTCAGTGTCAAGCACTTTATCACTTTTTCTCCAAAATCATTAAATCAAATACTTATTTTTATTTAATTTACACAAAATAATTTTTCGTTCAAATTTCAAAACACCAAATTATACATCTATTTATATCACAACAAACACTATTATACTCAAGTTTTTACTAATCCAAATCTTAGACGAATAAACACAATTTTGGTTTTGGTTTGGTACTTTTCATCAAACCTTTTCCCCAGCAAGATCAAATCAAAACCTATTTTTTGTTTAATATATTACACAAAAAGTATTATCAAAATCACACATCTATTTATATCACAACAAATACTATTTCAATTCAAATTTTTACTATTACCAACCTCAAACCCGAATCTAAATACGAAGGAACAGACCCTTTAAGATCCTTTAATGGGCATAAAAATGGTACTTTATGCAAAGAAAATGAAAGATTATCCCATTGGTTTTTTTATGTATGAATCCGTCAACTCTTCACTTTAGCATTCAAAACCAATTTTACATTTTCAGGATACAATGTTTGAGCCAATTATTGATTCTCTGATGCAAAGAAGTATTGAGTTATGCTACCTTTCAAATTGATCATCCGTGCAACTCAAACTATTAATATAAACACAATTTTATTTTCGAAGTGACAAACTCCTGAGGAGCGTGGGGAAAAAAATTAAACCTACAGCTCCTAAGAACCAAAATTGAACTCTCTCTTATTATCATAATGTCATGATAATATTATCCCCACCTTTAATTGAGCCAAATACTGCCCAGACTTCACTATAAAAAGCTCTAAAATAATATCAAGGACAAATTCATCCCCAGAAAGACTATACTCTTAAGTCTTAACATCTAGTTCTTGAAACTGTAATGGATTAGCTAGAATGCGTTAATAGCAAGCTCATTCCATAGTTAGATGTAAAAGAAGTTGCAGAGGTAGGTATTTATAGAAAATCCTTAACACTCGTGTACCTCTCAGCAGTGATATCTGAGAATTTCTTCGGTGTCCATTGCATGATCAGATTTCCTACACAAAGTAAGCTGCCTTCGTACATAACTCCACTCACTTTGAACCCTGTGTCATTAAACCTGTTGAAAACAAGAAAAACAAGAACTACTCATGCCGGGAGAATTTAAAATTAAAACCCCTTGTTATTAAATCTGTTGAAAACAAGAAACATCAAAACAAATTACGCTGGAAGTTAGTTCAACAACGTTCCTCCTACAAAAACTCTCCCTGAAGATATTGCACATATATGAAGGAATAATTAACCACACTTGCGCAGCCGAACAAAAATTAGAAATTAGAGCATGACAAACTTAACTAAGATGGACAAGCATTTGAGAACCATGTATTGCTTCCTGTGAAAACCTAAATGTTTGCATGTGGAGAAGAAGAGGACGACTGTGTCATAATAGTCACTAATATACAAAAGGGTTTATTATAACGAAATAACAAATTAAAAGAAAACTTGCTCATTGGAAAATAAAGGCAAAAGAAATAGGTATCTAATTAGATCCAAAAACCTTGACATTTTTGTGGCTTAAATTCCGAAAGTAGCAAGATTTCATCTACAATTCATTCCAATCACACTCTTAAATTCCAAAAACAATCCACATCAATGCAGAAATGTAATTCACATCTAGATAATATGAATAGCAGAAATTAAAGAGCTTAAGAAATGAAAACATGAATGACACATGAAAACTAAAGTAAACTAACAAACCAGTAGGTGCAGTTTTAATTGTTTGAGATGAAATCATACACAAATACCATCACAGTTTCGTCGGAAAATATATATACATATACATATAGTTGTAATCGTAAAAAACTTCTTGAGTGTATGAGATAAAATAAAACCTAGAAATGAAGAATAGATCGAAACTTCAAAAAAAAAAAAAAAAACAAAAAAAAAAAAGATGCTCAAAGAAATTTGGAAGGAAAATTAAACAAAAAAGTAAACGAGAACGATAATTCTTCAATAAGATTGTATACTCTTGGAATCGGAGCTGGTCTTCGGGGACATCATTGATGAGATTGATCTGATCGTAGAGAGAAAAGGCTCTTCTAAGCGACGGCAACATAGTGTTGTGCCTTGGAGGCGCCTCCTTCCGCAACGCTTGCATCAGCGTCGGCAGCGTTGCCACCGCTTTGTGTCTAACCACCATCTCTGCGACGTCGCCGATGGTGATGCTCTGTTGTATAAATTCGATAAGTCACCGCCTTCTTATTTTCAGGCCGGTTTGAGGATGGAACCCTGCCTGGTTCCCGGTTTCAGACGGGTCGGGTTATCCATACCCGCAAATACTTTAATACTTTTCCAAGTAAATTCATATTTGGTCCCTGGAGAAAGTGCTAACTCCATTTTTAGTTCTTCCATACATATACACCAAAGGTGTTTTTGTTTGGGGTTTGGATTTTGAGTTGGGATTTGAATAGTAAAAATTTTGAATTTAAATAGTTGTATGATGTAATATAAATAGGTGTTAGATGTGATATTTTAAATGTAAAATTGATTTTTAGTATAATATAGAAATGAAAAATAGATGTTTGATTTGATATTTTTTGGAGAAAAAAATTGGATGAATAGTAGAAATCTAATTAAATCCCCCAAACAAACACACCCTTGAATGTAGTAAAAAAGTTCCAAACACAGTTTTCACTATTTATTTATAATATTTTATTTTAAATATTATACTATATATTTATATTATATTAATAAATACATTTTTTTAGATACTACCATTAATGGTTGAGATTCAACTAATATATATTTATTTTATATTTATATTTATATTAATAAATACAATTACTACTCAGCATACCAAATAAATCACAAATTTATTTATTTACGTTGTTGAGCTTTGCAGGTCTTCAACTTTGCTCAAAACTAGTTCGATGTTGTTGAGCTTTGCAACTTTACCATCGAACCAAACCCTAATTTATTATTATTATTATTACTTCAGACTTTGTTCACATAACGACCTCCGTTCCGAGACGAGAGTAATAATTATATATATAATATATAGGAAAAAACTAGCTAATACGGGGGTGTTTTTAGTTGAGAGTTTGAATTTTATATTGAAATTAGAATAACATAAAATTTTTAATTGAAATAGTAATATGATATGAAAAGAATAAATATTGATGTATGTAAAATTATTTTTTTAGTATAATATAAAAAATAAATAATTGATTAATATAATAGTCTAAGAATCTTGTGTTACTATTCAATTAAAAAATAACTCCCTCCATCCCGCTGCACGTACATTTTTAAATATTAGTATTATAATAGTTTGCAGTGAAAAAGATAAAAATATCCTAATAGTATTATGTAATATAAAACTAATAAAATTTGTGTAATATAATATAAATTGAAAGAATATTTATTTGTAAAATTATTAAATTAAAAAATAATAATTTGTTTTGGAACGGACGAAAATTAAAAATGACAACCTTTTTCAATTTGGACGGAAGAAAAAGATAATAATTCATTAGTCATCCACATGATAAAAATGTCCTAATATTGAAAATCAAGATATAAATAACATCAAACTCTCATTTTCAAATCCCTTCACTTGATTTATGAATGGCCGTACTAGTTTCCCACTATATTTCAAAGATTCCTATACTTTTCAAGCAAGAATTTTCCCTTCTCATTATGTACATAAACAACAATGTAGTAGCATAAACCCGGCCTTCATAGGCTTTTTTACCGCGCATTGAACATACAACAATCTATTCAAGATAAAATACCAAATTACATATCCTCCCAATGGAAGTTGCATACCAACTCATCCATAAATTAGCCCTAATCAAATACAGATACATTTATACATTCCATTCGCGCATATATATATATATATGTGTGTATATAGAAGCCATTTGAACTACATACTACATCGATCAAGAGCGTAAATTGAAACCATGCAGTTCGCTCTACCCACATCAAATCTGGCACATCAAGTACGCAGATCAAATCTAATCTAATTCGAGTGTGTACCTTAATTGCGCCAGCTGTTTTGCTTCTTGGCTTCGAACGAAGCTCCATCGTTGAGCATGTCTTGCGCGTCTGTCTCCATCCCGAGCTTCGAAAGTGCGAGTGCCTGCATGTAGAATGCGGTTGGCCACTCGGGCAAGCACACTTGAGCTTGCATTGCATCTCTCAGTGCCAGCTCGGGTTGACCAATCATCAAGTAGGAAAGTGCTCGTCTCACGATTACCGTGCTCGATGGAGCAGACATCATCGACACCAGCTGCATATTTGTAATGAATATTGTAATCTCTATAAATTACCAATCCCATAATTCTTTGCTTCTGAAATTTAAATCCTGTAGCTCATTTGTTACTGTACTCAGTTGTCTCATTCAGTATATGACAAATTACATATACAGTATGGCTATTTTAACATAAATATAGAAAATACCTGCACATCAAAGGGTGTGTTTGGTTTGGGGTTTGGATTTTGGGTTTGAGTTTTGAATAGTAAAAAATTTAAATTTGAATAGAGACAAGACAAAAGTGAGAATTTACCTTAGAATAGTAGTCGATTGCGCTCTTGAAATCCTTGTCCCTAAACGCGATGTCTCCAAATTTTTTTGTGTTCAGCATATCCTGTACCTGCTGTGTCCACTCTTGGAACGAAAGCTTCAACCATTACAGTCCAAAGTCAGTTTAATTTATATTCGATACGCATTACAAATAGAGTAAAAAAAAAAAAACTGAGAAAAGAAAGGCTTTATAGTCGTAGGTGAATCAATTCACCTCATTTTCTGGACCTTCTTCGTCTTTATACCCCGTTTTCAGCAAGATGTCATGCACTGCAGTAAGATCCATCCTTGCGCATGCCTTCCCGAGAGGCGAAAGCATGGTGGGCAGAACCACAGGGGTTTTTGTTAGGCCCATCAAGACATGTGATGCAACCTAGAAGAGTAGTAGAGAACAGCATGTAAGAACCTATAATGAAGTTCAACGCCCCAAAAAATTATAGCAAGAAAAATCAAAAAGCAACCTCCTTTTGTTTTTGAAGGGGTGCTACTGCAGTAAGAAGAAAATTGATGCCCGGCCTATCTCTTGCTTCATACTGGAGGCATTTCGATGCAAGTTCAACCAATGCCGTCGCATCTTCGTTAGCATATTGTCCTTCGAGCGAGGAATCCATCAGCAACAACACATTTTTCCCTCTTATCAGATCCAAAGCCTGGAGTGACCAAAATATCGATTAATGTTCAAGAAACCAAATAAAGAGTAAAAATGCCTTCTTTTTTTTTTTTTTTTGCTGAAACTATATTTTTGTTCAACTGCCGCTGTTCACAATATAACTTCTTCCCTATTTTACTATAATATCTCTTGCTGCTGATGCTCTTTGTACCTGAAAATGATATGATGTTGTGTTTTACAACTATTTAGCTCAATGGGAAAACACATCTTGGTCTCCAACATACAATCGTGGCACAGGTGGTCCTAATAGTGTTAGATCGAGAATGTTCCCTTGTTTAACTTGTGACTCTTCGAAATAACATTTGCCTTTTATTAATTTGCAGAACAAGCACATGATGTGAAGCACTCTATGCAATATTTCCAATGGTTTTTGTCAGCTATTATTCGATGATAACTAGGAACTGTGAAAATAAATAGAAAAAAAGATCCATAGTGAGGATGGAATGCAACGTACATGACTTGGTGGGATATGTTTTCCACTCAAAAGATCCAGAAGAACAGTTCCGTAGCTGTATATCACACTCTCCGGAATGACCCTACCTGAAAATAAGAAGAAATAGCACCAACTCATTATTCAGATTACCCTTGTCAAAAATTCAGTTCACTTGGTATTGTTGAGACATACCTGTGGTCCATTCGTTCACAAAAAATAGCAAGGAAAAGCAAATAAAAAATGAAATTTTGAACATGACTTGGAGAAAGGCTAGTTAAAAGAAAAATTGAAAGCATCTGGTAGTACTAAACTGAACATTCTGAAACTTCAAAGGTCGTGTTTGCTAGACTGAATGGGATAATTTTTCCAACATATCATTTAATCATAATAATAATAATAATAATAATAAAAAACTTTGTCAACTATGATAAATTTTCTCATATTGACACACTAGATATACCTGTTCGCAAGAACTCCGGGGGAGTGTATGCCAAATTAGTACTATAACTCTTCCCGTCCCGACTGTTTTTCATCAGGCCAAAACTAGAGAGCCTCGGATCTCCAACCTATAATAGAAAAGCCAAATATAAATTATGTCTAAAACATGCATTTAGATAAGCAATATCTATCGACAGGTGTACACTAGTGAGCTTCCAAGTTCCTGCAATTACATTGACAGATTTTGAAATGGCTGCTATAATCCAATTGCATACGCAGATACCTTTCAATTTCTTTGATGCTAACTCACCAATTCTCAAGTAATGAAACTCGTAACAATGACATGTAAATCCTTCAACCCAACAACAGGAAAGCATTGTGGGATATCATAATTGTTTTAATATGCCAATATTCATTTATTATTCATTTGTAATCTTTCTATCCGATTTTCAAGATTATCACAACCCTGGTTTATCTGGATTCAGCTTCGAATATGGCTGTCGGGTTAAACTACTTAAGAAGGTTCAGGGTTAACGACCTAGGCAGTTCAAATGGTGCTAGAGGTTAGAGGCAAAGCTGTAGCATTTTCTCAGCAATTGCATTGTTTTGGCATGACAAGATTGTACCTCATCAAAAAGAACTCGGTAAGCATTCAAGTCATGATAAATTTTCCTGTTGTCAGTGTTGCACTGGTCAAGAGCTTGCGCTATGTGGTCCGCAACTCTCACTCGCATTTCCCAAGGAAGAGGTTGTTTATCCCCTACAGAAAAAGAAAAGTTATGCAATCAAGGTGCAAGGTTCAGAGTTTGGTGCTTAAACTATTTGAATGTCATTTTCTACACACCTAAAATAAAATGAATGATACAAGGTGAAAATAAATAATACATACAATGAAAGAGGTGCTTTGAAAGCGTGTCATTGGGCATGTACTCAGCTACTAACAGGCGTTCATCTCCCTCAGCACAATATCCGATTAAGTTCACCAGTCTTTTATGCCTAACCTTGCCGACTCCAGCTGCTTCCGCCTATCAAACATGTTTCTTAGAGAACATTTGGCAAGCAATTTTACCATATCAAATTTGATTTTCCTCTAGGAATAGAAAAATTCTTAGATCACAATAAATATGTGCTGTTCAAAATAAAGATAAATTAGATAATCATGATAGACATTTTCTATACCAATGAAAAAATAGAACTTTACCACAAACTGCTGAGGGTCAGGCCATGACTGATTCGAGAAGCGCTTAATGGCGACCAGCCTGTTACTTCGAAGCTTGCCTCTGTAAACAATGTTTGGAGCTTTCTCTCCACTCTCAGAAACAATCAGATCGCTGCTGAATCCATTTGTTGCCGCACGAAGCTCGGCAAGACCGAATTCCTTGAATGCTGGAACTTGATCTTGATCCACTTGGTCTCCATTTGCTGCATTAACAATTCTTGGCCATTAGATATTAAACCCGAGAGAGAGAGAGAGAGAGAGAGAGAGATATTACTTGCAAAACTCATTTCATTTGTAATTGCTAGGGAAATAGGGAAAATTTTTAAGGCGACAATCTCGAACAAATAAAATATTAATGTAGCTGAGCATGATCAACCACAAAATTTGCCAAGAACTCAAACCCAAAGTCACGAACACTGATGAAGAATGTAAACTTGATGCAAGAACAAACAAAAAAAAACACACACACACAAATTTACTAAGTAACTCCTTTCGGAAAAAATAAAAAAACCACGGAGCAAACAATCATTATATAAAAGAATATAAATAGAAGCAAGAGGTCAAGGTATGTTTTTTGAGTTTTTGATATTTTGAGATGAAAATAATTATTAGATGTGATATCTTATATAGAGAATGAGTGTTGGGTGTTATGTTTTTGGACGAAAATAATGAATAGAATAGTAAGAAGTTAGGATAAAAAACAAACCCTCCATCTCACTTACATATCAAATTCTCCTCCAACATAATATGAGCGGTTTCCTACTTTGACTAGAATAGAGAAATAAATAGAATCTATAAAAGATATGGATAGAAAACGAGTTGGAGTTAGTAGCAGCAAGTTCAATTCATTCTTCTTGAGTTAGGGGATCATGACTTCACGAGACATGAGACGGTTCCAAGGACACCCCAACAAAATGATATTGCCGAGCAAATCAATAGGACTCTTCTAGAGTGAGCTCAACGCATGTTATCTACTACAGATTTATGGGAGAATTGGATAGAAAGGTGCCCACTCTTTCTTCCTATTCCAGGTTTTCCACTTAAATATTGGTTTGTTTGTACTTTGTAGACTTGCCTCAATGTACATCCTTCATCAGAGTTCTTTTATCTAGATTTAAGTTCTTCAAGGAATATTATGATTGATCTTGCATAGCTATAAGCAAGATTGCTACTTCAAGTTTTGCCTAATTCCCCAACAGAAACTTTTGACCACACATCACTAAATATAATGTGTTTGAAAATTACCCAAAGAGCATATCTTCAGCAGCAGAATTCCAAACACTTCAATTTTGACACAGATCAGCAAAAGCATATAAAGATCATAAGCTAATAACCCAAAAGTAAATAAAGGATGAGAGACAAATATGCCCAGTAATGAGTAAACAAAAGCACAGCTAGAACCCTAAACCATTATACATATATAAAAAAGGCAAGAAATCCAAAAGTAGAGCTCATGTACTTAAAAGAAAATTCAAGCTACAATAAGGTCAAAATTTAGTGCCTAATCTGCACCTACCTTCGAAACTAAGGTGTGGATAATTGAAATCACGTGTAGACAATCCAAAATAGTGTCCAAAAGTGTCCCCAAAATCACCAAAAGAACACACACAGTCAAAAGATGCTTCTTATCTATCCCTTACAGACAACAAAGCCTTTTTAGTTGTACAATGATTACTTCAAATAATGGCGAACAGTACACATACATACACCTCCCACAAAGCAAGTCCACAGCCAGAAATTGAAAACCAAAATAGCTAAGGAGAACCGAAAGCAACTACGCCAGCTAAATCGTGAATACCTAGATCTGATTTCGGGTCCGGCTGCGGAGGCTCCTGGTCGGGAGATTGAACATTGGCAGTTTTGGACTGAAGACAGCCCATCTTCACTGCAACCACATTCAAGCAAACGCACAGCTATCTAGCGAATTTACAGGCACAAAATCTAGGGTTTCTGGTGGGGAGTAAAAATTGGGGATTTTGGGAGTGACTGAGATGATTGATTGTTGTTGTGAGAGTGATGAAGAGCTGCTGCTGCAGCTGCAGAGTGGGGCGGGGAAGGAGTCACGTGACGGGTGGATGATTGGCACGTGAAGGGAGAGAGAGAGATATGGGGGAAGAGAGGGAAAGTGCTTTTTGGAGTTCACTTTGGATCTTCTTTCTGCTTCCATTTTCACATTTGCTGCAAACAGTGTGTGTCAGTCTCTCAGTCTGTGGGGGTGTCCTTTTTTGCAAATATCTGTTGGGAAGGGGAGTAGAAATAGTATTTCTTTGGCTTAATGGGCGTTTTCGCAAATTAGTAAGTTATTTTTAGGAATTAAGGAATGTGACACCAAGGGAGTTGAGTGCTCGCGATGACTTGGTGAAGAGAATCTATGAGAGAAGGTTCTCGAACAGGGTTCCGACCGAATAGAGCACTACGCCAACGAGAAAAGTCGAACAAGCAATAAGAAGAAAAAAGTCGCAATTCAGTTGAAAATGGTTTGAGCTTGGAAGCAACCTGCTTGTGAAAGGATCATTGTCGATGTCTGTCCCAGCATACAACAGCGAATTCGTGACCCGACGAAAGAATGCCGATCAGGCCGTCCATCGGAACAGAGTGGACGCCCTAAAAAGCTCCTGCGCGGATTTTCGCGAATATGTAGGCATCCAAAATGGATTTCCTGCGATGCAGGTCGCGGCAAAAAGTCGCGAACGACGACCTTGTCCGCCGTTCACGGACCCGTCGTCCAACCATATATTGCGAACGAGGATTCGCGCACGGGCGCCGACGAACCCGCGTCAACGCGGGATGTCCAGTAAGACTTATCGTTTAGAGAAAAAAGAAAAGGTAAAAGGGATTTTATAGGCGAACCTGCGAAAGCATCATTGTCGATGTCTGTCCCGGCAGACAACAGCGAATTCGTGACCCGACGAACGAATGCCGATCAGGCCATCCATCCGAACAGAGTGGGCGCCCTAAAAAGCTCCTGCGCGGATTTTCGCGAATATGTAGGCATCCAAAATGGATTTCCTGCGATGCAGGTCGCGGCAAAAAGTCGCAAACGACGACCTTGTCCACCGTTCACGGACCCGTCGTCCAGCCGTATATTGCGAACGAGGATTCGCGCACGGGCGCCGACGAACCCGCGTCAACGCGGGATGTCCAGTAAGACTTATCGTTTAGAGAAAAAAGAACAGGTAAAAGGGATTTTATAGGCGAACCTGCGAAAGGATCATTGTCGATGTCTGTCCCGGTAGACAACAGCGAATTTGTGACCCGACGAACGAATGCCGATCAGGCCGTCCATTGGAACAGAGTGGGCGCCCTAAAAAACTCCTGCGCGGATTTTCGCGAATATGTAGGCATCCAAAATGGATTTTCTGCGATGCAGGTCGCGGCAAAAAGTCGCGAACGACGACCTTGTCCTCCGTTCACGGACCCGTCGTCCAGTCGTATATTGCGAACGAGGATTAGCGCACGGGCGCCGACGAACCCGCGTCATCGGGGGATGTCCAGTAAGACTTATCGTTTAGAGAAAAAAGAACACGTAACAAGGATTTTATAGGCGAACCTGTGAAAGGATAATTGTCGATGTCTGTCCCGGCATACAACAGCGAATTCGTGACCCGACGAACGAATGCCGATCAGGCCGTCCATCGGAACAGAGTGGGCGCCCTAAAAAGCTCCTGCGCGGATTTTCGCGAATATGTAGGCATCCAAAATGGATTTCCTGCGATGCAGGTCGCGGCAAAAAGTCGCGAACGACGACCTTGTCCGCCGTTCACGGACCCGTCGTCCAGCCGTATATTGCGAACGAGGATTCGCGCACGGGCGCCGACGAACCCGCGTCAACGCGGGATGTCCAGTAAGACTTATCGTTTAGAGAAAAAAGAAAAGGTAAAAGGGATTTTATAGGCGAACCTGCGAAAGCATCATTGTCGATGTCTGTCCCGGCAGACAACAGCGAATTCGTGACCCGACGAACGAATGCCGATCAGGCCATCCATCCGAACAGAGTGGGCACCCTAAAAAGCTCTGCGCGGATTTTTGCGAATATGTAGGCATCCAAAATGGATTTCCTGCGATGCAGGTCGCGGCAAAAAGTCGCGAACGACGACCTTGTCCGCCGTTCACGGACCCGTCGTCCAGCCGTATATTGCGAACGAGGATTCGCGCACGCGCGCCGACGAACCCGCGTCAACGCGGGATGTCTAGTAAGACTTATCGTTTAGAGAAAAAAGAACACGTAACAAGGATTTTATAGGCAAACCTGCGAAAGGATCATTGTTGATGTCTGTCCCGGCATACAACAGCGAATTCGTGACCCGACGAACGAATGCCGATCAGGCCGTCCATCGGAATAGAGTGGGTGCCCTAAAAAACACCTGCGCGGATTTTCGCGAATATGTAGGCAGTAAAAATGGATTTCCTGCGATGCAGGTTGCGGCAAAAAGTCGCGAACGACGACCTTGTCCGCCGTTCACAGATCCGTCGTCCAGCCGTATATTGCGCGAACGAGGATTCGCGCACGGGCGCCGACGAACCCGCGTCAACGCGGGATGTCCAGTAAGACTTATCGTTTAGAGAAAAAAGAACAGGTAAAAGGGATTTTATAGGCGAACCTGCGAAAGGATCATTGTCGATGTCTGTCCCGGCAGACAACAGCGAATTCGTGACCCGACGAACGAATGCCGATCAGGCCGTCCATCGGAACAGAGTGGGCGCCCTAAAAAACTCCTGCGCGGATTTTCGCGAATATGTAGGCATCCAAAATGGATTTCCTGCGATGCAGGTCGCGGCAAAAAATCGCGAACGACGACCTTGTCCGCCGTTCACGGACCCGTCGTCCAGCCGTATATTGCGAACGAGGATTCGCGCACGGGGGCCGACGAACCCGCGTCAACGCGGGATGTCCAGTAAGACTTATCGTTCAGAGAAAAAAGAACAGGTAAAAGGGATTTCATAGGCGAACCTGCGAAAGGATCATTGTCGATGTCTGTCCCGGCATACAACAGCGAATTCGTGACCCGACGAACGAATGCCGATCAGGCCGTCCATCGGAACAGAGTGGGCGCCCTAAAAAGCTCCTGCGCGGATTTTCGCGAATATGTAGGCATCCAAAATGGATTTCCTGCGATGCAGGTCGCGGCAAAAAGTCGCGAACGACGACCTTGTCCGCCGTTCACGGACCCGTCGTCCAGCCGTATATTGCGAACGAGGATTCGCGCACGGGCACCGACGAACCCGCGTCAACGCGGGATGTCCAGTAAGACTTATCGTTTAGAGAAAAAGAAAAGGTAAAGGGATTTTATAGGCGAACCTGCGAAAGCATCATTGTCGATGTATGTCCCGGCAGACAACAGCGAATTCGTGACCCGACGAACGAATGCCGATCAGGCCATCCATCCGAACATAGTGGGCGCCCTAAAAAGCTCCTGCGCGGATTTTCGCGAATATGTAGGCATCCAAAATGGATTTCCTGCGATGCAGGTCGCGGCAAAAAGTCGCGAACGACGACCTTGTCCGCCGTTCACGGACCCGTCGTCCAGCCGTATATTGCGAATGAGGATTCGCGCACGGGCGCCGACGAACCCGCGTCAACGCGGGATTTAGTAAGACTTATCGTTTAGAGAAAAAAGAACACGTAACAAGGATTTTATAGGCGAACCTGCGAAAGGATCATTGTTGATGTCTGTCCCGGCATACAACAGCGAATTCGTGACCCGACGAACGAATGCCGATCAGGCCGTCCATCGGAATAGAGTGGGCGCCCTAAAAAACACCTGCGCGGATTTTCTCGAATATGTAGGCAGTAAAAATGGATTTCCTGCGATGCAGGTTGCGGCAAAAAGTCGCGAACGACGACCTTGTCCGCCGTTCACAGACCCGTCGTCCAGCCGTATATTGCACGAACGAGGATTCGCGCACGGGCGCCGACGAACCCGCGTCAACGCGGGATGTCCAGTAAGACTTATCGTTTAGAGAAAAAAGAACAGGTAAAAGGGATTTTATAGGCGAACCTGCGAAAGGATCATTGTCGATGTCTGTCCCGGCAGACAACAGCGAACTCGTGACCCGACGAACGAATGCCGATCAGGCCGTCCATCGGAACAGAGTGGGCGCCCTAAAAAACTCCTGCGCGGATTTTCGCGAATATGTAGGCATCCAAAATGGATTTCCTGCGATGCAGGTCGCGGCAAAAAATCGCGAACGACGACCTTGTCCGCCGTTCACGGACCCGTCGTCCAGCCGTATATTGCGAACGAGGATTCGCGCACGGGGGCCGACGAACCCGCGTCAACGCGGGATGTCCAGTAAGACTTATCGTTCAGAGAAAAAGAACAGGTAAAAGGGATTTCATAGGCGAACCTGCGAAAGGATCATTGTCGATGTCTGTCCCGGCATACAACAGCGAATTCGTGACCCGACGAACGAATGCCGATCAGGCCGTCCATCGGAACAGAGTGGGCGCCCTAAAAAGCTCCTGCGCGGATTTTCGCGAATATGTAGGCATCCAAAATGGATTTCCTGCGATGCAGGTCGCGGCAAAAAGTCGCGAACGACGACCTTGTCCGCCGTTCACGGACCCGTCGTCCAGCCGTATATTGCGAACGAGGATTCGCGCACGGGCACCGACGAACCCGCGTCAACGCGGGATGTCCAGTAAGACTTATCGTTTAGAGAAAAAAGAAAAGGTAAAAGGGATTTTATAGGCGAACCTGCGAAAGCATCATTGTCGATGTATGTCCCGGCAGACAACAGCGAATTCGTGACCCGACGAACGAATGCCGATCAGGCCATCCATCCGAACATAGTGGGCGCCCTAAAAAGCTCCTGCGCGGATTTTCGCGAATATGTAGGCATCCAAAATGGATTTCCTGCGATGCAGGTCGCGGCAAAAAGTCGCGAACGACGACCTTGTCCGCCGTTCACGGACCCGTCGTCCAGCCGTATATTGCGAATGAGGATTCGCGCACGGGCGCCGACGAACCCGCGTCAACGCGGGATGTTAGTAAGACTTATCGTTTAGAGAAAAAAGAACACGTAACAAGGATTTTATAGGCGAACCTGCGAAAGGATCATTGTTGATGTCTGTCCCGGCATACAACAGCGAATTCGTGACCCGACGAACGAATGCCGATCAGGCCGTCCATCGGAATAGAGTGGGCGCCCTAAAAAACACCTGCGCGGATTTTCTCGAATATGTAGGCAGTAAAAATGGATTTCCTGCGATGCAGGTTGCGGCAAAAAGTCGCGAACGACGACCTTGTCCGCCGTTCACAGACCCGTCGTCCAGCCGTATATTGCACGAACGAGGATTCGCGCACGGGCGCCGACGAACCCGCGTCAACGCGGGATGTCCAGTAAGACTTATCGTTTAGAGAAAAAGAACAGGTAAAAGGGATTTTATAGGCGAACCTGCGAAAGGATCATTGTCGATGTCTGTCCCGGCAGACAACAGCGAACTCGTGACCCGACGAACGAATGCCGATCAGGCCGTCCATCGGAACAGAGTGGGCGCCCTAAAAAACTCCTGCGCGGATTTTCGCGAATATGTAGGCATCCAAAATGGATTTCCTGCGATGCAGGTCGCGGCAAAAAGTCGCGAACGACGACCTTGTCCGCCATTCACATTCCAACCGTATATTGCGAACGAGGATTCGCGCACGGGCGCCGACGAACCCGCGTCAACGCGGGATGTCCAGTAAGACTTATCGTTTAGTGAAAAAGAACACGTAACAAGGATTTTATAGGCGAACCTACGAAAGGATCATTGTCGATGTCTGTCCCGGCATACAACAGCGAATTCGTGACCCGACGAACGAATGCCGATCAGGCCGTCCATCGGAACAGAGTGGGCGCCCTAAAAAGCTCCTGCGCGGATTTTCGCGAATATGTAGGCATCCAAAATGGATTTCCTGCGATGCAGGTCGCGGCAAAAAGTCGCGAACGACGACCTTGTCCGCCGTTCACGGACCCGTCGTCCAGCCGTATATTGCGAACGAGGATTCGCGCACGGGGGCCGACGAACCCGCGTCAACGCGGGATGTCCAGTAAGACTTATCGTTTAGAGAAAAAGAAAAGGTAAAAGGGATTTTATAGGCGAACCTGCGAAAGCATCATTGTCGATGTCTGTCCCGGCAGACAACAGCGAATTCGTGACCCGACGAACGAATGCCGATCAGGCCATCCATCCGAACAGAGTGGGCGCCCTAAAAAGCTCCTGCGCGGATTTTCGCGAATATGTAGGCATCCAAAATGGATTTCCTGCGATGTAGGTCGCGGCAAAAAGTCGCGAACGACGACCTTGTCCGCCATTCACGGACCCGTCGTCCAGCCGTATATTGCGAACGAGGATTCGCGCACGGGCGCCGACGAACCCGCGTCAACGCGGGATGTCTAGTAAGACTTATCGTTTAGAGAAAAAAGAACACGTAACAGGATTTTATAGGCGAACCTGCGAAAGGATCATTGTTGATGTCTGTCCCGGCATACAACAGCGAATTCGTGACCCGACGAACGAATGCCGATCAGGCCGTCCATCGGAATAGAGTGGGCGCCCTAAAAAAACCTGCGCGGATTTTCGCGAATATGTAGGCAGTAAAATGGATTTCCTGCGATGCAGGTTGCGGCAAAAAGTCGCGAACGACGACCTTGTCCGCCGTTCACAGACCCGTCGTCCAGCCGTATATTGCGCGAACGAGGATTCGCGCACGGGCGCCGACGAACCCGCGTCAACGCGGGATGTCCAGTAAGACTTATCGTTTAGAGAAAAAAGAACAGGTAAAGGGATTTTATAGGCGAACCTGCGAAAGGATCATTGTCGATGTCTGTCCCGGCAGACAACAGCGAACTCGTGACCCGACGAACGAATGCCGATCAGGCCGTCCATCGGAACAGAGTGGGCGCCCTAAAAGCTCCTGCGCGGATTTTCGCGAATATGTAGGCATCCAAAATGGATTTCCTGCGATGCAGGTCGCGGCAAAAAGTCGCGAACGACGACCTTGTCCGCCGTTCACGGACCCGTCGTCCAGCCGTATATTGCGAACGAGGATTCGCGCACGGGCACCGACGAACCCGCGTCAACGCGGGATGTCCAGTAAGACTTATCGTTTAGAGAAAAAAGAAAAGGTAAAAGGATTTTATAGGCGAACCTGCGAAAGCATCATTGTCGATGTATGTCCCGGCACAACAGCGAATTCGTGACCCGACGAACGAATGCCGATCAGGCCATCCATCCGAACATAGTGGGCGCCCTAAAAAGCTCCTGCGCGGATTTTCGCGAATATGTAGGCATCCAAAATGGATTTCCTGCGATGCAGGTCGCGGCAAAAAGTCGCGAACGACGACCTTGTCCGCCGTTCACGGACCCGTCGTCCAGCCGTATATTGCGAATGAGGATTCGCGCACGGGCGCCGACGAACCCGCGTCAACGCGGGATTTAGTAAGACTTATCGTTTAGAGAAAAAGAACACGTAACAAGGATTTTATAGGCGAACCTGCGAAAGGATCATTGTTGATGTCTGTCCCGCATACAACAGCGAATTCGTGACCCGACGAACGAATGCCGATCAGGCCGTCCATCGGAATAGAGTGGGCGCCCAAAAAACACCTGCGCGGATTTTCTCGAATATGTAGGCAGTAAAAATGGATTTCCTGCGATGCAGGTTGCGGCAAAAAGTCGCGAACGACGACCTTGTCCGCCGTTCACAGACCCGTCGTCCAGCCGTATATTGCACGAACGAGGATTCGCGCACGGGCGCCGACGAACCCGCGTCAACGCGGGATGTCCAGTAAGACTTATCGTTTAGAGAAAAAGAAAACAGTAAAAGGGATTTTATAGGCGAACCTGCGAAAGGATCATTGTCGATGTCTGTCCCGGCAGACAACAGCGAACTCGTGACCCGACGAACGAATGCCGATCAGGCCGTCCATCGGAACAGAGTGGGCGCCCTAAAAACTCCTGCGCGGATTTTCGCGAATATGTAGGCATCAAAATGGATTTCCTGCGATGCAGGTCGCGGCAAAAAGTCGCGAACGACGACCTTGTCCGCCATTCACATTCCAACCGTATATTGCGAACGAGGATTCGCGCACGGGCGCCGACGAACCCGCGTCAACGCGGGATGTCCAGTAAGACTTATCGTTTAGTGAAAAAAGAACACGTAACAAGGATTTTATAGGCGAACCTACGAAAGGATCATTGTCGATGTCTGTCCCGGCATACAACAGCGAATTCGTGACCCGACGAACGAATGCCGATCAGGCCGTCCATCGGAACAGAGTGGGCGCCCTAAAAAGCTCCTGCGCGGATTTTCGCGAATATGTAGGCATCCAAAATGGATTTCCTGCGATGCAGGTCGCGGCAAAAAGTCGCGAACGACGACCTTGTCCGCCGTTCACGGACCCGTCGTCCAGCCGTATATTGCGAACGAGGATTCGCGCACGGGGGCCGACGAACCCGCGTCAACGCGGGATGTCCAGTAAGACTTATCGTTTAGAGAAAAAAGAACAGGTAAAAGGATTTTATAGGCGAACCTGCGAAAGCATCATTGTCGATGTCTGTCCCGGCAGACAACAGCGAATTCGTGACCCGACGAACGAATGCCGATCAGGCCGTCCATCCGAACAGAGTGGGCGCCCTAAAAAGCTCCTGCGCGGATTTTCGCGAATATGTAGGCATCCAAAATGGATTTCCTGCGATGTAGGTCGCGGCAAAAAGTCGCGAACGACGACCTTGTCCGCCATTCACGGACCCGTCGTCCAGCCGTATATTGCGAACGAGGATTCGCGCACGGGCGCCGACGAACCCGCGTCAACGCGGGATGTCTAGTAAGACTTATCGTTTAGAGAAAAAAGAACACGTAACAAGGATTTTATAGGCGAACCTGCGAAAGGATCATTGTTGATGTCTGTCCCGGCATACAACAGCGAATTCGTGACCCGACGAACGAATGCCGATCAGGCCGTCCATCGGAATAGAGTGGGCGCCCTAAAAAACACCTGCGCGGATTTTCGCGAATATGTAGGCAGTAAAAATGGATTTCCTGCGATGCAGGTTGCGGCAAAAAGTCGCGAACGACGACCTTGTCCGCCGTTCACAGACCCGTCGTCCAGCCGTATATTGCGCGAACGAGGATTCGCGCACGGGCGCCGACGAACCCGCGTCAACGCGGGATGTCCAGTAAGACTTATCGTTTAGAGAAAAAAGAACAGGTAAAGGGATTTTATAGGCGAACCTGCGAAAGGATCATTGTCGATGTCTGTCCGGGCAGACAACAGCGAACTCGTGACCCCGAACGAACGATGCCGATCAGGCCGCCGTCCATCGGAACAGAGTGGGGCCCTAAAAAGCTCCTGCGCGGATTTTCGCGAATATGTAGGCATCCAAATGGATTTCCTGCGATGCAGGTCGCGGCAAAAAGTCGCGAACGACGACCTTGTCCGCCGTTCACGGACCCGTCGTCCAGCCGTATATTGCGAACGAGATTCGCGCACGGGCACCGACGAACCCGCGTCAACGCGGGATGTCCAGTAAGACTTATCGTTTAGAGAAAAAGAAAAGGTAAAAGGGATTTTATAGGCGAACCTGCGAAAGCATCATTGTCGATGTATGTCCCGGCAGACAACAGCGAATTCGTGACCCGACGAACGAATGCCGATCAGGCCGTCCATCCGAACATAGTGGGCGCCCTAAAAAGCTCCTGCGCGGATTTTCGCGAATATGTAGGCATCCAAAATGGATTTCCTGCCTGCGATGCAGGTCGCGGCAAAAAGTCGCGAACGACGACCTTGTCCGCCGTTCACGGACCCGTCGTCCAGCCGTATATTGCGAATGAGGATTCGCGCACGGGCGCCGACGAACCCGCGTCAACGCGGGATGTTTAGTAAGACTTATCGTTTAGAGAAAAAAAACACGTAACAAGGATTTTAGGCGAACCTGCGAAAGGATCATTGTTGATGTCTGTCCCGGCATACAACAGCGAATTCGTGACCCGACGAACGAATGCCGATCAGGCCGTCCATCGAATAGAGTGGGCGCCCTAAAAAACACCTGCGCGGATTTTCTCGAATATGTAGGCATCCAAAATGGATTTCCTGCGATGCAGGTCGCGGCAAAAGCAAAAAGTCGCGAACGACGACCTTGTCCGCCGTTCACGGCCCGTCGTCCAGCCGTATATTGCGAACGAGGATTCGCGCACGGGGGCCGACGAACCCCCGCGTCAACGCGGGATGTCCAGTAAGACTTATCGTTTAGAGAAAAAGAAAAGGTTAAAAAGGATTTTATAGGCGAACCTGCGAAAGCATCATTGTCGATGTCTGTCCCGGCAGACAACAGCGAATTCGTGACCCGACGAACGAATGCCGATCAGGCCATCCATCCGAATAGAGTGGGCGCCCTAAAAAGCTCCTGCGCGGATTTTCGCGAATATGTAGGCATCCAAAATGGATTTCCTGCGATGTAGGTCGGGCAAAAAGTCGCGAACGAC
This sequence comes from Andrographis paniculata, assembly GCF_009805555.1. Taxonomy (NCBI): domain Eukaryota; kingdom Viridiplantae; phylum Streptophyta; class Magnoliopsida; order Lamiales; family Acanthaceae; genus Andrographis; species Andrographis paniculata. The sequence continues at coordinate 677 of NW_026137580.1, read as the reverse complement.
GACCTGTCCGCCATTCACGGACCCCTCCGTCCAGCGTATTTTGCGAACGAGGATTCGCGCACGGGCGCCGACGAACCCGCGTCAACGCGGGATGTCTAGTAAGACTTATCGTTTAGAGAAAAAAGAACACGTAACAAGGATTTTATAGGCGAACCTGCGAAAGGATCATTGTTGATGTCTGTCCCGGCATACAACAGCGAATTCGTGACCCGACGAACGAATGCCGATCAGGCCGTCCATCGGAATAGAGTGGGCGCCCTAAAAAACACCTGCGCGGATTTTCGCGAATATGTAGGCAGTAAAAATGGATTTCCTGCGATGCAGGTTGCGGCAAAAAGTCGCGAACGACGACCTTGTCCGCCGTTCACAGACCCGTCGTCCAGCCGTATATTGCGCGAACGAGGATTCGCCACGGGCGCCGACGAACCCCGCGTCAACGCGGGATGTCCAGTAGAAGACTTATCTTTTAGAGAAAAAAGAACAGGTAAAAGGGATTTTATAGGCGAACCTGCGAAAGGATCATTGTCGATGTCTGTCCCGGCAGACACAGCGAATTCGTGACCCTAGAAACGAATGCGATCAGGCCGTCCATTGGAACAGAGTGGGCGCCCTAAAAAACTCCTGCGCGGATTTTCGCGAAATGTAGGCATCCAAATGGATTTCCTGCGATGCAGTCG